>NW_026777806.1:0-1359482 GCF_028023285.1 Balaenoptera ricei
ACACCTGTCATCACAATGCTCGATGATTCGTTTCATCACAATGCTCCCTTACCCCTGTCATCACAGTGCTCCATGACCCCTTGCATCACAACGCTCCATGACCAATTTCATCACAACGCTCCATGACTCCTATCATCACAATGCTCTATGGCCCTTGTCATCACAATGCTCAATGCCCACTGTCATCACAATGCTCCATGAGCACATTCATCACAATACTCTATGAGCCGTTTCATCACAATGCTAAATGGCCCTTGTCATCACAATGTTCTACGGTGCTTGTCATCACAATGCTGCATGACCCCTGTCATCACAATGCTCTATGGCCCTTGCCATCACAATGCTCCATGAACGCTGTCATCACAATGCCCTATGACCAGTATCATCACAGTGCTCCTTGGCTGTTGTCATGAAAATGCTCCATAACCCCTGTCATCACAGTGAACCATGGCCCTTGTCATCACAATGCTCCCTGACCCATTTCATCACAATGCTCCATGACCACTTTCATTACACAGCTCCATGACCGCTATCATCACAATGATCCATGACCCCTTTCATCACAGTGTTCCAGTACCATTTTCATCACAATGATCCACGACCCCTATCACCACAATGCTCCATGACACGTATTTTCACTATGCTCTATGGCCGTTGTCATCACAATGCTCCATGGCCACTGTCATCACAATGCTCCATGACCCGTTTCATCACAATGCTAAATTTCCCTTGTCATCACAATGCTCCATGGCGCTTCTCATCACAGTGCTGCATGACTCCTGTCATCACACTGCCCTATGACCCCTGTCATCACAAGGCTCCATGGCCCTTGTCTTCACAATGCTCCATAACACCTGTCATCAAATTCCTCCATGCCCTTGTCATGACAATGCTCCATGACCCCTGTCATCAGAAGGCTCCGTGGCCCTTGACATCACAATTCTCCATGACACCTGACAACACAATGCTCCAGTACGCCTTTCATCACAATGCTCCAGGGCCCCTGTCATCACAATGCACCATGATCCCTTTCATGACAGTAATCCATGACCCCTTTCATCACAATGCTCCAGTATGCCTTTCATCACAATACTCGATGCCCCCTGTCATCACAATGCCCCATGACCGCTCTCAGCAAAATATTCCATGCCCCTTGTAGTCACAATGCTCCATAACAGCTGTCATCACAATGCTCCATGACCCTTGTCATGACAATGCTCCATGGCATTTTTCATCACAATGTTCCATGCCCCCTTTCATCACAATTCTTCAAGACAACTTTCATCACAATGCTCCATGACCACTTTCATCACAATGCTGCTTGGCCTGGGTCATCGCAATGCTCCATGACTCCTTTCATCACAATGCTCCATGGCCTCTGACATCACAGTGCTCCATAAGCCATGTCATCACAATGTGCCATGACCCCATCAAAACAATGCTCCATAACCCCTTTCATCACAATGCTCCGTGACCCACGTCAACACAATTGTCCAGGACCCCTTTCATCACAATGCTCCTTGGCACGTGTAATCACAATGCTCCATGAACAGTATCATCACAATCACCATGATCCCTCTCATAACAATGCACTATGACACCTGTCATCACAATGCTCCAAGACAACTGTCATCACAATGCCACATGACTCCTGTCATCACAATACTCCCTGACCTTTGTCATCACAATGCTCCATGAAGCCTTTCATCACAATGCACCATTACCCCTTTCAGCACAATTCTCCAGGCCCTCTGTCACCACAATGCTCCATAACCCCTGACATCACAATGGCCAACGACACCTGTCATCACAATTCACCATGGATCTTGTCATCAAAAGGCTCCATGCTCGTGTCATCACAATGATCCAAGACCCGTGTCATCACAATGCTCCATGGCCGGTCTCATCACAGTGCTCCATGACCCCTGTCATCAAAATTCTCCATGAACTTTCATCACAGTGCTCCATGAACACATTCATCACAATGCTCCATGATCCCTTTCATCACAATGCTCTAGGACCAACATCATCCCAATGCTCCATGATCGCTATCATCACAATGCTCCATGACCCCTTTCATAACGATGCTCCAATACCCCCTTTCATCACAATGCTCCATGGTTCCTGTCATCACAATGCGCCAGGACCCATGTCATCACAATGCTCTATGACCCTTGTCATCACAATGTTCCGTGGCCCTTGTCATCACAATGCTCCATGACCACATTCATCACAATGCTGCATGACCCGTTTCACCACAAAGCTAAGTGGCCCTTGTCATCACAATGCTCCATGGTGCTTGTCATCACAATGCTCCATGCCCCCGTCATCACAATGCCCCATGACCCCTGTCATCACAAGAATCCATGGTCTTTGACATCACAGTGCTCCATGACACCTGTCATCACAATGCTCGATGATTCGTTTCATCACAATGCTCCCTTACCCCTGTCATCACAGTGCTCCATGACCCCTTGCATCACAACGCTCCATGACCAATTTCATCACAACGCTCCATGACTCCTATCATCACAATGCTCTATGGCCCTTGTCATCACAATGCTCAATGCCCACTGTCATCACAATGCTCCATGAGCACATTCATCACAATACTCTATGAGCCGTTTCATCACAATGCTAAATGGCCCTTGTCATCACAATGTTCTACGGTGCTTGTCATCACAATGCTGCATGACCCCTGTCATCACAATGCTCCATGGCCCTTGCCATCACAATGCTCCATGAACGCTGTCATCACAATGCCCTATGACCAGTATCATCACAGTGCTCCTTGGCTGTTGTCATGAAAATGCTCCATAACCCCTGTCATCACAGTGAACCATGGCCCTTGTCATCACAATGCTCCCTGACCCATTTCATCACAATGCTCCATGACCACTTTCATTACAGAGCTCCATGACCGCTATCATCACAATGATCCATGAACCCTTTCATCACAGTGTTCCAGTACCATTTTCATCACAATGATCCACGACCCCTATCACCACAATGCTCCATGACACGTATTTTCACTATGCTCTATGGCCCTTGTCATCACAATGCTCCATGGCCACTGTCATCACAATGCTCCATGACCCGTTTCATCACAATGCTAAATTTCCCTTGTCATCACAATGCTCCGTGGCGCTTGTCATCACAATGCTCCATAACACCTGTCATCAAGTTCCTCCATGCCCTTGTCATGACAATGCTCCATGACCCCTGTCATCACAAGGCTCCGTGGCCCTTGACATCACAATTCTCCATGACACCTGACAACACAATGCTCCAGTACGCCTTTCATCACAATGCTCCAGGCCCCCTGTCATCACAATGCACCATGATCCCTTTCATGACAGTAATCCATGACCCCTTTCATCACAAAGCTCCAGTATGCCTTTCATCACAATACTCGATGCCCCCTGTCATCACAATGCCCCATGACCCCTCTCAGCAAAATATTCCATGCCCCCTGTAGTCACAATGCTCCATAACAGCTGTCATCACAATGCTCCATGAACCTTGTCATGACAATGCTCCATGGCATTTTTCATCACAATGTTCCATGACCCCTTTCATCACAATTCTTCAAGACAACTTTCATCACAATGCTCCATGACCACTTTCCTCACAATGCTCCTTGGCCTGAGTCATCGCAATGCTCCATGACTCCTTTCATCACAAAGCTCCATGGCCTCTGACATCACAATGCTCCATAAGCAATGTCATCACAATGTGCCATGACCCCGTCAAAACAATGCTCCATAACCCCTTTCATCACAATGCTCCGTGACCCACGTCAACACAATTGTCCAGGACCCCTTTCATCACAATGCTCCTTGGCACGTGTCATCACAAAGCTCCATGAACAGTATCATCACAATGCACCATGATCCCTTTCATAACAATGCACTATGACACCTGTCATCACAATGCTCCAAGACAATTGTCATCACAATGCCACATGACACCTGTCATCACAATACTCCCTGACCTTTGTCATCACAATGCTCCATGACGCCTTTCATCACAATGCACCATTACCCCTTTCATCACAATTCTCCAGGCCCTCTGTCACCACAATGCTCCATAACCCCTGACATCACAATGGCCAACGACACCTGTCATCACAATTCACCATGGATCTTGTCATCAAAAGGCTCCATGCTCTTTAAATAAAAAAAAAAAAAAAAAAAAAAAAAAAAAAAAAAAAGGCTCCATGCTCGTGTCATCACAATGATCCAAGACCCGGGTCATCACAATGCTCCATGGCCGGTCTCATCACAGTGCTCCATGACCCCTGTCATCAAAATTCTCCATGAACTTTCATCACAGTGCTCCATGAACACATTCATCACAATGCTCCATGATCCCTTTCATCACAATGCTCTAGGACCATCATCATCACAATGCTCCATGATCGCTATCATCACAATGCTCCATGACCCCTTTCATAACGATGCTCCAATACCCCCTTTCATCACAATGCTCCATGGTTCCTGTCATCACAATGCACCAGGACCCATGTCATCACAATGCTCTATGACCCTTGTCATCACAATGTTCCATGGCCCTTGTCATCACAATGCTCCATGACCACATTCATCACAATGCAGCATGACCCGTTTCACCACAATGCTAAGTGGCCCTTGTCATCACAATGCTCCATGGTGCTTGTCATCACAATGTTCCATGCCCCCGTCCTCACAATGCGCCATGACCTCTGTCATCACAAGAATCCATGGTCTTTGACATCACAGTGCTCCATGACACCTGTCATCACAATGCTCGATGATTCGTTCATCACATTGCTCCCTTACACCTGTCATCACAGTGCTCCATGACCCCTTGCATCACAACGCTCCATGACCAATTTCATCACAACGCCCCATGACTCCTATCATCACAATGCTCTATGGCCCTTGTCATCACAATGCTCAATGCCCACTGTCATCACAATGCTCCATGAGCATATTCATCACAATACTCTCTGAGCCGTTACATCACAATGCTAAATGGCCCTTGTCATCCCAATGTTCTACGGTGCTTGTCATCACAATGCTGCATGACCCCTGTCATCACAATGCTCCATGGCCCTTGCCATCACAATGCTCCATGAACGCTGTCATCACAATGCCCTATGACCAGTATCATCACAGTGCTCCTTGGCTGTTGTCATGAAAATGCTCCATAACCCCTGTCATCACAGTGAACCATGGCCCTTGTCATCACAATGCTCCCTGACCCATTTCATCACAATGCTCCATGACCACTTTCATTACAGAGCTCCATGACCGCTATCATCACAATGATCCATGACCCCTTTCATCACAGTGTTCCAGTACCATTTTCATCACAATGATCCACGACCCCTATCACCACAATGCTCCATGACACGTATTTTCACTATGCTCTATGGCCCTTGTCATCACAATGCTCCATGGCCACTGTCATCACAATGCTCCATGACACGTTTCATCACAATGCTAAATTTCCCTTGTCATCACAATGCTCCGTGGCGCTTGTCATCACAATGCTCCATAACACCTGTCATCAAATTCCTCCATGCCCTTGTCATGACAATGCTCCATGACCCCTGTCATCACAAGGCTCCGTGGCCCTTGACATCACAATTCTCCATGACACCTGACAACACAATGCTCCAGTACGCCTTTCATCACAATGCTCCAGGCCCCCTGTCATCACAATGCACCATGATCCCTTTCATGACAGTAATCCATGACCCCTTTCATCACAAAGCTCCAGTATGCCTTTCATCACAATACTCGATGCCCCCTGTCATCACAATGCCCCATGACCCCTCTCAGCAAAATATTCCATGCCCCCTGTAGTCACAATGCTCCATAACAGCTGTCATCACAATGCTCCATGACCCTTGTCATGACAGTACTCCATGGCATTTTTCATCACAATGTTCCATGACCCCTTTCATCACAATTCTTCAAGACAACTTTCATCACAATGCTCCATGACCACTTTCCTCACAATGCTCCTTGGCCTGAGTCATCGCAATGCTCCATGACTCCTTTCATCACAAAGCTCCATGGCCTCTGACATCACAATGCTCCATAAGCAATGTCATCACAATGTGCCATGACCCCGTCAAAACAATGCTCCATAACCCCTTTCATCACAATGCTCCGTGACCCACGTCAACACAATTGTCCAGGACCCCTTTCATCACAATGCTCCTTGGCACGTGTCATCACAAAGCTCCATGAACAGTATCATCACAATGCACCATGATCCCTTTCATAACAATGCACTATGACACCTGTCATCACAATGCTCCAAGACAATTGTCATCACAATGCCACATGACACCTGTCATCACAATACTCCCTGACCTTTGTCATCACAATGCTCCATGACGCCTTTCATCACAATGCACCATTACCCCTTTCATCACAATTCTCCAGGCCCTCTGTCACCACAATGCTCCATAACCCCTGACATCACAATGGCCAACGACACCTGTCATCACAATTCACCATGGATCTTGTCATCAAAAGGCTCCATGCTCGTGTCATCACAATGATCCAAGACCCGGGTCATCACAATGCTCCATGGCCGGTCTCATCACAGTGCTCCATGACCCCTGTCATCAAAATTCTCCATGAACTTTCATCACAGTGCTCCATGAACACATTCATCACAATGCTCCATGATCCCTTTCATCACAATGCTCTAGGACCATCATCATCACAATGCTCCATGATCGCTATCATCACAATGCTCCATGACCCCTTTCATAACGATGCTCCAATACCCCCTTTCATCACAATGCTCCATGGTTCCTGTCATCACAATGCACCAGGACCCATGTCATCACAATGCTCTATGACCCTTGTCATCACAATGTTCCATGGCCCTTGTCATCACAATGCTCCATGACCACATTCATCACAATGCAGCATGACCCGTTTCACCACAATGCTAAGTGGCCCTTGTCATCACAATGCTCCATGGTGCTTGTCATCACAATGTTCCATGCCCCCGTCCTCACAATGCGCCATGACCTCTGTCATCACAAGAATCCATGGTCTTTGACATCACAGTGCTCCATGACACCTGTCATCACAATGCTCGATGATTCGTTTCATCACAATGCTCCCTTACACCTGTCATCACAGTGCTCCATGACCCCTTGCATCACAACGCTCCATGACCAATTTCATCACAACGCCCCATGACTCCTATCATCACAATGCTCTATGGCCCTTGTCATCACAATGCTCAATGCCCACTGTCATCACAATGCTCCATGAGCATATTCATCACAATACTCTATGAGCCGTTTCATCACAATGCTAAATGGCCCTTGTCATCACAATGTTCTACGGTGCTTGTCATCACAATGCTGCATGACCCCTGTCATCACAATGCTCCATGGCCCTTGCCATCACAATGCTCCATGAACGCTGTCATCACAATGCCCTATGACCAGTATCATCACAGTGCTCCTTGGCTGTTGTCATGAAAGTGCTCCATAACCCCTGTCATCACAGTGAACCATGGCCCTTGTCATCACAATGCTCCCTGACCCATTTCATCACAATGCTCCATGACCACTTTCATTACAGAGCTCCATGATTGCTATCATCACAATGATCCATGACCCCTTTCATCACAGTGTTCCAGTACCATTTTCATCACAATGATCCACGACCCCTATCACCACATTGCTCCATGACACTTATTTTCACTATGCTCTATGGTCCTTGCCATCACAATGCTCCATGGCCACTGTCATCACAATGCTCCATGACCCGTTTCATCACAATGCTAAATTTCCCTCATCATCACAATGCTCCATGGTGCTTCTCATCACAGTGCTGCATGACCCCTGTCATCACAATGCTCCATGGCCCTTGCCATCACAATGCTCCATGAACGCTGTCATCACAATGCCCTATGACCAGTATCATCACAGTGCTCCTTGGCTGTTGTCATGAAAATGCTCCATAACCCCTGTCATCACAGTGAACCATGGCCCTTGTCATCACAATGCTCCCTGACCCATTTCATCACAATGCTCCATGACCACTTTCATTACAGAGCTCCATGATCGCTATCATCACAATGATCCATGACCCCTTTCATCACAGTGTTCCAGTACTATTTTCATCACAATGATCCACGACCCCTATCACCACAATGCTCCATGACACGTATTTTCACTATGCTCTATGGCCCTTGTCATCACAGTGCTCCATGGCCACTGTCATCACAATGCTCCATGACCCGTTTCATCACAATGCTAAATTTCCCTTGTCATCACAATGCTCCATGGCGCTTGTCATCACAGTGCTGCATGACTCCTGTCATCACACTGCCCTATGAACCCTGTCATCACAAGGCTCCATGGCCCTTGTCATCACAATGCTCCATAACACCTGTCATCACAATCCTCCATGCCCTTGTCATGACAATGCTCCATGACCCCTGTCATCACAAGGCTCCGTGGCCCTTGACATCACAATTCTCCATGACACCTGACAACACAATGCTCCAGTACGCCTTTCATCACAATGCTTCTGGCCCCCTGTCATCACAATGCACCATGATCCCTTTCATGACAGTAATCCATGACCCCTTTCATCACAATGCTCCAGTATGCCTTTCATCACAATACTCGATGCCCCCTGTCATCACAATGCCCCATGACCGCTCTCAGCAAAATGGCCCTTGTCATCACAATGCTCCATGGCCACTGTCATCACAATGCTCCATGACACGTTTCATCACAATGCTAAATTTCCCTCGTCATCACAATGCTCCATGGTGCTTGTCATCACAGTGCTGCATGACTCCTGTCATCACACTGCCCTATGACCCCTGTCATCACAAGTCTCCATGGCCCTTGTCATCAGAATGCTCCATAACACCTGTCATCACAATCCTCCATGCCCTTGTCATGACAATGTGTCCGGTCTCACTGAAAACTGTGCCCTCAAAATGGAGGAACTAAATGTTGAGGACGAAGATTGAAATATTTCTACAGAATTAAGCTTATACATTAATACCTAGAATCCCACTAACCACAGACTGCATACGTCAGCTGCCTCAGCACTCACTGACCATACAGACAATAAAGAAAAACCACCTCTTATCCTCTCCCACTTCCCCTCAGACATAACATCCCCTAGAAAAGACCACTTACTGCCCCTGCCAGCCGCTACCTGCTTACCTCATTAAATTGTGTAAGCCGCCTGAACAAAATAAAATGCCGGCCCAAAAGCGAGAGGATTACCAGAAGCTTTTCCCCTGCACTCTTGCAGGCCTCGGTACAGAGCTCCCTTGCTCCCGGGACTTCTGGTCAGCTATCTGCAGCGGTCAGGTAAGAGGAGCCCGCGAGTAGAGGGTCTGGCCGGATCTTGGCAAGGGCCGGTCAGACTGAGGTCTATCTCTGGGTCTCTCGACCTCCTCCTCGCGTCTCTCTTTGGCTCCCCTTGACTTCCGCGCTCGCTGGGCGTCTGGCTTGTAACTTAACCGTGTCTCTGTCGCTTTGTTATTGCGTCAAGCCATCAGGGGGAGACCGCCACCTAGCGGGAGGTCTCCTCTGGGCGACGGACACCCGGACGCGGGTGCAAGACCAAACAGCTGGTGGCCCGTACGGGGACTGATCACCCCCTTACGGCCCCTGCCGACATGCCCCTGCGCCTCTGTCGGCATAATCACCTCTCATCCTAGAGAGAAAAATACTACAGGCTCTGCATCATTATGGGCAATGCCTCTTCGCGCTTTGAGCCACCTGAGGAAATTCACCCCTCGGAATGGCTCAATCTCTTGCAAGCCGCTCAAAAACTAACCCCCTTGCCTTCTTCTCACGATCTCCAAAACCTCCGGAAATTTTGCCGATGGTATAAAAAACAAACCAAACAGCCATGGAAATATCGATATCCCGCTGAATATGATTGCCCACAGGACAGATTCGGTCGCACCCGACAAATTCTCACCACCCTTGATTCCGCCCTCCAACCATCGGCACCCCCAGAGACCCCCTCTCCCCCTCCTAAAAACCCCTCCCAAACTCCCACCAATAAACCCCCACCCTACGATCCCCAACTCCTTCCCGTGGTTCATCATCCACAACAAGATGCCCGTCACCATGCTTGGGCATTAAAAGAACTACAAGACATCAAAAAGGAAATAGATGGAAAAGCCCCGGGCTCCACCCTGTGGACCCAAACCTTACAACTAGCTATAGCTCATGCAGATCCAACTGCCAGGGACTTAGAACAACTATCCCAATATATTAGCATTCCCGTTGACTATACAGCCCATTCATCAATCTTAGCTGGGATGATTACCCAAGCAGAATCAAATGGGACCATCACTGGGTTCAATCCCCAGAGAGGGCCCCTTCCCTTCCAGGCTAATGACCCGCGTAACCAGGGGCTCCGGAGAGAATTCCAAAAAATATGGCTAGAAGCCTGGAAAGACTTACCTACCCGCACCACCACAGAACCCTGGTCTACCATCCTCCAGGGACTAACAGAACCCTACACAACCTTTGTCAATCGTCTGCAAGTAGCGCTCACTGACAACCTACCCCATGGGGTACCACAGGCTCCCATTATGGACTCCCTTAGCTATTCCAATGCCAATAAAGAATGCCAACAAATTCTTTTAGGACGAGGACTAATGACAGCCCCCATCGATATCAAATTACGAGCCTGCGCCCATTGGGCACCCAAAACTAAGCCCACCATTCTTATGCAAACAACCCGACCGAAAAGGGAACCAAAACCCCCCCCCCCGGCCCCTGTTACAGGTGTCAGAAGGCAGGACACTGGGCGAAGGACTGCCCAACCAAACCCTCTACTCCCCCAGGACCCTGCCCATTGTGCGGAGACCCCACCCATTGGAAAAGAGACTGCCCTAATAAAAATTCAAAAAACTAGAATCGGGGGGACCCTGGGTCCCCCCGATTCCAGAATATGATATACTCCTCACCATCCCCCTCACTGAGCCACAGCCTAACCTAACCATTCAATGTTCCGGGCTTTGGGTTCAAGATCCCCCTCAGACCCTTACTATGATCCTGGACACTGGAGCTGATACTTCGGTTTTCCCCATTTCTCTCCTTTCCCCTAACTTTCCCTGGTCACCAGCCACGGTTCGTGGAGCCAACAATATGTCCTCTAGCAGATTCATCTCATTTCATGGTTCCATCAGCCTCCTTCATCCGATCACTCAAGCTTCCCTCACCTTACAGTCACCTCTCATTGATACACTAAATACATGGCGTCTCTTGGGACGAGACGCCTTACAGCTCCTTCAAGCCACAGTATACATCCCAGATATCCCTAGAACAACCTCCATACTCCCCCTAACTTGTCCCCCGCCTACAATAGGCCTTGAACATAAGCCTAACCCCCCGGAAATCCCCCAATTTCCTTTAAACTAGAACGCCTCCAGGCCCTACAAGCCCTGGTCCAGGAATTCCTGGAGGCAGGATACCTCTCCCCCTGGGATGGACCAGGAAATAATCCAGTGTTCCCCATTAAAAAACCATCTGGAAAATGGAGATTTATTCACGATCTCCGAGCCACCAATCTGATAACCTCACCCATCCCCTCCCTTTCTCCAGGGCCCCCCGACCTCACAGCTCTCTCCATTAATCTTGCTCATATCACCAGCCTAGATCTTACTGACGCCTTCTTCCAAATACCCATTCCACCAGACCTGCGGGCTTACTTCGCGTTAACCGTGCCATCCCTTGGCAACCTTCTCCCTAACCAACGCTATGCTTGGAATTGTCTACCCCAGGGATTTATTAATAGTCCAGCTATCTTCGAACGCACCCTTTTACAAATCCTACGACCCACCCTGAACTCATTCCCTGCTTCCCAGGCCATCATATATATGGATGACTTACTTCTGGCCTCCCCTTCAGCCACTGAAAACTCCTCTCTATACTCCCTAATCTCACAGCTTCTAATAAAAAGGGGATTCCTAATTTCTTTAGAAAAGATTCAAAAAACCCCAGGACCAATCAAATTCCTGGGTCAAGAGATACACCCCCAAACCATCCTTTACCAGGCCCTACCCAGTGTTCCTAAAGGATCATCAATTACCCTTCACATGCTACAGCAATTCCTCGGGGATATTCAATGGGTTTCCCGAGGCACTCCAATCATTCGAAAAACCCTACAAACTCTTTATGATTCCTTGAGGGGAAATCCAGACCCTCGGTCTATAATTACCTTCTCCCCCCAACAACTGCAGAGCCTACAGGACCTCAACACTGCCCTCCAACATAACTGCCGTTCTAGGTACAATCCAAAGGCCCCCATCCTTGGCTATGTCCATTTATCCCCTGAAGGGTCAACTTTAATACTATTTCAAGAAAAATCCCCCTTCCCCCTCAGTTATCTACAAACCTCTAATGGACAAACACAGATAAACCCTTGGGGGCTACTCCTACTCAATGGGTACCAAATCCTTAACTCCCACTCCCTTACATCCTACGCATGCTCCCTATCCCTGGTATACCATAACCTACATAAATCCTCTCTAGACCAATGGATCCAGCAGTCTGGAGATCCAAGAGTACAGGATCTCCTCCTTGTATGGCATCATATCTCCCCACAAGGAAAATTACCCCCGGGCCCTTGGAAAGCCCTGATCCCATGGATAAAAATACAAGGGTCCTGTACCCACTCCAAGTCACCCCTCCCCGACGCCCTATGCCTTTTTAGCGATGGGACAAAGGAACGGGGGGCTTACTGTCTATGGCAAGACACCCTGTTGGACTACCACGTATGTCCCTGCCCTGGTGCATCGGCCCAGCAGGGGGAATTGAGAGGATTACTCCAGGGTCTTCAATCCCTGAGGCCCCAACCTCTCAATATCTGGCTGGACTCAAAGTACTTATTCAACCTGGCTAGAAGTCTCGCCCTCGGGGCATGGCCTTCCCCTACAGCACCAAAGGATTACACTCAACTACGTATCCAACTAACCAAAATGCCCACTATTTTCATTGGCCATACACGCAGCCATACTAACTCCCCCGATGCCATTTCTGCACTCAATAATTATGTTGACCAACTTCTACCCTTACAAACACCTACAGAATGGCATGCTCTTACTCACTGTAATTCACAAGCCCTTCGTCATCAGGGAGCCACCCTCTCTCAAGCTAAAACCATAACATCCTCCTGTACTACATGTCAAGCACTAAACCCTTCCCCTGGGGAAGGCACCCGCTGCATTTCACGGGGATTCCTCCCCTGTCACGTCTGGCAGGCCGACATTACCCACTACATCTACAAGGGCAAAAAACATTACTTACATGTCTATGTGGATACCTTCTCAGGAGCCACTTCAGCCTCTTTTAAAAAGGGGGAAACGGCCACCAATGCAATTGAAGCATTCCTGGAAGCTATAGTCCTTTTAGGGAAACCCAGGAAGCTAAACACGGACCAAGGCCCTTGCTATACATCTCAGTCTTTCGCAAAATTCTGCTCAACCTTCAATATAAAGCATTCATTACACATCCCTTACAATCCCACTAGTTCAGGGCTGGTGGAACGCACCAACGCAATCCTTAAATTACTATTATCAAAATACCGCACGGACTCCCCACACCTCCCCCTTCCTCAAGCACTTCTCAGAGCACTCTGGACACACAATCACATAAACATCTTGCCCAATATGGGTAAAACCCGACACCTACTACATCACCTCCGCCCCCTTCCTGTTATTTCAGAGTCTGCTGAAACCTTTGGATCATCCGGAACTAGGTATTGGTATAAGATCCCTGGTCAAAAAAGCCTTAAATGGTCAGGACCTCTACCCGCTATTCTTGAAGCATCTGGAGGAGCACTGCTACCCCTGCAACCCCCTGCGTGGATCCCGTGGCGCCTGCTGAAGCGCCATAAATGCCCAAAAACCACCGTCGAAGACGAAGAAACGGATCTCGACAACAATTAAAATGGGTAAGCCTCTGCTTTGCCTTCTCATATGCCTGCTTGGACGGAATATACAAGGTAAGGAGTCTTACCAATGTCAACTAACAATTGGAGAGACCAACTTTCTGGCCCCTTGCTCATCCCTACATTGCACAGCACAGATACCCATTAAGGACATAGTGTCCGCCAGCTTTATCCGGCTGTGCAGAGGCACCATACCTTTGGAAAGTTGGATGACTGCCTATTACCCCAAAATCTATCTTCCCATTCCCGGGGGAAGAAAACGCTTTGGGGCCAAGGCAATGACCACTACAGAATGTGGACCTCAATGCCCCTATATGGGCGCCGATCAATATGATTGTCCACACTGGGACCCCGGGTTAAGATACCAATTTGGAAATTTTTCCATCAATGCTAGCCACCTTCTTCTTCACATTTCCCAACTACAATGCAACAGATACATCACTCTTACTTTTGAAAAATGGGGTTATGACCCCCTCATACCTATCCTTCTCAGAACACAACAGAAACTAATTTGGGAAAAGCCACCAACTCTGAACCCTGGCCTAATTACCCTCACTATAAACTGGACCTCATTGATAAAATCCGCACTACAAATTTTTCCCCAATGTGCGGTCTGCCTAATCCTTGAGCCGCCTTGGAGACCACAAATCCTTTTTAATGCCTCTACAGCTATAAATTTAACAAACAATCCCTTACCAGAAGCAACCGCCTTCCCAGTCCCCAACTCCTCAGAACCCATGAACTGGACCTTATGTTGGGACCCAAGAGGATATTTAAATTCCTCCTGTAACACCCCCAATGCTATACTGCTCCCCCCCCTGGGATTAATCCACCTACAACCATCCCCACGAAAAAAAAGATCTCCCCTTACCCCAGTATTACTGGGGTTAGCAATAGCCACAACGGGAGCCGGGGTTTCCGGGTTCTTCTCCGCCATGGCAAACCACCGACTCAATGCATTTGTGACCGAGGCCCAACATGATTTAACTCAGCTCAAAGAAGCGATAATCCAAACTCATCAAAACACCATGACCTTGGCGGCAGTAGTCCAACAGAATAGACAGGGCCTAGATATGTTATTCCAAATGATGGGTTTCCAGGGGTTGTGCCCAGCCCTTGATGAACCATGTTGCTTTATTAATATATCCGATGACAAAATCACCCGTCTACGAGGACTTACCCCGATCTCTGATAGGATCCCCCCTGCATGGGAACTGCCCTGGAACTGGGATCTTGGTCTCTCAGCCTGGGCCAGAGAAGGCCTCCAAACAATTATTACCATCTGTGCCACTCTTTTGCTCCTTTGTCTTTTCGGGCCCCTTTTAATTAAAACACTTCATAAAATCATAGATAAAGCCTTCACACAAAAATTTATTTCCCACCATTATCAACCCCTCCCTATATGCGAACCTGACCCCGCCTACCAACCTCTGATGTCTACAGCAGAACAAAACTATGAACAGTTATCCATAAAACTATTTCCCCTTTAAAGTAAACCACATAATTCATATATCTCCGGTCCTATCCCGCCCTCCAAAACCTTCTCTAATTTCTCCTTATCTTCCTCTTCCAATGAAGCCCCTGTAACCAGTCTCCGTTCTAAACCACTAAACAATACTGAAACCACAGCTTCACGGCGGGATTCGTTTTCTCGCCAGAACAGCTGGGTAATGAGATCCAGATAGGTCGTCATCAAGAACCCCCCCTCCTCTCCTCCATTCGTTGCTTCTTCGTTTTCCTCGTCTTCATCTGCCTCGTCGGTACTGCTCGACTCTCGAAAAATCATCTCTTCACCTGTAAGGTCTCGCCGATCCTCTGAGGATACCGAGGATCCCGGAACTTCCTGCGACCCCGAGGAGCCCTTCGAGTCCTCTGCCTCTGCCATACTATCAAACAGAAAAACCCATTACTCAACTTTCTTTTTCTCTTACAGCCAGTGTCATTGGGTGGGGCTCCCATGTGGTACATGGGTGTCCCATATTTTGTTTGGATGACCCGATTGCCGGACGTGCCCTGGATTTCTGGTGTCCCCTCTGCGGCCCCCACGGTCGCCTCGTCTACAGCGAAGACGCTGACACCTTCTCTTGTTTGGACCACGACCTCATCTGGGACGCCCATGGACAGCCTCAGTGCTCGTCTCCGGAACTGTACCCTAGGCTGGGATGCTTTTCCGTCTCCTCACAGGGGCCCCGACGCCTCTGGGTCGCCGCTCCTCTACCCAAAACCACTTCTCAAACCTCCCTCATTCCTACCCCCATCTTCCTCCCCACCCCCTTCCTCCCAACAGGCCCCCAACTGTCCGGTCCCTCCACCGCCATCCCCGGACATGGTCTGTTGCCCCTTAATGAAATCATTGAACACCCCGTCCTGGGACAAACCCTGATTTTAAATCAAATGTGCAACTTCTCCCAATTACCCCCTTTCGATACCCTTATAGTGGACCCTCCATTACTGGCGGCCCACTCTAAGGGGCCCCCTTTGGGAGGAATCACTTATATCAAAATCCTTCTAACCTTATACCCTGCTAAACTTATACTCCCCCAATGCAGCCCCCCCATCCCATTACCTTCCTCAATTATTACATGCCGTTATCCAAAAAAACGCTTGGAGCCTACCCTCTTCCCAGTTGCCATGATCCCACCTCTTCTGACCGCCGGAATATCTTGGTACCTTATAGATCTAGGCATCGTCCTACAGGGGCCCCCTTTAAAACCACCTGGGAAACCCCGATTGACACTCTGGTCTGATAGCAACACATACCAGCTCTTCCATGACTCTAATGGGCCCCTATGGCCTCGTCTCATACTCTCTAGACAACTTAAATATGATTCCCTTCCAGCCCTCCACCTACTGGAGGAAGCCATGCTCTCCTCCTTTCTAAAAAGGGAGAGTCAATTGTCCGGTCTCACTGAAAACTGTGCCCTCAAAATGGAGGAACTAAATGTTGAGGACGAAGATTGAAATATTTCTACAGAATTAAGCTTATACATTAATACCTAGAATCCCACTAACCACAGACCGCATACGTCAGCTGCCTCAGCACTCACTGACCATACAGACAATAAAGAAAAACCACCTCTTATCCTCTCCCACTTCCCCTCAGACATAACATCCCCTAGAAAAGACCACTTACTGCCCCTGCCAGCCGCTACCTGCTTACCTCATTAAATTGTGTAAGCCGCCTGAACAAAATAAAATGCCGGCCCAAAAGCGAGAGGATTACCAGAAGCTTTTCCCCTGCACTCTTGCAGGCCTCGGTACAGAGCTCCCTTGCTCCCGGGACTTCTGGTCAGCTATCTGCAGCGGTCAGGTAAGAGGAGCCCGCGAGTAGAGGGTCTGGCCGGATCTTGGCAAGGGCCGGTCAGACTGAGGTCTATCTCTGGGTCTCTCGACCTCCTCCTCGCGTCTCTCTTTGGCTCCCCTTGACTTCCGCGCTCGCTGGGCGTCTGGCTTGTAACTTAACCGTGTCTCTGTCGCTTTGTTATTGCGTCAAGCCATCAGGGGGAGACCGCCACCTAGCGGGAGGTCTCCTCTGGGCGACGGACACCCGGACGCGGGTGCAAGACCAAACAACAATGCTCCATGACCCCTGTCATCACAAGGCTCCGTGGCCCTTGACATCACAATTCTCCATGACACATGACAACACAATGCTCCAGTACGCCTTTCATCACAATGCTCCTGGCCCCCTGTCATCACAATGCACCATGATCCATTTCATGACAGTAATCCATGACCCCTTTCATCACAATGCTCCAGTATGCCTTTCATCACAATACTCGATGCCCCCTGTCATCACAATGCCCCATGACCGCTCTCAGCAAAATATTCCATGCCCCTTGTAGTCACAAGGCTCCATAACAGCTGTCATCACAATGCTCCATGACCCTTGTCATGACAATGCTCCATGGCATTTTTCATCACAATGTTCCATGCCCCCTTTCATCACAATTCTTCAAGACAACTTTCATCACAATGCTCCATGACCACTTTCATCACAATGCTGCTTGGCCTGGGTCATCGCAATGCTCCATGACTCCTTTCATCACAATGCTCCATGGCCTCTGACATCACAGTGCTCCATAAGCCATGTCATCACAATGTGCCATGACCCCATCAAAACAATGCTCCATAACCCCTTTCATCACAATGCTCCGTGACCCACGTCAACACAATTGTCCAGGACCCCTTTCATCACAATGCTCCTTGGCACGGGTAATCACAATGCTCCATGAACAGTATCATCACAATCACCATGATCCCTCTCATAACAATGCACTATGACACCTGTCATCACAATGCTCCAAGACAACTGTCATCACAATGCCACATGACACCTGTCATCACAATATTCCCTAACCTTTGTCATCACAATGCTCCATGAAGCCTTTCATCACAATGCACCATTACCCCTTTCAGCACAATTCTCCAGGCCCTCTGTCACCACAATGCTCCATAACCCCTGACATCACAATGGCCAACGACACCTGTCATCACAATTCACCATGGATCTTGTCATCAAAAGGCTCCATGCTCGTGTCATCACAATGATCCAAGACCCGTGTCATCACAATGCTCCATGGCTGGTGTCATCACAGTGCTCCATGACTCCTGTCATCAAAATTCTCCATGAACTTTCATCACAGTGCTCCATGAACACATTCATCACAATGCTCCATGATCCCTTTCATCACAATGCTCTAGGACCAACATCATCCCAATGCTCCATGATCGCTATCATCACAATGCTCCATGACCCCTTTCATAACGATGCTCCAATACCCCCTTTCATCACAATGCTCCATGGTTCCTGTCATCACAATGCGCCAGGACCCATGTCATCACAATGCTCTATGACCCTTGTCATCACAATGTTCCATGGCCCTTGTCATCACAATGCTCCATGACCACATTCATCACAATGCTGCATGACCCGTTTCACCACAAAGCTAAGTGGCCCTTGTCATCACAATGCTCCATGGTGCTTGTCATCACAATGCTCCATGCCCCCGTCATCACAATGCCCCATGACCCCTGTCATCACAAGAATCCATGGTCTTTGACATCACAGTGCTCCATGACACCTGTCATCACAATGCTCGATGATTCGTTTCATCACAATGCTCCCTTACCCCTGTCATCACAGTGCTCCATGACCCCTTGCATCACAACGCTCCATGACCAATTTCATCACAACGCTCCATGACTCCTATCATCACAATGCTCTATGGCCCTTGTCATCACAATGCTCAATGCCCACTGTCATCACAATGCTCCATGAGCACATTCATCACAATACACTATGAGCCGTTTCATCACAATGCTAAATGGCCCTTGTCATCACAATGTTCTACGGTGCTTGTCATCACAATGCTGCATGACCCCTGTCATCACAATGCTCCATGGCCCTTGCCATCACAATGCTCCATGAACGCTGTCATCACAATGCCCTATGACCAGTATCATCACAGTGCTCCTTGGCTGTTGTCATGAAAGTGCTCCATAACCCCTGTCATCACAGTGAACCATGGCCCTTGTCATCACAATGCTCCCTGACCCATTTCATCACAATGCTCCATGACCACTTTCATTACAGAGCTCCATGACCGCTATCATCACAATGATCCATGACCCCTTTCATCACAGTGTTCCAGTACCATTTTCATCACAATGATCCACGACCCCTATCACCACAATGCTCCATGACACGTATTTTCACTATGCTCTATGGCCCTTGTCATCACAATGCTCCATGGCCACTGTCATCACAATGCTCCATGACCCGTTTCATCACAATGCTAAATTTCCCTTGTCATCACAATGCTCCGTGGCGCTTGTCAGCACAATGCTCCATAACACCTGTCATCAAATTCCTCCATGACCTTGTCATGACAATGCTCCATGACCCCTGTCATCACAAGGCTCCGTGGCCCTTGACATCACAATTCTCCATGACACCTGACAACACAATGCTCCAGTACGCCTTTCATCACAATGCTCCAGGCCCCCTGTCATCACAATGCACCATGATCCCTTTCATGACAGTAATCCATGACCCCTTTCATCACAAAGCTCCAGTATGCCTTTCATCACAATACTCGATGCCCCCTGTCATCACAATGCCCCATGACCCCTCTCAGCAAAATATTCCATGCCCCCTGTAGTCACAATGCTCCATAACAGCTGTCATCACAATGCTCCATGACCCTTGTCATGACAATACTCCATGGCATTTTTCATCACAATGTTCCATGACCCCTTTCATCACAATTCTTCAAGACAACATTCATCACAATGCTCCATGACCACTTTCCTCACAATGCTCCTTGGCCTGAGTCATCGCAATGCTCCATGACTCCTTTCATCACAAAGCTCCATGGCCTCTGACATCACAATGCTCCATAAGCAATGTCATCACAATGTGCCATGACCCCGTCAAAACAATGCTCCATAACCCCTTTCATCACAATGCTCCGTGACCCACGTCAACACAATTGTCCAGGACCCCTTTCATCACAATGCTCCTTGGCACGTGTAATCACAATGCTCCATGAACAGTATCATCACAATCAACATGATCCCTCTCATAACAATGCACTATGACACCTGTCATCACAATGCTCCAAGACAACTGTCATCACAATGCCACATGACACCTGTCATCACAATACTCCCTAACCTTTGTCATCACAATGCTCCATGACGCCTTTCATCACAATGCACCATTACCCCTTTCATCACAATTCTCCAGGCCCTCTGTCACCACAATGCTCCATAACCCCTGACATCACAATGGCCAATGACACCTGTCATCACAATTCACCATGGATCTTGTCATCAAAAGGCTCCATGCTCGTGTCATCACAATGATCCAAGACCCGGGTCATCACAATGCTCCATGGCCGGTCTCATCACAGTGCTCCATGACCCCTGTCATCAAAATTCTCCATGAACTTTCATCACAGTGCTCCATGAACACATTCATCACAATGCTCCATGATCCCTTTCATCACAATGCTCTAGGACCAACATCATCACAATGCTCCATGATCGCTATCATCACAATGCTCCATGACCCCTTTCATAACGATGCTCCAATACCCCCTTTCATCACAATGCTCCATGGTTCCTCTCATCACAATGCACCAGGACCCATGTCATCACAATGCTCTATGACCCTTGTCATCACAATGTTCCATGGCCCTTGTCATCACAATGCTCCATGACCACATTCATCACAATGCAGCATGACCAGTTTCACCACAATGCTAAGTGGCCCTTGTCATCACAATGCTCCATGGTGCTTGTCATCACAATGTTCCATGCCCCCGTCCTCACAATGCGCCATGACCTCTGTCATCACAAGAATCCATGGTCTTTGACATCACAGTGCTCCATGACACCTGTCATCACAATGTTCGATGATTCGTTTCATCACATTGCTCCCTTACACCTGTCATCACAGTGCTCCATGACCCCTTGCATCACAACGCTCCATGACCAATTTCATCACAACGCCCCATGACTCCTATCATCACAATGCTCTATGGCCCTTGTCATCACAATGCTCAATGCCCACTGTCATCACAATGCTCCATGAGCATATTCATCACAATACTCTCTGAGCCGTTACATCACAATGCTAAATGGCCCTTGTCATCCCAATGTTCTACGGTGCTTGTCATCACAATGCTGCATGACCCCTGTCATCACAATGCTCCATGGCCCTTGCCATCACAATGCTCCGTGAACGCTGTCATCACAATGCCCTATGACCAGTATCATCACAGTGCTCCTTGGCTGTTGTCATGAAAATGCTCCATAACCCCTGTCATCACAGTGAACCATGGCCCTTGTCATCACAATGCTCCCTGACCCATTTCATCACAATGCTCCATGACCACTTTCATTACAGAGCTCCATGACCGCTATCATCACAATGATCCATGACCCCTTTCATCACAGTGTTCCAGTACCATTTTCATCACAATGATCCACGACCCCTATCACCACAATGCTCCATGACACGTATTTTCACTATGCTCTATGGCCCTTGTCATCACAATGCTCCATGGCCACTGTCATCACAATGCTCCATGACCCGTTTCATCACAATGCTAAATTTCCCTCATCATCACAATGCTCCATGGTGCTTCTCATCACAGTGCTGCATGACCCCTGTCATCACAATGCTCCATGGCCCTTGCCATCACAATGCTCCATGAACGCTGTCATCACAATGCCCTATGACCAGTATCATCACAGTGCTCCTTGGCTGTTGTCATGAAAATGCTCCATAACCCCTGTCATCACAGTGAACCATGGCCCTTGTCATCACAATGCTCCCTGACCCATTTCATCACAATGCTCCATGACCACTTTCATTACAGAGCTCCATGATCGCTATCATCACAATGATCCATGACCCCTTTCATCACAGTGTTCCAGTACTATTTTCATCACAATGATCCACGACCCCTATCACCACAATGCTCCATGACACGTATTTTCACTATGCTCTATGGCCCTTGTCATCACAGTGCTCCATGGCCACTGTCATCACAATGCTCCATGACCCGTTTCATCACAATGCTAAATTTCCCTTGTCATCACAATGCTCCATGGCGCTTGTCATCACAGTGCTGCATGACTCCTGTCATCACACTGCCCTATGACCCCTGTCATCACAAGGCTCCATGGCCCTTGTCATCACAATGCTCCATAACACCTGTCATCACAATCCTCCATGCCCTTGTCATGACAATGCTCCATGACCCCTGTCATCACAAGGCTCCGTGGCCCTTGACATCACAATTCTCCATGACACCTGACAACACAATGCTCCAGTACGCCTTTCATCACAATGCTTCTGGCCCCCTGTCATCACAATGCACCATGATCCCTTTCATGACAGTAATCCATGACCCCTTTCATCACAATGCTCCAGTATGCCTTTCATCACAATACTCGATGCCCCCTGTCATCACAATGCCCCATGACCGCTCTCAGCAAAATGGCCCTTGTCATCACAATGCTCCATGGCCACTGTCATCACAATGCTCCATGACACGTTTCATCACAATGCTAAATTTCCCTCGTCATCACAATGCTCCATGGTGCTTGTCATCACAGTGCTGCATGACTCCTGTCATCACACTGCCCTATGACCCCTGTCATCACAAGTCTCCATGGCCCTTGTCATCAGAATGCTCCATAACACCTGTCATCACAATCCTCCATGCCCTTGTCATGACAATGCTCCATGACCCCTGTCATCACAAGGCTCCGTGGCCCTTGACATCACAATTCTCCATGACACATGACAACACAATGCTCCAGTACGCCTTTCATCACAATGCTCCTGGCCCCCTGTCATCACAATGCACCATGATCCCTTTCATGACAGTAATCCATGACCCCTTTCATCACAATGCTCCAGTATGCCTTTCATCACAATACTCGATGCCCCCTGTCATCACAATGCCCCATGACCGCTCTCAGCAAAATATTCCATGCCCCTTGTAGTCACAATGCTCCATAACAGCTGTCATCACAATGCTCCATGACCCTTGTCATGACAATGCTCCATGGCATTTTTCATCACAATGTTCCATGCCCCCTTTCATCACAATTCTTCAAGACAACTTTCATCACAATGCTCCATGACCACTTTCATCACAATGCTGCTTGGCCTGGGTCATCGCAATGCTCCATGACTCCTTTCATCACAATGCTCCATGGCCTCTGACATCACAGTGCTCCATAAGCCATGTCATCACAATGTGCCATGACCCCATCAAAACAATGCTCCATAACCCCTTTCATCACAATGCTCCGTGACCCACGTCAACACAATTGTCCAGGACCCCTTTCATCACAATGCTCCTTGGCACGTGTAATCACAATGCTCCATGAACAGTATCATCACAATCACCATGATCCCTGTCATAACAATGCACTATGACACCTGTCATCACAATGCTCCAAGACAACTGTCATCACAATGCCACATGACACCTGTCATCACAATACTCCCTAACCTTTGTCATCACAATGCTCCATGAAGCCTTTCATCACAATGCACCATTACCCCTTTCAGCACAATTCTCCAGGCCCTCTGTCACCACAATGCTCCATAACCCCTGACATCACAATGGCCAACGACACCTGTCATCACAATTCACCATGGATCTTGTCATCAAAAGGCTCCATGCTCGTGTCATCACAATGATCCAAGACCCGTGTCATCACAATGCTCCATGGCCGGTCTCATCACAGTGCTCCATGACCCCTGTCATCAAAATTCTCCATGAACTTTCATCACAGTGCTCCATGAACACATTCATCACAATGCTCCATGATCCCTTTCATCACAATGCTCTAGGACCAACATCATCCCAATGCTCCATGATCGCTATCATCACAATGCTCCATGACCCCTTTCATAACGATGCTCCAATACCCCCTTTCATCACAATGCTCCATGGTTCCTGTCATCACAATGCGCCAGGACCCATGTCATCACAATGCTCTATGACCCTTGTCATCACAATGTTCCATGGCCCTTGTCATCACAATGCTCCATGACCACATTCATCACAATGCTGCATGACCCGTTTCACCACAAAGCTAAGTGGCCCTTGTCATCACAATGCTCCATGGTGCTTGTCATCACAATGCTCCATGCCCCCGTCATCACAATGCCCCATGACCCCTGTCATCACAAGAATCCATGGTCTTTGACATCACAGTGCTCCATGACACCTGTCATCACAATGCTCGATGATTCGTTTCATCACAATGCTCCCTTACCCCTGTCATCACAGTGCTCCATGACCCCTTGCATCACAACGCTCCATGACCAATTTCATCACAACGCTCCATGACTCCTATCATCACAATGCTCTATGGCCCTTGTCATCACAATGCTCAATGCCCACTGTCATCACAATGCTCCATGAGCACATTCATCACAATACTCTATGAGCCGTTTCATCACAATTCTAAATGGCCCTTGTCATCACAATGTTCTACGGTGCTTGTCATCACAATGCTGCATGACCCCTGTCATCACAATGCTCCATGGCCCTTGCCATCACAATGCTCCATGAACGCTGTCATCACAATGCCCTATGACCAGTATCATCACAGTGCTCCTTGGCTGTTGTCATGAAAATGCTCCATAACCCCTGTCATCACAGTGAACCATGGCCCTTGTCATCACAATGCTCCCTGACCCATTTCATCACAATGCTCCATGACCACTTTCATTACAGAGCTCCATGACCGCTATCATCACAATGATCCATGACCCCTTTCATCACAGTGTTCCAGTACCATTTTCATCACAATGATCCACGACCCCTATCACCACAATGCTCCATGACACGTATTTTCACTATGCTCTATGGCCCTTGTCATCACAATGCTCCATGGCCACTGTCATCACAATGCTCCATGACCCGTTTCATCACAATGCTAAATTTCCCTTGTCATCACAATGCTCCGTGGCGCTTGTCATCACAATGCTCCATAACACCTGTCATCAAGTTCCTCCATGCCTTTGTCATGACAATGCTCCATGACCCCTGTCATCACAAGGCTCCGTGGCCCTTGACATCACAATTCTCCATGACACCTGACAACACAATGCTCCAGTACGCCTTTCATCACAATGCTCCAGGCCCCCTGTCATCACAATGCACCATGATCCCTTTCATGACAGTAATCCATGACCCCTTTCATCACAAAGCTCCAGTATGCCTTTCATCACAATACTCGATGCCCCCTGTCATCACAATGCCCCATGACCCCTCTCAGCAAAATATTCCATGCCCCCTGTAGTCACAATGCTCCATAACAGCTGTCATCACAATGCTCCATGACCCTTGTCATGACAATACTCCATGGCATTTTTCATCACAATGTTCCATGACCCCTTTCATCACAATTCTTCAAGACAACTTTCATCACAATGCTCCATGACCACTTTCCTCACAATGCTCCTTGGCCTGAGTCATCGCAATGCTCCATGACTCCTTTCATCACAAAGCTCCATGGCCTCTGACATCACAATGCTCCATAAGCAATGTCATCACAATGTGCCATGACCCCGTCAAAACAATGCTCCATAACCCCTTTCATCACAATGCTCCGTGACCCACGTCAACACAATTGTCCAGGACCCCTTTCATCACAATGCTCCTTGGCACGTGTCATCACAAAGCTCCATGAACAGTATCATCACAATGCACCATGATCCCTTTCATAACAATGCACTATGACACCTGTCATCACAATGCTCCAAGACAATTGTCATCACAATGCCACATGACACCTGTCATCACAATACTCCCTGACCTTTGTCATCACAATGCTCCATGACGCCTTTCATCACAATGCACCATTACCCCTTTCATCACAATTCTCCAGGCCCTCTGTCACCACAATGCTCCATAACCCCTGACATCACAATGGCCAACGACACCTGTCATCACAATTCACCATGGATCTTGTCATCAAAAGGCTCCATGCTCGTGTCATCACAATGATCCAAGACCCGGGTCATCACAATGCTCCATGGCCGGTCTCATCACAGTGCTCCATGACCCCTGTCATCAAAATTCTCCATGAACTTTCATCACAGTGCTCCATGAACACATTCATCACAATGCTCCATGATCCCTTTCATCACAATGCTCTAGGACCATCATCATCACAATGCTCCATGATCGCTATCATCACAATGCTCCATGACCCCTTTCATAACGATGCTCCAATACCCCCTTTCATCACAATGCTCCATGGTTCCTGTCATCACAATGCACCAGGACCCATGTCATCACAATGCTCTATGACCCTTGTCATCACAATGTTCCATGGCCCTTGTCATCACAATGCTCCATGACCACATTCATCACAATGCAGCATGACCCGTTTGACCACAATGCTAAGTGGCCCTTGTCATCACAATGCTCCATGGTGCTTGTCATCACAATGTTCCATGCCCCCGTCCTCACAATGCGCCATGACCTCTGTCATCACAAGAATCCATGGTCTTTGACATAATAGTGCTCCATGACACCTGTCATCACAATGCTCGATGATTCGTTTCATCACAATGCTCCCTTACACCTGTCATCACAGTGCTCCAGGACCCCTTGCATCACAACGCTCCATGACCAATTTCATCACAACGCCCCATGACTCCTATCATCACAATGCTCTATGGCCCTTGTCATCACAATGCTCAATGCCCACTGTCATCACAATGCTCCATGAGCATATTCATCACAATACTCTATGAGCCGTTTCATCACAATGCTAAATGGCCCTTGTCATCACAATGTTCTACGGTGCTTGTCATCACAATGCTGCATGACCCCTGTCATCACAATGCTCCATGGCCCTTGCCATCACAATGCTCCATGAACGCTGTCATCACAATGCCCTATGACCAGTATCATCACAGTGCTCCTTGGCTGTTGTCATGAAAATGCTCCATAACCCCTGTCATCACAGTGAACCATGGCCCTTGTCATCACAATGCTCCCTGACCCATTTCATCACAATGCTCCATGACCACTTTCATTACACAGCTCCATGATCGCTATCATCACAATGATCCATGACCCCTTCCATCACAGTGTTCCAGTACTATTTTCATCACAATGATCCACGACCCCTATCACCACAATGCTCCATGACACGTATTTTCACTATGCTCTATGGCCCTTGTCATCACAGTGCTCCATGGCCACTGTCATCACAATGCTCCATGACCCGTTTCATCACAATGCTAAATTTCCCTTGTCATCACAATGCTCCATGGCGCTTGTCATCACAGTGCTGCATGACTCCTGTCATCACACTGCCCTATGACCCCTGTCATCACAAGGCTGCATGGCCCTTGTCATCACAATGCTCCATAACACCTGTCATCACAATCCTCCATGCCCTTGTCATGACAATGCTCCATGACCCCTGTCATCACAAGGCTCCGTGGCCCTTGACATCACAATTCTCCATGACACCTGACAACACAATGCTCCAGTACGCCTTTCATCACAATGCTCCTGGCCCCCTGTCATCACAATGCACCATGATCCCTTTCATGACAGTAATCCATGACCCCTTTCATCACAATGCTCCAGTATGCCTTTCATCACAATACTCGATGCCCCCTGTCATCACAATGCCCCATGACCGCTCTCAGCAAAATGGCCCTTGTCATCACAATGCTCCATGGCCACTGTCATCACAATGCTCCATGACACGTTTCATCACAATGCTAAATTTCCCTCGTCATCACAATGCTCCAGGGTGCTTGTCATCACAGTGCTGCATGACTCCTGTCATCACACTGCCCTATGACCCCTGTCATCACAAGTCTCCATGGCCCTTGTCATTACAATACTCCATAACACCTGTCATCACAATCCTCCATGCCCTTGTCATGACAATGCTCCATGACCCCTGTCATCACAAGGCTCCGTGGCCCTTGACATCACAATTCTCCATGACACATGACAACACAATGCTCCAGTACGCCTTTCATCACAATGCTCCTGGCCCCCTGTCATCACAATGCACCATGATCCCTTTCATGACAGTAATCCATGACCCCTTTCATCACAATGCTCCAGTATGCCTTTCATCACAATACTCGATGCCCCCTGTCATCACAATGCCCCATGACCGCTCTCAGCAAAATATTCCATGCCCCTTGTAGTCACAATGCTCCATAACAGCTGTCATCACAATGCTCCATGACCCTTGTCATGACAATGCTCCATGGCATTTTTCATCACAATGTTCCATGCCCCCTTTCATCACAATTCTTCAAGACAACTTTCATCACAATGCTCCATGACCACTTTCATCACAATGCTGCTTGGCCTGGGTCATCGCAATGCTCCATGACTCCTTTCATCACAATGCTCCATGGCCTCTGACATCACAATGCTCCATAAGCCATGTCATCACAATGTGCCATGACCCCATCAAAACAATGCTCCATAACCCCTTTCATCACAATGCTCCGTGACCCACGTCAACACAATTGTCCAGGACCCCTTTCATCACAATGCTCCTTGGCACGTGTAATCACAATGCTCCATGAACAGTATCATCACAATCACCATGATCCCTGTCATAACAATGCACTATGACACCTGTCATCACAATGCTCCAAGACAACTGTCATCACAATGCCACATGACACCTGTCATCACAATACTCCCTAACCTTTGTCATCACAATGCTCCATGAAGCCTTTCATCACAATGCACCATTACCCCTTTCATCACAATTCTCCAGGCCCTCTGTCACCACAATGCTCCATAACCCCTTACATCACAATGGCCAACGACACCTGTCATCACAATTCACCATGGATCTTGTCATCAAAAGGCTCCATGCTCGTGTCATCACAATGATCCAAGACCCGTGTCATCACAATGCTCCATGGCCGGTCTCATCACAGTGCTCCATGACCCCTGTCATCAAAATTCTCCATGAACTTTCATCACAGTGCTCCATGAACACATTCATCACAATGCTCCATGATCCCTTTCATCACAATGCTCTAGGACCAACATCATCCCAATGCTCCATGATCGCTATCATCACAATGCTCCATGACCCCTTTCATAACGATGCTCCAATACCCCCTTTCATCACAATGCTCCATGGTTCCTGTCATCACAATGCGCCAGGACCCATGTCATCACAATGCTCTATGACCCTTGTCATCACAATGTTCCATGGCCCTTGTCATCACAATGCTCCATGACCACATTCATCACAATGCTGCATGACCCGTTTCACCACAAAGCTAAGTGGCCCTTGTCATCACAATGCTCCATGGTGCTTTTCATCACAATGCTCCATGCCCCCGTCATCACAATGCCCCATGACCCCTGTCATCACAAGAATCCATGGTCTTTGGCATCACAGTGCTCCAGGACACCTGTCATCACAATGCTCGATGATTCGTTTCATCACAATGCTCCCTTACCCCTGTCATCACAGTGCTCCATGACCCCTTGCATCACAACGCTCCATGACCAATTTCATCACAACGCTCCATGACTCCTATCATCACAATGCTCTATGGCCCTTGTCATCACAATGCTCAATGCCCACTGTCATCACAATGCTCCATGAGCACATTCATCACAATACTCTATGAGCCGTTTCATCACAATGCTAAATGGCCCTTGTCATCACAATGTTCTACGGTGCTTGTCATCACAATGCTGCATGACCCCTGTCATCACAATGCTCTATGGCCCTTGCCATCACAATGCTCCATGAACGCTGTCATCACAATGCCCTATGACCAGTATCATCACAGTGCTCCTTGGCTGTTGTCATGAAAATGCTCCATAACCCCTGTCATCACAGTGAACCATGGCCCTTGTCATCACAATGCTCCCTGACCCATTTCATCACAATGCTCCATGACCACTTTCATTACAGAGCTCCATGACCGCTATCATCACAATGATCCATGACCCCTTTCATCACAATGATCCATGACCCCTTTCATCACAGTGTTCCAGTACCATTTTCATCACAATGATCCACGACCCCTATCACCACATTGCTCCATGACACTTATTTTCACTATGCTCTATGGCCCTTGTCATCACAATGCTCCATGGCCCTTGTCATCACAATGCTCCATGGCCACTGTCATCACAATGCTCCATGGCACGTTTCATCACAATGCTAAATTTCCCTTGTCATCACAATGCTCCATGGCGCTTGTCATCACAGTGCTGCATGACTCCTGTCATCACACTGCCCTATGACCCCTGTCATCACAAGGCTCCATGGCCCTTGTCATCACAATGCTCCATAACACCTGTCATCACAATCCTCCATGCGCTTGTCATGACAATGCTCCATGACCCCTGTCATCACAAGGCTCCGTGGCCCTTGTCATGACAATGCTCCATGACCCCTGTCATCACAAGGCTTCGTGGCCCTTGACATCACAATTCTCCATGACACCTGACAACACAATGCTCCAGTACGCCTTTCATCACAATTCTCCAGGCCTCCTGTCATCACAATGCACCATGATCACTTTCATGACAGTAATCCATGACCCCTTTCATCACAATGCTCCAGTATGCCTTTCATCACAATACTCGATGCCCCCTGTCATCACAATGCCCCATGACCCCTCTCAGCAAAATATTCCATGCCCCCTGTAGTCACAATGCTCCATAACAGCTGTCATCACAATGCTCCATGACCCTTGTCATGACAATGCTCCATGGCATTTTTCATCACAATGTTCCATGCCCCCTTTCATCACAATTCTTCAAGACAACTTTCATCACAATGCTCCATGGCCTCTGACATCACAATGCTCCATAAGCAATGTCATCACAATGTGCCATGACCCCGTCAAAACAATGCTCCATAACCCCTTTCATCACAATACTCCGTGACCCACGTCAACACAATTATCCAGGACCCCTTTCATCACAATGCTCCTTGGCACGTGTCATCACAATGCTCTATGAACAGTATCATCACAATGCACCATGATCCCTCTCATAACAATGCACTATGACACCTGTCATCACAATGCTCCAAGACAACTGTCATCACAATGCCACATGACACCTGTCATCACAATACTCCCTAACCTTTGTCATCACAATGCTCCATGATGCCTTTCATCACAATGCACCATTACCCCTTTCAGCACAATTCTCCAGGCCCTCTGTCACCACAATGCTCCATAACCCCTGACATCACAATGGCCAACGACACCTGTCATCACAATTCACCATGGATCTTGTCATCAAAAGGCTCCATGCTCGTGTCATCACAATGATCCAAGACCCGTGTCATCACAATGCTCCATGGCCAGTCTCATCACAGTGCTCCATGACCCCTGTCATCAAAATTCTCCATGAACTTTCATCACAGTGCTCCATGAACATATTCATCACAATGCTCCATGATCCCTTTCATCACAATGCTCTAGGACCAACATCATCACAATGCTCCATGATCGCTATCATCACAATGCTCCATGACCCCTTTCATAACGATGCTCCAATACCCCCTTTCATCACAATGCTCCATGGTTCCTGTCATCACAATGCACCAGGACCCATGTCATCACAATGCTCTATGACCCTTGTCATCACAATGTTCCATGGCCCTTGTCATCAAAATGCTCCATGATCACATTCATCACAATGCTGCATGACCCGTTTCACCACAATGCTAAGTGGCCCTTGTCATCACAATGCTCCATGGTGCTTGTCATCACAATGTTCCATGCCCCCGTCATCACAATGCGCCATGACCTCTGTCATCACAAGAATCCATGGTCTTTGACATCACAGTGGTCCATGACACCTGTCATCACAATGCTCGATGATTCGTTTCATCACAATGCTCCCTTTCACCAGTCATCACAGTGCTCCATGAACCCTTGCATCACAACGCTCCATGACCAATTTCATCACAACGCTCCATGACTCCTAACATCACAATGCTCTATGGCCCTTGTCATCACAATGCTCAATGCCCACTGTCATCACAATGCTCCATGAGCATATTCATCACAATACTCTATGAGCCGTTTCATCACAATGCTACATGGCCCTTGTCATCACAATGTTCTACGGTGCTTGTCATCACAATGCTGCATGACCCCTGTCATCACAATGCTCCATGGCCCTTGCCATCACAATGCTCCATGAACGCTGTCATCACAATGCCCTATGACCAGTATCATCACAGTGCTCCTTGGCTGTTGTCATGAAAATGCTCCATAACCCTTGTCATCACAGTGAACCATGGTCCTTGTCATCACAATGCTCCCTGACCCATTTCATCACAATGCTCCATGACCACTTTCAGTACAGAGCTCCATGATTGCTATCATCACAATGATCCATGACCCCTTTCACCACAGTGTTCCAGTACCATTTTCATCACAATGATCCACGACCCCTATCACCACATTGCTCCATGACACTTATTTTCACTATGCTCTATGGCCCTTGTCATCACAATGCTCCATGGCCACTGTCATCACAATGCTCCATGACCCGTTTCATCACAATGCTAAATTTCCCTTGTCATCACAATGCTCCATGGCGCTTGTCATCACAGTGCTGCATGACTCCTGTCATCACACTGCCCTATGACCCCTGTCATCACAAGGCTCCATGGCCCTTGTCATCACAATGCTCCATAACACCTGTCATCACAATCCTCCATGCCCTTGTCATGACAATGCTCCATGAGCCCTGTCATCACAAGGCTCCGTGGCCCTTGACATCACAATTCTCCCTGACACCTGACAACACAATGTTCCAGTACGCCTTTCATCACAATGCTCCAGGCCCCCTGTCATCACAATGCACCATGATCCCTTTCATGACAATAATCCATGACCCCTTTCATCACAATGCTCCAGTATGCCTTTCATCACAATACTCGATGCCCCCTGTCATCACAATGCCCCATGACCCCTCTCAGCAAAATATTCCATGCCCCTTGTAGTCACAATGCTCCATAACAGCTGTCATCACAATGCTCCATGACCCTTGTCATGACAATGCTCCATGGCATTTTTCATCACAATGTTCCATGCCCCCTTTCATCACAATTCTTCAAGACAACTTTCATCACAATGCTCCATGACCACTTTCATCACAATGCTGCTTGGCCTGGGTCATCGCAATGCTCCATGACTCCTTTCATCACAATGCTCCATGGCCTCTGACATCACAATGCTCCATAAGCCATGTCATCACAATATGCCATGACCCCGTCAAAACAATGCTCCATAACCCCTTTCATCACAATGCTCCGTGACCCACGTCAACACAATTGTCCAGGAACCCTTTCATCACAATGCCCCTTGGCACGTGTCATCACAAAGCTCCATGAACAGTATCATCACAATGCACCATGATCCATTTCATAACAATGCACTATGACACCTGTCATCACAATGCTCCAAGACAATTGTCATCACAATGCCACATGACACCTGTCATCACAATACTCCCTGAACTTTGTCATCACAATGCTCCATGACGCCTTTCATCACAATGCACCATTACCCCTTTCATCACAATTCTCCAGGCCCTCTGTCACCACAATGCTCCATAACCCCTGACATCACAATGGCCAATGACACCTGTCATCACAATTCACAATGGATCTTGTCTTCAAAAGGCTCCATGCTCGTGTCATCACAATGATCCAAGACCCGTGTCATCACAATGCTCCATGGCCGGTCTCATCACAGTGCTCCATGACCCCTGTCATCAAAATTCTCCATGAACTTTCATCACAGTGCTCCATGAACACATTCATCACAATGCTCCATGATCCCTTTCATCACAATGCTCTAGGACCAACATCATCACAATGCTCCATGATCGCTATCATCACAATGCTCCATGACCCCTTTCATAACGATGCTCCAATACCCCCTTTCATCACAATGCTCCATGGTTCCTGTCATCACAATGCGCCAGGACCCATGTCATCACAATGCTCTATGACCCTTGTCATCACAATGTTCCATGGCCCTTGTCATCACAATGCTCCATGACCACATTCATCACAATGCTGCATGACCCGTTTCACCACAATGCTAAGTGGCCCTTGTCATCACAATGCTCCATGGTGCTTGTCATCACAATGCTCCATGCCCCCGTCATCACTATGACCCATGACCCCTGTCATCACAAGAATCCATGGTCTTTGACATCATAGTGCTCCATGACACCTGTCATCACAATGCTCGATGATTCGTTTCATCACAATGCTCCCTTACCCCTGTCATCACAGTGCTCCATGACCCCTTGCATCACAACGCTCCATGACCAATTGCATCACAACGCTCCATGACGCCTATCATCACAATGCTCTATGGCCCTTGTCATCACAATGCTCAATGCCCACTGTCATCACAATGCTCCATGAGCACATTCATCACAATACTCTATGAGCCGTTTCATCACAATGCTAAATGGCCCTTGTCATCCCAATGTTCTACGGTGCTTGTCATCACAATGCTGCATGACCCCTGTCATCACAATGCTCCATGGCCCTTGCCATCACAATGCTCCATGAACGCTGTCATCACAATGCCCTATGACCAGTATCATCACAGTGCTCCTTGGCTGTTGTCATGAAAATGCTCCATAACCCCTGTCATCACAGTGAACCATGGCCCTTGTCATCACAATGCTCCCTGACCCATTTCATCACAATGCTCCATGACCACTATCATTACAGAGCTCCATGACCGCTATCATCACAATGATCCATGACCCCTTTCATCACAGTGTTCCAGTACCATTTTCATCACAATGATCCACGACCCCTATCACCACATTGCTCCATGACACTTATTTTCACTATGATCTATGGCCCTTGTCATCACAATGCTCCATGGCCACTGTCATCACAATGCTCCATGACACGTTTCATCACAATGCTAAATTTCCCTTGTCATCACAATGCTCCATGGCGCTTGTCATCACAGTGTTGCATGACTCCTGTCATCACACTGCCCTATGACCCCTGTCATCACAAGGCTCCATGGCCCTTGTCATCACAATGCTCCATAACACCTGTCATCACAATCCTCCATGCGCTTGTCATGACAATGCTCCATGACCCCTGTCATCACAAGGCTCCGTGGCCCTTGTCATGACAATGCTCCATGACCCCTGTCATCACAAGGCTCCGTGGCCCTTGACATCACAATTCTCCATGACACCTGACAACACAATGCTCCAGTACGCCTTTCATCACAATTCTCCAGGCCTCCTGTCATCACAATGCACCATGATCACTTTCATGACAGTAATCCATGACCCCTTTCATCACAATGCTCCAGTATGCCTTTCATCACAATACTCGATGCCCCCTGTCATCACAATGCCCCATGACCCCTCTCAGCAAAATATTCCATGCCCCCTGTAGTCACAATGCTCCATAACAGCTGTCATCACAATGCTCCATGACCCTTGTCATGACAATGCTCCATGGCATTTTTCATCACAATGTTCCATGACCCCTTTCATCACAATTCTTCAAGACAACTTTCATCACAATGCTCCATGACCACTTTCCTCACAATGCTCCTTGGCCTGGGTCATCGCTATGCTCCATGACTCCTTTCATCACAATTCTCCATGGCCTCTGAAATCACAATGCTCCATAAGCCATGTCATCACAATGTGCCATGACCCCGTCAAAACAATGCTCCATAACCCCTTTCATCACAATATTCCGTGACCCACGTCAACACAATTATCCAGGACCCCTTTCATCACAATGCTCCTTGGCACGTGTCATCACAATGCTCTATGAACAGTATCATCACAATGCACCATGATCCCACTCATAACAATGCACTATGACACCTGTCATCACAATGCTCCAAGACAACTGTCATCACAATGCCACATGACACCTGTCATCACAATACTCCCTAACCTTTGTCATCACAATGCTCCATGATGCCTTTCATCACAATGCACCATTACCCCTTTCATCACAATTCTCCAGGCCCTCTGTCACCACAATGCTCCATAACCCCTGACATCACAATGGCCAACGAAACCTGTCATCACAATTCACCATGGATCTTGTCATCAAAAGGCTCCATGCTCGTGTCATCACAATGATCCAAGACCCGTGTCATCACAATGCTCCATGGCCAGTCTCATCACAGTGCTCCATGACCCCTGTCATCAAAATTCTCCATGAACTTTCATCACAGTGCTCCATGAACATATTCATCACAATGCTCCATGATCCCTTTCATCACAATGCTCTAGGACCAACATCATCACAATGCTCCATGATCGCTATCATCACAATGCTCCATGACCCCTTTCATAACGATGCTCCAATACCCCCTTTCATCACAATGCTCCATGGTTCCTGTCATCACAATGCACCAGGACCCATGTCATCACAATGCTCTATGACCCTTGTCATCACAATGTTCCATGGCCCTTGTCATCAAAATGCTCCATGATCACATTCATCACAATGCTGCATGACCCGTTTCACCACAATGCTAAGTGGCCCTTGTCATCACAATCCTCCATGGTGCTTGTCATCACAATGTTCCATGCCCCCGTCATCACAATGCGCCATGACCTCTGTCATCACAAGAATCCATGGTCTTTGACATCACAGTGCTCCATGACACCTGTCATCACAATGCTCGATGATTCGTTTCATCACAATGCTCCCTTTCACCAGTCATCACAGTGCTCCATGAACCCTTGCATCACAACGCTCCATGACCAATTTCATCACAACGCTCCATGACTCCTAACATCACAATGCTCTATGGCCCTTGTCATCACAATGCTCAATGCCCACTCTCATCACAATGCTCCATGAGCATATTCATCACAATACTCTATGAGCCGTTTCATCACAATGCTACATGGCCCTTGTCATCACAATGTTCTACGGTGCTTGTCATCACAATGCTGCATGACCCCTGTCATCACAATGCTCCATGGCCCTTGCCATCACAATGCTCCATGAACGCTGTCATCACAATGCCCTATGACCAGTATCATCACAGTGCTCCTTGGCTGTTGTCATGAAAATGCTCCATAACCCCTGTCATCACAGTGAACCATGGCCCTTGTCATCACAATGCTCCCTGACCCATTTCATCACAATGCTCCATGACCACTTTCATTACAGAGCTCCATGACCGCTATCATCACAATGATCCATGACCCCTTTCACCACAGTGTTCCAGTACCATTTTCATCACAATGATCCACGACCCCTATCACCACAATGCTCCATGACACGTATTTTCACTATGCTCTATGGCCCTTGTCATCACAATGCTCCATGGCCACTGTCATCACAATGCTCCACGACCCGTTTCATCACAATGCTAAATTTCCCTTGTCATCACAATGCTCCATGGCGCTTGTCATCACAGTGCTGCATGACTCCTGTCATCACACTGCCCTATGACCCCTGTCATCACAAGGCTCCATGGCCCTTGTCATCACAATGCTCCATAACACCTGTCATCACAATCCTCCATGCCCTTGTCATGACAATGCTCCATGACCCCTGTCATCACAAGGCTCCGTGGCCCTTGACATCACAATTCTCCCTGACACCTGACAACACAATGCTCCAGTACGCCTTTCATCACAATGCTCCAGGCCCCCTGTCATCACAATGCACCATGATCCTTTTCATGACAATAATTCATGACCCCTTTCATCACAATGCTCCAGTATGCCTTTCATCACAATACTCGATGCCCCCTGTCATCACAATGCCCCATGACCCCTCTCAGCAAAATATTCCATGCCCCTTGTAGTCACAATGCTCCATAACAGCTGTCATCACAATGTTCCATGACCCTTGTCATGACAATGCTCCATGGCCTTTTTCATCACAATATTCCATGCCCCCTTTCATCACAATTCTTCAAGACAACTTTCATCACAATGCTCCATGACCACTTTCATCACAATGCTACTTGGCCTGGGTCATCGCAATGCTCCATGACTCCTTTCATCACAATGCTCCATGGCCTCTGACATCACAATGCTCCATAAGCCATGTCATCACAATGTGCCATGACCCCGTCAAAACAATGCTCCATAACCCCTTTCATCACAATGCTCCGTGACCCACGTCAACACAATTGTCCAGGACCCCTTTCATCACAATGCTCCTTGGCACGTGTCATCACAAAGCTCCATGAACAGTATCATCACAATGCACCATGATCCCTTTCATAACAATGCACTATGACACCTGTCATCACAATGCTCCAAGACAATTGTCATCACAATGCCACATGACACCTGTCATCACAATACTCCCTGACCTTTGTCATCACAATGCTCCATGACGCCTTTCATCACAATGCACCATTACCCCTTTCATCACAATTCTCCAGGCCCTCTGTCACCACAATGCTCCATAACCCCTGACATCACAATGGCCAATGACACCTGTCATCACAATTCACCATGGATCTTGTCATCAAAAGGCTCCATGCTCGTGTCATCACAATGATCCAAGACCCGGGTCATCACAATGCTCCATGGCCGGTCTCATCACAGTGTTCCATGACCCCTGTCATCAAAATTCTCCATGAACTTTCATCACAGTGCTCCATCAACACATTCATCACAATGCTCCATGATCCCTTTCATCACAATGCTCTAGGACCAACATCATCACAATGCTCCATGATCGCTATCATCACAATGCTCCATGACCCTTTTCATAACGATGCTCCAATACCCCCTTTCATCACAATGCTCCATGGTTCCTGTCATCACAATGCACCAGGACCCATGTCATCACAATGCTCTATGACCCTTGTCATCACAATGTTCCATGGCCCTTGTCATCACAATGCTCCATGGCCACATTCATCACAATGCAGCATGACCCGTTTCACCACAATGCTAAGTGGCCCTTGTCATCACAATGCTCCATGGTGCTTGTCATCACAATGTTCCATGCCCCCGTCCTCACAATGCGCCATGACCTCTGTCATCACAAGAATCTATGGTCTTTGACATCACAGTGCTCCATGACACCTGTCATCACAATGCTCGATGATTCGTTTCATCACAATGCTCCTTTACACCTGTCATCACAGTGCTCCATGACCCCTTGCATCACAACGCTCCATGACCAATTTCATCACAACGCCCCATGACTCCTATCATCACAATGCTCTATGGCCCTTGTCATCACAATGCTCAATGCCCACTGTCATCACAATGCTCCATGAGCATATTCATCACAATACTCTATGAGCCGTTTCATCACAATGCTAAATGGCCCTTGTCATCACAATGTTCTACGGTGCTTGTCATCACAATGCTGCATGACCCCTGTCATCACAATGCTCCATGGCCCTTGCCATCACAATGCTCCATGAACGCTGTCATCACAATGCCCTTTGACCAGTATCATCACAGTGCTCCTTGGCTGTTGTCATGAAAATGCTCCATAACCCCTGTCATCACAGTGAACCATGGCCCTTGGCATCACAATGCTCCCTGACCCATTTCATCACAATGCTCCATGACCACTTTCATTACAGAGCTCCATGATTGCTATCATCACAATGATCCATGACCCCTTTCACCACAGTGTTCCACTACCATTTTCATCACAATGATCCACGACCCCTATCACCACATTGCTCCATGACACTTATTTTCACTATGCTCTATGGCCCTTGTCATCACAATGCTCCATGGCCACTGTCATCACAATGCTCCATGACCCGTTTCATCACAATTCTAAATTTCCCTCATCATCACAATGCTCCATGGTGCTTGTCATCACAGTGCTGCATGACTCCTGTCATCACACTGCCCTATGACCCCTGTCATCACAAGGCTCCATGTCCCTTGTCATCACAATGCTCCATAACACCTGTCATCAAATTCCTCCATGCCCTTGTCATGACAATGCTCCATGACCCCTGTCATCACAAGGCTCCGTGGCCCTTGACATCACAATTCTCCATGACACCTGACAACACAATGCTCCAGTACGCCTTTCATCACAATGCTCCTGGCCCCCTGTCATCACAATGCACCATGATCCCTTTCATGACAGTAATCCATGACCCCTTTCATCACAATGCTCCAGTATGCCTTTCATCACAATACTCGATGCCCCCTGTCATCACAATGCCCCATGACCGCTCTCAGCAAAATGGCCCTTGTCATCACAATGCTCCATGGCCACTGTCATCACAATGCTCCATGACACGTTTCATCACAATGCTAAATTTCCCGCGTCATCACAATGCTCCATGGTGCTTGTCATCACAGTGCTGCATGACTCCTGTCATCACACTGCCCTATGACCCCTGTCATCACAAGGCTCCATGGCCCTTGTCATCACAATGCTCCATAACACCTGTCATCACAATCCTCCATGCCCTTGTCATGACAATGCTCCATGACCCCTGTCATCACAAGGCTCCGTGGCCCTTGACATCACAATTCTCCATGACACATGACAACACAATGCTCCAGTACGCCTTTCATCACAATGCTCCTGGCCCCCTGTCATCACAATGCACCATGATCCCTTTCATGACAGTAATCCATGACCCCTTTCATCACAATGCTCCAGTATGCCTTTCATCACAATACGCGATGCCCCCTGTCATCACAATGACCCATGACCGCTCTCAGCAAAATATTCCATGCCCGTTGTAGTCACAATGCTCCATAACAGCTGTCATCACAATGCTCCATGACCCTTGTCATGACCATGCTCCATGGCATTTTTCATCACAATGTTCCATGACCCCTTTCATCACAATTCTTCAAGACAACTTTCATCACAATGCTCCATGACCACTTTCCTCACAATGCTGCTTGGCCTGGGTCATCGCAATGCTCCATGACTCCTTTCATCACAATGCTCCATGGCCTCTGACATCACAATGCTCCATAAGCCATGTCATCACAATGTGCCATGACCCCATCAAAACAATGCTCCATAACCCCTTTCATCACAATGCTCAGTGACCCACGTCAACACAATTGTCCAGGACCCCTTCCATCACAATGCTCCTTGGCAAGTGTCATCACAATGCTCCATGAACAGTATCATCACAATGCACCATGATCCCTCTCATAACAATGCACTATGACACCTGTCATCACAATGCTCCAAGACAACTGTCATCACAATGCCACATGACACCTGTCATCACAATACTCCCTAATCTTTGTCATCACAATGCTCCATGAAGCCTTTCATCACAATGCACCATTACCCCTTTCATCACAATTCTCCAGGCCCTCTGTCACCACAATGCTCCATAACCCCTGACATCACAATGGCCAACGACACCTGTCATCACAATTCACCATGGATCTTGTCATCAAAAGGCTCCATGCTCGTGTCATCACAATGATCCAAGACCCGTGTCATCACAATGCTCCATGGCCGGTCTCATCACAGTGCTCCATGACCCCTGTCATCAAAATTCTCCATGAACTTTCATCACAGTGCTCCATGAACACATTCATCACAATGCTCCATGATCCCTTTCATCACAATGCTCTAGGACCAACATCATCCCAATGCTCCATGATCACTATCATCACAATGCTCCATGACCCCTTTCATAACGATGCTCCAATACCCCCTTTCATCACAATGCTCCATGGTTCCTGTCATCACAATGCGCCAGGACCCATGTCATCACAATGCTCTATGACCCTTGTCATCACAATGTTCCATGGCCCTTGTCATCACAATGCTCCATGACCACATTCATCACAATGCTGCATGACCCGTTTCACCACAATGCTAAGTGGCCCTTGTCATCACAATGTTCTACGGTGCTTGTCATCACAATGCTGCATGACGCCTGTCATCACAATGCTCCATGGCCCTTGCCATCACAATGCTCCATGAACGCTGTCATCACAATGCCCTATGACCAGTATCATCACAGTGCTCCTTGGCTGTTGTCATGAAAATGCTCCATAACCCCTGTCATCACAGTGAACCATGGCCCTTGTCATCACAATGCTCCCTGACCCATTTCATCACAATGCTCCATGACCACTTTCATTACAGAGCTCCATGACCGCTATCATCACAATGATCCATGACCCCTTTCATCACAGTGTTCCAGTACCATTTTCATCACAATGATCCACGACCCCTATCACCACAATGCTCCATGACACGTATTTTCACTATGCTCTATGGCCCTTGTCATCACAATGCTCCATGGCCACTGTCATCACAATGCTCCATGACCCGTTTCATCACAATGCTAAATTTCCCTTGTCATCACAATGCTCCATGGTGCTTGTCATCACAGTGCTGCATGACTCCTGTCATCACACTGCCCTATGACCCCTGTCATCACAAGGCTCCATGTCCCTTGTCATCACAATGCTCCATAACACCTGTCATCAAATTCCTCCATGCCCTTGTCATGACAATGCTCCATGACACCTGTCATCACAAGGCTCCGTGGCCCTTGACATCACAATTCTCCATGACACCTGACAACACAATGCTCCAGTACGCCTTTCATCACAATGCTCCAGGCCCCCTGTCATCACAATGCACCATGATCCCTTTCATGACAGTAATCTATGACCCCTTTCATCACAATGCTCCAGTATGCCTTTCATCACAATACTCGATGCCCCCTGTCATCACAATGACCCATGACCCCTCTCAGCAAAATATTCCATGCCCCCTGTAGTCACAATGCTCCATAACAGCTGTCATCACAATGCTCCATGACCCTTGTCATTACAATGCTCCATGGAATTTTTAATCACAATGTTCCATGACCCCTTTCATCACAATTCTTCAAGACAACTTTCATCACAATGCTCCATGACCACTTTCCTCACAATGCTCCTTGGCCTGGGTCATCGCAATGCTCCATGACTCCTTTCATCACAATGCTCCATGGCCTCTGACATCGCAGTGCTCCATAAGCAATGTCATCACAATGTGCCATGACCCCGTCAAAACAATGCTCCATAACCCCTTTCATCACAATGCTCCGTGACCCACGTCAACACAATTGTCCAGGACCCCTTTCATCACAATGCTCCTTGGCACGTGTCATCACAAAGCTCCATGAACAGTATCATAACAATGCACCATGTTCCCTTTCATAACAATGCACTATGACACCTGTCATCACAATGCTCCAAGACAATTGTCATCACAATGCCACATGACACCTGTCATCACAATACTCCCTGACATTTGTCATCACAATGCTCCATGACGCCTTTCATCACAATGCACCATTACCCCTTTCATCACAATTCTCCAGGCCCTCTGTCACCACAATGCTCCATAACCCCTGACATCACAATGGCCAATGACACCCGTCATCACAATTCACCATGGATCTTGTCATCAAAAGGCTCCATGCTCGTGTCATCAAAATGATCCAAGACCCGTGTCATCACAATGCTCCATGGCCGGTCTCATCACAGTGCTCCATGACCCCTGTCATCAAAATTCTCCATGAACTTTCATCACAGTGCTCCATGAACACATTCATCACAATGCTCCATGATCCCTTTCATCACAATGCTCTAGGACCAACATCATCACAATGCTCCATGATCGCTATCATCACAATGCTCCATGACCCCTTTCATAACGATGCTCCAATACCCCTTTTCATCACAATGCTCCATGGTTCCTGTCATCAAAATGCGCCAGGACCCATGTCATCACAATGCTCTATGACCCTTGTCATCACAATGTTCCATGGCCCTTGTCATCACAATGCTCCATGACCACATTCATCACAATGCTGCATGACCCGTTTCACCACAATGCTAAGTGGCCCTTGTCATCACAATGCTCCATGGTGCTTGTCATCACAATGTTCCATGCCCCCGTCCTCACAATGCGCCATGACCTCTGTCATCACAAGAATCTATGGTCTTTGACATCACAGTGCTCCATGACACCTGTCATCACAATGCTCGATGATTCGTTTCATCACAATGCTCCTTTACACCTGTCATCACAGTGCTCCATGACCCCTTGCATCACAACGCTCCATGACCAATTTCATCACAACGCCCCATGACTCCTATCATCACAATGCTCTATGGCCCTTGTCATCACAATGCTCAATGCCCACTGTCATCACAATGCTCCATGAGCATATTCATCACAATACTCTATGAGCCGTTTCATCACAATGCTAAATGGCCCTTGTCATCACAATGTTCTACGGTGCTTGTCATCACAATGCTGCATGACCCCTGTCATCACAATGCTCCATGGCCCTTGCCATCACAATGCTCCATGAACGCTGTCATCACAATGCCCTTTGACCAGTATCATCACAGTGCTCCTTGGCTGTTGTCATGAAAATGCTCCATAACCCCTGTCATCACAGTGAACCATGGCCCTTGGCATCACAATGCTCCCTGACCCATTTCATCACAATGCTCCATGACCACTTTCATTACAGAGCTCCATGATTGCTATCATCACAATGATCCATGACCCCTTTCACCACAGTGTTCCACTACCATTTTCATCACAATGATCCACGACCCCTATCACCACATTGCTCCATGACACTTATTTTCACTATGCTCTATGGCCCTTGTCATCACAATGCTCCATGGCCACTGTCATCACAATGCTCCATGACCCGTTTCATCACAATTCTAAATTTCCCTCATCATCACAATGCTCCATGGTGCTTGTCATCACAGTGCTGCATGACTCCTGTCATCACACTGCCCTATGACCCCTGTCATCACAAGGCTCCATGTCCCTTGTCATCACAATGCTCCATAACACCTGTCATCAAATTCCTCCATGCCCTTGTCATGACAATGCTCCATGACCCCTGTCATCACAAGGCTCCGTGGCCCTTGACATCACAATTCTCCATGACACCTGACAACACAATGCTCCAGTACGCCTTTCATCACAATGCTCCTGGCCCCCTGTCATCACAATGCACCATGATCCCTTTCATGACAGTAATCCATGACCCCTTTCATCACAATGCTCCAGTATGCCTTTCATCACAATACTCGATGCCCCCTGTCATCACAATGCCCCATGACCGCTCTCAGCAAAATGGCCCTTGTCATCACAATGCTCCATGGCCACTGTCATCACAATGCTCCATGACACGTTTCATCACAATGCTAAATTTCCCGCGTCATCACAATGCTCCATGGTGCTTGTCATCACAGTGCTGCATGACTCCTGTCATCACACTGCCCTATGACCCCTGTCATCACAAGGCTCCATGGCCCTTGTCATCACAATGCTCCATAACACCTGTCATCACAATCCTCCATGCCCTTGTCATGACAATGCTCCATGACCCCTGTCATCACAAGGCTCCGTGGCCCTTGACATCACAATTCTCCATGACACATGACAACACAATGCTCCAGTACGCCTTTCATCACAATGCTCCTGGCCCCCTGTCATCACAATGCACCATGATCCCTTTCATGACAGTAATCCATGACCCCTTTCATCACAATGCTCCAGTATGCCTTTCATCACAATACGCGATGCCCCCTGTCATCACAATGCCCCATGACCGCTCTCAGCAAAATATTCCATGCCCGTTGTAGTCACAATGCTCCATAACAGCTGTCATCACAATGCTCCATGACCCTTGTCATGACCATGCTCCATGGCATTTTTCATCACAATGTTCCATGACCCCTTTCATCACAATTCTTCAAGACAACTTTCATCACAATGCTCCATGACCACTTTCCTCACAATGCTGCTTGGCCTGGGTCATCGCAATGCTCCATGACTCCTTTCATCACAATGCTCCATGGCCTCTGACATCACAATGCTCCATAAGCCATGTCATCACAATGTGCCATGACCCCATCAAAACAATGCTCCATAACCCCTTTCATCACAATGCTCAGTGACCCACGTCAACACAATTGTCCAGGACCCCTTCCATCACAATGCTCCTTGGCAAGTGTCATCACAATGCTCCATGAACAGTATCATCACAATGCACCATGATCCCTCTCATAACAATGCACTATGACACCTGTCATCACAATGCTCCAAGACAACTGTCATCACAATGCCACATGACACCTGTCATCACAATACTCCCTAATCTTTGTCATCACAATGCTCCATGAAGCCTTTCATCACAATGCACCATTACCCCTTTCATCACAATTCTCCAGGCCCTCTGTCACCACAATGCTCCATAACCCCTGACATCACAATGGCCAACGACACCTGTCATCACAATTCACCATGGATCTTGTCATCAAAAGGCTCCATGCTCGTGTCATCACAATGATCCAAGACCCGTGTCATCACAATGCTCCATGGCCGGTCTCATCACAGTGCTCCATGACCCCTGTCATCAAAATTCTCCATGAACTTTCATCACAGTGCTCCATGAACACATTCATCACAATGCTCCATGATCCCTTTCATCACAATGCTCTAGGACCAACATCATCCCAATGCTCCATGATCACTATCATCACAATGCTCCATGACCCCTTTCATAACGATGCTCCAATACCCCCTTTCATCACAATGCTCCATGGTTCCTGTCATCACAATGCGCCAGGACCCATGTCATCACAATGCTCTATGACCCTTGTCATCACAATGTTCCATGGCCCTTGTCATCACAATGCTCCATGACCACATTCATCACAATGCTGCATGACCCGTTTCACCACAATGCTAAGTGGCCCTTGTCATCACAATGTTCTACGGTGCTTGTCATCACAATGCTGCATGACGCCTGTCATCACAATGCTCCATGGCCCTTGCCATCACAATGCTCCATGAACGCTGTCATCACAATGCCCTATGACCAGTATCATCACAGTGCTCCTTGGCTGTTGTCATGAAAATGCTCCATAACCCCTGTCATCACAGTGAACCATGGCCCTTGTCATCACAATGCTCCCTGACCCATTTCATCACAATGCTCCATGACCACTTTCATTACAGAGCTCCATGACCGCTATCATCACAATGATCCATGACCCCTTTCATCACAGTGTTCCAGTACCATTTTCATCACAATGATCCACGACCCCTATCACCACAATGCTCCATGACACGTATTTTCACTATGCTCTATGGCCCTTGTCATCACAATGCTCCATGGCCACTGTCATCACAATGCTCCATGACCCGTTTCATCACAATGCTAAATTTCCCTTGTCATCACAATGCTCCATGGTGCTTGTCATCACAGTGCTGCATGACTCCTGTCATCACACTGCCCTATGACCCCTGTCATCACAAGGCTCCATGTCCCTTGTCATCACAATGCTCCATAACACCTGTCATCAAATTCCTCCATGCCCTTGTCATGACAATGCTCCATGACACCTGTCATCACAAGGCTCCGTGGCCCTTGACATCACAATTCTCCATGACACCTGACAACACAATGCTCCAGTACGCCTTTCATCACAATGCTCCAGGCCCCCTGTCATCACAATGCACCATGATCCCTTTCATGACAGTAATCTATGACCCCTTTCATCACAATGCTCCAGTATGCCTTTCATCACAATACTCGATGCCCCCTGTCATCACAATGACCCATGACCCCTCTCAGCAAAATATTCCATGCCCCCTGTAGTCACAATGCTCCATAACAGCTGTCATCACAATGCTCCATGACCCTTGTCATTACAATGCTCCATGGAATTTTTAATCACAATGTTCCATGACCCCTTTCATCACAATTCTTCAAGACAACTTTCATCACAATGCTCCATGACCACTTTCCTCACAATGCTCCTTGGCCTGGGTCATCGCAATGCTCCATGACTCCTTTCATCACAATGCTCCATGGCCTCTGACATCGCAGTGCTCCATAAGCAATGTCATCACAATGTGCCATGACCCCGTCAAAACAATGCTCCATAACCCCTTTCATCACAATGCTCCGTGACCCACGTCAACACAATTGTCCAGGACCCCTTTCATCACAATGCTCCTTGGCACGTGTCATCACAAAGCTCCATGAACAGTATCATAACAATGCACCATGTTCCCTTTCATAACAATGCACTATGACACCTGTCATCACAATGCTCCAAGACAATTGTCATCACAATGCCACATGACACCTGTCATCACAATACTCCCTGACATTTGTCATCACAATGCTCCATGACGCCTTTCATCACAATGCACCATTACCCCTTTCATCACAATTCTCCAGGCCCTCTGTCACCACAATGCTCCATAACCCCTGACATCACAATGGCCAATGACACCCGTCATCACAATTCACCATGGATCTTGTCATCAAAAGGCTCCATGCTCGTGTCATCAAAATGATCCAAGACCCGTGTCATCACAATGCTCCATGGCCGGTCTCATCACAGTGCTCCATGACCCCTGTCATCAAAATTCTCCATGAACTTTCATCACAGTGCTCCATGAACACATTCATCACAATGCTCCATGATCCCTTTCATCACAATGCTCTAGGACCAACATCATCACAATGCTCCATGATCGCTATCATCACAATGCTCCATGACCCCTTTCATAACGATGCTCCAATACCCCTTTTCATCACAATGCTCCATGGTTCCTGTCATCAAAATGCGCCAGGACCCATGTCATCACAATGCTCTATGACCCTTGTCATCACAATGTTCCATGGCCCTTGTCATCACAATGCTCCATGACCACATTCATCACAATGCTGCATGACCCGTTTCACCACAATGCTAAGTGGCCCTTGTCATCACAATGATCCATGGTGCTTGTCATCACAATGCTCCATGCCCCCGTCATCACAATGCCCAATGACCCCTATCATCACAAGAATCCATGGTCTTTGACATCACAGTGCTACTTGACACCTGTCATCACAATGCTCGATGATTCGTTTCATCACAATGCTCCCTTATCCCTGTCATCACAGGGCTCCATGACCCCTTGCATCACAACGCTCCATGACCAATTGCATCACAACGCTCCATGACTCCTATCATCACAATGCGCTATGGCCCTTGTCATCACAATGCTCAATGCCCACTGTCATCACAATGCTCCATGAGCACATTCATCACAATACTCTATGAGCCGTTTCATCACAATGCTAAATGGCCCTTGTCATCACAATGTTCTACGGTGCTTGTCATCACAATGCTGCATGACCCCTGTCATCACAATGCTCTATGGCCCTTGCCATCACAATGCTCCATGAACGCTGTCATCACAATGCCCTATGACCAGTATCATCACAGTGCTCCTTGGCTGTTGTCATGAAAGTGCTCCATAACCCCTGTCATCACAGTGAACCATGGCCCTTGTCATCACAATGCTCCCTGACCCATTTCATCACAATGCTCCATGACCACTTTCATTACAGAGCTCCATGATTGCTATCATCACAATGATCCATGACCCCTTTCACCACAGTGTTCCAGTACCATTTTCATCACAATGATCCACGACCCCTATCACCACATTGCTCCATGACACTTATTTTCACTATGCTCTATGGCCCTTGTCATCACAATGCTCCATGGCCACTGTCATCACAATGCTCCATGACCCGTTTCATCACAATGCTAAATTTCCCTCATCATCACAATGCTCCATGGTGCTTCTCATCACAGTGCTGCATGACTCCTGTCATCACACTGCCCTATGACCCCTGTCATCACAAGGCTCCATGGCCCTTGTCATCACAATGCTCCATAACACCTGTCATCACAATCCTCCATGCCCTTGTCATGACAATGCTCCATGACCCCTGTCATCACAAGGCTCCGTGGCCCTTGACATCACAATTCTCCATGACACCTGACAAAACAATGCTCCAGTACGCCTTTCATCACAATGCTCCTGGCCCCCTGTCATCACAATGCACCATGATCCCTTTCATGACAGTAATCCATGACCCCTTTCATCACAATGCTCCAGTATGCCTTTCATCACAATACTCGATGCCCCCTGTCATCACAATGCCCCATGACCGCTCTCAGCAAAATGGCCCTTGTCATCACAATGCTCCATGGCCACTGTCATCACAATGCTCCATGACACGTTTCATCACAATGCTAAATTTCCCTCGTCATCACAATGCTCCATGGTGCTTGTCATCACAGTGCTGCATGACTCCTGTCATCACACTGCCCTATGACCCCTGTCATCACAAGGCTCCATGGCCCTTGTCATCACAATGCTCCATAACACCTGTCATCACAATCCTCCATGCCCTTGTCATGACAATGCTCCATGACCCCTGTCATCACAAGGCTCCGTGGCCCTTGATATCACAATTCTCCATGACACATGACAACACAATGCTCCAGTACGCCTTTCATCACAATGCTCCTGGCCCCCTGTCATCACAATGCACCATGATCCCTTTCATGACAGTAATCCATGACCCCTTTCATCACAATGCTCCAGTATGCCTTTCATCACAATACGCGATGCCCCCTGTCATCACAATGCCCCATGACCCCTCTCAGCAAAATATTCCATGCCCCTTGTAGTCACAATGCTCCATAACAGCTGTCATCACAATGCTCCATGACCCTTGTCATGACAATGCTCCATGGCATTTTTCATCACAATGTTCCATGACCCCTTTCATCACAATTCTTCAAGACAACTTTCATCACAATGCTCCATGACCACTTTCCTCACAATGCTGCTTGGCCTGGGTCATCGCAATGCTCCATGACTCCTTTCATCACAATGCTCCATGGCCTCTGACATCACAATGCTCCATAAGCCATGTCATCACAATGTGCCATGACCCCATCAAAACAATGCTCCATAACCCCTTTCATCACAATGCTCCGTGACCCACGTCAACACAATTGTCCAGGACCCCTTTCATCACAATGCTCCTTGGCAAGTGTCATCACAATGCTCCATGAACAGTATCATCACAATCACCATGATCCCTCTGATAACAATGCACTATGACACCTGTCATCACAATGCTCCAAGACAACTGTCATCACAATGCCACATGACACCTGTCATCACAATACTCCCTAACCTTTGTCATCACAATGCTCCATGAAGCCTTTCATCACAATGCACCATTACCCCTTTCATCACAATTCTCCAGGCCCTCTGTCACCACAATGCTCCATAACCCCTGACATCACAATGGCCAACGACACCTGTCATCACAATTCACCATGGATCTTGTCATCAAAAGGCTCCATGCTCGTGTCATCACAATGATCCAAGACCCGTGTCATCACAATGCTCCATGGCCGGTCTCATCACAGTGCTCCATGACCCCTGTCATCAAAATTCTCCATGAACTTTCATCACAGTGCTCCATGAACACATTCATCACAATGCTCCATGATCCCTTTCATCACAATGCTCTAGGACCAACATCATCCCAATGCTCCATGATCACTATCATCACAATGCTCCATGACCCCTTTCATAACGATGCTCCAATACCCCCTTTCATCACAATGCTCCATGGTTCCTGTCATCACAATGCGCCAGGACCCATGTCATCACAATGCTCTATGACCCTTGTCATCACAATGTTCCATGGCCCTTGTCATCACAATGCTCCATGACCACATTCATCACAATGCTGCATGACCCGTTTCACCACAATGCTAAGTGGCCCTTGTCATCACAATGTTCTACGGTGCTTGTCATCACAATGCTGCATGACGCCTGTCATCACAATGCTCCATGGCCCTTGCCATCACAATGCTCCATGAACGCTGTCATCACAATGCCCTATGACCAGTATCATCACAGTGCTCCTTGGCTGTTGTCATGAAAATGCTCCATAACCCCTGTCATCACAGTGAACCATGGCCCTTGTCATCACAATGCTCCCTGACCCATTTCATCACAATGCTCCATGACCACTTTCATTACAGAGCTCCATGACCGCTATCATCACAATGATCCATGACCCCTTTCATCACAGTGTTCCAGTACCATTTTCATCACAATGATCCACGACCCCTATCACCACAATGCTCCATGACACGTATTTTCACTATGCTCTATGGCCCTTGTCATCACAATGCTCCATGGCCACTGTCATCACAATGCTCCATGACCCGTTTCATCACAATGCTAAATTTCCCTTGTCATCACAATGCTCCATGGTGCTTGTCATCACAGTGCTGCATGACTCCTGTCATCACACTGCCCTATGACCCCTGTCATCACAAGGCTCCATGTCCCTTGTCATCACAATGCTCCATAACACCTGTCATCAAATTCCTCCATGCCCTTGTCATGACAATGCTCCATGACCCCTGTCATCACAAGGCTCCGTGGCCCTTGACATCACAATTCTCCATGACACCTGACAACACAATGCTCCAGTACGCCTTTCATCACAATGCTCCTGGCCCCCTGTCATCACAATGCACCATGATCCCTTTCATGACAGTAATCCATGACCCCTTTCATCACAATGCTCCAGTATGCCTTTCATCACAATACTCGATGCCCCCTGTCATCACAATGCCCCATGACCGCTCTCAGCAAAATGGCCCTTGACATCACAATGCTCCATGGCCACTGTCATCACAATGCTCCATGACACGTTTCATCACAATGCTAAATTTCCCTCGTCATCACAATGCTCCATGGTGCTTGTCATCACAGTGCTGCATGACTCCTGTCATCACACTGCCCTATGACCCCTGTCATCACAAGGCTCCATGGCCCTTGTCATCACAATGCTCCATAACACCTGTCATCACAATCCTCCATGCCCTTGTCATGACAATGCTCCATGACCCCTGTCATCACAAGGCTCCGTGGCCCTTGAAATCACAATTCTCCATGACACATGACAACACAATGCTCCAGTACGCCTTTCATCACAATGCTCCTGGCCCCCTGTCATCACAATGCACCATGATCCCTTTCATGACAGTAATCCATGACCCCTTTCATCACAATGCTCCAGTATGCCTTTCATCACAATACGCGATGCCCCCTGTCATCACAATGCCCCATGACCGCTCTCAGCAAAATATTCCATGCCCCTTGTAGTCACAATGCTCCATAACAGCTGTCATCACAATGCTCCATGAACCTTGTCATGACAATGCTCCATGGCATTTTTCATCACAATGTTCCATGACCCCTTTCATCACAATTCTTCAAGACAACTTTCATCACAATGCTCCATGACCACTTTCCTCACAATGCTGCTTGGCCTGGGTCATCGCAATGCTCCATGACTCCTTTCATCACAATGCTCCATGGCCTCTGACATCACAATGCTCCATAAGCCATGTCATCACAATGTGCCATGACCCCATCAAAACAATGCTCCATAACCCCTTTCATCACAATGCTCCGTGACCCACGTCAACACAATTGTCCAGGACCCCTTTCATCACAATGCTCCTTGGCAAGTGTCATCACAATGCTCCATGAACAGTATCATCACAATCACCATGATCCCTCTGATAACAATGCACTATGACACCTGTCATCACAATGCTCCAAGACAACTGTCATCACAATGCCACATGACACCTGTCATCACAATACTCCCTAATCTTTGTCATCACAATGCTCCATGAAGCCTTTCATCACAATGCACCATTACCCCTTTCATCACAATTCTCCAGGCCCTCTGTCACCACAATGCTCCATAACCCCTGACATCACAATGGCCAACGACACCTGTCATCACAATTCACCATGGATCTTGTCATCAAAAGGCTCCATGCTCGTGTCATCACAATGATCCAAGACCCGTGTCATCACAATGCTCCATGGCCGGTCTCATCACAGTGCTCCATGACCCCTGTCATCAAAATTCTCCATGAACTTTCATCACAGTGCTCCATGAACACATTCATCACAATGCTCCATGATCCCTTTCATCACAATGCTCTAGGACCAACATCATCCCAATGCTCCATGATCACTATCATCACAATGCTCCATGACCCCTTTCATAACGATGCTCCAATACCCCCTTTCATCACAATGCTCCATGGTTCCTGTCATCACAATGCGCCAGGACCCATGTCATCACAATGCTCTATGACCCTTGTCATCACAATGTTCCATGGCCCTTGTCATCACAATGCTCCATGACCACATTCATCACAATGCTGCATGACCCGTTTCACCACAATGCTAAGTGGCCCTTGTCATCACAATGTTCTACGGTGCTTGTCATCACAATGCTGCATGACGCCTGTCATCACAATGCTCCATGGCCCTTGCCATCACAATGCTCCATGAACGCTGTCATCACAATGCCCTATGACCAGTATCATCACAGTGCTCCTTGGCTGTTGTCATGAAAATGCTCCATAACCCCTGTCATCACAGTGAACCATGGCCCTTGTCATCACAATGCTCCCTGACCCATTTCATCACAATGCTCCATGACCACTTTCATTACAGAGCTCCATGACCGCTATCATCACAATGATCCATGACCCCTTTCATCACAGTGTTCCAGTACCATTTTCATCACAATGATCCACGACCCCTATCACCACAATGCTCCATGACACGTATTTTCACTATGCTCTATGGCCCTTGTCATCACAATGCTCCATGGCCACTGTCATCACAATGCTCCATGACCCGTTTCATCACAATGCTAAATTTCCCTCGTCATCACAATGCTCCATGGTGCTTGTCATCACAGTGCTGCATGACTCCTGTCATCACACTGCCCTATGACCCCTGTCATCACAAGGCTCCATGGCCCTTGTCATCACAATGCTCCATAACACCTGTCATCACAATCCTCCATGCCCTTGTCATGACAATGCTCCATGACCCCTGTCATCACAAGGCTCCGTGGCCCTTGACATCACAATTCTCCATGACACCTGACAACACAATGCTCCAGTACGCCTTTCATCACAATGCTCCAGGCCCCCTGTCATCACAATGCACCATGATCCCTTTCATGACAGTAATCTATGACCCCTTTCATCACAATGCTCCAGTATGCCTTTCATCACAATACTCGATGCCCCCTGTCATCACAATGACCCATGACCCCTCTCCGCAAAATATTCCATGCCCCCTGTAGTCACAATGCTCCATAACAGCTGTCATCACAATGCTCCATGCCCCTTGTCATGACAATGCTCCATGGCATTTTTCATCACAATGTTCCATGACCCCTTTCATCACAATTCTTCAAGACAACTTTCATCACAATGCTCCATGACCACTTTCCTCACAATGCTCCTTGGCCTGGGTCATCGCAATGCTCCATGACTCCTTTCATCACAATGCTCCATGGCCTCTGACATCACAATGCTCCATAAGCAATGTCATCACAATGTGCCATGACCCCGTCAAAACAATGCTCCATAACCCCTTTCATCACAATGCTCCGTGACCCACGTCAACACAATTGTCCAGGACCCCTTTCATCACAATGCTCCTTGGCACGTGTCATCACAAAGCTCCATGAACAGTATCATAACAATGCACCATGATCCCTTTCATAACAATGCACTACGACACCTGTCATCACAATGCTCCAAGACAATTGTCATCACAATGCCACATGACACCTGTCATCACAATACTCCCTGACCTTTGTCATCACAATGCTCCATGACGCCTTTCATCACAGTGCACCATTACCCCTTTCATCACAATTCTCCAGGCCCTCTGTCACCACAATGCTCCATAACCCCTGACATCACAATGGCCAATGACACCCGTCATCACAATTCACCATGGATCTTGTCATCAAAAGGCTCCATGCTCGTGTCATCACAATGATCCAAGACCCGTGTCATCACAATGCTCCATGGCCGGTCTCATCACAGTGCTCCATGACCCCTGTCATCAAAATTCTCCATGAACTTTCATCACAGTGCTCCATGAACACATTCATCACAATGCTCCATGATCCCTTTCATCACAATGCTCTAGGACCAACATCATCACAATGCTCCATGATCGCTATCATCACAATGCTCCATGACCCCTTTCATAACGATGCTCCAATACCCCCTTTCATCACAATGCTCCATGGTTCCTGTCATCAAAATGCGCCAGGACCCATGTCATCACAATGCTCTATGACCCTTGTCATCACAATGTTCCATGGCCCTTGTCATCACAATGCTCCATGACCACATTCATCACAATGCTGCATGACCCGTTTCACCACAATGCTAAGTGGCCCTTGTCATCACAATGATCCATGGTGCTTGTCATCACAATGCTCCATGCCCCCGTCATCACAATGCCCAATGACCCCTGTCATCACAAGAATCCATGTTCTTTGACATCACAGTGCTCCATGACACCTGTCATCACAATGCTCGATGATTCGTTTCATCACAATGCTCCCTTATCCCTGTCATCACAGGGCTCCATGACCCCTTGCATCACAACGCTCCATGACCAATTGCATCACAACGCTCCATGACTCCTATCATCACAATGCGCTATGGCCCTTGTCATCACAATGCTCAATGCCCACTGTCATCACAATGCTCCATGAGCACATTCATCACAATACTCTATGAGCCGTTTCATCACAATGCTAAATGGCCCTTGTCATCACAATGTTCTACGGTGCTTGTCATCACAATGCTGCATGACCCCTGTCATCACAATGCTCTATGGCCCTTGCCATCACAATGCTCCATGAACGCTGTCATCACAATGCCCTATGACCAGTATCATCACAGTGCTCCTTGGCTGTTGTCATGAAAATGCTCCATAACCCCTGTCATCACAGTGAACCATGGCCCTTGTCATCACAATGCTCCCTGACCCATTTCATCACAATGCTCCATGACCACTTTCATTACAGAGCTCCATGACCGCTATCATCACAATGATCCATGACCCCTTTCATCACAGTGTTCCAGTACCATTTTCATCACAATGATCCACGACCCCTATCACCACAATGCTCCATGACACGTATTTTCACTATGCTCTATGGCCCTTGTCATCACAATGCTCCATGGCCACTGTCATCACAATGCTCCATGACCCGTTTCATCACAATGCTAAATTTCTCTTGTCATCACAATGCTCCATGGCGCTTCTCATCACAGTGCTGCATGACTCCTGTCATCACACTGCCCTATGACCCCTGTCATCACAAGGCTCCATGGCCCTTGTCTTCACAATGCTCCATAACACCTGTCATCAAATTCCTCCATGCCCTTGTCATGACAATGCTCCATGACCCCTGTCATCACAAGGCTCCGTGGCCCTTGACATCACAATTCTCCATGACACCTGACAACACAATGCTCCAGTACGCCTTTCATCACAATGCTCCAGGCCCCCTGTCATCACAATGCACCATGATCCCTTTCATGACAGTAATCCATGACCCCTTTCATCACAATGCTCCAGTATGCCTTTCATCACAATACACGATGCCCCCTGTCATCACAATGCCCCGTGACCCCTCTCAGCAAAATATTCCATGCCCCCTGTAGTCACAATGCTCCATAACAGCTGTCATCACAATGCTCCATGACCCTTGTCATGACAATGCTCCATGGCATTTTTCATCACAATATTCCATGACCCCTTTCATCACAATTCTTCAAGACAACTTTCATCACAATGCTCCATGACCACTTTCCTCACAATGCTCCTTGGCCTGGGTCATCGCAATGCTCCCTGACTCCTTTCATCACAATGCTCCATGGCCTCTGACATCACAATGCTCCATAAGCAATGTCATCACAATGTGCCATGACCCCGTCAAAACAATGCTCCATAACCCCTTTCATCACAATGCTCCGTGACCCACGTCAACACAATTGTCCAGGACCCCTTTCATCACAATGTTCCTTTGCACGTGTCATCACAAAGCTCCATGAACAGTATCATCACAATGCACCATGATCCCTTTCATAACAATGCACTATGACACCTGTCATCACAATGCTCCAAGACAATTGTCATCACAATGCCACATGACACCTGTCATCAAAATACTCCCTGACCTTTGTCATCACAATGCTCCATGACGCCTTTCATCACAATGCACCATTACCCCTTTCATCACAATTCTCCAGGCCCTCTGTCACCACAATGCTCCATAACCCCTGACATCACAATGGGCAACGACACCTGTCATCACAATTCACCATGGATCTTGTCATCAAAAGGCTCCATGCTCGTGTCATCACAATGATCCAAGACCCGTGTCATCACAATGCTCCATGGCCGGTCTCATCACAGTGCTCCATGACCCCTGTCATCAAAATTCTCCATGAACTTTCATCACAGTGCTCCATGAACACATTCATCACAATGCTCCATGATCCCTTTCATCACAATGCTCTAGGACCAACATCATCACAATGCTCCATGATCGCTATCATCACAATGCTCCATGACCCCTTTCATAACGATGCTCCAATACCCCCTTTCATCACAATGCTCCATGGTTCCTGTCATCACAATGCACCAGGACCCATGTCATCACAATGCTCTATGACCCTTGTCATCACAATGTTCCATGGCCCTTGTCATCACAATGCTCCATGACCACATTCATCACAATGCAGCATGACCCGTTTCACCACAATGCTAAGTGGCCCTTGTCATCACAATGCTCCATGGTGCTTGTCATCACAATGTTTCATGCCCCCGACCTCACAATGCGCCATGACCTCTGTCATCACAAGAATCCATGGTCTTTGACATCACAGTGCTCCATGACACCTGTCATCACAATGCTCGATGATTCGTTTCATCACAATGCTCCTTTACACCTGTCATCACAGTGCTCCATGACCCCTTGCATCACAACGCTCCATGACCAATTTCATCACAACGCCCCATGACTCCTACCATCACAATGCTCTATGGCCCTTGTCATCACAATGCTCAATGCCCACTGTCATCACAATGCTCCATGAGCATATTCATCACAATACTCTATGAGCCGTTTCATCACAATGCTAAATGGCCCTTGTCATCACAATGTTCTACGGTGCTTGTCATCACAATGCTGCATGACCCCTGTCATCACAATGGTCCATTGCCCTTGCCATCACAATGCTCCATGAACGCTGTCATCACAATGCCCTATGACCAGTATCATCACAGTGCTCCTTGGCTGTTGTCATGAAAGTGCTCCATAACCCCTGTCATCACAGTGAACCATGGCCCTTGTCATCACAATGCTCCCTGACCCATTTCATCACAATGCTCCATGACCACTTTCATTACAGAGCTCCATGATTGCTATCATCACAATGATCCATGACCCCTTTCACCACAGTGTTCCAGTACCATTTTCATCACAATGATCCACGACCCCTATCACCACATTGCTCCATGACACTTATTTTCACTATGCTCTATGGCCCTTGTCATCACAAAGCTCCATGGCCACTGTCATCACAATGCTCCATGACCCGTTTCATCACAATGCTAAATTTCCCTCATCATCACAATGCTCCATGGTGCTTCTCATCACAGTGCTGCATGACTCCTGTCATCACACTGCCCTATGACCCCTGTCATCACAAGGATCCATGGCCCTTGTCATCACAATGCTCCATAACACCTGTCATCACAATCCTCCATGCCCTTGTCATGACAATGCTCCATGACCCCTGTCATCACAAGGCTCCGTGGCCCTTGACATCACAATTCTCCATGACACCTGACAACACAGTGCTCCAGTACGCCTTTCATCACAATGCTCCTGGCCCCCTGTCATCACAATGCACCATGATCCCTTTCATGACAGTAATCCATGACCCCTTTCATCACAATGCTCCAGTATGCCTTTCATCACAATACTCGATGCCCCCTGTCATCACAATGCCCCATGACCGCTCTCAGCAAAATGGCCCTTGTCATCACAATGCTCCATGGCCACTGTCATCACAATGCTCCATGACACGTTTCCTCACAATGCTAAATTTCCCTCGTCATCACAATGCTCCATGGTGCTTGTCATCACAGTGCTGCATGACTCCTGTCATCACACTGCCCTATGACCCCTGTCATCACAAGGCTCCATGGCCCTTGTCATCACAATGCTCCATAACACCTGTCATCACAATCCTCCATGCCCTTGTCATGACAATGCTCCATGACCCCTGTCATCACAAGGCTCCGTGGCCCTTGACATCACAATTCTCCATGACACCTGACAACACAATGCTCCAGTACGCCTTTCATCACAATGCTCCTGGCCCCCTGTCATCACAATGCACCATGATCCCTTTCATGACAGTAATCCATGACCCCTTTCATCACAATGCTCCAGTATGCCTTTCATCACAATACGCGATGCCCCCTGTCATCACAATGCCCCATGACCGCTCTCAGCAAAATATTCCATGCCCCTTGTAGTCACAATGCTCCATAACAGCTGTCATCACAATGCTCCATGACCCTTGTCATGACAATGCTCCATGGCATTTTTCATCACAATGTTCCATGACCCCTTTCATCACAATTCTTCAAGACAACTTTCATCACAATGCTCCATGACCACTTTCCTCACAATGCTGCTTGGCCTGGGTCATCGCAATGCTCCATGACTCCTTTCATCACAATGCTCCATGGCCTCTGACATCACAATGCTCCATAAGCCATGTCATCACAATGTGCCATGACCCCATCAAAACAATGCTCCATAACCCCTTTCATCACAATGCTCCGTGACCCACGTCAACACAATTGTCCAGGACCCCTTTCATCACAATGCTCCTTGGCAAGTGTCATCACAATGCTCCATGAACAGTATCATCACAATCACCATGATCCCTCTGATAACAATGCACTATGACACCTGTCATCACAATGCTCCAAGACAACTGTCATCACAATGCCACATGACACCTGTCATCACAATACTCCCTAACCTTTGTCATCACAATGCTCCATGAAGCCTTTCATCACAATGCACCATTACCCCTTTCATCACAATTCTCCAGGCCCTCTGTCACCACAATGCTCCATAACCCCTGACATCACAATGGCCAACGACACCTGTCATCACAATTCACCATGGATCTTGTCATCAAAAGGCTCCATGCTCGTGTCATCACAATGATCCAAGACCCGTGTCATCACAATGCTCCATGGCCGGTCTCATCACAGTGCTCCATGACCCCTGTCATCAAAATTCTCCATGAACTTTCATCACAGTGCTCCATGAACACATTCATCACAATGCTCCATGATCCCTTTCATCACAATGCTCTAGGACCAACATCATCCCAATGCTCCATGATCACTATCATCACAATGCTCCATGACCCCTTTCATAACGATGCTCCAATACCCCCTTTCATCACAATGCTCCATGGTTCCTGTCATCACAATGCGCCAGGACCCATGTCATCACAATGCTCTATGACCCTTGTCATCACAATGTTCCATGGCCCTTGTCATCACAATGCTCCATGACCACATTCATCACAATGCTGCATGACCCGTTTCACCACAATGCTAAGTGGCCCTTGTCATCACAATGTTCTACGGTGCTTGTCATCACAATGCTGCATGACGCCTGTCATCACAATGCTCCATGGCCCTTGCCATCACAATGCTCCATGAACGCTGTCATCACAATGCCCTATGACCAGTATCATCACAGTGCTCCTTGGCTGTTGTCATGAAAATGCTCCATAACCCCTGTCATCACAGTGAACCATGGCCCTTGTCATCACAATGCTCCCTGACCCATTTCATCACAATGCTCCATGACCACTTTCATTATAGAGCTCCATGACCGCTATCATCACAATGATCCATGACCCCTTTCATCACAGTGTTCCAGTACCATTTTCATCACAATGATCCACGACCCCTATCACCACAATGCTCCATGACACGTATTTTCACTATGCTCTATGGCCCTTGTCATCACAATGCTCCATGGCCACTGTCATCACAATGCTCCATGACCCGTTTCATCACAATGCTAAATTTCCCTTGTCATCACAATGCTCCATGGTGCTTGTCATCACAGTGCTGCATGACTCCTGTCATCACACTGCCCTATGACCCCTGTCATCACAAGGCTCCATGTCCCTTGTCATCACAATGCTCCATAACACCTGTCATCAAATTCCTCCATGCCCTTGTCATGACAATGCTCCATGACCCCTGTCATCACAAGGCTCCGTGGCCCTTGACATCACAATTCTCCATGACACCTGACAACACAATGCTCCAGTACGCCTTTCATCACAATGCTCCTGGCCCCCTGTCATCACAATGCACCATGATCCCTTTCATGACAGTAATCCATGACCCCTTTCATCACAATGCTCCAGTATGCCTTTCATCACAATACTCGATGCCCCCTGTCATCACAATGCCCCATGACCGCTCTCAGCAAAATGGCCCTTGTCATCACAATGCTCCATGGCCACTGTCATCACAATGCTCCATGACACGTTTCATCACAATGCTAAATTTCCCTCGTCATCACAATGCTCCATGGTGCTTGTCATCACACTGCTGCATGACTCCTGTCATCACACTGCCCTATGACCCCTGTCATCACAAGGCTCCATGGCCCTTGTCATCACAATGCTCCATAACACCTGTCATCACAATCCTCCATGCCCTTGTCATGACAATGCTCCATGACCCCTGTCATCACAAGGCTCCGTGGCCCTTGACATCACAATTCTCCATGACACATGACAACACAATGCTCCAGTACGCCTTTCATCACAATGCTCCTGGCCCCCTGTCATCACAATGCACCATGATCCCTTTCATGACAGTAATCCATGACCCCTTTCATCACAATGCTCCAGTATGCCTTTCATCACAATACGCGATGCCCCCTGTCATCACAATGCCCCATGACCGCTCTCAGCAAAATATTCCATGCCCCTTGTAGTCACAATGCTCCATAACAGCTGTCATCACAATGCTCCATGACACTTGTCATGACAATGCTCCATGGCATTTTTCATCACAATGTTCCATGACCCCTTTCATCACAATTCTTCAAGACAACTTTCATCACAATGCTCCATGACCACTTTCCTCACAATGCTGCTTGGCCTGGGTCATCGCAATGCTCCATGACTCCTTTCATCACAATGCTCCATGGCCTCTGACATCACAATGCTCCATAAGCCATGTCATCACAATGTGCCATGACCCCATCAAAACAATGCTCCATAACCCCTTTCATCACAATGCTCCGTGACCCACGTCAACACAATTGTCCAGGACCCCTTTCATCACAATGCTCCTTGGCAAGTGTCATCACAATGCTCCATGAACAGTATCATCACAATCACCATGATCCCTCTGATAACAATGCACTATGACACCTGTCATCACAATGCTCCAAGACAACTGTCATCACAATGCCACATGACACCTGTCATCACAATACTCCCAAATCTTTGTCATCACAATGCTCCATGAAGCCTTTCATCACAATGCACCATTACCCCTTTCATCACAATTCTCCAGGCCCTCTGTCACCACAATGCTCCATAACCCCTGACATCACAATGGCCAACGACACCTGTCATCACAATTCACCATGGATCTTGTCATCAAAAGGCTCCATGCTCGTGTCATCACAATGATCCAAGACCCGTGTCATCACAATGCTCCATGGCCGGTCTCATCACAGTGCTCCATGACCCCTGTCATCAAAATTCTCCATGAACTTTCATCACAGTGCTCCATGAACACATTCATCACAATGCTCCATGATCCCTTTCATCACAATGCTCTAGGACCAACATCATCCCAATGCTCCATGATCACTATCATCACAATGCTCCATGACCCCTTTCATAACGATGCTCCAATACCCCCTTTCATCACAATGCTCCATGGTTCCTGTCATCACAATGCGCCAGGACCCATGTCATCACAATGCTCTATGACCCTTGTCATCACAATGTTCCATGGCCCTTGTCATCACAATGCTCCATGACCACATTCATCACAATGCTGCATGACCCGTTTCACCACAATGCTAAGTGGCCCTTGTCATCACAATGTTCTATGGTGCTTGTCATCACAATGCTGCATGACGCCTGTCATCACAATGCTCCATGGCCCTTGCCATCACAATGCTCCATGAACGCTGTCATCACAATGCCCTATGACCAGTATCATCACAGTGCTCCTTGGCTGTTGTCATGAAAATGCTCCATAACCCCTGTCATCACAGTGAACCATGGCCCTTGTCATCACAATGCTCCCTGACCCATTTCATCACAATGCTCCATGACCACTTTCATTACAGAGCTCCATGACCGCTATCATCACAATGATCCATGACCCCTTTCATCACAGTGTTCCAGTACCATTTTCATCACAATGATCCACGACCCCTATCACCACAATGCTCCATGACACGTATTTTCACTATGCTCTATGGCCCTTGTCATCACAATGCTCCATGGCCACTGTCATCACAATGCTCCATGACCCGTTTCATCACAATGCTAAATTTCCCTTGTCATCACAATGCTCCATGGTGCTTGTCATCACAGTGCTGCATGACTCCTGTCATCACACTGCCCTATGACCCCTGTCATCACAAGGCTCCATGTCCCTTGTCATCACAATGCTCCATAACACCTGTCATCAAATTCCTCCATGCCCTTGTCATGACAATGCTCCATGACCCCTGTCATCACAAGGCTCCGTGGCCCTTGACATCACAATTCTCCATGACACCTGACAACACAATGCTCCAGTACGCCTTTCATCACAATGCTCCAGGCCCCCTGTCATCACAATGCACCATGATCCCTTTCATGACAGTAATCTATGACCCCTTTCATCACAATGCTCCAGTATGCCTTTCATCACAATACTCGATGCCCCCTGTCATCACAATGACCCATGACCCCTCTCAGCAAAATATTCCATGCCCCCTGTAGTCACAATGCTCCATAACAGCTGTCATCACAATGCTCCATGCCCCTTGTCATGACAATGCTCCATGGCATTTTTCATCACAATGTTCCATGACCCCTTTCATCACAATTCTTCAAGACAACTTTCATCACAATGCTCCATGACCACTTTCCTCACAATGCTCCTTGGCCTGGGTCATCGCAATGCTCCATGACTCCTTTCATCACAATGCTCCATGGCCTCTGACATCACAATGCTCCATAAGCAATGTCATCACAATGTGCCATGACCCCGTCAAAACAATGCTCCATAACCCCTTTCATCACAATGCTCCGTGACCCACGTCAACACAATTGTCCAGGACCCCTTTCATCACAATGCTCCTTGGCACGTGTCATCACAAAGCTCCATGAACAGTATCATCACAATGCACCATGATCCCTTTCATAACAATGCACTATGACACCTGTCATCACAATGCTCCAAGACAATTGTCATCACAATGCCACATGACACCTGTCATCACAATACTCCCTGACCTTTGTCATCACAATGCTCCATGACGCCTTTCATCACAATGCACCATTACCCCTTTCATCACAATTCTCCAGGCCCTCTGTCACCACAATGCTCCATAACCCCTGACATCACAATGGCCAATGACACCCGTCATCACAATTCACCATGGATCTTGTCATCAAAAGGCTCCATGCTCGTGTCATCACAATGATCCAAGACCCGTGTCATCACAATGCTCCATGGCTGGTCTCATCACAGTGCTCCATGACCCCTGTCATCAAAATTCTCCATGAACTTTCATCACAGTGCTCCATGAACACATTCATCACAATGCTCCATGATCCCTTTCATCACAATGCTCTAGGACCAACATCATCACAATGCTCCATGATCGCTATCATCACAATGCTCCATGACCCCTTTCATAACGATGCTCCAATACCCCCTTTCATCACAATGCTCCATGGTTCCTGTCATCAAAATGCGCCAGGACCCATGTCATCACAATGCTCTATGACCCTTGTCATCACAATGTTCCATGGCCCTTGTCATCACAATGCTCCATGACCACATTCATCACAATGCTGCATGACCCGTTTCACCACAATGCTAAGTGGCCCTTGTCATCACAATGATCCATGGTGCTTGTCATCACAATGCTCCATGCCCCCGTCATCACAATGCCCAATGACCCCTGTCATCACAAGAATCCATGGTCTTTGACATCACAGTGCTCCATGACACCTGTCATCACAATGCTCGATGATTCGTTTCATCACAATGCTCCCTTATCCCTGTCATCACAGTGCTCCATGACCCCTTGCATCACAACGCTCCATGACCAATTGCATCACAACGCTCCATGACTCCTATCATCACAATGCTCTATGGCCCTTGTCATCACAATGCTCAATGTCCACTGTCATCACAATGCTCCATGAGCACATTCATCACAATGCTAAATGGCCCTTGTCATCACAATGTTCTACGGTGCTTGTCATCACAATGCTGCATGACCCCTGTCATCACAATGCTCCATGGCCCTTGCCATCACAGTGCTCCATGAACGCTGTCATCACAATGCCCTATGACCAGTATCATCACAGTGCTCCTTGGCTGTTGTCATGAAAATGCTCCATAACCCCTGTCATCACAGTGAACCATGGCCCTTGTCATCACAATGCTCCCTGACCCATTTCATCACAATGCTCCATGACCACTTTCATTACAGAGCTCCATGATTGCTATCATCACAATGATCCATGACCCCTTTCACCACAGTGTTCCAGTACCATTTTCATCACAATGATCCACGACCCCTATCACCACATTGCTCCATGACACTTATTTTCACTATGCTCTATGGCCCTTGTCATCACAATGCTCCATGGCCACTGTCATCACAATGCTCCATGACCCGTTTCATCACAATGCTAAATTTCCCTCATCATCACAATGCTCCATGGTGCTTGTCATCACAGTGCTGCATGACTCCTGTCATCACACTGCCCTATGACCCCTGTCATCACAAGGCTCCATGTCCCTTGTCATCACAATGCTCCATAACACCTGTCATCAAATTCCTCCATGCCCTTGTCATGACAATGCTCCATGACCCCTGTCATCACAAGGCTCCGTGGCCCTTGACATCACAATTCTCCATGACACCTGACAACACAATGCTCCAGTACGCCTTTCATCACAATGCTCCTGGCCCCCTGTCATCACAATGCACCATGATCCCTTTCATGACAGTAATCCATGACCCCTTTCATCACAATGCTCCAGTATGCCTTTCATCACAATACTCGATGCCCCCTGTCATCACAATGCCCCATGACCGCTCTCAGCAAAATGGCCCTTGTCATCACAATGCTCCATGGCCACTGTCATCACAATGCTCCATGACACGTTTCATCACAATGCTAAATTTCCCTCGTCATCACAATGCTCCATGGTGCTTGTCATCACAGTGCTGCATGACTCCTGTCATCACACTGCCCTATGACCCCTGTCATCACAAGTCTCCATGGCCCTTGTCATCACAATGCTCCATAACACCTGTCATCACAATCCTCCATGCCCTTGTCATGACAATGCTCCATGACCCCTGTCATCACAAGGCTCCGTGGCCCTTGACATCAAAATTCTACATGACACATGACAACACAATGCTCCAGTACACCTTTCATCACAATGCTCCTGGCCCCCTGTCATCACAATGCACCATGATCCCTTTCATGACAGTAATCCATGACCCCTTTCATCACAATGCTCCAGTATGCCTTTCATCACAATACTCGATGCCCCCTGTCATCACAATGCCCCATGACCGCTCTCAGCAAAATATTCCATGCCCCTTGTAGTCACAATGCTCCATAACAGCTGTCATCACAATGCTCCATGACCCTTGTCATGACAATGCTCCATGGCATTTTTCATCACAATGTTCCATGCCCCCTTTCATCACAATTCTTCAAGACAACTTTCATCACAATGCTCCATGACCACTTTCATCACAATGCTGCTTGGCCTGGGTCATCGCAATGCTCCATGACTCCTTTCATCACAATGCTCCATGGCCTCTGACATCACAATGCTCCATAAGCCATGTCATCACAATGTGCCATGACCCCATCAAAACAATGCTACATAACCCCTTTCATCACAATGCTCCGTGACCCACGTCAACACAATTGTCCAGGACCCCTTTCATCACAATGATCCTTGGCACGTGTAATCACAATGCTCCATGAACAGTATCATCACAATCACCATGATCCCTCTGATAACAATGCACTATGACACCTGTCATCACAATGCTCCAAGACAACTGTCATCACAATGCCACATGACACCTGTCATCAGAATACTCCCTAATCTTTGTCATCACAATGCTCCATGAAGCCTTTCATCACAATGCACCATTACCCCTTTCATCACAATTCTCCAGGCCCTCTGTCACCACAATGCTCCATAACCCCTGACATCACAATGGCCAACGACACCTGTCATCACAATTCACCATGGATCTTGTCATCAAAAGGCTCCATGCTCGTGTCATCACAATGATCCAAGACCCGTGTCATCACAATGCTCCATGGCCGGTCTCATCACAGTGCTCCATGACCCCTGTCATCAAAATTCTCCATGAACTTTCATCACAGTGCTCCATGAACACATTCATCACAATGCTCCATGATCCCTTTCATCACAATGCTCTAGGACCAACATCATCCCAATGCTCCATGATCACTATCATCACAATGCTCCATGACCCCTTTCATAACGATGCTCCAATACCCCCTTTCATCACAATGCTCCATGGTTCCTGTCATCACAATGCGCCAGGACCCATGTCATCACAATGCTCTATGACACTTGTCATCACAATGTTCCATGGCCCTTGTCATCACAATGCTCCATGACCACATTCATCACAATGCTGCATGACCCGTTTCACCACAATGCTAAGTGGCCCTTGTCATCACAATGTTCTATGGTGCTTGTCATCACAATGCTGCATGACGCCTGTCATCACAATGCTCCATGGCCCTTGCCATCACAATGCTCCATGAACGCTGTCATCACAATGCCCTATGACCAGTATCATCACAGTGCTCCTTGGCTGTTGTCATGAAAATGCTCCATAACCCCTGTCATCACAGTGAACCATGGCCCTTGTCATCACAATGCTCCCTGACCCATTTCATCACAATGCTCCATGACCACTTTCATTACAGAGCTCCATGACCGCTATCATCACAATGATCCATGACCCCTTTCATCACAGTGTTCCAGTACCATTTTCATCACAATGATCCACGACCCCTATCACCACAATGCTCCATGACACGTATTTTCACTATGCTCTATGGCCCTTGTCATCACAATGCTCCATGGCCACTGTCATCACAATGCTCCATGACCCGTTTCATCACAATGCTAAATTTCCCTTGTCATCACAATGCTCCATGGTGCTTGTCATCACAGTGCTGCATGACTCCTGTCATCACACTGCCCTATGACCCCTGTCATCACAAGGCTCCGTGGCCCTTGACATCACAATTCTCCATGACACCTGACAACACAATGCTCCAGTACGCCTTTCATCACAATGCTCCAGGCCCCCTGTCATCACAATGCACCATGATCCCTTTCATGACAGTAATCTATGACCCCTTTCATCACAATGCTCCAGTATGCCTTTCATCACAATACTCGATGCCCCCTGTCATCACAATGACCCATGACCCCTCTCAGCAAAATATTCCATGCCCCCTGTAGTCACAATGCTCCATAACAGCTGTCATCACAATGCTCCATGCCCCTTGTCATGACAATGCTCCATGGCATTTTTCATCACAATGTTCCATGACCCCTTTCATCACAATTCTTCAAGACAACTTTCATCACAATGCTCCATGACCACTTTCCTCACAATGCTCCTTGGCCTGGGTCATCGCAATGCTCCATGACTCCTTTCATCACAATGCTCCATGGCCTCTGACATCACAATGCTCCATAAGCAATGTCATCACAATGTGCCATGACCCCGTCAAAACAATGCTCCATAACCCCTTTCATCACAATGCTCCGTGACCCACGTCAACACAATTGTCCAGGACCCCTTTCATCACAATGCTCCTTGGCACGTGTCATCACAAAGCTCCATGAACAGTATCATCACAATGCACCATGATCCCTTTCATAACAATGCACTATGACACCTGTCATCACAATGCTCCAAGACAATTGTCATCACAATGCCACATGACACCTGTCATCACAATACTCCCTGACCTTTGTCATCACAATGCTCCATGACGCCTTTCATCACAATGCACCATTACCCCTTTCATCACAATTCTCCAGGCCCGCTGTCACCACAATGCTCCATAACCCCTGACATCACAATGGCCAATGACACCCGTCATCACAATTCACCATGGATCTTGTCATCAAAAGGCTCCATGCTCGTGTCATCACAATGATCCAAGACCCGTGTCATCACAATGCTCCATGGCTGGTCTCATCACAGTGCTCCATGACCCCTGTCATCAAAATTCTCCATGAACTTTCATCACAGTGCTCCATGAACACATTCATCACAATGCTCCATGATCCCTTTCATCACAATGCTCTAGGACCAACATCATCACAATGCTCCATGATCGCTATCATCACAATGCTCCATGACCCCTTTCATAACGATGCTCCAATACCCCCTTTCATCACAATGCTCCATGGTTCCTGTCATCAAAATGCGCCAGGACCCATGTCATCACAATGCTCTATGACCCTTGTCATCACAATGTTCCATGGCCCTTGTCATCACAATGCTCCATGACCACATTCATCACAATGCTGCATGACCCGTTTCACCACAATGCTAAGTGGCCCTTGTCATCACAATGATCCATGGTGCTTGTCATCACAATGCTCCATGCCCCCGTCATCACAATGCCCAATGACCCCTGTCATCACAAGAATCCATGGTCTTTGACATCACAGTGCTCCATGACACCTGTCATCACAATGCTCGATGATTCGTTTCATCACAATGCTCCCTTATCCCTGTCATCACAGTGCTCCATGACCCCTTGCATCACAACGCTCCATGACCAATTGCATCACAACGCTCCATGACTCCTATCATCACAATGCTCTATGGCCCTTGTCATCACAATGCTCAATGTCCACTGTCATCACAATGCTCCATGAGCACATTCATCACAATGCTAAATGGCCCTTGTCATCACAATGTTCTACGGTGCTTGTCATCACAATGCTGCATGACCCCTGTCATCACAATGCTCCATGGCCCTTGCCATCACAGTGCTCCATGAACGCTGTCATCACAATGCCCTATGACCAGTATCATCACAGTGCTCCTTGGCTGTTGTCATGAAAATGCTCCATAACCCCTGTCATCACAGTGAACCATGGCCCTTGTCATCACAATGCTCCCTGACCCATTTCATCACAATGCTCCATGACCACTTTCATTACAGAGCTCCATGATTGCTATCATCACAATGATCCATGACCCCTTTCACCACAGTGTTCCAGTACCATTTTCATCACAATGATCCACGACCCCTATCACCACATTGCTCCATGACACTTATTTTCACTATGCTCTATGGCCCTTGTCATCACAATGCTCCATGGCCACTGTCATCACAATGCTCCATGACCCGTTTCATCACAATGCTAAATTTCCCTCATCATCACAATGCTCCATGGTGCTTGTCATCACAGTGCTGCATGACTCCTGTCATCACACTGCCCTATGACCCCTGTCATCACAAGGCTCCATGGCCCTTGTCATCACAATGCTCCATAACACCTGTCATCACAATCCTCCATGCCCTTGTCATGACAATGCTCCATGACCCCTGTCATCACAAGGCTCCGTGGCCCTTGACATCACAATTCTCCATGACACCTGACAACACAATGCTCCAGTACGCCTTTCATCACAATGCTCCTGGCCCCCTGTCATCACAATGCACCATGATCCCTTTCATGACAGTAATCCATGACCCCTTTCATCACAATGCTCCAGTATGCCTTTCATCACAATACTCGATGCCCCCTGTCATCACAATGCCCCATGACCGCTCTCAGCAAAATGGCCCTTGTCATCACAATGCTCCATGGCCACTGTCATCACAATGCTCCATGACACGTTTCATCACAATGCTAAATTTCCCTCGTCATCACAATGCTCCATGGTGCTTGTCATCACAGTGCTGCATGACTCCTGTCATCACACTGCCCTATGACCCCTGTCATCACAAGTCTCCATGGCCCTTGTCATCACAATGCTCCATAACACCTGTCATCACAATCCTCCATGCCCTTGTCATGACAATGCTCCATGACCCCTGTCATCACAAGGCTCCGTGGCCCTTGACATCACAATTCTACATGACACATGACAACACAATGCTCCAGTACGCCTTTCATCACAATGCTCCTGGCCCCCTGTCATCACAATGCACCATGATCCCTTTCATGACAGTAATCCATGACCCCTTTCATCACAATGCTCCAGTATGCCTTTCATCACAATACTCGATGCCCCCTGTCATCACAATGCCCCATGACCGCTCTCAGCAAAATATTCCATGCCCCTTGTAGTCACAATGCTCCATAACAGCTGTCATCACAATGCTCCATGACCCTTGTCATGACAATGCTCCATGGCATTTTTCATCACAATGTTCCATGCCCCCTTTCATCACAATTCTTCAAGACAACTTTCATCACAATGCTCCATGACCACTTTCATCACAATGCTGCTTGGCCTGGGTCATTGCAATGCTCCATGACTCCTTTCATCACAATGCTCCATGGCCTCTGACATCACAATGCTCCATAAGCCATGTCATCACAATGTGCCATGACCCCATCAAAACAATGCTACATAACCCCTTTCATCACAATGCTCCGTGACCCACGTCAACACAATTGTCCAGGAACCCTTTCATCACAATGATCCTTGGCACGTGTAATCACAATGCTCCATGAACAGTATCATCACAATCACCATGATCCCTCTCATAACAATGCACTATGACACCTGTCATCACAATGCTCCAAGACAACTGTCATCACAATGCCACATGACACCTGTCATCACAATACTCCCTAACCTTTGTCATCACAATGCTCCATGAAGCCTTTCATCACAATGCACCATTACCCCTTTCATCACAATTCTCCAGGCCCTCTGTCACCACAATGCTCCATAACCCCTGACATCACAATGGCCAACGACACCTGTCATCACAATTCACCATGGATCTTGTCATCAAAAGGCTCCATGCTCGTGTCATCACAATGATCCAAGACCCGTGTCATCACAATGCTCCATGGCCGGTCTCATCACAGTGCTCCATGACCCCTGTCATCAAAATTCTCCATGAACTTTCATCACAGTGCTCCATGAACACATTCATCACAATGCTCCATGATCCCTTTCATCACAATGCTCTAGGACCAACATCATCCCAATGCTACATGATCGCTATCATCACAATGCTCCATGACCCCTTTCATAACGATGCTCCAATACCCCCTTTCATCACAATGCTCCATGGTTCCTGTCATCACAATGCGCCAGGACCCATGTCATCACAATGCTCTATGACCCTTGTCATCACAATGTTCCATGGCCCTTGTCATCACAATGCTCCATGACCACATTCATCACAATGCTGCATGACCCATTTCACCACAAAGCTAAGTGGCCCTTGTCATCACAATGCTCCATGGTGCTTGTCATCACAATACTCCATGCCCCCGTCATCACAATGCCCCATGACCCCTGTCATCACAAGAATCCATGGTCTTTGACATCACAGTGCTCCATGACACCTGTCATCACAATGCTCGATGATTCGTTTCATCACAATGCTCCCTTACCCCTGTCATCACAGTGCTCCATGACCCCTTGCATCACAACGCTCCATGACCAATTTCATCACAACGCTCCATGACTCCTATCATCACAATGCTCTATGGCCCTTGTCATCACAATGCTCAATGCCCACTGTCATCACAATGCTCCATGAGCACATTCATCACAATACTCTATGAGCCGATTCATCACAATGCTAAATGGCCCTTGTCATCACAATGTTCTACGGTGCTTGTCATCACAATGCTGCATGACCCCTGACATCACAATGCTCTATGGCCCTTGCCATCACAATGCTCCATGAACGCTGTCATCACAGTGCCCTATGACCAGTATCATCACAGTGCTCCTTGGCTGTTGTCATGAAAATGCTCCATAACCCCTGTCATCACAGTGAACCATGGCCCTTGTCATCACAATGCTCCCTGACCCATTTCATCACAATGCTCCATGACCACCTTCATTACAGAGCTCCATGACCGCTATCATCACAATGATCCATGACCCCTTTCATCACAGTGTTCCAGTACCATTTTCATCACAATGATCCACGACCCTTATCACCACAATGCTCCATGACACGTATTTTCACTATGCTCTATGGCCCTTGTCATCACAATGCTCCATGGCCACTGTCATCACAATGCTCCATGACCCGTTTCATCACAATGCTAAATTTCCCTTGTCATCACAATGCTCCATGGCGCTTGTCATCACAGTGCTGCATGACTCCTGTCATCACACTGCCCTATGACCCCTGTCATCACAAGGCTCCATGGCCCTTGTCATCACAATGCTCCATAACACCTGTCATCACAATCCTCCATGCCCTTGTCATGACAATGCTCCATGACCCCTGTCATCACAAGGCTCCGTGGCCCTTGACATCACAATTCTCCATGACACCTGACAACACAATGCTCCAGTACGCCTTTCATCACAATGCTCCAGGCCCCCTGTCATCACAATGCACCATGATCCCTTTCATGACAGTAATCCATGACCCCTTTCATCACAATGCTCCAGTATGCCTTTCATCACAATACTCGATGCCCCCTGTCATCACAATGCCCCATGACCCCTCTCAGCAAAATATTCCATGCCCCCTGTAGGCACAATGCTCCATAACAGCTGTCATCACAATGCTCCATGACCCTTGTCATGACAATGCTCCATGGCATTTTTCATCACAATATTCCATGACCCCTTTCATCACAATTCTTCAAGACAACTTTCATCACAATGCTCCATGACCACTTTCCTCACAATGCTCCTTGGCCTGGGTCATCGCAATGCTCCATGACTCCTTTCATCACAATGCTCCATGGCCTCTGACATCACAATGCTCCATAAGCAATGTCATCACAATGTGCCATGACCCCGTCAAAACAATGCTCCATAACCCCTTTCATCACAATGCTCCGTGACCCACGTCAACACAATTGTCCAGGACCCCTTTCATCACAATGCTCCTTGGCACGTGTCATCACAAAGCTCCATGAACAGTATCATCACAATGCACCATGATCCCTTTCATAACAATGCACTATGACACCTGTCATCACAATGCTCCAAGACAATTGTCATCACAATGCCACATGACACCTGTCATCACAATACTCCCTGACCTTTGTCATCACAATGCTGCATGACGCCTTTCATCACAATGCACCATTACCCCTTTCATCACAATTCTCCAGGCCCTCTGTCACCACAATGCTCCATAACCCCTGACATCACAATGGCCAACGACACCTGTCATCACAATTCACCATGGATCTTGTCATCAAAAGGCTCCATGCTCGTGTCATCACAATGATCCAAGACCCGGGTCATCACAATGCTCCATGGCCGGTCTCATCACAGTGCTCCATGACCCCTGTCATCAAAATTCTCCATGAACTTTCATCACAGTGCTCCATGAACACATTCATCACAATGCTCCATGATCCCTTTCATCACAATGCTCTAGGACCAACATCATCACAATGCTCCATGATCGCTATCATCACAATGTTCCATGACCCCTTTCATAACGATGCTCCGATACCCCCTTTCATCACAATGCTCCATGGTTCCTGTCATCACAATGCACCAGGACCCATGTCATCACAATGCTCTATGACCCTTGTCATCACAGTGATCCATGGCCCTTGTCATCACAATGCTCCATGACCACATTCATCACAATGCAGCATGACCCGTTTCACCACAATGCTAAGTGGCCCTTGTCATCACAATGCTCCATGGTGCTTGTCATCACAATGTTCCATGCCCCCGTCCTCACAATGCGCCATGACCTCTGTCATCACAAGAATCCATGGTCTTTGACATCACAGTGCTCCATGACACCTGTCATCACAATGCTCGATGATTCGTTTCATCACAATGCTCCTTTACAACTGTCATCTCAGTGCTCCATGACCCCTTGCATCACAACGCTCCATGACCAATTGCATCACAACGCCCCATGACTCCTATCATCACAATGCTCTATGGCCCTTGTCATCACAATGCTCAATGCCCACTGTCATCACAATGCTCCATGAGCACATTCATCACAATACTCTATGAGCCGTTTCATCACAATGTTAAATGGCCCTTGTCATCACAATGTTCTACGGTGCTTATCATCACAATGCTGCATGACCCCTGTCATCACAATGCTCCATAGCCCTTGCCATCTCAAAGCTCCATGAACGCTGTCATCACAATGCCCTATGACCAGTATCATCACAGTGCTCCTTGGCTGTTGTCATGAAAATGCTCCATAACCCCTGTCATCACAGTGAACCATGGCCCTTTCATCACAATGCTCCCTGACCCATTTCATCACAATGCTCCATGACCACTTTCATTACAGAGCTCCATGATTGCTATCATCACAATGATCCATGACCCCTTTCACCACAGTGTTCCAGTACCATTTTCATCACAATGATCCACGACCGCTATCACCACATTGCTCCATGACACTTATTTTCACTATGCTCTATGGCCCTTGTCATCACAATGCTCCATGGCCACTGTCATCACAATGCTCCATGACCCGTTTCATCACAATGCTAAATTTCCCTCATCATCACAATGCTCCATGGTGCTTGTCATCAGAGTGCTGCATGACTCCTGTCATCACACTGCCCTATGACCCCTGTCATCACAAGGCTCCATGGCCCTTGTCATCACAATGCTCCATAACACCTGTCATCAAATTCCTCCATGCCCTTGTCATGACAATGCTCCATGACCCCTGTCATCACAAGGCTCCGTGGCCCTTGACATCACAATTCTCCATGACACCTGACAACACAATGATCCAGTACGCCTTTCATCACAATGCTCCAGGCCCCCTGTCATCACAATGCACCATGATCCCTTTCATGACAGTAATCTATGACCCCTTTCATCACAATGCTCCAGTATGCCTTTCATCACAATACTCGATGCCCCCTGTCATCACAATGCCCCATGACCCCTCTCAGCAAAATATTCCATGCCCCCTGTAGTCACAATGCTCCATAACAGCTGTCATCACAATGCTCCATGACCCTTGTCATGACAATGCTCCATGGCATTTTTCATCACAATGTTCCATGACCCCTTTCATCACAATTCTTCAAGACAACTTTCATCACAATGCTCCATGACCACTTTCCTCACAATGCTCCTTGGCCTGGGTCATCGCAATGCTCCATGACTCCTTTCATCACAATGCTCCATGGCCTCTGACATCACAATGCTCCATAAGCAATGTCATCACAATGTGCCATGACCCCGTCAAAACAATGCTCCATAACCCCTTTCATCACAATGCTCCGTGACCCACGTCAACACAATTGTCCAGGAACCCCTTTCATCACAATGCTCCTTGGCACGTGTCATCACAAAGCTCCATGAACAGTATCATAACAATGCACCATGATCCCTTTCATAACAATGCACTATGACACCTGTCATCACAATGCTCCAAGACAATTGTCATCACAATGCCACATGACACCTGTCATCACAATACTCCCTGACCTTTGTCATCACAATGCTCCATGACGCCTTTCATCACAATGCACCATTACCCCTTTCATCACAATTCTCCAGGCCCTCTGTCACCACAATGCTCCATAACCCCTGACATCACAATGGCCAATGACACCCGTCATCACAATTCACCATGGATCTTGTCATCAAAAGGCTCCATGCTCGTGTTATCACAATGATCCAAGACCCGGGTCATCACAATGCTCCATGGCCGGTCTCATCACAGTGCTCCATGACCCCTGTCATCAAAATTCTCCATGAACTTTCATCACAGTGCTCCATGAACACATTCATCACAATGCTCCATGATCCCTTTCATCACAATGCTCTAGGACAAACATCATCACAATGCTCCATGATCGCTATCATCACAATGCTCCATGACCCCTTTCATAACGATGCTCCAATACCCCCTTTCATCACAATGCTCCATGGTTCCTGTCATCACAATGCACCAGGACCCATGTCATCACAATGCTCTATGACCCTTGTCATCACAATGTTCCATGGCCCTTGTCATCACAATGCTCCATGACCACATTCATCACAATGCTGCATGACCCGTTTCACCACAATGCTAAGTGGCCCTTGTCATCACAATGATCCATGGTGCTTGTCATCACAATGCTCCATGCCCCCGTCATCAAAATGCCCAATGACCCCTGTCATCACAAGAATCCATGGTCTTTGACATCACAGTGCTCCATGACACCTGTCATCACAATGCTCGATGATTCGTTTCATCACAATGCTCCCTTATCCCTGTCATCACAGTGCTCCATGACCCCTTGCATCACAACGCTCCATGACCAATTGCATCACAACGCTCCATGACTCCTATCATCACAATGCTCTATGGCCCTTGTCATCACAATGCTCAATGTCCACTGTCATCACAATGCTCCATGAGCACATTCATCACAATGCTAAATGGCCCTTGTCATCACAATGTTCTACGGTGCTTGTCATCACAATGCTGCATGACCCCTGTCATCACAATGCTCCATGGCCCTTGCCATCACAATGTTCCATGAACGCTGTCATCACAATGCCCTATGACCAGTATCATCACAGTGCTCCTTGGCTGTTGTCATGAAAATGCTCCATAACCCCTGTCATCACAGTGAACCATGGCCCTTGTCATCACAATGCTCCCTGACCCATTTCATCACAATGCTCCATTACCACTTTCATTACAGAGCTCCATGATTGCTATCATCACAATGATCCATGACCCCTTTCACCACAGTGTTCCAGTACCATTTTCATCACAATGATCCACGACCCCTATCACCACATTGCTCCATGACACTTATTTTCACTATGCTCTATGGCCCTTGTCATCACAATGTTCCATGGCACTTGTCATCACAATGCTCCATGACCACATTCATCACAATGCAGCATGACCCGTTTCACCACAATGCTAAGTGGCCCTTGTCATCACAATGCTCCATGGTGCTTGTCATCACAATGTTCCATGCCCCCGTCCTCACAATGCGCCATGACCTCTGTCATCACAAGAATCCATGGTCTTTGACATCACAGTGCTCCATGACCCCTGTCATCACAAGGCTCCGTGGCCCTTGACATCACAATTCTCCATGACACCTGACAACACAATGCTCCAGTACGCCTTTCATCACAATGCTCCAGGCCCCCTGTCATCACAATGCACCATGATCCCTTTCATGACAGTAATCCATGACCCCTTTCATCACAATGCTCCAGTATGCCTTTCAACACAATACTCGATGCCCCCTGTCATCACAATGCCCCATGACCCCTCTCAGCAAAATATTCCATGCCCCCTGTAGTCACAATGCTCCATAACAGCTGTCATCACAATGCTCCATGACCCTTGTCATGACAATGCTCCATGGCATTTTTCATCACAATATTCCATGACCCCTTTCATCACAATTCTTCAGGACAACTTTCCTCACAATGCTCCTTGGCCTGGGTCATCGCAATGCTCCATGACTCCTTTCATCACAATGCTCCATGGCCTCTGACATCACAATGCTCCATAAGCAATGTCATCACAATGTGCCATGACCCCGTCAAAACAATGCTCCATAACCCCTTTCATCACAATGCTCCGTGACCCACGTCAACACAATTGTCCAGGACCCCTTTCATCACAATGCTCCTTGGCACGTGTCATCACAAAGCTCCATGAACAGTATCATCACAATGCACCATGATCCCTTTCATAACAATGCACTATGACACCTGTCATCACAATGCTCCAAGACAATTGTCATCACAATGCCACATGACACCTGTCATCACAATACTCCCTGACCTTTGTCATCACAATGCTGCATGACGCCTTTCATCACAATGCACCATTACCCCTTTCATCACAATTCTCCAGGCCCTCTGTCACCACAATGCTCCATAACCCCTGACATCACAATGGCCAACGACACCTGTCATCACAATTCACCATGGATCTTGTCATCAAAAGGCTCCATGCTCGTGTCATCACAATGATCCAAGACCCGGGTCATCACAATGCTCCATGGCCGGTCTCATCACAGTGCTCCATGACCCCTGTCATCAAAATTCTCCATGAACTTTCATCACAGTGCTCCATGAACACATTCATCACAATGCTCCATGATCCCTTTCATCACAATGCTCTAGGACCAACATCATCACAATGCTCCATGATCGCTATCATCACAATGCTCCATGACCCCTTTCATAACGATGCTCCAATACCCCCTTTCATCACAATGCTCCATGGTTCCTGTCATCACAATGCACCAGGACCCATGTCATCACAATGCTCTATGACCCTTGTCATCACAATGTTCCATGGCCCTTGTCATCACAATGCTCCATGACCACATTCATCACAATGCAGCATGACCCGTTTCACCACAATGCTAAGTGGCCCTTGTCATCACAATGCTCCATGGTGCTTGTCATCACAATGTTCCATGCCCCCGTCCTCACAATGCGCCATGACCTCTGTCATCACAAGAATCCATGGTCTTTGACATCACAGTGCTCCATGACACCTGTCATCACAATGCTCGATGATTCGTTTCATCACAATGCTCCTTTACACCTGTCATCACAGTGCTCCATGACCCCTTGCATCACAACGCTCCATGACCAATTACATCACAACGCCCCATGACTCCTATCATCACAATGCTCTATGGCCCTTGTCATCACAATGCTCAATGCCCACTGTCATCACAATGCTCCATGAGCACATTCATCACAATACTCTATGAGCCGTTTCATCACAATGTTAAATGGCCCTTGTCATCACAATGTTCTACGGTGCTTATCATCACAATGCTGCATGACCCCTGTCATCACAATGCTCCATAGCCCTTGCCATCACAAAGCTCCATGAACGCTGTCATCACAATGCCCTATGACCAGTATCATCACAGTGCTCCTTGGCTGTTGTCATGAAAATGCTCCATAACCCCTGTCATCAGAGTGAACCATGGCCCTTGTCATCACAATGCTCCCTGACCCATTTCATCACAATGCTCCATGACCACTTTCATTACAGAGCTCCATGATTGCTATCATCACAATGATCCATGACCCCTTTAACCACAGTGTTCCAGTACCATTTTCATCACAATGATCCACGACCCCTATCACCACATTGCTCCATGACACTTATTTTCACTATGCTCTATGGCCCTTGTCATCACAATGCTCCATGGCCACTGTCATCACAATGCTCCATGACCCGTTTCATCACAATGCTAAATTTCCCTCATCATCACAATGCTCCATGGTGCTTGTCATCACAGTGCTGCATGACTCCTGTCATCACACTGCCCTATGACCCCTGTCATCACAAGGCTCCATGTCCCTTGTCATCACAATGCTCCATAACACCTTTCATCACAATCCTCCATGCCCTTGTCATGTCAATGCTCCATGACCCCTGTCATCACAAGGCTCCGTGGCCCTTGACATCACAATTCTCCATGACACCTGACAACACAATGCTCCAGTACGCCTTTCATCACAATGCTCCTGGCCCCCTGTCATCACAATGCACCATGATCCCTTTCATGACAGTAATCCATGACCCCTTTCATCACAATGCTCCAGTATGCCTTTCATCACAATACTCGATGCCCCCTGTCATCACAATGCCCCATGACCGCTCTCAGCATAATGGCCCTTGTCATCACAATGCTCCATGGCCACTGTCATCACAATGCTCCATGACACGTTTCATCACAATGCTAAATTTCCCTCGTCATCACAATGCTCCATGGTGCTTGTCATCACAGTGCTGCATGACTCCTGTCATCACACTGCCCTATGACCCCTCTCATCACAAGGCTCCATGGCCCTTGTCATCACAATGCTCCATAACACCTGTCATCACAATCCTCCATGCCCTTGTCATGACAATGCTCCATGACCCCTGTCATCACAAGGCTCCGTGGCCCTTGACATCACAATTCTCCATGACACATGACAACACAATGCTCCAGTACGCCTTTCATCACAATGCTCCTGGCCCCCTGTCATCACAATGCACCATGATCCCTTTCATGACAGTAATCCATGACCCCTTTCATCACAATGCTCCAGTATGCCTTTCATCACAATATTCGATGCCCCCTGTCATCACAATGCCCCATGACCGCTCTCAGCAAAATATTCCATGCCCCTTGTAGTCACAATGCTCCATAACAGCTGTCATCACAATGCTCCATGACCCTTGTCATGACAATGCTCCATGGCATTTTTCATCACAATGTTCCATGCCCCCTTTCATCACAATTCTTCAAGACAACTTTCATCACAATGCTCCATGACCACTTTCCTCACAATGCTGCTTGGCCTGGGTCATCGCAATGCTCCATGACTCCTTTCATCACAATGCTCCATGGCCTCTGACATCACACTGCTCCATGCCCGTGTCATCACAATGCTCCATGACACTTGTCATCACAATGCTCCGTGGCTCTTGTTATCACAATGGTCCATGACATCTGTCATCACAATGCTCCATTATCCCTTTCATCAAAATGCTCCATGACACATTTCATCTCAATGCTCCAGGACTGCTTTCATCACAACGCTCCAGTACTGCTTTCAGCACAATGCTCCATGGCCCTTCTCATCACAATGCTCCATGACACTTTCATCACAATGCGCCATTACACTTGTCATCACAATGCTCCATGGCCCTTGTCATCACAATGCTCCATGACATTGGTCATCACAATGCTCCATGACCACTTTCATCAAAATGCTCCATTATCCCTTTCATCAGCACGCTCCATGACCACTTTCATCACAATGCTACCTGATCGCTATCATCACAATGATCCATGACGCCTTTCATCACAATGTGCTACTATGCCTTTCATCACAATGCTCGATGGCCCGTCTCATCACAATGCTCCATGATCCGTTCATTACTATGCTCCATGACACTTGTCATCGTAATGCTCCATGGCCTTTGACATCACAATGATCCATGTCCACTCTCATCACAATGCTCCATGACACATTTCATCACAATGCTCCATGACCCCTGTCAGCACAATTCACCATGACACTTGTCATCCCAATGCACCATGATCCTTGTCATCAAAATGCTCCATGACCACTTTCATCACAATGTTCCATGACCCCACTCATCACAATACTCCATGACCAATTCCATCACAACGCTCCATGACTCCTTTCATCACAATGCTCCATGACCCTTGTTATCACACTGCTCAATGCCCACTGGCATCACAAAGCTCCATGACAACATTCATCACAATGCTCCATGACCCGTTTCATCACAATGCTAAATGGCACTTGTCATCAAAATGCTCCATGGCGCTTGTCATCACAATGCTCCATGACCCCTTTTATCAAAAGGCTCCATACCCCCTGTCATCACAATGCTCCATGACGATTTTCATCACAATGCTCCATCATCACTATCATCATAATGATCCATGACACCTTTCATCACAATGCTCCAGTACCCCTGCCAGCACAATGCTCCAAGACCCTTGTCATCACAATGCTCCAAAACACTTCTCATCAAAATGCTCCATGACCCTTCTCATCACAATGCTCCGTCACCCTTTACATCACAATGCTCCATGCCCCCTGTCAAAACAATGCTCCATGACCACATTCATCACAATGCTCAATGAATCATTTCATCACAATGCTAAATGGCCCTTGTCATCACAATGCTCCACAGCATTTTTCATCACAATGCTCCATGCACCCTGTCATCACAGTGCCCCATGACACCTTTTATCACAATGCTCCATTACCCTTTTCATCACAATGCTCCCTGACCACTTTCATCACAATGCTCCATGAACCCTCTCATCACAATGCTCCATGACACGTGTCATCACAATGCTCCATGACCAAATTCATAACAAAGCTCCATGACCCATTTCATCAAAATGCTCCAAGATTCCTTTCATCACAATGCTCCATGATCCCTGTCATCACAATGCTCCCTGACCACTTTCCTAACAATGCTCCATGACCCCTGTCATCACAATGTTCCATGGCCCATGTCATCACAATGCTCCATGACCCTTATCATCAATATACTCCATGACACCTGTCATCACAATGCTCCATGACCAATTTCATCTAATGCTCCATGACCCATTTCATCAGAGTGCTCCATGATCCCTTTCATCACAATGCTCCATGATCCCTGTCATCACAATGCTTCATGACCACTTTCCTGACAATGCTCCATGATCACTATCATCACACTGCTCCATGATACTTGTCATTACAATGCTCCATGAGCCTTGTCATCACAATGCCAAATGACTCCTCTCATCACATTGCTCCATGCCCCCTGTCATCACAATGCCCCATGACCCCTTTTATTACAATGCTCTGTTACCACATTCATGACAATGCTCCCTGACCACTTTCATCACAATGCTCCAAGATCCCTTGTATCACAATAATCCATGACCCCTTTCAACACAATATTAAAGTACGCCTTTCATCACAATGCTCCATGCCCCCTGTCACCACAGTGCCCCAAGCCCCCTGTCATCACAGTGCTCCATGGCCATTGTCATCACAATGCTCCATGACTCCTGTCATCACAATACTCCATGACCCTTGTCATCACAATGTTCCATGCCCCCTGTCGTCACAATCCTCCATGATCCCTTTCATCATAATAATCTATGACTGCATTCATCACAATGCTCCAGTACGCCTTTCATCACAATGCTCAATGACCCCTGTCATCACAATGCTCCATGGCACCTGTCATCACAATGCTCCAAGACCATTGTAATCACAATGCTCCCTGACCACTGTCATCACAATGCTCCATGACCCCTTTAATCACAATGCTCCATGACCACTTTCATTACACTGCTCCATGATCGTAATCAACACAATGACCCATGACCCCTGTCATCACAATGTTCCACTACCCTTTTCATCACAATGCTCCATGGCCCCTGTCATCACAATGCTCCATGACCCTTGTCATCACAATGCTCCAGACCAACTGTCATAACAATGTTACATGACCACATTCATAACAATGCTCCATAACCCGTTTCATCACAATGCTAAGTGGCACTTGTCATCACAATGCTCATTGGCGCTTGTCATCACAATGCTCCAGGCCAACTCTCATGACAATGCTCCATGACCACATTCATAACAATGCTCCATAACCCGTTTCATCACAATGCTACGTGGCACGTGTCATCACAATGCTCCATGGCGCTTGTCATCACAATGCTCCATGACCACTTTCATCACAGAGCTCCTTGATCGCTATCATTACAATGATCCATGATCCCTTTCATCACAGTGCTCCATTACCCCTTTCATCACAATGCTCCATGACCCCTATCATCACAATGCTCCATGACTCTTATCATCACAATGCTCTATGGCCCTTGTCATCACAATGCCCCATGACACCTGTCATCACAGTGCTCCATGACCCCTTTCACCACAATGTTCCATGACCCCTTTCATCACAACGTCCATGTCCACTTTCATCACAGAGCTCCATGATCACAATCATCACAATGATCCATGATCCCTTTCATCACAGTGCTCCAGTACCCCTTTCATCACAATGCTCCATGACCCCTATCATCACAATGCTCCATGACCCTTATCATCACCATGCTCTATGACCCTTGTCATCACAATGCTCAATGCCTACTGTCATCACAATGCTCTATGACCACATTCATCACAGTACTCCATGACCCGTTTCATCACAATGCTAAATGGCCCTTGTCATCACAATGCTCCATTGCACTTGTCATCACTATGCTGCCTGATCGCTGTCATCATATTGCCCTATGACAACTGTCATCAAAATTCTCCATGGATCTTTTCATCACAATGTTCCATACCCATGTCATCACAATGCTCCATGAACCGTGTCATCAAAACGCTCCATGGCCCTTGTCATCACAATGCTCCATGCCCACTGTCATCACAATACTCCATGACCACATTCATCACAATGCTCCATGACCCGTTTCATCCCAAAGCCCCATGAACCCATTTATCACAATGCTCCATTACCCCTTTCAACACAATGGTCCATGCCTTCTATCACCGCAATGCTCCATGATCCCTGTTATCACAATGCTCTATGGCCCTCATCATCACAATGTTCCATGCCCTCTGTCACCACAACGCTCCATGAGCACATTCATCACAATGCTCCATGATATGCTGCATCACAATTCTAAATGGCCCTTGTCCTGACAATGCTCCATGGCATTTGTCATCACAGTGCTCCATGCCCCTTTTCATCCCAAAGCCCCATGAACCCACTTATCACAATGCTCCATTACCCCTTTCATCACAATGGTCCCTGCCTTCTATCACCGCAATGCTCCATAATCCCTGACATCACTATGCCCCATGACCCCTGTCATCACAATGCTACATGGCCCTTGCCATCACAACGCTCCATAACCCCTGTCATCAAAAAGCCCCATGACCCCTGTCATCACAATGCTCCATGACCCTTCTCATTACAATGCTCCATGACCACTTTCTTCACAATGCTCCAGGCCCCCTGTCATCACAAGGCTCCATGATCCTTTTCATCATAATAATGGACGACTCCTTTCAGCACAATGCTCCAGTACGCCTTTAATCAAAATGTTCAATGACCCTTGCCTTCACAATGTTACATGGCCCTGGTCATCACAATGCTCCATGGCCCTTGTCAACACAATGCTCCATGTCCACTATCATCACAATGCTTCATGACCACATTCATCACAATGCTCCATGACCCATTTAATCACAATGCTAAAAGGCCCTTGTCATAACAATGCTCCATGGTGCATGTCATCACAATGCTCCATGACCACTTTCATCACAATGCTCCTTGACCCCTGTCATCAAAATGCTCCATTATCCATTTCATCACAATACTCCATGACCACTGTCATCACAATGCTAAAAGGCCCATGTCATAACAATGCTCCATGGTGCATGTCATCACAATGCTCCATGACCACTTTCATCACAATGCTCCTTGACCCCTTTCATCAAAATGCTCCATTATCCATTTCATCACAATACTCCATGACGACTTTCATCACAATGCTCCAGTAGGCCTTACATCACAATGCTCCATGCCCGCTCTCATGACAATTCCCCATAACCCCTGTCATCACAATGATCCATGACCATTGTCATCACAATGTTCCATGACCCCTGTCATCACAATTCTCCATGACACTTTTCACCACAATGCTCCATGATCCCTGTCATCACAATGCTCCATGACCACTTTCATCACAATGATCTATGACCACATTCATCACAATGCTCCATTATCCCTTTATCACAATGCTCCATGACACCTCTCATCACAATGCTCCATGCCCAATCTCATCACAATCCTCCATGCTGTGGTCTTCACCATGTTCCATGCCGTTGTCATCACAATGCTACATGACCCCATTCATCACAATGCTCCATGCACTTTTCATCACAATGCTCCATGCACTTGTCATCACAATGCTACATGACCCCTTTCATCACAATGCCCCATGATCACTTTCATCAAAATGCTGCATGACATGTTTCATCCCAATGCTCCATGACCCCTGTCTACACAATGCTCCATGGCCCTTGTCATCACAAAGCTCCATGACCCCTGTCACCAATAGCCTCATGGCCCCTGACATCACAATGCCCCATGACCCCTGATATAACAATTCTCCATGACTCTTGTCATCACAATGCTCCATGCCTGTGGCATCACAATGCTCCATGATACCTCTCATCACAATGCTCCATGCTGTGGTCTTCACCATGCTCAATGCCCTTGTCATTACAATGCTACATGACCCCTTTCTTCACAATGCTAAATGGCCCTTGTCATCACAATGCTCCATTTCCCCTTTCATCACAATGGTCCCGGACCACTTTCATCACAATGCTCCATGACACCTTCCATCACATGAGCTGGAGACTTACCTCCATGAGTTCTGGCAAGCGATGGACCAGCTACGCTCCCAGGAGGGTGCGTGTGCGGGGCTGCAGGCAGGGGGCGGGGAGGACCCTGGCTCTCCCGTGGTCCTCAGGCAGGCCCTCTCCATGGGATTCTTCTGCTGATGTCACCCCGCACGTGGCGACGCCCTCGGTGTCAGTTTCCATCATCAAACCCCAAGCACTGGGCACGTAAACAACGCAAGTGGATATCCTCGAGACTCTGGAGGCAGAAAGCCCCAGATTAAGGAGTCAGGACTGGTTCCCTGCATGTTAAATACATGTAATCAAGAGTTGCCTTTAAAAAAGACAAAAGAAAAGAAAGGAACGTTGCATGCAAGTCTGGTGACAGCCGGTGATGGGAACCAGAGGGTAGGCTCTGGGGCCGGGAACGCCATGCCCTGTGAGGACCTTGGGCTGCTGCCAGTCTCGGTGGAGGCTCAGCAAGTTCCAGTGACTTCCCCACAGAGGCGTCCCCAGTTGACCGTCTGTGCCGGGGATCCAGTACACGTTCAGTCTTCCTGCGGTCAGCCCTTCGTCCTGAGAGCGATGCTCTCACAGGCTACAACGGAGCGCGTGGGGACACTTTACTGAGCTGTGCAGCCGTCGGTACTGCCCTGTTTTGGAACATTTCCCTCAGCCCAAAAATATCCCTCACGCCATTAGTTATCATTCCCTTCCCTTCCCTGCCCCTGACAACCAGGAATCCACTCTGACTCTGTGGACCTACCTGTTCTGGACGTTTCCCCTCAGTGGGGTCACGCCCTGTGTGTCCTTCTGTGTCTGACTTCTCTCGCTAAGCATCGTGTTCTCAGGGTGCATCCACGAGGCAGCGAGTGTCAGGGCTTCACGAAAGACAAACGAAAAGAAAGGCACGTTGCCTGCAACTCTGGTGACAGCCCATGATGAGAACCAGAGGCTATGCTCTGGGGTCGGGAGCGCCACGCCCTCTGAGGCCCTGGGACTGCTGCCAGTCTCGGTGGAGGCTCAGCAACTCCCAGTGACTTCCTCACGGGAGGGACCCCAGCTGAGCGTCAGGGCCCAGGATCCAGTTCACGTTCAGTCTTCCTGCTGTCAGCCCTTCATCTTGAGAGCAATGCTATCACAGGCTACACCGGAGCGTGTGGGGACACTTAACTGAGCTGTGCAGCTGTCACTACTGCCCTGTTTTGGAACATTCCCCTCACCCCAAAAATGTCCCTCACGCCATTATTTATCAATCCCTCTCCTCGCCTGCCCCTGACAACCAGGAACCGACTCTGACTCTGTGGACCTACCTGTTCTGGACGTTCATCCTCAGTGGGGTCACACCCTGTGTGTCCTTCTGTGCCTGACTTCTTTCGCTAAGCATCGTGTTCTCAGAGTGCATACACGTGGCAGCGAGTGTCAGTGCTTCACAACTTTGCGTGGCTGAGGGCCGGAAAAAAAGACAAAGGAAAAGAAAGGCACGTTGCCTGCGACTCTGGTGACAGCCGGTGATGAGAACCAGAGGGTAGGCTCTGGGGGCAGGAACGCCGCACCCTGTGAATCCCTGGGCTGCTGCCAGTCTCGGTGGAGGCTCAGCAACCCCCAGTGACTTCCTCTCGGGGGGGTCGCTAGCTGAGCATCTGGGCCCAAGATCCAGTACACGTTCAGTCTACATGGCCCATGCCATCACAATGCCCCATGACCCCTGTCATCACAGTGCTCAATGGCCCATCTCATCACAATGCTCCATGACATCTATCATCACAAGGCTCCATGACCCCTGTCATCACAATGCTCCATCGCCCTTGTCATCTCAATGCTCCATGACCCCTGACATCACAAAGCTCCATGACACATTTTATCGCAATGCTCCATGCCCCATGTCATCACAATGCTCCATTATCCATTTTATCACAATAATCCATGACCCCTTTCATCATAATGCTGCAGTACGCTGTTCATCACAATACTCCATGCTCGCTCTCATGACAATGAACCATGACCCCTGTCACCTCAATGCTCCATGTCCCCCTCTCATTACAATGCTCCATGACACCTCTAATCACAATGCTCCATGCTGTGTTCTTCACCAGGCTCCAAGTCCTTGTCATCACAATGCTCGATGGACCCTGTCATCACAATGCTCCATGACAGTTGTCATCAAAATGCTCGATGGCACTTGTCATCACAATGCACCATGTTCACTATCATCACAATGCTCCATGACCACCTTCATCACAATGCTCCATGACTCCTTTCATCACAATGCTCCATGACACCTGTCATCACAATGCACCATGACACCTGTCATCACAATGCTCCCTGACCACTTTCATCACAATGCTCCATGAACCCTGTCATCACAATGCTCCATGATCCGTTTCATGATAATAATCCATGAACACTTTGATCACAATACTCCAGTAAGCCTTTAATCTCAATGCGCCATGCCCCCTGTCATCAGAATGCCACATGACCCATGTCATCACAATTATCCATGACTCCTTTCATCACAATGCTTCATTACCACTGTCATCACAATGCTCCATGAAACTTATCATCACTAAGCTCCAAAACACTTGTCATCACAATGCTCACTGACCCCTGTCATCACAATGCTCCATGACCCCTTTCATCACAATGCTCCGTGACATCTTTCATCAAAAGGCTCCATGACCCCTTTCATCACAAGGCTCCTTGACCCCTGTCATCCCAATACGCCATGGAACTTGGCATCACAATGCCAAAGGACCCCTGTAATCACAATGCTCCATGGCCCTTCTCATCACAATGCTCCATGACATCTGTCATCAGAATGCTCCACTACCCCTTTCATCACAATGCTCCATGACCACTTTCATCACAATGCTCCATTATCTATTTCATCACAATGCTCCATGAACACTTTCATCACAATGCTCCGTGATCGCGATAATCACCATGATACAGGACCCGTTTCATCACAATGCTAAATGGTCCTTGTCCTTACAATCCTCCATGGCGTTTGTCATCACAATGCTCCATAACCTCTGTCATCACAATGCTACATGACCCATGTCATCACAATGCTCCATGCCCACTGTCACCACAATGCTCTGTAAACCCTGACATCACAATGCGCCATGACCGCTGTCATCACAATACTCCATGGCCTCTTCCATCTCAATGCTCCAAGATGGCTATAATCACAATGCCCCATGACCCCTCTCATCAAAATATTCCATGCCCCCTGTAGTCACAATCATCCATAACAGCTGTCATCACAATGCTCCATGCCCTTGTAATGACAATGCTCCATGCCCCCGTCATCACAATGTTCCATGCCCACTTTCATTGCAATTCTTCAAGACAACTTCCATCACAATGCTCCATGACCACTTTCCTCACAATGCTCCTTGGCCTGGGTCATCGCAATGCTCCATGACTCCTTTCATCACAATGCTCCATGGCCTCTGACATCACAATGCTCCATAAGCCATGTCATCGCAATGTGCCATGACCCCGTCAAAACAATGCTCCATAAACACTTTCATCACAATGCTCCGTGACCCATGTCAACACAATTGTCCAGGACCCCTTTCATCACAATGCTCCTTGGCACGTGTCATCACAATGCTCCATGAATAGTATCATCACAATGCACCATGATCCCTGTCATAACAATGCACTATGACACCTGTCATCACAATGCTCCAAGACAACTGTCATCACAATGCCACATGACTCCTGTCATCACAATACTCCCTGACCTTTGTCATCACAATGCTCCATGACGCCTTTCATCACAATGCACCATTACCCCTTTCATCACAATTCTCCAGGCCCTCTGTCACCACAATGCTCCATAACCCCTGACATCACAATGGCCAACGATACCTGTCATCACAATTCACCATGGATCTTGTCATCAAAAGGCTCCATGCTCGTGTCATCACAATGATCCAAGACCAGTGTCATCACAATGCTCCATGACGACTTTCATCACAATGCTCCAGTAGGCCTTACATCACAATACTCCATGCCCGCTCTCATGACAATTCCCCATAACCCCTGTCATCACAATGACCAACGACACCTGTCATCACAATTCACCATGGATCTTGTCATCAAAAGGCTCCATCCTCGTGTCATCACAATGATACAAGACCCGTGTCATCACAATGCTCCATGGCCGGTCTCATCAGAGTGCTCCATGACCCCTGTCATCAAAATTCTCCATGAACTTTCATCACAGTGCTCCATGAACACATTCATCACAATGCTCCATGATCGCTATCATCACAATGCTCCATGACCCCTTTCATAACGATGCCCAAATACCCCCATTCATAACGATGACCCAATACCACCTTTCCTCACAATGCTCCATGGTTCCTGTCATCTCAATGCGCCAGGACCCATGTCATCACATTGCTCTATGACCCTTGTCATCACAATGTTCCATGGCCCTTGTCATCACAATGCTCCATGACCACATTCATCACAATGCTGCATGACCCGTTTCACCACAATGCTAAGTGGCCCTTGTCATCACAATGCTCCATGGTGCTTGTCATCACAATGCTCCATGCCCCCGTCATCACAATGCCCTATGACCACTGTCATCACAAGGATTCATGGTCTTTGCCATCAGAGTGCTCCATGACACCTGTCATCACAATGCTCGATGATTCGTTTCATCACAATGCTCCCTTACCCCTGTCATCCCAGTGCTCCATGACCACTTGCATGACAACGCTCCATGACCAATTTCATCACAACGCTCCAGGACACCTATCATCACAATGCTCTATGGCACTTGTCATCACAATGCTCAATGCCCACTGTCATCACAATGCTCCATGAGCACATTCATCACAATACTCTATGAGCCGTTTCATCACAATGCTAAATGGCCCTTGTCATCACAATGTTCTACGGTGCTTGTCATCACAATGCTGCATGACCCCTGTCATCACAATGCTCCATAGCCCTTGCCATCACAATGCTCCATGAACGCTGTCATCACAATGCCCTATGACCAGTATCATCACAGTGCTCCTTGGCTGTTGTCATGAAAATGCTCCATAACCCCGGTCATCACAGTGAACCATGGCCCTTGTCATCACAATGCTCCCTGACCCATTTCATCACAATGCTCCATGACGACTTTCATTACAGAGCTCCATGATTGCTATCATCACAATGATCCATGACCCCTTTCATCACAGTGTTCCAGTACCATTTTCATCACAATGATCCACGACCCCTATCACCACAATGCTCCATGACACTTATTCTCACTATGCTCTATGGCCTTTGTCATCACAATTCTCCATGGCCACTGTCATTACAATGCTCCATGACCATATTCATCACAATGCTCCATGACCCGTTCCATCACATTGCTAAATTTCCCTTGTCATCACAATGCTCCATGGCGCTTGTCATCACAATGCTGCATGACTCCTGTCATCACACTGCCCTATGACCCCTGTCATCACAAGGCTCCATGGCCCTTGTCATCACAATGCTCCATAACACCTGTCATCACAATCCTCCATGCCCTTGTCATGACAATGCTCCATGACCCCTGTCATCACAAGGCTCCGTGGCCCTTGACATCACAATTCTCCATGACACTGACAACACAATGCTCCAGTACGCCTTTCATCACAATACTCCATGCCCCCTGTCATCACAATGCACCATGATCCCTTTCATGACAATAATCCATTACCCCTTTCATCACAATGCTCCAGTATGCCTTTCATCACAATACTCGATGCCCCCTGTCATCACAATGCCCCATGACCCCTCTCAGCAAAATATTGCATGCCCACTGTAGTCACAATGCTCCATAACAGCTGTCATCACAATGCTCCATGACCCTTGTCATGACAATGCTCCATGGCATTTTTCATCACAATGTTCCATGCCCCCTTTCATCGCAATTCTTCAAGACAACTTCCATCACAATGCTCCATGATCACTTTCATCACAATGCTCCTTGGCCTGGGTCATCGCAATGCTCCATGACTCCTTTCATCACAATGCTCCATGGCCTCTGACATCACAATGCTCCATAAGCCATGTCATCACAATGTGCCATGACCCCGTCAAAACAATGCTCCATAACCCCTTTCATCACAATGCTCCGTGACCCATGTCAACACAATTGTCCAGGACCCCTTTCATCACAATGGTCCTTGGCACGTGTCATCACAATGCTCCATGAACAGTATCATCACAATGCACCATGATCCCTGTCATCACAATGCACTATGACACCTGTCATCACAATGCTCCAAGACAACTGTCATCACAATGCCACATGACTCCTGTCATCTCGATACTCCCTGACCTTTGTCATCACAATGCTCCATGACGCCTTTCATCACAATGCACCATTACCCCTTTCATCAAAATTCTCCAGGCCCTCTGTCACCACAATGCTCCATAACCCCTGACATCACAATGGCCAACGACACCTGTCATCACAATTCACCATGGATCTTGTCATCAAAAGGCTCCATGCTCGTGTCATCACAATGATCCAAGACCAGTGTCATCACATGTTCCATAACCACATTCATCACAGTGCTGCATGACCCGTTTCACCACAATGCTAAGTGGCCCTTGCCATCACAATGTTCCATGGTGCTTGTCATCACAATGCTCCATACCCCCGTCATCACAATGCCCCATGACCCCTGTCATCACAAGAATCCATGGACTTTGACATCACAGTGCTCCATGACACCTGTCATCACAATGCTCGATGATTCGTTTCATCACAATGCTCCCTTACCCCTGTCATCACAGTGCTCCATGACCCCTTGCATCACAACTCTCCATGACCAATTGCATCACAACGCTCCATGACACCTATCATCACACTGCTCTATGGCCCTTGTCATCACAATGCTCAATGCCCACTGTCATCACAATGCTCCATGAGCACATTCATCACAATACTCTATGAGCCGTTTCATCACAATGCTAAATGGCCCTTGTCATCACAATGTTCTACGGTGCTTGTCATCACAATGCTGCATGACCCCTGTCATCACAATGCTCCATGGCCCTTGCCATCACAATGCTCCATGAACGCTGTCATCACAATGCCCTATGACCAGTATCATCACAGTGCCCCTTGGCTGTTGTCATGAAAATGCTCCATAACCCCTGTCATCACAGTGAACCATGGCCCTTGTCATCACAATGCTCCCTGACCCATTTCATCACAATGCTCCATGACCACTTTCATTACAGAGCTCCATGATTGCTATCATCACAATGATCCATGACCCCTTTCACCACAGTGTTCCAGTACCATTTTCATCACAATGATCCACGACCCCTATCACCACAATGCTCCATGACACTTATTCTCACTATGCTCTATGGCCCTTGTCATCACAATGCTCCATGGCCACTGTCATCACAATGCTCCATGACCACATTCATCACAATGCTCCATGACCCGTTTCATCACAATGCTAAATTTCCCTTGTCATCACAATGCTCCATGGCGCTTGTCATCACAATGCTGCATGACTCCTGTCATCACACTGCCCTATGACCCCTGTCATCACAAGGCTCCATGGCCCTTGTCATCACAATGCTCCCTAACACCTGTCATCACAATCCTCCATGCCCTTGTCATGACAATGCTCCATGACCCCTGTCATCACAAGGCTCCGTGGCCCTTGACATCACAATTCTCCATGATACCTGACAACACAATGCTCCAGTACGCTTTTCATCACAATGCTCCAGGCCCCCTGTCATCACAATGCACCATGATCCCTTTCATGACAATAATCCATGACCCCTTTCATCACAATGCTCCAGTATGCCTTTCATCACAATACTCGATGTCCCCTGTCATCACAATGCCCCAAGACAACTCTCAGCAAAATATTCCATGCCCCCTGTAGTCACAATGCTCCATAACAGCTGTCATCACAATGCTCCATGACCCTTGTCATGACAATGCTCCATGGCATTTTTCATCACAATGTTCCATGCCCCCTTTCATCGCAATTCTTCAAGACAACTTTCATCACAATGCTCCATGACCACTTTCATCACAATGCTCCTTGGCCTGGGTCATTGCAATGCTCCATGACTCCTTTCATCACAATGCTCCATGGCCTCTGACATCACAATGCTCCATAAGCCATGTCATCACAATGTGCCATGACCCCGTCAAAACAATGCTCCATAACCCCTTTCATCACAATGCTCCGTGACCCATGTCAACACAATTGTCCAGGACCCCTTTCATCACAATGCTCCTTGGCATGTGTCATCACAATGCTCCATGAACAGTATCATCACAATGCACCATGATCCCTGTCATCACAATGCACTATGACACCTGTCATCACAATGCTCCAAGACAACTGTCATCACAATGCCACATGACTCCTGTCATCACAATTCTCCCTGACCTTTGTCATCACAATGCTCCATGACGCCTTTCATCACAATGCACCATTACCCCTTTCCATAACCCCTGACTTCACAATGGCCAATGACACCTGTCATCACAATTCACCATGGATCTTGTCATCAAAAGGCTCCATGCTCGTGTCATCACAATGATCCAAGACCAGTGTCATCACAATGCTCCATGACCACATTCATCACAATGCTGCATGACCCGTTTCACCACAATGCTAAGTGGCCCTTGCCATCACAATGCTAAGTGGCCCTTGTCATCACAATGCTCCATGCCCCCGTCATCACAATGCCCCATGACCCCTGTCATCACAAGAATCCATGGTCTTTGACATCACTGTGCTCCATGACACCTGTCATCACAATGCTCGATGATTCGTTTCATCACAATGCTCCCTTACCCCAGTCATCACAGTGCTCCATGACCCCTTGCATCACAACGCTCCATGACCAATTTCATCACAACGCTCCATGACTCCTATCATCACAATGCTCTATGGCCCTTGTCATCACAATGCTCAATGCCCACTGTCATCACAATGCTCCATGAGCACATTCATCACAATACTCTATGAGCCGTTTCATCACAATGCTAAATGGCCCTTGTCATCACAATGTTCTACGGTGCTTGTCATCACAATGCTGCATGACCCCTGTCATCACAATGCTCCATGGCCCTTGCCATCACAATGCTCCATGAACGCTGTCATCACAATGCCCTATGACCAGTATCATCACAGTGCTCCTTGGCTGTTGTCATGAAAATGCTCCATAACCTCTGTCATCACAGTGAACCATGGCCCTTGTCATCACAATGCTCCCTGACCCATTTCATCACAATGCTCCATGACCAATTTCATTACGGAGCTCCATCATCGCTATCATCACAGTGATCCATGACCCCTTTCATCACAGTGTTCCAGTACCATTTTCATCACAATGATCCACGACCCCTATCACCACAATGCTCCATGACACTTATTTTCACTATGCTCTATGGCCGTTGTCATCACAATGCTCCATGGCCACTGTCATCACAATGCTCCATGACCACATTCATCACAGTGCTCCATGACCCGTTTCATCACAATGCTAAATTTCCCTTGTCATCAAAATGCTCCATGGCGCTTGTCATCACAATGCTGCATGACTCCTGTCATCACACTGCCCTATGACCCCTGTCATCACAAGGATCCGTGGCCCTTGACATCACAATTCTCCATGACACCTGACAACACAATGCTCCAGTACGCCTTTCATCACAATGCTCCAGGCCCCCTGTCATCACAATGCCCCATGACAACTCTCAGCAAAATATTCCATGTCCCCTGTAGTCACAATGCTCCATAACAGCTGTCATCACAATGCTCCATGACCGTTGTCATGACAATGCTCCATGGCATTTTTCATCACAATGTTCCATGCCCACTTTCATTGCAATTCTTCAAGACAACTTCCATCACAATGCTCCATGACCACTTTCCTCACAATGCTCCTTGGCCTGGGTCATCGCAATGCTCCATGACTCCTTTCATCACAATGCTCCATGGCCTCTGACATCACAATGCTCCATACGCCATGTCATCGCAATGTGCCATGACCCCGTCAAAACAATGCTCCATAAACACTTTCATCACAATGCTCCGTGACCCATGTCAACACAATTGTCCAGGACCCCTTTCATCACAATGCTCCTTGGCACGTGTCATCACAATGCTCCATGAATAGTATCATCACAATGCACCATGATCCCTGTCATAACAATGCACTATGACACCTGTCATCACAATGCTCCAAGACAACTGTCATCACAATGCCACATGACTCCTGTCATCACAATACTCCCTGACCTTTGTCATCACAATGCTCCATGACGCCTTTCATCACAATGCACCATTACCCCTTTCATCACAATTCTCCAGGCCCTCTGTCACCACAATGCTCCATAACCCCTGACATCACAATGGCCAACGATACCTGTCATCACAATTCACCATGGATCTTGTCATCAAAAGGCTCCATGCTCGTGTCATCACAATGATCCAAGACCAGTGTCATCACAATGCTCCATGACGACTTTCATCACAATGCTCCAGTAGGCCTTACATCACAATACTCCATGCCCGCTCTCATGACAATTCCCCATAACCCCTGTCATCACAATGGCCAACGACACCTGTCATCACAATTCACCATGGATCTTGTCATCAAAAGGCTCCATGCTCGTGTCATCACAATGATCCAAGACCCGTGTCATCACAATGCTCCATGACCCCTTTCATAACGATGCCCCAATACCCCCTTTCATCACAATGCTCCATGGTTCCTGTCATCACAATGCGCCAGGACCTATGTCATCACAATGCTCTATGACCCTTTGTCATCACAATGTTCCATGGCCCTTGTCATCACAATGCTCCATGACCACATTCATCACAATGCTGCATGACCCGTTTCACCACAATGCTAAGGTGCCCTTGTCATCACAATGCTCCATGGTGCTTGTCATCACAATGCTCCATGCCCCCGTCATCACAATGCCCCATGACCCCTGTCATCACAAGTATCCATGGTCTTTGACATCAGAGTGCTCCATGACACCTGTCATCACAACGCTCGATGTTTTGTTTCATCACAATGCTCCCTTACCCCTGTCATCACAGTGCTCCATGACCCCTTGCATCACAATGCTCCATGACCAATTTCATCACAACGCTCCATGACTCCTATCATCACAATGCTCTATGGCCCTTGTCATCACAATGCTCAATGCCCACTGTCATCACAATGCTCCATGAGCACATTCATCACAATACTCTATGAGCCGTTTCATCACAATGCTAAATGGCCCTTGTCATCACAATGTTCTACGCTGCTTGTCATCACAATGCTGCATGACCCCTGTCATCACAATGCTCCATAGCCCTTGCCATCACAATGCTCCATGAACGCTGTCATCACAATGCCCTATGACCAGTATCATCACAGTGCTCCTTGGCTGTTGTCATGAAAATGATCCATAACCCCTGTCATCACAGTGAACCATGGCCCTTGTCATCACAATGCTCCCTGACCCATTTCATCACAATGCTCCATGACCACTTTCATTACAGAGCTCCATGATTGCTATCATCACAATGATCCATGACCCCTTTCATCACAGTGTTCCAGTACCATTTTCATCACAATGATCCACGACCCCTATCACCACAATGCTCCATGACACTTATTCTCACTATGCTCTATGGCCCTTGTCATCACAATGCTCCATGGCCACTGTCATCACAATGCTCCATGACCACATTCATCACAATGCTCCATGACCCGTTCCATCACATTGCTAAATTTCCCTTCTCATCACAATGCTCCATGGCGCTTGTCATCACAATGCTGCATGACTCCTGTCATCACACTGCCCTATGACCCCTGTCATCACAAGGCTCCATGGCCCTTGTCATCACAATGCTCCATAACACCTGTCATCACAATCCTCCGTGCCCTTGTCATGACAATGCTCCATGACCCCTGTCATCACAAGGCTCCGTGGCCCTTGACATCACAATTCTCCATGACACCTGAAAACACAATGCTCCAGTACGCCTTTCATCACAATGCTCCAGGCCCCCTGTCATCACAATGCACCATGATCCCTTTCATGACAATAATCCATTACCCCTTTCATCACAATGCTCCCCTATGCCTTTCATCACAATACTCGATGCCCCCTGTCATCACAATGCCCCATGACCCCTCTCAACAAAATATTGCATGCCCACTGTAGTCAGAATGCTCCATAACAGCTGTCATCACAATGCTCCATGACCCTTGTCATGACAATGCTCCATGGCATTTTTAATCACAATGTTCCATGCCCCCTTTCATCGCAATTCTTCAAGACAACTTCCATCACAATGCTCCATGATCACTTTCATCACAATGCTCCTTGGCCTGGGTCATCGCAATGCTCCATGACTCCTTTCATCACAATGCTCCATGGCCTCTGACATCACAATGCTCCATAAGCCATGTCATCACAATGTGCCATGACCCCGTCAAAACAATGCTCCATAACCCCTTTCATCACAATGCTCCGTGACCCATGTCAACACAATTGTCCAGGACCCCTTTCATCACAATGATCCTTGGCACGTGGCATCACAATGCTCCATGAACAGTATCATCACAATGCACCATGATCCCTGTCATCACAATGCACTATGACACCTGTCATCACAATGCTCCAAGACAACTCTCATCACAATGCCACATGACTCCTGTCATCACAATACTCCCTGACCTTTGTCATCACAATGCTCCATGACGCCTTTCATCACAATGCACCATTACCCCTTTCATCACAATTCTCCAGGCCCTCTGTCACCACAATGCTCCATAACCCCTGACATCACAATGGCCAACGACACCTGTCATCACAATTCACCATGGATCTTGTGAACAAAAGGCTCCATGCTCGTGTCATCACAATGATCCAAGACCAGTGTCATCACAATGCTCCATGACCACATTCATCACAATGCTGCATGACCCGTTTCACCACAATGCTAAGTGGCCCTTGCCATCACAATGCTAAGTGGCCCTTGTCATCACAATGCTCCATGCCCCCGTCATCACAATGCCCCATGACCCCTGTCATCACAAGAATCCATGGTCTTTGACATCACAGTGCTCCATGACACCTGTCATCACAATGCTCGATGATTCGTTTCATCACAATGCTCCCTTACCCCTGTCATCACAGTGCCCCATGACCCCTTGCATCACAACGCTCCATGACCAATTTCATCACAACGCTCCATGACTCCTATCATCACAATGCTCTATGGCCCTTGTCATCACAATGCTCAATGCCCACTGTCATCACAATGCTCCATGAGCACATTCATCACAATACTCTATGAGCCGTTTCATCACAATGCTAAATGGCCCTTGTCATCACAATGTTCTACGCTGCTTGTCATCACAATGCTGCATGACCCCTGTCATCACAATGCTCCATGGCCCTTGCCATCACAATGCTCCATGAACGCTGTCATCACAATGCCCTATGACCAGTATCATCACAGTGCTCCTTGGCTGTTGTCATGAAAATGCTCCATAACCTCTGTCATCACAGTGAACCATGGCCCTTGTCATCACAATGCTCCCTGACCCATTTCATCACAATGCTCCATGACCACTTTCATTACAGAGCTCCATCATCGCTATCATCACAGTGATCCATGACCCCTTTCATCACAGTGTTCCAGTACCATTTTCATCACAATGATCCACGACCCCTATCACCACAATGCTCCATGACACTTATTTTCACTATGCTCTATGGCCCTTGTCATCACAATGCTCCATGGCCACTGTCATCACAATGCTCCATGACCACATTCATCACAATGCTCCATGACCCGTTTCATCACAATGCTAAATTTCCCTTGTCATCAAAATGCTCCATGGCGCTTGTCATCACAATGCTGCATGACTCCTGTCATCACACTGCCCTATGACCCCTGTCATCACAAGGCTCCGTGGCTCTTGACATCACAATTCTCCATGACACCTGACAACACAATGCTCCAGTACGCCTTTCATCACAATGCTCCAGGCCCCCTGTCATCACAATGCACCATGATCCCTTTCATGACAATAATCCATGACCCCTTTCATCACATTGCTCCAGTATGCCTTTCATCACAATACTCGATGCCCCCTGTCATCACAATGCCCCATGACAACTCTCAGCAAAATATTCCATGCCCCCTGTAGTCACAATGCTCCATAACAGCTGTCATCACAATGCTCTATGACCCTTGTCATGACAATGCTCCATGGCATTTTTCATCACAATGTTCCATGCCCACTTTCATTGCAATTCTTCAAGACAGCTTCCATCACAATGCTCCATGACCACTTTCCTCACAATGCTCCTTGGCCTGGGTCATCGCAATGCTCCATGACTCCTTTCATCACAATGCTCCATGGCCTCTGACATCACAATGCTCCATAAGCCATGTCATCGCAATGTGCCATGACCCCGTCAAAACAATGCTCCATAAACACTTTCATCACAATGCTCCGTGACCCATGTCAACACAATTGTCCAGGACCCCTTTCATCACAATGCTCCTTGGCACGTGTCATCACAATGCTCCATGAATACTATCATCACAATGCACCATGATCCCTGTCATAACAATGCACTATGACACCTGTCATCACAATGCTCCAAGACAACTGTCATCACAATGCCACATGACTCCTGTCATCTCGATACTCCCTGACCTTTGTCATCACAATGCTCCATGACGCCTTTCATCACAATGCACCATTACCCCTTTCATCACAATTCTCCAGGCCCTCTGTCACCACAATGCTCCATAACCCCTGACATCACAATGGCCAACGACACCTGTCATCACAATTCACCATGGATCTTGTCATCAAAAGGCTCCATGCTCGTGTCATCACAATGATCCAAGACCAGTGTCATCACATGTTCCATAACCACATTCATCACAGTGCTGCATGACCCGTTTCACCACAATGCTAAGTGGCCCTTGCCATCACAATATTCCATGGTGCTTGTCATCACAATGCTCCATACCCCCGTCATCACAATGCCCCATGACCCCTGTCATCACAAGAATCCATGGACTTTGACATCACAGTGCTCCATGACACCTGTCATCACAATGCTCGATGATTCGTTTCATCACAATGCTCCCTTACCCCTGTCATCACAGTGCTCCATGACCCCTTGCATCACAACGCTCCATGACCAATTGCAGCACAACGCTCCATGACACCTATCATCACACTGCTCTATGGCCCTTGTCATCACAATGCTCAATGCCCACTGTCATCACAATGCTCCATGAGCACATTCATCACAATACTCTATGAGCCGTTTCATCACAATGCTAAATGGCCCTTGTCATCACAATGTTCTACGGTGATTGTCATCACAATGCTGCATGACCCCTGTCATCACAATGCTCCATGGCCCTTGCCATCACAATGCTCCATGAACGCTGTCATCACAATGCCCTATGACCAGTATGATCACAGTGCCCCTTGGCTGTTGTCATGAAAATGCTCCATAACCCCTGTCATCACAGTGAACCATGGCCCTTGTCATCACAATGCTCCCTGACCCATTTCATCACAATGCTCCATGACCACTTTCATTACAGAGCTCCATGATTGCTATCATCACAATGATCCATGACCCCTTTCACCACAGTGTTCCAGTACCATTTTCATCACAATGATCCACGACCCCTATCACCACAATGCTCCATGACACTTATTCTCACTATGCTCTATGGCCCTTGTCATCACAATGCTCCATGGCCACTGTCATCACAATGCTCCATGACCACATTCATCACAATGCTCCATGACCCGTTTCATCACAATGCTAAATTTCCCTTGTCATCACAATGCTCCATGGCGCTTGTCATCACAATGCTCCATGACTCCTGTCATCACACTGCCCTATGACCCCTGTCATCACAAGGCTCCATGGCCCTTGTCATCACAATGCTCCCTAACACCTGTCATCACAATCCTCCATGCCCTTGTCATGACAATGCTCCATGACCCCTGTCATCACAAGGCTCCGTGGCCCTTGACATCACAATTCTCCCTGACACCTGACAACACAATGCTCCAGTACGCCTTTCATCACAATGCTCCAGGCCCCCTGTCATCACAATGCACCATGATCCCTTTCATGACAATAATCCATGACCCCTTTCATCACAATGCTCCAGTATGCCTTTCATCACAATACTCGATGTCCCCTGTCATCACAATGCCCCAAGACAACTCTCAGCAAAATATTCCATGCCCCCTGTAGTCACAATGCTCCATAACAGCTGTCATCACAATGCTCCATGACCCTTGTCATGACAATGCTCCATGGCATTTTTCATCACAATGTTCCATGCCCCCTTTCATCGCAATTCTTCAAGACAACTTTCATCTCAATGCTCCATGACCACTTTCATCACAATGCTCCTTGGCCTGGGTCATTGCAATGCTCCATGACTCCTTTCATCACAATGCTCCATGGCCTCTGACATCACAATGCTCCATAAGCCATGTCATCACAATGTGCCATGACCCCGTCAAAACAATGCTCCATAACCCCTTTCATCACAATGCTCCGTGACCCATTTCAACACAATTGTCCAGGACCCCTTTCATCACAATGCTCCTTGGCACGTGTCATCACAATGCTCCATGAACAGTATCATCACAATGCACCATGATCCCTGTCATCACAATGCACTATGACACCTGTCATCACAATGCTCCAAGACAACTGTCATCACAATGCCACATGACTCCTGTCATCACAATTCTCCCTGACCTTTGTCATCACAATGCTCCATGACGCCTTTCATCACAATGCACCATTACCCCTTTCCATAACCCCTGACTTCACAATGGCCAATGACACCTGTCATCACAATTCACCATGGATCTTGTCATCAAAAGGCTCCATGCTCGTGTCATCACAATGATCCAAGACCAGTGTCATCACAATGCTCCATGACCACATTCATCACAATGCTGCATGACCCGTTTCACCACAATGCTAAGTGGCCCTTGCCATCACAATGCTAAGTGGCCCTTGTCATCACAATGCTCCATGCCCCCGTCATCACAATGCCCCATGACCCCTGTCATCACAAGAATCCATGGTCTTTGACATCACAGTGCTCCATGACACCTGTCATCACAATGCTCGATGATTCGTTTCATCACAATGCTCCCTTACCCCAGTCATCACAGTGCTCCATGACCCCTTGCATCACAACGCTCCATGACCAATTTCATCACAACGCTCCATGACTCCTATCATCACAATGCTCTATGGCCCTTGTCATCACAATGCTCAATGCCCACTGTCATCACAATGCTCCATGAGCACATTCATCACAATACTCTATGAGCCGTTTCATCACAATGCTAAATGGCCCTTGTCATCACAATGTTCTACGGTGCTTGTCATCAGAATGCTGAATGACCCCTGTCATCACAATGCTCCATGGCCCTTGCCATCACAATGCTCCATGAACGCTGTCAACACAATGCCCTATGACCAGTATCATCACAGTGCTCCTTGGCTGTTGTCATGAAAATGCTCCATAACCTCTGTCATCACAGTGAACCATGGCCCTTGTCATCACAATGCTCCCTGACCCATTTCATCACAATGCTCCATGACCACTTTCATTACAGAGCTCCATCATCGCTATCATCACAGTGATCCATGACCCCTTTCATCACAGTGTTCCAGTACCATTTTCATCACCATGATCCACGACCCCTATCACCACAATGCTCCATGACACTTATTTTCACTATGCTCTATGGCCCTTGTCATCACAATGCTCCATGGCCACTGTCATCACAATGCTCCATGACCACATTCATCACAATGCTCCATGACCCGTTTCATCACAATGCTAAATTTCCCTTGTCATCAAAATGCTCCATGGCGCTTGTCATCACAATGCTGCATGACTCCTGTCATCACACTGCCCTATGACCCCTGTCATCACAAGGCTCCGTGGCCCTTGACATCACAATTCTCCATGACACCTGACAACACAATGCTCCAGTACGCCTTTCCTCACAATGCTCCAGGCCCCCTGTCATCACAATGCACCATGATCCCTTTCATGACAATAATCCATGACCCCTTTCATCACATTGCTCCAGTATGCCTTTCATCACAATACTCGATGCCCCCTGTCATCACAATGCCCCATGACAACTCTCAGCAAAATATTCCATGCCCCCTGTAGTCACAATGCTCCATAACAGCTGTCATCACAATGCTCCATGACCCTTGTCATGACAATGCTCCATGGCATTTTTCATCACAATGTTCCATGCCCACTTTCATTGCAATTCTTCAAGACAATTTCCATCACAATGCTCCATGACCACTTTCCTCACAATGCTCCTTGGCCTGGGTCATCGCAATGCTCCATGACTCCTTTCATCACAATGCTCCATGGCCTCTGACATCACAATGCTCCATAAACCATGTCATCACAATGTGCCATGACCCCATCAAAACAATGCTCCATAACCCCTTTCATCACAATGCTGCATGACCCACGTCAACACAATTGTCCAGGACCCCTTTCATCACGATGCTCCTTGGCACGTGTCATCACAAAGCTCCATGAACAGTATCATCACAATGCACCATGATCCCTTTCATAACAATGCACTATGACACCTGTCATCACAATGCTCCAAGACAACTGTCATCACAATGCCACATGACACCTGTCATCACAATTCACCATGGATTTTGTCATCAAAAGGCTCCATGCTCGTGTCATCACAATGATCCAAGACCCGTGTCATCATAATGCTCCATGGCTGGTCTCATCACAGTGCTCCATGACCCCTGTCATCAAAATTCTCCATGAACTTTCATCACAGTGCTCCATGAACAGATTCATCACAATGCTCCATGATCCCTTTCATCACAATGCTCTAGGACCAACATCATCACAATGCTCCATGATTGCTATCATCACAATGCTCCATGACCCCTTTCATAACGATGCTCCAATACCCCATTTCATCAAAATGCTCCATGATTCCTGTCATCACAATGCGCCAGGACCCATGTCATCACAATGCTCTATGACCCTTGTCATCACAATGTTCCATGGCCCTTGTCATCACAATGCTCCATGACCACATTCATCACAATGCTGCATGACCCGTTTCACCACAATGCTAAGTGGCCCTTGCCATCACAATGCTCCATGGTGCTTGTCATCACAATGCTCCATGCCCCCGTCTTCACAATGCCCCATGAACCCTGTCATCACAAGAATCCATGGTCTTTGACATCACAGTGCTCCATGACACCTGTCATCACAATGCTCGATGTTTTGTTTCATCACAATGCTCCATTACCCCTGTCATCACAGTGCTCCATGACCCCTTGCATCACAACGCTCCATGACCAATTTCATCACAACGCTCCATGAATCCTATCATCACAATGCTCTATGGCCCTTGTCATCACAATGCTCAATGCCCACTGTCATCACAATGCTCCATGAGCACATTCATCACAATACTCTATGAGCCGTTTCATCACAATGCTAAATGGCCCTTGTCATCACAATGTTCTACGGTGCTTGTCATCACAATGCTGCATGACCCCTGTCATCACAATGCTCCATGGCCCTTGCCATCACAATGCTCCATGAACGCTGTCATCACAATGCCCTATGACCAGTATCATCACAGTGCTCCTTGGCTGTTGTCATGAAAATGCTCCATAACCCCTGTCATCACAGTGAACCATGGCCCTTGTCATCACAATGCTCCCTGACCCATTTCATCACAATGCTCCATGACCACTTTCATTACAGAGCTCCATGATTGCTATCATCACAATGATCCATGACCCCTTTCATCACAGTGTTCCAGTACCATTTTCATCACAATGATCCACGACCCCTATCACCACAATGCTCCATGACACTTATTCTCACTATGCTCTATGGCCCTTGTCATGACAATGCTCCATGACCTCTGTCATCACAAGGCTCCGTGGCCCTTGACATCACAATTCTCCATGACACCTGACAACACAATGCTCCAGTACGCCTTTCATCACAATGCTCCAGGCCCCCTGTCATCACAATGCACCATGATCCCTTTCATGACAATAATCCATGACCCCTTTCATCACATTGCTCCAGTAGGCCTTTCATCACAATACTCGATGCCCCCTGTCATCACAATGCCCCATGACAACTCTCAGCAAAATATTCCATGCCCCCTGTAGTCACAATGCTCCATAACAGCTGTCATCACAATGCTCCATGACCCTTGTCATGACAATGCTCCATGGCATTTTTCATCACAATGTTCCATGCCCACTTTCATTGCAATTCTTCAAGACAACTTCCATCACAATGCTCCATGACCACTTTCCTCACAATGCTCCTTGGCCTGGGTCATCGCAATGCTCCATGACTCCTTTCATCACAATGCTCCATGGCCTCTTACATCACAATGCTCCATAAGCCATGTCATCGCAATGTGCCATGACCCCGTCAAAACAATGCTCCATAAACACTTTCATCACAATGCTCCGTGACCCATGTCAACACAATTGTCCAGGACCCCTTTCATCACAATGCTCCTTGGCACGTGTCATCACAATGCTCCATGAATAGTATCATCATAATGCACCATGATCCCTGTCATAACAATGCACTATGACACCTGTCATCACAATGCTCCAAGACAACTGTCATCACAATGCCACATGACTCCTGTCATCACAATACTCCCTGACCTTTGTCATCACAATGCTCCATGACGCCTTTCATCACAATGCACCATTACCACTTTCATCACAATTCTCCAGGCCCTCTGTCACCACAATGCTCCATAACCCCTGACATCACAATGGCCAACGACACCTGTCATCACAATTCACCATGGATCTTGTCATCAAAAGGCTCCATGCTCGTGTCATCACAATGATCCAAGACCAGTGTCATCACAATGCTCCATGACCACATTCATCACAATGCTGCATGACCCGTTTCACCACAATGCTAAGTGGCCCTTGCCATCACAATGCTAAGTGGCCCTTGTCATCACAATGCTCCATGCCCCCGTAATCACAATGCCCCATGACCCCTGTCATCACAAGAATCCATGGTCTTTGACATCACAGTGCTCCATGACACCTGTCATCACAATGCTCGATGATTCGTTTCATCACAATGCTCCCTTACCCCTGTCATCACAGTGCTCCATGACCCCTTGCATCACAACGCTCCATGACCAATTTCATCACAACGCTCCATGACTCCTATCATCACAATGCTCTATGGCCCTTGTCATCACAATGCTCAATGCCCACTGTCATCACAATGCTCCATGAGCACATTCATCACAATACTCTATGAGCCGTTTCATCACAATGCTAAATGGCCCTTGTCATCACAATGTTCTACGCTGCTTGTCATCAGAATGCTGAATGACCCCTGTCATCACAATGCTCCATGGCCCTTGCCATCACAATGCTCCATGAACGCTGTCAACACAATGCCCTATGACCAGTATCATCACAGTGCTCCTTGGCTGTTGTCATGAAAATGCTCCATAACCTCTGTCATCACAGTGAACCATGGCCCTTGTCATCACAATGCTCCCTGACCCATTTCATCACAATGCTCCATGACCACTTTCATTACAGAGCTCCATCATCGCTATCATCACAGTGATCCATGACCCCTTTCATCACAGTGTTCCAGTACCATTTTCATCACCATGATCCACGAACCCTATCACCAAAATGCTCCATGACACTTATTTTCACTATGCTCTATGGCCCTTGTCATCACAATGCTCCATGGCCACTGTCATCACAATGCTCCATGACCACATTCATCACAATGCTCCATGACCCGTTTCATCACAATGCTAAATTTCCCTTGTCATCAAAATGCTCCATGGCGCTTGTCATCACAATGCTGCATGACTCCTGTCATCACACTGCCCTATGACCCCTGTCATCACAAGGCTCCGTGGCCCTTGACATCACAATTCTCCATGACACCTGACAACACAATGCTCCAGTACGCCTTTCCTCACAATGCTCCAGGCCCCCTGTCATCACAATGCACCATGATCCCTTTCATGACAATAATCCATGACCCCTTTCATCACATTGCTCCAGTATGCCTTTCATCACAATACTCGATGCCCCCTGTCATCACAATGCCCCATGACAACTCTCAGCAAAATATTCCATGCCCCCTGTAGTCACAATGCTCCATAACAGCTGTCATCACAATGCTCCATGACCCTTGTCATGACAATGCTCCATGGCATTTTTCATCACAATGTTCCATGCCCACTTTCATTGCAATTCTTCAAGACAACTTCCATCACAATGCTCCATGACCACTTTCCTCACAATGCTCCTTGGCCTGGGTCATCGCAATGCTCCATGACTCCTTTCATCACAATGCTCCATGGCCTCTGACATCACAATGCTCCATAAACCATGTCATCACAATGTGCCATGACCCCATCAAAACAATGCTCCATAACCCCTTTCATCACAATGCTCCATGACCCACGTCAACACAATTGTCCAGGACCCCTTTCATCACAATGCTCCTTGGCACGTGTCATCACAATGCTCCATGAATAGTATCATCATAATGCACCATGATCCCTGTCATAACAATGCACTATGACACCTGTCATCACAATGCTCCAAGACAACTGTCATCACAATGCCACATGACTCCTGTCATCACAATACTCCCTGACCTTTGTCATCACAATGCTCCATGACGCCTTTCATCACAATGCACCATTACCACTTTCATCACAATTCTCCAGGCCCTCTGTCACCACAATGCTCCATAACCCCTGACATCACAATGGCCAACGATACCTGTCATCACAATTCACCATGGATCTTGTCATCAAAAGGCTCCATGCTCGTGTCATCACAATGATCCAAGACCAGTGTCATCACAATGCTCCATGACGACTTTCATCACAATGCTCCAGTAGGCCTTACATCACAATACTCCATGCCCGCTCTCATGACAATTCCCCATAACCCCTGTCATCACAATGGCCAACGACACCTGTCATCACAATTCACCATGGATCTTGTCATCAAAAGGCTCCATGCTCGTGTCATCACAATGATCCAAGACCCGTGTCATCACAATGCTACATGGCCGGTCTCATCACAGTGCTCCATGACCCCTGTCATCGAAATTCTCCATGAACTTTCATCACAGTGCTCCATCAACACATTCATCACAATGCTCCATGATCCCTTTCATCACAATGTTCTAGGACCAACATCATCACAATGCTCCGTGATCGCTATCATCACAATGCTCCATGACCCCTTTCATAACGATGCCCCAATACCCCCTTTCATCACAATGCTCCATGGATCCTGTCATCACAGTGCGCCAGGACCCATGTCATCACAATGCTCTATGACCCTTTGTCATCACAATGTTCAATGGCCCTTGTCATCACAATGCTCCATGACCACATTCATCACAATGCTGCATGACCCGTTTCACCACAATGCTAAGTGGCCCTTGTCATCACAATGCTCCATGGTGCTTGTCATCACAATGCTCCATGCCCCCGTCATCACAGTGCCCCATGACCCCTGTCATCACAAGAATCCATGGTCTTTGACATCACAGTGCTCCATGACACCTGTCATCACAATGCTCGATGATTCGTTTCATCACAATGCTCCCTTACCCCTGTCATCACAGTGCTCCATGACCCCTTGCATCACAACGCTCCATGACCAATTTCATCACAACGCTCCATGACTCCTATCATCACAATGCTCTATGGCCCTTGTCATCACAATGCTCAATGCCCACTGTCATCACAATGCTCCATGAGCACATTCATCACAATACTCTATGAGCCGTTTCATCACAATGCTAAATGGCCCTTGTCATCACAATGTTCTATGGTGCTTGTCAGCACAATGCTGCATGACCCCTGTCATCACAATGCTCCATAGCCCTTGCCATCACAATGCTCCATGAACGCTGTCATCACAATGCCCTATGACCAGTATCATCACAGTGCTCCTTGGCTGTTGTCATGAAAATGCTCCATAACCCCTGTCATCACAGTGAACCATGGCCCTTGTCATCACAATGCTCCCTGACCCATTTCATCACAATGCTCCATGACCACTTTCATTACAGAGCTCCATGATTGCTATCATCACAATGATCCATGACCCCTTTCATCACAGTGTTCCAGTACCATTTTCATCACAATGATCCACGACCCCTATCACCACAATGCTCCATGACACTTATTCTCACTATGCTCTATGGCCCTTGTCATCACAATGCTCCATGGCCACTGTCATCACAATGCTCCATGACCACATTCATCACAATGCTCCATGACCCGTTCCATCACATTGCTAAATTTCCCTTGTCATCACAATGCTCCATGGCGCTTGTCATCACAATGCTGCATGACTCATGTCATCACACTGCCCTATGACCCCTGTCATCACAAGGCTCCATGGCCCTTGTCATCACAATGCTCCATAACACCTGTCATCACAATCCTCCATGCCCTTGTCATGACAATGCTCCATGACCCCTGTCATCACAAGGCTCCGTGGCCCTTGACATCACAATTCTCCATGACACCTGACAACACAATGCTCCAGTATGCCTTTCATCACAATGCTCCAGGCCCCCTGTCATCACAATGCACCATGATCCCTTTCATGACAATAATCCATTACCCCTTTCATCACAATGCTCCAGTATGCCTTTCATCACAATACTCGATGCCCCCTGTCATCACAATGCCCCATGACCCCTCTCAGCAAAATATTCCATGCCCACTGTAGTCACAATGCTCCATAACAGCTGTCATCACAATGCTCCATGACCCTTGTCATGACAATGCTCCATGGCATTTTTCATCACAATGTTCCATGCCCCCTTTCATCGCAATTCTTCAAGACAACTTCCATCACAATGCTCCATGATCACTTTCATCACAATGCTCCTTGGCCGGGGTCATCGCAATGCTCCATGACTCCTTTCATCACAATGCTCCATGGCCTCTGACATCACAATGCTCCATAAGCCATGTCATCACAATGTGCCATGACCCCGTCAAAACAATGCTCCATAACCCCTTTCATCACAATGCTCCGTGACCCATGTCAACACAATTGTCCAGGACCCCTTTCATCACAATGCTCCTTGGCACGTGGCATCACAATGCTCCATGAACAGTATCATCACAATGCACCATGATCCCTGTCATCACAATGCACTATGACACCTGTCATCACAATGCTCCAAGACAACTGTCATCACAATGCCACATGACTCCTGTCATCACAATACTCCCTGACCTTTGTCATCACAATGCTCCATGAAGCCTTTCATCACAATGCACCATTACCCATTTCATCACAATTATCCAGGCCCTCTGTCACCACAATGCTCCATAACCCCTGACATCACAATGGCCAACGACACCTGTCATCACAATTCACCATGGATCTTGTCATCAAAAGGCTCCATGCTCGTGTCATCACAATGATCCAAGACCAGTGTCACCACAATGCTCCATAACCACATTCATCACAGTGCTGCATGACCCGTTTCACCACAATGCTAAGTGGCCCTTGCCATCACAATGTTCCATGGTGCTTGTCATCACAATGCTCCATACCCCCGTCATCACAATGCCCCATGACACCTGTCATCACAAGAATCCATGGTCTTTGACATCACAGTGCTCCATGACACCTGTCATCACAATGCTCGATGATTCGTTTCATCACAATGCTCCCTTACCCCTGTCATCACAGTGCTCCATGACCCCTTGCATCACAACGCTCCATGACCAATCGCATCACAACGCTCCATGACACCTATCATCACAATGCTCTATGGCCCTTGTCATCACAATGCTCAATGCCCACTGTCATCACAATGCTCCATGAGCACATTCATCACAATACTCTATGAGCCGTTTCATCACAATGCTAAATGGCCCTTGTCATCACAATGTTCTACGGTGCTTGTCATCACAATGCTGCATGACCCCTGTCATCACAATGCTCCATGGCCCTTGCCATCACAATGCTCCATGAACGCTGTCATCACAATGCCCTATGACCAGTATCATCACAGTGCTCCTTGGCTGTTGTCATGAAAATGCTCCATAACCCCTGTCATCACAGTGAACCATGGCCCTTGTCATCACAATGCTCCCTGACCCATTTCATCACAATGCTCCATGACCACTTTCATTACAGAGCTCCATGATTGCTATCATCACAATGATCCATGACCCCTTTCATCACAGTGTTCCAGTACCATTTTCATCACAATGATCCACGACCCCTATCACCACAATGCTCCATGACACTTATTCTCACTATGCTCTATGGCCCTTGTCATGACAATGCTCCATGACCTCTGTCATCACAAGGCTCCGTGGCCCTTGACATCACAATTCTCCATGACACCTGACAACACAATGCTCCAGTACGCCTTTCATCACAATGCTCCAGGCCCCCTGTCATCACAATGCACCATGATCCCTTTCATGACAATAATCCATGACCCCTTTCATCACATTGCTCCAGTAGGCCTTTCATCACAATACTCGATGCCCCCTGTCATCACAATGCCCCATGACAACTCTCAGCAAAATATTCCATGCCCCCTGTAGTCACAATGCTCCATAACAGCTGTCATCACAATGCTCCATGACCCTTGTCATGACAATGCTCCATGGCATTTTTCATCACAATGTTCCATGCCCACTTTCATTGCAATTCTTCAAGACAACTTCCATCACAATGCTCCATGACCACTTTCCTCACAATGCTCCTTGGCCTGGGTCATCGCAATGCTCCATGACTCCTTTCATCACAATGCTCCATGGCCTCTTACATCACAATGCTCCATAAGCCATGTCATCGCAATGTGCCATGACCCCGTCAAAACAATGCTCCATAAACACTTTCATCACAATGCTCCGTGACCCATGTCAACACAATTGTCCAGGACCCCTTTCATCACAATGCTCCTTGGCACGTGTCATCACAATGCTCCATGAATAGTATCATCATAATGCACCATGATCCCTGTCATAACAATGCACTATGACACCTGTCATCACAATGCTCCAAGACAACTGTCATCACAATGCCACATGACTCCTGTCATCACAATACTCCCTGACCTTTGTCATCACAATGCTCCATGACGCCTTTCATCACAATGCACCATTACCACTTTCATCACAATTCTCCAGGCCCTCTGTCACCACAATGCTCCATAACCCCTGACATCACAATGGCCAACGACACCTGTCATCACAATTCACCATGGATCTTGTCATCAAAAGGCTCCATGCTCGTGTCATCACAATGATCCAAGACCAGTGTCATCACAATGCTCCATGACCACATTCATCACAATGCTGCATGACCCGTTTCACCACAATGCTAAGTGGCCCTTGCCATCACAATGCTAAGTGGCCCTTGTCATCACAATGCTCCATGCCCCCGTAATCACAATGCCCCATGACCCCTGTCATCACAAGAATCCATGGTCTTTGACATCACAGTGCTCCATGACACCTGTCATCACAACGCTCCATGACCAATTTCATCACAACGCTCCATGACTCCTATCATCACAATGCTCTATGGCCCTTGTCATCACAATGCTCAATGCCCACTGTCATCACAATGCTCCATGAGCACATTCATCACAATACTCTATGAGCCGTTTCATCACAATGCTAAATGGCCCTTGTCATCACAATGTTCTACGCTGCTTGTCATCAGAATGCTGAATGACCCCTGTCATCACAATGCTCCATGGCCCTTGCCATCACAATGCTCCATGAACGCTGTCAACACAATGCCCTATGACCAGTATCATCACAGTGCTCCTTGGCTGTTGTCATGAAAATGCTCCATAACCTCTGTCATCACAGTGAACCATGGCCCTTGTCATCAAAATGCTCCCTGACCCATTTCATCACAATGCTCCATGACCACTTTCATTACAGAGCTCCATCATCGCTATCATCACAGTGATCCATGACCCCTTTCATCACAGTGTTCCAGTACCATTTTCATCACCATGATCCACGAACCCTATCACCACAATGCTCCATGACACTTATTTTCACTATGCTCTATGGCCCTTGTCATCACAATGCTCCATGGCCACTGTCATCACAATGCTCCATGACCACATTCATCACAATGCTCCATGACCCGTTTCATCACAATGCTAAATTTCCCTTGTCATCAAAATGCTCCATGGCGCTTGTCATCACAGTGCTGCATGACTCCTGTCATCACACTGCCCTATGACCCCTGTCATCACAAGGCTCCGTGGCCCTTGACATCACAATGCTCCATAACACCTGTCATCACAATCCTCCATGCCCTTGTCATGACAATGCTCCATGACCCCTGTCATCACAAGTCTCCGTGGCCCTTGACATCACAATTCTCCATGACACCTGACAACACAATGCTCCAGTACGCCTTTCATCACAATGCTCCAGGCCCCCTGTCATCACAATGCACCATGATCCCTTTCATGACAATAATCCATTACCCCTTTCATCACAATTCTCCAGTATGCCTTTCATCACAATACTCGATGCCCCCTGTCATCACAATGCCCCATGACCCCTCTCAGCAAAATATTCCATGCCCACTGTAGTCACAATGCTCCATAACAGCTGTCATCACAATGCTCCATGACCCTTGTCATGACAATGCTCCATGGCATTTTTCATCACAATGTTCCATGCCCCCTTTCATCGCAATTCTTCAAGACAACTTCCATCACAATGCTCCATGATCACTTTCATCACAATGCTCCTTGGCCTGGGTCATCGCAATGCTCCATGACTCCTTTCATCACAATGCTCCATGGCCTCTGACATCACAATGCTCCATAAGCCATGTCATCACAATGTGCCATGACCCCGTCAAAACAATGCTCCATAACCCCTTTCATCACAATGCTCCGTGACCCATGTCAACACAATTGTCCAGGACCCCTTTCATCACAATGCTCCATAGCCCTTGCCATCACAATGCTCCATGAACGCTGTCATCACAATGCCCTATGACCAGTATCATCACAGTGCTCCTTGGCTGTTGTCATGAAAATGCTCCATAACCCCTGTCATCACAGTGAACCATGGCCCTTGTCATCACAATGCTCCCTGACCCATTTCATCACAATGCTCCATGACCACTTTCATTACAGAGCTCCATGATTGCTATCATCACAATGATCCATGACCCCTTTCATCACAGTGTTCCAGTACCATTTTCATCACAATGATCCACGACCCCTATCACCACAATGCTCCATGACACTTATTCTCACTATGCTCTATGGCCCTTGTCATCACAAAGCTCCATGGCCACTGTCATCACAATGCTCCATGACCACATTCATCACAATGCTCCATGACCCGTTCCATCACATTGCTAAATTTCCCTTGTCATCCCAATGCTCCATGGCGCTTGTCATCACAATGCTGCATGACTCCTGTCATCACACTGCCCTATGACCCCTGTCATCACAAGGCTCCATGGCCCTTGTCATCACAATGCTCCATAACACCTGTCATCACAATCCTCCATGCCCTTGTCATGACAATGCTCCATGACCCCTGTCATCACAAGGCTCCGTGGCCCTTGACATCACAATTCTCCATGACACCTGACAACACAATGCTCCAGTACGCCTTTCATCACAATGCTCCAGGCCCCCTGTCATCACAATGCACCATGATCCCTTTCATGACAATAATCCATGACCCCTTTCATCACATTGCTCCAGTAGGCCTTTCATCACAATACTCGATGCCCCCTGTCATCACAATGCCCCATGACAACTCTCAGCAAAATATTCCATGCCCCCTGTAGTCACAATGCTCCATAACAGCTGTCATCACAATGCTCCATGACCCTTGTCATGACAATGCTCCAAGGCATTTTTCATCACAATGTTCCATGCCCACTTTCATTGCAATTCTTCAAGACAACTTCCATCACAATGCTCCATGACCACTTTCCTCACAATGCTCCTTGGCCTGGGTCATCGCAATGCTCCATGACTCCTTTCATCACAATGCTCCATGGCCTCTTACATCACAATGCTCCATAAGCCATGTCATCACAATGTGCCATGACCCCGTCAAAACAATGCTCCATAAACACTTTCATCACAATGCTCCGTGACCCATGTCAACACAATTGTCCAGGACCCCTTTCATCACAATGCTCCTTGGCACGTGTCATCACAATGCTCCATGAATAGTATCATCATAATGCACCATGATCCCTGTCATAACAATGCACTATGACACCTGTCATCACAATGCTCCAAGACAACTGTCATCACAATGCCACATGACTCCTGTCATCACAATACTCCCTGACCTTTGTCATCACAATGCTCCATGACGCCTTTCATCACAATGCACCATTACCCCTTTCATCACAATTCTCCAGGCCCTCTGTCACCACAATGCTCCATAACCCCTGACATCACAATGGCCAACGACACCTGTCATCACAATTCACCATGGATCTTGTCATCAAAAGGCTCCATCCTCATGTCATCACAATGATCCAAGACCCGTGTCATCACAATGCTCCATGGCCGGTCTCATCACAGTGCTCCATGACCCCTGTCATCAAAATTCTCCATGAAATTTCATCACAGTGCTCCATGAACACATTCATCACAATGCTCCATGATCCCTTTCATCACAATGCTCTAGGACCAACATCATCACAATGCCCCATGACCCCTGTCATCACAAGAATCCATGGTCTTTGACATCACATTGCTCCATGACACCTGTCATCACAATGCTCGATGATTCGTTTCATCACAATGCTCCCTTAGCCCTGTCATCACAGTGAACCATGGCCCTTGTCATCACAATACTCCCTGACCCTTGTCATCACAATGCTCCATGACGCCTTTCATCACAATGCACCATTACCCCTTTCATCACAATTCTCCAGGCCCTCTGTCACCACAATGCTCCATAACCCCTGACATCACAATGGCCAACGATACCTGTCATCACAATTCACCATGGATCTTGTCATCAAAAGGCTCCATGCTCGTGTCATCACAATGATCCAAGACCAGTGTCATCACAATGCTCCATGACGACTTTCATCACAATGCTCCAGTAGGCCTTACATCACAATACTCCATGCCCGCTCTCATGACAATTCCCCATAACCCCTGTCATCACAATGGCCAACGACACCTGTCATCACAATTCACCATGGATCTTGTCATCAAAAGGCTCCATGCTCGTGTCATCACAATGATCCAAGACCCGTGTCATCACAATGCTACATGGCCGGTCTCATCACAGTGCTCCATGACCCCTGTCATCGAAATTCTCCATGAACTTTCATCACAGTGCTCCATCAACACATTCATCACAATGCTCCATGATCCCTTTCATCACAATGTTCTAGGACCAACATCATCACAATGCTCCGTGATCGCTATCATCACAATGCTCCATGACCCCTTTCATAACGATGCCCCAATACCCCCTTTCATCACAATGCTCCATGGTTCCTGTCATCACAGTGCGCCAGGACCCATGTCATCACAATGCTCTATGACCCTTTGTCATCACAATGTTCCATGGCCCTTGTCATCACAATGCTCCATGACCACATTCATCACAATGCTGCATGACCCGTTTCACCACAATGCTAAGTGGCCCTTGTCATCACAATGCTCCATGGTGCTTGTCATCACAATGCTCCATGCCCCCGTCATCACAATGCCCCATGACCCCTGTCATCACAAGAATCCATGGTCTTTGACATCACAGTGCTCCATGACACCTGTCATCACAATGCTCGATGATTCGTTTCATCACAATGCTCCCTTACCCCTGTCATCACAGTGCTCCATGACCCCTTGCATCACAACGCTCCATGACCAATTTCATCACAACGCTCCATGACTCCTATCATCACAATGCTCTATGGCCCTTGTCATCACAATGCTCAATGCCCACTGTCATCACAATGCTCCATGAGCACATTCATCACAATACTCTATGAGCCGTTTCATCACAATGCTAAATGGCCCTTGTCATCACAATGTTCTACGGTGCTTGTCATCACAATGCTGCATGACCCCTGTCATCACAATGCTCCATAGCCCTTGCCATCACAATGCTCCATGAACGCTGTCATCACAATGCCCTATGACCAGTATCATCACAGTGCTCCTTGGCTGTTGTCATGAAAATGCTCCATAACCCCTGTCATCACAGTGAACCATGGCCCTTGTCATCACAATGCTCCCTGACCCATTTCATCACAATGCTCCATGACCACTTTCATTACAGAGCTCCATGATTGCTATCATCACAATGATCCATGACCCCTTTCATCACAGTGTTCCAGTACCATTTTCATCACAATGATCCACGACCCCTATCACCACAATGCTCCATGACACTTATTCTCACTATGCTCTATGGCCCTTGTCATCACAATGCTCCATGGCCACTGTCATCACAATGCTCCATGACCACATTCATCACAATGCTCCATGACCCGTTCCATCACATTGCTAAATTTCCCTTGTCATCACAATGCTCCATGGCGCTTGTCATCACAATGCTGCATGACTCATGTCATCACACTGCCCTATGACCCCTGTCATCACAAGGCTCCATGGCCCTTGTCATCACAATGCTCCATAACACCTGTCATCACAATCCTCCATGCCCTTGTCATGACAATGCTCCATGACCCCTGTCATCACAAGGCTCCGTGGCCCTTGACATCACAATTCTCCATGACACCTGACAACACAATGCTCCAGTACGCCTTTCATCACAATGCTCCAGGCCCCCTGTCATCACAATGCACCATGATCCCTTTCATGACAATAATCCATTACCCCTTTCATCACAATGCTCCAGTATGCCTTTCATCACAATACTCGATGCCCCCTGTCATCACAATGCCCCATGACCCCTCTCAGCAAAATATTCCATGCCCACTGTAGTCACAATGCTCCATAACAGCTGTCATCACAATGCTCCATGACCCTTGTCATGACAATGCTCCATGGCATTTTTCATCACAATGTTCCATGCCCCCTTTCATCGCAATTCTTCAAGACAACTTCCATCACAATGCTCCATGATCACTTTCATCACAATGCTCCTTGGCCTGGGTCATCGCAATGCTCCATGACTCCTTTCATCACAATGCTCCATGGCCTCTGACATCACAATGCTCCATAAGCCATGTCATCACAATGTGCCATGACCCCGTCAAAACAATGCTCCATAACCCCTTTCATCACAATGCTCCGTGACCCATGTCAACACAATTGTCCAGGACCCCTTTCATCACAATGCTCCATAGCCCTTGCCATCACAATGCTCCATGAACGCTGTCATCACAATGCCCTATGACCAGTATCATCACAGTGCTCCTTGGCTGTTGTCATGAAAATGCTCCATAACCCCTGTCATCACAGTGAACCATGGCCCTTGTCATCACAATGCTCCCTGACCCATTTCATCACAATGCTCCATGACCACTTTCATTACAGAGCTCCATGATTGCTATCATCACAATGATCCATGACCCCTTTCATCACAGTGTTCCAGTACCATTTTCATCACAATGATCCACGACCCCTATCACCACAATGCTCCATGACACTTATTCTCACTATGCTCTATGGCCCTTGTCATCACAAAGCTCCATGGCCACTGTCATCACAATGCTCCATGACCACATTCATCACAATGCTCCATGACCCGTTCCATCACATTGCTAAATTTCCCTTGTCATCCCAATGCTCCATGGCGCTTGTCATCACAATGCTGCATGACTCCTGTCATCACACTGCCCTATGACCCCTGTCATCACAAGGCTCCATGGCCCTTGTCATCACAATGCTCCATAACACCTGTCATCACAATCCTCCATGCCCTTGTCATGACAATGCTCCATGACCCCTGTCATCACAAGGCTCCGTGGCCCTTGACATCACAATTCTCCATGACACCTGACAACACAATGCTCCAGTACGCCTTTCATCACAATGCTCCAGGCCCCCTGTCATCACAATGCACCATGATCCCTTTCATGACAATAATCCATGACCCCTTTCATCACATTGCTCCAGTAGGCCTTTCATCACAATACTCGATGCCCCCTGTCATCACAATGCCCCATGACAACTCTCAGCAAAATATTCCATGCCCCCTGTAGTCACAATGCTCCATAACAGCTGTCATCACAATGCTCCATGACCCTTGTCATGACAATGCTCCAAGGCATTTTTCATCACAATGTTCCATGCCCACTTTCATTGCAATTCTTCAAGACAACTTCCATCACAATGCTCCATGACCACTTTCCTCACAATGCTCCTTGGCCTGGGTCATCGCAATGCTCCATGACTCCTTTCATCACAATGCTCCATGGCCTCTTACATCACAATGCTCCATAAGCCATGTCATCACAATGTGCCATGACCCCGTCAAAACAATGCTCCATAAACACTTTCATCACAATGCTCCGTGACCCATGTCAACACAATTGTCCAGGACCCCTTTCATCACAATGCTCCTTGGCACGTGTCATCACAATGCTCCATGAATAGTATCATCATAATGCACCATGATCCCTGTCATAACAATGCACTATGACACCTGTCATCACAATGCTCCAAGACAACTGTCATCACAATGCCACATGACTCCTGTCATCACAATACTCCCTGACCTTTGTCATCACAATGCTCCATGACGCCTTTCATCACAATGCACCATTACCCCTTTCATCACAATTCTCCAGGCCCTCTGTCACCACAATGCTCCATAACCCCTGACATCACAATGGCCAACGACACCTGTCATCACAATTCACCATGGATCTTGTCATCAAAAGGCTCCATCCTCATGTCATCACAATGATCCAAGACCCGTGTCATCACAATGCTCCATGGCCGGTCTCATCACAGTGCTCCATGACCCCTGTCATCAAAATTCTCCATGAAATTTCATCACAGTGCTCCATGAACACATTCATCACAATGCTCCATGATCCCTTTCATCACAATGCTCTAGGACCAACATCATCACAATGCCCCATGACCCCTGTCATCACAAGAATCCATGGTCTTTGACATCACATTGCTCCATGACACCTGTCATCACAATGCTCGATGATTCGTTTCATCACAATGCTCCCTTAGCCCTGTCATCACAGTGAACCATGGCCCTTGTCATCACAATACTCCCTGACCCTTGTCATCACAATGCTCCATGACGCCTTTCATCACAATGCACCATTACCCCTTTCATCACAATTCTCCAGGCCCTCTGTCACCACAATGCTCCATAACCCCTGACATCACAATGGCCAACGATACCTGTCATCACAATTCACCATGGATCTTGTCATCAAAAGGCTCCATGCTCGTGTCATCACAATGATCCAAGACCAGTGTCATCACAATGCTCCATGACGACTTTCATCACAATGCTCCAGTAGGCCTTACATCACAATACTCCATGCCCGCTCTCATGACAATTCCCCATAACCCCTGTCATCACAATGGCCAACGACACCTGTCATCACAATTCACCATGGATCTTGTCATCAAAAGGCTCCATGCTCGTGTCATCACAATGATCCAAGACCCGTGTCATCACAATGCTACATGGCCGGTCTCATCACAGTGCTCCATGACCCCTGTCATCGAAATTCTCCATGAACTTTCATCACAGTGCTCCATCAACACATTCATCACAATGCTCCATGATCCCTTTCATCACAATGTTCTAGGACCAACATCATCACAATGCTCCGTGATCGCTATCATCACAATGCTCCATGACCCCTTTCATAACGATGCCCCAATACCCCCTTTCATCACAATGCTCCATGGTTCCTGTCATCACAGTGCGCCAGGACCCATGTCATCACAATGCTCTATGACCCTTTGTCATCACAATGTTCCATGGCCCTTGTCATCACAATGCTCCATGACCACATTCATCACAATGCTGCATGACCCGTTTCACCACAATGCTAAGTGGCCCTTGTCATCACAATGCTCCATGGTGCTTGTCATCACAATGCTCCATGCCCCCGTCATCACAATGCCCCATGACCCCTGTCATCACAAGAATCCATGGTCTTTGACATCACAGTGCTCCATGACACCTGTCATCACAATGCTCGATGATTCGTTTCATCACAATGCTCCCTTACCCCTGTCATCACAGTGCTCCATGACCCCTTGCATCACAACGCTCCATGACCAATTTCATCACAACGCTCCATGACTCCTATCATCACAATGCTCTATGGCCCTTGTCATCACAATGCTCAATGCCCACTGTCATCACAATGCTCCATGAGCACATTCATCACAATACTCTATGAGCCGTTTCATCACAATGCTAAATGGCCCTTGTCATCACAATGTTCTACGGTGCTTGTCATCACAATGCTGCATGACCCCTGTCATCACAATGCTCCATAGCCCTTGCCATCACAATGCTCCATGAACGCTGTCATCACAATGCCCTATGACCAGTATCATCACAGTGCTCCTTGGCTGTTGTCATGAAAATGCTCCGTAAACCCTGTCATCACAGTGAACCATGGCCCTTGTCATCACAATGCTCCCTGACCCATTTCATCACAATGCTCCATGACCACTTTCATTACAGAGCTCCATGATTGCTATCATCACAATGATCCATGACCCCTTTCATCACAGTGTTCCAGTACCATTTTCATCAAAATGATCCACGACCCCTATCACCACAATGCTCCATGACACTTATTCTCACTATGCTCTATGGCCCTTGTCATCACAATGCTCCATGGCCACTGTCATCACAATGCTCCATGACCACATTCATCACAATGCTCCATGACCCGTTCCATCACATTGCTAAATTTCCCTTGTCATCACAATGCTCCATGGCGCTTGTCATCACAATGCTGCATGACTCCTGTCATCACACTGCCCTATGACCCCTGTCATCACAAGGCTCCATGGCCCTTGTTATCACAATGCTCCATAACACCTGTCATCACAATCCTCCATGCCCTTGTCATGACAATGCTCCATGACCCCTGTCATCACAAGGCTCCGTGGCCCTTGACATCACAATTCTCCATGACACCTGACAACACAATGCTCCAGTACGCCTTTCATCACAATGCTCCAGGCCCCCTGTCATCACAATGCACCATGATCCCTTTCATGACAATAATCCATTACCCCTTTCATCACAATGCTCCAGTATGCCTTTCATCACAATACTCGATGCCCCCTGTCATCACAATGCCCCATGACCCCTCTCAGCAAAATATTCCATGCCCACTGTAGTCACAATGCTCCATAACAGCTGTCATCACAATGCTCCATGACCCTTGTCATGACAATGCTCCATGGCATTTTTCATCACAATGTTCCATGCCCCCTTTCATCGCAATTCTTCAAGACAACTTCCATCACAATCCTCCATGATCACTTTCATCACAATGCTCCTTGGCCTGGGTCATCGCAATGCTCCATGACTCCTTTCATCACAATGCTCCATGGCCTCTGACATCACAATGCTCCATAAGCCATGTCATCACAATGTGCCATGACCCCGTCAAAACAATGCTCCATAACCCCTTTCATCACAATGCTCCGTGACCCATGTCAACACAATTGTCCAGGACCCCTTTCATCACAATGCTCCTTGGCACGTGGCATCACAATGCTCCATGAACAGTATCATCACAATGCACCATGATCCCTGTCATCACAATGCACTATGACACCTGTCATCACAATGCTCCAAGACAACTGTCATCACAATGCCACATGACTCCTGTCATCACAATACTCCCTGACCTTTGTCATCACAATGCTCCATGACGCCTTTCATCACAATGCACCATTACCCCTTTCATCACAATTCTCCAGGCCCTCTGTCACCACAATGCTCCATAACCCCTGACATCACAATGGCCAACGACACCTGTCATCACAATTCACCATGGATCTTGTCATCAAAAGGCTCCATGCTCGTGTCATCACAATGATCCAAGACCAGTGTCACCACAATGCTCCATAACCACATTCATCACAGTGCTGCATGACCCGTTTCACCACAATGCTAAGTGGCCCTTGCCATCACAATGTTCCATGGTGCTTGTCATCACAATGCGCCATACCCCCGTCATCACAATGCCCCATGACACCTGTCATCACAAGAATCCATGGTCTTTGACATCACAGTGCTCCATGACACCTGTCATCACAATGCTCGATGATTCGTTTCATCACAATGCTCCCTTACCCCTGTCATCACAGTGCTCCATGACCCCTTGCATCACAACGCTCCATGACCAATTGCATCACAACGCTCCATGACACGTATCATCACAATGCTCTATGGCCCTTGTCATCACAATGCTCAATGCCCACTGTCATCACAATGCTCCATGAGCACATTCATCACAATACTCTATGAGCCGTTTCATCACAATGCTAAATGGCCCTTGTCATCACAATGTTCTACGCTGCTTGTCATCACAATGCTGCATGACCCCTGTCATCACAATGCTCCATGGCCCTTGCCATCACAATGCTCCATGAACGCTGTCATCACAATGCCCTATGACCAGTATCATCACAGTGCCCCTTGGCTGTTGTCATGAAAATGCTCCATAACCCCTGTCATCACAGTGAACCATGGCCCTTGTCATCACAATGCTCCCTGACCCATTTCATCACAATGCTCCATGACCACTTTCATTACAGAGCTCCATGACTGCTATCATCACAATGATCCATGACCCCTTTCATCACAGTGTTCCAGTACCATTTTCATCACAATGATCGACGACCCCTATCACCACAATGCTCCATGACACTTATTCTCACTATGCTCTATGGCCCTTGTCATCACAATGGTCCATGGCCACTGTCATCACAATGCTCCATGACCACATTCATCACAATGCTCCATGACCCGTTTCATCACAATGCTAAATTTCCCTTGTCATCACAATGCTCCATGGCGCTTGTCATCACAATGCTGCATGACTCCTGTCATCACACTGCCCTATGACCCCTGTCATCACAAGGCTCCATGGCCCTTGTCATCACAATGCTCCATAACACCTGTCATCACAATCCTCCATGCCCTTGTCATGACAATGCTCCATGACCCCTGTCATCACAAGGCTCCGTGGCCCTTGACATCACAATTCTCCATGACACCTGACAACACAATGCTCCAGTACGCCTTTCATCACAATGCTCCAGGCCCCCTGTCATCACAATGCACCATGATCACTTTCATGACAATAATCCATGACCCCTTTCATCACAACGCTCCAGTATGCCTTTCATCACATTACTCGATGCCCCCTGTCATCACAATGCCCCAAGACAACTCTCAGCAAAATATTCCATGCCCCCTGTAGTCACAATGCTCCATAACAGCTGTCATCACAATGCTCCATGACACTTGTCATGACAATGCTCCATGGCATTTTTCATCACAATGTTCCATGCCCCCTTTCATCGCAATTCTTCAAGACAACTTTCATCACAATGCTCCATGACCACTTTCATCACAATGCTCCTTGGCCTGGGTCATTGCAATGCTCCATGACTCCTTTCATCACAATGCTCCATAACCCCTTTCATCACAATGCTCCGTGACCCATGTCAACACAATTGTCCAGGACCCCTTTCATCACAATGCTCCTTGGCACGTGTCATCACAATGCTCCATGAACAGTATCATCACAATGCACCATGATCCCTGTCATCACAATGCACTATGACACCTGTCATCACAATGCTCCAAGACAACTGTCATCACAATGCCACATGACTCCTGTCATCACAATTCTCCCTGACCTTTGTCATCACAATGCTCCATGACGCCTTTCATCACAATGCACCATTACCCCTTTCCATAACCCCTGACTTCACAATGGCCAATGACACCTGTCATCACAATTCACCATGGATCTTGTCATCAAAAGGCTCCATGCTCGTGTCATCACAATGATCCAAGACCAGTGTCATCACAATGCTCCATGACCACATTCATCACAATGCTGCATGACCTGTTTCACCACAATGCTAAGTGGCCCTTGCCATCACAATGCTAAGTGGCCCTTGTCATCACAATGCTCCATGCCCCCGTCATCACAATGCCCCATGAACCCTGTCATCACAAGAATCCATGGTCTTTGACATCACAGTGCTCCATGACACCTGTCATCACAATGCTCGATGATTCGTTTCATCACAATGCTCCCTTATCCCTGTCATCACAGTGCTCCATGACCCCTTGCATCACAACGCTCCATGACCAATTTCATCACAACGCTCCATGACTCCTATCATCACAATGCTCTATGGCCCTTGTCATCACAATGCTCAATGCCCACTGTCATCACAATGCTCCATGAGCACATTCATCACAATACTCTATGAGCCGTTTCATCACAATGCTAAATGGCCCTTGTCATCACAATGTTCTACGGTGCTTGTCATCACAATGCTGCATGACCCCTGTCATCACAATGCTCCATGGCCCTTGCCATCAAAATGCTCCATGAACGCTGTCATCACAATGCCCTATGACCAGTATCATCACAGTGCCCCTTGGCTGTTGTCATGAAAATGCTCCATAACCCCTGTCATCACAGTGAACCATGGCACTTGTCATCACAATGCTCCCTGACCCATTTCATCACAATGCTCCATGACCACTTTCATTACAGAGCTCCATGATTGCTATCATCACAATGATCCATGACCCCTTTCATCACAGTGTTCCAGTACCATTTTCATCACAATGATCCACGACCCCTATCACCACAATACTCCATGACACTTATTCTCACTATGCTCTATGGCCCTTGTCATCACAATGCTCCATGGCCACTGTCATCACAATGCTCCATGACCACATTCATCACAATGCTCCAGGACCCGTTTCATCACAATGCTAAATTTCCCTTGTCATCACAATGCTCCATGGCGCTTGTCATCACAATGCTGCATGACTCCTGTCATCACACTGCCTTATGACCCCTGTCATCACAAGGCTCCATGGCCCTTGTCATCACAATGCTCCCTAACACCTGTCATCACAATCCTCCATGCCCTTGTCATGACAATGCTCCATGACCCCTGTCATCACAAGGCTCCGTGGCCCTTGACATCACAATTCTCCATGACACCTGACAACACAATGCTCCAGTACGCCTTTCATCACAATGCTCCAGGCCCCCTGTCATCACAATGCACCATGATCCCTTTCATGACAATAATCCATGACCCCTTTCATCACATTGCTCCAGTATGCCTTTCATCACAATACTCGATGCCCCCTGTCATCACAATGCCCCATGACAACTCTCAGCAAAATATTCCATGCCCCCTGTAGTCACAATGCTCCATAACAGCTGTCATCACAATGCTCCATGACCCTTCTCATGACAATGCTCCATGGCATTTTTCATCACAATGTTCCATGCCCACTTTCATTGCAATTCTTCAAGACAACTTCCATCACAATGCTCCATGACCACTTTCCTCACAATGCTCCTTGGCCTGGGTCATCGCAATGCTCCATGACTCCTTTCATCACAATGCTCCATGGCCTCTGACATCACAATGCTCCATAAGCCATGTCATCGCAATGTGCCATGACCCCGTCAAAACAATGCTCCATAAACACTTTCATCACAATGCTCCGTGACCCATGTCAACACAATTGTCCAGGACCCCTTTCATCACAATGCTCCTTGGCACGTGTCATCACAATGCTCCATGAATAGTATCATCACAATGCACCATGATCCCTGTCATAACAATGCAGTATGACACCTGTCATCACAATGCTCCAAGACAACTGTCATCACAATGCCACATGACTCCTGTCATCACAATACTCCCTGACCTTTTTCATCACAATGCTCCATGACGCCTTTCATCACAATGCACCATTACCCCTTTCATCACAATTCTCCAGGCCCTCTGTCACCACAATGCTCCATAACCCCTGACATCACAATGGCCAACGATACCTGTCATCACAATTCACCATGGATCTTGTCATCAAAAGGCTCCATGCTCGTGTCATCACAATGATCCAAGACCAGTGTCATCACAATGCTCCATGACGACTTTCATCACAATGCTCCAGTAGGCCTTACATCACAATACTCCATGCCCGCTCTCATGACAATTCCCCATAACCCCTGTCATCACAATGACCAACGACACCTGTCATCACAATTCACCATGGATCTTGTCATCAAAAGGCTCCATGCTCGTGTCATCACAATGATCCAAGACCCGTGTCATCACAATGCTACATGGCCGGTCTCATCACAGTGCTCCATGACCCCTGTCATCAAAATTCTCCATGAACTTTCATCACAGTGCTCCATCAACACATTCATCACAATGCTCCATGATCCCTTTCATCACAATGTTCTAGGACCAACATCATCACAATGCTCCGTGATCGCTATCATCACAATGCTCCATGACCCCTTTCATAACGATGCCCCAATACCCCCTTTCATCACAATGCTCCATGGTTCCTGTCATCACAGTGCGCCAGGACCCATGTCATCACAATGCTCTATGACCCTTTGTCATCACAATGTTCCATGGCCCTTGTCATCACAATGCTCCATGACCACATTCATCACAATGCTGCATGACCCGTTTCACCACAATGCTAAGTGGCCCTTGTCATCACAATGCTCCATGGTGCTTGTCATCACAATGCTCCATGCCCCCGTCATCACAATGCCCCATGACCCCTGTCATCACAAGAATCCATGGTCTTTGACATCACAGTGCTCCATGACACCTGTCATCACAATGCTCGATGATTCGTTTCATCACAATGCTCCCTTACCCCTGTCATCACAGTGCTCCATGACCCCTTGCATCACAACGCTCCATGACCAATTTCATCACAACGCTCCATGACCCCTATCATCACAATGCTCTATGGCCCTTGTCATCACAATGCTCAATGCCCACTGTCATCACAATGCTCCATGAGCACATTCATCACAATACTCTATGAGCCGTTTCATCACAATGCTAAATGGCCCTTGTCATCACAATGTTCTACGGTGCTTGTCATCACAATGCTGCATGACCCCTGTCATCACAATGCTCCATAGCCCTTGCCATCACAATGCTCCATGAACGCTGTCATCACAATGCCCTATGACCAGTATCATCACAGTGCTCCTTGGCTGTTGTCATGAAAATGCTCCATAACCCCTGTCATCACAGTGAACCATGGCCCTTGTCATCACAATGCTCCCTGACCCATTTCATCACAATGCTCCATGACCACTTTCATTACAGAGCTCCATGATTGCTATCATCACAGTGATCCATGACCCCTTTCACCACAGTGTTCCAGTACCATTTTCATCACAATGATCCACGACCCCTATCACCACATTGCTCCATGACACTTATTTTCACTATGCTCTATGGCCCTTGTCATCACAATGCTCCATGGCCACTGTCATCACAATGCTCCATGACCACATTCATCACAATGCTCCATGACCCGTTTCATCACAATGCTAAATTTCCCTTGTCATCAAAATGCTCCATGGCGCTTGTCATCACAATGCTGCATGACTCCTGTCATCACACTGCCCTATGACCCCTGTCATCACAAGGCTCCGTGGCCCTTGACATCACAATTCTCCATGACACCTGACAACACAATGCTCCAGTACGCCTTTCATCACAATGCTCCAGGCCCCCTGTCATCACAATGCACCATGATCCCTTTCATGACAATAATCCATGACCCCTTTCATCACATTGCTCCAGTATGCCTTTCATCACAATACTCGATGCCCCCTGTCATCACAATGCCCCATGACAACTCTCAGCAAAATATTCCATGCCCCCTGTAGTCACAATGCTCCATAACAGCTGTCATCACAATGCTCCATGACCCTTCTCATGACAATGCTCCAGGGCATTTTTCATCACAATGTTCCATGCCCACTTTCATTGCAATTCTTCAAGACAACTTCCATCACAATGCTCCATGACCACTTTCCTCACAATGCTCCTTGGCCTGGGTCATCGCAATGCTCCATGACTCCTTTCATCACAATGCTCCATGGCCTCTGACATCACAATGCTCCATAAGCCATGTCATCGCAATGTGCCATGACCCCGTCAAAACAATGCTCCATAAACACTTTCATCACAATGCTCCGTGACCCATGTCAACACAATTGTCCAGGACCCCTTTCATCACAATGCTCCTTGGCACGTGTCATCACAATGCTCCATGAATAGTATCATCACAATGCACCATGATCCCTGTCATAACAATGCACTATGACACCTGTCATCACAATGCTCCAAGACAACTGTCATCACAATGCCACATGACTCCTGTCATCACAATACTCCCTGACCTTTGTCATCACAATGCTCCATGACGCCTTTCATCACAATGCACCATTACCCCTTTCATCACAATTCTCCAGGCCCTCTGTCACCACAATGCTCCATAACCCCTGACATCACAATGGCCAACGATACCTGTCATCACAATTCACCATGGATCTTGTCATCAAAAGGCTCCATGCTCGTGTCATCACAATGATCCAAGACCAGTGTCATCACAATGCTCCATGACGACTTTCATCACAATGCTCCAGTAGGCCTTACATCACAATACTCCATGCCCGCTCTCATGACAATTCCCCATAACCCCTGTCATCACAATGACCAACGACACCTGTCATCACAATTCACCATGGATCTTGTCATCAAAAGGCTCCATGCTCGTGTCATCACAATGATCCAAGACCCGTGTCATCACAATGCTACATGGCCGGTCTCATCACAGTGCTCCATGACCCCTGTCATCAAAATTCTCCATGAACTTTCATCACAGTGCTCCATCAACACATTCATCACAATGCTCCATGATCCCTTTCATCACAATGTTCTAGGACCAACATCATCACAATGCTCCGTGATCGCTATCATCACAATGCTCCATGACCCCTTTCATAACGATGCCCCAATACCCCCTTTCATCACAATGCTCCATGGTTCCTGTCATCACAGTGCGCCAGGACCCATGTCATCACAATGCTCTATGACCCTTTGTCATCACAATGTTCCATGGCCCTTGTCATCACAATGCTCCATGACCACATTCATCACAATGCTGCATGACCCGTTTCACCACAATGCTAAGTGGCCCTTGTCATCACAATGCTCCATGGTGCTTGTCATCACAATGCTCCATGCCCCCGTCATCACAATGCCCCATGACCCCTATCATCACAAGAATCCATGGTCTTTGACATCACAGTGCTCCATGACACCTGTCATCACAATGCTCGATGATTCGTTTCATCACAATGCTCCCTTACCCCTGTCATCACAGTGCTCCATGACCCCTTGCATCACAACGCTCCATGACCAATTTCATCACAACGCTCCATGACTCCTATCATCACAATGCTCTATGGCCCTTGTCATCACAATGCTCAATGCCCACTGTCATCACAATGCTCCATGAGCACATTCATCACAATACTCTATGAGCCGTTTCATCACAATGCTAAATGGCCCTTGTCATCACAATGTTCTACGGTGCTTGTCATCACAATGCTGCATGACCCCTGTCATCACAATGCTCCATAGCCCTTGCCATCACAATGCTCCATGAACGCTGTCATCACAATGCCCTATGACCAGTATCATCACAGTGCTCCTTGGCTGTTGTCATGAAAATGCTCCATAACCCCTGTCATCACAGTGAACCATGGCCCTTGTCATCACAATGCTCCCTGACCCATTTCATCACAATGCTCCATGACCACTTTCATTACAGAGCTCCATGATTGCTATCATCACAATGATCCATGACCCCTTTCACCACAGTGTTCCAGTACCATTTTCATCACAATGATCCACGACCCCTATCACCACATTGCTCCATGACACTTATTTTCACTATGCTCTATGGCCCTTGTCATCACAATGCTCCATGGCCACTGTCATCACAATGCTCCATGACCACATTCATCACAATGCTCCATGACCCGTTTCATCACAATGCTAAATTTCCCTTGTCATCAAAATGCTCCATGGCGCTTGTCATCACAATGCTGCATGACTCCTGTCATCACACTGCCCTATGACCCCTGTCATCACAAGGCTCCGTGGCCCTTGACATCACAATTCTCCATGACACCTGACAACACAATGCTCCAGTACGCCTTTCATCACAATGCTCCAGGCCCCCTGTCATCACAATGCACCATGATCCCTTTCATGACAATAATCCATGACCCCTTTCATCACATTGCTCCAGTATGCCTTTCATCACAATACTCGATGCCCCCTGTCATCACAATGCCCCATGACAACTCTCAGCAAAATATTCCATGCCCCCTGTAGTCACAATGCTCCATAACAGCTGTCATGACAATGCTCCATGACCCTTGTCATGACAATGCTCCAGGGCATTTTTCATCACAATGTTCCATGCCCACTTTCATTGCAATTCTTCAAGACAACTTCCATCACAATGCTCCATGACCACTTTCCTCACAATGCTCCTTGGCCTGGGTCATCGCAATGCTCCATGACTCCTTTCATCACAATGCTCCATGGCCTCTGATATCACAATGCTCCATAAGCCATGTCATCACAATGTGCCATGACCCCGTCAAAACAATGCTCCATAACCCCTTTCATCACAATGCTCCGTGACCCATGTCAACACAATTGTCCAGGACCCCTTTCATCACAATGCTCCTTGGCACGTGTCATCACAATGCTCCATGAATAGTATCATCACAATGCACCATGATCCCTGTCATAACAATGCACTATGACACCTGTCATCACAATGCTCCAAGACAACTGTCATCACAATGCCACATGACTCCTGTCATCACAATACTCCCTGACCTTTGTCATCACAATGCTCCATGACGCCTTTCATCACAATGCACCATTACCCCTTTCATCACAATTCTCCAGGCCCTCTGTCACCACAATGCTCCATAACCCCTGACATCACAATGGCCAACGATACCTGTCATCACAATTCACCATGGATCTTGTCATCAAAAGGCTCCATGCTCGTGTCATCACAATGATCCAAGACCAGTGTCACCACAATGCTCCATGACACTTATTTTCACTATGCTCTATGGCCCTTGTCATCACAATGCTCCATGGCCACTGTCATCACAATGCTCCATGACCACATTCATCACAATGCTCCATGACCCGTTTCATCACAATGCTAAATTTCCCTTGTCATCAAAATGCTCCATGGCGCTTGTCATCACAATGCTGCATGACTCCTGTCATCACACTGCCCTATGACCCCTGTCGTCACAAGGCTCCGTGGCCCTTGACATCACAATTCTCCATGACACCTGACAACACAATGCTCCAGTACGCCTTTCATCACAATGCTCCAGGCCCCCTGTCATCACAATGCACCATGATCCCTTTCATGACAATAATCCATGACCCCTTTCATCACATTGCTCCAGTATGCCTTTCATCACAATACTCGATGCCCCCTGTCATCACAATGCCCCATGACAACTCTCAGCAAAATATTCCATGCCCCCTGTAGTCACAATGCTCCATAACAGCTGTCATCACAATGCTCCATGACCCTTGTCATGACAATGCTCCATGGCATTTTTCATCACAATGTTCCATGCCCACTTTCATTGCAATTCTTCAAGACAACTTCCATCACAATGCTCCATGACCACTTTCCTCACAATGCTCCTTGGCCTGGGTCATCGCAATGCTCCATGACTCCTTTCATCACAATGCTCCATGGCCTCTGACATCACAATGCTCCATAAGCCATGTCATCGCAATGTGCCATGACCCCGTCAAAACAATGCTCCATAAACACTTTCATCACAATGCTCCGTGACCCATGTCAACACAATTGTCCAGGACCCCTTTCATCACAATGCTCCTTGGCACGTGTCATCACAATGCTCCATGAATAGTATCATCACAATGCACCATGATCCCTGTCATAACAATGCACTATGACACCTGTCATCACAATGCTCCAAGACAACTGTCATCACAATGCCACATGACTCCTGTCATCACAATACTCCCTGACCTTTGTCATCACAATGCTCCATGACGCCTTTCATCACAATGCACCATTACCCCTTTCATCACAATTCTCCAGGCCCTCTGTCACCACAATGCTCCATAACCCCTGACATCACAATGGCCAACGATACCTGTCATCACAATTCACCATGGATCTTGTCATCAAAAGGCTCCATGCTCGTGTCATCACAATGATCCAAGACCAGTGTCACCACAATGCTCCATGACACTTATTTTCACTATGCTCTATGGCCCTTGTCATCACAATGCTCCATGGCCACTGTCATCACAATGCTCCATGACCACATTCATCACAATGCTCCATGACCCGTTTCATCACAATGGTAAATTTCCCTTGTCATCAAAATGCTCCATGGCGCTTGTCATCACAATGCTGCATGACTCCTGTCATCACACTGCCCTATGACCCCTGTCATCACAAGGCTCCGTGGCCCTTGACATCACAATTCTCCATGACACCTGACAACACAATGCTCCAGTACGCCTTTCATCACAATGCTCCAGGCCCCCTGTCATCACAATGCACCATGATCCCTTTCATGACAATAATCCATGACCCCTTTCATCACATTGCTCCAGTATGCCTTTCATCACAATACTCGATGCCCCCTGTCATCACAATGCCCCATGACAACTCTCAGCAAAATATTCCATGCCCCCTGTAGTCACAATGCTCCATAACAGCTGTCATGACAATGCTCCATGACCCTTGTCATGACAATGCTCCAGGGCATTTTTCATCACAATGTTCCATGCCCACTTTCATTGCAATTCTTCAAGACAACTTCCATCACAATGCTCCATGACCACTTTCCTCACAATGCTCCTTGGCCTGGGTCATCGCAATGCTCCATGACTCCTTTCATCACAATGCTCCATGGCCTCTGACATCACAATGCTCCATAAGCCATGTCATCGCAATGTGCCATGACCCCGTCAAAACAATGCTCCATAAACACTTTCATCACAATGCTCCGTGACCCATGTCAACACAATTGTCCAGGACCCCTTTCATCACAATGCTCCTTGGCACGTGTCATCACAATGCTCCATGAATAGTATCATCACAATGCACCATGATCCCTGTCATAACAATGCACTATGACACCTGTCATCACAATGCTCCAAGACAACTGTCATCACAATGCCACATGACTCCTGTCATCACAATACTCCCTGACCTTTGTCATCACAATGCTCCATGACGCCTTTCATCACAATGCACCATTACCCCTTTCATCACAATTCTCCAGGCCCTCTGTCACCACAATGCTCCATAACCCCTGACATCACAATGGCCAACTATACCTGTCATCACAATTCACCACGGATCTTGTCATCAAAAGGCTCCATGCTCGTGTCATCACAATGATCCAAGACCAGTGTCACCACAATGCTCCATGACACTTATTTTCACTATGCTCTATGGCCCTTGTCATCACAATGCTCCATGGCCACTGTCATCACAATGCTCCATGACCACATTCATCACAATGCTCCATGACCCGTTTCATCACAATGCTAAATTTCCCTTGTCATCAAAATGCTCCATGGCGCTTGTCATCACAATGCTGCATGACTCCTGTCATCACACTGCCCTATGACCCCTGTCATCACAAGGCTCCGTGGCCCTTGACATCACAATTCTCCATGACACCTGACAACACAATGCTCCAGTACGCCTTTCATCACAATGCTCCAGGACCCCTGTCATCACAATGCACCATGATCCCTTTCATGACAATAATCCATGACCCCTTTCATCACATTGCTCCAGTATGCCTTTCATCACAATACTCGATGCCCCCTGTCATCACAATGCCCCATGACAACTCTCAGCAAAATATTCCATGCCCCCTGTAGTCACAATGCTCCATAACAGCTGTCATGACAATGCTCCATGACCCTTGTCATGACAATGCTCCATGGCATTTTTCATCACAATGTTCCATGCCCACTTTCATTGCAATTCTTCAAGACAACTTCCATCACAATGCTCCATGACCACTTTCCTCACAATGCTCCTTGGCCTGGGTCATCGCAATGCTCCATGACTCCTTTCATCACAATGCTCCATGGCCTCTGACATCACAATGCTCCATAAGCCATGTCATCGCAATGTGCCATGACCCCGTCAAAACAATGCTCCATAAACACTTTCATCACAATGCTCCGTGACCCATGTCAACACAATTGTCCAGGACCCCTTTCATCACAATGCTCCTTGGCACGTGTCATCACAATGCTCCATGAATAGTATCATCACAATGCACCATGATCCCTGTCATAACAATGCACTATGACACCTGTCATCACAATGCTCCAAGACAACTGTCATCACAATGCCACATGACTCCTGTCATCACAATACTCCCTGACCTTTGTCATCACAATGCTCCATGACGCCTTTCATCACAATGCACCATTACCCCTTTCATCACAATTCTCCAGGCCCTCTGTCACCACAATGCTCCATAACCCCTGACATCACAATGGCCAACGATACCTGTCATCACAATTCAGCATGGATCTTGTCATCAAAAGGCTCCATGCTCGTGTCATCACAATGATCCAAGACCAGTGTCATCACAATGCTCCATGACGACTTTCATCACAATGCTTCAGTTGGCCTTACATCACAATACTCCATGCCCGCTCTCATGACAATTCCCCATAACCCCTGTCATCACAATGACCAACGACACCTGTCATCACAATTCACCATGGATCTTGTCATCAAAAGGCTCCATGCTCGTGTCATCACAATGATCCAAGACCAGTGTCATCACAATGCTCCATGACGACTTTCATCACAATGCTCCAGTAGGCCTTACATCACAATACTCCATGCCCGCTCTCATGACAATTCCCCATAACCCCTGTCATCACAATGACCAACGACACCTGTCATCACAATTCACCATGGATCTTGTCATCAAAAGGCTCCATGCTCGTGTCATCACAATGATCCAAGACCCGTGTCATCACAATGCTACATGGCCGGTGTCATCACAGTGCTCCATGACCCCTGTCATCGAAATTCTCCATGAACTTTCAGCACAGTGCTCCATCAACACATTCATCACAATGCTCCATGATCCCTTTCATCACAATGTTCTAGGACCAACATCATCACAATGCTCCGTGATCGCTATCATCACAATGCTCCATGACCCCTTTCATAACGATGCCCCAATAACCCCTTTCATCACAATGCTCCATGGTTCCTGTCATCACAATGCGCCAGGACCCATGTCATCACAATGCTCTATGACCCTTTGTCATCACAATGTTCCATGGCCCTTGTCATCACAATGCTCCATGACCACATTCATCACAATGCTGCATGACCCGTTTCACCACAATGCTAAGTGGCCCTTGTCATCACAATGCTCCATGGTGCTTGTCATCACAATGCTCCATGCCCCCGTCATCACAATGCCCCATGACCCCTGTCATCACAATAATCCATGGTCTTTGACATCACAGTGCTCCATGACACCTGTGATCACAATGCTCGATGATTCGTTTCATCACAATGCTCCCTTACACCTGTCATCACAGTGCTCCATGACCACTTGCATCACAACGCTCCATGACCAATTTCATCACAACGCTCCATGACTCCTATCATCACAATGCTCCATGGCCCTTGTCATCACAATGCTCAATGCCCACTGTCATCACAATGCTCCATGAGCACATTCATCACAATACTCTATGAGCCGTTTCATCACAATGCTAAATGGCCCTTGTCATCACAATGTTCTACGGTGCTTGTCATCACAATGCTGCATGACCCCTGTCATCACAATGCTCTATGGCCCTTGCCATCACAATGCTCCATGAACGCTGTCATCACAATGCCTTATGACCAGTATCATCACAGTGCTCCTTGGCTGTTGTCATGAAAATGCTCCATAACCCCTGTCATCACAGTGAACCATGGCCCTTGTCATCACAATGCTCCCTGACCCATTTCATCACAATGCTCCATGACCACTTTCATTACAGAGCTCCATGACCGCTATCATCACAATGATCCATGACCCCTTTCATCACAGTGTTCCAGTACCATTTTCATCACAATGATCCACGACCCCTATCACCACAATGCTCCATGACACGTATTTTCACTATGCTCTATGGCCCTTGTCATCACAATGCTCCATGGCGCTTGAACATCACAATGCTGCATGACTCCTGTCATCACACTGCCCTATGACCCCTGTCATCACAATCCTCCATGCCCTTGTCATGACAATGCTCCATGACCCCTGTCATCACAAGGCTCCGTGGCCCTTAACATCACAATTCTCCATGACACCTGACAACACAATGCTCCAGTACGCCTTTCATCACAATGCTCCAGGCCTCCTGTCATCACAATGCACCATGATCCCTTTCATGCCAGTAATCCATGACCCCTTTCATCACAATGCTCCTGTATGCCTTTCATCACAATACTCGATGCCCACTGTCATCTCAATGCCCCATGACCCCTCTCAGCAAAATATTCCATGCCCCATGTAGTCACAATGCTCCATAACAGCTGTCATCACAATGTTCCATGCCCCCTTTCATCGCAATTTTTCAAGACAACATTCATCACAATGCTCCATGACCACTTTCCTCACAATGCTCCTTGGCCTGGGTCATCGCAATGCTCCATGACTCCTTTCATCACAATGCTCCATGGCCTCTGACATCACAATGCTCCATAAGCCATGTCATCACAATGTGCCATGACCCCGTCAAAACAATGCTCCATAACCCCTTTCATCACAATGCTCCGTGACCCACGTCAACACAATTGCCCAGGACCCCTTTCATCACAATGCTCATTGGCACGTGTCATCACAATGCTCCATGAACAGTATCATCACAATGCACCATGATCCCTGTCATCACAATGCACTATGACACCTGTCATCACAATGCTCCAAGACAACTGTCATCACAATGCCACATGACTCCTGTCATCACAATTCTCCCTGACCTTTGTCATCACAATGCTCCATGACGCCTTTCATCACAATGCACCATTACCCCTTTCCATAACCCCTGACTTCACAATGGCCAATGACACCTGTCATCACAATTCACCATGGATCTTGTCATCAAAAGGCTCCATGCTCGTGTCATCACAATGATCCAAGACCAGTGTCATCACAATGCTCCATGACCACATTCATCACAATGCTGCATGACCCGTTTCACCACAATGCTAAGTGGACCTTGCCATCACAATGCTAAGTGGCCCTTGTCATCACAATGCTCCATGCCCCCGTCATCACAATGCCCCATGACCCCTGTCATCACAAGAATCCATGGTCTTTGACATCACAGTGCTCCATGACACCTCTCATCACAATGCTCGATGATTCGTTTCATCACAATGCTCCCTTACCCCTGTCATCACAGTGCTCCATGACCCCTTGCATCACAACGCTCCATGACCAATTGCATCACAACGCTCCATGACTCCTATCATCACAATGCTCTATGGCCCTTGTCATCACAATGCTCAATGCCCACTGTCATCACAATGCTCCATGAGCACATTCATCACAATACTCTATGAGCCGTTTCATCACAATGCTAAATGGCCCTTGTCATTACAATGTTCTACGGTGCTTGTCATCACAATGCTGCATGACCCCTGTCATCACAATGCTCCATGGCCCTTGCCATCACAATGCTCCATGAACGCTGTCATCACAATGCCCTATGACCAGTATCATCACAGTGCTCCTTGGCTGTTGTCATGAAAATGCTCCATATCCTCTGTCATCACAGTGAACCATGGCCCTTGTCATCACAATGCTCCCTGACCCATTTCATCACAATGCTCCATGACCACTTTCATTACAGAGCTCCATCATCGCTATCATCACAGTGATCCATGACCCCTTTCATCACAGTGTTCCAGTACCATTTTCATCACAATGATCCACGACCCCTATCACCACAATGCTCCATGACACTTATTTTCACTATGCTCTATGGCCCTTGTCATCACAATGCTCCATGGCCACTGTCATCACAATGCTCCATGACCACATTCATCACAATGCTCCATGACCCGTTTCATCACAATGCTAAATTTCCCTTGTCATCAAAATGCTCCATGGCGCTTGTCATCACAATGCTGCATGACTCCTGTCATCACACTGCCCTATGACCCCTGTCATCACAAGGCTCCGTGGCCCTTGACATCACAATTCTCCATGACACCTGACAACACAATGCTCCAGTACGCCTTTCATCACAATGCTCCAGGCCCCCTGTCATCACAATGCACCATGATCCCTTTCATGACAATAATCCATGACCCCTTTCATCACATTGCTCCAGTATGCCTTTCATCACAATACTCGATGCCCCCTGTCATCACAATGCCCCATGACAACTCTCAGCAAAATATTCCATGCCCCCTGTAGTCACAATGCTCCATAACAGCTGTCATCACAATGCTCCATGACCCTTGTCATGACAATGCTCCATGGCATTTTTCATCACAATGTTCCATGCCCACTTTCATTGCAATTCTTCAAGACAACTTCCATCACAATGCTCCATGACCACTTTCCTCACAATGCTCCTTGGCCTGGGTCATCGCAATGCTCCATGACTCCTTTCATCACAATGCTCCATGGCCTCTGACATCACAATGCTCCATAAGCCATGTCATCGCAATGTGCCATGACCCCGTCAAAACAATGCTCCATAAACACTTTCATCACAATGCTCCGTGACCCATGTCAACACAATTGTCCAGGACCCCTTTCATCACAATGCTCCTTGGCACGTGTCATCACAATGCTCCATGAATAGTATCATCACAATGCACCATGATCCCTGTCATAACAATGCACTATGACACCTGTCATCACAATGCTCCAAGACAACTGTCATCACAATGCCACATGACTCCTGTCATCACAATACTCCCTGACCTTTGTCATCACAATGCTCCATGACGCCTTTCATCACAATGCACCATTACCCCTTTCATCACAATTCTCCAGGCCCTCTGTCACCACAATGCTCCATAACCCCTGACATCACAATGGCCAACGATACCTGTCATCACAATTCACCATGGATCTTGTCATCAAAAGGCTCCATGCTCGTGTCATCACAATGATCCAAGACCAGTGTCATCACAATGCTCCATGACGAATTTCATCACAATGCTCCAGTAGGCCTTACATCACAATACTCCATGCCCGCTCTCATGACAATTCCCCATAACCCCTGTCATCACAATGACCAACGACACCTGTCATCACAATTCACCATGGATCTTGTCATCAAAAGGCTCCATGCTCGTGTCATCACAATGATCCAAGACCCGTGTCATCACAATGCTACATGGCCGGTCTCATCACAGTGCTCCATGACCCCTGTCATCAAAATTCTCCATGAACTTTCATCACAGTGCTCCATCAACACATTCATCACAATGCTCCATGATCCCTTTCATCACAATGTTCTAGGACCAACATCATCACAATGCTCCGTGATCGCTATCATCACAATGCTCCATGACCCCTTTCATAACGATGCCCCAATACCCCCTTTCATCACAATGCTCCATGGTTCCTGTCATCACAGTGCGCCAGGACCCATGTCATCACAATGCTCTATGACCCTTTGTCATCACAATGTTCCATGGCCCTTGTCATCACAATGCTCCATGACCACATTCATCACAATGCTGCATGACCCGTTTCACCACAATGCTAAGTGGCCCTTGTCATCACAATGCTCCATGGTGCTTGTCATCACAATGCTCCATGCCCCCGTCATCACAATGCCCCATGACCCCTGTCATCACAAGAATCCATGGTCTTTGACATCACAGTGCTCCATGACACCTGTCATCACAATGCTCGATGATTCGTTTCATCACAATGCTCCCTTACCCCTGTCATCACAGTGCTCCATGACCCCTTGCATCACAACGCTCCATGACCAATTTCATCACAACGCTCCATGACTCCTATCATCACAATGCTCTATGGCCCTTGTCATCACAATGCTCAATGCCCACTGTCATCACAATGCTCCATGAGCACATTCATCACAATACTCTATGAGCCGTTTCATCACAATGCTAAATGGCCCTTGTCATCACAATGTTCTACGGTGCTTGTCATCACAATGCTGCATGACCCCTGTCATCACAATGCTCCATAGCCCTTGCCATCACAATGCTCCATGAACGCTGTCATCACAATGCCCTATGACCAGTATCATCACAGTGCTCCTTGGCTGTTGTCATGAAAATGCTCCATAACCCCTGTCATCACAGTAAACCATGGCCCTTGTCATCACAATGCTCCCTGACACATTTCATCACAATGCTCCATGACCACTTTCATTACAGGGCTCCATGATTGCTATCATCACAATGATCCATGACCCCTTTCACCACAGTGTTCCAGTACCATTTTCATCACAATGATCCACAACCCCTATCACCACATTGCTCCATGACACTTATTTTCACTATGCTCTATGGCCCTTGTCATCACAATGCTCCATGGCCACTGTCATCACAATGCTCCATGACCACATTCATCACAATGCTCCATGACCCGTTTCATCACAATGCTAAATTTCCCTTGTCATCAAAATGCTCCATGGCGCTTGTCATCACAATGCTGCATGACTCCTGTCATCACACTGCCCTATGACCCCTGTCATCACAAGGCTCCGTGGCCCTTGACATCACAATTCTCCATGACACCTGACAACACAATGCTCCAGTACGCCTTTCATCACAATGCTCCAGGCCCCCTGTCATCACAATGCACCATGATCCCTTTCATGACAATAATCCATGACCCCTTTCATCACATTGCTCCAGTATGCCTTTCATCACAATACTCGATGCCCCCTGTCATCACAATGCCCCATGACAACTCTCAGCAAAATATTCCATGCCCCCTGTAGTCACAATGCTCCATAACAGCTGTCATCACAATGCTCCATGACGCTTGTCATGACAATGCTCCAGGGCATTTTTCATCACAATGTTCCATGCCCACTTTCATTGCAATTCTTCAAGACAACTTCCATCACAATGCTCCATGACCACTTTCCTCACAATGCTCCTTGGCCTGGGTCATCGCAATGCTCCATGACTCCTTTCATCACAATGCTCCATGGCCTCTGACATCACAATGCTCCATAAGCCATGTCATCGCAATGTGCCATGACCCCGTCAAAACAATGCTCCATAAACACTTTCATCACAATGCTCCGTGACCCATGTCAACACAATTGTCCAGGACCCCTTTCATCACAATGCTCCTTGGCACGTGTCATCACAATGCTCCATGAATAGTATCATCACAATGCACCATGATCCCTGTCATAACAATGCACTATGACACCTGTCATCACAATGCTCCAAGACAACTGTCATCACAATGCCACATGACTCCTGTCATCACAATACTCCCTGACCTTTGTCATCACAATGCTCCATGACGCCTTTCATCACAATGCACCATTACCCCTTTCATCACAATTCTCCAGGCCCTCTGTCACCACAATGCTCCATAACCCCTGACTTCACAATGGCCAACGATACCTGTCATCACAATTCACCATGGATCTTGTCATCAAAAGGCTCCATGCTCGTGTCATCACAATGATCCAAGACCAGTGTCATCACAATGCTCCATGACGACTTTCATCACAATGCTCCAGTAGGCCTTACATCACAATACTCCATGCCCGCTCTCATGACAATTCCCCATAACCCCTGTCATCACAATGACCAACGACACCTGTCATCACAATTCACCATGGATCTTGTCATCAAAAGGCTCCATGCTCGTGTCATCACAATGATCCAAGACCCGTGTCATCACAATGCTACATGGCCGGTCTCATCACAGTGCTCCATGACCCCTGTCATCAAAATTCTCCATGAACTTTCATCACAGTGCTCCATCAACACATTCATCACAATGCTCCATGATCCCTTTCATCACAATGTTCTAGGACCAACATCATCACAATGCTCCGTGATCGCTATCATCACAATGCTCCATGACCCCTTTCATAACGATGCCCCAATACCCCCTTTCATCACAATGCTCCATGGTTCCTGTCATCACAGTGCGCCAGGACCCATGTCATCACAATGCTCTATGACCCTTTGTCATCACAATGTTCCATGGCCCTTGTCATCACAATGCTCCATGACCACATTCATCACAATGCTGCATGACCCGTTTCACCACAATGCTAAGTGGCCCTTGTCATCACAATGCTCCATGGTGCTTGTCATCACAATGCTCCATGCCCCCGTCATCACAATGCCCCATGACCCCTGTCATCACAAGAATCCATGGTCTTTGACATCACAGTGCTCCAGGACACCTGTCATCACAATGCTCGATGATTCGTTTCATCACAATGCTCCCTTACCCCTGTCATCACAGTGCTCCATGACCCCTTGCATCACAACGCTCCATGACCAATTTCATCACAACGCTCCATGACTCCTATCATCACAATGCTCTATGGCCCTTGTCATCACAATGCTCAATGCCCACTGTCATCACAATGCTCCATGAGCACATTCATCACAATACTCTATGAGCCGTTTCATCACAATGCTAAATGGCCCTTGTCATCACAATGTTCTACGGTGCTTGTCATCACAATGCTGCATGACCCCTGTCATCACAATGCTCTATGGCCCTTGCCATCACAATGCTCCATGAACGCTATCATCACAATGATCCATGACCCCTTTCACCACAGTGTTCCAGTACCATTTTCATCACAATGATCCACAACCCCTATCACCACATTGCTCCATGACACTTATTTTCACTATGCTCTATGGCCCTTGTCATCACAATGCTCCATGGCCACTGTCATCACAATGCTCCATGACCACATTCATCACAATGCTCCATGACCCGTTTCATCACAATGCTAAATTTCCCTTGTCATCAAAATGCTCCATGGCGCTTGTCATCACAATGCTGCATGACTCCTGTCATCACACTGCCCTATGACCCCTGTCATCACAAGGCTCCGTGGCCCTTGACATCACAATTCTTCATGACACCTGACAACACAATGCTCCAGTACGCCTTTCATCACAATGCTCCAGGCCCCCTGTCATCACAATGCACCATGATCCCTTTCATGACAATAATCCATGACCCCTTTCATCACATTGCTCCAGTATGCCTTTCATCACAATACTCGATGCCCCCTGTCATCACAATGCCCCATGACAACTCTCAGCAAAATATTCCATGCCCCCTGTAGTCACAATGCTCCATAACAGCTATCATGACAATGCTCCATGACGCTTGTCATGACAATGCTCCAGGGCATTTTTCATCACAATGTTCCATGCCCACTTTCATTGCAATTCTTCAAGACAACTTCCATCACAATGCTCCATGACCACTTTCCTCACAATGCTCCTTGGCCTGGGTCATCGCAATGCTCCATGACTCCTTTCATCACAATGCTCCATGGCCTCTGACATCACAATGCTCCATAAGCCATGTCATCGCAATGTGCCATGACCCCGTCAAAACAATGCTCCATAAACACTTTCATCACAATGCTCCGTGACCCATGTCAACACAATTGTCCAGGACCCCTTTCATCACAATGCTCCTTGGCACGTGTCATCACAATGCTCCATGAATAGTATCATCACAATGCACCATGATCCCTGTCATAACAATGCACTATGACACCTGTCATCACAATGCTCCAAGACAACTGTCATCACAATGCCACATGACTCCTGTCATCACAATACTCCCTGACCTTTGTCATCACAATGCTCCATGACGCCTTTCATCACAATGCACCATTACCCCTTTCATCACAATTCTCCAGGCCCTCTGTCACCACAATGCTCCATAACCCCTGACTTCACAATGGCCAACGATACCTGTCATCACAATTCACCATGGATCTTGTCATCAAAAGGCTCCATGCTCGTGTCATCACAATGATCCAAGACCAGTGTCATCACAATGCTCCATGACGACTTTCATCACAATGCTCCAGTAGGCCTTACATCACAATACTCCATGCCCGCTCTCATGACAATTCCCCATAACCCCTGTCATCACAATGACCAACGACACCTGTCATCACAATTCACCATGGATCTTGTCATCAAAAGGCTCCATGCTCGTGTCATCACAATGATCCAAGACCCGTGTCATCACAATGCTACATGGCCGGTCTCATCACAGTGCTCCATGACCCCTGTCATCAAAATTCTCCATGAACTTTCATCACAGTGCTCCATCAACACATTCATCACAATGCTCCATGATCCCTTTCATCACAATGTTCTAGGACCAACATCATCACAATGCTCCGTGATCGCTATCATCACAATGCTCCATGACCCCTTTCATAACGATGCCCCAATACCCCCTTTCATCACAATGCTCCATGGTTCCTGTCATCACAGTGCGCCAGGACCCATGTCATCACAATGCTCTATGACCCTTTGTCATCCCAATGTTCCATGGCCCTTGTCATCACAATGCTCCATGACCACATTCATCACAATGCTGCATGACCCGTTTCACCACAATGCTAAGTGGCCCTTGTCATCACAATGCTCCATGGTGCTTGTCATCACAATGCTCCATGCCCCCGTCATCACAATGCCCCATGACCCCTGTCATCACAAGAATCCATGGTCTTTGACATCACAGTGCTCCATGACACTTGTCATCACAATGCTCGATGATTCGTTTCATCACAATGCTCCCTTACCCCTGTCATCACAGTGCTCCATGACCCCTTGCATCACAACGCTCCATGACCAATTTCATCACAACGCTCCATGACTCCTATCATCACAATGCTCTATGGCCCTTGTCATCACAATGCTCAATGCCCACTGTCATCACAATGCTCCATGAGCACATTCATCACAATACTCTATGAGCCGTTTCATCACAATGCTAAATGGCCCTTGTCATCACAATGTTCTACGGTGCTTGTCATCACAATGCTGCATGACCCCTGTCATCACAATGCTCCATAGCCCTTGCCATCACAATGCTCCATGAACGCTGTCATCACAATGCCCTATGACCAGTATCATCACAGTGCTCCTTGGCTGTTGTCATGAAAATGCTCCATAACCCCTGTCATCACAGTGAACCATGGCCCTTGTCATCACAATGCTCCCTGACCCATTTCATCACAATGCTCCATGACCACTTTCATTACAGAGCTCCATGATTGCTATCATCACAATGATCCATGACCCCTTTCACCACAGTGTTCCAGTACCATTTTCATCACAATGATCCACGACCCCTATCACCACATTGCTCCATGACACTTATTTTCACTATGCTCTATGGCCCTTGTCATCACAATGCTCCATGGCCACTGTCATCACAATGCTCCATGACCACATTCATCACAATGCTCCATGACCCGTTTCATCACAATGCTAAATTTCCCTTGTCATCAAAATGCTCCATGGCGCTTGTCATCACAATGCTGCATGACTCCTGTCATCACACTGCCCTATGACCCCTGTCATCACAAGGCTCCGTGGCCCTTGACATCACAATTCTCCATGACACCTGACAACACAATGCTCCAGTACGCCTTTCATCACAATGCTCCAGGCCCCCTGTCATCACAATGCACCATGATCCCTTTCATGACAATAATCCATGACCCCTTTCATCACATTGCTCCAGTATGCCTTTCATCACAATACTCGATGCCCCCTGTCATCACAATGCCCCATGACAACTCTCAGCAAAATATTCCATGCCCCCTGTAGTCACAATGCTCCATAACAGCTGTCATGACAATGCTCCATGACCCTTGTCATGACAATGCTCCAGGGCATTTTTCATCACAATGTTCCATGCCCACTTTCATTGCAATTCTTCAAGACAACTTCCATCACAATGCTCCATGACCACTTTCCTCACAATGCTCCTTGGCCTGGGTCATCGCAATGCTCCATGACTCCTTTCATCACAATGCTCCATGGCCTCTGACATCACAATGCTCCATAAGCCATGTCATCGCAATGTGCCATGACCCCGTCAAAACAATGCTCCATAAACACTTTCATCACAATGCTCCGTGACCCATGTCAACACAATTGTCCAGGACCCCTTTCATCACAATGCTCCTTGGCACGTGTCATCACAATGCTCCATGAATAGTATCATCACAATGCACCATGATCCCTGTCATAACAATGCACTATGACACCTGTCATCACAATGCTCCAAGACAACTGTCATCACAATGCCACATGACTCCTGTCATCACAATACTCCCTGACCTTTGTCATCACAATGCTCCATGACGCCTTTCATCACAATGCACCATTACCCCTTTCATCACAATTCTCCAGGCCCTCTGTCACCACAATGCTCCATAACCCCTGACATCACAATGGCCAACGATACCTGTCATCACAATTCACCATGGATCTTGTCATCAAAAGGCTCCATGCTCGTGTCATCACAATGATCCAAGACCAGTGTCATCACAATGCTCCATGACGACTTTCATCACAATGCTCCAGTAGGCCTTACATCACAATACTCCATGCCCGCTCTCATGACAATTCCCCATAACCCCTGTCATCACAATGACCAACGACACCTGTCATCACAATTCACCATGGATCTTGTCGTCAAAAGGCTCCATGCTCGTGTCATCACAATGATCCAAGACCCGTGTCATCACAATGCTACATGGCCGGTCTCATCACAGTGCTCCATGACCCCTGTCATCAAAATTCTCCATGAACTTTCATCACAGTGCTCCATCAACACATTCATCACAATGCTCCATGATCCCTTTCATCACAATGTTCTAGGACCAACATCATCACAATGCTCCGTGATCGCTATCATCACAATGCTCCATGACCCCTTTCATAACGATGCCCCAATACCCCCTTTCATCACAATGCTCCATGGTTCCTGTCATCACAGTGCGCCAGGACCCATGTCATCACAATGCTCTATGACCCTTTGTCATCACAATGTTCCATGGCCCTTGTCATCACAATGCTCCATGACCACATTCATCACAATGCTGCATGACCCGTTTCACCACAATGCTAAGTGGCCCTTGCCATCACAATGCTAAGTGGCCCTTGTCATCACAATGCTCCATGCCCCCGTAATCACAATGCCCCATGACCCCTGTCATCACAAGAATCCATGGTCTTTGACATCACAGTGCTCCATGACACCTGTCATCACAATGCTCGATGATTCGTTTCATCACAATGCTCCCTTACCCCTGTCATCACAGTGCTCCATGACCCCTTGCATCACAACGCTCCATGACCAATTTCATCACAACGCTCCATGACTCCTATCATCACAATGCTCTATGGCCCTTGTCATCACAATGCTCAATGCCCACTGTCATCACAATGCTCCATGAGCACATTCATCACAATACTCTATGAGCCGTTTCATCACAATGCTAAATGGCCCTTGTCATCACAATGTTCTACGGTGCTTGTCATCACAATGCTGCATGACCCCTGTCATCACAATGCTCCATAGCCCTTGCCATCACAATGCTCCATGAACGCTGTCATCACAATGCCCTATGACCAGTATCATCACAGTGCTCCTTGGCTGTTGTCATGAAAATGCTCCATAACCCCTGTCATCACAGTGAACCATGGCCCTTGTCATCACAATGCTCCCTGACCCATTTCATCACAATGCTCCATGACCACTTTCATTACAGAGCTCCATGATTGCTATCATCACAATGATCCATGACCCCTTTCACCACAGTGTTCCAGTACCATTTTCATCACAATGATCCACGACCCCTATCACCACATTGCTCCATGACACTTATTTTCACTATGCTCTATGGCCCTTGTCATCACAATGCTCCATGGCCACTGTCATCACAATGCTCCATGACCACATTCATCACAATGCTCCATGACCCGTTTCATCACAATGCTAAATTTCCCTTGTCATCAAAATGCTCCATGGCGCTTGTCATCACAATGCTGCATGACTCCTGTCATCACACTGCCCTATGACCCCTGTCATCACAAGGCTCCGTGGCCCTTGACATCACAATTCTCCATGACACCTGACAACACAATGCTCCAGTACGCCTTTCATCACAATGCTCCAGGCCCCCTGTCATCACAATGCACCATGATCCCTTTCATGACAATAATCCATGACCCCTTTCATCACATTGCTCCAGTATGCCTTTCATCACAATACTCGATGCCCCCTGTCATCACAATGCCCCATGACAACTCTCAGCAAAATATTCCATGCCCCCTGTAGTCACAATGCTCCATAACAGCTGTCATCACAATGCTCCATGACCCTTGTCATGACAATGCTCCATGGCATTTTTCATCACAATGTTCCATGCCCACTTTCATTGCAATTCTTCAAGACAACTTCCATCACAATGCTCCATGACCACTTTCCTCACAATGCTCCTTGGCCTGGGTCATCGCAATGCTCCATGACTCCTTTCATCACAATGCTCCATGGCCTCTGACATCACAATGCTCCATAAGCCATGTCATCGCAATGTGCCATGACCCCGTCAAAACAATGCTCCATAAACACTTTCATCACAATGCTCCGTGACCCATGTCAACACAATTGTCCAGGACCCCTTTCATCACAATGCTCCTTGGCACGTGTCATCACAATGCTCCATGAATAGTATCATCACAATGCACCATGATCCCTGTCATAACAATGCACTATGACACCTGTCATCACAATGCTCCAAGACAACTGTCATCACAATGCCACATGACTCCTGTCATCACAATACTCCCTGACCTTTGTCATCACAATGCTCCATGACGCCTTTCATCACAATGCACCATTACCCCTTTCATCACAATTCTCCAGGCCCTCTGTCACCACAATGCTCCATAACCCCTGACATCACAATGGCCAACGATACCTGTCATCACAATTCACCATGGATCTTGTCATCAAAAGGCTCCATGCTCGTGTCATCACAATGATCCAAGACCAGTGTCATCACAATGCTCCATGACGACTTTCATCACAATGCTCCAGTAGGCCTTACATCACAATACTCCATGCCCGCTCTCATGACAATTCCCCATAACCCCTGTCATCACAATGACCAACGACACCTGTCATCACAATTCACCATGGATCTTGTCGTCAAAAGGCTCCATGCTCGTGTCATCACAATGATCCAAGACCCGTGTCATCACAATGCTACATGGCCGGTCTCATCACAGTGCTCCATGACCCCTGTCATCAAAATTCTCCATGAACTTTCATCACAGTGCTCCATCAACACATTCATCACAATGCTCCATGATCCCTTTCATCACAATGTTCTAGGACCAACATCATCACAATGCTCCGTGATCGCTATCATCACAATGCTCCATGACCCCTTTCATAACGATGCCCCAATACCCCCTTTCATCACAATGCTCCATGGTTCCTGTCATCACAGTGCGCCAGGACCCATGTCATCACAATGCTCTATGACCCTTTGTCATCACAATGTTCCATGGCCCTTGTCATCACAATGCTCCATGACCACATTCATCACAATGCTGCATGACCCGTTTCACCACAATGCTAAGTGGCCCTTGTCATCACAATGCTCCATGGTGCTTGTCATCACAATGCTCCATGCCCCCGTCATCACAATGCCCCATGACCCCTGTCATCACAAGAATCCATGGTCTTTGACATCACAGTGCTCCATGACACCTGTCATCACAATGCTCGATGATTCGTTTCATCACAATGCTCCCTTACCCCTGTCATCACAGTGCTCCATGACCCCTTGCATCACAACGCTCCATGACCAATTTCATCACAACGCTCCATGACTCCTATCATCACAATGCTCTATGGCCCTTGTCATCACAATGCTCAATGCCCACTGTCATCACAATGCTCCATGAGCACATTCATCACAATACTCTATGAGCCGTTTCATCACAATGCTAAATGGCCCTTGTCATCACAATGTTCTACGGTGCTTGTCATCACAATGCTGCATGACCCCTGTCATCACAATGCTCCATAGCCCTTGCCATCACAATGCTCCATGAACGCTGTCATCACAATGCCCTATGACCAGTATCATCACAGTGCTCCTTGGCTGTTGTCATGAAAATGCTCCATAACCCCTGTCATCACAGTGAACCATGGCCCTTGTCATCACAATGCTCCCTGACCCATTTCATCACAATGCTCCATGACCACTTTCATTACAGAGCTCCATGATTGCTATCATCACAATGATCCATGACCCCTTTCACCACAGTGTTCCAGTACCATTTTCATCACAATGATCCACGACCCCTATCACCACATTGCTCCATGACACTTATTTTCACTATGCTCTATGGCCCTTGTCATCACAATGCTCCATGGCCACTGTCATCACAATGCTCCATGACCACATTCATCACAATGCTCCATGACCCGTTTCATCACAATGCTAAATTTCCCTTGTCATCAAAATGCTCCATGGCGCTTGTCATCACAATGCTGCATGACTCCTGTCATCACACTGCCCTATGACCCCTGTCATCACAAGGCTCCGTGGCCCTTGACATCACAATTCTCCATGACACCTGACAACACAATGCTCCAGTACGCCTTTCATCACAATGCTCCAGGCCCCCTGTCATCACAATGCACCATGATCCCTTTCATGACAATAATCCATGACCCCTTTCATCACATTGCTCCAGTATGCCTTTCATCACAATACTCGATGCCCCCTGTCATCACAATGCCCCATGACAACTCTCAGCAAAATATTCCATGCCCCCTGTAGTCACAATGCTCCATAACAGCTGTCATCACAATGCTCCATGACCCTTGTCATGACAATGCTCCATGGCATTTTTCATCACAATGTTCCATGCCCACTTTCATTGCAATTCTTCAAGACAACTTCCATCACAATGCTCCATGACCACTTTCCTCACAATGCTCCTTGGCCTGGGTCATCGCAATGCTCCATGACTCCTTTCATCACAATGCTCCATGGCCTCTGACATCACAATGCTCCATAAGCCATGTCATCGCAATGTGCCATGACCCCGTCAAAACAATGCTCCATAAACACTTTCATCACAATGCTCCGTGACCCATGTCAACACAATTGTCCAGGACCCCTTTCATCACAATGCTCCTTGGCACGTGTCATCACAATGCTCCATGAATAGTATCATCACAATGCACCATGATCCCTGTCATAACAATGCACTATGACACCTGTCATCACAATGCTCCAAGACAACTGTCATCACAATGCCACATGACTCCTGTCATCACAATACTCCCTGACCTTTGTCATCACAATGCTCCATGACGCCTTTCATCACAATGCACCATTACCCCTTTCATCACAATTCTCCAGGCCCTCTGTCACCACAATGCTCCATAACCCCTGACATCACAATGGCCAACGATACCTGTCATCACAATTCACCATGGATCTTGTCATCAAAAGGCTCCATGCTCGTGTCATCACAATGATCCAAGACCAGTGTCACCACAATGCTCCATGACACTTATTTTCACTATGCTCTATGGCCCTTGTCATCACAATGCTCCATGGCCAGTGTCATCACAATGCTCCATGACCACATTCATCACAATGCTCCATGACCCGTTTCATCACAATGCTAAATTTCCCTTGTCATCAAAATGCTCCATGGCGCTTGTCATCACAATGCTGCATGACTCCTGTCATCACACTGCCCTATGACCCCTGTCATCACAAGGCTCCGTGGCCCTTGACATCACAATTCTCCATGACACCTGACAACACAATGCTCCAGTACGCCTTTCATCACAATGCTCCAGGCCCCCTGTCATCACAATGCACCATGATCCCTTTCATGACAATAATCCATGACCCCTTTCATCACATTGCGCCAGTATGCCTTTCATCACAATACTCGATGCCCCCTGTCATCACAATGCCCCATGACAACTCTCAGCAAAATATTCCATGCCCCCTGTAGTCACAATGCTCCATAACAGCTGTCATGACAATGCTCCATGACGCTTGTCATGACAATGCTCCAGGGCATTTTTCATCACAATGTTCCATGCCCACTTTCATTGCAATTCTTCAAGACAACTTCCATCACAATGCTCCATGACCACTTTCCTCACAATGCTCCTTGGCCTGGGTCATCGCAATGCTCCATGACTCCTTTCATCACAATGCTCCATGGCCTCTGACATCACAATGCTCCATAAGCCATGTCATCGCAATGTGCCATGACCCCGTCAAAACAATGCTCCATAAACACTTTCATCACAATGCTCCGTGACCCATGTCAACACAATTGTCCAGGACCCCTTTCATCACAATGCTCCTTGGCACGTGTCATCACAATGCTCCATGAATAGTATCATCACAATGCACCGTGATCCCTGTCATAACAATGCACTATGACATCTGTCATCACAATGCTCCAAGACAACTGTCATCACAATGCCACATGACTCCTGTCATCACAATACTCCCTGACCTTTGTCATCACAATGCTCCATGACGCCTTTCATCACAATGCACCATTACCCCTTTCATCACAATTCTCCAGGCCCTCTGTCACCACAATGCTCCATAACCCCTGACTTCACAATGGCCAACGATACCTGTCATCACAATTCACCATGGACCTTGTCATCAAAAGGCTCCATGCTCGTGTCATCACAATGATCCAAGACCAGTGTCATCACAATGCCCCATGACGACTTTCATCACAATGCTCCAGTAGGCCTTACATCACAATACTCCATGCCCGCTCTCATGACAATTCCCCATAACCCCTGTCATCACAATGACCAACGACACCTGTCATCACAATTCACCATGGATCTAGTCATCAAAAGTCTCCATGCTCGTGTCATCACAATGATCCAAGACCAGTGTCATCACAATGCTCCATGACGACTTTCATCACAATGCTCCAGTAGGCCTTACATCACAATACTCCATGCCCGCTCTCATGACAATTCCCCATAACCCCTGTCATCACAATGACCAACGACACCTGTCATCACAATTCACCATGGATCTTGTCATCAAAAGGCTCCATGCTCGTGTCATCACAATGATCCAAGACCCGTGTCATCACAATGCTACATGGCTGGTCTCATCACAGTGCTCCATGACCCCTGTCATCGAAATTCTCCATGAACTTTCATCACAGTGCTCCATCAACACATTCATCACAATGCTCCATGATCCCTTTCATCACAATGTTCTAGGACCAACATCATCCCAATGCTCCGTGATCGCTATCATCACAATGCTCCATGACCCCTTTCATAACGATGCCCCAATAACCCCTTTCATCACAATGCTCCATGGTTCCTGTCATCACAATGCGCCAGGACCCATGTCATCACAATGCTCTATGACCCTTTGTCATCACAATGTTCCATGGCCCTTGTCATCACAATGCTCCATGACCACATTCATCACAATGCTGCATGACCCGTTTCACCACAATGCTAAGTGGCCCTTGTCATCACAATGCTCCATGGTGCTTGTCATCACAATGCTCCATGCCCCCGTCATCACAATGCCCCATGACCCCTGTCATCACAAGAATCCATGGTCTTTGACATCACAGTGCTCCATGACACCTGTCATCACAATGCTCGATGATTCGTTTCATCACAATGCTCCCTTACACCTGTCATCACAGTGCTCCATGACCCCTTGCATCACAACGCTCCATGACCAATTTCATCACAACGCTCCATGACTCCTATCATCACAATGCTCTATGGCCCTTGTCATCACAATGCTCAATGCCCACTGTCATCACAATGCTCCATGAGCACATTCATCACAATACTCTATGAGCCGTTTCATCACAATGCTAAATGGCCCTTGTCATCACAATGTTCTACGGTGCTTGTCATCACAATGCTGCATGACCCGTTTCACCACAATGCTAAGTGGCCCTTGCCATCACAATGCTAAGTGGCTCTTGCCATCACAATGCTCCATGAACACTGTCATCACAATGCCCTATGACCAGTATCATCACAGTGCTCCTTGGCTGTTGTCATGAAAATGCTCCATAACCCCTGTCATCACAGTGAACCATGGCCCTTGTCATCACAATGCTCCCTGAACCATTTCATCACAATGCTCCATGACCACTTTCATTACAGAGCTCCATGACCGCTATCATCACAATGATCCATGACCCCTTTCATCACAGTGTTCCAGTACCATTTTCATCACAATGATCCACGACCCCTATCACCACAATGCTCCATGACACATATTTTCACTATGCTCTATGGCCCTTGTCATCACAATGCTCCATGTCCACTCTCTTCACAATGCTCCATGACCCGTTTCATCACAATGCTAAATTTCCCTTGTCATCACAATGCTCCATGGCGCTTGTCATCACAGTGCTGCATGACTCCTGTCATCACACTGCCCTATGACCCCTGTCATCACAAGGCTCCATGGCCCTTGTCATCACAATGCTCCATAACACCTGTCATCACAATCCTCCATGCCCTTTTCATGACAATGCTCCATGACCCCTGTCATCACAAGGCTCCGTGGCCCTTGACATCACAATTCTCCATGACACCTGACAACACAATGCTCCAGTACTCCTTTCATCACAATGCTCCAGGCCCCCTGTCATCACAATGCACCATGATCCCTTTCATGACAATAATCCATGACCCCTTTCATCACATTGCTCCAGTATGCCTTTCATCACAATACTCGATGCCCCCTGTCATCACAATGCCCCATGACAACTCTCAGCAAAATATTCCATGCCCCCTGTAGTCACAATGCTCCATAACAGCTGTCATGACAATGATCCATGACCCTTGTCATGACAATGCTCCATGGCATTTTTCATCACAATGTTCCATGCCCACTTTCATTGCAATTCTTCAAGACAACTTCCATCACAATGCTCCATGACCACTTTCCTCACAATGCTCCTTGGCCTGGGTCATCGCAATGCTCCATGACTCCTTTCATCACAATGCTCCATGGCCTCTGACATCACAATGCTCCATAAGCCATGTCATCGCAATGTGCCATGACCCCGTCAAAACAATGCTCCATAAACACTTTCATCACAATGCTCCGTGACCCATGTCAACACAATTGTCCAGGACCCCTTTCATCACAATGCTCCTTGGCACGTGTCATCACAATGCTCCATGAATAGTATCATCACAATGCACCATGATCCCTGTCATAACAATGCACTATGACACCTGTCATCACAATGCTCCAAGACAACTGTCATCACAATGCCACATGACTCCTGTCATCACAATATTCCCTGACCTTTGTCATCACAATGCTCCATGACGCCTTTCATCACAATGCACCATTACCCCTTTCATCACAATTCTCCAGGCCCTCTGTCACCACAATGCTCCATAACCCCTGACATCACAATGGCCAACGATACCTGTCATCACAATTCACCATGGATCTTGTCATCAAAAGGCTCCATGCTCGTGTCATCACAATGATCCAAGACCAGTGTCATCACAATGCTCCATGACGACTTTCATCACAATGCTCCAGTAGGCCTTACATCACAATACTCCATGCCCGCTCTCATGACAATTCCCCATAACCCCTGTCATCACAATGACCAACGACACCTGTCAACACAATTCACCATGGATCTTGTCATCAAAAGGCTCCATGCTCGTGTCATCACAATGATCCAAGACCCGTGTCATCACAATGCTACATGGCCGGTCTCATCACAGTGCTCCATGACCCCTGTCATCAAAATTCTCCATGAACTTTCATCACAGTGCTCCATCAACACATTCATCACAATGCTCCATGATCCCTTTCATCACAATGTTCTAGGACCAACATCATCACAATGCTCCGTGATCGCTATCATCACAATGCTCCATGACCCCTTTCATAACGATGCCCCAATACCCCCTTTCATCACAATGCTCCATGGTTCCTGTCATCACAGTGCGCCAGGACCCATGTCATCACAATGCTCTATGACCCTTTGTCATCACAATGTTCCATGGCCCTTGTCATCACAATGCTCCATGACCACATTCATCACAATGCTGCATGACCCGTTTCACCACAATGCTAAGTGGCCCTTGTCATCACAATGCTCCATGGTGCTTGTCATCACAATGCTCCATGCCCCCGTCATCACAATGCCCCATGACCCCTGTCATCACAAGAATCCATGGTCTTTGACATCACAGTGCTCCAGGACACCTGTCATCACAATGCTCGATGATTCGTTTCATCACAATGCTCCCTTACCCCTGTCATCACAGTGCTCCATGACCCCTTGCATCACAACGCTCCATGACCAATTTCATCACAACGCTCCATGACTCCTATCATCACAATGCTCTATGGCCCTTGTCATCACAATGCTCAATGCCCACTGGCATCACAATGCTCCATGAGCACATTCATCACAATACTCTATGAGCCGTTTCATCACAATGCTAAATGGCCCTTGTCATCACAATGTTCTACGGTGCTTGTCATCACAATGCTGCATGACCCCTGTCATCACAATGCTCCATAGCCCTTGCCATCACAATGCTCCATGAACGCTGTCATCACAATGCCCTATGACCAGTATCATCACAGTGCTCCTTGGCTGTTGTCATGAAAATGCTCCATAACCCCTGTCATCACAGTGAACCATGGCCCTTGTCATCACAATGCTCCCTGACCCATTTCATCACAATGCTCCATGACCACTTTCATTACAGAGCTCCATGATTGCTATCATCACAATGATCCATGACCCCTTTCACCACAGTGTTCCAGTACCATTTTCATCACAATGATCCACGACCCCTATCACCACATTGCTCCATGACACTTATTTTCACTATGCTCTATGGCCCTTGTCATCACAATGCTCCATGGCCACTGTCATCACAATGCTCCATGACCACATTCATCACAATGCTCCATGACCCGTTTCATCACAATGCTAAATTTCCCTTGTCATCAAAATGCTCCATGGCGCTTGTCATCACAATGCTGCATGACTCCTGTCATCACACTGCCCTATGACCCCTGTCATCACAAGGCTCCGTGGCCCTTGACATCACAATTCTCCATGACACCTGACAACACAATGCTCCAGTACGCCTTTCATCACAATGCTCCAGGCCCCCTGTCATCACAATGCACCATGATCCCTTTCATGACAATAATCCATGACCCCTTTCATCACATTGCTCCAGTATGCCTTTCATCACAATACTCGATGCCCCCTGTCATCACAATGCCCCATGACAACTCTCAGCAAAATATTCCATGCCCCCTGTAGTCACAATGCTCCATAACAGCTGTCATCACAATGCTCCATGACCCTTGTCATGACAATGCTCCATGGCATTTTTCATCACAATGTTCCATGCCCACTTTCATTGCAATTCTTCAAGACAACTTCCATCACAATGCTCCATGACCACTTTCCTCACAATGCTCCTTGGCCTGGGTCATCGCAATGCTCCATGACTCCTTTCATCACAATGCTCCACGGCCTCTGACATCACAATGCTCCATAAGCCATGTCATCGCAATGTGCCATGACCCGGTCAAAACAATGCTCCATAAACACTTTCATCACAATGCTCCGTGACCCATGTCAACACAATTGTCCAGGACCCCTTTCATCACAATGCTCCTTGGCACGTGTCATCACAATGCTCCATGAATAGTATCATCACAATGCACCATGATCCCTGTCATAACAATGCACTATGACACCTGTCATCACAATGCTCCAAGACAACTGTCATCACAATGCCACATGACTCCTGTCATCACAATACTCCCTGACCTTTGTCATCACAATGCTCCATGACGCCTTTCATCACAATGCACCATTACCCCTTTCATCACAATTCTCCAGGCCCTCTGTCACCACAATGCTCCATAACCCCTGACATCACAATGGCCAACGATACCTGTCATCACAATTCACCATGGATCTTGTCATCAAAAGGCTCCATGCTCTTGTCATCACAATGATCCAAGACCAGTGTCATCACAATGCTCCATGACGACTTTCATCACAATGCTCCAGTAGGCCTTACATCACAATACTCCATGCCCGCTCTCATGACAATTCCCCATAACCCCTGCCATCACAATGACCAACGACACCTGTCATCACAATTCACCATGGATCTTGTCATCAAAAGGCTCCATGCTCGTGTCATCACAATGATCCAAGACCCGGGTCATCACAATGCTCCATGGCCGGTCTCATCACAGTGCTCCATGACCCCTGTCATCAAAATTCTCCATGAACTTTCATCACAGTGCTCCATGAACACATTCATCACAATGCTCCATGATCCCTTTCATCACAATGCTCTAGGACCAACATCATCACAATGCTCCATGATCGCTATCATCGCAATGCTCCATGACCCCTTTCATAACGATGCCCCAATACCCCCTTTCATCACAATGCTCCATGGTTCCTGTCATCACAGTGCGCCAGGACCCATGTCATCACAATGCTCTATGACCCTTTGTCATCACAATGTTCCATGGCCCTTGTCATCACAATGCTCCATGACCACATTCATCACAATGCTGCATGACCCGTTTCACCACAATGCTAAGTGGCCCTTGTCATCACAATGCTCCATGGTGCTTGTCATCACAATGCTCCATGCCCCCGTCATCACAATGCCCCATGACCCCTGTCATCACAAGAATCCATGGTCTTTGACATCACAGTGCTCCAGGACACCTGTCATCACAATGCTCGATGATTCGTTTCATCACAATGCTCCCTTACCCCTGTCATCACAGTGCTCCATGACCCCTTGCATCACAACGCTCCATGACCAATTGCATCACAACGCTCCATGACTCCTATCATCACAATGCTCTATGGCCCTTGTCATCACAATGCTCAATGCCCACTGTCATCACAATGCTCCATGAGCACATTCATCACAATACTCTATGAGCCGTTTCATCACAATGCTACATGGCCCTTGTCATCACAATGTTCTACGGTGCTTGTCATCACAATGCTGCATGACCCCTGTCATCACAATGCTCCATGGCCCTTGCCATCACAAAGCTCCATGAACGCTGTCATCACAATGCCCTATGACCAGTATCATCACACTGCTCCTTGACTGTTGTCATGAAAATGCTCCATAACCCCTGTCATCACAGTGAACCATGGCCCTTGTCATCACAATGCTCCGTGACCCATTTCATCACAATGCTCCATGACCACTTTCAGTACAGAGCTCCATGACCGCTATCATCACAATGATCCATGACCCCTTTCATCACAGTGTTCCAGTACCATTTTCATCACAATGATCCACGACCCCTATCACCACATTGCTCCATGACACTTATTTTCACTATGCTCTATGGCCCTTGTCATCACAATGCTCCATGGCCACTGTCATCACAATGCTCCATGACCCGTTTCATCACAATGCTAAATTTCCCTTGTCATCACAATGCTCCATGGCGCTTGTCATCACAGTGCTGCATGACTCCTGTCATCACACTGCCCTATGACCCCTGTCATCACAAGGCTCCATGGCCCTTGTCATCACAATGCTCCATAACACCTGTCATCACAATCCTCCATGCCCTTGTCATGACAATGCTCCATGACCCCTGTCATCACAAGGCTCCGTGGCCCTTGACATCACAATTCTCCCTGACACCTGACAACACAATGCTCCAGTACGCCTTTCATCACAATGCTCCAGGCCCCCTGTCATCACAATGCACCATGATCCCTTTCATGACAATAATCCATGACCCCTTTCATCACAATGCTCCAGTATGCCTTTCATCACAATACTCGATGCCCCCTGTCATCACAATGCCCCATGACCCCTCTCAGCAAAATATTCCATGCCCCTTGTAGTCACAATGCTCCATAACAGCTGTCATCACAATGCTCCATGACCCTTGTCATGACAATGCTCCATGGCAATTTTCATCACAATGTTCCATGCCCCCTTTCATCACAATTCTTCAAGACAACTTTCATCACAATGCTCCATGACCACTTTCATCACAATGCTGCTTGGCCTGGGTCATCGCAATGCTCCATGACTCCTTTCATCACAATGCTCCATGGCCTCTGACATCACAATGCTCCATAAGCCATGTCATCACAATATGCCATGACCCCGTCAAAACAATGCTCCATAACCCCTTTCATCACAATGCTCCGTGACCCACGTCAACACAATTGTCCAGGACCCCTTTCATCACAATGCTCCTTGGCACGTGTCATCACAAAGCCCCATGAACAGTATCATCACAATGCACCATGATCCCTTTCATAACAATGCACTATGACACCTGTCATCACAATGCTCCAAGACAATTGTCATCACAATGCCACATGACACCTGTCATCACAATACTCCCTGACCTTTGTCATCACAATGCTCCATGACGCCTTTCATCACAATGCACCATTACCCCTTTCATCACAATTCTCCAGGCCCTCTGTCACCACAATGCTCCATAACCCCTGACATCACAATGGCCAACGACACCTGTCATCACAATTCACCATGGATCTTCTCATCAAAAGGCTCCATGCTCGTGTCATCACAATGATCCAAGACCCGTGTCATCACAATGCTCCATGGCCGGTCTCATCACAGTGCTCCATGACCCCTGTCATCAAAATTCTCCATGAACTTTCATCACAGTGCTCCATGAACACATTCATCACAATGCTCCATGATCCCTTTCATCACAATGCTCTAGGACCAACATCATCACAATGCTCCATGATCGCTATCATCACAATGCTCCATGACCCCTTTCATAACGATGCCCCAATACCCCCTTTCATCACAATGCTCCATGGTTCCTGTCATCACAGTGCGCCAGGACCCATGTCATCACAATGCTCTATGACCCTTTGTCATCACAATGTTCCATGGCCCTTGTCATCACAATGCTCCATGACCACATTCATCACAATGCTGCATGACCCGTTTCACCACAATGCTAAGTGGCCCTTGTCATCACAATGCTCCATGGTGCTTGTCATCACAATGCTCCATGCCCCCGTCATCACAATGCCCCATGACCCCTGTCATCACAAGAATCCATGGTCTTTGACATCACAGTGCTCCAGGACACCTGTCATCACAATGCTCGATGATTCGTTTCATCACAATGCTCCCTTACCCCTGTCATCACAGTGCTCCATGACCCCTTGCATCACAACGCTCCATGACCAATTGCATCACAACGCTCCATGACTCCTATCATCACAATGCTCTATGGCCCTTGTCATCACAATGCTCAATGCCCACTGTCATCACAATGCTCCATGAGCACATTCATCACAATACTCTATGAGCCGTTTCATCACAATGCTACATGGCCCTTGTCATCACAATGTTCTACGGTGCTTGTCATCACAATGCTGCATGACCCCTGTCATCACAATGCTCCATGGCCCTTGCCATCACAAAGCTCCATGAACGCTGTCATCACAATGCCCTATGACCAGTATCATCACACTGCTCCTTGACTGTTGTCATGAAAATGCTCCATAACCCCTGTCATCACAGTGAACCATGGCCCTTGTCATCACAATGCTCCGTGACCCATTTCATCACAATGCTCCATGACCACTTTCAGTACAGAGCTCCATGACCGCTATCATCACAATGATCCATGACCCCTTTCATCACAGTGTTCCAGTACCATTTTCATCACAATGATCCACGACCCCTATCACCACATTGCTCCATGACACTTATTTTCACTATGCTCTATGGCCCTTGTCATCACAATGCTCCATGGCCACTGTCATCACAATGCTCCATGACCCGTTTCATCACAATGCTAAATTTCCCTTGTCATCACAATGCTCCATGGCGCTTGTCATCACAGTGCTGCATGACTCCTGTCATCACACTGCCCTATGACCCCTGTCATCACAAGGCTCCATGGCCCTTGTCATCACAATGCTCCATAACACCTGTCATCACAATCCTCCATGCCCTTGTCATGACAATGCTCCATGACCCCTGTCATCACAAGGCTCCGTGGCCCTTGACATCACAATTCTCCCTGACACCTGACAACACAATGCTCCAGTACGCCTTTCATCACAATGCTCCAGGCCCCCTGTCATCACAATGCACCATGATCCCTTTCATGACAATAATCCATGACCCCTTTCATCACAATGCTCCAGTATGCCTTTCATCACAATACTCGATGCCCCCTGTCATCACAATGCCCCATGACCCCTCTCAGCAAAATATTCCATGCCCCTTGTAGTCACAATGCTCCATAACAGCTGTCATCACAATGCTCCATGACCCTTGTCATGACAATGCTCCATGGCAATTTTCATCACAATGTTCCATGCCCCCTTTCATCACAATTCTTCAAGACAACTTTCATCACAATGCTCCATGACCACTTTCATCACAATGCTGCTTGGCCTGGGTCATCGCAATGCTCCATGACTCCTTTCATCACAATGCTCCATGGCCTCTGACATCACAATGCTCCATAAGCCATGTCATCACAATATGCCATGACCCCGTCAAAACAATGCTCCATAACCCCTTTCATCACAATGCTCCGTGACCCACGTCAACACAATTGTCCAGGACCCCTTTCATCACAATGCTCCTTGGCACGTGTCATCACAAAGCTCCATGAACAGTATCATCACAATGCACCATGATCCCTTTCATAACAATGCACTATGACACCTGTCATCACAATGCTCCAAGACAATTGTCATCACAATGCCACATGACACCTGTCATCACAATACTCCCTGACCTTTGTCATCACAATGCTCCATGACGCCTTTCATCACAATGCACCATTACCCCTTTCATCACAATTCTCCAGGCCGTCACCACAATGCTCCATAACCCCTGACATCACAATGGCCAATGACACCTGTCATCACAATTCACCATGGATCTTGTCATCAAAAGGCTCCATGCTCGTGTCATCACAATGATCCAAGACCCGTGTCATCACAATGCTCCATGGCCGGTCTCATCACAGTGCTCCATAACCCCTGTCATCAAAATTCTCCATGAACTTTCATCACAGTGCTCCATGAACATATTCATCACAATGCTCCATGATCCCTTTCATCACAATGCTCTAGGACCAACATCATCACAATGCTCCATGATCGCTATCATCACAATGCTCCATGACCCCTTTCATAACGATGCTCCAATACCCCCTTTCATCACAATGCTCCATGGTTCCTGTCATCACAATGCACCAGGACCCATGTCATCACAATGCTCTATGACCCTTGTCATCACAATGTTCCATGGCCCTTGTCATCACAATGCTCCATGACCACATTCATCACAATGCTGCATGACCCGTTTCACCACAATGCTAAGTGGCCCTTGTCATCACAATGCTCCATGGTGCGTGTCATCACAATGCTCCATGCCCCCGTCATCACTATGCCCCATTACCCCTGTCATCACAAGAATCCATGGTCTTTGACATCACAGTGCTCCATGACACCTGTCATCACAATGCTCGATGATTCGTTTCATCACAATGCTCCCTTACCCCTCTCATCACAGTGCTCCATGACCCCTTGCATCACAACGCTCCATGACCAATTGCATCACAACGCTCCATGACTCCTATCATCACAATGCTCTATGGCCCTTGTCATCACAATGCTCAAAGCCCACTGTCATCACAATGCTCCATGAGCACATTCATCACAATACTCTATGAGCCGTTTCATCACAATGCTAAATGGCCCTTGTCATCCCAATGTTCTACGGTGCTTGTCATCACAATGCTGCATGACCCCTGTCATCACAATGCTCCATGGCCCTTGCCATCACAATGCTCCAAGAACGCTGTCATCACAATGCCCTATGACCAGTATCATCACAGTGCTCCTTGGCTGTTGTCATGAAAATGCTCCATAACCCCTGTCATCACAGTGAACCATGGCCCTTGTCATCACAATGCTCCCTGACCCATTTCATCACAATGCTCCATGACCACTTTCATTACAGAGCTCCATGACCGCTATCATCACAATTATCCATGACCCCTTTCATCACAGTGTTCCAGTACCATTTTCATCACAATGATCCACGACCCCTATCACCACATTGCTCCATGACACTTATTTTCACTATGCTCTATGGCCCTTGTCATCACAATGCTCCATGGCCACTGTCATCACAATGCTCCATGACCCGTTTCATCACAATGCTAAATTTCCCTTGTCATCACAATGCTCCATGGCGCTTGTCATCACAGTGCTGCATGACTCCTGTCATCACACTGCCCTATGACCCCTGTCATCACAAGGCTCCATGGCCCTTGTCATCACAATGCTCCATAACACCTGTCATCACAATCCTCCATGCCCTTGTCATGACAATGCTCCATGACCCCTGTCATCACAAGGCTCCGTGGCCCTTGACATCACAATTCTCCATGACACCTGACAACACAATGCTCCAGTACGCCTTTCATCACAATGCTCCAGGCCCCCTGTCATCACAATGCACCATGATCCCTTTCATGACAGTAAGCCATGACCCCTTTCATGACAATGCTCCAGTATGCCTTTCATCACAATACTCGATGCCCCCTGTCATCACAATGCCCCATGACCCCTCTCAGCAAAATATTCCATGCCCCTTGTAGTCACAATGCTCCATAACAGCTGTCATCACAATGCTCCATGAACCTTGTCATGACAATGCTCCATGGCATTTTTCATCACAATGTTCCATGACCCCTTTCATCACAATTCTTCAAGACAACATTCATCACAATGTTCCATGACCACTTTCATCACAATGCTCCTTGGCCTGGGTCATCGCAATGCTCCATGACTCCTTTCATCACAATGCTCCATGGCCTCTGACATCACAATGCTCCATAAGCCATGTCATCACAATGAGCCATGACCCCGTCAAAACAATGCTCCATAACCCCTTTCATCACAATGCTCCGTGACCCACGTCAACACAATTGTCCAGGACCCCTTTCATCACAATGCTCCTTGGCACGTGTCATCAGAATGCTCCATGAACAGTATCATCACAATGCCCCATGATCCCTCTCATAACAATGTACTATGACACCTGTCATCACAATACTCCAAGACAACTGTCATCACAATGCCACATGACTCCTGTCATCACAATATTCCCTGACCTTTGTCATCACAATGCTCCATGACGCCTTTCATCACAATGCACCATTACCCCTTTCATCACAATTCTCCAGGCCCTCTGTCACCACAATGCTCCATAACCCCTGACATCACAATGGCCAACGACACCTGTCATCACAATTCACCATGGATCTTCTCATCAAAAGGCTCCATGCTCGTGTCATCACAATGATCCAAGACCCGTGTCATCACAATGCTCCATGGCCGGTCTCATCACAGTGCTCCATGACCCCTGTCATCAAAATTCTCCATGAACTTTCATCACAGTGCTCCATGAACACATTCATCACAATGCTCCATGATCCCTTTCATCACAATGCTCTAGGACCAACATCATCACAATGCTCCATGATCGCTATCATCGCAATGCTCCATGACCCCTTTCATAACGATGCTCCAATACCCCCTTTCATCACAATGCTCCATGGTTCCTGTCATCACAATGCGCCAGGACCCATGTCATCACAATGCTCTATGACCCTTGTCATCACAATGTTCCATGGCCCTTGTCATCACAATGCTCCATGACCACATTCATCACAATGCTGCATGACCCGTTTCACCACAATGCTAAGTGGCCCTTGTCATCACAATGCTCCATGGTGCTTGTCATCACAATGCTCCATGCCCCCGTCATCACAATGCCCCATGACCCCTGTCATCACAAGAATCCATGGTCTTTGACATCACAGTGCTCCATGACACCTGTCATCACAATGCTCGATGATTCGTTTCATCACAATGCTCCCTTACCCCTGTCATCACAGTGCTCCATGACCCCTTGCATCACAACGCTCCATGACCAATTGCATCACAACGCTCCATGACTCCTATCATCACAATGCTCTATGGCCCTTGTCATCACAATGCTCAATGCCCACTGTCATCACAATGCTCCATGAGCACATTCATCACAATACTCTATGAGCCGTTTCATCACAATGGTAATTGGCCCTTGTTATCATAATGTTCTACGGTGCTTGTCATCACAATGCTGCATGACCCCTGTCATCACAATGCTCCATGGCCCTTGCCATCACAATGCTCCATGAACACTGTCATCACAATGCCCTATGACCAGTATCACCACAGTGCTCCTTGGCTGTTGTCATGAAAATGCTCCATAACCCCTGTCATCACAGTGAACCATGGCCCTTGTCATCACAATGCTCCCTGAACCATTTCATCACAATGCTCCATGACCACTTTCATTACAGAGCTCCATGACCACTATCATCACAATGATCCATGACCCCTTTCATCACAGTGTTCCAGTACCATTTTCATCACAATGATCCACGACCCCTATCACCACATTGCTCCATGACACTTATTTTCACTATGCTCTATGGCCCTTGTCATCACAATGCTCCATGGCCACTGTCATCACAATGCTCCATGACCCGTTTCATCACAATTCTAAATTTCCCTTGTCATCACAATGCTCCATGGCGCTTGTCATCACAGTGCTGCATGACTCCTGTCATCACACTGCCCTATGACCCCTGTCATCACAAGGCTCCATGGCCCTTGTCATCACAATGCTCCATAACACCTGTCATCACAATCCTCCATGCCCTTGTCATGACAATGCTCCATGACCCCTGTCATCACAAGGCTCCGTGGCCCTTGACATCACAATTCTCCATGACACCTGACAACACAATGCTCCAGTACGCCTTTCATCACAATGCTCCAGGCCCCCTGTCATCACAATGCACCATGATCCCTTTCATGACAGTAAGCCATGACCCCTTTCATGACAATGCTCCAGTATGCCTTTCATCACAATACTCGATGCCCCCTGTCATCACAATGCCCCATGACCCCTCTCAGCAAAATATTCCATGACCCTTGTAGTCACAATGCTCCATAACAGCTGTCATCACAATGCTCCATGAACCTTGTCATGACAATGCTCCATGGCATTTTTCATCACAATGTTCCATGACCCCTTTCATCACAATTCTTCAAGACAACATTCATCACAATGTTCCATGACCACTTTCATCACAATGCTCCTTGGCCTGGGTCATCGCAATGCTCCATGACTCCTTTCATCACAATGCTCCATGGCCTCTGACATCACAATGCTCCATAAGCCATGTCATCACAATGAGCCATGACCCCGTCAAAACAATGCTCCATAACCCCTTTCATCACAATGCTCCGTGACCCACGTCAACACAATTGTCCAGGACCCCTTTCATCACAATGCTCCTTGGCACGTGTCATCAGAATGCTCCATGAACAGTATCATCACAATGCCCCATGATCCCTCTCATAACAATGTACTATGACACCTGTCATCACAATGCTCCAAGACAACTGTCATCACAATGCCACATGACTCCTGTCATCACAATATTCCCTGACCTTTGTCATCACAATGCTCCATGACGCCTTTCATCACAATGCACCATTACCCCTTTCATCACAATTCTCCAGGCCCTCTGTCACCACAATGCTCCATAACCCCTGACATCACAATGGCCAACGACACCTGTCATCACAATTCACCATGGATCTTCTCATCAAAAGGCTCCATGCTCGTGTCATCACAATGATCCAAGACCCGTGTCATCACAATGCTCCATGGCCGGTCTCATCACAGTGCTCCATGACCCCTGTCATCAAAATTCTCCATGAACTTTCATCACAGTGCTCCATGAACACATTCATCACAATGCTCCATGATCCCTTTCATCACAATGCTCTAGGACCAACATCATCACAATGCTCCATGATCGCTATCATCGCAATGCTCCATGACCCCTTTCATAACGATGCTCCAATACCCCCTTTCATCACAATGCTCCATGGTTCCTGTCATCACAATGCGCCAGGACCCATGTCATCACAATGCTCTATGACCCTTGTCATCACAATGTTCCATGGCCCTTGTCATCACAATGCTCCATGACCACATTCATCACAATGCTGCATGACCCGTTTCACCACAATGCTAAGTGGCCCTTGTCATCACAATGCTCCATGGTGCTTGTCATCACAATGCTCCATGCCCCCGTCATCACAATGCCCCATGACCCCTGTCATCACAAGAATCCATGGTCTTTGACATCAAAGTGCTCCATGACACCTGTCATCACAATGCTCGATGATTCGTTTCATCACAATGCTCCCTTACCTCTGTCATCACAGTGCTCCATGACCCCTTGCATCACAACGCTCCATGACCAATTGCATCACAACGCTCCATGACTCCTATCATCACAATGCTCTATGGCCCTTGTCATCACAATGCTCAATGCCCACTGTCATCACAATGCTCCATGAGCACATTCATCACAATACTCTATGAGCCGTTTCATCACAATGGTAATTGGCCCTTGTTATCACAATGTTCTACGGTGCTTGTCATCACAATGCTGCATGACCCCTGTCATCACAATGCTCCATGGCCCTTGCCATCACAATGCTCCATGAACACTGTCATCACAATGCCCTATGACCAGTATCACCACAGTGCTCCTTGGCTGTTGTCATGAAAATGCTCCATAACCCCTGTCATCACAGTGAACCATGGCCCTTGTCATCACAATGCTCCCTGAACCATTTCATCACAATGCTCCATGACCACTTTCATTACAGAGCTCCATGACCGCTATCATCACAATGATCCATGACCCCTTTCATCACAGTGTTCCAGTACCATTTTCATCACAATGATCCACGACCCCTATCACCACATTGCTCCATGACACTTATTTTCACTATGCTCTATGGCCCTTGTCATCACAATGCTCCATGGCCACTGTCATCACAATGCTCCATGACCCGTTTCATCACAATGCTAAATTTCCCTTGTCATCACAATGCTCCATGGCGCTTGTCATCACAGTGCTGCATGACTCCTGTCATCACACTGCCCTATGACCCCTGTCATCACAAGGCTCCATGGCCCTTGTCATCACAATGCTCCATAACACCTGTCATCACAATCCTCCATGCCCTTGTCATGACAATGCTCCATGACCCCTGTCATCACAAGGCTCCGTGGCCCTTGACATCACAATTCTCCATGACACCTGACAACACAATGCTCCAGTACGCCTTTCATCACAATGCTCCAGGCCCCCTGTCATCACAATGCACCATGATCCCTTTCATGACAGTAATCCATGACCCCTTTCATGACAATGCTCCAGTATGCCTTTCATCACAATACTCGATGCCCCCTGTCATCACAATGCCCCATGACCCCTCTCAGCAAAATATTCCATGACCCTTGTAGTCACAATGCTCCATAACAGCTGTCATCACAATGCTCCATGAACCTTGTCATGACAATGCTCCATGGCATTTTTCATCACAATGTTCCATGACCCCTTTCATCACAATTCTTCAAGACAACATTCATCACAATGTTCCATGACCACTTTCATCACAATGCTCCTTGGCCTGGGTCATCGCAATGCTCCATGACTCCTTTCATCACAATGCTCCATGGCCTCTGACATCACAATGCTCCATAAGCCATGTCATCACAATGAGCCATGACCCCGTCAAAACAATGCTCCATAACCCCTTTCATCACAATGCTCCGTGACCCACGTCAACACAATTGTCCAGGACCCCTTTCATCACAATGCTCCTTGGCACGTGTCATCAGAATGCTCCATGAACAGTATCATCACAATGCCCCATGATCCCTCTCATAACAATGTACTATGACACCTGTCATCACAATGCTCCAAGACAACTGTCATCACAATGCCACATGACTCCTGTCATCACAATATTCCCTGACCTTTGTCATCACAATGCTCCATGACGCCTTTCATCACAATGCACCATTACCCCTTTCATCACAATTCTCCAGGCCCTCTGTCACCACAATGCTCCATAACCCCTGACATCACAATGGCCAACGACACCTGTCATCACAATTCACCATGGATCTTCTCATCAAAAGGCTCCATGCTCGTGTCATCACAATGATCCAAGACCCGTGTCATCACAATGCTCCATGGCCGGTCTCATCACAGTGCTCCATGACCCCTGTCATCAAAATTCTCCATGAACTTTCATCACAGTGCTCCATGAACACATTCATCACAATGCTCCATGATCCCTTTCATCACAATGCTCTAGGACCAACATCATCACAATGCTCCATGATCGCTATCATCGCAATGCTCCATGACCCCTTTCATAACGATGCTCCAATACCCCCTTACATCACAATGCTCCATGGTTCCTGTCATCACAATGCGCCAGGACCCATGTCATCACAATGCTCTATGACCCTTGTCATCACAATGTTCCATGGCCCTTGTCATCACAATGCTCCATGACCACATTCATCACAATGCTGCATGACCCGTTTCACCACAATGCTAAGTGGCCCTTGTCATCACAATGCTCCATGGTGCTTGTCATCACAATGCTCCATGCCCCCGTCATCACAATGCCCCATGACCCCTGTCATCACAAGAATCCATGGTCTTTGACATCACAGTGCTCCATGACACCTGTCATCACAATGCTCGATGATTCGTTTCATCACAATGCTCCCTTACCCCTGTCATCACAGTGCTCCATGACCCCTTGCATCACAACGCTCCATGACCAATTGCATCACAACGCTCCATGACTCCTATCATCACAATGCTCTATGGCCCTTGTCATCACAATGCTCAATGCCCACTGTCATCACAATGCTCCATGAGCACATTCATCACAATACTCTATGAGCCGTTTCATCACAATGGTAATTGGCCCTTGTCATCACAATGTTCTACGGTGCTTGTCATCACAATGCTGCATGACCCCTGTCATCACAATGCTCCATGGCCCTTGCCATCACAATGCTCCATGAACACTGTCATCACAATGCCCTATGACCAGTATCACCACAGTGCTCCTTGGCTGTTGTCATGAAAATGCTCCATAACCCCTGTCATCACAGTGAACCATGGCCCTTGTCATCACAATGCTCCCTGAACCATTTCATCACAATGCTCCATGACCACTTTCATTACAGAGCTCCATGACCACTATCATCACAATGATCCATGACCCCTTTCATCACAGTGTTCCAGTACCATTTTCATCACAATGATCCACGACCCCTATCACCACATTGCTCCATGACACTTATTTTCACTATGCTCTATGGCCCTTGTCATCACAATGCTCCATGGCCACTGTCATCACAATGCTCCATGACCCGTTTCATCACAATGCTAAATTTCCCTTGTCATCACAATGCTCCATGGCGCTTGTCATCACAGTGCTGCATGACTCCTGTCATCACACTGCCCTATGACCCCTGTCATCACAAGGCTCCATGGCCCTTGTCATCACAATGCTCCATAACACCTGTCATCACAATCCTCCATGCCCTTGTCATGACAATGCTCCATGACCCCTGTCATCACAAGGCTCCGTGGCCCTTGACATCACAATTCTCCATGACACCTGACAACACAATGCTCCAGTACGCCTTTCATCACAATGCTCCAGGCCCCCTGTCATCACAATGCACCATGATCCCTTTCATGACAGTAATCCATGACCCCTTTCATGACAATGCTCCAGTATGCCTTTCATCACAATACTCGATGCCCCCTCTCATCACAATGCCCCATGACCCCTCTCAGCAAAATATTCCATGACCCTTGTAGTCACAATGCTCCATAACAGCTGTCATCACAATGCTCCATGAACCTTGTCATGACAATGCTCCATGGCATTTTTCATCACAATGTTCCATGACCCCTTTCATCACAATTCTTCAAGACAACATTCATCACAATGTTCCATGACCACTTTCATCACAATGCTCCTTGGCCTGGGTCATCGCAATGCTCCATGACTCCTTTCATCACAATGCTCCATGGCCTCTGACATCACAATGCTCCATAAGCCATGTCATCACAATGAGCCATGACCCCGTCAAAACAATGCTCCATAACCCCTTTCATCACAATGCTCCGTGACCCACGTCAACACAATTGTCCAGGACCCCTTTCATCACAATGCTCCTTGGCACGTGTCATCAGAATGCTCCATGAACAGTATCATCACAATGCCCCATGATCCCTCTCATAACAATGTACTATGACACCTGTCATCACAATGCTCCAAGACAACTGTCATCACAATGCCACATGACTCCTGTCATCACAATATTCCCTGACCTTTGTCATCACAATGCTCCATGACGCCTTTCATCACAATGCACCATTACCCCTTTCATCACAATTCTCCAGGCCCTCTGTCACCACAATGCTCCATAACCCCTGACATCACAATGGCCAACGACACCTGTCATCACAATTCACCATGGATCTTCTCATCAAAAGGCTCCATGCTCGTGTCATCACAATGATCCAAGACCCGTGTCATCACAATGCTCCATGGCCGGTCTCATCACAGTGCTCCATGACCCCTGTCATCAAAATTCTCCATGAACTTTCATCACAGTGCTCCATGAACACATTCATCACAATGCTCCATGATCCCTTTCATCACAATGCTCTAGGACCAACATCATCACAATGCTCCATGATCGCTATCATCGCAATGTTCCATGACCCCTTTCATAACGATGCTCCAATACCCCCTTACATCACAATGCTCCATGGTTCCTGTCATCACAATGCGCCAGGACCCATGTCATCACAATGCTCTATGACCCTTGTCATCACAATGTTCCATGGCCCTTGTCATCACAATGCTCCATGACCACATTCATCACAATGCTGCATGACCCGTTTCACCACAATGCTAAGTGGCCCTTGTCATCACAATGCTCCATGGTGCTTGTCATCACAATGCTCCATGCCCCCGTCATCACAATGCCCCATGACCCCTGTCATCACAAGAATCCATGGTCTTTGACATCAAAGTGCTCCATGACACCTGTCATCACAATGCTCGATGATTCGTTTCATCACAATGCTCCCTTACCCCTGTCATCACAGTGCTCCATGACCCCTTGCATCACAACGCTCCATGACCAATTGCATCACAACGCTCCATGACTCCTATCATCACAATGCTCTATGGCCCTTGTCATCACAATGCTCAAAGCCCACTGTCATCACAATGCTCCATGAGCACATTCATCACAATACTCTATGAGCCGTTTCATCACAATGCTAAATGGCCCTTGTCATCCCAATGTTCTACGGTGCTTGTCATCACAATGCTGCATGACCCCTGTCATCACAATGCTCCATGGCCCTTGCCATCACAATGCTCCATGAACACTGTCATCACAATGCCCTATGACCAGTATCACCACAGTGCTCCTTGGCTGTTGTCATGAAAATGCTCCATAACCCCTGTCATCACAGTGAACCATGGCCCTTGTCATCACAATGCTCCCTGAACCATTTCATCACAATGCTCCATGACCACTTTCATTACAGAGCTCCATGACCGCTATCATCACAATGATCCATGACCCCTTTCATCACAGTGTTCCAGTACCATTTTCATCACAATGATCCACGACCCCTATCACCACATTGCTCCATGACACTTATTTTCACTATGCTCTATGGCCCTTGTCATCACAATGCTCCATGGCCACTGTCATCACAATGCTCCATGACCCGTTTCATCACAATGCTAAATTTCCCTTGTCATCACAATGCTCCATGGCGCTTGTCATCACAGTGCTGCATGACTCCTGTCATCACACTGCCCTATGACCCCTGTCATCACAAGGCTCCATGGCCCTTGTCATCACAATGCTCCATAACACCTGTCATCACAATCCTCCATGCCCTTGTCATGACAATGCTCCATGACCCCTGTCATCACAAGGCTCCGTGGCCCTTGACATCACAATTCTCCATGACACCTGACAACACAATGCTCCAGTACGCCTTTCATCACAATGCTCCAGGCCCCCTGTCATCACAATGCACCATGATCCCTTTCATGACAGTAATCCATGACCCCTTTCATGACAATGCTCCAGTATGCCTTTCATCACAATACTCGATGCCCCCTGTCATCACAATGCCCCATGACCCCTCTCAGCAAAATATTCCATGACCCTTGTAGTCACAATGCTCCATAACAGCTGTCATCACAATGCTCCATGAACCTTGTCATGACAATGCTCCATGGCATTTTTCATCACAATGTTCCATGACCCCTTTCATCACAATTCTTCAAGACAACATTCATCACAATGTTCCATGACCACTTTCATCACAATGCTCCTTGGCCTGGGTCATCGCAATGCTCCATGACTCCTTTCATCACAATGCTCCATGGCCTCTGACATCACAATGCTCCATAAGCCATGTCATCACAATGAGCCATGACCCCGTCAAAACAATGCTCCATAACCCCTTTCATCACAATGCTCCGTGACCCACGTCAACACAATTGTCCAGGACCCCTTTCATCACAATGCTCCTTGGCACGTGTCATCAGAATGCTCCATGAACAGTATCATCACAATGCCCCATGATCCCTCTCATAACAATGTACTATGACACCTGTCATCACAATGCTCCAAGACAACTGTCATCACAATGCCACATGACTCCTGTCATCACAATATTCCCTGACCTTTGTCATCACAATGCTCCATGACGCCTTTCATCACAATGCACCATTACCCCTTTCATCACAATTCTCCAGGCCCTCTGTCACCACAATGCTCCATAACCCCTGACATCACAATGGCCAACGACACCTGTCATCACAATTCACCATGGATCTTCTCATCAAAAGGCTCCATGCTCGTGTCATCACAATGATCCAAGACCCGTGTCATCACAATGCTCCATGGCCGGTCTCATCACAGTGCTCCATGACCCCTGTCATCAAAATTCTCCATGAACTTTCATCACAGTGCTCCATGAACACATTCATCACAATGCTCCATGATCCCTTTCATCACAATGCTCTAGGACCAACATCATCACAATGCTCCATGATCGCTATCATCGCAATGCTCCATGACCCCTTTCATAACGATGCTCCAATACCCCCTTACATCACAATGCTCCATGGTTCCTGTCATCACAATGCGCCAGGACCCATGTCATCACAATGCTCTATGACCCTTGTCATCACAATGTTCCATGGCCCTTGTCATCACAATGCTCCATGACCACATTCATCACAATGCTGCATGACCCGTTTCACCACAATGCTAAGTGGCCCTTGTCATCACAATGCTCCATGGTGCTTGTCATCACAATGCTCCATGCCCCCGTCATCACAATGCCCCATGACCCCTGTCATCACAAGAATCCATGGTCTTTGACATCACAGTGCTCCATGACACCTGTCATCACAATGCTCGATGATTCGTTTCATCACAATGCTCCCTTACCCCTGTCATCACAGTGCTCCATGACCCCTTGCATCACAACGCTCCATGACCAATTGCATCACAACGCTCCATGACTCCTATCATCACAATGCTCTATGGCCCTTGTCATCACAATGCTCAATGCCCACTGTCATCACAATGCTCCATGAGCACATTCATCACAATACTCTATGAGCCGTTTCATCACAATGGTAATTGGCCCTTGTCATCACAATGTTCTACGGTGCTTGTCATCACAATGCTGCATGACCCCTGTCATCACAATGCTCCATGGCCCTTGCCATCACAATGCTCCATGAACACTGTCATCACAATGCCCTATGACCAGTATCACCACAGTGCTCCTTGGCTGTTGTCATGAAAATGCTCCATAACCCCTGTCATCACAGTGAACCATGGCCCTTGTCATCACAATGCTCCCTGAACCATTTCATCACAATGCTCCATGACCACTTTCATTACAGAGCTCCATGACCACTATCATCACAATGATCCATGACCCCTTTCATCACAGTGTTCCAGTACCATTTTCATCACAATGATCCACGACCCCTATCACCACATTGCTCCATGACACTTATTTTCACTATGCTCTATGGCCCTTGTCATCACAATGCTCCATGGCCACTGTCATCACAATGCTCCATGACCCGTTTCATCACAATGCTAAATTTCCCTTGTCATCACAATGCTCCATGGCGCTTGTCATCACAGTGCTGCATGACTCCTGTCATCACACTGCCCTATGACCCCTGTCATCACAAGGCTCCATGGCCCTTGTCATCACAATGCTCCATAACACCTGTCATCACAATCCTCCATGCCCTTGTCATGACAATGCTCCATGACCCCTGTCATCACAAGGCTCCGTGGCCCTTGACATCACAATTCTCCATGACACCTGACAACACAATGCTCCAGTACGCCTTTCATCACAATGCTCCAGGCCCCCTGTCATCACAATGCACCATGATCCCTTTCATGACAGTAATCCATGACCCCTTTCATGACAATGCTCCAGTATGCCTTTCATCACAATACTCGATGCCCCCTGTCATCACAATGCCCCATGACCCCTCTCAGCAAAATATTCCATGACCCTTGTAGTCACAATGCTCCATAACAGCTGTCATCACAATGCTCCATGAACCTTGTCATGACAATGCTCCATGGCATTTTTCATCACAATGTTCCATGACCCCTTTCATCACAATTCTTCAAGACAACATTCATCACAATGTTCCATGACCACTTTCATCACAATGCTCCTGGGCCTGGGTCATCGCAATGCTCCATGACTCCTTTCATCACAATGCTCCATGGCCTCTGACATCACAATGCTCCATAAGCCATGTCATCACAATGAGCCATGACCCCGTCAAAACAATGCTCCATAACCCCTTTCATCACAATGCTCCGTGACCCACGTCAACACAATTGTCCAGGACCCCTTTCATCACAATGCTCCTTGGCACGTGTCATCAGAATGCTCCATGAACAGTATCATCACAATGCCCCATGATCCCTCTCATAACAATGTACTATGACACCTGTCATCACAATGCTCCAAGACAACTGTCATCACAATGCCACATGACTCCTGTCATCACAATATTCCCTAACCTTTGTCATCACAATGCTCCATGACGCGTTTCATCACAATGCACCATTACCCCTTTCATCACAATTCTCCAGGCCCTCTGTCACCACAATGCTCCATAACCCCTGACATCACAATGGCCAACGACACCTGTCATCACAATTCACCATGGATCTTCTCATCAAAAGGCTCCATGCTCGTGTCATCACAATGATCCAAGACCCGTGTCATCACAATGCTCCATGGCCGGTCTCATCACAGTGCTCCATAACCCCTGTCATCAAAATTCTCCATGAACTTTCATCACAGTGCTCCATGAACACATTCATCACAATGCTCCATGATCCCTTTCATCACAATGCTCTAGGACCAACATCATCACAATGCTCCATGATCGCTATCATCGCAATGCTCCATGACCCCTTTCATAACGATGCTCCAATACCCCCTTACATCACAATGCTCCATGGTTCCTGTCATCACAATGCGCCAGGACCCATGTCATCACAATGCTCTATGACCCTTGTCATCACAATGTTCCATGGCCCTTGTCATCACAATGCTCCATGACCACATTCATCACAATGCTGCATGACCCGTTTCACCACAATGCTAAGTGGCCCTTGTCATCACAATGCTCCATGGTGCTTGTCATCACAATGCTCCATGCCCCCGTCATCACAATGCCCCATGACCCCTGTCATCACAAGAATCCATGGTCTTTGACATCAAAGTGCTCCATGACACCTGTCATCACAATGCTCGATGATTCGTTTCATCACAATGCTCCCTTACCCCTGTCATCACAGTGCTCCATGACCCCTTGCATCACAACGCTCCATGACCAATTGCATCACAACGCTCCATGACTCCTATCATCACAATGCTCTATGGCCCTTGTCATCACAATGCTCAATGCCCACTGTCATCACAATGCTCCATGAGCACATTCATCACAATACTCTATGAGCCGTTTCATCACAATGCTAAATGGCCCTTGTCATCACAATGTTCTACGGTGCTTGTCATCACAATGCTGCATGACCCCTGTCATCACAATGCTCCATGGCCCTTGCCATCACAATGCTCCATGAACACTGTCATCACAATGCCCTATGACCAGTATCATCACAGTGCTCCTTGGCTCTTGTCATGAAAATGCTCCATAACCCCTGTCATCACAGTGAACCATGGCCCTTGTCATCACAATGCTCCCTGACCCATTTCATCACAATGCTCCATGACCACTTTCATTACAGAGCTCCATGACCGCTATCATCACAATGATCCATGACCCCTTTCATCACAGTGTTCCAGTACCATTTTCATCACAATGATCCACGACCCCTATCACCACAATGCTCCATGACACATATTTTCACTATGCTCTATGGCCCTTGTCATCACAATGCTCCATGGCCACTGTCATCACAATGCTCCATGACCCGTTTCATCACAATGCTAAATTTCCCTTGTCAACACAATGCTCCATGGCGCTTGTCATCACAGTGCTGCATGACTCCTGTCATCACACTGCCCTATGACCCCTGTCATCACAAGGCTCCATGGCCCTTGTCATCACAATGCTCCATAACACCTGTCATCACAATCCTCCATGCCCTTGTCATGACAATGCTCCATGACCCCTGTCATCACAAGGCTCCGTGGCCCTTGACATCACAATTCTCCATGACACCTGACAACACAATGCTCCAGTACGCCTTTCATCACAATGCTCCAGGCCCCCTGTCATCACAATTCACCATGATCCCTTTCATGACAGTAATCCATGACCCCTTTCATGACAATGCTCCAGTATGCCTTTCATCACAATACTCGATGCCCCCTGTCATCACAATGCCCCATGACCCCTCTCAGCAAAATATTCCATGACCCTTGTAGTCACAATGCTCCATAACAGCTGTCATCACAATGCTCCATGAACCTTGTCATGACAATGCTCCATGGCATTTTTCATCACAATGTTCCATGACCCCTTTCATCACAATTCTTCAAGACAACATTCATCACAATGTTCCATGACCACTTTCATCACAATGCTCCTTGGCCTGGGTCATCGAAATGCTCCATGACTCCTTTCATCACAATGCTCCATGGCCTCTGACATCACAATGCTCCATAAGCCATGTCATCACAATGAGCCATGACCCCGTCAAAACAATGCTCCATAACCCCTTTCATCACAATGCTCCGTGACCCACGTCAACACAATTGTCCAGGACCCCTTTCATCACAATGCTCCTTGGCACGTGTCATCAGAATGCTCCATGAACAGTATCATCACAATGCCCCATGATCCCTCTCATAACAATGTACTATGACACCTGTCATCACAATACTCCAAGACAACTGTCATCACAATGCCACATGACTCCTGTCATCACAATATTCCCTGACCTTTGTCATCACAATGCTCCATGACGCCTTTCATCACAATGCACCATTACCCCTTTCATCACAATTCTCCAGGCCCTCTGTCACCACAATGCTCCATAACCCCTGACATCACAATGGCCAACGACACCTGTCATCACAATTCACCATGGATCTTCTCATCAAAAGGCTCCATGCTCGTGTCATCACAATGATCCAAGACCCGTGTCATCACAATGCTCCATGGCCGGTCTCATCACAGTGCTCCATGACCCCTGTCATCAAAATTCTCCATGAACTTTCATCACAGTGCTCCATGAACACATTCATCACAATGCTCCATGATCCCTTTCATCACAATGCTCTAGGACCAACATCATCACAATGCTCCATGATCGCTATCATCGCAATGCTCCATGACCCCTTTCATAACGATGCTCCAATACCCCCTTTCATCACAATGCTCCATGGTTCCTGTCATCACAATGCGCCAGGACCCATGTCATCACAATGCTCTATGACCCTTGTCATCACAATGTTCCATGGCCCTTGTCATCACAATGCTCCATGACCACATTCATCACAATGCTGCATGACCCGTTTCACCACAATGCTAAGTGGCCCTTGTCATCACAATGCTCCATGGTGCTTGTCATCACAATGCTCCATGCCCCCGTCATCACAATGCCCCATGACCCCTGTCATCACAAGAATCCATGGTCTTTGACATCAAAGTACTCCATGACACCTGTCATCACAATGCTCGATGATTCGTTTCATCACAATGCTCCCTTACCCCTGTCATCACAGTGCTCCATGACCCCTTGCATCACAACGCTCCATGACCAATTGCATCACAACGCTCCATGACTCCTATCATCACAATGCTCTATGGCCCTTGTCATCACAATGCTCAATGCCCACTGTCATCACAATGCTCCATGAGCACATTCATCACAATACTCTATGAGCCGTTTCATCACAATGGTAATTGGCCCTTGTCATCACAATGTTCTACGGTGCTTGTCATCACAATGCTGCATGACCCCTGTCATCACAATGCTCCATGGCCCTTGCCATCACAATGCTCCATGAACACTGTCATCACAATGCCCTATGACCAGTATCACCACAGTGCTCCTTGGCTGTTGTCATGAAAATGCTCCATAACCCCTGTCATCACAGTGAACCATGGCCCTTGTCATCACAATGCTCCCTGAACCATTTCATCACAATGCTCCATGACCACTTTCATTACAGAGCTCCATGACCGCTATCATCACAATGATCCATGACCCCTTTCATCACAGTGTTCCAGTACCATTTTCATCACAATGATCCACGACCCCTATCACCACATTGCTCCATGACACTTATTTTCACTATGCTCTATGGCCCTTGTCATCACAATGCTCCATGGCCACTGTCATCACAATGCTCCATGACCCGTTTCATCACAATGCTAAATTTCCCTTGTCATCACAATGCTCCATGGCGCTTGTCATCACAGTGCTGCATGACTCCTGTCATCACACTGCCCTATGACCCCTGTCATCACAAGGCTCCATGGCCCTTGTCATCACAATGCTCCATAACACCTGTCATCACAATCCTCCATGCCCTTGTCATGACAATGCTCCATGACCCCTGTCATCACAAGGCTCCGTGGCCCTTGACATCACAATTCTCCATGACACCTGACAACACAATGCTCCAGTACGCCTTTCATCACAATGCTCCAGGCCCCCTGTCATCACAATGCACCATGATCCCTTTCATGACAGTAATCCATGACCCCTTTCATGACAATGCTCCAGTATGCCTTTCATCACAATACTCGATGCCCCCTCTCATCACAATGCCCCATGAACCCTCTCAGCAAAATATTCCATGACCCTTGTAGTCACAATGCTCCATAACAGCTGTCATCACAATGCTCCATGAACCTTGTCATGACAATGCTCCATGGCATTTTTCATCACAATGTTCCATGACCCCTTTCATCACAATTCTTCAAGACAACATTCATCACAATGTTCCATGACCACTTTCATCACAATGCTCCTTGGCCTGGGTCATCGCAATGCTCCATGACTCCTTTCATCACAATGCTCCATGGCCTCTGACATCACAATGCTCCATAAGCCATGTCATCACAATGAGCCATGACCCCGTCAAAACAATGCTCCATAACCCCTTTCATCACAATGCTCCGTGACCCACGTCAACACAATTGTCCAGGACCCCTTTCATCACAATGCTCCTTGGCACGTGTCATCAGAATGCTCCATGAACAGTATCATCACAATGCCCCATGATCCCTCTCATAACAATGTACTATGACACCTGTCATCACAATGCTCCAAGACAACTGTCATCACAATGCCACATGACTCCTGTCATCACAATATTCCCTGACCTTTGTCATCACAATGCTCCATGACGCCTTTCATCACAATGCACCATTACCCCTTTCATCACAATTCTCCAGGCCCTCTGTCACCACAATGCTCCATAACCCCTGACATCACAATGGCCAACGACACCTGTCATCACAATTCACCATGGATCTTCTCATCAAAAGGCTCCATGCTCGTGTCATCACAATGATCCAAGACCCGTGTCATCACAATGCTCCATGGCCGGTCTCATCACAGTGCTCCATGACCCCTGTCATCAAAATTCTCCATGAACTTTCATCACAGTGCTCCATGAACACATTCATCACAATGCTCCATGATCCCTTTCATCACAATGCTCTAGGACCAACATCATCACAATGCTCCATGATCGCTATCATCGCAATGCTCCATGACCCCTTTCATAACGATGCTCCAATACCCCCTTACATCACAATGCTCCATGGTTCCTGTCATCACAATGCGCCAGGACCCATGTCATCACAATGCTCTATGACCCTTGTCATCACAATGTTCCATGGCCCTTGTCATCACAATGCTCCATAACCACATTCATCACAATGCTGCATGACCCGTTTCACCACAATGCTAAGTGGCCCTTGTCATCACAATGCTCCATGGTGCTTGTCATCACAATGCTCCATGCCCCCGTCATCACAATGCCCCATGACCCCTGTCATCACAAGAATCCATGGTCTTTGACATCAAAGTGCTCCATGACACCTGTCATCACAATGCTCGATGATTCGTTTCATCACAATGCTCCCTTACCCCTGTCATCACAGTGCTCCATGACCCCTTGCATCACAACGCTCCATGACCAATTGCATCACAACGCTCCATGACTCCTATCATCACAATGCTCTATGGCCCTTGTCATCACAATGCTCAATGCCCACTGTCATCACAATGCTCCATGAGCACATTCATCACAATACTCTATGAGCCGTTTCATCACAATGGTAATTGGCCCTTGTCATCACAATGTTCTACGGTGCTTGTCATCACAATGCTGCATGACCCCTGTCATCACAATGCTCCATGGCCCTTGCCATCACAATGCTCCATGAACACTGTCATCACAATGCCCTATGACCAGTATCACCACAGTGCTCCTTGGCTGTTGTCATGAAAATGCTCCATAACCCCTGTCATCACAGTGAACCATGGCCCTTGTCATCACAATGCTCCCTGAACCATTTCATCACAATGCTCCATGACCACTTTCATTACAGAGCTCCATGACCACTATCATCACAATGATCCATGACCCCTTTCATCACAGTGTTCCAGTACCATTTTCATCACAATGATCCACGACCCCTATCACCACATTGCTCCATGACACTTATTTTCACTATGCTCTATGGCCCTTGTCATCACAATGCTCCATGGCCACTGTCATCACAATGCTCCATGACCCGTTTCATCACAATGCTAAATTTCCCTTGTCATCACAATGCTCCATGGCGCTTGTCATCACAGTGCTGCATGACTCCTGTCATCACACTGCCCTATGACCCCTGTCATCACAAGGCTCCATGGCCCTTGTCATCACAATGCTCCATAACACCTGTCATCACAATCCTCCATGCCCTTGTCATGACAATGCTCCATGACCCCTGTCATCACAAGGCTCCGTGGCCCTTGACATCACAATTCTCCATGACACCTGACAACACAATGCTCCAGTACGCCTTTCATCACAATGCTCCAGGCCCCCTGTCATCACAATGCACCATGATCCCTTTCATGACAGTAATCCATGACCCCTTTCATGACAATGCTCCAGTATGCCTTTCATCACAATACTCGATGCCCCCTGTCATCACAATGCCCCATGACCCCTCTCAGCAAAATATTCCATGACCCTTGTAGTCACAATGCTCCATAACAGCTGTCATCACAATGCTCCATGAACCTTGTCATGACAATGCTCCATGGCATTTTTCATCACAATGTTCCATGACCCCTTTCATCACAATTCTTCAAGACAACATTCATCACAATGTTCCATGACCACTTTCATCACAATGCTCCTTGGCCTGGGTCATCGCAATGCTCCATGACTCCTTTCATCACAATGCTCCATGGCCTCTGACATCACAATGCTCCATAAGCCATGTCATCACAATGAGCCATGACCCCGTCAAAACAATGCTCCATAACCCCTTTCATCACAATGCTCCGTGACCCACGTCAACACAATTGTCCAGGACCCCTTTCATCACAATGCTCCTTGGCACGTGTCATCAGAATGCTCCATGAACAGTATCATCACAATGCCCCATGATCCCTCTCATAACAATGTACTATGACACCTGTCATCACAATGCTCCAAGACAACTGTCATCACAATGCCACATGACTCCTGTCATCACAATATTCCCTAACCTTTGTCATCACAATGCTCCATGACGCCTTTCATCACAATGCACCATTACCCCTTTCATCACAATTCTCCAGGCCCTCTGTCACCACAATGCTCCATAACCCCTGACATCACAATGGCCAACGACACCTGTCATCACAATTCACCATGGATCTTCTCATCAAAAGGCTCCATGCTCGTGTCATCACAATGATCCAAGACCCGTGTCATCACAATGCTCCATGGCCGGTCTCATCACAGTGCTCCATGACCCCTGTCATCAAAATTCTCCATGAACTTTCATCACAGTGCTCCATGAACACATTCATCACAATGCTCCATGATCCCTTTCATCACAATGCTCTAGGACCAACATCATCACAATGCTCCATGATCGCTATCATCGCAATGCTCCATGACCCCTTTCATAACGATGCTCCAATACCCCCTTTCATCACAATGCTCCATGGTTCCTGTCATCACAATGCGCCAGGACCCATGTCATCACAATGCTCTATGACCCTTGTCATCACAATGTTCCATGGCCCTTGTCATCACAATGCTCCATGACCACATTCATCACAATGCTGCATGACCCGTTTCACCACAATGCTAAGTGGCCCTTGTCAGCACAATGCTCCATGGTGCTTGTCATCACAATGCTCCATGCCCCCGTCATCACAATGCCCCATGACCCCTGTCATCACAAGAATCCATGGTCTTTGACATCAAAGTACTCCATGACACCTGTCATCACAATGCTCGATGATTCGTTTCATCACAATGCTCCCTTACCCCTGTCATCACAGTGCTCCATGACCCCTTGCATCACAACGCTCCATGACCAATTGCATCACAACGCTCCATGACTCCTATCATCACAATGCTCTATGGCCCTTGTCATCACAATGCTCAATGCCCACTGTCATCACAATGCTCCATGAGCACATTCATCACAATACTCTATGAGCCGTTTCATCACAATGGTAATTGGCCCTTGTCATCACAATGTTCTACGGTGCTTGTCATCACAATGCTGCATGACCCCTGTCATCACAATGCTCCATGGCCCTTGCCATCACAATGCTCCATGAACACTGTCATCACAATGCCCTATGACCAGTATCACCACAGTGCTCCTTGGCTGTTGTCATGAAAATGCTCCATAACCCCTGTCATCACAGTGAACCATGGCCCTTGTCATCACAATGCTCCCTGAACCATTTCATCACAATGCTCCATGACCACTTTCATTACAGAGCTCCATGACCGCTATCATCACAATGATCCATGACCCCTTTCATCACAGTGTTCCAGTACCATTTTCATCACAATGATCCACGACCCCTATCACCACATTGCTCCATGACACTTATTTTCACTATGCTCTATGGCCCTTGTCATCACAATGCTCCATGGCCACTGTCATCACAATGCTCCATGACCCGTTTCATCACAATGCTAAATTTCCCTTGTCATCACAATGCTCCATGGCGCTTGTCATCACAGTGCTGCATGACTCCTGTCATCACACTGCCCTATGACCCCTGTCATCACAAGGCTCCATGGCCCTTGTCATCACAATGCTCCATAACACCTGTCATCACAATCCTCCATGCCCTTGTCATGACAATGCTCCATGACCCCTGTCATCACAAGGCTCCGTGGCCCTTGACATCACAATTCTCCATGACACCTGACAACACAATGCTCCAGTACGCCTTTCATCACAATGCTCCAGGCCCCCTGTCATCACAATGCACCATGATCCCTTTCATGACAGTAATCCATGACCCCTTTCATGACAATGCTCCAGTATGCCTTTCATCACAATACTCGATGCCCCCTCTCATCACAATGCCCCATGAACCCTCTCAGCAAAATATTCCATGACCCTTGTAGTCACAATGCTCCATAACAGCTGTCATCACAATGCTCCATGAACCTTGTCATGACAATGCTCCATGGCATTTTTCATCACAATGTTCCATGACCCCTTTCATCACAATTCTTCAAGACAACATTCATCACAATGTTCCATGACCACTTTCATCACAATGCTCCTTGGCCTGGGTCATCGCAATGCTCCATGACTCCTTTCATCACAATGCTCCATGGCCTCTGACATCACAATGCTCCATAAGCCATGTCATCACAATGAGCCATGACCCCGTCAAAACAATGCTCCATAACCCCTTTCATCACAATGCTCCGTGACCCACGTCAACACAATTGTCCAGGACCCCTTTCATCACAATGCTCCTTGGCACGTGTCATCAGAATGCTCCATGAACAGTATCATCACAATGCCCCATGATCCCTCTCATAACAATGTACTATGACACCTGTCATCACAATGCTCCAAGACAACTGTCATCACAATGCCACATGACTCCTGTCATCACAATATTCCCTGACCTTTGTCATCACAATGCTCCATGACGCCTTTCATCACAATGCACCATTACCCCTTTCATCACAATTCTCCAGGCCCTCTGTCACCACAATGCTCCATAACCCCTGACATCACAATGGCCAACGACACCTGTCATCACAATTCACCATGGATCTTCTCATCAAAAGGCTCCATGCTCGTGTCATCACAATGATCCAAGACCCGTGTCATCACAATGCTCCATGGCCGGTCTCATCACAGTGCTCCATGACCCCTGTCATCAAAATTCTCCATGAACTTTCATCACAGTGCTCCATGAACACATTCATCACAATGCTCCATGATCCCTTTCATCACAATGCTCTAGGACCAACATCATCACAATGCTCCATGATCGCTATCATCGCAATGCTCCATGACCCCTTTCATAACGATGCTCCAATACCCCCTTACATCACAATGCTCCATGGTTCCTGTCATCACAATGCGCCAGGACCCATGTCATCACAATGCTCTATGACCCTTGTCATCACAATGTTCCATGGCCCTTGTCATCACAATGCTCCATGACCACATTCATCACAATGCTGCATGACCCGTTTCACCACAATGCTAAGTGGCCCTTGTCATCACAATGCTCCATGGTGCTTGTCATCACAATGCTCCATGCCCCCGTCATCACAATGCCCCATGACCCCTGTCATCACAAGAATCCATGGTCTTTGACATCAAAGTGCTCCATGACACCTGTCATCACAATGCTCGATGATTCGTTTCATCACAATGCTCCCTTACCCCTGTCATCACAGTGCTCCATGACCCCTTGCATCACAACGCTCCATGACCAATTGCATCACAACGCTCCATGACTCCTATCATCACAATGCTCTATGGCCCTTGTCATCACAATGCTCAATGCCCACTGTCATCACAATGCTCCATGAGCACATTCATCACAATACTCTATGAGCCGTTTCATCACAATGGTAATTGGCCCTTGTCATCACAATGTTCTACGGTGCTTGTCATCACAATGCTGCATGACCCCTGTCATCACAATGCTCCATGGCCCTTGCCATCACAATGCTCCATGAACACTGTCATCACAATGCCCTATGACCATTATCACCACAGTGCTCCTTGGCTGTTGTCATGAAAATGCTCCATAACCCCTGTCATCACAGTGAACCATGGCCCTTGTCATCACAATGCTCCCTGAACCATTTCATCACAATGCTCCATGACCACTTTCATTACAGAGCTCCATGACCGCTATCATCACAATGATCCATGACCCCTTTCATCACAGTGTTCCAGTACCATTTTCATCACAATGATCCACGACCCCTATCACCACAATGCTCCATGACACTTATTTTCACTATGCTCTATGGCCCTTGTCCTCACAATGCTCCATGGCCACTGTCATCACAATGCTCCATGACCCGTTTCATCACAATGCTAAATTTCCCTTGTCCTCACAATGCTCCATGGCGCTTGTCATCACAGTGCTGCATGACTCCTGTCATCACACTGCCCTATGACCCCTGTCATCACAAGGCTCCATGGCCCTTGTCATCACAATGCTCCATAACACCTGTCATCACAATCCTCCATGCCCTTGTCATGACAATGCTCCATGACCCCTGTCATCACAAGGCTCCGTGGCCCTTGACATCACAATTCTCCATGACACCTGACAACACAATGCTCCAGTACGCCTTTCATCACAATGCTCCAGGACCCCTGTCATCACAATGCACCATGATCCCTTTCATGACAGTAATCCATGACCCCTTTCATGACAATGCTCCAGTATGCCTTTCATCACAATACTCGATGCCCCCTGTCATCACAATGCCCCATGACCCCTCTCAGCAAAATATTCCATGACCCTTGTAGTCACAATGCTCCATAACAGCTGTCATCACAATGCTCCATGAACCTTGTCATGACAATGCTCCATGGCATTTTTCATCACAATGTTCCATGACCCCTTTCATCACAATTCTTCAAGACAACATTCATCACAATGTTCCATGACCACTTTCATCACAATGCTCCTTGGCCTGGGTCATCGCAATGCTCCATGACTCCTTTCATCACAATGCTCCATGGCCTCTGACATCACAATGCTCCATAAGCCATGTCATCACAATGAGCCATGACCCCGTCAAAACAATGCTCCATAACCCCTTTCATCACAATGCTCCGTGACCCACGTCAACACAATTGTCCAGGACCCCTTTCATCACAATGCTCCTTGGCACGTGTCATCAGAATGCTCCATGAACAGTATCATCACAATGCCCCATGATCCCTCTCATAACAATGTACTATGACACCTGTCATCACAATGCTCCAAGACAACTGTCATCACAATGCCACATGACTCCTGTCATCACAATATTCCCTAACCTTTGTCATCACAATGCTCCATGACGCCTTTCATCACAATGCACCATTACCCCTTTCATCACAATTCTCCAGGCCCTCTGTCACCACAATGCTCCATAACCCCTGACATCACAATGGCCAACGACACCTGTCATCACAATTCACCATGGATCTTCTCATCAAAAGGCTCCATGCTCGTGTCATCACAATGATCCAAGACCCGTGTCATCACAATGCTCCATGGCCGGTCTCATCACAGTGCTCCATGACCCCTGTCATCAAAATTCTCCATGAACTTTCATCACAGTGCTCCATGAACACATTCATCACAATGCTCCATGATCCCTTTCATCACAATGCTCTAGGACCAACATCATCACAATGCTCCATGATCGCTATCATCGCAATGCTCCATGACCCCTTTCATAACGATGCTCCAATACCCCCTTACATCACAATGCTCCATGGTTCCTGTCATCACAATGCGCCAGGACCCATGTCATCACAATGCTCTATGACCCTTGTCATCACAATGTTCCATGGCCCTTGTCATCACAATGCTCCATGACCACATTCATCACAATGCTGCATGACCCGTTTCACCACAATGCTAAGTGGCCCTTGTCATCACAATGCTCCATGGTGCTTGTCATCACAATGCTCCATGCCCCCGTCATCACAATGCCCCATGACCCCTGTCATCACAAGAATCCATGGTCTTTGACATCAAAGTGCTCCATGACACCTGTCATCACAATGCTCGATGATTCGTTTCATCACAATGCTCCCTTACCCCTGTCATCACAGTGCTCCATGACCCCTTGCATCACAACGCTCCATGACCAATTTCATCACAACGCTCCATGACTCCTATCATCACAATGCTCTATGGCCCTTGTCATCACAATGCTCAATGCCCACTGTCATCACAATGCTCCATGAGCACATTCATCACAATACTCTATGAGCCGTTTCATCACAATGCTAAATGGCCCTTGTCATCACAATGTTCTACGGTGCTTGTCATCACAATGCTGCATGACCCCTGTCATCACAATGCTCCATGGCCCTTGCCATCACAATGCTCCATGAACACTGTCATCACAATGCCCTATGACCAGTATCATCACAGTGCTCCTTGGCTCTTGTCATGAAAATGCTCCATAACCCCTGTCATCACAGTGAACCATGGCCCTTGTCATCACAATGCTCCCTGACCCATTTCATCACAATGCTCCATGACCACTTTCATTACAGAGCTCCATGACCGCTATCATCACAATGATCCATGACCCCTTTCATCACAGTGTTCCAGTACCATTTTCATCACAATGATCCACGACCCCTATCACCACAATGCTCCATGACACATATTTTCACTATGCTCTATGGCCCTTGTCATCACAATGCTCCATGGCCACTGTCATCACAATGCTCCATGACCCGTTTCATCACAATGCTAAATTTCCCTTGTCATCACAATGCTCCATGGCGCTTGTCATCACAGTGCTGCATGACTCCTGTCATCACACTGCCCTATGACCCCTGTCATCACAAGGCTCCATGGCCCTTGTCATCACAATGCTCCATAACACCTGTCATCACAATCCTCCATGCCCTTGTCATGACAATGCTCCATGACCCCTGTCATCACAAGGCTCCGTGGCCCTTGACATCACAATTCTCCATGACACCTGACAACACAATGCTCCAGTACGCCTTTCATCACAATGCTCCAGGCCCCCTGTCATCACAATGCACCATGATCCCTTTCATGACAGTAATCCATGACCCCTTTCATGACAATGCTCCAGTATGCCTTTCATCACAATACTCGATGCCCCCTGTCATCACAATGCCCCATGACCCCTCTCAGCAAAATATTCCATGACCCTTGTAGTCACAATGCTCCATAACAGCTGTCATCACAATGCTCCATGAACCTTGTCATGACAATGCTCCATGGCATTTTTCATCACAATGTTCCATGACCCCTTTCATCACAATTCTTCAAGACAACATTCATCACAATGTTCCATGACCACTTTCATCACAATGCTCCTTGGCCTGGGTCATCGCAATGCTCCATGACTCCTTTCATCACAATGCTCCATGGCCTCTGACATCACAATGCTCCATAAGCCATGTCATCACAATGAGCCATGACCCCGTCAAAACAATGCTCCATAACCCCTTTCATCACAATGCTCCGTGACCCACGTCAACACAATTGTCCAGGACCCCTTTCATCACAATGCTCCTTGGCACGTGTCATCAGAATGCTCCATGAACAGTATCATCACAATGCCCCATGATCCCTCTCATAACAATGTACTATGACACCTGTCATCACAATACTCCAAGACAACTGTCATCACAATGCCACATGACTCCTGTCATCACAATATTCCCTGACCTTTGTCATCACAATGCTCCATGACGCCTTTCATCACAATGCACCATTACCCCTTTCATCACAATTCTCCAGGCCCTCTGTCACCACAATGCTCCATAACCCCTGACATCACAATGGCGAACGACACCTGTCATCACAATTCACCATGGATCTTCTCATCAAAAGGCTCCATGCTCGTGTCATCACAATGATCCAAGACCCGTGTCATCACAATGCTCCATGGCCGGTCTCATCACAGTGCTCCATGACCCCTGTCATCAAAATTCTCCATGAACTTTCATCACAGTGCTCCATAAACACATTCATCACAATGCTCCATGATCCCTTTCATCACAATGCTCTAGGACCAACATCATCACAATGCTCCATGATCGCTATCATCGCAATGCTCCATGACCCCTTTCATAACGATGCTCCAATACCCCCTTTCATCACAATGCTCCATGGTTCCTGTCATCACAATGCGCCAGGACCCATGTCATCACAATGCTCTATGACCCTTGTCATCACAATGTTCCATGGCCCTTGTCATCACAATGCTCCATGACCACATTCATCACAATGCTGCATGACCCGTTTCACCACAATGCTAAGTGGCCCTTGTCATCACAATGCTCCATGGTGCTTGTCATCACAATGCTCCATGCCCCCGTCATCACAATGCCCCATGACCCCTGTCATCACAAGAATCCATGGTCTTTGACATCAAAGTGCTCCATGACACCTGTCATCACAATGCTCGATGATTCGTTTCATCACAATGCTCCCTTACCCCTGTCATCACAGTGCTCCATGATCCCTTGCATCACAACGCTCCATGACCAATTGCATCACAACGCTCCATGACTCCTATCATCACAATGCTCTATGGCCCTTGTCATCACAATGCTCCATAACACCTGTCATCACAATCCTCCATGCCCTTGTCATGACAATGCTCCATGACCCCTGTCATCACAAGGCTCCGTGGCCCTTGACATCACAATTCTCCATGGCACCTGAAAACACAATGCTCCAGTACGCCTTTCATCACAATGCTCCAGGCCCCCTGTCATCACAATGCACCATGATCCCTTTCATGACAGTAATCCATGACCCCTTTCATGACAATGCTCCAGTATGCCTTTCATCACAATACTCGATGCCCCCTGTCATCACAATGCCCCATGACCCCTCTCAGCAAAATATTCCATGCCCCTTGTAGTCACAATGCTCCATAACAGCTGTCATCACAATGCTCCATGAACCTTGTCATGACAATGCTCCATGGCATTTTTCATCACAATGTTCCATGACCCCTTTCATCACAATTCTTCAAGACAACATTCATCACAATGTTCCATGACCACTTTCATCACAATGCTCCTTGGCCTGGGTCATTGTAATGCTCCATGACTCCTTTCATCACAATGCTCCATGGCCTCTGACATCACAATGCTCCATAAGCCATGTCATCACAATGAGCCATGACCCCGTCAAAACAATGCTCCATAACCCCTTTCATCACAATGCTCCGTGACCCACGTCAACACAATTGTCCAGGACCCCTTTCATCACAATGCTCCTTGGCACGTGTCATCAGAATGCTCCATGAACAGTATCATCACAATGCACCATGATCCCTCTCATAACAATGCACTATGACACCTGTCATCACAATACTCCAAGACAACTGTCATCACAATGCCACATGACTCCTGTCATCACAATACTCCCAGACCTTTGTCATCACAATGCTCCATGACTCCTTTCATCACAATGCACCATTACTCCTTTCATCACAATTCTCCCGGCCCTCTGTCACCACAATGCTCCATAACCCCTGACATCACAATGGCCAACGACACCTGTCATCACAATTCACCATGGATCTTCTCATCAAAAGGCTCCATGCTCGTGTCATCACAATGATCCAAGACCCGTGTCATCACAATGCTCCATGGCCGGTCTCATCACAGTGCTCCATGACCCCTGTCATCAAAATTCTCCATGAACTTTCATCACAGTGCTCCATGAACACATTCATCACAATGCTCCATGATCCCTTTCATCACAATGCTCTAGGACCAACATCATCACAATGCTCCATGATCGCTATCATCGCAATGCTCCATGACCCCTTTCATAACGATGCTCCAATACCCCCTTTCATCACAATGCTCCATGGTTCCTGTCATCACAATGCGCCAGGACCCATGTCATCACAATGCTCTATGACCCTTGTCATCACAATGTTCCATGGCCCTTGTCATCACAAAGCTCCATGACCACATTCATCACAATGCTGCATGACCCGTTTCACCACAATGCTAAGTGGCCCTTGTCATCACAATGCTCCATGGTGCTTGTCATCACAATGCTCCATGCCCCCGTCATCACAATGCCCCATGACCCCTGTCATCACAAGAATCCATGGTCTTTGACATCAAAGTTCTCCATGACACCTGTCATCACAATGCTCGATGATTCGTTTCATCACAATGCTCCCTTACCCCTGTCATCACAGTGCTCCATGACCCCTTGCATCACAACGCTCCATGACCAATTGCATCACAACGCTCCATGACTCCTATCATCACAATGCTCTATGGCCCTTGTCATCACAATGCTCAATGCCCACTGTCATCACAATGCTCCATGAGCACATTCATCACAATACTCTATGAGCCGTTTCATCACAATGCTAAATGGCCCTTGTCATCACAATGTTCTACGGTGCTTGTCATCACAATGCTGCATGACCCCTGTCATCACAATGCTCCATGGCCCTTGCCATCACAATGCTCCATGAACGCTGTCATCACAATGCCCTATGACCAGTATCATCACAGTGCTCCTTGGCTGTTGTCATGAAAATGCTCCATAACCCCTGTCATCACAGTGAACCATGGCCCTTGTCATCACAATGCTCCCTGACCCATTTCATCACAATGCTCCATGACCACTTTCATTACACAGCTCCATGACCGCTATCATCACAATGATCCATAACCCCTTTCATCACAGTGTTCCAGTACCATTTTCATCACAATGATCCACGACCCCTATCACCACAATGCTCCATGACACATATTTTCACTATGCTCTATGGCCCTTGTCATCACAATGCTCCATGTCCACTGTCATCACAATGCTCCATGACCCGTTTCATCACAATGCTAAATTTCCCTTGTCATCACAATGCTCCATGGCGCTTGTCATCACAGTGCTGCATGACTCCTGTCATCACACTGCCCTATGACCCCTATCATCACAAGGCTCCATGGCGCTTGTCATCCCAATGCTCCATAACAACTGTCATCACAATCCTCCATGCCCTTGTCATGACAATGCTCCATGACCCCTGTCATCACAAGGCTCCGTGGCCCTTGTCATGACAATGCTCCATGACCCCTGTCATCACAAGGCTCCGTGGCCCTTGACATCACAATTCTCCATGACACCTGACAACACAATGCTCCAGTACGCCTTTCATCACAATGCTCCAGGCCCCTTGTCATCACAATGCCCCATGACCCCTCTCAGCAAAATATTCCATGCCCCCTGTAGTCACAATGCTCCATAACAGCTGTCATCACAATGCTCCATGACCCTTGTCATGACAATGCTCCATGGCATTTTTCATCACAATGTTCCATGACCCCTTTCATCACAATTCTTCAAGACAACTTTCATCACAATGCTCCATGACCACTTTCCTCACAATGCTCCTTGGCCTGGGTCATCGCAATGCTCCATGACTCCTTTCATCACAATGCTCCATGGCCTCTGAAATCACAATGCTCCATAAGCCATGTCATCACAATGTGCCATGACCCCGTCAAAACAATGCTCCATAACCCCTTTCATCACAATACTCCATGACACACGTCAACACAATTATCCAGGACCCCTTTCATCACAATGCTCCTTGGCACGTGTCATCACAATGCTCTATGAACAGTATCATCACAATGCACCATGATCCCTCTCATAACAATGCACTATGACACCTGTCATCACAATGCTCCAAGACAACTGTCATCACAATGCCACATGACACCTGTCATCACAATACTCCCTAACCTTTGTCATCACAATGCTCCATGATGCCTTTCATCACAATGCACCATTACCCCTTTCATCACAATTCTCCAGGCCCTCTGTCACCACAATGCTCCATAACCCCTGACATCACAATGGCCAACGACACCTGTCATCACAATTCACCATGGATCTTGTCATCAAAAGGCTCCACGCTCGTGTCATCACAATGATCCAAGACCCGTGTCATCACAATGCTCCATGGCCGGTCTCATCACAGTGCTCCATGAACCCTGTCATCAAAATTCTCCATGAACTTTCATCACAGTGCTCCATGAACATATTCATCACAATGCTCCATGATCCCTTTCATCACAATGCTCTAGGACCAACATCATCACAATGCTCCATGATCGCTATCATCACAATGCTCCATGACCCCTTTCATAACGATGCTCCAATACCCCCTTTCATCACAATGCTCCATGGTTCCTGTCATCACAATGCACCAGGACCCATGTCATCACAATGCTCTATGACCCTTGTCATCACAATGATCCATGGCCCTTGTCATCAAAATGCTCCATGATCACATTCATCATAATGCTGCATGACCCGTTTCACCACAATGCTAAGTGGCCCTTGTCATCACAATGCTCCATGGTGCTTGTCATCACAATGTTCCATGCCCCCGTCATCACAATGCGCCATGACCTCTGTCATCACAAGAATCCATGGTTTTTGACATCACAGTGCTCCATGACACCTGTCATCACAATGCTCGATGATTCGTTTCATCACAATGCTCCCTTTCACCAGTCATCACAGTGCTCCATGAACCCTTGCATCACAACGCTCCATGACCAATTTCATCACAACGCTCCATGACTCCTAACATCAAAATGCTCTATTGCCCTTGTCATCACATTGCTCAATGCCCACTGTCATCACAATGCTCCATGAGCATATTCATCACAATACTCTATGAGCCGTTTCATCACAATGCTACATGGCCCTTGTCATCACAATGTTCTACGGTGCTTGTCATCACAATGCTGCATGACCCCTGTCATCACAATGCTCCATGGCCCTTGCCATCACAATGCTCCATGAACGCTGTCATCCCAATGCCCTATGACCAGTATCATCACAGTGCTCCTTGGCTGTTGTCATGAAAATGCTCCATAACCCCTGTCATCACAGTGAACCATGGTCCTTGTCATCACAATGCTCCATAACACCTGTCATCACAATCCTCCATGCCCTTGTCATGACAATGCTCCATGACCCCTGTCATCACAAGGCTCCGTGGCCCTTGACATCACAATTCTCCCTGACACCTGACAACACAATGCTCCAGTACGCCTTTCATCACAATGCTCCAGGCCCCCTGTCATCACAATGCACCATGATCCCTTTCATGACAGTAATCCATGACCCCTTTCATGACAATGCTCCAGTATGCCTTTCATCACAATACTCGATGGCCCCTGTCATCACAATGCCCCATGACCACTCTCAGCAAAATATTCCATGACCCTTGTAGTCACAATGCTCCATAACAGCTGTCATCACAATGCTCCATGAACCTTGTCATGACAATGCTCCATGGCATTTTTCATCACAATGTTCCATGACCCCTTTCATCACAATTCTTCAAGACAACATTCATCACAATGTTCCATGACCACTTTCATCACAATGCTCCTTGGCCTGGGTCATCGCAATGCTCCATGACTCCTTTCATCACAATGCTCCATGGCCTCTGGCATCACAATGCTCCATAAGCCATGTCATCACAATGAGCCATGACCCCGTCAAAACAATGCTCCATAACCCCTTTCATCACAATGCTCCGTGACCCACGTCAACACAATTGTCCAGGACCCCTTTCATCACAATGCTCCTTGGCACGTGTCATCACAAAGCTCCATGAACAGTATCATCACAATGCACCATGATCCCTTTCATAACAATGCACTATGACACCTGTCATCACAATGCTCCAAGACAATTGTCATCACAATGCCACATGACACCTGTCATCACAATACTCCCTGACCTTTGTCATCACAATGCTCCATGACGCCTTTCATCACAATGCACCATTACCCCTTTCATCACAATTCTCCAGGCCCTCTGTCACCACAATGCTCCATAACCCCTGACATCACAATGGCCAATGACACCTGTCATCACAATTCACCATGGATCTTGTCATCAAAAGGCTCCATGCTCGTGTCATCACAATGATCCAAGACCCGGGTCAGCACAATGCTCCATGGCCGGTCTCATCACAGTGCACCATGACCCATGTCATCAAAATTCTCCATGAACTTTCATCACAGTGCTCCATGAACACATTCATCACAATGCTCCATGATCCCTTTCATCACAATGCTCTAGGACCTACATCATCACAATGCTCCATGATCGCTATCATCACAATGCTCCATGACCCCTTTCATAACGATGCTCCAATACCCCCTTTCATCACAATGCTCCATGGTTCCTGTCATCACAATGCGCCAGGACCCATGTCATCACAATGCTCTATGACCCTTGTCATCACAATGTTCCATGGCCCTTGTCATCACAATGCTCCATGACCACATTCATCACAATGCTGCATGACCCGTTTCACCACAATGCTAAGTGGCCCTTGTCATCACAATGCTCCTTGGTGCTTGTCATCACAATGCTCCATGCCCCCGTCATCACTATGCCCCATGAGCCCTGTCATCACAAGAATCCATGGTCTTTGACATCACAGTGCTCCATGACACCTGTCATCACAATGCTCGATGATTCGTTTCATCACAATGCTCCCTTACCCCTCTCATCACAGTGCTCCATGACCCCTTGCATCACAACGCTCCATGACCAATTGCATCACAACGCTCCATGACTCCTATCATCACAAAGCTCTATGGCCCTTGTCATCACAATGCTCAAAGCCCACTGTCATCACAATGCTCCATGACACGTTTCATCACAATGCTAAATTTCCCTTGTCATCACAATGCTCCATGGCGCTTGTCATCACAGTGCTGCATGACTCCTGTCATCACAATGCTCTATGACCCTTGTCATCACAATGTTCCATGGCCCTTGTCATCACAATGCTCCATGACCACATTCATCACAATACTCTATGAGCCGTTTCATCACAATTGTAAATGGCCCTTGTCATCCCAATATTCTACGGTGCTTGTCATCACAATGCTGCATGACCCCTGTCATCACAATGCTCCATGGCCCTTGCCATCACAATGCTCCATGAACGCTGTCATCACAATGCCCTATGACCAGTATCATCACAGTGCTCCTTGGCTGTTGTCATGAAAATGCTCCATAACCCCTGTCATCACAGTGAACCATGGCCCCTGTCATCACAATGCTCCCTGACCCATTTCATCACAATGCTCCATGACCACTTTCATTACAGAGCTCCATGACCGCTATCATCACAATGATCCATGACCCCTTTCATCACAGTGTTCCAGTACCATTTTCATCAAAATGATCCACGACCCCTATCACCACATGGCTCCATGACACTTATTTTCACTATGCTCTATGGCCCTTGTCATCACAATGCTCCATGGCGCTTGTCATCACAGTGCTGCATGACTCCTGTCATCACACTGCCCTATGACCCCTGTCATCACAAGGCTCCATGGCCCTTGTCATCACAATGCTCCATAACACCTGTCATCACAATCCTCCATGCCCTTGTCATGACAATGCTCCATGACCCCTGTCATCACAAGGCTCCGTGGCCCTTGACATCACAATTCTCCAAGACACCTGAAAACAGAATGCTCCAGTACGCCTTTCATCACAATGCTCCAGGCCCCCTGTCATCACAATGCACCATGATCCCTTTCATGACAGTAATCCATGACCCCTTTCATGACAATGCTCCAGTATGCCTTTCATCACAATACTCGATGCCCCCTGTCATCACAATGCCCCATGACCCCTCTCAGCAAAATATTCCATGCCCCTTGTAGTCACAATGCTCCATAACAGCTGTCATCACAATGCTCCATGAACCTTGTCATGACAATACTCCATGGCATTTTTCATCACAATGTTCCATGACCCCTTTCATCACAATTCTTCAAGACAACATTCATCACAATGTTCCATGACCACTTTCATCACAATGCTCCTTGGCCTGGGTCAACGCAATGCTCCATGACTCCTTTCATCACAATGCTCCATGGCCTCTGACATCACAATGCTCCATAAGCCATGTCATCACAATGAGCCATGACCCCGTCAAAACAATGCTCCATAACCCCTTTCATCACAATGCTCCGTGACCCACGTCAACACAATTGTCCAGGACCCCTTTCATCACAATGCTCCTTGGCACGTGTCATCAGAATGCTCCATGAACAGTATCATCACAATGCACCATGATCCCTCTCATAACAATGCACTATGACACCTGTCATCACAATACTCCAAGACAACTGTCATCACAATGCCACATGACTCCTGTCATCACAATATTCCCTGACCTTTGTCATCACAATGCTCCATGACTCCTTTCATCACAATGCACCATTACCCCTTTCATCACAATTCTCCAGGCCCTCTGTCACCACAATGCTCCATAACCCCTGACATCACAATGGCCAACGACACCTGTCATCACAATTCACCATGGATCTTCTCATCAAAAGGCTCCATGCTCGTGTCATCACAATGATCCAAGACCCGTGTCATCACAATGCTCCATGGCCGGTCTCATCACAGTGCTCCATGACCCCTGTCATCAAAATTCTCCATGAACTTTCATCACAGTGCTCCATGAACACATTCATCACAATGCTCCATGATCCCTTTCATCACAATGCTCTAGGACCAACATCATCACAATGCTCCATGATCGCTATCATCGCAATGCTCCATGACCCCTTTCATAACGATGCTCCAATACCCCCTTTCATCACAATGCTCCATGGTTCCTGTCATCACAATGCGCCAGGACCCATGTCATCACAATGCTCTATGGCCCTTGTCATCACAATGTTCCATGGCCCTTGTCATCACAATGCTCCATGACCACATTCATCACAATGCTGCATGACCCGTTTCACCACAATGCTAAGTGGCCCTTGTCATCACAATGCTCCATGGTGCTTGTCATCACAATGCTCCATGCCCCCGTCATCACAATGCCCCATGACCCCTGTCATCACAAGAATCCATGGTCTTTGACATCACAGTGCTTCATGACACCTGTCATCACAATGCTCGATGATTCGTTTCATCACAATGCTCCCTTACCCCTGTCATCACAGTGCTCCATGACCCCTTGCATCACAACGCTCCATGACCAATTGCATCACAACGCTCCATGACTCCTATCATCACAATGCTCTATGGCCCTTGTCATCACAATGCTCAATGCCCACTGTCATCACAATGCTCCATGAGCACATTCATCACAATACTCTATGAGCCGTTTCATCACAATGCTAAATGGCCCTTGTCATCCCAATGTTCTACGGTGCTTGTCATCACAATGCTGCATGACCCCTGTCATCACAATGCTCCATGGCCCTTGCCATCACAATGCTCCATGAACGCTGTCATCACAATGCTCCTTGGCCTGGGTCATCGCAATGCTCCATGACTCCTTTCATCACAATGCTCCATGGCCTCTGACATCACAATGCTCCATAAGCCATGTCATCACAATGAGCCATGACCCCGTCAAAACAATGCTCCATAACCCCTTTCATCACAATGCTCCGTGACCCACGTCAACACAATTGTCCAGGACCCCTTTCATCACAATGCTCCTTGGCACGTGTCATCACAATGCTCCATGAACAGTATCATCACAATGCACCATGATCCCTTTCATAACAATGCACTATGACACCTGTCATCACAATGCTCCAAGACAACTGTCATCACAATGCCACATGACTCCTGTCATCACAATATTCCCTCACCTTTGTCATCACAATGCTCCATGACGCCTTTCATCACAATGCACCATTACCCTTTTCATCACAATTCTCCAGGCCCTCTGTCACCACAATGCTCCATAACCCCTGACATCACAATGGCCAATGACACCTGCCATCAAAATTCACCATGGATCTTCTCATCAAAAGGCTCCATGCTCGTGTCATCACAATGATCCAAGACCCGTGTCATCACAATGCTCCATGGCCGGTCTCATCACAGTGCTCCATGACCGCTGTCATCAAAATTCTCCATGAACTTTCATCACAGTGTTCCATGAACACATTCATCACAATGCTCCATGATCCCTTTCATCACAATGCTCTAGGACCAACATCATCACAATGCTCCATGATCGCTATCACCACAATGCTCCATGACCCCATTCATAACGATGCTCCAATACCCCCTTTCATCACAATGCTCCATGGTTCCTGTCATCACAATGCGCCAGGACCCATGTCATCACAATGCTCTATGACCCTTGTCATCACAATGCTCCATGACCACATTCATCACAATGCTGCCTGACCCGTTTCACCACAACGCTAAGTGGCCCTTGTCATCATAATGCTCCATGGTGCTTGTCATCACAATGCTCCATGCCCCCGTCATCACAATGCCCCATGACCCCTGTCATCACAAGAATCCATGGTCTTTGACATCACAGTGCTCCATGACACCTGTCATCACAATGCTCGATGATTCGTTTCATCACAATGCTCCCTTACCCCTGTCATCACAGTGCTCCATGACCCCTTGCATCACAACGCTCCATGACCAATTGCATCACAACACTCCATGACTCCTATCATCAGAATGCTCTATGGCCCTTGTCATCACAATGCTCAATGCCCACTGTCATCACAATGCTCCATGAGCACATTCATCACAATACTCTATGAGCCTTTTCATCACAATGCTAAATGGCCCTTGTCATCACAATGTTCTACGGTGCTTGTCATCACAATGCTGCATGACCCCTGTCATCACAATGCTCCATGGCCCTTGCCATCACAATGATCCATGAACGCTGTCATCACAATGCCCTATGACCAGTATCATCACAGTGCTCCTTGGCTGTTGTCATGAAAATGCTCCATAACCCCTGTCATCACAGTGAACCATGGCCCTTGGCATCACAATGCTCCCTGACCCATTTCATCACAATGCTCCATGACCACTTTCATTACAGAGCTCCATGACCGCTATCATCACAATGATCCATGACCCCTTTCATCACAGTGTTCCAGTACCATTTTCATCACAATGATCCACGACCCCTATCACCACAATGCTCCATGACACGTATTTTCACTATGCTCTATGGCCCTTGTCATCACAATGCTCCATGTCCACTGTCATCACAATGCTCCATGACCCGTTTCATCACAATGCTAAATTTCCCTTGTCATCACAATGCTCCATGGCGCTTGTCATCACAGTGCTGCATGACTCCTGTCATCACACTGCCCTATGACCCCTGTCATCACAAGGCTCCGTGGCCCTTGTCATGACAATGCTCCATGGCATTTTTCATCACAATGTTCCATGCCCCCTTTCATCACAATTCTTCAAGACAACTTTCATCACAATGCTCCATGACCACTTTCATCACAATGCTGCTTGGCCTGGGTCATCGCAATGCTCCATGACTCCTTTCATCACAATGCTCCATAAGCCATGTCATCACAATATACCATGACCCCGTCAAAACAATGCTCCATAACCCCTTTCATCACAATGCTCCGTGACCCATGTCAACACAATTGTCCAGGACCCCTTTCATCACAGTGCTCCTTGGCACGTGTCATCACAAAGCTCCATGAACAGTATCATCACAATGCACCATGATCCCTTTCATAACAATGCACTATGACACCTGTCATCACAATGCTCCAAGACAATTGTCATCACAATGCCACATGACACCTGTCATCACAATACTCCCTGACCTTTGTCATCACAATGCTCCATGACGCCTTTCATCACAATGCACCATTACCCCTTTCATCACAATTCTCCAGGCCCTCTGTCACCACAATGCTCCATAACCCCTGACATCACAATGGCCAATGACACCTGTCATCACATTTCACCATGGATCTTGTCATCAAAAGGCTCCATGCTCGTGTCATCACAATGATCCAAGACCCGGGTCATCACAATGCTCCATGGCCGGTCTCATCACAGTGCTCCATGACCCCTGTCATCAAAATTCTCCATGAACTTTCATCACAGTGCTCCATGAACACATTCATCACAATGCTCCATGATCCCTTTCATCACAATGCTCTAGGACCAACATCATCACAATACTCCATGATCGCTATCATCACAATGCTCCATGACCCCTTTCATAACGATGCTCCAATACCCCCTTTCATCACAATGCTCCATGGTTCCTGTCATCACAATGCGCCAGGACCCATGTCATCACAATGCTCTATGACCCTTGTCATCACAATGTTCCATGGCCCTTCTCATCACAATGCTCCATGACCACATTCATCACAATGCTGCATGACCCGTTTCACCACAACGCTAAGTGGCCCTTGTCATCACAATGCTCCATGGTGCTTGTCATCACAATGCTCCATGCCCCCGTCATCACAATGCCCCATGACCCCTGTCATCACAAGAATCCATGGTCTTTGACATCACAGTGCTCCATGACACCTGTCATCACAATGCTCGATGATTCGTTTCATCACAATGCTCCCTTATCCCTGTCATCACAGTGCTCCATGACCCCTTGCATCACAACGCTCCATGACCAATTGCATCACAACGCTCCATGACTCCTATCATCACAATGCTCTATGGCCCTTGTCATCACAATGCTCAATGCCCACTGTCATCACAATGCTCCATGAGCACATTCATCACAATACTCTATGAGCCGTTTCATCACAATGCTAAATGGCCCTTGTCATCCCAATGTTCTACGGTGCTTGTCATCACAATGCTGCATGACCCCTGTCATCACAATGCTCCATGGCCCTTGCCATCACAATGCTCCATGAACGCTGTCATCACAATGATCCATGACCCCTTTCATCACAATGTTCCAGTACCATTTTCATCACAATGATCCACGACCCCTATCACCACAATGCTCCATGACACGTATTTTCACTATGCTCTATGGCCCTTGTCCTCACAATGCTCCATGGCCACTGTCATCACAATGCTCCATGACCCGTTTCATCACAATGCTAAATTTCCCTTGTCCTCACAATGCTCCATGGCGCTTGTCATCACAGTGCTGCATGACTCCTGTCATCACACTGCCCTATGACCCCTGTCATCACAAGGCTCCATGGCCCTTGTCATCACAATGCTCCATAACACCTGTCATCACAATACTCCATGCCCTTGTCATGACAATGCTCCATGACCCCTGTCATCACAAGGCTCCGTGGCCCTTGACATCACAATTCTCCATGACACCTGACAACACAATGCTCCTGTAGGCCTTTCATCATAATGCTCCAGGACCCCTATCATCACAATGCACCATGATCCATTTCATGACAGTAATTCATGACCCCTTTCATCACAATGCTCCAGTATGCCTTTCATCACAATACTCGATGCCCCCTGTCATCACAATGCCCCATGACCCCTCTCCGCAAAATATTCCATGCCCCCTGTAGTCACAATGCTCCATAACAGCTGTCATCACAATGCTCCATGAACCTTGTCATGACAATGCTCCATGGCATTTTTCATCACAATGTTCCATGACCCCTTTCATCACAATTCTTCAAGACAACTTTCATCACAATGCTCCATGACCACTTTCCTCACAATGCTCCTTGGCCTGGGTCATCGCAATGCTCCATGACTCCTTTCATCACAATGCTCCATGGCCTCTGACATCACAATGCTCCATAAGCCATGTCATCACAATGAGCCATGACCCCGTCAAAACAATGCTCCATAACCCCTTTCATCACAATGCTCCGTGACCCACGTCAACACAATTGTCCAGGACCCCTTTCATCACAATGCTCCTTGGCACGTGTCATCACAATGCTCCATGAACAGTATCATCACAATGCACCATGATCCCTCTCATAACAATGCACTATGACACCTGTCATCACAATGCTCCAAGACAACTGTCATCACAATGCCACATGACTCCTGTCATCACAATATTGCCTCACCTTTGTCATCACAATGCTCCATGACGCCTTTCATCACAATGCACCATTACCCCTTTCATCAAAATTCTCCAGGCCCTCTGTCACCACAATGCTCCATAACCCCTGACATCACAATGGCCAATGACACCTGCCATCAAAATTCACCATGGATCTTCTCATCAAAAGGCTCCATGCTCGTGTCATCACAATGATCCAAGACCCGTGTCATCACAATGCTCCATGGCCGGTCTCATCACAGTGCTCCATTTCCCCTGTCATCAAAATTCTCCATGAATTTTCATCACAGTGCTCCATGAACACATTCATCACAATGCTCCATGATCCCTTTCATCACAATGCTCTAGGACCAACATCATCACAATGCTCCATGATCGCTATCACCACAATGCTCCATGACCCCATTCATAACGATGCTCCAATACCCCCTTTCATCACAATGCTCCATGGTTCCTGTCATCACAATGCGCCAGGACCCATGTCATCACAATGCTCTATGACCCTTGCCATCACAATGCTCCATGACCACATTCATCACAATGCTGCATGACCCGTTTCACCACAATGCTAAGTGGCCCTTGTCATCATAATGCTCCATGGTGCTTGTCATCACAATGCTCCATGCCCCCGTCATCACAATGCCCCATGAACCCTGTCACCACAAGGCTCCGTGGCCCTTGTCATGACAATGCTCCATGGCATTTTTCATCACAATGTTCCATGCCCCCTTTCATCACAATTCTTCAAGACAACTTTCATCACAATGCTCCATGACCACTTTCATCACAATGCTGCTTGGCCTGGGTCATCACAATGCTCCATGACTCCTTTCATCACAATGCTCCATAAGCCATGTCATCACAATATACCATGACCCCGTCAAAACAATGCTCCATAACCCCTTTCATCACAATGATCCGTGACCCATGTCAACACAATTGTCCAGGACCCCTTTCATCACAGTGCTCCTTGGCACGTGTCATCACAAAGCTCCATGAACAGTATCATCACAATGCACCATGATCCCTTTCATAACAATGCACTATGACACCTGTCATCACAATGCTCCAAGACAATTGTCATCACAATGCCACATGACACCTGTCATCACAATACTCCCTGACCTTTGTCATCACAATGCTCCATGACGCCTTTCATCACAATGCACCATTACCCCTTTCATCACAATTCTCCAGGCCCTCTGTCACCACAATGCTCCATAACCCCTGACATCACAATGGCCAATGACACCTGTCATCACATTTCACCATGGATCTTGTCATCAAAAGGCTCCATGCTCGTGTCATCACAATGATCCAAGACCCGGGTCATCACAATGCTCCATGGCCGGTCTCATCACAGTGCTCCATGACCCCTGTCATCAAAATTCTCCATGAACTTTCATCACAGTGCTCCATGAACACATTCATCACAATGCTCCATGATCCCTTTCATCACAATGCTCTAGGACCAACATCATCACAATGCTCCATGATCGCTATCATCACAATGCTCCATGACCCCTTTCATAACGATGCTCCAATACCCCCTTTCATCACAATGCTCCATGGTTCCTGTCATCACAATGCGCCAGGACCCATGTCATCACAATGCTCTATGACCCTTGTCATCACAATGTTCCATGGCCCTTCTCATCACAATGCTCCATGACCACATTCATCACAATGCTGCATGACCCGTTTCACCACAATGCTAAGTGGCCCTTGTCATCACAATGCTCCATGGTGCTTGTCATCACAATGCTCCATGCCCCCGTCATCACAATGCCCCATGACCCCTGTCATCACAAGAATCCATGGTCTTTGACATCACAGTGCTCCATGACACCTGTCATCACAATGCTCGATGATTCGTTTCATCACAATGCTCCCTTACCCCTGTCATCACAGTGCTCCATGACCCCTTGCATCACAACGCTCCATGACCAATTGCATCACAACGCTCCATGACTCCTATCATCACAATGCTCTATGGCCCTTGTCATCACAATGCTCAATGCCCACTGTCATCACAATGCTCCATGAGCACATTCATCACAATACTCTATGAGCCGTTTCATCACAATGCTAAATGGCCCTTGTCATCCCAATGTTCTACGGTGCTTGTCATCACAATGCTGCATGACCCCTGTCATCACAATGCTCCATGGCCCTTGCCATCACAATGCTCCATGAACGCTGTCATCACAATGATCCATGATCCCTTTCATCACAATGTTCCAGTACCATTTTCATCACAATGATCCACGACCCCTATCACCACAATGCTCCATGACACGTATTTTCACTATGCTCTATGGCCCTTGTCCTCACAATGCTCCATGGCCACTGTCATCACAATGCTCCATGACCCGTTTCATCACAATGCTAAATTTCCCTTGTCATCACAATGCTCCATGGCACTTGTCATCACAGTGCTGCATGACTCCTGTCTTCACACTGCCCTATGACCCCTGTCATCACAAGGCTCCATGGCCCTTGTCATCACAATGCTCCATAACACCTGTCATCACAATCCTCCATGCCCTGGTCATGACAATGCTCCATGACCCCTGTCATCACAAGGCTCCGTGGCCCTTGACATCACAATTCTCCATGACACCTGACAACACAATGCTCCAGTACGCCTTTCATCACAATGCTCCAGGACCCCTGTCATCACAATGCACCATGATCCCTTTCATGACAGTAATCCATGACCCCTTTCATCACAATGCTCCAGTATGCCTTTCATCACAATACTCGATGCCCCCTGTCATCACAATGCCCCATGACCCCTCTCCGCAAAATATTCCATGCCCCCTGTAGTCACAATGCTCCATAACAGCTGTCATCACAATGCTCCATGACCCTTGTCATGACAATGCTCCATGGCATTTTTCATCGCAATGTTCCATAACCCCTTTCATCACAATTCTTCAAGACAACTTTCATCACAATGCTCCATGACCACTTTCCTCACAATGCTCCTTGGCCTGGGTCATCGCAATGCTCCATGACTCCTTTCATCACAATGCTCCATGGCCACTGAAATCACAATGCTCCATAAGCCATGTCATCACAATGTGCCATGACCCCGTCAAAACAATGCTCCATAACCCCTTTCATCACAATGCTCCGTGACCCACGCCAAAACAATTGTCCAGGACCCCTTTCATCACAATGCTCCTTGGCACGTGTCATCACAATGCTCCATGAACAGTATCATCACAATGCACCATGATCCCTCTCATAACAATGCACTATGACACCTGTCATCACAATGCTCCAAGACAACTGTCATCACAATGCCACATGACACCTGTCATCACAATACTCCCTAACCTTTGTTATCACAATGCTCCATGACGCCTTTCATCACAATGCTCCATGGCGCTTGTCATCACAGTGCTGCATGACTCCTGTCATCACACTGCCCTATGACCCCTGTCATCACAAGGCTCCATGGCCCTTGTCATCACAATGCTCCATAACACCTGTCATCACAATCCTCCATGCCCTTGTCATGACAATGCTCCATGACCCCTGTCATCACAAGGCTCCGTGGCCCTTGACATCACAATTCTCCATGACACCTGACAACACAATGCTCCAGTACGCCTTTCATCACAATGCTCCAGGCCCCTTGTCATCACAATGCCCCATGACCCCTCTCAGCAAAATATTCCATGCCCCCTGTAGTCACAATGCTCCATAACAGCTGTCATCACAATGCTCCATGACCCTTGTCATTACAATGCTCCATGGAATTTTTCATCACAATGTTCCATGACCCCTTTCATCACAATTCTTCAAGACAACTTTCATCACAATGCTCCATGACCACTTTCCTCACAATGCTCCTTGGCCTGGGTCATCGCAATGCTCCATGACTCCTTTCATCACAATGCTCCATGGCCTCTGACATCACAATGCTCCATAAGCAATTTCATCACAATGTGCCATGACCCAGTCAAAACAATGCTCCATAACCCCTTTCATCACAATACTCCGTGACCCACGTCAACACAATTGTCCAGGACCCCTTTCTTCACAATGCTCCTTGGCACGTGTCATCACAATGCTCCATGAACAGTATCATCACAATGCACCATGATCCCTCTCATAACAATGCACTATGACAACTGTCATCACAATGCTCCAAGACAACTGTCATCACAATGCCACATGACACCTGTCATCACAATACTCCCTAACCTTTGTCATCACAATGCTCCATGACGCCTTTCATCACAATGCACCATTACCCCTTTCATCACAATTCTCCAGGCCCTCTGTCACCACAATGCTCCATAACCCCTGACATCACAATGGCCAACGACACCTGTCATCACAATTCACCATGGATTTTGTCATAAAAAGGCTCCATGCTCTTGTCATCACAATGATCCAACACCCGTGTCATGACAATGCTCAATGACCCCTGTCATCAAAATTCTCCATGAACTTTCATCACCGTGCTCCATGAACATATTCATCACAATGCTCCATGATCCCTTTCATCACAATGCTCTAGGACCAACATCATCACAATGCTCCATGATCGCTATCATCACAATGCTCCATGACCACTTTCATAACGATGCTCCAATACCCCCTTTCATCACAATGCTCCATGATTCCTGTCATCACAATGCACCAGGACCCATGTCATCACAATGCTCTATGACCCTTGTCATCACAATGTTCCATGGCCCTTGTCATCACAATGCTCCATGACCACATTCATCACAATGCTGCATGACCCGTTTCACCACAATGCTAAGTGGCCCTTGTCATCACAATGCTCCATGGTGCTTGTCATCACAATGTTCCATGCCCCCGTCATCACAATGCGCCATGACCTCTGTCATCACAAGAATCCATGGTCTTTGACATCACAGTGCTCCATGACACCTGTCATCACAATGCTCGATGATTCGTTTCATCACAATGCTCCCTTACACCTGTCATCACAGTGCTCCATGACCCCTTGCATCACAACGCTCCATGACCAATTTCATCACAACGCTCCATGACTCCTATCATCACAATGCTCTATGGCCCTTGTCATCACAATGCTCAATTCCCACTGTCATCACAATGCTCCATGAGCATATTCATCACAATACTCTATGAGCCGTTTCATCACAATGCTACATGGCCCTTGTCATCACAATGTTCTACGGTGCTTGTCATCACAATGCTGCATGACCCCTGTCATCACAATGCTCCATGGCCCTTGCCATCACAATGCTCCATGAACGCTGTTATCACAATGCCCTATGACCAGTATCATCACAGTGCTCCTTGGCTGTTGTCATGAAAATGCTCCATAACCCCTGTCATCACAGTGAACCATGGCCCTTGTCATCACAGTGAACCATGGCCCTTGTCATCACAATGCTCCCTGACCCATTTCATCACAGAGCTCCATGACCGCTATCATCACAATGATCCATGACCCCTTTCATCACAGTGTTCCAGTACCATTTTCATCACAATGATCCACGACCCCTATCACCACAATGCTCCATGACACGTATTTTCACTATGCTCTATGGCCCTTGTCATCACAATGCTCCATGGCCACTGTCATCACAATGCTCCATGACCCGTTTCATCACAATGCTAAATTTCCCTTGTCATCACAATGCTCCATGGCGCTTGTCATCACAGTGCTGCATGACTCCTGTCATCACACTGCCCTATGACCCCTGTCATCACAATGCTCCCTGACCCATTTCATCACAATGCTCCATGACCACTTTCATTACAGAGCTCCATGACCGCTATCATCACAATGATCCATGACCCCTTTCATCACAGTGTTCCAGTACCATTTTCATCACAATGATCCACGACCCCTATCACCACATTGCTCCATGACACTTAATTTCCCTATGCTCTATGGCCCTTGTCATCACAATGCTCCATGGCCACTGTCATCACAATGCTCCATGACACGTTTCATCACAATGCTAAATTTCCCTTGTCATCACAATGCTCCATGGCGCTTGTCATCACAGTGCTGCATGACTCCTGTCATCACACTGCCCTATGACCCCTGTCATCACAAGGCTCCATGGCCCTTGTCATCACAATGCTCCATAACACCTGTCATCACAATCCTCCATGCCCTTGTCATGACAATGCTCCATGACCCCTGTCATCACAAGGCTCCGTGGCCCTTGACATCACAATTCTCCATGACACCTGAAAACACAATGCTCCAGTACGCCTTTCATCACAATGCTCCAGGCCCCCTGTCATCACAATGCACCATGATCCCTTTCATGACAGTAATCCATGACCCCTTTCATGACAATGCTCCAGTATGCCTTTCATCACAATACTCGATGCCCCCTGTCATCACAATGCCCCATGACCCCTCTCAGCAAAATATTCCATGCCCCCTGTAGTCACAATGCTCCATAACAGCTGTCATCACAATGCTCCATGACCCTTGTCATGACAATGCTCCATGGCATTTTACATCACAATGTTCCATGACCCCTTTCATCACAATTCTTCAAGACAACTTTCATCACAATGTTCCATGAACACTTTCATCACAATGCTCCTTGGCCTGGGTCATCGCAATGCTCCATGACTCCTTTCATCACAATGCTCCATGGCCTCTGACATCACAATGCTCCATAAGCCATGTCATCACAATGAGCCATGACCCCGTCAAAACAATGCTCCATAACCCCTTTCATCACAATGCTCCGTGACCCACGTCAACACAATTGTCCAGGACCCCTTTCATCACAATGCTCCTTGGCACGTGTCATCACAATGCTCCATGAACAGCATCATCACAATGCACCATGATCCCTCTCATAACAATGCACTATGACACCTGTCATCACAATGCTCCAAGACAACTGTCATCACAATGCCACATGACTCCTGTCATCACAATATTCCCTGACCTTTGTCATCACAATGCTCCATGACGCCTTTCATCACAATGCACCATTACCCCTTCCATCACAATTCTCCAGGCCCTCTGTCACCACAATGCTCCATAACCCCTGACATCACAATGGCCAACGACACCTGCCATCAAAATTCACCATGGATCTTCTCATCAAAAGGCTCCATGCTCGTGTCATCACAATGATCCAAGACCCGTGTCATCACAATGCTCCATGGCCGGTCTCAACACAGTGCTCCATGACCCCTGTTATCAAAATTCTCCATGAACTTTCATCACAGTGCTCCATGAACACATTCATCACAATGCTCCATGATCCCTTTCATCACAATGCTCTAGGACCAACATCATCACAATGCTCCATGATCGCTATCATCACAATGCTCCATGACCCCTTTCATAACGATGCTCCAATACCCCCTTTCATCACAATGCTCCATGGTTCCTGTCATCACAATGCGCCAGGACCCATGTCATCACAATGCTCTATGACCCTTGTCATCACAATGTTCCATGGCCCTTGTCATCACAATGCTCCATGACCACATTCATCACAATGCTGCATGACCCGTTTCACCACAATGCTAAGTGGCCCTTGTCATCACAATGCTCCATGGTGCTTGTCATCACAATGCTCCATGCCCCCGTCATCACAATGCCCCATGACCCCTGTCATCACAAGAATCCATGGTCTTTGACATCACAGTGCTCCATTACACCTGTCATCACAATGCTCGATGATTCGTTTCATCACAATGCTCCCTTACCCCTGTCATCACAGTGCTCCATGACCCCTTGCATCACAACGCTCCATGACCAATTGCATCACAACGCTCCATGACTCCTATCATCACAATGCTCTATGGCCCTTGTCATCACAATGCTCAATGCCCACTGTCATCACAATGCTCCATGAGCACATTCATCACAATACTCTATGAGCCGTTTCATCACAATGCTAAATGGCCCTTGTCATCCCAATGTTCTACGGTGCTTGTCATCACAATGCTGCATGACCCCTGTCATCACAATGCTCCATGGCCCTTGCCATCACAATGCTCCATGAACACTGTCATCACAATGCCCTATGACCAGTATCATCACAGTGCTCCTTGGCTGTTGTCATGAAAATGCTCCATAACCCCTGTCATCACAGTGAACCATGGCCCTTGGCATCACAATGCTCCCTGACCCATTTCATCACAATGCTCCATGACCACTTTCATTACAGAGCTCCATGACTGCTATCATCACAATGATCCATGACCCCTTTCATCACAGTGTTCCAGTACCATTTTCATCACAATGATCCACGACCCCTATCACCACAATGCTCCATGACACGTATTTTCACTATGCTCTATGGCCCTTGTCATCACAATGCTCCATGTCCACTGTCATCACAATGCTCCATGACCCGTTTCATCACAATGCTAAATTTCCCTTGTCATCACAATGCTCCATGGCGCTTGTCATCACAGTGCTGCATGACTCCTGTCATCACACTGCCCTATGACCCCTGTCATCATAAGGCTCGGTGGCCCTTGTCATGACAATGCTCCATGGCATTTTTCATCACAATGTTCCATGCCCCCTTTCATCACAATTCTTCAAGACAACTTTCATCACAATGCTCCATGACCACTTTCATCACAATGCTGCTTGGCCTGGGTCATCGCAATGCTCCATGACACCTTTCATCACAATGCTCCATAAGCCATGTCATCACAATATACCATGACCCCGTCAAAACAATGCTCCATAACCCCTTTCATCACAATGCTCCGTGACCCATGTCAACACAATTGTCCAGGACCCCTTTCATCACAGTGCTCCTTGGCACGTGTCATCACAAAGCTCCATGAACAGTATCATCACAATGCACCATGATCCCTTTCATAACAATGCACTATGACACCTGTCATCACAATGCTCCAAGACAATTGTCATCACAATGCCACATGACACCTGTCATCACAATACTCCCTGACCTTTGTCATCACAATGCTCCATGACGCCTTTCATCACAATGCACCATTACCCCTTTCATCACAATTCTCCAGGCCCTCTGTCACCACAATGCTCCATAACCCCTGACATCACAATGGCCAATGACACCTGTCATCACATTTCACCATGGATCTTGTCATCAAAAGGCTCCATGCTCGTGTCATCACAATGATCCAAGACCCGGGTCATCACAATGCTCCATGGCCGGTCTCATCACAGTGCTCCATGACCCCTGTCATCAAAATTCTCCATGAACTTTCATCACAGTGCTCCATGAACACATTCATCACAATGCTCCATGATCCCTTTCATCACAATGCTCTAGGACCAACATCATCACAATGCTCCATGATCGCTATCATCACAATGCTCCATGACCCCTTTCATAACGATGCTCCAATACCCCCTTTCATCACAATGCTCCATGGTTCCTGTCATCACAATGCGCCAGGACCCATGTCATCACAATGCTCTATGACCCTTGTCATCACAATGTTCCATGGCCCTTGTCATCACAATGCTCCATGACCACTTTCATCACAATGCTGCATGACCCGTTTCACCACAATGCTAAGTGGCCCTTGTCATCACAATGCTCCATGGTGCTTGTCATCACAATGCTCCATGCCCCCGTCATCACAATGCCCCATGACCCCTGTCATCACAAGAATCCATGGTCTTTGACATCACAGTGCTCCATGACACCTGTCATCACAATGCTCGATGATTCGTTTCATCACAATGCTCCCTTACCCCTGTCATCACAGTGCTCCATGACCCCTTGCATCACAACGCTCCATGACCAATTGCATCACAACGCTCCATGACTCCTATCATCACAATGCTCTATGGCACTTGTCATCACAATGCTCAATGCCCACTGTCATCACAATGCTCCATGAGCACATTCATCACAATACTCTATGAGCCGTTTCATCACAATGCTAAATGGCCCTTGTCATCCCAATGTTCTACGGTGCTTGTCATCACAATGCTGCATGACCCCTGTCATCACAATGCTCCATGGCCCTTGCCATCACAATGCTCCATGAACGCTGTCATCACAATGCCCTATGACCAGTATCATCACAGTGCTCCTTGGCTGTTGTCATGAAAATGCTCCATAACCCCTGTCATCACAGTGAACCATGGCCCTTGTCATCACAATGCTCCCTGACCCATTTCATCACAATGCTCCATGACCACTTTCATTACAAAGCTCCATGACCGCTATCATCACAATGATCCATGACCCCTTTCATCACAGTGTTCCAGTACCATTTTCATCACAATGATCCACGACCCCTATCACCACTATGCTCCATGACACGTATTTTCACTATGCTCTATGGCCCTTGTCCTCACAATGCTCCATGGCCACTGTCATCACAATGCTCCATGACCCGTTTCATCACAATGCTAAATTTCCCTTGTCCTCACAATGCTCCATGGCGCTTGTCATCACAGTGCTGCATGACTCCTGTCATCACACTGCCCTATGACCCCTGTCATCACAAGGCTCCATGGCCCTTGTCATCACAATGCTCCATAACACCTGTCATCACAATACTCCATGCCCTTGTCATGACAATGCTCCATGACCCCTGTCATCACAATGCCCCATGACCCCTCTCCGCAAAATATTCCATGCCCCCTGTAGTCACAATGCTCCATAACAGCTGTCATCACAATGCTCCATGACCCTTGTCATTACAATGCTCCATGGCATTTTTCATCACAATGTTCCATGACCCCTTTCATCACAATTCTTCAAGACAACTTTCATCACAATGCTCCATGACCACTTTCCTCACAATGCTCCTTGGCCTGGGTCATCGCAATGCTCCATGACTCCTTTCATCACAATGCTCCATGGCCTATGACATCACAATGCTCCATAAGCAATGTCATCACAATGTGCCATGACCCCGTCAAAACAATGCTCCATAACCCCTTTCATCACAATGCTCCGTGACCCACGCCAACACAATTGTCCAGGACCCCTTTCATCACAATGCTCCTTGGCACGTGTCATCACAATGCTCCATGAACAGTATCATCACAATGCACCATGATCCCTCTCATAACAATGCACTATGACACCTGTCATCACAATGCTCCAAGACAACTGTCATCACAATGCCACATGACACCTGTCATCACAATACTCCCTAACCTTTGTTATCACAATGCTCCATGACGCCTTTCATCACAATGCTCCATGGAGCTTGTAATCACAGTGCTGCATGACTCCTGTCATCACACTGCCCTATGCCCCCTGTCATCACAAGGCTCCATGGCCCTTGTCATCACAATGCTCCATAACACCTGTCATCACAGTCCTCCATGCCCTTGTCATGACAATGCTCCATGACCCCTGTCATCACAAGGCTCCGTGGCCCTTGACATCACAATTCTCCATGACACCTGACAACACAATGCTCTAGTACGCCTTTCATCACAATGCTCCAGGCCCCTTGTCATCACAATGCCCCATGACCCCTCTCAGCAAAATATTCCATGCCCCCTGTAGTCACAATTCTCCATAACAGCTGTCATCACAATGCTCCATGACCCTTGTCATTACAATGCTCCATGGAATTTTTCATCACAATGTTCCATGACCCCTTTCCTCACAATTCTTCAAGCCAACTTTCATCACAATGCTCCATGACCACTTTCCTCACAATGCTCCTTGGCCTGGGTCATCGCAATGCTCCATGACTCCTTTCATCACAATGCTCCATGGCCTCTGACATCACAATGCTCCATAAGCAATGTCATCACAATGTGCCATGACCCCGTCAAAACAATGCTCCATAACCCCTTTCATCACAATACTCCGTGACCCACGTCAACACAATTGTCCAGGACCCCTTTCATCACAATGCTCCTTGGCACGTGTCATCACAATGCTCCATGAACAGTATCATCACAATGCACCATGATCCCTCTCATAACAATGCACTATGACAACTGTCATCACAATGCTCCAAGACAACTGTCATCACAATGCCACATGACACCTGTCATCACAATACTCCCTAACCTTTGTCATCACAATGCTCCATGACGCCTTTCATCACAATGCACCATTACCCCTTTCATCACAATTCTCCAGGCCCTCTGTCACCACAATGCTCCATAACCCCTGACATCACAATGGCCAACGACACCTGTCATCACAATTCACCATGGATCTTGTCATAAAAAGGCTCCATGCTCTTGTCATCACAATGATCCAAGACCCGTGTCATCACAATGCTCCATGACCCCTGTCATCAAAATTCTCCATGAACTTTCATCACCGTGCTCCATGAACATATTCATCACAATGCTCCATGATCCCTTTCATCACAATGCTCTAGGACCAACATCATCACAATGCTCCATGATCGCTATCATCACAATGCTCCATGACCCCTTTCATAACGATGCTCCAATACCCCCTTTCATCACAATGCTCCATGGTTCCTGTCATCACAATGCACCAGGACCCATGTCATCACAATGCTCTATGACCCTTGTCATCACAATGTTCCATGGCCCTTGTCATCACAATGCTCCATGACCACATTCATCACAATGCTGCATGACCCGTTTCACCACAATGCTAAGTGGCCCTTGTCATCACAATGCTCCATGGTGCTTGTCATCACAATGTTCCATGCCCCCGTCATCACAATGCGCCATGACCTCTGTCATCACAAGAATCCATGGTCTTTGACATCACAGTGCTCCATGACACCTGTCATCACAATGCTCGATGATTCGTTTCATCACAATGCTCCCTTACACCTGTCATCACAGTGCTCCATGACCCCTTGCATCACAACGCTCCATGACCAATTGCATCACAACGCTCCATGACTCCTATCATCACAATGCTCTATGGCCCTTGTCATCACAATGCTCAATGCCCACTGTCATCACAATGCTCCATGAGCATATTCATCACAATACTCTATGAGCCGTTTCATCACAATGCTACATGGCCCTTGTCATCACAATGTTCTACGGTGCTTGTCATCACAATGCTGCATGACCCCTGTCATCACAATGCTCCATGGCCCTTGCCATCACAATGCTCCATGAACGCTGTCATCACAAAGCCCTATGACCAGTATCATCACAGTGCTCCTTGGCTGTTGTCATGAAAATGCTCCATAACCCCTGTCATCACAGTGAACCATGGCCCTTGTCATCACAATGCTCCCTGACCCATTTCATCACAATGCTCCATGACCACTTTCATTACAAAGCTCCATGACCGCTATCATCACAATGATCCATGACCCCTTTCATCACAGTGTTCCAGTACCATTTTCATCACAATGATCCACGACCCCTATCACCACAATGCTCCATGACACGTATTTTCACTATGCTCTATGGCCCTTGTCCTCACAATGCTCCATGGCCACGGTCATCACAATGCTCCATGACACGTTTCATCACAATGCTAAATTTCCCTTGTCCTCACAATGCTCCATGGCGCTTGTCATCACAGTGCTGCATGACTCCTGTCATCACACTGCCCTATGACCCCTGTCATCACAAGGATCCATGGCCCTTGTCATCACAATGCTCCATAACACCTGTCATCACAATACTCCATGCCCTTGTCATGACAATGCTCCATGACCCCTGTCATCACAAGGCTCCGTGGTCCTTGACATCACAATTCTCCATGACACCTGACAACACAATGCTCCAGTACGCCTTTCATCACAATGCTCCAGGACCCCTGTCATCACAATGCACCATGATCCCTTTCATGACAGTAATCCATGACCCCTTTCATCACAATGCTCCAGTATGCCTTTCATCACAATACTCGATGCCCCCTGTCATCACAATGCCCCATGACCCCTCTCCGCAAAATATTCCATGCCCCCTGTAGTCACAATGCTCCATAACAGCTGTCATCACAATGCTCCATGACCCTTGTCATGACAATGCTCCATGGCATTTTTCATCACAATGTTCCATAACCCCTTTCATCACAATTCTTCAAGACAACTTTCATCACAATGCTCCATGACCACTTTCCTCACAATGCTCCTTGGCCTGGGTCATCGCAATGCTCCATGACTCCTTTCATCACAATGCTCCATGGCCGCTGAAATCACAATGCTCCATAAGCCATGTCATCACAATGTGCCATGACCCCGTCAAAACAATGCTCCATAACCCCTTTCATCACAATGCTCCGTGACCCACGCCAACACAATTGTCCAGGACCCTTTCATCACAATGCTCCTTGGCACGTGTCATCACAATGCTCTATGAACAGTATCATCACAATGCACCATGATCCCTCTCATAACAATGCACTATGACACCTGTCATCACAATGCTCCAAGACAACTGTCATCACAATGCCACATGACACCTGTCATCACAATACTCCCTAACCTTTGTTATCACAATGCTCCATGACGCCTTTCATCACAATGCTCCATGGCGCTTGTCATCACAGTGCTGCATGACTCCTGTCATCACACTGCCCTATGACCCCTGTCATCACAAGGCTCCATGGCCCTTGTCATCACAATGCTCCATAACACCTGTCATCACAATCCTCCATGCCCTTGTCATGACAATGCTCCATGACCCCTGTCATCACAAGGCTCCGTGGCCCTTGACATCACAATTCTCCATGACACCTGACAACACAATGCTCCAGTACGCCTTTCATCACAATGCTCCAGGCCCCTTGTCATCACAATGCCCCATGACCCCTCTCAGCAAAATATTCCATGCCCCCTGTAGTCACAATGCTCCATAACAGCTGTCATCACAATGCTCCATGAGCCTTGTCATTACAATGCTCCATGGAATTTTTCATCACAATGTTCCATGACCCCTTTCATCACAATTCTTCAAGACAACTTTCATCACAATGCTCCATGACCACTTTCCTCACAATGCTCCTTGGCCTGGGTCATCGCAATGCTCCATGACTCCTTTCATCACAATGCTCCATGGCCTCTGACATCACAATGCTCCATAAGCAATTTCATCACAATGTGCCATGACCCCGTCAAAACAATGCTCCATAACCCCTTTCATCACAATACTCCGTGACCCACGTCAACACAATTGTCCAGGACCCCTTTCATCACAATGCTCCTTGGCACGTGTCATCACAATGCTCCATGAACAGTATCATCACAATGCACCATGATCCCTCTCATAACAATGCACTATGACAACTGTCATCACAATGCTCCAAGACAACTGTCATCACAATGCCACATGACACCTGTCATCACAATACTCCCTAACCTTTGTCATCACAATGCTCCATGACGCCTTTCATCACAATGCACCATTACCCCTTTCATCACAATTCTCCAGGCCCTCTGTCACCACAATGCTCCATAACCCCTGACATCACAATGGCCAACGACACCTGTCATCACAATTCACCATGGATCTTCTCATCAAAAGGCTCCATGCTCGTGTCATCACAATGATCCAAGACCCGTGTCATCACAATGCTCCATGGCCGGTCTCATCACAGTGCTCCATGACCCCTGTCATCAAAATTCTCCATGAACTTTCATCACCGTGCTCCATGAACATATTCATCACAATGCTCCATGATCCCTTTCATCACAATGCTCTAGGACCAACATCATCACAATGCTCCATGATCACTATCATCACAATGCTCCATGACCCCTTTCATAACGATGCTCCAATACCCCCTTTCATCACAATGCTCCATGGTTCCTGTCATCACAATGCACCAGGACCCATGTCATCACAATGCTCTATGACCCTTGTCATCACAATGTTCCATGGCCCTTGTCATCACAATGCTCCATGACCACATTCATCACAATGCTGCATGACCCGTTTCACCACAATGCTAAGTGGCCCTTGTCATCACAATGCTCCATGGTGCTTGTCATCACAATGTTCCATGCCCCCGTCATCACAATGCGCCATGACCTCTGTCATCACAAGAATCCATGGTCTTTGACATCACAGTGCTCCATGACACCTGTCATCACAATGCTCGATGATTCGTTTCATCACAATGCTCCCTTACACCTGTCATCACAGTGCTCCATGACCCCTTGCATCACAACGCTCCATGACCAATTTCATCACAACGCTCCATGACTCCTATCATCACAATGCTCTATGGCCCTTGTCATCACAATGCTCAATGCCCACTGTCATCACAATGCTCCATGAGCATATTCATCACAATACTCTATGAGCCGTTTCATCACAATGCTACATGGCCCTTGTCATCACAATGTTCTACGGTGCTTGTCATCACAATGCTGCATGACCCCTGTCATCACAATGCTCCATGGCCCTTGCCATCACAATGCTCCATGAACGCTGTCATCACAATGCCCTATGACCAGTATCATCACAGTGCTCCTTGGCTGTTGTCATGAAAATGCTCCATAACCCCTGTCATCACAGTGAACCATGGCCCTTGTCATCACAATGCTCCCTGACCCATTTCATCACAATGCTCCATGACCACTTTCATTACAGAGCTCCATGACCGCTATCATCACAATGATCCATGACCCCTTTCATCACAGTGTTCCAGTACCATTTTCATCACAATGATCCACGACCCCTATCACCACATTGCTCCATGACACTTAATTTCCCTATGCTCTATGGCCCTTGTCATCACAATGCTCCATGGCCACTGTCATCACAATGCTCCATGACCCGTTTCATCACAATGCTAAATTTCCCTTGTCATCACAATGCTCCATGGCGCTTGTCATCACAGTGCTGCATGACTCCTGTCATCACACTGCCCTATGACCCCTGTCATCACAAGGCTCCATGGCCCTTGTCATCACAATGCTCCATAACACCTGTCATCACAATCCTCCATGCCCTTGTCATGACAATGCTCCATGACCCCTGTCATCACAAGGCTCCGTGGCCCTTGACATCACAATTCTCCATGACACCTGAAAACACAATGCTCCAGTACGCCTTTCATCACAATGCTCCAGGCCCCCTGTCATCACAATGCACCATGATCCCTTTCATGACAGTAATCCATGACCCCTTTCATGACAATGCTCCAGTATGCCTTTCATCACAATACTCGATGCCCCCTGTCATCACAATGCCCCATGAGCCCTCTCAGCAAAATATTCCATGCCCCCTGTAGTCACAATGCTCCATAACAGCTGTCATCACAATGCTCCATGACCCTTGTCATGACAATGCTCCATGGCATTTTACATCACAATGTTCCATGACCCCTTTCATCACAATTCTTCAAGACAACTTTCATCACAATGTTCCATGAACACTTTCATCACAATGCTCCTTGGCCTGGGTCATCGCAATGCTCCATGACTCCTTTCATCACAATGCTCCATGGCCTCTGACATCACAATGCTCCATAAGCCATGTCATCACAATGAGCCATGACCCCGTCAAAACAATGCTCCATAACCCCTTTCATCACAATGCTCCGTGACCCACGTCAACACAATTGTCCAGGACCCCTTTCATCACAGTACTCCTTGGCACGTGTCATCACAAAGCTCCATGAACAGTATCATCACAATGCACCATGATCCCTTTCATAACAATGCACTATGACACCTGTCATCACAATGCTCCAAGACAATTGTCATCACAATGCCACATGACACCTGTCATCACAATACTCCCTGACCTTTGTCATCACAATGCTCCATGACGCCTTTCATCACAATGCACCATTACCCCTTTCATCACAATTCTCCAGGCCCTCTGTCACCACAATGCTCCATAACCCCTGACATCACAATGGCCAATGACACCTGTCATCACAATTCACCATGGATCTTGTCATCAAAAGGCTCCATGCTCGTGTCATCACAATGATCCAAGACCCGGGTCATCCCAATGCTCCATGGCCGGTCTCATCACAGTGCTCCATGACCCCTGTCATCAAAATTCTCCATGAACTTTCATCACAGTGCTCCATGAACACATTCATCACAATGCTCCATGATCCCTTTCATCACAATGCTCTAGGACCAACATCATCACAATGCTCCATGATCGCTATCATCACAATGCTCCATGACCCCTTTCATAACGATGCTCCAATACCCCCTTTCATCACAATGCTCCATGGTTCCTGTCATCACAATGCGCCAGGACCCATGTCATCACAATGCTCTATGACCCTTGTCATCACAATGTTCCATGGCCCTTGTCATCACAATGCTCCATGACCACTTTCATCACAATGCTGCATGACCCGTTTCACCACAATGCTAAGTGGCCCTTGTCATCACAATGCTCCATGGTGCTTGTCATCACAATGCTCCATGCCCCCGTCATCACAATGCCCCATGACCCCTGTCATCACAAGAATCCATGGTCTTTGACATCACAGTGCTCCATGACACCTGTCATCACAATGCTCGATGATTCGTTTCATCACAATGCTCCCTTACACCTGTCATCACAGTGCTCCATGACCCCTTGCATCACAACGCTCCATGACCAATTGCATCACAACGCTCCATGACTCCTATCATCACAATGCTCTATGGCACTTGTCATCACAATGCTCAATGCCCACTGTCATCACAATGCTCCATGAGCACATTCATCACAATACTCTATGAGCCGTTTCATCACAATGCTAAATGGCCCTTGTCATCCCAATGTTCTACGGTGCTTGTCATCACAATGCTGCATGACCCCTGTCATCACAATGCTCCATGGCCCTTGCCATCACAATGCTCCATGAACGCTGTCATCACAATGCCCTATGACCAGTATCATCACAGTGCTCCTTGGCTGTTGTCATGAAAATGCTCCATAACCCCTGTCATCACAGTGAACCATGGCCCTTGTCATCACAATGCTCCCTGACCCATTTCATCACAATGCTCCATGACCACTTTCATTACAAAGCTCCATGACCGCTATCATCACAATGATCCATGACCCCTTTCATCACAGTGTTCCAGTACCATTTTCATCACAATGATCCACGACCCCTATCACCACTATGCTCCATGACACGTATTTTCACTATGCTCTATGGCCCTTGTCATCACAATGCTCCATGGCCACTGTCATCACAATGCTCCATGACCCGTTTCATCACAATGCTAAATTTCCCTTGTCATCACAATGCTCCATGGCGCTTGTCATCACAGTGCTGCATGACTCCTGTCATCACACTGCCCTATGACCCCTGTCATCACAAGGCTCCATGGCCCTTGTCATCACAATGCTCCATAACACCTGTCATCACAATCCTCCATGCCCTTGTCATGACAATGCTCCATGACCCCTGTCATCACAAGGCTCCGTGGCCCTTGACATCACAATTCTCCATGACACCTGACAACACAATGCTCCAGTACGCCTTTCATCACAATGCTCCAGGCCCCCTGTCATCACAATGCACCATGATCCCTTTCATGACAGTAATCCATGACCCCTTTCATGACAATGCTCCAGTATGCCTTTCATCACAATACTCGATGCCCCCTGTCATCACAATGCCCCATGACCCCTCTCAGCAAAATATTCCATGACCCTTGTAGTCACAATGCTCCATAACAGCTGTCATCACAATGCTCCATGAACCTTGTCATGACAATGCTCCATGGCATTTTTCATCACAATGTTCCATGACCCCTTTCATCACAATTCTTCAAGACAACATTCATCACAATGTTCCATGACCACTTTCATCACAATGCTCCTTGGCCTGGGTCATCGCAATGCTCCATGACTCCTTTCATCACAATGCTCCATGGCCTCTGACATCACAATGCTCCATAAGCCATGTCATCACAATGAGCCATGACCCCGTCAAAACAATGCTCCATAACCCCTTTCATCACAATGCTCCGTGACCCACGTCAACACAATTGTCCAGGACCCCTTTCATCACAATGCTCCTTGGCACGTGTCATCAGAATGCTCCATGAACAGTATCATCACAATGCCCCATGATCCCTCTCATAACAATGTACTATGACACCTGTCATCACAATGCTCCAAGACAACTGTCATCACAATGCCACATGACTCCTGTCATCACAATATTCCCTGACCTTTGTCATCACAATGCTCCATGACGCCTTTCATCACAATGCACCATTACCCCTTTCATCACAATTCTCCAGGCCCTCTGTCACCACAATGCTCCATAACCCCTGACATCACAATGGCCAACGACACCTGTCATCACAATTCACCATGGATCTTCTCATCAAAAGGCTCCATGCTCGTGTCATCACAATGATCCAAGACCCGTGTCATCACAATGCTCCATGGCCGGTCTCATCACAGTGCTCCATGACCCCTGTCATCAAAATTCTCCATGAACTTTCATCACAGTGCTCCATGAACACATTCATCACAATGCTCCATGATCCCTTTCATCACAATGCTCTAGGACCAACATCATCACAATGCTCCATGATCGCTATCATCGCAATGCTCCATGACCCCTTTCATAACGATGCTCCAATACCCCCTTACATCACAATGCTCCATGGTTCCTGTCATCACAATGCGCCAGGACCCATGTCATCACAATGCTCTATGACCCTTGTCATCACAATGTTCCATGGCCCTTGTCATCACAATGCTCCATGACCACATTCATCACAATGCTGCATGACCCGTTTCACCACAATGCTAAGTGGCCCTTGTCATCACAATGCTCCATGGTGCTTGTCATCACAATGCTCCATGCCCCCGTCATCACAATGCCCCATGACCCCTGTCATCACAAGAATCCATGGTCTTTGACATCACAGTGCTCCATGACACCTGTCATCACAATGCTCGATGATTCGTTTCATCACAATGCTCCCTTACCCCTGTCATCACAGTGCTCCATGACCCCTTGCATCACAACGCTCCATGACCAATTGCATCACAACGCTCCATGACTCCTATCATCACAATGCTCTATGGCCCTTGTCATCACAATGCTCAATGCCCACTGTCATCACAATGCTCCATGAGCACATTCATCACAATACTCTATGAGCCGTTTCATCACAATGGTAATTGGCCCTTGTCATCACAATGTTCTACGGTGCTTGTCATCACAATGCTGCATGACCCCTGTCATCACAATGCTCCATGGCCCTTGCCATCACAATGCTCCATGAACACTGTCATCACAATGCCCTATGACCAGTATCACCACAGTGCTCCTTGGCTGTTGTCATGAAAATGCTCCATAACCCCTGTCATCACAGTGAACCATGGCCCTTGTCATCACAATGCTCCCTGAACCATTTCATCACAATGCTCCATGACCACTTTCATTACAGAGCTCCATGACCACTATCATCACAATGATCCATGACCCCTTTCATCACAGTGTTCCAGTACCATTTTCATCACAATGATCCACGACCCCTATCACCACATTGCTCCATGACACTTATTTTCACTATGCTCTATGGCCCTTGTCATCACAATGCTCCATGGCCACTGTCATCACAATGCTCCATGACCCGTTTCATCACAATGCTAAATTTCCCTTGTCATCACAATGCTCCATGGCGCTTGTCATCACAGTGCTGCATGACTCCTGTCATCACACTGCCCTATGACCCCTGTCATCACAAGGCTCCATGGCCCTTGTCATCACAATGCTCCATAACACCTGTCATCACAATCCTCCATGCCCTTGTCATGACAATGCTCCATGACCCCTGTCATCACAAGGCTCCGTGGCCCTTGACATCACAATTCTCCATGACACCTGACAACACAATGCTCCAGTACGCCTTTCATCACAATGCTCCAGGCCCCCTGTCATCACAATGCACCATGATCCCTTTCATGACAGTAATCCATGACCCCTTTCATGACAATGCTCCAGTATGCCTTTCATCACAATACTCGATGCCCCCTGTCATCACAATGCCCCATGACCCCTCTCAGCAAAATATTCCATGACCCTTGTAGTCACAATGCTCCATAACAGCTGTCATCACAATGCTCCATGAACCTTGTCATGACAATGCTCCATGGCATTTTTCATCACAATGTTCCATGACCCCTTTCATCACAATTCTTCAAGACAACATTCATCACAATGTTCCATGACCACTTTCATCACAATGCTCCTGGGCCTGGGTCATCGCAATGCTCCATGACTCCTTTCATCACAATGCTCCATGGCCTCTGACATCACAATGCTCCATAAGCCATGTCATCACAATGAGCCATGACCCCGTCAAAACAATGCTCCATAACCCCTTTCATCACAATGCTCCGTGACCCACGTCAACACAATTGTCCAGGACCCCTTTCATCACAATGCTCCTTGGCACGTGTCATCAGAATGCTCCATGAACAGTATCATCACAATGCCCCATGATCCCTCTCATAACAATGTACTATGACACCTGTCATCACAATGCTCCAAGACAACTGTCATCACAATGCCACATGACTCCTGTCATCACAATATTCCCTAACCTTTGTCATCACAATGCTCCATGACGCGTTTCATCACAATGCACCATTACCCCTTTCATCACAATTCTCCAGGCCCTCTGTCACCACAATGCTCCATAACCCCTGACATCACAATGGCCAACGACACCTGTCATCACAATTCACCATGGATCTTCTCATCAAAAGGCTCCATGCTCGTGTCATCACAATGATCCAAGACCCGTGTCATCACAATGCTCCATGGCCGGTCTCATCACAGTGCTCCATAACCCCTGTCATCAAAATTCTCCATGAACTTTCATCACAGTGCTCCATGAACACATTCATCACAATGCTCCATGATCCCTTTCATCACAATGCTCTAGGACCAACATCATCACAATGCTCCATGATCGCTATCATCGCAATGCTCCATGACCCCTTTCATAACGATGCTCCAATACCCCCTTACATCACAATGCTCCATGGTTCCTGTCATCACAATGCGCCAGGACCCATGTCATCACAATGCTCTATGACCCTTGTCATCACAATGTTCCATGGCCCTTGTCATCACAATGCTCCATGACCACATTCATCACAATGCTGCATGACCCGTTTCACCACAATGCTAAGTGGCCCTTGTCATCACAATGCTCCATGGTGCTTGTCATCACAATGCTCCATGCCCCCGTCATCACAATGCCCCATGACCCCTGTCATCACAAGAATCCATGGTCTTTGACATCAAAGTGCTCCATGACACCTGTCATCACAATGCTCGATGATTCGTTTCATCACAATGCTCCCTTACCCCTGTCATCACAGTGCTCCATGACCCCTTGCATCACAACGCTCCATGACCAATTGCATCACAACGCTCCATGACTCCTATCATCACAATGCTCTATGGCCCTTGTCATCACAATGCTCAATGCCCACTGTCATCACAATGCTCCATGAGCACATTCATCACAATACTCTATGAGCCGTTTCATCACAATGCTAAATGGCCCTTGTCATCACAATGTTCTACGGTGCTTGTCATCACAATGCTGCATGACCCCTGTCATCACAATGCTCCATGGCCCTTGCCATCACAATGCTCCATGAACACTGTCATCACAATGCCCTATGACCAGTATCATCACAGTGCTCCTTGGCTCTTGTCATGAAAATGCTCCATAACCCCTGTCATCACAGTGAACCATGGCCCTTGTCATCACAATGCTCCCTGACCCATTTCATCACAATGCTCCATGACCACTTTCATTACAGAGCTCCATGACCGCTATCATCACAATGATCCATGACCCCTTTCATCACAGTGTTCCAGTACCATTTTCATCACAATGATCCACGACCCCTATCACCACAATGCTCCATGACACATATTTTCACTATGCTCTATGGCCCTTGTCATCACAATGCTCCATGGCCACTGTCATCACAATGCTCCATGACCCGTTTCATCACAATGCTAAATTTCCCTTGTCAACACAATGCTCCATGGCGCTTGTCATCACAGTGCTGCATGACTCCTGTCATCACACTGCCCTATGACCCCTGTCATCACAAGGCTCCATGGCCCTTGTCATCACAATGCTCCATAACACCTGTCATCACAATCCTCCATGCCCTTGTCATGACAATGCTCCATGACCCCTGTCATCACAAGGCTCCGTGGCCCTTGACATCACAATTCTCCATGACACCTGACAACACAATGCTCCAGTACGCCTTTCATCACAATGCTCCAGGCCCCCTGTCATCACAATTCACCATGATCCCTTTCATGACAGTAATCCATGACCCCTTTCATGACAATGCTCCAGTATGCCTTTCATCACAATACTCGATGCCCCCTGTCATCACAATGCCCCATGACCCCTCTCAGCAAAATATTCCATGACCCTTGTAGTCACAATGCTCCATAACAGCTGTCATCACAATGCTCCATGAACCTTGTCATGACAATGCTCCATGGCATTTTTCATCACAATGTTCCATGACCCCTTTCATCACAATTCTTCAAGACAACATTCATCACAATGTTCCATGACCACTTTCATCACAATGCTCCTTGGCCTGGGTCATCGAAATGCTCCATGACTCCTTTCATCACAATGCTCCATGGCCTCTGACATCACAATGCTCCATAAGCCATGTCATCACAATGAGCCATGACCCCGTCAAAACAATGCTCCATAACCCCTTTCATCACAATGCTCCGTGACCCACGTCAACACAATTGTCCAGGACCCCTTTCATCACAATGCTCCTTGGCACGTGTCATCAGAATGCTCCATGAACAGTATCATCACAATGCCCCATGATCCCTCTCATAACAATGTACTATGACACCTGTCATCACAATACTCCAAGACAACTGTCATCACAATGCCACATGACTCCTGTCATCACAATATTCCCTGACCTTTGTCATCACAATGCTCCATGACGCCTTTCATCACAATGCACCATTACCCCTTTCATCACAATTCTCCAGGCCCTCTGTCACCACAATGCTCCATAACCCCTGACATCACAATGGCCAACGACACCTGTCATCACAATTCACCATGGATCTTCTCATCAAAAGGCTCCATGCTCGTGTCATCACAATGATCCAAGACCCGTGTCATCACAATGCTCCATGGCCGGTCTCATCACAGTGCTCCATGACCCCTGTCATCAAAATTCTCCATGAACTTTCATCACAGTGCTCCATGAACACATTCATCACAATGCTCCATGATCCCTTTCATCACAATGCTCTAGGACCAACATCATCACAATGCTCCATGATCGCTATCATCGCAATGCTCCATGACCCCTTTCATAACGATGCTCCAATACCCCCTTTCATCACAATGCTCCATGGTTCCTGTCATCACAATGCGCCAGGACCCATGTCATCACAATGCTCTATGACCCTTGTCATCACAATGTTCCATGGCCCTTGTCATCACAATGCTCCATGACCACATTCATCACAATGCTGCATGACCCGTTTCACCACAATGCTAAGTGGCCCTTGTCATCACAATGCTCCATGGTGCTTGTCATCACAATGCTCCATGCCCCCGTCATCACAATGCCCCATGACCCCTGTCATCACAAGAATCCATGGTCTTTGACATCAAAGTACTCCATGACACCTGTCATCACAATGCTCGATGATTCGTTTCATCACAATGCTCCCTTACCCCTGTCATCACAGTGCTCCATGACCCCTTGCATCACAACGCTCCATGACCAATTGCATCACAACGCTCCATGACTCCTATCATCACAATGCTCTATGGCCCTTGTCATCACAATGCTCAATGCCCACTGTCATCACAATGCTCCATGAGCACATTCATCACAATACTCTATGAGCCGTTTCATCACAATGGTAATTGGCCCTTGTCATCACAATGTTCTACGGTGCTTGTCATCACAATGCTGCATGACCCCTGTCATCACAATGCTCCATGGCCCTTGCCATCACAATGCTCCATGAACACTGTCATCACAATGCCCTATGACCAGTATCACCACAGTGCTCCTTGGCTGTTGTCATGAAAATGCTCCATAACCCCTGTCATCACAGTGAACCATGGCCCTTGTCATCACAATGCTCCCTGAACCATTTCATCACAATGCTCCATGACCACTTTCATTACAGAGCTCCATGACCGCTATCATCACAATGATCCATGACCCCTTTCATCACAGTGTTCCAGTACCATTTTCATCACAATGATCCACGACCCCTATCACCACATTGCTCCATGACACTTATTTTCACTATGCTCTATGGCCCTTGTCATCACAATGCTCCATGGCCACTGTCATCACAATGCTCCATGACCCGTTTCATCACAATGCTAAATTTCCCTTGTCATCACAATGCTCCATGGCGCTTGTCATCACAGTGCTGCATGACTCCTGTCATCACACTGCCCTATGACCCCTGTCATCACAAGGCTCCATGGCCCTTGTCATCACAATGCTCCATAACACCTGTCATCACAATCCTCCATGCCCTTGTCATGACAATGCTCCATGACCCCTGTCATCACAAGGCTCCGTGGCCCTTGACATCACAATTCTCCATGACACCTGACAACACAATGCTCCAGTACGCCTTTCATCACAATGCTCCAGGCCCCCTGTCATCACAATGCACCATGATCCCTTTCATGACAGTAATCCATGACCCCTTTCATGACAATGCTCCAGTATGCCTTTCATCACAATACTCGATGCCCCCTCTCATCACAATGCCCCATGAACCCTCTCAGCAAAATATTCCATGACCCTTGTAGTCACAATGCTCCATAACAGCTGTCATCACAATGCTCCATGAACCTTGTCATGACAATGCTCCATGGCATTTTTCATCACAATGTTCCATGACCCCTTTCATCACAATTCTTCAAGACAACATTCATCACAATGTTCCATGACCACTTTCATCACAATGCTCCTTGGCCTGGGTCATCGCAATGCTCCATGACTCCTTTCATCACAATGCTCCATGGCCTCTGACATCACAATGCTCCATAAGCCATGTCATCACAATGAGCCATGACCCCGTCAAAACAATGCTCCATAACCCCTTTCATCACAATGCTCCGTGACCCACGTCAACACAATTGTCCAGGACCCCTTTCATCACAATGCTCCTTGGCACGTGTCATCAGAATGCTCCATGAACAGTATCATCACAATGCCCCATGATCCCTCTCATAACAATGTACTATGACACCTGTCATCACAATGCTCCAAGACAACTGTCATCACAATGCCACATGACTCCTGTCATCACAATATTCCCTGACCTTTGTCATCACAATGCTCCATGACGCCTTTCATCACAATGCACCATTACCCCTTTCATCACAATTCTCCAGGCCCTCTGTCACCACAATGCTCCATAACCCCTGACATCACAATGGCCAACGACACCTGTCATCACAATTCACCATGGATCTTCTCATCAAAAGGCTCCATGCTCGTGTCATCACAATGATCCAAGACCCGTGTCATCACAATGCTCCATGGCCGGTCTCATCACAGTGCTCCATGACCCCTGTCATCAAAATTCTCCATGAACTTTCATCACAGTGCTCCATGAACACATTCATCACAATGCTCCATGATCCCTTTCATCACAATGCTCTAGGACCAACATCATCACAATGCTCCATGATCGCTATCATCGCAATGCTCCATGACCCCTTTCATAACGATGCTCCAATACCCCCTTACATCACAATGCTCCATGGTTCCTGTCATCACAATGCGCCAGGACCCATGTCATCACAATGCTCTATGACCCTTGTCATCACAATGTTCCATGGCCCTTGTCATCACAATGCTCCATAACCACATTCATCACAATGCTGCATGACCCGTTTCACCACAATGCTAAGTGGCCCTTGTCATCACAATGCTCCATGGTGCTTGTCATCACAATGCTCCATGCCCCCGTCATCACAATGCCCCATGACCCCTGTCATCACAAGAATCCATGGTCTTTGACATCAAAGTGCTCCATGACACCTGTCATCACAATGCTCGATGATTCGTTTCATCACAATGCTCCCTTACCCCTGTCATCACAGTGCTCCATGACCCCTTGCATCACAACGCTCCATGACCAATTGCATCACAACGCTCCATGACTCCTATCATCACAATGCTCTATGGCCCTTGTCATCACAATGCTCAATGCCCACTGTCATCACAATGCTCCATGAGCACATTCATCACAATACTCTATGAGCCGTTTCATCACAATGGTAATTGGCCCTTGTCATCACAATGTTCTACGGTGCTTGTCATCACAATGCTGCATGACCCCTGTCATCACAATGCTCCATGGCCCTTGCCATCACAATGCTCCATGAACACTGTCATCACAATGCCCTATGACCAGTATCACCACAGTGCTCCTTGGCTGTTGTCATGAAAATGCTCCATAACCCCTGTCATCACAGTGAACCATGGCCCTTGTCATCACAATGCTCCCTGAACCATTTCATCACAATGCTCCATGACCACTTTCATTACAGAGCTCCATGACCACTATCATCACAATGATCCATGACCCCTTTCATCACAGTGTTCCAGTACCATTTTCATCACAATGATCCACGACCCCTATCACCACATTGCTCCATGACACTTATTTTCACTATGCTCTATGGCCCTTGTCATCACAATGCTCCATGGCCACTGTCATCACAATGCTCCATGACCCGTTTCATCACAATGCTAAATTTCCCTTGTCATCACAATGCTCCATGGCGCTTGTCATCACAGTGCTGCATGACTCCTGTCATCACACTGCCCTATGACCCCTGTCATCACAAGGCTCCATGGCCCTTGTCATCACAATGCTCCATAACACCTGTCATCACAATCCTCCATGCCCTTGTCATGACAATGCTCCATGACCCCTGTCATCACAAGGCTCCGTGGCCCTTGACATCACAATTCTCCATGACACCTGACAACACAATGCTCCAGTACGCCTTTCATCACAATGCTCCAGGCCCCCTGTCATCACAATGCACCATGATCCCTTTCATGACAGTAATCCATGACCCCTTTCATGACAATGCTCCAGTATGCCTTTCATCACAATACTCGATGCCCCCTGTCATCACAATGCCCCATGACCCCTCTCAGCAAAATATTCCATGACCCTTGTAGTCACAATGCTCCATAACAGCTGTCATCACAATGCTCCATGAACCTTGTCATGACAATGCTCCATGGCATTTTTCATCACAATGTTCCATGACCCCTTTCATCACAATTCTTCAAGACAACATTCATCACAATGTTCCATGACCACTTTCATCACAATGCTCCTTGGCCTGGGTCATCGCAATGCTCCATGACTCCTTTCATCACAATGCTCCATGGCCTCTGACATCACAATGCTCCATAAGCCATGTCATCACAATGAGCCATGACCCCGTCAAAACAATGCTCCATAACCCCTTTCATCACAATGCTCCGTGACCCACGTCAACACAATTGTCCAGGACCCCTTTCATCACAATGCTCCTTGGCACGTGTCATCAGAATGCTCCATGAACAGTATCATCACAATGCCCCATGATCCCTCTCATAACAATGTACTATGACACCTGTCATCACAATGCTCCAAGACAACTGTCATCACAATGCCACATGACTCCTGTCATCACAATATTCCCTAACCTTTGTCATCACAATGCTCCATGACGCCTTTCATCACAATGCACCATTACCCCTTTCATCACAATTCTCCAGGCCCTCTGTCACCACAATGCTCCATAACCCCTGACATCACAATGGCCAACGACACCTGTCATCACAATTCACCATGGATCTTCTCATCAAAAGGCTCCATGCTCGTGTCATCACAATGATCCAAGACCCGTGTCATCACAATGCTCCATGGCCGGTCTCATCACAGTGCTCCATGACCCCTGTCATCAAAATTCTCCATGAACTTTCATCACAGTGCTCCATGAACACATTCATCACAATGCTCCATGATCCCTTTCATCACAATGCTCTAGGACCAACATCATCACAATGCTCCATGATCGCTATCATCGCAATGCTCCATGACCCCTTTCATAACGATGCTCCAATACCCCCTTTCATCACAATGCTCCATGGTTCCTGTCATCACAATGCGCCAGGACCCATGTCATCACAATGCTCTATGACCCTTGTCATCACAATGTTCCATGGCCCTTGTCATCACAATGCTCCATGACCACATTCATCACAATGCTGCATGACCCGTTTCACCACAATGCTAAGTGGCCCTTGTCAGCACAATGCTCCATGGTGCTTGTCATCACAATGCTCCATGCCCCCGTCATCACAATGCCCCATGACCCCTGTCATCACAAGAATCCATGGTCTTTGACATCAAAGTACTCCATGACACCTGTCATCACAATGCTCGATGATTCGTTTCATCACAATGCTCCCTTACCCCTGTCATCACAGTGCTCCATGACCCCTTGCATCACAACGCTCCATGACCAATTGCATCACAACGCTCCATGACTCCTATCATCACAATGCTCTATGGCCCTTGTCATCACAATGCTCAATGCCCACTGTCATCACAATGCTCCATGAGCACATTCATCACAATACTCTATGAGCCGTTTCATCACAATGGTAATTGGCCCTTGTCATCACAATGTTCTACGGTGCTTGTCATCACAATGCTGCATGACCCCTGTCATCACAATGCTCCATGGCCCTTGCCATCACAATGCTCCATGAACACTGTCATCACAATGCCCTATGACCAGTATCACCACAGTGCTCCTTGGCTGTTGTCATGAAAATGCTCCATAACCCCTGTCATCACAGTGAACCATGGCCCTTGTCATCACAATGCTCCCTGAACCATTTCATCACAATGCTCCATGACCACTTTCATTACAGAGCTCCATGACCGCTATCATCACAATGATCCATGACCCCTTTCATCACAGTGTTCCAGTACCATTTTCATCACAATGATCCACGACCCCTATCACCACATTGCTCCATGACACTTATTTTCACTATGCTCTATGGCCCTTGTCATCACAATGCTCCATGGCCACTGTCATCACAATGCTCCATGACCCGTTTCATCACAATGCTAAATTTCCCTTGTCATCACAATGCTCCATGGCGCTTGTCATCACAGTGCTGCATGACTCCTGTCATCACACTGCCCTATGACCCCTGTCATCACAAGGCTCCATGGCCCTTGTCATCACAATGCTCCATAACACCTGTCATCACAATCCTCCATGCCCTTGTCATGACAATGCTCCATGACCCCTGTCATCACAAGGCTCCGTGGCCCTTGACATCACAATTCTCCATGACACCTGACAACACAATGCTCCAGTACGCCTTTCATCACAATGCTCCAGGCCCCCTGTCATCACAATGCACCATGATCCCTTTCATGACAGTAATCCATGACCCCTTTCATGACAATGCTCCAGTATGCCTTTCATCACAATACTCGATGCCCCCTCTCATCACAATGCCCCATGAACCCTCTCAGCAAAATATTCCATGACCCTTGTAGTCACAATGCTCCATAACAGCTGTCATCACAATGCTCCATGAACCTTGTCATGACAATGCTCCATGGCATTTTTCATCACAATGTTCCATGACCCCTTTCATCACAATTCTTCAAGACAACATTCATCACAATGTTCCATGACCACTTTCATCACAATGCTCCTTGGCCTGGGTCATCGCAATGCTCCATGACTCCTTTCATCACAATGCTCCATGGCCTCTGACATCACAATGCTCCATAAGCCATGTCATCACAATGAGCCATGACCCCGTCAAAACAATGCTCCATAACCCCTTTCATCACAATGCTCCGTGACCCACGTCAACACAATTGTCCAGGACCCCTTTCATCACAATGCTCCTTGGCACGTGTCATCAGAATGCTCCATGAACAGTATCATCACAATGCCCCATGATCCCTCTCATAACAATGTACTATGACACCTGTCATCACAATGCTCCAAGACAACTGTCATCACAATGCCACATGACTCCTGTCATCACAATATTCCCTGACCTTTGTCATCACAATGCTCCATGACGCCTTTCATCACAATGCACCATTACCCCTTTCATCACAATTCTCCAGGCCCTCTGTCACCACAATGCTCCATAACCCCTGACATCACAATGGCCAACGACACCTGTCATCACAATTCACCATGGATCTTCTCATCAAAAGGCTCCATGCTCGTGTCATCACAATGATCCAAGACCCGTGTCATCACAATGCTCCATGGCCGGTCTCATCACAGTGCTCCATGACCCCTGTCATCAAAATTCTCCATGAACTTTCATCACAGTGCTCCATGAACACATTCATCACAATGCTCCATGATCCCTTTCATCACAATGCTCTAGGACCAACATCATCACAATGCTCCATGATCGCTATCATCGCAATGCTCCATGACCCCTTTCATAACGATGCTCCAATACCCCCTTACATCACAATGCTCCATGGTTCCTGTCATCACAATGCGCCAGGACCCATGTCATCACAATGCTCTATGACCCTTGTCATCACAATGTTCCATGGCCCTTGTCATCACAATGCTCCATGACCACATTCATCACAATGCTGCATGACCCGTTTCACCACAATGCTAAGTGGCCCTTGTCATCACAATGCTCCATGGTGCTTGTCATCACAATGCTCCATGCCCCCGTCATCACAATGCCCCATGACCCCTGTCATCACAAGAATCCATGGTCTTTGACATCAAAGTGCTCCATGACACCTGTCATCACAATGCTCGATGATTCGTTTCATCACAATGCTCCCTTACCCCTGTCATCACAGTGCTCCATGACCCCTTGCATCACAACGCTCCATGACCAATTGCATCACAACGCTCCATGACTCCTATCATCACAATGCTCTATGGCCCTTGTCATCACAATGCTCAATGCCCACTGTCATCACAATGCTCCATGAGCACATTCATCACAATACTCTATGAGCCGTTTCATCACAATGGTAATTGGCCCTTGTCATCACAATGTTCTACGGTGCTTGTCATCACAATGCTGCATGACCCCTGTCATCACAATGCTCCATGGCCCTTGCCATCACAATGCTCCATGAACACTGTCATCACAATGCCCTATGACCATTATCACCACAGTGCTCCTTGGCTGTTGTCATGAAAATGCTCCATAACCCCTGTCATCACAGTGAACCATGGCCCTTGTCATCACAATGCTCCCTGAACCATTTCATCACAATGCTCCATGACCACTTTCATTACAGAGCTCCATGACCGCTATCATCACAATGATCCATGACCCCTTTCATCACAGTGTTCCAGTACCATTTTCATCACAATGATCCACGACCCCTATCACCACAATGCTCCATGACACTTATTTTCACTATGCTCTATGGCCCTTGTCCTCACAATGCTCCATGGCCACTGTCATCACAATGCTCCATGACCCGTTTCATCACAATGCTAAATTTCCCTTGTCCTCACAATGCTCCATGGCGCTTGTCATCACAGTGCTGCATGACTCCTGTCATCACACTGCCCTATGACCCCTGTCATCACAAGGCTCCATGGCCCTTGTCATCACAATGCTCCATAACACCTGTCATCACAATCCTCCATGCCCTTGTCATGACAATGCTCCATGACCCCTGTCATCACAAGGCTCCGTGGCCCTTGACATCACAATTCTCCATGACACCTGACAACACAATGCTCCAGTACGCCTTTCATCACAATGCTCCAGGACCCCTGTCATCACAATGCACCATGATCCCTTTCATGACAGTAATCCATGACCCCTTTCATGACAATGCTCCAGTATGCCTTTCATCACAATACTCGATGCCCCCTGTCATCACAATGCCCCATGACCCCTCTCAGCAAAATATTCCATGACCCTTGTAGTCACAATGCTCCATAACAGCTGTCATCACAATGCTCCATGAACCTTGTCATGACAATGCTCCATGGCATTTTTCATCACAATGTTCCATGACCCCTTTCATCACAATTCTTCAAGACAACATTCATCACAATGTTCCATGACCACTTTCATCACAATGCTCCTTGGCCTGGGTCATCGCAATGCTCCATGACTCCTTTCATCACAATGCTCCATGGCCTCTGACATCACAATGCTCCATAAGCCATGTCATCACAATGAGCCATGACCCCGTCAAAACAATGCTCCATAACCCCTTTCATCACAATGCTCCGTGACCCACGTCAACACAATTGTCCAGGACCCCTTTCATCACAATGCTCCTTGGCACGTGTCATCAGAATGCTCCATGAACAGTATCATCACAATGCCCCATGATCCCTCTCATAACAATGTACTATGACACCTGTCATCACAATGCTCCAAGACAACTGTCATCACAATGCCACATGACTCCTGTCATCACAATATTCCCTAACCTTTGTCATCACAATGCTCCATGACGCCTTTCATCACAATGCACCATTACCCCTTTCATCACAATTCTCCAGGCCCTCTGTCACCACAATGCTCCATAACCCCTGACATCACAATGGCCAACGACACCTGTCATCACAATTCACCATGGATCTTCTCATCAAAAGGCTCCATGCTCGTGTCATCACAATGATCCAAGACCCGTGTCATCACAATGCTCCATGGCCGGTCTCATCACAGTGCTCCATGACCCCTGTCATCAAAATTCTCCATGAACTTTCATCACAGTGCTCCATGAACACATTCATCACAATGCTCCATGATCCCTTTCATCACAATGCTCTAGGACCAACATCATCACAATGCTCCATGATCGCTATCATCGCAATGCTCCATGACCCCTTTCATAACGATGCTCCAATACCCCCTTACATCACAATGCTCCATGGTTCCTGTCATCACAATGCGCCAGGACCCATGTCATCACAATGCTCTATGACCCTTGTCATCACAATGTTCCATGGCCCTTGTCATCACAATGCTCCATGACCACATTCATCACAATGCTGCATGACCCGTTTCACCACAATGCTAAGTGGCCCTTGTCATCACAATGCTCCATGGTGCTTGTCATCACAATGCTCCATGCCCCCGTCATCACAATGCCCCATGACCCCTGTCATCACAAGAATCCATGGTCTTTGACATCAAAGTGCTCCATGACACCTGTCATCACAATGCTCGATGATTCGTTTCATCACAATGCTCCCTTACCCCTGTCATCACAGTGCTCCATGACCCCTTGCATCACAACGCTCCATGACCAATTTCATCACAACGCTCCATGACTCCTATCATCACAATGCTCTATGGCCCTTGTCATCACAATGCTCAATGCCCACTGTCATCACAATGCTCCATGAGCACATTCATCACAATACTCTATGAGCCGTTTCATCACAATGCTAAATGGCCCTTGTCATCACAATGTTCTACGGTGCTTGTCATCACAATGCTGCATGACCCCTGTCATCACAATGCTCCATGGCCCTTGCCATCACAATGCTCCATGAACACTGTCATCACAATGCCCTATGACCAGTATCATCACAGTGCTCCTTGGCTCTTGTCATGAAAATGCTCCATAACCCCTGTCATCACAGTGAACCATGGCCCTTGTCATCACAATGCTCCCTGACCCATTTCATCACAATGCTCCATGACCACTTTCATTACAGAGCTCCATGACCGCTATCATCACAATGATCCATGACCCCTTTCATCACAGTGTTCCAGTACCATTTTCATCACAATGATCCACGACCCCTATCACCACAATGCTCCATGACACATATTTTCACTATGCTCTATGGCCCTTGTCATCACAATGCTCCATGGCCACTGTCATCACAATGCTCCATGACCCGTTTCATCACAATGCTAAATTTCCCTTGTCATCACAATGCTCCATGGCGCTTGTCATCACAGTGCTGCATGACTCCTGTCATCACACTGCCCTATGACCCCTGTCATCACAAGGCTCCATGGCCCTTGTCATCACAATGCTCCATAACACCTGTCATCACAATCCTCCATGCCCTTGTCATGACAATGCTCCATGACCCCTGTCATCACAAGGCTCCGTGGCCCTTGACATCACAATTCTCCATGACACCTGACAACACAATGCTCCAGTACGCCTTTCATCACAATGCTCCAGGCCCCCTGTCATCACAATGCACCATGATCCCTTTCATGACAGTAATCCATGACCCCTTTCATGACAATGCTCCAGTATGCCTTTCATCACAATACTCGATGCCCCCTGTCATCACAATGCCCCATGACCCCTCTCAGCAAAATATTCCATGACCCTTGTAGTCACAATGCTCCATAACAGCTGTCATCACAATGCTCCATGAACCTTGTCATGACAATGCTCCATGGCATTTTTCATCACAATGTTCCATGACCCCTTTCATCACAATTCTTCAAGACAACATTCATCACAATGTTCCATGACCACTTTCATCACAATGCTCCTTGGCCTGGGTCATCGCAATGCTCCATGACTCCTTTCATCACAATGCTCCATGGCCTCTGACATCACAATGCTCCATAAGCCATGTCATCACAATGAGCCATGACCCCGTCAAAACAATGCTCCATAACCCCTTTCATCACAATGCTCCGTGACCCACGTCAACACAATTGTCCAGGACCCCTTTCATCACAATGCTCCTTGGCACGTGTCATCAGAATGCTCCATGAACAGTATCATCACAATGCCCCATGATCCCTCTCATAACAATGTACTATGACACCTGTCATCACAATACTCCAAGACAACTGTCATCACAATGCCACATGACTCCTGTCATCACAATATTCCCTGACCTTTGTCATCACAATGCTCCATGACGCCTTTCATCACAATGCACCATTACCCCTTTCATCACAATTCTCCAGGCCCTCTGTCACCACAATGCTCCATAACCCCTGACATCACAATGGCGAACGACACCTGTCATCACAATTCACCATGGATCTTCTCATCAAAAGGCTCCATGCTCGTGTCATCACAATGATCCAAGACCCGTGTCATCACAATGCTCCATGGCCGGTCTCATCACAGTGCTCCATGACCCCTGTCATCAAAATTCTCCATGAACTTTCATCACAGTGCTCCATGAACACATTCATCACAATGCTCCATGATCCCTTTCATCACAATGCTCTAGGACCAACATCATCACAATGCTCCATGATCGCTATCATCGCAATGCTCCATGACCCCTTTCATAACGATGCTCCAATACCCCCTTTCATCACAATGCTCCATGGTTCCTGTCATCACAATGCGCCAGGACCCATGTCATCACAATGCTCTATGACCCTTGTCATCACAATGTTCCATGGCCCTTGTCATCACAATGCTCCATGACCACATTCATCACAATGCTGCATGACCCGTTTCACCACAATGCTAAGTGGCCCTTGTCATCACAATGCTCCATGGTGCTTGTCATCACAATGCTCCATGCCCCCGTCATCACAATGCCCCATGACCCCTGTCATCACAAGAATCCATGGTCTTTGACATCAAAGTGCTCCATGACACCTGTCATCACAATGCTCGATGATTCGTTTCATCACAATGCTCCCTTACCCCTGTCATCACAGTGCTCCATGATCCCTTGCATCACAACGCTCCATGACCAATTGCATCACAACGCTCCATGACTCCTATCATCACAATGCTCTATGGCCCTTGTCATCACAATGCTCCATAACACCTGTCATCACAATCCTCCATGCCCTTGTCATGACAATGCTCCATGACCCCTGTCATCACAAGGCTCCGTGGCCCTTGACATCACAATTCTCCATGGCACCTGAAAACACAATGCTCCAGTACGCCTTTCATCACAATGCTCCAGGCCCCCTGTCATCACAATGCACCATGATCCCTTTCATGACAGTAATCCATGACCCCTTTCATGACAATGCTCCAGTATGCCTTTCATCACAATACTCGATGCCCCCTGTCATCACAATGCCCCATGACCCCTCTCAGCAAAATATTCCATGACCCTTGTAGTCACAATGCTCCATAACAGCTGTCATCACAATGCTCCATGAACCTTGTCATGACAATGCTCCATGGCATTTTTCATCACAATGTTCCATGACCCCTTTCATCACAATTCTTCAAGACAACATTCATCACAATGTTCCATGACCACTTTCATCACAATGCTCCTTGGCCTGGGTCATTGTAATGCTCCATGACTCCTTTCATCACAATGCTCCATGGCCTCTGACATCACAATGCTCCATAAGCCATGTCATCACAATGAGCCATGACCCCGTCAAAACAATGCTCCATAACCCCTTTCATCACAATGCTCCGTGACCCACGTCAACACAATTGTCCAGGACCCCTTTCATCACAATGCTCCTTGGCACGTGTCATCAGAATGCTCCATGAACAGTATCATCACAATGCACCATGATCCCTCTCATAACAATGCACTATGACACCTGTCATCACAATACTCCAAGACAACTGTCATCACAATGCCACATGACTCCTGTCATCACAATACTCCCAGACCTTTGTCATCACAATGCTCCATGACTCCTTTCATCACAATGCACCATTACTCCTTTCATCACAATTCTCCCGGCCCTCTGTCACCACAATGCTCCATAACCCCTGACATCACAATGGCCAACGACACCTGTCATCACAATTCACCATGGATCTTCTCATCAAAAGGCTCCATGCTCGTGTCATCACAATGATCCAAGACCCGTGTCATCACAATGCTCCATGGCCGGTCTCATCACAGTGCTCCATGACCCCTGTCATCAAAATTCTCCATGAACTTTCATCACAGTGCTCCATGAACACATTCATCACAATGCTCCATGATCCCTTTCATCACAATGCTCTAGGACCAACATCATCACAATGCTCCATGATCGCTATCATCGCAATGCTCCATGACCCCTTTCATAACGATGCTCCAATACCCCCTTTCATCACAATGCTCCATGGTTCCTGTCATCACAATGCGCCAGGACCCATGTCATCACAATGCTCTATGACCCTTGTCATCACAATGTTCCATGGCCCTTGTCATCACAAAGCTCCATGACCACATTCATCACAATGCTGCATGACCCGTTTCACCACAATGCTAAGTGGCCCTTGTCATCACAATGCTCCATGGTGCTTGTCATCACAATGCTCCATGCCCCCGTCATCACAATGCCCCATGACCCCTGTCATCACAAGAATCCATGGTCTTTGACATCAAAGTTCTCCATGACACCTGTCATCACAATGCTCGATGATTCGTTTCATCACAATGCTCCCTTACCCCTGTCATCACAGTGCTCCATGACCCCTTGCATCACAACGCTCCATGACCAATTGCATCACAACGCTCCATGACTCCTATCATCACAATGCTCTATGGCCCTTGTCATCACAATGCTCAATGCCCACTGTCATCACAATGCTCCATGAGCACATTCATCACAATACTCTATGAGCCGTTTCATCACAATGCTAAATGGCCCTTGTCATCACAATGTTCTACGGTGCTTGTCATCACAATGCTGCATGACCCCTGTCATCACAATGCTCCATGGCCCTTGCCATCACAATGCTCCATGAACGCTGTCATCACAATGCCCTATGACCAGTATCATCACAGTGCTCCTTGGCTGTTGTCATGAAAATGCTCCATAACCCCTGTCATCACAGTGAACCATGGCCCTTGTCATCACAATGCTCCCTGACCCATTTCATCACAATGCTCCATGACCACTTTCATTACACAGCTCCATGACCGCTATCATCACAATGATCCATAACCCCTTTCATCACAGTGTTCCAGTACCATTTTCATCACAATGATCCACGACCCCTATCACCACAATGCTCCATGACACATATTTTCACTATGCTCTATGGCCCTTGTCATCACAATGCTCCATGTCCACTGTCATCACAATGCTCCATGACCCGTTTCATCACAATGCTAAATTTCCCTTGTCATCACAATGCTCCATGGCGCTTGTCATCACAGTGCTGCATGACTCCTGTCATCACACTGCCCTATGACCCCTATCATCACAAGGCTCCATGGCGCTTGTCATCCCAATGCTCCATAACAACTGTCATCACAATCCTCCATGCCCTTGTCATGACAATGCTCCATGACCCCTGTCATCACAAGGCTCCGTGGCCCTTGTCATGACAATGCTCCATGACCCCTGTCATCACAAGGCTCCGTGGCCCTTGACATCACAATTCTCCATGACACCTGACAACACAATGCTCCAGTACGCCTTTCATCACAATGCTCCAGGCCCCTTGTCATCACAATGCCCCATGACCCCTCTCAGCAAAATATTCCATGCCCCCTGTAGTCACAATGCTCCATAACAGCTGTCATCACAATGCTCCATGACCCTTGTCATGACAATGCTCCATGGCATTTTTCATCACAATGTTCCATGACCCCTTTCATCACAATTCTTCAAGACAACTTTCATCACAATGCTCCATGACCACTTTCCTCACAATGCTCCTTGGCCTGGGTCATCGCAATGCTCCATGACTCCTTTCATCACAATGCTCCATGGCCTCTGAAATCACAATGCTCCATAAGCCATGTCATCACAATGTGCCATGACCCCGTCAAAACAATGCTCCATAACCCCTTTCATCACAATACTCCATGACACACGTCAACACAATTATCCAGGACCCCTTTCATCACAATGCTCCTTGGCACGTGTCATCACAATGCTCTATGAACAGTATCATCACAATGCACCATGATCCCTCTCATAACAATGCACTATGACACCTGTCATCACAATGCTCCAAGACAACTGTCATCACAATGCCACATGACACCTGTCATCACAATACTCCCTAACCTTTGTCATCACAATGCTCCATGATGCCTTTCATCACAATGCACCATTACCCCTTTCATCACAATTCTCCAGGCCCTCTGTCACCACAATGCTCCATAACCCCTGACATCACAATGGCCAACGACACCTGTCATCACAATTCACCATGGATCTTGTCATCAAAAGGCTCCACGCTCGTGTCATCACAATGATCCAAGACCCGTGTCATCACAATGCTCCATGGCCGGTCTCATCACAGTGCTCCATGAACCCTGTCATCAAAATTCTCCATGAACTTTCATCACAGTGCTCCATGAACATATTCATCACAATGCTCCATGATCCCTTTCATCACAATGCTCTAGGACCAACATCATCACAATGCTCCATGATCGCTATCATCACAATGCTCCATGACCCCTTTCATAACGATGCTCCAATACCCCCTTTCATCACAATGCTCCATGGTTCCTGTCATCACAATGCACCAGGACCCATGTCATCACAATGCTCTATGACCCTTGTCATCACAATGATCCATGGCCCTTGTCATCAAAATGCTCCATGATCACATTCATCATAATGCTGCATGACCCGTTTCACCACAATGCTAAGTGGCCCTTGTCATCACAATGCTCCATGGTGCTTGTCATCACAATGTTCCATGCCCCCGTCATCACAATGCGCCATGACCTCTGTCATCACAAGAATCCATGGTTTTTGACATCACAGTGCTCCATGACACCTGTCATCACAATGCTCGATGATTCGTTTCATCACAATGCTCCCTTTCACCAGTCATCACAGTGCTCCATGAACCCTTGCATCACAACGCTCCATGACCAATTTCATCACAACGCTCCATGACTCCTAACATCAAAATGCTCTATTGCCCTTGTCATCACATTGCTCAATGCCCACTGTCATCACAATGCTCCATGAGCATATTCATCACAATACTCTATGAGCCGTTTCATCACAATGCTACATGGCCCTTGTCATCACAATGTTCTACGGTGCTTGTCATCACAATGCTGCATGACCCCTGTCATCACAATGCTCCATGGCCCTTGCCATCACAATGCTCCATGAACGCTGTCATCCCAATGCCCTATGACCAGTATCATCACAGTGCTCCTTGGCTGTTGTCATGAAAATGCTCCATAACCCCTGTCATCACAGTGAACCATGGTCCTTGTCATCACAATGCTCCATAACACCTGTCATCACAATCCTCCATGCCCTTGTCATGACAATGCTCCATGACCCCTGTCATCACAAGGCTCCGTGGCCCTTGACATCACAATTCTCCCTGACACCTGACAACACAATGCTCCAGTACGCCTTTCATCACAATGCTCCAGGCCCCCTGTCATCACAATGCACCATGATCCCTTTCATGACAGTAATCCATGACCCCTTTCATGACAATGCTCCAGTATGCCTTTCATCACAATACTCGATGGCCCCTGTCATCACAATGCCCCATGACCACTCTCAGCAAAATATTCCATGACCCTTGTAGTCACAATGCTCCATAACAGCTGTCATCACAATGCTCCATGAACCTTGTCATGACAATGCTCCATGGCATTTTTCATCACAATGTTCCATGACCCCTTTCATCACAATTCTTCAAGACAACATTCATCACAATGTTCCATGACCACTTTCATCACAATGCTCCTTGGCCTGGGTCATCGCAATGCTCCATGACTCCTTTCATCACAATGCTCCATGGCCTCTGGCATCACAATGCTCCATAAGCCATGTCATCACAATGAGCCATGACCCCGTCAAAACAATGCTCCATAACCCCTTTCATCACAATGCTCCGTGACCCACGTCAACACAATTGTCCAGGACCCCTTTCATCACAATGCTCCTTGGCACGTGTCATCACAAAGCTCCATGAACAGTATCATCACAATGCACCATGATCCCTTTCATAACAATGCACTATGACACCTGTCATCACAATGCTCCAAGACAATTGTCATCACAATGCCACATGACACCTGTCATCACAATACTCCCTGACCTTTGTCATCACAATGCTCCATGACGCCTTTCATCACAATGCACCATTACCCCTTTCATCACAATTCTCCAGGCCCTCTGTCACCACAATGCTCCATAACCCCTGACATCACAATGGCCAATGACACCTGTCATCACAATTCACCATGGATCTTGTCATCAAAAGGCTCCATGCTCGTGTCATCACAATGATCCAAGACCCGGGTCAGCACAATGCTCCATGGCCGGTCTCATCACAGTGCACCATGACCCATGTCATCAAAATTCTCCATGAACTTTCATCACAGTGCTCCATGAACACATTCATCACAATGCTCCATGATCCCTTTCATCACAATGCTCTAGGACCTACATCATCACAATGCTCCATGATCGCTATCATCACAATGCTCCATGACCCCTTTCATAACGATGCTCCAATACCCCCTTTCATCACAATGCTCCATGGTTCCTGTCATCACAATGCGCCAGGACCCATGTCATCACAATGCTCTATGACCCTTGTCATCACAATGTTCCATGGCCCTTGTCATCACAATGCTCCATGACCACATTCATCACAATGCTGCATGACCCGTTTCACCACAATGCTAAGTGGCCCTTGTCATCACAATGCTCCTTGGTGCTTGTCATCACAATGCTCCATGCCCCCGTCATCACTATGCCCCATGAGCCCTGTCATCACAAGAATCCATGGTCTTTGACATCACAGTGCTCCATGACACCTGTCATCACAATGCTCGATGATTCGTTTCATCACAATGCTCCCTTACCCCTCTCATCACAGTGCTCCATGACCCCTTGCATCACAACGCTCCATGACCAATTGCATCACAACGCTCCATGACTCCTATCATCACAAAGCTCTATGGCCCTTGTCATCACAATGCTCAAAGCCCACTGTCATCACAATGCTCCATGACACGTTTCATCACAATGCTAAATTTCCCTTGTCATCACAATGCTCCATGGCGCTTGTCATCACAGTGCTGCATGACTCCTGTCATCACAATGCTCTATGACCCTTGTCATCACAATGTTCCATGGCCCTTGTCATCACAATGCTCCATGACCACATTCATCACAATACTCTATGAGCCGTTTCATCACAATTGTAAATGGCCCTTGTCATCCCAATATTCTACGGTGCTTGTCATCACAATGCTGCATGACCCCTGTCATCACAATGCTCCATGGCCCTTGCCATCACAATGCTCCATGAACGCTGTCATCACAATGCCCTATGACCAGTATCATCACAGTGCTCCTTGGCTGTTGTCATGAAAATGCTCCATAACCCCTGTCATCACAGTGAACCATGGCCCCTGTCATCACAATGCTCCCTGACCCATTTCATCACAATGCTCCATGACCACTTTCATTACAGAGCTCCATGACCGCTATCATCACAATGATCCATGACCCCTTTCATCACAGTGTTCCAGTACCATTTTCATCAAAATGATCCACGACCCCTATCACCACATGGCTCCATGACACTTATTTTCACTATGCTCTATGGCCCTTGTCATCACAATGCTCCATGGCGCTTGTCATCACAGTGCTGCATGACTCCTGTCATCACACTGCCCTATGACCCCTGTCATCACAAGGCTCCATGGCCCTTGTCATCACAATGCTCCATAACACCTGTCATCACAATCCTCCATGCCCTTGTCATGACAATGCTCCATGACCCCTGTCATCACAAGGCTCCGTGGCCCTTGACATCACAATTCTCCAAGACACCTGAAAACAGAATGCTCCAGTACGCCTTTCATCACAATGCTCCAGGCCCCCTGTCATCACAATGCACCATGATCCCTTTCATGACAGTAATCCATGACCCCTTTCATGACAATGCTCCAGTATGCCTTTCATCACAATACTCGATGCCCCCTGTCATCACAATGCCCCATGACCCCTCTCAGCAAAATATTCCATGCCCCTTGTAGTCACAATGCTCCATAACAGCTGTCATCACAATGCTCCATGAACCTTGTCATGACAATACTCCATGGCATTTTTCATCACAATGTTCCATGACCCCTTTCATCACAATTCTTCAAGACAACATTCATCACAATGTTCCATGACCACTTTCATCACAATGCTCCTTGGCCTGGGTCAACGCAATGCTCCATGACTCCTTTCATCACAATGCTCCATGGCCTCTGACATCACAATGCTCCATAAGCCATGTCATCACAATGAGCCATGACCCCGTCAAAACAATGCTCCATAACCCCTTTCATCACAATGCTCCGTGACCCACGTCAACACAATTGTCCAGGACCCCTTTCATCACAATGCTCCTTGGCACGTGTCATCAGAATGCTCCATGAACAGTATCATCACAATGCACCATGATCCCTCTCATAACAATGCACTATGACACCTGTCATCACAATACTCCAAGACAACTGTCATCACAATGCCACATGACTCCTGTCATCACAATATTCCCTGACCTTTGTCATCACAATGCTCCATGACTCCTTTCATCACAATGCACCATTACCCCTTTCATCACAATTCTCCAGGCCCTCTGTCACCACAATGCTCCATAACCCCTGACATCACAATGGCCAACGACACCTGTCATCACAATTCACCATGGATCTTCTCATCAAAAGGCTCCATGCTCGTGTCATCACAATGATCCAAGACCCGTGTCATCACAATGCTCCATGGCCGGTCTCATCACAGTGCTCCATGACCCCTGTCATCAAAATTCTCCATGAACTTTCATCACAGTGCTCCATGAACACATTCATCACAATGCTCCATGATCCCTTTCATCACAATGCTCTAGGACCAACATCATCACAATGCTCCATGATCGCTATCATCGCAATGCTCCATGACCCCTTTCATAACGATGCTCCAATACCCCCTTTCATCACAATGCTCCATGGTTCCTGTCATCACAATGCGCCAGGACCCATGTCATCACAATGCTCTATGGCCCTTGTCATCACAATGTTCCATGGCCCTTGTCATCACAATGCTCCATGACCACATTCATCACAATGCTGCATGACCCGTTTCACCACAATGCTAAGTGGCCCTTGTCATCACAATGCTCCATGGTGCTTGTCATCACAATGCTCCATGCCCCCGTCATCACAATGCCCCATGACCCCTGTCATCACAAGAATCCATGGTCTTTGACATCACAGTGCTTCATGACACCTGTCATCACAATGCTCGATGATTCGTTTCATCACAATGCTCCCTTACCCCTGTCATCACAGTGCTCCATGACCCCTTGCATCACAACGCTCCATGACCAATTGCATCACAACGCTCCATGACTCCTATCATCACAATGCTCTATGGCCCTTGTCATCACAATGCTCAATGCCCACTGTCATCACAATGCTCCATGAGCACATTCATCACAATACTCTATGAGCCGTTTCATCACAATGCTAAATGGCCCTTGTCATCCCAATGTTCTACGGTGCTTGTCATCACAATGCTGCATGACCCCTGTCATCACAATGCTCCATGGCCCTTGCCATCACAATGCTCCATGAACGCTGTCATCACAATGCTCCTTGGCCTGGGTCATCGCAATGCTCCATGACTCCTTTCATCACAATGCTCCATGGCCTCTGACATCACAATGCTCCATAAGCCATGTCATCACAATGAGCCATGACCCCGTCAAAACAATGCTCCATAACCCCTTTCATCACAATGCTCCGTGACCCACGTCAACACAATTGTCCAGGACCCCTTTCATCACAATGCTCCTTGGCACGTGTCATCACAATGCTCCATGAACAGTATCATCACAATGCACCATGATCCCTTTCATAACAATGCACTATGACACCTGTCATCACAATGCTCCAAGACAACTGTCATCACAATGCCACATGACTCCTGTCATCACAATATTCCCTCACCTTTGTCATCACAATGCTCCATGACGCCTTTCATCACAATGCACCATTACCCTTTTCATCACAATTCTCCAGGCCCTCTGTCACCACAATGCTCCATAACCCCTGACATCACAATGGCCAATGACACCTGCCATCAAAATTCACCATGGATCTTCTCATCAAAAGGCTCCATGCTCGTGTCATCACAATGATCCAAGACCCGTGTCATCACAATGCTCCATGGCCGGTCTCATCACAGTGCTCCATGACCGCTGTCATCAAAATTCTCCATGAACTTTCATCACAGTGTTCCATGAACACATTCATCACAATGCTCCATGATCCCTTTCATCACAATGCTCTAGGACCGACATCATCACAATGCTCCATGATCGCTATCACCACAATGCTCCATGACCCCATTCATAACGATGCTCCAATACCCCCTTTCATCACAATGCTCCATGGTTCCTGTCATCACAATGCGCCAGGACCCATGTCATCACAATGCTCTATGACCCTTGTCATCACAATGCTCCATGACCACATTCATCACAATGCTGCCTGACCCGTTTCACCACAACGCTAAGTGGCCCTTGTCATCATAATGCTCCATGGTGCTTGTCATCACAATGCTCCATGCCCCCGTCATCACAATGCCCCATGACCCCTGTCATCACAAGAATCCATGGTCTTTGACATCACAGTGCTCCATGACACCTGTCATCACAATGCTCGATGATTCGTTTCATCACAATGCTCCCTTACCCCTGTCATCACAGTGCTCCATGACCCCTTGCATCACAACGCTCCATGACCAATTGCATCACAACACTCCATGACTCCTATCATCAGAATGCTCTATGGCCCTTGTCATCACAATGCTCAATGCCCACTGTCATCACAATGCTCCATGAGCACATTCATCACAATACTCTATGAGCCTTTTCATCACAATGCTAAATGGCCCTTGTCATCACAATGTTCTACGGTGCTTGTCATCACAATGCTGCATGACCCCTGTCATCACAATGCTCCATGGCCCTTGCCATCACAATGATCCATGAACGCTGTCATCACAATGCCCTATGACCAGTATCATCACAGTGCTCCTTGGCTGTTGTCATGAAAATGCTCCATAACCCCTGTCATCACAGTGAACCATGGCCCTTGGCATCACAATGCTCCCTGACCCATTTCATCACAATGCTCCATGACCACTTTCATTACAGAGCTCCATGACCGCTATCATCACAATGATCCATGACCCCTTTCATCACAGTGTTCCAGTACCATTTTCATCACAATGATCCACGACCCCTATCACCACAATGCTCCATGACACGTATTTTCACTATGCTCTATGGCCCTTGTCATCACAATGCTCCATGTCCACTGTCATCACAATGCTCCATGACCCGTTTCATCACAATGCTAAATTTCCCTTGTCATCACAATGCTCCATGGCGCTTGTCATCACAGTGCTGCATGACTCCTGTCATCACACTGCCCTATGACCCCTGTCATCACAAGGCTCCGTGGCCCTTGTCATGACAATGCTCCATGGCATTTTTCATCACAATGTTCCATGCCCCCTTTCATCACAATTCTTCAAGACAACTTTCATCACAATGCTCCATGACCACTTTCATCACAATGCTGCTTGGCCTGGGTCATCGCAATGCTCCATGACTCCTTTCATCACAATGCTCCATAAGCCATGTCATCACAATATACCATGACCCCGTCAAAACAATGCTCCATAACCCCTTTCATCACAATGCTCCGTGACCCATGTCAACACAATTGTCCAGGACCCCTTTCATCACAGTGCTCCTTGGCACGTGTCATCACAAAGCTCCATGAACAGTATCATCACAATGCACCATGATCCCTTTCATAACAATGCACTATGACACCTGTCATCACAATGCTCCAAGACAATTGTCATCACAATGCCACATGACACCTGTCATCACAATACTCCCTGACCTTTGTCATCACAATGCTCCATGACGCCTTTCATCACAATGCACCATTACCCCTTTCATCACAATTCTCCAGGCCCTCTGTCACCACAATGCTCCATAACCCCTGACATCACAATGGCCAATGACACCTGTCATCACATTTCACCATGGATCTTGTCATCAAAAGGCTCCATGCTCGTGTCATCACAATGATCCAAGACCCGGGTCATCACAATGCTCCATGGCCGGTCTCATCACAGTGCTCCATGACCCCTGTCATCAAAATTCTCCATGAACTTTCATCACAGTGCTCCATGAACACATTCATCACAATGCTCCATGATCCCTTTCATCACAATGCTCTAGGACCAACATCATCACAATACTCCATGATCGCTATCATCTCAATGCTCCATGACCCCTTTCATAACGATGCTCCAATACCCCCTTTCATCACAATGCTCCATGGTTCCTGTCATCACAATGCGCCAGGACCCATGTCATCACAATGCTCTATGACCCTTGTCATCACAATGTTCCATGGCCCTTCTCATCACAATGCTCCATGACCACATTCATCACAATGCTGCATGACCCGTTTCACCACAACGCTAAGTGGCCCTTGTCATCACAATGCTCCATGGTGCTTGTCATCACAATGCTCCATGCCCCCGTCATCACAATGCCCCATGACCCCTGTCATCACAAGAATCCATGGTCTTTGACATCACAGTGCTCCATGACACCTGTCATCACAATGCTCGATGATTCGTTTCATCACAATGCTCCCTTATCCCTGTCATCACAGTGCTCCATGACCCCTTGCATCACAACGCTCCATGACCAATTGCATCACAACGCTCCATGACTCCTATCATCACAATGCTCTATGGCCCTTGTCATCACAATGCTCAATGCCCACTGTCATCACAATGCTCCATGAGCACATTCATCACAATACTCTATGAGCCGTTTCATCACAATGCTAAATGGCCCTTGTCATCCCAATGTTCTACGGTGCTTGTCATCACAATGCTGCATGACCCCTGTCATCACAATGCTCCATGGCCCTTGCCATCACAATGCTCCATGAACGCTGTCATCACAATGATCCATGACCCCTTTCATCACAATGTTCCAGTACCATTTTCATCACAATGATCCACGACCCCTATCACCACAATGCTCCATGACACGTATTTTCACTATGCTCTATGGCCCTTGTCCTCACAATGCTCCATGGCCACTGTCATCACAATGCTCCATGACCCGTTTCATCACAATGCTAAATTTCCCTTGTCCTCACAATGCTCCATGGCGCTTGTCATCACAGTGCTGCATGACTCCTGTCATCACACTGCCCTATGACCCCTGTCATCACAAGGCTCCATGGCCCTTGTCATCACAATGCTCCATAACACCTGTCATCACAATACTCCATGCCCTTGTCATGACAATGCTCCATGACCCCTGTCATCACAAGGCTCCGTGGCCCTTGACATCACAATTCTCCATGACACCTGACAACACAATGCTCCTGTAGGCCTTTCATCACAATGCTCCAGGACCCCTATCATCACAATGCACCATGATCCATTTCATGACAGTAATTCATGACCCCTTTCATCACAATGCTCCAGTATGCCTTTCATCACAATACTCGATGCCCCCTGTCATCACAATGCCCCATGACCCCTCTCCGCAAAATATTCCATGCCCCCTGTAGTCACAATGCTCCATAACAGCTGTCATCACAATGCTCCATGAACCTTGTCATGACAATGCTCCATGGCATTTTTCATCACAATGTTCCATGACCCCTTTCATCACAATTCTTCAAGACAACTTTCATCACAATGCTCCATGACCACTTTCCTCACAATGCTCCTTGGCCTGGGTCATCGCAATGCTCCATGACTCCTTTCATCACAATGCTCCATGGCCTCTGACATCACAATGCTCCATAAGCCATGTCATCACAATGAGCCATGACCCCGTCAAAACAATGCTCCATAACCCCTTTCATCACAATGCTCCGTGACCCATGTCAACACAATTGTCCAGGACCCCTTTCATCACAATGCTCCTTGGCACGTGTCATCACAATGCTCCATGAACAGTATCATCACAATGCACCATGATCCCTCTCATAACAATGCACTATGACACCTGTCATCACAATGCTCCAAGACAACTGTCATCACAATGCCACATGACTCCTGTCATCACAATATTGCCTCACCTTTGTCATCACAATGCTCCATGACGCCTTTCATCACAATGCACCATTACCCCTTTCATCAAAATTCTCCAGGCCCTCTGTCACCACAATGCTCCATAACCCCTGACATCACAATGGCCAATGACACCTGCCATCAAAATTCACCATGGATCTTCTCATCAAAAGGCTCCATGCTCGTGTCATCACAATGATCCAAGACCCGTGTCATCACAATGCTCCATGGCCGGTCTCATCACAGTTCTCCATTTCCCCTGTCATCAAAATTCTCCATGAATTTTCATCACAGTGCTCCATGAACACATTCATCACAATGCTCCATGATCCCTTTCATCACAATGCTCTAGGACCAACATCATCACAATGCTCCATGATCGCTATCACCACAATGCTCCATGACCCCATTCATAACGATGCTCCAATACCCCCTTTCATCACAATGCTCCATGGTTCCTGTCATCACAATGCGCCAGGACCCATGTCATCACAATGCTCTATGACCCTTGCCATCACAATGCTCCATGACCACATTCATCACAATGCTGCATGACCCGTTTCACCACAATGCTAAGTGGCCCTTGTCATCATAATGCTCCATGGTGCTTGTCATCACAATGCTCCATGCCCCCGTCATCACAATGCCCCATGAACCCTGTCACCACAAGGCTCCGTGGCCCTTGTCATGACAATGCTCCATGGCATTTTTCATCACAATGTTCCATGCCCCCTTTCATCACAATTCTTCAAGACAACTTTCATCACAATGCTCCATGACCACTTTCATCACAATGCTGCTTGGCCTGGGTCATCACAATGCTCCATGACTCCTTTCATCACAATGCTCCATAAGCCATGTCATCACAATATACCATGACCCCGTCAAAACAATGCTCCATAACCCCTTTCATCACAATGATCCGTGACCCATGTCAACACAATTGTCCAGGACCCCTTTCATCACAGTGCTCCTTGGCACGTGTCATCACAAAGCTCCATGAACAGTATCATCACAATGCACCATGATCCCTTTCATAACAATGCACTATGACACCTGTCATCACAATGCTCCAAGACAATTGTCATCACAATGCCACATGACACCTGTCATCACAATACTCCCTGACCTTTGTCATCACAATGCTCCATGACGCCTTTCATCACAATGCACCATTACCCCTTTCATCACAATTCTCCAGGCCCTCTGTCACCACAATGCTCCATAACCCCTGACATCACAATGGCCAATGACACCTGTCATCACATTTCACCATGGATCTTGTCATCAAAAGGCTCCATGCTCGTGTCATCACAATGATCCAAGACCCGGGTCATCACAATGCTCCATGGCCGGTCTCATCACAGTGCTCCATGACCCCTGTCATCAAAATTCTCCATGAACTTTCATCACAGTGCTCCATGAACACATTCATCACAATGCTCCATGATCCCTTTCATCACAATGCTCTAGGACCAACATCATCACAATGCTCCATGATCGCTATCATCACAATGCTCCATGACCCCTTTCATAACGATGCTCCAATACCCCCTTTCATCACAATGCTCCATGGTTCCTGTCATCACAATGCGCCAGGACCCATGTCATCACAATGCTCTATGACCCTTGTCATCACAATGTTCCATGGCCCTTCTCATCACAATGCTCCATGACCACATTCATCACAATGCTGCATGACCCGTTTCACCACAATGCTAAGTGGCCCTTGTCATCACAATGCTCCATGGTGCTTGTCATCACAATGCTCCATGCCCCCGTCATCACAATGCCCCATGACCCCTGTCATCACAAGAATCCATGGTCTTTGACATCACAGTGCTCCATGACACCTGTCATCACAATGCTCGATGATTCGTTTCATCACAATGCTCCCTTACCCCTGTCATCACAGTGCTCCATGACCCCTTGCATCACAACGCTCCATGACCAATTGCATCACAACGCTCCATGACTCCTATCATCACAATGCTCTATGGCCCTTGTCATCACAATGCTCAATGCCCACTGTCATCACAATGCTCCATGAGCACATTCATCACAATACTCTATGAGCCGTTTCATCACAATGCTAAATGGCCCTTGTCATCCCAATGTTCTACGGTGCTTGTCATCACAATGCTGCATGACCCCTGTCATCACAATGCTCCATGGCCCTTGCCATCACAATGCTCCATGAACGCTGTCATCACAATGATCCATGATCCCTTTCATCACAATGTTCCAGTACCATTTTCATCACAATGATCCACGACCCCTATCACCACAATGCTCCATGACACGTATTTTCACTATGCTCTATGGCCCTTGTCCTCACAATGCTCCATGGCCACTGTCATCACAATGCTCCATGACCCGTTTCATCACAATGCTAAATTTCCCTTGTCATCACAATGCTCCATGGCACTTGTCATCACAGTGCTGCATGACTCCTGTCTTCACACTGCCCTATGACCCCTGTCATCACAAGGCTCCATGGCCCTTGTCATCACAATGCTCCATAACACCTGTCATCACAATCCTCCATGCCCTGGTCATGACAATGCTCCATGACCCCTGTCATCACAAGGCTCCGTGGCCCTTGACATCACAATTCTCCATGACACCTGACAACACAATGCTCCAGTACGCCTTTCATCACAATGCTCCAGGACCCCTGTCATCACAATGCACCATGATCCCTTTCATGACAGTAATCCATGACCCCTTTCATCACAATGCTCCAGTATGCCTTTCATCACAATACTCGATGCCCCCTGTCATCACAATGCCCCATGACCCCTCTCCGCAAAATATTCCATGCCCCCTGTAGTCACAATGCTCCATAACAGCTGTCATCACAATGCTCCATGACCCTTGTCATGACAATGCTCCATGGCATTTTTCATCGCAATGTTCCATAACCCCTTTCATCACAATTCTTCAAGACAACTTTCATCACAATGCTCCATGACCACTTTCCTCACAATGCTCCTTGGCCTGGGTCATCGCAATGCTCCATGACTCCTTTCATCACAATGCTCCATGGCCACTGAAATCACAATGCTCCATAAGCCATGTCATCACAATGTGCCATGACCCCGTCAAAACAATGCTCCATAACCCCTTTCATCACAATGCTCCGTGACCCACGCCAAAACAATTGTCCAGGACCCCTTTCATCACAATGCTCCTTGGCACGTGTCATCACAATGCTCCATGAACAGTATCATCACAATGCACCATGATCCCTCTCATAACAATGCACTATGACACCTGTCATCACAATGCTCCAAGACAACTGTCATCACAATGCCACATGACACCTGTCATCACAATACTCCCTAACCTTTGTTATCACAATGCTCCATGACGCCTTTCATCACAATGCTCCATGGCGCTTGTCATCACAGTGCTGCATGACTCCTGTCATCACACTGCCCTATGACCCCTGTCATCACAAGGCTCCATGGCCCTTGTCATCACAATGCTCCATAACACCTGTCATCACAATCCTCCATGCCCTTGTCATGACAATGCTCCATGACCCCTGTCATCACAAGGCTCCGTGGCCCTTGACATCACAATTCTCCATGACACCTGACAACACAATGCTCCAGTACGCCTTTCATCACAATGCTCCAGGCCCCTTGTCATCACAATGCCCCATGACCCCTCTCAGCAAAATATTCCATGCCCCCTGTAGTCACAATGCTCCATAACAGCTGTCATCACAATGCTCCATGACCCTTGTCATTACAATGCTCCATGGAATTTTTCATCACAATGTTCCATGACCCCTTTCATCACAATTCTTCAAGACAACTTTCATCACAATGCTCCATGACCACTTTCCTCACAATGCTCCTTGGCCTGGGTCATCGCAATGCTCCATGACTCCTTTCATCACAATGCTCCATGGCCTCTGACATCACAATGCTCCATAAGCAATTTCATCACAATGTGCCATGACCCAGTCAAAACAATGCTCCATAACCCCTTTCATCACAATACTCCGTGACCCACGTCAACACAATTGTCCAGGACCCCTTTCTTCACAATGCTCCTTGGCACGTGTCATCACAATGCTCCATGAACAGTATCATCACAATGCACCATGATCCCTCTCATAACAATGCACTATGACAACTGTCATCACAATGCTCCAAGACAACTGTCATCACAATGCCACATGACACCTGTCATCACAATACTCCCTAACCTTTGTCATCACAATGCTCCATGACGCCTTTCATCACAATGCACCATTACCCCTTTCATCACAATTCTCCAGGCCCTCTGTCACCACAATGCTCCATAACCCCTGACATCACAATGGCCAACGACACCTGTCATCACAATTCACCATGGATTTTGTCATAAAAAGGCTCCATGCTCTTGTCATCACAATGATCCAACACCCGTGTCATGACAATGCTCAATGACCCCTGTCATCAAAATTCTCCATGAACTTTCATCACCGTGCTCCATGAACATATTCATCACAATGCTCCATGATCCCTTTCATCACAATGCTCTAGGACCAACATCATCACAATGCTCCATGATCGCTATCATCACAATGCTCCATGACCACTTTCATAACGATGCTCCAATACCCCCTTTCATCACAATGCTCCATGATTCCTGTCATCACAATGCACCAGGACCCATGTCATCACAATGCTCTATGACCCTTGTCATCACAATGTTCCATGGCCCTTGTCATCACAATGCTCCATGACCACATTCATCACAATGCTGCATGACCCGTTTCACCACAATGCTAAGTGGCCCTTGAAATCACAATGCTCCATGGTGCTTGTCATCACAATGTTCCATGCCCCCGTCATCACAATGCGCCATGACCTCTGTCATCACAAGAATCCATGGTCTTTGACATCACAGTGCTCCATGACACCTGTCATCACAATGCTCGATGATTCGTTTCATCACAATGCTCCCTTACACCTGTCATCACAGTGCTCCATGACCCCTTGCATCACAACGCTCCATGACCAATTTCATCACAACGCTCCATGACTCCTATCATCACAATGCTCTATGGCCCTTGTCATCACAATGCTCAATTCCCACTGTCATCACAATGCTCCATGAGCATATTCATCACAATACTCTATGAGCCGTTTCATCACAATGCTACATGGCCCTTGTCATCACAATGTTCTACGGTGCTTGTCATCACAATGCTGCATGACCCCTGTCATCACAATGCTCCATGGCCCTTGCCATCACAATGCTCCATGAACGCTGTTATCACAATGCCCTATGACCAGTATCATCACAGTGCTCCTTGGCTGTTGTCATGAAAATGCTCCATAACCCCTGTCATCACAGTGAACCATGGCCCTTGTCATCACAGTGAACCATGGCCCTTGTCATCACAATGCTCCCTGACCCATTTCATCACAGAGCTCCATGACCGCTATCATCACAATGATCCATGACCCCTTTCATCACAGTGTTCCAGTACCATTTTCATCACAATGATCCACGACCCCTATCACCACAATGCTCCATGACACGTATTTTCACTATGCTCTATGGCCCTTGTCATCACAATGCTCCATGGCCACTGTCATCACAATGCTCCATGACCCGTTTCATCACAATGCTAAATTTCCCTTGTCATCACAATGCTCCATGGCGCTTGTCATCACAGTGCTGCATGACTCCTGTCATCACACTGCCCTATGACCCCTGTCATCACAATGCTCCCTGACCCATTTCATCACAATGCTCCATGACCACTTTCATTACAGAGCTCCATGACCGCTATCATCACAATGATCCATGACCCCTTTCATCACAGTGTTCCAGTACCATTTTCATCACAATGATCCACGACCCCTATCACCACATTGCTCCATGACACTTAATTTCCCTATGCTCTATGGCCCTTGTCATCACAATGCTCCATGGCCACTGTCATCACAATGCTCCATGACCCGTTTCATCACAATGCTAAATTTCCCTTGTCATCACAATGCTCCATGGCGCTTGTCATCACAGTGCTGCATGACTCCTGTCATCACACTGCCCTATGACCCCTGTCATCACAAGGCTCCATGGCCCTTGTCATCACAATGCTCCATAACACCTGTCATCACAATCCTCCATGCCCTTGTCATGACAATGCTCCATGACCCCTGTCATCACAAGGCTCCGTGGCCCTTGACATCACAATTCTCCATGACACCTGAAAACACAATGCTCCAGTACGCCTTTCATCACAATGCTCCAGGCCCCCTGTCATCACAATGCACCATGATCCCTTTCATGACAGTAATCCATGACCCCTTTCATGACAATGCTCCAGTATGCCTTTCATCACAATACTCGATGCCCCCTGTCATCACAATGCCCCATGACCCCTCTCAGCAAAATATTCCATGCCCCCTGTAGTCACAATGCTCCATAACAGCTGTCATCACAATGCTCCATGACCCTTGTCATGACAATGCTCCATGGCATTTTACATCACAATGTTCCATGACCCCTTTCATCACAATTCTTCAAGACAACTTTCATCACAATGTTCCATGAACACTTTCATCACAATGCTCCTTGGCCTGGGTCATCGCAATGCTCCATGACTCCTTTCATCACAATGCTCCATGGCCTCTGACATCACAATGCTCCATAAGCCATGTCATCACAATGAGCCATGACCCCGTCAAAACAATGCTCCATAACCCCTTTCATCACAATGCTCCGTGACCCACGTCAACACAATTGTCCAGGACCCCTTTCATCACAATGCTCCTTGGCACGTGTCATCACAATGCTCCATGAACAGCATCATCACAATGCACCATGATCCCTCTCATAACAATGCACTATGACACCTGTCATCACAATGCTCCAAGACAACTGTCATCACAATGCCACATGACTCCTGTCATCACAATATTCCCTGACCTTTGTCATCACAATGCTCCATGACGCCTTTCATCACAATGCACCATTACCCCTTCCATCACAATTCTCCAGGCCCTCTGTCACCACAATGCTCCATAACCCCTGACATCACAATGGCCAACGACACCTGCCATCAAAATTCACCATGGATCTTCTCATCAAAAGGCTCCATGCTCGTGTCATCACAATGATCCAAGACCCGTGTCATCACAATGCTCCATGGCCGGTCTCAACACAGTGCTCCATGACCCCTGTTATCAAAATTCTCCATGAACTTTCATCACAGTGCTCCATGAACACATTCATCACAATGCTCCATGATCCCTTTCATCACAATGCTCTAGGACCAACATCATCACAATGCTCCATGATCGCTATCATCACAATGCTCCATGACCCCTTTCATAACGATGCTCCAATACCCCCTTTCATCACAATGCTCCATGGTTCCTGTCATCACAATGCGCCAGGACCCATGTCATCACAATGCTCTATGACCCTTGTCATCACAATGTTCCATGGCCCTTGTCATCACAATGCTCCATGACCACATTCATCACAATGCTGCATGACCCGTTTCACCACAATGCTAAGTGGCCCTTGTCATCACAATGCTCCATGGTGCTTGTCATCACAATGCTCCATGCCCCCGTCATCACAATGCCCCATGACCCCTGTCATCACAAGAATCCATGGTCTTTGACATCACAGTGCTCCATTACACCTGTCATCACAATGCTCGATGATTCGTTTCATCACAATGCTCCCTTACCCCTGTCATCACAGTGCTCCATGACCCCTTGCATCACAACGCTCCATGACCAATTGCATCACAACGCTCCATGACTCCTATCATCACAATGCTCTATGGCCCTTGTCATCACAATGCTCAATGCCCACTGTCATCACAATGCTCCATGAGCACATTCATCACAATACTCTATGAGCCGTTTCATCACAATGCTAAATGGCCCTTGTCATCCCAATGTTCTACGGTGCTTGTCATCACAATGCTGCATGACCCCTGTCATCACAATGCTCCATGGCCCTTGCCATCACAATGCTCCATGAACACTGTCATCACAATGCCCTATGACCAGTATCATCACAGTGCTCCTTGGCTGTTGTCATGAAAATGCTCCATAACCCCTGTCATCACAGTGAACCATGGCCCTTGGCATCACAATGCTCCCTGACCCATTTCATCACAATGCTCCATGACCACTTTCATTACAGAGCTCCATGACTGCTATCATCACAATGATCCATGACCCCTTTCATCACAGTGTTCCAGTACCATTTTCATCACAATGATCCACGACCCCTATCACCACAATGCTCCATGACACGTATTTTCACTATGCTCTATGGCCCTTGTCATCACAATGCTCCATGTCCACTGTCATCACAATGCTCCATGACCCGTTTCATCACAATGCTAAATTTCCCTTGTCATCACAATGCTCCATGGCGCTTGTCATCACAGTGCTGCATGACTCCTGTCATCACACTGCCCTATGACCCCTGTCATCATAAGGCTCGGTGGCCCTTGTCATGACAATGCTCCATGGCATTTTTCATCACAATGTTCCATGCCCCCTTTCATCACAATTCTTCAAGACAACTTTCATCACAATGCTCCATGACCACTTTCATCACAATGCTGCTTGGCCTGGGTCATCGCAATGCTCCATGACACCTTTCATCACAATGCTCCATAAGCCATGTCATCACAATATACCATGACCCCGTCAAAACAATGCTCCATAACCCCTTTCATCACAATGCTCCGTGACCCATGTCAACACAATTGTCCAGGACCCCTTTCATCACAGTGCTCCTTGGCACGTGTCATCACAAAGCTCCATGAACAGTATCATCACAATGCACCATGATCCCTTTCATAACAATGCACTATGACACCTGTCATCACAATGCTCCAAGACAATTGTCATCACAATGCCACATGACACCTGTCATCACAATACTCCCTGACCTTTGTCATCACAATGCTCCATGACGCCTTTCATCACAATGCACCATTACCCCTTTCATCACAATTCTCCAGGCCCTCTGTCACCACAATGCTCCATAACCCCTGACATCACAATGGCCAATGACACCTGTCATCACATTTCACCATGGATCTTGTCATCAAAAGGCTCCATGCTCGTGTCATCACAATGATCCAAGACCCGGGTCATCACAATGCTCCATGGCCGGTCTCATCACAGTGCTCCATGACCCCTGTCATCAAAATTCTCCATGAACTTTCATCACAGTGCTCCATGAACACATTCATCACAATGCTCCATGATCCCTTTCATCACAATGCTCTAGGACCAACATCATCACAATGCTCCATGATCGCTATCATCACAATGCTCCATGACCCCTTTCATAACGATGCTCCAATACCCCCTTTCATCACAATGCTCCATGGTTCCTGTCATCACAATGCGCCAGGACCCATGTCATCACAATGCTCTATGACCCTTGTCATCACAATGTTCCATGGCCCTTGTCATCACAATGCTCCATGACCACTTTCATCACAATGCTGCATGACCCGTTTCACCACAATGCTAAGTGGCCCTTGTCATCACAATGCTCCATGGTGCTTGTCATCACAATGCTCCATGCCCCCGTCATCACAATGCCCCATGACCCCTGTCATCACAAGAATCCATGGTCTTTGACATCACAGTGCTCCATGACACCTGTCATCACAATGCTCGATGATTCGTTTCATCACAATGCTCCCTTACCCCTGTCATCACAGTGCTCCATGACCCCTTGCATCACAACGCTCCATGACCAATTGCATCACAACGCTCCATGACTCCTATCATCACAATGCTCTATGGCACTTGTCATCACAATGCTCAATGCCCACTGTCATCACAATGCTCCATGAGCACATTCATCACAATACTCTATGAGCCGTTTCATCACAATGCTAAATGGCCCTTGTCATCCCAATGTTCTACGGTGCTTGTCATCACAATGCTGCATGACCCCTGTCATCACAATGCTCCATGGCCCTTGCCATCACAATGCTCCATGAACGCTGTCATCACAATGCCCTATGACCAGTATCATCACAGTGCTCCTTGGCTGTTGTCATGAAAATGCTCCATAACCCCTGTCATCACAGTGAACCATGGCCCTTGTCATCACAATGCTCCCTGACCCATTTCATCACAATGCTCCATGACCACTTTCATTACAAAGCTCCATGACCGCTATCATCACAATGATCCATGACCCCTTTCATCACAGTGTTCCAGTACCATTTTCATCACAATGATCCACGACCCCTATCACCACTATGCTCCATGACACGTATTTTCACTATGCTCTATGGCCCTTGTCCTCACAATGCTCCATGGCCACTGTCATCACAATGCTCCATGACCCGTTTCATCACAATGCTAAATTTCCCTTGTCCTCACAATGCTCCATGGCGCTTGTCATCACAGTGCTGCATGACTCCTGTCATCACACTGCCCTATGACCCCTGTCATCACAAGGCTCCATGGCCCTTGTCATCACAATGCTCCATAACACCTGTCATCACAATACTCCATGCCCTTGTCATGACAATGCTCCATGACCCCTGTCATCACAATGCCCCATGACCCCTCTCCGCAAAATATTCCATGCCCCCTGTAGTCACAATGCTCCATAACAGCTGTCATCACAATGCTCCATGACCCTTGTCATTACAATGCTCCATGGCATTTTTCATCACAATGTTCCATGACCCCTTTCATCACAATTCTTCAAGACAACTTTCATCACAATGCTCCATGACCACTTTCCTCACAATGCTCCTTGGCCTGGGTCATCGCAATGCTCCATGACTCCTTTCATCACAATGCTCCATGGCCTATGACATCACAATGCTCCATAAACAATGTCATCACAATGTGCCATGACCCCGTCAAAACAATGCTCCATAACCCCTTTCATCACAATGCTCCGTGACCCACGCCAACACAATTGTCCAGGACCCCTTTCATCACAATGCTCCTTGGCACGTGTCATCACAATGCTCCATGAACAGTATCATCACAATGCACCATGATCCCTCTCATAACAATGCACTATGACACCTGTCATCACAATGCTCCAAGACAACTGTCATCACAATGCCACATGACACCTGTCATCACAATACTCCCTAACCTTTGTTATCACAATGCTCCATGACGCCTTTCATCACAATGCTCCATGGAGCTTGTCATCACAGTGCTGCATGACTCCTGTCATCACACTGCCCTATGCCCCCTGTCATCACAAGGCTCCATGGCCCTTGTCATCACAATGCTCCATAACACCTGTCATCACAGTCCTCCATGCCCTTGTCATGACAATGCTCCATGACCCCTGTCATCACAAGGCTCCGTGGCCCTTGACATCACAATTCTCCATGACACCTGACAACACAATGCTCTAGTACGCCTTTCATCACAATGCTCCAGGCCCCTTGTCATCACAATGCCCCATGACCCCTCTCAGCAAAATATTCCATGCCCCCTGTAGTCACAATTCTCCATAACAGCTGTCATCACAATGCTCCATGACCCTTGTCATTACAATGCTCCATGGAATTTTTCATCACAATGTTCCATGACCCCTTTCCTCACAATTCTTCAAGCCAACTTTCATCACAATGCTCCATGACCACTTTCCTCACAATGCTCCTTGGCCTGGGTCATCGCAATGCTCCATGACTCCTTTCATCACAATGCTCCATGGCCTCTGACATCACAATGCTCCATAAGCAATGTCATCACAATGTGCCATGACCCCGTCAAAACAATGCTCCATAACCCCTTTCATCACAATACTCCGTGACCCACGTCAACACAATTGTCCAGGACCCCTTTCATCACAATGCTCCTTGGCACGTGTCATCACAATGCTCCATGAACAGTATCATCACAATGCACCATGATCCCTCTCATAACAATGCACTATGACAACTGTCATCACAATGCTCCAAGACAACTGTCATCACAATGCCACATGACACCTGTCATCACAATACTCCCTAACCTTTGTCATCACAATGCTCCATGACGCCTTTCATCACAATGCACCATTACCCCTTTCATCACAATTCTCCAGGCCCTCTGTCACCACAATGCTCCATAACCCCTGACATCACAATGGCCAACGACACCTGTCATCACAATTCACCATGGATCTTGTCATAAAAAGGCTCCATGCTCTTGTCATCACAATGATCCAAGACCCGTGTCATCACAATGCTCCATGACCCCTGTCATCAAAATTCTCCATGAACTTTCATCACCGTGCTCCATGAACATATTCATCACAATGCTCCATGATCCCTTTCATCACAATGCTCTAGGACCAACATCATCACAATGCTCCATGATCGCTATCATCACAATGCTCCATGACCCCTTTCATAACGATGCTCCAATACCCCCTTTCATCACAATGCTCCATGGTTCCTGTCATCACAATGCACCAGGACCCATGTCATCACAATGCTCTATGACCCTTGTCATCACAATGTTCCATGGCCCTTGTCATCACAATGCTCCATGACCACATTCATCACAATGCTGCATGACCCGTTTCACCACAATGCTAAGTGGCCCTTGTCATCACAATGCTCCATGGTGCTTGTCATCACAATGTTCCATGCCCCCGTCATCACAATGCGCCATGACCTCTGTCATCACAAGAATCCATGGTCTTTGACATCACAGTGCTCCATGACACCTGTCATCACAATGCTCGATGATTCGTTTCATCACAATGCTCCCTTACACCTGTCATCACAGTGCTCCATGACCCCTTGCATCACAACGCTCCATGACCAATTGCATCACAACGCTCCATGACTCCTATCATCACAATGCTCTATGGCCCTTGTCATCACAATGCTCAATGCCCACTGTCATCACAATGCTCCATGAGCATATTCATCACAATACTCTATGAGCCGTTTCATCACAATGCTACATGGCCCTTGTCATCACAATGTTCTACGGTGCTTGTCATCACAATGCTGCATGACCCCTGTCATCACAATGCTCCATGGCCCTTGCCATCACAATGCTCCATGAACGCTGTCATCACAAAGCCCTATGACCAGTATCATCACAGTGCTCCTTGGCTGTTGTCATGAAAATGCTCCATAACCCCTGTCATCACAGTGAACCATGGCCCTTGTCATCACAATGCTCCCTGACCCATTTCATCACAATGCTCCATGACCACTTTCATTACAAAGCTCCATGACCGCTATCATCACAATGATCCATGACCCCTTTCATCACAGTGTTCCAGTACCATTTTCATCACAATGATCCACGACCCCTATCACCACAATGCTCCATGACACGTATTTTCACTATGCTCTATGGCCCTTGTCCTCACAATGCTCCATGGCCACGGTCATCACAATGCTCCATGACACGTTTCATCACAATGCTAAATTTCCCTTGTCCTCACAATGCTCCATGGCGCTTGTCATCACAGTGCTGCATGACTCCTGTCATCACACTGCCCTATGACCCCTGTCATCACAAGGATCCATGGCCCTTGTCATCACAATGCTCCATAACACCTGTCATCACAATACTCCATGCCCTTGTCATGACAATGCTCCATGACCCCTGTCATCACAAGGCTCCGTGGTCCTTGACATCACAATTCTCCATGACACCTGACAACACAATGCTCCAGTACGCCTTTCATCACAATGCTCCAGGACCCCTGTCATCACAATGCACCATGATCCCTTTCATGACAGTAATCCATGACCCCTTTCATCACAATGCTCCAGTATGCCTTTCATCACAATACTCGATGCCCCCTGTCATCACAATGCCCCATGACCCCTCTCCGCAAAATATTCCATGCCCCCTGTAGTCACAATGCTCCATAACAGCTGTCATCACAATGCTCCATGACCCTTGTCATGACAATGCTCCATGGCATTTTTCATCACAATGTTCCATAACCCCTTTCATCACAATTCTTCAAGACAACTTTCATCACAATGCTCCATGACCACTTTCCTCACAATGCTCCTTGGCCTGGGTCATCGCAATGCTCCATGACTCCTTTCATCACAATGCTCCATGGCCGCTGAAATCACAATGCTCCATAAGCCATGTCATCACAATGTGCCATGACCCCGTCAAAACAATGCTCCATAACCCCTTTCATCACAATGCTCCGTGACCCACGCCAACACAATTGTCCAGGACCCTTTCATCACAATGCTCCTTGGCACGTGTCATCACAATGCTCTATGAACAGTATCATCACAATGCACCATGATCCCTCTCATAACAATGCACTATGACACCTGTCATCACAATGCTCCAAGACAACTGTCATCACAATGCCACATGACACCTGTCATCACAATACTCCCTAACCTTTGTTATCACAATGCTCCATGACGCCTTTCATCACAATGCTCCATGGCGCTTGTCATCACAGTGCTGCATGACTCCTGTCATCACACTGCCCTATGACCCCTGTCATCACAAGGCTCCATGGCCCTTGTCATCACAATGCTCCATAACACCTGTCATCACAATCCTCCATGCCCTTGTCATGACAATGCTCCATGACCCCTGTCATCACAAGGCTCCGTGGCCCTTGACATCACAATTCTCCATGACACCTGACAACACAATGCTCCAGTACGCCTTTCATCACAATGCTCCAGGCCCCTTGTCATCACAATGCCCCATGACCCCTCTCAGCAAAATATTCCATGCCCCCTGTAGTCACAATGCTCCATAACAGCTGTCATCACAATGCTCCATGAGCCTTGTCATTACAATGCTCCATGGAATTTTTCATCACAATGTTCCATGACCCCTTTCATCACAATTCTTCAAGACAACTTTCATCACAATGCTCCATGACCACTTTCCTCACAATGCTCCTTGGCCTGGGTCATCGCAATGCTCCATGACTCCTTTCATCACAATGCTCCATGGCCTCTGACATCACAATGCTCCATAAGCAATTTCATCACAATGTGCCATGACCCCGTCAAAACAATGCTCCATAACCCCTTTCATCACAATACTCCGTGACCCACGTCAACACAATTGTCCAGGACCCCTTTCATCACAATGCTCCTTGGCACGTGTCATCACAATGCTCCATGAACAGTATCATCACAATGCACCATGATCCCTCTCATAACAATGCACTATGACAACTGTCATCACAATGCTCCAAGACAACTGTCATCACAATGCCACATGACACCTGTCATCACAATACTCCCTAACCTTTGTCATCACAATGCTCCATGACGCCTTTCATCACAATGCACCATTACCCCTTTCATCACAATTCTCCAGGCCCTCTGTCACCACAATGCTCCATAACCCCTGACATCACAATGGCCAACGACACCTGTCATCACAATTCACCATGGATCTTCTCATCAAAAGGCTCCATGCTCGTGTCATCACAATGATCCAAGACCCGTGTCATCACAATGCTCCATGGCCGGTCTCATCACAGTGCTCCATGACCCCTGTCATCAAAATTCTCCATGAACTTTCATCACCGTGCTCCATGAACATATTCATCACAATGCTCCATGATCCCTTTCATCACAATGCTCTAGGACCAACATCATCACAATGCTCCATGATCACTATCATCACAATGCTCCATGACCCCTTTCATAACGATGCTCCAATACCCCCTTTCATCACAATGCTCCATGGTTCCTGTCATCACAATGCACCAGGACCCATGTCATCACAATGCTCTATGACCCTTGTCATCACAATGTTCCATGGCCCTTGTCATCACAATGCTCCATGACCACATTCATCACAATGCTGCATGACCCGTTTCACCACAATGCTAAGTGGCCCTTGTCATCACAATGCTCCATGGTGCTTGTCATCACAATGTTCCATGCCCCCGTCATCACAATGCGCCATGACCTCTGTCATCACAAGAATCCATGGTCTTTGACATCACAGTGCTCCATGACACCTGTCATCACAATGCTCGATGATTCGTTTCATCACAATGCTCCCTTACACCTGTCATCACAGTGCTCCATGACCCCTTGCATCACAACGCTCCATGACCAATTGCATCACAACGCTCCATGACTCCTATCATCACAATGCTCTATGGCCCTTGTCATCACAATGCTCAATGCCCACTGTCATCACAATGCTCCATGAGCATATTCATCACAATACTCTATGAGCCGTTTCATCACAATGCTACATGGCCCTTGTCATCACAATGTTCTACGGTGCTTGTCATCACAATGCTGCATGACCCCTGTCATCACAATGCTCCATGGCCCTTGCCATCACAATGCTCCATGAACGCTGTCATCACAATGCCCTATGACCAGTATCATCACAGTGCTCCTTGGCTGTTGTCATGAAAATGCTCCATAACCCCTGTCATCACAGTGAACCATGGCCCTTGTCATCACAATGCTCCCTGACCCATTTCATCACAATGCTCCATGACCACTTTCATTACAGAGCTCCATGACCGCTATCATCACAATGATCCATGACCCCTTTCATCACAGTGTTCCAGTACCATTTTCATCACAATGATCCACGACCCCTATCACCACATTGCTCCATGACACTTAATTTCCCTATGCTCTATGGCCCTTGTCATCACAATGCTCCATGGCCACTGTCATCACAATGCTCCATGACCCGTTTCATCACAATGCTAAATTTCCCTTGTCATCACAATGCTCCATGGCGCTTGTCATCACAGTGCTGCATGACTCCTGTCATCACACTGCCCTATGACCCCTGTCATCACAAGGCTCCATGGCCCTTGTCATCACAATGCTCCATAACACCTGTCATCACAATCCTCCATGCCCTTGTCATGACAATGCTCCATGACCCCTGTCATCACAAGGCTCCGTGGCCCTTGACATCACAATTCTCCATGACACCTGAAAACACAATGCTCCAGTACGCCTTTCATCACAATGCTCCAGGCCCCCTGTCATCACAATGCACCATGATCCCTTTCATGACAGTAATCCATGACCCCTTTCATGACAATGCTCCAGTATGCCTTTCATCACAATACTCGATGCCCCCTGTCATCACAATGCCCCATGAGCCCTCTCAGCAAAATATTCCATGCCCCCTGTAGTCACAATGCTCCATAACAGCTGTCATCACAATGCTCCATGACCCTTGTCATGACAATGCTCCATGGCATTTTACATCACAATGTTCCATGACCCCTTTCATCACAATTCTTCAAGACAACTTTCATCACAATGTTCCATGAACACTTTCATCACAATGCTCCTTGGCCTGGGTCATCGCAATGCTCCATGACTCCTTTCATCACAATGCTCCATGGCCTCTGACATCACAATGCTCCATAAGCCATGTCATCACAATGAGCCATGACCCCGTCAAAACAATGCTCCATAACCCCTTTCATCACAATGCTCCGTGACCCACGTCAACACAATTGTCCAGGACCCCTTTCATCACAGTACTCCTTGGCACGTGTCATCACAAAGCTCCATGAACAGTATCATCACAATGCACCATGATCCCTTTCATAACAATGCACTATGACACCTGTCATCACAATGCTCCAAGACAATTGTCATCACAATGCCACATGACACCTGTCATCACAATACTCCCTGACCTTTGTCATCACAATGCTCCATGACGCCTTTCATCACAATGCACCATTACCCCTTTCATCACAATTCTCCAGGCCCTCTGTCACCACAATGCTCCATAACCCCTGACATCACAATGGCCAATGACACCTGTCATCACAATTCACCATGGATCTTGTCATCAAAAGGCTCCATGCTCGTGTCATCACAATGATCCAAGACCCGGGTCATCCCAATGCTCCATGGCCGGTCTCATCACAGTGCTCCATGACCCCTGTCATCAAAATTCTCCATGAACTTTCATCACAGTGCTCCATGAACACATTCATCACAATGCTCCATGATCCCTTTCATCACAATGCTCTAGGACCAACATCATCACAATGCTCCATGATCGCTATCATCACAATGCTCCATGACCCCTTTCATAACGATGCTCCAATACCCCCTTTCATCACAATGCTCCATGGTTCCTGTCATCACAATGCGCCAGGACCCATGTCATCACAATGCTCTATGACCCTTGTCATCACAATGTTCCATGGCCCTTGTCATCACAATGCTCCATGACCACTTTCATCACAATGCTGCATGACCCGTTTCACCACAATGCTAAGTGGCCCTTGTCATCACAATGCTCCATGGTGCTTGTCATCACAATGCTCCATGCCCCCGTCATCACAATGCCCCATGACCCCTGTCATCACAAGAATCCATGGTCTTTGACATCACAGTGCTCCATGACACCTGTCATCACAATGCTCGATGATTCGTTTCATCACAATGCTCCCTTACACCTGTCATCACAGTGCTCCATGACCCCTTGCATCACAACGCTCCATGACCAATTGCATCACAACGCTCCATGACTCCTATCATCACAATGCTCTATGGCACTTGTCATCACAATGCTCAATGCCCACTGTCATCACAATGCTCCATGAGCACATTCATCACAATACTCTATGAGCCGTTTCATCACAATGCTAAATGGCCCTTGTCATCCCAATGTTCTACGGTGCTTGTCATCACAATGCTGCATGACCCCTGTCATCACAATGCTCCATGGCCCTTGCCATCACAATGCTCCATGAACGCTGTCATCACAATGCCCTATGACCAGTATCATCACAGTGCTCCTTGGCTGTTGTCATGAAAATGCTCCATAACCCCTGTCATCACAGTGAACCATGGCCCTTGTCATCACAATGCTCCCTGACCCATTTCATCACAATGCTCCATGACCACTTTCATTACAAAGCTCCATGACCGCTATCATCACAATGATCCATGACCCCTTTCATCACAGTGTTCCAGTACCATTTTCATCACAATGATCCACGACCCCTATCACCACTATGCTCCATGACACGTATTTTCACTATGCTCTATGGCCCTTGTCCTCACAATGCTCCATGGCCACTGTCATCACAATGCTCCATGACCCGTTTCATCACAATGCTAAATTTCCCTTGTCCTCACAATGCTCCATGGCGCTTGTAATCACAGTGCTGCATGACTCCTGTCATCACACTGCCCTATGACCCCTGTCATCACAAGGCTCCATGGCCCTTGTCATCACAATGCTCCATAACACCTGTCATCACAATCCTCCATGCCCTTGTCATGACAATGCTCCATGACCCCTGTCATCACAAGGCTCCGTGGCCCTTGACATCACAATTCTCCATGACACCTGACAACACAATGCTCCAGTACGCCTTTCATCACAATGCTCCAGGCCCCTTGTCATCACAATGCCCCATGACCCCTCTCAGCAAAATATTCCATGCCCCCTGTAGTCACAATGCTCCATAACAGCTGTCATCACAATGCTCCATGACCCTTGTCATTACAATGCTCCATGGAATTTTTCATCACAATGTTCCATGACCCCTTTCATCACAATTCTTCAAGACAACTTTCATCACAATGCTCCATGACCACTTTCCTCACAATGCTCCTTGGCCTGGGTCATCGCAATGCTCCATGACTCCTTTCATCACAATGCTCCATGGCCTCTGACATCACAATGCTCCATAAGCAATGTCATCACAATGTGCCATGACCCCGTCAAAACAATGCTCCATAACCCCTTTCATCACAATACTCCGTGACCCACGTCAACACAATTGTCCAGGACCCCTTTCATCACAATGCTCCTTGGCACGTGTCATCACAATGCTCCATGAACAGTATCATCACAATGCACCATGATCCCACTCATAACAATGCACTATGACAACTGTCATCACAATGCTCCAAGACAACTGTCATCACAATGCCACATGACACCTGTCATCACAATACTCCCTAACCTTTGTCATCACAATGCTCCATGATGCGTTTCATCACAATGCACCATTACCCCTTTCATCACAATTCTCCAGGCCCTCTGTCACCACAATGCTCCATAACCCCTGACATCACAATGGCCAACGACACCTGTCATCACAATTCACCATGGATCTTGTCATAAAAAGGCTCCATGCTTTTGTCATCACAATGATCCAACAGCCGTGTCATCACAATGCTCAATGACCCCTGTCATCAAAATTCTCCATGAACTTTCATCACCGTGCTCCATGAACATATTCATCACAATGCTCCATGATCCCTTTCATCACAATGCTCTAGGACCAACATCATCACAATGCTCCATGATCACTATCATCACAATGCTCCATGACCCCTTTCATAACGATGCTCCAATACCCCCTTTCATCACAATGCTCCATGGTTCCTGTCATCACAATGCACCAGGACCCATGTCATCACAATGCTCTATGACCCTTGTCATCACAATGTTCCATGGCCCTTGTCATCACAATGCTCCATGACCACATTCATCACAATGCTGCATGACCCGTTTCACCACAATGCTAAGTGGCCCTTGTCATCACAATGCTCCATGGTGCTTGTCATCACAATGTTCCATGCCCCCGTCATCACAATGCGCCATGACCTCTGTCATCACAAGAATCCATGGTCTTTGACATCACAGTGCTCCATGACACCTGTCATCACAATGCTCGATGATTCGTTTCATCACAATGCTCCCTTACACCTGTCATCACAGTGCTCCATGACCCCTTGCATCACAACGCTCCATGACCAATTTCATCACAACGCTCCATGACTCCTATCATCACAATGCTCTATGGCCCTTGTCATCACAATGCTCAATTCCCACTGTCATCACAATGCTCCATGAGCATATTCATCACAATACTCTATGAGCCGTTTCATCACAATGCTACATGGCCCTTGTCATCACAATGTTCTACGGTGCTTGTCATCACAATGCTGCATGACCCCTGTCATCACAATGCTCCATGGCCCTTGCCATCACAATGCTCCATGAACGCTGTCATCACAATGCCCTATGACCAGTATCATCACAGTGCTCCTTGGCTGTTGTCATGAAAATGCTCCATAACCCCTGTCATCACAGTGAACCATGGCCCTTGTCATCACAGTGAACCATGGCCCTTGTCATCACAATGCTCCCTGACCCATTTCATCACAGAGCTCCATGACCGCTATCATCACAATGATCCATGACCCCTTTCATCACAGTGTTCCAGTACCATTTTCATCACAATGATCCACGACCCCTATCACCACAATGCTCCATGACACGTATTTTCACTATGCTCTATGGCCCTTGTCATCACAATGCTCCATGGCCACTGTCATCACAATGCTCCATGACCCGTTTCATCACAATGCTAAATTTCCCTTGTCATCACAATGCTCCATGGCGCTTGTCATCACAGTGCTGCATGACTCCTGTCATCACACTGCCCTATGACCCCTGTCATCACAAGGCTCCATGGCCCTTGTCATCACAATGCTCCATAACACCTGTCATCACAATCCTCCATGCCCTTGTCATGACAATGCTCCATGACCCCTGTCATCACAAGGCTCCGTGGCCCTTGACATCACAATTCTCCATGACACCTGACAACACAATGCTCCAGTACGCCTTTCATCACAATGCTCCAGGCCCCCTGTCATCACAATGCACCATGATCCCTTTCATGACAGTAATCCATGACCCCTTTCATCACAATGCTCCAGTATGCCTTTCATCACAATACTCGATGCCCCCTGTCATCACAATGCCCCATGACCCCTCTCAGCAAAATATTCCATGCCCCCTGTAGTCACAATGCTCCATAACAGCTGTCATCACAATGCTCCATGACCCTTGTCATGACAATGCTCCATGGCATTTTACATCACAATGTTCCATGACCCCTTTCATCACAATTCTTCAAGACAACTTTCATCACAATGTTCCATGAACACTTTCATCACAATGCTCCTTGGCCTGGGTCATCGCAATGCTCCATGACTCCTTTCATCACAATGCTCCATGGCCTCTGACATCACAATGCTCCATAAGCCATGTCATCACAATGAGCCATGACCCCGTCAAAACAATGCTCCATAACCCCTTTCATCACAATGCTCCGTGACCCACGTCAACACAATTGTCCAGGACCCCTTTCATCACAATGCTCCTTGGCACGTGTCATCACAATGCTCCATGAACAGCATCATCACAATGCACCATGATCCCTCTCATAACAATGCACTATGACACCTGTCATCACAATGCTCCAAGACAACTGTCATCACAATGCCACATGACTCCTGTCATCACAATATTCCCTGACCTTTGTCATCACAATGCTCCATGACGCCTTTCATCACAATGCACCATTACCCCTTTCATCACAATTCTCCAGGCCCTCTGTCACCACAATGCTCCATAACCCCTGACATCACAATGGCCAACGACACCTGCCATCAAAATTCACCATGGATCTTCTCATCAAAAGGCTCCATGCTCGTGTCATCACAATGATCCAAGACCCGTGTCATCACAATGCTCCATGGCCGGTCTCATCACAGTGCTCCATGACCCCTGTTATCAAAATTCTCCATGAACTTTCATCACAGTGCTCCATGAACACATTCATCACAATGCTCCATGATCCCTTTCATCACAATGCTCTAGGACCAACATCATCACAATGCTCCATGATCGCTATCATCACAATGCTCCATGACCCCTTTCATAACGATGCTCCAATACCCCCTTTCATCACAATGCTCCATGGTTCCTGTCATCACAATGCGCCAGGACCCATGTCATCACAATGCTCTATGACCCTTGTCATCACAATGTTTCATGGCCCTTGTCATCACAATGCTCCATGACCACATTCATCACAATGCTGCATGACCCGTTTCATCACAATGCTCCATGGTGCTTGTCATCACAATGCTCCATGCCCCCGACATCACAATGCCCCATGACCCCTGTCATCACAAGAATCCATGGTCTTTGACATCACAGTGCTCCATGACACCTGTCATCACAATGCTCGATGATTCGTTTCATCACAATGCTCCCTTACCCCTGTCATCACAGTGCTCCATGACCCCTTGCATCACAACGCTCCATGACCAATTGCATCACAACGCTCCATGACTCCTATCATCACAATGCTCTATGGCCCTTGTCATCACAATGCTCAATGCCCACTGTCATCACAATGCTCCATGAGCACATTCATCACAATACTCTATGAGCCGTTTCATCACAATGCTAAATGGCCCTTGTCATCCCAATGTTCTACGGTGCTTGTCATCACAATGCTGCATGACCCCTGTCATCACAATGCTCCATGGCCCTTGCCATCACAATGCTCCATGAACACTGTCATCACAATGCCCTATGACCAGTATCATCACAGTGCTCCTTGGCTGTTGTCATGAAAATGCTCCATAACCCCTGTCATCACAGTGAACCATGGCCCTTGGCATCACAATGCTCCCTGACCCATTTCATCACAATGCTCCATGACCACTTTCATTACAGAGCTCCATGACTGCTATCATCACAATGATCCATGACCCCTTTCATCACAGTGTTCCAGTACCATTTTCATCACAATGATCCACGACCCCTATCACCACAATGCTCCATGACACGTATTTTCACTATGCTCTATGGCCCTTGTCATCACAATGCTCCATGTCCACTGTCATCACAATGCTCCATGACCCGTTTCATCACAATGCTAAATTTCCCTTGTCATCACAATGCTCCATGGCGCTTGTCATCACAGTGCTGCATGACTCCTGTCATCACACTGCCCTATGACCCCTGTCATCACAAGGCTCGGTGGCCCTTGTCATGACAATGCTCCATGGCATTTTTCATCACAATGTTCCATGCCCCCTTTCATCACAATTCTTCAAGACAACTTTCATCACAATGCTCCATGACCACTTTCATCACAATGCTGCTTGGCCTGGGTCATCGCAATGCTCCATGACACCTTTCATCACAATGCTCCATAAGCCATGTCATCACAATATACCATGACCCCGTCAAAACAATGCTCCATAACCCCTTTCATCACAATGCTCCGTGACCCACGTCAACACAATTGTCCAGGACCCCTTTCATCACAGTGCTCCTTGGCACGTGTCATCACAAAGCTCCATGAACAGTATCATCACAATGCACCATGATCCCTTTCATAACAATGCACTATGACACCTGTCATCACAATGCTCCAAGACAATTGTCATCACAATGCCACATGACACCTGTCATCACAATACTCCCTGACCTTTGTCATCACAATGCTCCATGACGCCTTTCATCACAATGCACCATTACCCCTTTCATCACAATTCTCCAGGCCCTCTGTCACCACAATGCTCCATAACCCCTGACATCACAATGGCCAATGACACCTGTCATCACATTTCACCATGGATCTTGTCATCAAAAGGCTCCATGCTCGTGTCATCACAATGATCCAAGACCCGGGTCATCACAATGCTCCATGGCCGGTCTCATCACAGTGCTCCATGACCCCTGTCATCAAAATTCTCCATGAACTTTCATCACAGTGCTCCATGAACACATTCATCACAATGCTCCATGATCCCTTTCATCACAATGCTCTAGGACCAACATCATCACAATGCTCCATGATCGCTATCATCACAATGCTCCATGACCCCTTTCATAACGATGCTCCAATACCCCCTTTCATCACAATGCTCCATGGTTCCTGTCATCACAATGCGCCAGGACCCATGTCATCACAATGCTCTATGACCCTTGTCATCACAATGTTCCATGGCCCTTGTCATCACAATGCTCCATGACCACTTTCATCACAATGCTGCATGACCCGTTTCACCACAATGCTAAGTGGCCCTTGTCATCACAATGCTCCATGGTGCTTGTCATCACAATGCTCCATGCCCCCGTCATCACAATGCCCCATGACCCCTGTCATCACAAGAATCCATGGTCTTTGACATCACAGTGCTCCATGACACCTGTCATCACAATGCTCGATGATTCGTTTCATCACAATGCTCCCTTACCCCTGTCATCACAGTGCTCCATGACCCCTTGCATCACAACGCTCCATGACCAATTGCATCACAACGCTCCATGACTCCTATCATCACAATGCTCTATGGCACTTGTCATCACAATGCTCAATGCCCACTGTTATCACAATGCTCCATGAGCACATTCATCACAATACTCTATGAGCCGTTTCATCACAATGCTAAATGGCCCTTGTCATCCCAATGTTCTACGGTGCTTGTCATCACAATGCTGCATGACCCCTGTCATCACAATGCTCCATGGCCCTTGCCATCACAATGCTCCATGAACGCTGTCATCACAATGCCCTATGACCAGTATCATCACAGTGCTCCTTGGCTGTTGTCATGAAAATGCTCCATAACCCCTGTCATCACAGTGAACCATGGCCCTTGTCATCACAATGCTCCCTGACCCATTTCATCACAATGCTCCATGACCACTTTCATTACAAAGCTCCATGACCGCTATCATCACAATGATCCATGACCCCTTTCATCACAGTGTTCCAGTACCATTTTCATCACAATGATCCACGACCCCTATCACCACTATGCTCCATGACACGTATTTTCACTATGCTCTATGGCCCTTGTCCTCACAATGCTCCATGGCCACTGTCATCACAATGCTCCATGACCCGTTTCATCACAATGCTAAATTTCCCTTGTCCTCACAATGCTCCATGGCGCTTGTCATCACAGTGCTGCATGACTCCTGTCATCACACTGCCCTATGACCCCTGTCATCACAAGGCTCCATGGCCCTTGTCATCACAATGCTCCATAACACCTGTCATCACAATACTCCATGCCCTTGTCATGACAATGCTCCATGACCCCTGTCATCACAAGGCTCCGTGGCCCTTGACATCACAATTCTCCATGACACCTGACAACACAATGCTCCAGTACGCCTTTCATCACAATGCTCCAGGACCCCTGTCATCACAATGCACCATGATCCCTTTCATGACAGTAATCCATGACCCCTTTCATGACAATGCTCCAGTATGCCTTTCATCACAATACTCGATGCCCCCTGTCATCACAATGCCCCATGACCCCTCTCCGCAAAATATTCCATGCCCCCTGTAGTCACAATGCTCCATAACAGCTGTCATCACAATGCTCCATGACCCTTGTCATTACAATGCTCCATGGCATTTTTCATCACAATGTTCCATGACCCCTTTCATCACAATTCTTCAAGACAACTTTCATCACAATGCTCCATGACCACTTTCCTCACAATGCTCCTTGGCCTGGGTCATCGCAATGCTCCATGACTCCTTTCATCACAATGCTCCATGGCCTATGACATCACAATGCTCCATAAGCAATGTCATCACAATGTGCCATGACCCCGTCAAAACAATGCTCCATAACCCCTTTCATCACAATGCTCCGTGACCCACGCCAACACAATTGTCCAGGACCCCTTTCATCACAATGCTCCTTGGCACGTGTCATCACAATGCTCCATGAACAGTATCATCACAATGCACCATGATCCCTCTCATAACAATGCACTATGACACCTGTCATCACAATGCTCCAAGACAACTGTCATCACAATGCCACATGACACCTGTCATCACAATACTCCCTAACCTTTGTTATCACAATGCTCCATGACGCCTTTCTTCACAATGCTCCATGGAGCTTGTCATCACAGTGCTGCATGACTCCTGTCATCACACTGCCCTATGACCCCTGTCATCACAAGGCTCCATGGCCCTTGTCATCACAATGCTCCATAACACCTGTCATCACAATCCTCCATGCCCTTGTCATGACAATGCTCCATGACCCCTGTCATCACAAGGCTCCGTGGCCCTTGACATCACAATTCTCCATGACACCTGACAACACAATGCTCCAGTACGCCTTTCATCACAATGCTCCAGGCCCCTTGTCATCACAATGCCCCATGACCCCTCTCAGCAAAATATTCCATGCCCCCTGTAGTCACAATGCTCCATAACAGCTGTCATCACAATGCTCCATGACCCTTGTCATTACAATGCTCCATGGAATTTTTCATCACAATGTTCCATGACCCCTTTCATCACAATTCTTCAAGACAACTTTCATCACAATGCTCCATGACCACTTTCCTCACAATGCTCCTTGGCCTGGGTCATCGCAATGCTCCATGACTCCTTTCATCACAATGCTCCATGGCCTATGACATCACAATGCTCCATAAGCCATGTCATCACAATGAGCCATGACCCCGTCAAAACAATGCTCCATAACCCCTTTCATCACAATGCTCCGTGACCCACGTCAACACAATTGTCCAGGACCCCTTTCATCACAATGCTCCTTGGCACGTGTCATCACAATGCTCCATGAACAGTATCATCACAATGCACCATGATCCCTCTCATAACAATGCACTATGACATCTGTCATCACAATGCTCCAAGAAAATTGTCATCAGAATGCCACATGACACCTGTCATCACAATACTCCCTGACCTTTGTCATCACAATGCTCCATGACGCCTTTCATCACAATGCACCATTACCCCTTTCATCACAATTCTCCAGGCCCTCTGTCACCACAATGCTCCATAACCCCTGACATCACAATGGCCAACGACACCTGTCATCACAATTCACCATGGATCTTCTCATCAAAAGGCTCCATGCTCGTGTCATCACAATGATCCAAGACCCGTGTCATCACAATGCTCCATGGCCGGTCTCATCACAGTGCTCCATGACCCCTGTCATCAAAATTCTCCATGAACTTTCATCACAGTGCTCCATGAACACATTCATCACAATGCTCCATGATCCCTTTCATCACAATGCTCTAGGACCAACATCATCACAATGCTCCATGATCGCTATCATCGCAATGCTCCATGACCCCTTTCATAACGATGCTCCAATACCCCCTTACATCACAATGCTCCATGGTTCCTGTCATCACAATGCGCCAGGACCCATGTCATCACAATGCTCTATGACCCTTGTCATCACAATGTTCCATGGCCCTTGTCATCACAATGCTCCATGACCACATTCATCACAATGCTGCATGACCCGTTTCACCACAATGCTAAGTGGCCCTTGTCATCACAATGCTCCATGGTGCTTGTCATCACAATGCTCCATGCCCCCGTCATCACAATGCCCCATGACCCCTGTCATCACAAGAATCCATGGTCTTTGACATCACAGTGCTCCATGACACCTGTCATCACAATGCTCGATGATTCGTTTCATCACAATGCTCCCTTACCCCTGTCATCACAGTGCTCCATGACCCCTTGCATCACAACGCTCCATGACCAATTGCATCACAACGCTCCATGACTCCTATCATCACAATGCTCTATGGCCCTTGTCATCACAATGCTCAATGCCCACTGTCATCACAATGCTCCATGAGCACATTCATCACAATACTCTATGAGCCGTTTCATCACAATGGTAATTGGCCCTTGTCATCACAATGTTCTACGGTGCTTGTCATCACAATGCTGCATGACCCCTGTCATCACAATGCTCCATGGCCCTTGCCATCACAATGCTCCATGAACACTGTCATCACAATGCCCTATGACCAGTATCACCACAGTGCTCCTTGGCTGTTGTCATGAAAATGCTCCATAACCCCTGTCATCACAGTGAACCATGGCCCTTGTCATCACAATGCTCCCTGAACCATTTCATCACAATGCTCCATGACCACTTTCATTACAGAGCTCCATGACCACTATCATCACAATGATCCATGACCCGTTTCATCACAGTGTTCCAGTACCATTTTCATCACAATGATCCACGACCCCTATCACCACATTGCTCCATGACACTTATTTTCACTATGCTCTATGGCCCCTGTCATCACAATGCCCCATGACCCCTCTCAGCAAAATATTCCATGACCCTTGTAGTCACAATGCTCCATAACAGCTGTCATCACAATGCTCCATGAACCTTGTCATGACAATGCTCCATGGCATTTTTCATCACAATGTTCCATGACCCCTTTCATCACAATTCTTCAAGACAACATTCATCACAATGTTCCATGACCACTTTCATCACAATGCTCCTTGGCCTGGGTCATCGCAATGCTCCATGACTCCTTTCATCACAATGCTCCATGGCCTCTGACATCACAATGCTCCATAAGCCATGTCATCACAATGAGCCATGACCCCGTAAAAACAATGCTCCATAACCCCTTTCATCACAATGCTCCGTGACCCACGTCAACACAATTGTCCAGGACCCCTTTCATCACAATGCTCCTTGGCACGTGTCATCAGAATGCTCCATGAACAGTATCATCACAATGCCCCATGATCCCTCTCATAACAATGTACTATGACACCTGTCATCACAATGCTCCAAGACAACTGTCATCACAATGCCACATGACTCCTGTCATCACAATATTCCCTGACCTTTGTCATCACAATGCTCCATGACGCCTTTCATCACAATGCACCATTACCCCTTTCATCACAATTCTCCAGGCCCTCTGTCACCACAATGCTCCATAACCCCTGACATCACAATGGCCAACGACACCTGTCATCACAATTCACCATGGATCTTCTCATCAAAAGGCTCCATGCTCGTGTCATCACAATGATCCAAGACCCGTGTCATCACAATGCTCCATGGCCGGTCTCATCACAGTGCTCCATAACCCCTGTCATCAAAATTCTCCATGAACTTTCATCACAGTGCTCCATGAACACATTCATCACAATGCTCCATGATCCCTTTCATCACAATGCTCTAGGACCAACATCATCACAATGCTCCATGATCGCTATCATCGCAATGCTCCATGACCCCTTTCATAACGATGCTCCAATACCCCCTTACATCACAATGCTCCATGGTTCCTGTCATCACAATGCGCCAGGACCCATGTCATCACAATGCTCTATGACCCTTGTCATCACAATGTTCCATGGCCCTTGTCATCACAATGCTCCATGACCACATTCATCACAATGCTGCATGACCCGTTTCACCACAATGCTAAGTGGCCCTTGTCATCACAATGCTCCATGGTGCTTGTCATCACAATGCTCCATGCCCCCGTCATCACAATGCCCCATGACCCCTGTCATCACAAGAATCCATGGTCTTTGACATCAAAGTGCTCCATGACACCTGTCATCACAATGCTCGATGATTCGTTTCATCACAATGCTCCCTTACCCCTGTCATCACAGTGCTCCATGACCCCTTGCATCACAACGCTCCATGACCAATTGCATCACAACGCTCCATGACTCCTATCATCACAATGCTCTATGGCCCTTGTCATCACAATGCTCAATGCCCACTGTCATCACAATGCTCCATGAGCACATTCATCACAATACTCTATGAGCCGTTTCATCACAATGCTAAATGGCCCTTGTCATCACAATGTTCTACGGTGCTTGTCATCACAATGCTGCATGACCCCTGTCATCACAATGCTCCATGGCCCTTGCCATCACAATGCTCCATGAACACTGTCATCACAATGCCCTATGACCAGTATCATCACAGTGCTCCTTGGCTCTTGTCATGAAAATGCTCCATAACCCCTGTCATCACAGTGAACCATGGCCCTTGTCATCACAATGCTCCCTGACCCATTTCATCACAATGCTCCATGACCACTTTCATTACAGAGCTCCATGACCGCTATCATCACAATGATCCATGACCCCTTTCATCACAGTGTTCCAGTACCATTTTCATCACAATGATCCACGACCCCTATCACCACAATGCTCCATGACACATATTTTCACTATGCTCTATGGCCCTTGTCATCACAATGCTCCATGGCCACTGTCATCACAATGCTCCATGACCCGTTTCATCACAATGCTAAATTTCCCTTGTCAACACAATGCTCCATGGCGCTTGTCATCACAGTGCTGCATGACTCCTGTCGTCACACTGCCCTATGACCCCTGTCATCACAAGGCTCCATGGCCCTTGTCATCACAATGCTCCATAACACCTGTCATCACAATCCTCCATGCCCTTGTCATGACAATGCTCCATGACCCCTGTCATCACAAGGCTCCGTGGCCCTTGACATCACAATTCTCCATGACACCTGACAACACAATGCTCCAGTACGCCTTTCATCACAATGCTCCAGGCCCCCTGTCATCACAATTCACCATGATCCCTTTCATGACAGTAATCCATGACCCCTTTCATGACAATGCTCCAGTATGCCTTTCATCACAATACTCGATGCCCCCTGTCATCACAATGCCCCATGACCCCTCTCAGCAAAATATTCCATGACCCTTGTAGTCACAATGCTCCATAACAGCTGTCATCACAATGCTCCATGAACCTTGTCATGACAATGCTCCATGGCATTTTTCATCACAATGTTCCATGACCCCTTTCATCACAATTCTTCAAGACAACATTCATCACAATGTTCCATGACCACTTTCATCACAATGCTCCTTAGCCTGGGTCATCGAAATGCTCCATGACTCCTTTCATCACAATGCTCCATGGCCTCTGACATCACAATGCTCCATAAGCCATGTCATCACAATGAGCCATGACCCCGTCAAAACAATGCTCCCTAACCCCTTTCATCACAATGCTCCGTGACCCACGTCAACACAATTGTCCAGGACCCCTTTCATCACAATGCTCCTTGGCACGTGTCATCAGAATGCTCCATGAACAGTATCATCACAATGCCCCATGATCCCTCTCATAACAATGTACTATGACACCTGTCATCACAATACTCCAAGACAACTGTCATCACAATGCCACATGACTCCTGTCATCACAATATTCCCTGACCTTTGTCATCACAATGCTCCATGACGCCTTTCATCACAATGCACCATTACCCCTTTCATCACAATTCTCCAGGCCCTCTGTCACCACAATGCTCCATAACCCCTGACATCACAATGGCCAACGACACCTGTCATCACAATTCACCATGGATCTTCTCATCAAAAGGCTCCATGCTCGTGTCATCACAATGATCCAAGACCCGTGTCATCACAATGCTCCATGGCCGGTCTCATCACAGTGCTCCATGACCCCTGTCATCAAAATTCTCCATGAACTTTCATCACAGTGCTCCATGAACACATTCATCACAATGCTCCATGATCCCTTTCATCACAATGCTCTAGGACCAACATCATCACAATGCTCCATGATCGCTATCATCGCAATGCTCCATGACCCCTTTCATAACGATGCTCCAATACCCCCTTTCATCACAATGCTCCATGGTTCCTGTCATCACAATGCGCCAGGACCCATGTCATCACAATGCTCTATGACCCTTGTCATCACAATGTTCCATGGCCCTTGTCATCACAATGCTCCATGACCACATTCATCACAATGCTGCATGACCCGTTTCACCACAATGCTAAGTGGCCCTTGTCATCACAATGCTCCATGGTGCTTGTCATCACAATGCTCCATGCCCCCGTCATCACAATGCCCCATGACCCCTGTCATCACAAGAATCCATGGTCTTTGACATCAAAGTACTCCATGACACCTGTCATCACAATGCTCGATGATTCGTTTCATCACAATGCTCCCTTACCCCTGTCATCACAGTGCTCCATGACCCCTTGCATCACAACGCTCCATGACCAATTGCATCACAACGCTCCATGACTCCTATCATCACAATGCTCTATGGCCCTTGTCATCACAATGCTCAATGCCCACTGTCATCACAATGCTCCATGAGCACATTCATCACAATACTCTATGAGCCGTTTCATCACAATGGTAATTGGCCCTTGTCATCACAATGTTCTACGGTGCTTGTCATCACAATGCTGCATGACCCCTGTCATCACAATGCTCCATGGCCCTTGCCATCACAATGCTCCATGAACACTGTCATCACAATGCCCTATGACCAGTATCACCACAGTGCTCCTTGGCTGTTGTCATGAAAATGCTCCATAACCCCTGTCATCACAGTGAACCATGGCCCTTGTCATCACAATGCTCCCTGAACCATTTCATCACAATGCTCCATGACCACTTTCATTACAGAGCTCCATGACCGCTATCATCACAATGATCCATGACCCCTTTCATCACAGTGTTCCAGTACCATTTTCATCACAATGATCCACGACCCCTATCACCACATTGCTCCATGACACTTATTTTCACTATGCTCTATGGCCCTTGTCATCACAATGCTCCATGGCCACTGTCATCACAATGCTCCATGACCCGTTTCATCACAATGCTAAATTTCCCTTGTCATCACAATGCTCCATGGCGCTTGTCATCACAGTGCTGCATGACTCCTGTCATCACACTGCCCTATGACCCCTGTCATCACAAGGCTCCATGGCCCTTGTCATCACAATGCTCCATAACACCTGTCATCACAATCCTCCATGCCCTTGTCATGACAATGCTCCATGACCCCTGTCATCACAAGGCTCCGTGGCCCTTGACATCACAATTCTCCATGACACCTGACAACACAATGCTCCAGTACGCCTTTCATCACAATGCTCCAGGCCCCCTGTCATCACAATGCACCATGATCCCTTTCATGACAGTAATCCATGACCCCTTTCATGACAATGCTCCAGTATGCCTTTCATCACAATACTCGATGCCCCCTGTCATCACAATGCCCCATGACCCCTCTCAGCAAAATATTCCATGACCCTTGTAGTCACAATGCTCCATAACAGCTGTCATCACAATGCTCCATGAACCTTGTCATGACAATGCTCCATGGCATTTTTCATCACAATGTTCCATGACCCCTTTCATCACAATTCTTCAAGACAACATTCATCACAATGTTCCATGACCACTTTCATCACAATGCTCCTTGGCCTGGGTCATCGCAATGCTCCATGACTCCTTTCATCACAATGCTCCATGGCCTCTGACATCACAATGCTCCATAAGCCATGTCATCACAATGAGCCATGACCCCGTCAAAACAATGCTCCATAACCCCTTTCATCACAATGCTCCGTGACCCACGTCAACACAATTGTCCAGGACCCCTTTCATCACAATGCTCCTTGGCACGTGTCATCAGAATGCTCCATGAACAGTATCATCACAATGCCCCATGATCCCTCTCATAACAATGTACTATGACACCTGTCATCACAATGCTCCAAGACAACTGTCATCACAATGCCACATGACTCCTGTCATCACAATATTCCCTGACCTTTGTCATCACAATGCTCCATGACGCCTTTCATCACAATGCACCATTACCCCTTTCATCACAATTCTCCAGGCCCTCTGTCACCACAATGCTCCATAACCCCTGACATCACAATGGCCAACGACACCTGTCATCACAATTCACCATGGATCTTCTCATCAAAAGGCTCCATGCTCGTGTCATCACAATGATCCAAGACCCGTGTCATCACAATGCTCCATGGCCGGTCTCATCACAGTGCTCCATGACCCCTGTCATCAAAATTCTCCATGAACTTTCATCACAGTGCTCCATGAACACATTCATCACAATGCTCCATGATCCCTTTCATCACAATGCTCTAGGACCAACATCATCACAATGCTCCATGATCGCTATCATCGCAATGCTCCATGACCCCTTTCATAACGATGCTCCAATACCCCCTTACATCACAATGCTCCATGGTTCCTGTCATCACAATGCGCCAGGACCCATGTCATCACAATGCTCTATGACCCTTGTCATCACAATGTTCCATGGCCCTTGTCATCACAATGCTCCATGACCACATTCATCACAATGCTGCATGACCCGTTTCACCACAATGCTAAGTGGCCCTTGTCATCACAATGCTCCATGGTGCTTGTCATCACAATGCTCCATGCCCCCGTCATCACAATGCCCCATGACCCCTGTCATCACAAGAATCCATGGTCTTTGACATCAAAGTGCTCCATGACACCTGTCATCACAATGCTCGATGATTCGTTTCATCACAATGCTCCCTTACCCCTGTCATCACAGTGCTCCATGACCCCTTGCATCACAACGCTCCATGACCAATTGCATCACAACGCTCCATGACTCCTATCATCACAATGCTCTATGGCCCTTGTCATCACAATGCTCAATGCCCACTGTCATCACAATGCTCCATGAGCACATTCATCACAATACTCTATGAGCCGTTTCATCACAATGGTAATTGGCCCTTGTCATCACAATGTTCTACGGTGCTTGTCATCACAATGCTGCATGACCCCTGTCATCACAATGCTCCATGGCCCTTGCCATCACAATGCTCCATGAACACTGTCATCACAATGCCCTATGACCATTATCACCACAGTGCTCCTTGGCTGTTGTCATGAAAATGCTCCATAACCCCTGTCATCACAGTGAACCATGGCCCTTGTCATCACAATGCTCCCTGAACCATTTCATCACAATGCTCCATGACCACTTTCATTACAGAGCTCCATGACCGCTATCATCACAATGATCCATGACCCCTTTCATCACAGTGTTCCAGTACCATTTTCATCACAATGATCCACGACCCCTATCACCACAATGCTCCATGACACGTATTTTCACTATGCTCTATGGCCCTTGTCCTCACAATGCTCCATGGCCACTGTCATCACAATGCTCCATGACCCGTTTCATCACAATGCTAAATTTCCCTTGTCCTCACAATGCTCCATGGCGCTTGTCATCACAGTGCTGCATGACTCCTGTCATCACACTGCCCTATGACCCCTGTCATCACAAGGCTCCATGGCCCTTGTCATCACAATGCTCCATAACACCTGTCATCACAATCCTCCATGCCCTTGTCATGACAATGCTCCATGACCCCTGTCATCACAAGGCTCCGTGGCCCTTGACATCACAATTCTCCATGACACCTGACAACACAATGCTCCAGTACGCCTTTCATCACAATGCTCCAGGCCCCCTGTCATCACAATGCACCATGATCCCTTTCATGACAGTAATCCATGACCCCTTTCATGACAATGCTCCAGTATGCCTTTCATCACAATACTCGATGCCCCCTGTCATCACAATGCCCCATGACCCCTCTCAGCAAAATATTCCATGACCCTTGTAGTCACAATGCTCCATAACAGCTGTCATCACAATGCTCCATGAACCTTGTCATGACAATGCTCCATGGCATTTTTCATCACAATGTTCCATGACCCCTTTCATCACAATTCTTCAAGACAACATTCATCACAATGTTCCATGACCACTTTCATCACAATGCTCCTTGGCCTGGGTCATCGCAATGCTCCATGACTCCTTTCATCACAATGCTCCATGGCCTCTGACATCACAATGCTCCATAAGCCATGTCATCACAATGAGCCATGACCCCGTCAAAACAATGCTCCATAACCCCTTTCATCACAATGCTCCGTGACCCACGTCAACACAATTGTCCAGGACCCCTTTCATCACAATGCTCCTTGGCACGTGTCATCAGAATGCTCCATGAACAGTATCATCACAATGCCCCATGATCCCTCTCATAACAATGTACTATGACACCTGTCATCACAATGCTCCAAGACAACTGTCATCACAATGCCACATGACTCCTGTCATCACAATATTCCCTGACCTTTGTCATCACAATGCTCCATGACGCCTTTCATCACAATGCACCATTACCCCTTTCATCACAATTCTCCAGGCCCTCTGTCACCACAATGCTCCATAACCCCTGACATCACAATGGCCAACGACACCTGTCATCACAATTCACCATGGATCTTCTCATCAAAAGGCTCCATGCTCGTGTCATCACAATGATCCAAGACCCGTGTCATCACAATGCTCCATGGCCGGTCTCATCACAGTGCTCCATGACCCCTGTCATCAAAATTCTCCATGAACTTTCATCACAGTGCTCCATGAACACATTCATCACAATGCTCCATGATCCCTTTCATCACAATGCTCTAGGACCAACATCATCACAATGCTCCATGATCGCTATCATCGCAATGCTCCATGACCCCTTTCATAACGATGCTCCAATACCCCCTTACATCACAATGCTCCATGGTTCCTGTCATCACAATGCGCCAGGACCCATGTCATCACAATGCTCTATGACCCTTTTCATCACAATGTTCCATGGCCCTTGTCATCACAATGCTCCATGACCACATTCATCACAATGCTGCATGACCCGTTTCACCACAATGCTAAGTGGCCCTTGTCATAACAATGCTCCATGGTGCTTGTCATCACAATGCTCCATGCCCCCGTCATCACAATGCCCCATGACCCCTGTCATCACAAGAATCCATGGTCTTTGACATCACAGTGCTCCATGACACCTGTCATCACAATGCTCGATGATTCGTTTCATCACAATGCTCCCTTACCCCTGTCATCACAGTGCTCCATGACCCCTTGCATCACAACGGTCCATGACCAATTGCATCACAACGCTCCATGACTCCTATCATCACAATGCTCTATGGCCCTTGTCATCACAATGCTCAATGCCCACTGTCATCACAATGCTCCATGAGCACATTCATCACAATACTCTATGAGCCGTTTCATCACAATGGTAATTGGCCCTTGTCATCACAATGTTCTACGGTGCTTGTCATCACAATGCTGCATGACCCCTGTCATCACAATGCTCCATGGCCCTTGCCATCACAATGCTCCATGAACACTGTCATCACAATGCCCTATGACCAGTATCACCACAGTGCTCCTTGGCTGTTGTCATGAAAATGCTCCATAACCCCTGTCATCACAGTGAACCATGGCCCTTGTCATCACAATGCTCCCTGAACCATTTCATCACAATGCTCCATGACCACTTTCATTACAGAGCTCCATGACCACTATCATCACAATGATCCATGACCCCTTTCATCACAGTGTTCCAGTACCATTTTCATCACAATGATCCACGACCCCTATCACCACATTGCTCCATGACACGTATTTTCACTATGCTCTATGGCCCTTGCAATCACAATGCTCCATGGCCACTGTCATCACAATGCTCCATGACCCGTTTCATCACAATGCTAAATTTCCCTTGTCATCACAATGCTCCATGGCGCTTGTCATCACAGTGCTGCATGACTCCTGTCATCACACTGCCCTATGACCCCTGTCATCACAAGGCTCCATGGCCCTTGTCATCACAATGCTCCATAACACCTGTCATCACAATCCTCCATGCCCTTGTCATGACAATGCTCCATGACCCCTGTCATCACAAGGCTCCGTGGCCCTTGACATCACAATTCTCCATGACACCTGACAACACAATTCTCCAGTACGCCTTTCATCACAATGCTCCAGGCCCCCTGTCATCACAATGCACCATGATCCCTTTCATGACAGTAATCCATGACCCCTTTCATGACAATGCTCCAGTATGCCTTTCATCACAATACTCGATGCCCCCTGTCATCACAATGCCCCATGACCCCTCTCAGCAAAATATTCCATGACCCTTGTAGTCACAATGCTCCATAACAGCTGTCATCACAATGCTCCATGAACCTTGTCATGACAATGCTCCATGGCATTTTTCATCACAATGTTCCATGACCCCTTTCATCACAATTCTTCAAGACAACATTCATCACAATGTTCCATGACCACTTTCATCACAATGCTCCTTGGCCTGGGTCATCGCAATGCTCCATGACTCCTTTCATCACAATGCTCCATGGCCTCTGACATCACAATGCTCCATAAGCCATGTCATCACAATGAGCCATGACCCCGTCAAAACAATGCTCCATAACCCCTTTCATCACAATGCTCCGTGACCCACGTCAACACAATTGTCCAGGACTCCTTTCATCACAATGCTCCTTGGCACGTGTCATCAGAATGCTCCATGAACAGTATCATCACAATGCCCCATGATCCCTCTCATAACAATGTACTATGACACCTGTCATCACAATGCTCCAAGACAACTGTCATCACAATGCCACATGACTCCTGTCATCACAATATTCCCTAACATTTGTCATCACAATGCTCCATGACGCCTTTCATCACAATGCACCATTACCCCTTTCATCACAATTCTCCAGGCCCTCTGTCACCACAATGCTCCATAACCCCTGACATCACAATGGCCAACGACACCTGTCATCACAATTCACCATGGATCTTGTCATCAAAAGGCTCCATGCTCGTGTCATCACAATGATCCAAGACCCGTGTCATCACAATGCTCCATGGCCGGTCTCATCACAGTGCTCCATGACTCCTGTCATCAAAATTCTCCATGAACTTTCATCACAGTGCTCCATGAACACATTCATCACAATGCTCCATGATCCCTTTCATCACAATGCTCTAGGACCAACATCATCACAATGCTCCATGATCGCTATCATCGCAATGCTCCATGACCCCTTTCATAACGATGCTCCAATACCCCCTTACATCACAATGCTCCATGGTTCCTGTCATCACAATGCGCCAGGACCCATGTCATCACAATGCTCTATGACCCTTGTCATCACAATGTTCCATGGCCCTTGTCATCACAATGCTCCATGACCACATTCATCACAATGCTGCATGACCCGTTTCACCACAATGCTAAGTGGCCCTTGTCATCACAATGCTCCATGGTGCTTGTCATCACAATGCTCCATGCCCCCGTCATCACAATGCCCCATGACCCCTGTCATCACAAGAATCCATGGTCTTTGACATCAAAGTGCTCCATGACACCTGTCATCACAATGCTCGATGATTCGTTTCATCACAATGCTCCCTTACCCCTGTCATCACAGTGCTCCATGACCCCTTGCATCACAACGCTCCATGACCAATTGCATCACAACGCTCCATGACTCCTATCATCACAATGCTCTATGGCCCTTGTCATCACAATGCTCAATGCCCACTGTCATCACAATGCTCCATGAGCACATTCATCACAATACTCTATGAGCCGTTTCATCACAATGCTAAATGGCCCTTGTCATCACAATGTTCTACGGTGCTTGTCATCACAATGCTGCATGACCCCTGTCATCACAATGCTCCATGGCCCTTGCCATCACAATGCTCCATGAACACTGTCATCACAATGCCCTATGACCAGTATCATCACAGTGCTCCTTGGCTCTTGTCATGAAAATGCTCCATAACCCCTGTCATCACAGTGAACCATGGCCCTTGTCATCACAATGCTCCCTGACCCATTTCATCACAATGCTCCATGACCACTTTCATTACAGAGCTCCATGACCGCTATCATCACAATGATCCATGACCCCTTTCATCACAGTGTTCCAGTACCATTTTCATCACAATGATCCACGACCCCTATCACCACAATGCTCCATGACACATATTTTCACTATGCTCTATGGCCCTTGTCATCACAATGCTCCATGGCCACTGTCATCACAATGCTCCATGACCCGTTTCATCACAATGCTAAATTTCCCTTGTCATCACAATGCTCCATGGCGCTTGTCATCACAGTGCTGCATGACTCCTGTCATCACACTGCCCTATGACCCCTGTCATCACAAGGCTCCATGGCCCTTGTCATCACAATGCTCCATAACACCTGTCATCACAATCCTCCATGCCCTTGTCATGACAATGCTCCATGACCCCTGTCATCACAAGGCTCCGTGGCCCTTGACATCACAATTCTCCATGACACCTGACAACACAATGCTCCAGTACGCCTTTCATCACAATGCTCCAGGCCCCCTGTCATCAAAATGCACCATGATCCCTTTCATGACAGTAATCCATGACCCCTTTCATGACAATGCTCCAGTATGCCTTTCATCACAATACTCGATGCCCCCTGTCATCACAATGCCCCATGACCCCTCTCAGCAAAATATTCCATGCCCCTTGTAGTCACAATGCTCCATAACAGCTGTCATCACAATGCTCCATGAACCTTGTCATGACAATGCTCCATGGCATTTTTCATCACAATGTTCCATGACCCCTTTCATCACAATTCTTCAAGACAACATTCATCACAATGTTCCATGACCACTTTCATCACAATGCTCCTTGGCCTGGGTCATCGCAATGCTCCATGACTCCTTTCATCACAATGCTCCATGGCCTCTGACATCACAATGCTCCATAAGCCATGTCATCACAATGAGCCATGACCCCGTCAAAACAATGCTCCATAACCCCTTTCATCACAATGCTCCGTGACCCACGTCAACACAATTGTCCAGGACCCCTTTCATCACAATGCTCCTTGGCACGTGTCATCAGAATGCTCCATGAACAGTATCATCACAATGCCCCATGATCCCTCTCATAACAATGTACTATGACACCTGTCATCACAATACTCCAAGACAACTGTCATCACAATGCCACATGACTCCTGTCATCACAATATTCCCTGACCTTTGTCATCACAATGCTCCATGACGCCTTTCATCACAATGCACCATTACCCCTTTCATCACAATTCTCCAGGCCCTCTGTCACCACAATGCTCCATAACCCCTGACATCACAATGGCGAACGACACCTGTCATCACAATTCACCATGGATCTTCTCATCAAAAGGCTCCATGCTCGTGTCATCACAATGATCCAAGACCCGTGTCATCACAATGCTCCATGGCCGGTCTCATCACAGTGCTCCATGACCCCTGTCATCAAAATTCTCCATGAACTTTCATCACAGTGCTCCATGAACACATTCATCACAATGCTCCATGATCCCTTTCATCACAATGCTCTAGGACCAACATCATCACAATGCTCCATGATCGCTATCATCGCAATGCTCCATGACCCCTTTCATAACGATGCTCCAATACCCCCTTTCATCACAATGCTCCATGGTTCCTGTCATCACAATGCGCCAGTACCCATGTCATCACAATGCTCTATGACCCTTGTCATCACAATGTTCCATGGCCCTTGTCATCACAATGCTCCATGACCACATTCATCACAATGCTGCATGACCCGTTTCACCACAATGCTAAGTGGCCCTTGTCATCACAATGCTCCATGGTGCTTGTCATCACAATGCTCCATGCCCCCGTCATCACAATGCCCCATGACCCCTGTCATCACAAGAATCCATGGTCTTTGACATCAAAGTGCTCCATGACACCTGTCATCACAATGCTCGATGATTCGTTTCATCACAATGCTCCCTTACCCCTGTCATCACAGTGCTCCATGATCCCTTGCATCACAACGCTCCATGACCAATTGCATCACAACGCTCCATGACTCCTATCATCACAATGCTCTATGGCCCTTGTCATCACAATGCTCCATAACACCTGTCATCACAATCCTCCATGCCCTTGTCATGACAATGCTCCATGACCCCTGTCATCACAAGGCTCCGTGGCCCTTGACATCACAATTCTCCATGGCACCTGAAAACACAATGCTCCAGTACGCCTTTCATCACAATGCTCCAGGCCCCCTGTCATCACAATGCACCATGATCCCTTTCATTACAGTAATCCATGACCCCTTTCATGACAATGCTCCAGTATGCCTTTCATCACAATACTCGATGCCCCCTGTCATCACAATGCCCCATGACCCCTCTCAGCAAAATATTCCATGCCCCTTGTAGTCACAATGCTCCATAACAGCTGTCATCACAATGCTCCATGAACCTTGTCATGACAATGCTCCATGGCATTTTTCATCACAATGTTCCATGACCCCTTTCATCACAATTCTTCAAGACAACATTCATCACAATGTTCCATGACCACTTTCATCACAATGCTCCTTGGCCTGGGTCATTGTAATGCTCCATGACTCCTTTCATCACAATGCTCCATGGCCTCTGACATCACAATGCTCCATAAGCCATGTCATCACAATGAGCCATGACCCCGTCAAAACAATGCTCCATAACCACTTTCATCACAATGCTCCGTGACCCACGTCAACACAATTGTCCAGGACCCCTTTCATCACAATGCTCCTTGGCACGTGTCATCAGAATGCTCCATGAACAGTATCATCACAATGCACCATGATCCCTCTCATAACAATGCACTATGACACCTGTCATCACAATACTCCAAGACAACTGTCATCACAATGCCACATGACTCCTGTCATCACAATACTCCCAGACCTTTGTCATCACAATGCTCCATGACTCCTTTCATCACAATGCACCATTACTCCTTTCATCACAATTCTCCCGGCCCTCTGTCACCACAATGCTCCATAACCCCTGACATCACAATGGCCAACGACACCTGTCATCACAATTCACCATGGATCTTCTCATCAAAAGGCTCCATGCTCGTGTCATCGCAATGATCCAAGACCCGTGTCATCACAATGCTCCATGGCCGGTCTCATCACAGTGCTCCATGACCCCTGTCATCAAAATTCTCCATGAACTTTCATCACAGTGCTCCATGAACACATTCATCACAATGCTCCATGATCCCTTTCATCACAATGCTCTAGGACCAACATCATCACAATGCTCCATGATCGCTATCATCGCAATGCTCCATGACCCCTTTCATAACGATGCTCCAATACCCCCTTTCATCACAATGCTCCATGGTTCCTGTCATCACAATGCGCCAGGACCCATGTCATCACAATGCTCTATGACCCTTGTCATCACAATGTTCCATGGCCCTTGTCATCACAAAGCTCCATGACCACATTCATCACAATGCTGCATGACCCGTTTCACCACAATGCTAAGTGGCCCTTGTCATCACAATGCTCCATGGTGCTTGTCATCACAATGCTCCATGCCCCCGTCATCACTATGCCCCATGACCCCTGTCATCACAAGAATCCATGGTCTTTGACATCAAAGTTCTCCATGACACCTGTCATCACAATGCTCGATGATTCGTTTCATCACAATGCTCCCTTACCCCTGTCATCACAGTGCTCCATGACCCCTTGCATCACAACGCTCCATGACCAATTGCATCACAACGCTCCATGACTCCTATCATCACAATGCTCTATGGCCCTTGTCATCACAATGCTCAATGCCCACTGTCATCACAATGCTCCATGAGCACATTCATCACAATACTCTATGAGCCGTTTCATCACAATGCTAAATGGCCCTTGTCATCACAATGTTCTACGGTGCTTGTCATCACAATGCTGCATGACCCCTGTCATCACAATGCTCCATGGCCCTTGCCATCACAATGCTCCATGAACGCTGTCATCACAATGCCCTATGACCAGTATCATCACAGTGCTCCTTGGCTGTTGTCATGAAAATGCTCCATAACCCCTGTCATCACAGTGAACCATGGCCCTTGTCATCACAATGCTCCCTGACCCATTTCATCACAATGCTCCATGACCACTTTCATTACACAGCTCCATGACCGCTATCATCACAATGATCCATAACCCCTTTCATCACAGTGTTCCAGTACCATTTTCATCACAATGATCCACGACCCCTATCACCACAATGCTCCATGACACATATTTTCACTATGCTCTATGGCCCTTGTCATCACAATGCTCCATGTCCACTGTCATCACAATGCTCCATGACCCGTTTCATCACAATGCTAAATTTCCCTTGTCATCACAATGCTCCATGGCGCTTGTCATCACAGTGCTGCATGACTCCTGTCATCACACTGCCCTATGACCCCTATCATCACAAGGCTCCATGGCGCTTGTCATCCCAATGCTCCATAACACCTGTCATCACAATCCTCCATGCCCTTGTCATGACAATGCTCCATGACCCCTGTCATCACAAGGCTCCGTGGCCCTTGTCATGACAATGCTCCATGACCCCTGTCATCACAAGGCTCCGTGGCCCTTGACATCACAATTCTCCATGACACCTGACAACACAATGCTCCAGTACGCCTTTCATCACAATTCTCCAGGCCTCCTGTCATCACAATGCACCATGATCACTTTCATGACAGTAATCCATGACCCCTTTCATCACAATGCTCCAGTATGCCTTTCATCACAATACTCGATGCCCCCTGTCATCACAATGCCCCATGACCCCTCTCAGCAAAATATTCCATGCCCCCTGTAGTCACAATGCTCCATAACAGCTGTCATCACAATGCTCCATGACCCTTGTCATGACAATGCTCCATGGCATTTTTCATCACAATGTTCCATGACCCCTTTCATCACAATTCTTCAAGACAACTTTCATCACAATGCTCCATGACCACTTTCCTCACAATGCTCCTTGGCCTGGGTCATCGCAATGCTCCATGACTCCTTTCATCACAATGCTCCATGGCCTCTGAAATCACAATGCTCCATAAGCCATGTCATCACAATGTGCCATGACCCCGTCAAAACAATGCTCCATAACCCCTTTCATCACAATACTCCATGACACACGTCAACACAATTATCCAGGACCCCTTTCATCACAATGCTCCTTGGCACGTGTCATCACAATGCTCTATGAACAGTATCATCACAATGCACCATGATCCCTCTCATAACAATGCACTATGACACCTGTCATCACAATGCTCCAAGACAACTGTCATCACAATGCCACATGACACCTGTCATCACAATACTCCCTAACCTTTGTCATCACAATGCTCCATGATGCCTTTCATCACAATGCACCATTACCCCTTTCATCACAATTCTCCAGGCCCTCTGTCACCACAATGCTCCATAACCCCTGACATCACAATGGCCAACGACACCTGTCATCACAATTCACCATGGATCTTGTCATCAAAAGGCTCCACGCTCGTGTCATCACAATGATCCAAGACCCGTGTCATCACAATGCTCCATGGCCGGTCTCATCACAGTGCTCCATGACCCCTGTCATCAAAATTCTCCATGAACTTTCATCACAGTGCTCCATGAACATATTCATCACAATGCTCCATGATCCCTTTCATCACAATGCTCTAGGACCAACATCATCACAATGCTCCATGATCGCTATCATCACAATGCTCCATGACCCCTTTCATAACGATGCTCCAATACCCCCTTTCATCACAATGCTCCATGGTTCCTGTCATCACAATGCACCAGGACCCATGTCATCACAATGCTCTATGACCCTTGTCATCACAATGTTCCATGGCCCTTGTCATCAAAATGCTCCATGATCACATTCATCATAATGCTGCATGACCCGTTTCACCACAATGCTAAGTGGCCCTTGTCATCACAATGCTCCATGGTGCTTGTCATCACAATGTTCCATGCCCCCGTCATCACAATGCGCCATGACCTCTGTCATCACAAGAATCCATGGTTTTTGACATCACAGTGCTCCATGACACCTGTCATCACAATGCTCGATGATTCGTTTCATCACAATGCTCCCTTTCACCAGTCATCACAGTGCTCCATGAACCCTTGCATCACAACGCTCCATGACCAATTTCATCACAACGCTCCATGACTCCTAACATCAAAATGCTCTATTGCCCTTGTCATCACATTGCTCAATGCCCACTGTCATCACAATGCTCCATGAGCATATTCATCACAATACTCTATGAGCCGTTTCATCACAATGCTACATGGCCCTTGTCATCACAATGTTCTACGGTGCTTGTCATCACAATGCTGCATGACCCCTGTCATCACAATGCTCCATGGCCCTTGCCATCACAATGCTCCATGAACGCTGTCATCCCAATGCCCTATGACCAGTATCATCACAGTGCTCCTTGGCTGTTGTCATGAAAATGCTCCATAACCCCTGTCATCACAGTGAACCATGGTCCTTGTCATCACAATGCTCCATAACACCTGTCATCACAATCCTCCATGCCCTTGTCATGACAATGCTCCATGACCCCTGTCATCACAAGGCTCCGTGGCCCTTGACATCACAATTCTCCCTGACACCTGACAACACAATGCTCCAGTACGCCTTTCATCACAATGCTCCAGGCCCCCTGTCATCACAATGCACCATGATCCCTTTCATGACAGTAATCCATGACCCCTTTCATGACAATGCTCCAGTATGCCTTTCATCACAATACTCGATGGCCCCTGTCATCACAATGCCCCATGACCACTCTCAGCAAAATATTCCATGACCCTTGTAGTCACAATGCTCCATAACAGCTGTCATCACAATGCTCCATGAACCTTGTCATGACAATGCTCCATGGCATTTTTCATCACAATGTTCCATGACCCCTTTCATCACAATTCTTCAAGACAACATTCATCACAATGTTCCATGACCACTTTCATCACAATGCTCCTTGGCCTGGGTCATCGCAATGCTCCATGACTCCTTTCATCACAATGCTCCATGGCCTCTGGCATCACAATGCTCCATAAGCCATGTCATCACAATGAGCCATGACCCCGTCAAAACAATGCTCCATAACCCCTTTCATCACAATGCTCCGTGACCCACGTCAACACAATTGTCCAGGACCCCTTTCATCACAATGCTCCTTGGCACGTGTCATCACAAAGCTCCATGAACAGTATCATCACAATGCACCATGATCCCTTTCATAACAATGCACTATGACACCTGTCATCACAATGCTCCAAGACAATTGTCATCACAATGCCACATGACACCTGTCATCACAATACTCCCTGACCTTTGTCATCACAATGCTCCATGACGCCTTTCATCACAATGCACCATTACCCCTTTCATCACAATTCTCCAGGCCCTCTGTCACCACAATGCTCCATAACCCCTGACATCACAATGGCCAATGACACCTGTCATCACAATTCACCATGGATCTTGTCATCAAAAGGCTCCATGCTCGTGTCATCACAATGATCCAAGACCCGGGTCAGCACAATGCTCCATGGCCGGTCTCATCACAGTGCACCATGACCCATGTCATCAAAATTCTCCATGAACTTTCATCACAGTGCTCCATGAACACATTCATCACAATGCTCCATGATCCCTTTCATCACAATGCTCTAGGACCTACATCATCACAATGCTCCATGATCGCTATCATCACAATGCTCCATGACCCCTTTCATAACGATGCTCCAATACCCCCTTTCATCACAATGCTCCATGGTTCCTGTCATCACAATGCGCCAGGACCCATGTCATCACAATGCTCTATGACCCTTGTCATCACAATGTTCCATGGCCCTTGTCATCACAATGCTCCATGACCACATTCATCACAATGCTGCATGACCCGTTTCACCACAATGCTAAGTGGCCCTTGTCATCACAATGCTCCTTGGTGCTTGTCATCACAATGCTCCATGCCCCCGTCATCACTATGCCCCATGAGCCCTGTCATCACAAGAATCCATGGTCTTTCACATCACAGTGCTCCATGACACCTGTCATCACAATGCTCGATGATTCGTTTCATCACAATGCTCCCTTACCCCTCTCATCACAGTGCTCCATGACCCCTTGCATCACAACGCTCCATGACCAATTGCATCACAACGCTCCATGACTCCTATCATCACAAAGCTCTATGGCCCTTGTCATCACAATGCTCAAAGCCCACTGTCATCACAATGCTCCATGACACGTTTCATCACAATGCTAAATTTCCCTTGTCATCACAATGCTCCATGGCGCTTGTCATCACAGTGCTGCATGACTCCTGTCATCACAATGCTCTATGACCCTTGTCATCACAATGTTCCATGGCCCTTGTCATCACAATGCTCCATGACCACATTCATCACAATACTCTATGAGCCGTTTCATCACAATTGTAAATGGCCCTTGTCATCCCAATATTCTACGGTGCTTGTCATCACAATGCTGCATGACCCCTGTCATCACAATGCTCCATGGCCCTTGCCATCACAATGCTCCATGAACGCTGTCATCACAATGCCCTATGACCAGTATCATCACAGTGCTCCTTGGCTGTTGTCATGAAAATGCTCCATAACCCCTGTCATCACAGTGAACCATGGCCCCTGTCATCACAATGCTCCCTGACCCATTTCATCACAATGCTCCATGACCACTTTCATTACAGAGCTCCATGACCGCTATCATCACAATGATCCATGACCCCTTTCATCACAGTGTTCCAGTACCATTTTCATCACAATGATCCACGACCCCTATCACCACATTGCTCCATGACACTTATTTTCACTATGCTCTATGGCCCTTGTCATCACAATGCTCCATGGCGCTTGTCATCACAGTGCTGCATGACTCCTGTCATCACACTGCCCTATGAGCCCTGTCATCACAAGGCTCCATGGCCCTTGTCATCACAATGCTCCATAACACCTGTCATCACAATCCTCCATGCCCTTGTCATGACAATGCTCCATGACCCCTGTCATCACAAGGCTCCGTGGCCCTTGACATCACAATTCTCCAAGACACCTGAAAACAGAATGCTCCAGTACGCCTTTCATCACAATGCTCCAGGCCCCCTGTCATCACAATGCACCATGATCCCTTTCATGACAGTAATCCATGACCCCCTTCATGACAATGCTCCAGTATGCCTTTCATCACAATACTCGATGCCCCCTGTCATCACAATGCCCCATGACCCCTCTCAGCAAAATATTCCATGCCCCTTGTAGTCACAATGCTCCATAACAGCTGTCATCACAATGCTCCATGAACCTTGTCATGACAATGCTCCATGGCATTTTTCATCACAATGTTCCATGACCCCTTTCATCACAATTCTTCAAGACAACATTCATCACAATGTTCCATGACCACTTTCATCACAATGCTCCTTGGCCTGGGTCATCGCAATGCTCCATGACTCCTTTCATCACAATGCTCCATGGCCTCTGACATCACAATGCTCCATAAGCCATGTCATCACAATGAGCCATGACCCCGTCAAAACAATGCTCCATAACCCCTTTCATCACAATGCTCCGTGACCCACGTCAACACAATTGTCCAGGACCCCTTTCATCACAGTGCTCCTTGGCACGTGTCATCACAAAGCTCCATGAACAGTATCATCACAATGCACCATGATCCCTTTCATAACAATGCACTATGACACCTGTCATCACAATGCTCCAAGACAATTGTCATCACAATGCCACATGACACCTGTCATCACAATACTCCCTGACCTTTGTCATCACAATGCTCCATGACGCCTTTCATCACAATGCACCATTACCCCTTTCATCACAATTCTCCAGGCCCTCTGTCACCACAATGCTCCATAACCCCTGACATCACAATGGCCAATGACACCTGTCATCACATTTCACCATGGATCTTGTCATCAAAAGGCTCCATGCTCGTGTCATCACAATGATCCAAGACCCGGGTCATCACAATGCTCCATGGCCGGTCTCATCACAGTGCTCCATGACCCCTGTCATCAAAATTCTCCATGAACTTTCATCACAGTGCTCCATGAACACATTCATCACAATGCTCCATGATCCCTTTCATCACAATGCTCTAGGACCAACATCATCACAATACTCCATGATCGCTATCATCACAATGCTTCATGACCCCTTTCATAACGATGCTCCAATACCCCCTTTCATCACAATGCTCCATGGTTCCTGTCATCACAATGCGCCAGGACCCATGTCATCACAATGCTCTATGACCCTTGTCATCACAATGTTCCATGGCCCTTCTCATCACAATGCTCCATGACCACATTCATCACAATGCTGCATGACCCGTTTCACCACAACGCTAAGTGGCCCTTGTCATCACAATGCTCCATGGTGCTTGTCATCACAATGCTCCATGCCCCCGTCATCACAATGCCCCATGACCCCTGTCATCACAAGAATCCATGGTCTTTGACATCACAGTGCTCCATGACACCTGTCATCACAATGCTCGATGATTCGTTTCATCACAATGCTCCCTTATCCCTGTCATCACAGTGCTCCATGACCCCTTGCATCACAACGCTCCATGACCAATTGCATCACAACGCTCCATGACTCCTATCATCACAATGCTCTATGGCCCTTGTCATCACAATGCTCAATGCCCACTGTCATCACAATGCTCCATGAGCACATTCATCACAATACTCTATGAGCCGTTTCATCACAATGCTAAATGGCCCTTGTCATCCCAATGTTCTACGGTGCTTGTCATCACAATGCTGCATGACCCCTGTCATCACAATGCTCCATGGCCCTTGCCATCACAATGCTCCATGAACACTGTCATCACAATGCCCTATGACCAGTATCATCACAGTGCTCCTTGGCTGTTGTCATGAAAATGCTCCATAACCCCTGTCATCACAGTGAACCATGGCCCTTGGCATCACAATGCTCCCTGACCCATTTCATCACAATGCTCCATGACCACTTTCATTACAGAGCTCCATGACTGCTATCATCACAATGATCCATGACCCCTTTCATCACAGTGTTCCAGTACCATTTTCATCACAATGATCCACGACCCCTATCACCACAATGCTCCATGACACGTATTTTCACTATGCTCTATGGCCCTTGTCATCACAATGCTCCATGTCCACTGTCATCACAATGCTCCATGACCCGTTTCATCACAATGCTAAATTTCCCTTGTCATCACAATGCTCCATGGCGCTTGTCATCACAGTGCTGCATGACTCCTGTCATCACACTGCCCTATGACCCCTGTCATCACAAGGCTCGGTGGCCCTTGTCATGACAATGCTCCATGGCATTTTTCATCACAATGTTCCATGCCCCCTTTCATCACAATTCTTCAAGACAACTTTCATCACAATGCTCCATGACCACTTTCCTCACAATGCTCCTTGGCCTGGGTCATCGCAATGCTCCATGACACCTTTCATCACAATGCTCCATAAGCCATGTCATCACAATATACCATGACCCCGTCAAAACAATGCTCCATAACCCCTTTCATCACAATGCTCCGTGACCCACGTCAACACAATTGTCCAGGACCCCTTTCATCACAGTGCTCCTTGGCACGTGTCATCACAAAGCTCCATGAACAGTATCATCACAATGCACCATGATCCCTTTCATAACAATGCACTATGACACCTGTCATCACAATGCTCCAAGACAATTGTCATCACAATGCCACATGACACCTGTCATCACAATACTCCCTGACCTTTGTCATCACAATGCTCCATGACGCCTTTCATCACAATGCACCATTACCCCTTTCATCACAATTCTCCAGGCCCTCTGTCACCACAATGCTCCATAACCCCTGACATCACAATGGCCAATGACACCTGTCATCACATTTCACCATGGATCTTGTCATCAAAAGGCTCCATGCTCGTGTCATCACAATGATCCAAGACCCGGGTCATCACAATGCTCCATGGCCGGTCTCATCACAGTGCTCCATGACCCCTGTCATCAAAATTCTCCATGAACTTTCATCACAGTGCTCCATGAACACATTCATCACAATGCTCCATGATCCCTTTCATCACAATGCTCTAGGACCAACATCATCACAATGCTCCATGATCGCTATCATCACAATGCTCCATGACCCCTTTCATAACGATGCTCCAATACCCCCTTTCATCACAATGCTCCATGGTTCCTGTCATCACAATGCGCCAGGACCCATGTCATCACAATGCTCTATGACCCTTGTCATCACAATGTTCCATGGCCCTTGTCATCACAATGCTCCATGACCACTTTCATCACAATGCTGCATGACCCGTTTCACCACAATGCTAAGTGGCCCTTGTCATCACAATGCTCCATGGTGCTTGTCATCACAATGCTCCATGCCCCCGTCATCACAATGCCCCATGACCCCTGTCATCACAAGAATCCATGGTCTTTAACATCACAGTGCTCCATGACACCTGTCATCACAATGCTCGATGATTCGTTTCATCACAATGCTCCCTTACCCCTGTCATCACAGTGCTCCATGACCCCTTGCATCACAACGCTCCATGACCAATTGCATCACAACGCTCCATGACTCCTATCATCACAATGCTCTATGGCACTTGTCATCACAATGCTCAATGCCCACTGTTATCACAATGCTCCATGAGCACATTCATCACAATACTCTATGAGCCGTTTCATCACAATGCTAAATGGCCCTTGTCATCCCAATGTTCTACGGTGCTTGTCATCACAATGCTGCATGACCCCTGTCATCACAATGCTCCATGGCCCTTGCCATCACAATGCTCCATGAACGCTGTCATCACAATGCCCTATGACCAGTATCATCACAGTGCTCCTTGGCTGTTGTCATGAAAATGCTCCATAACCCCTGTCATCACAGTGAACCATGGCCCTTGTCATCACAATGCTCCCTGACCCATTTCATCACAATGCTCCATGACCACTTTCATTACAAAGCTCCATGACCGCTATCATCACAATGATCCATGACCCCTTTCATCACAGTGTTCCAGTACCATTTTCATCACAATGATCCACGACCCCTATCACCACTATGCTCCATGACACGTATTTTCACTATGCTCTATGGCCCTTGTCCTCACAATGCTCCATGGCCACTGTCATCACAATGCTCCATGACCCGTTTCATCACAATGCTAAATTTCCCTTGTCCTCACAATGCTCCATGGCGCTTGTCATCACAGTGCTGCATGACTCCTGTCATCACACTGCCCTATGACCCCTGTCATCACAAGGCTCCATGGCCCTTGTCATCACAATGCTCCATAACACCTGTCATCACAATACTCCATGCCCTTGTCATGACAATGCTCCATGACCCCTGTCATCACAAGGCTCCGTGGCCCTTGACATCACAATTCTCCATGACACCTGAGAACACAATGCTCCAGTACGCCTTTCATCACAATGCTCCAGGACCCCTGTCATCACAATGCACCATGATCCCTTTCATGACAGTAATCCATGACCCCTTTCATGACAATGCTCCAGTATGCCTTTCATCACAATACTCGATGCCCCCTGTCATCACAATGCCCCATGACCCCTCTCCGCAAAATATTCCATGCCCCCTGTAGTCACAATGCTCCATAACAGCTGTCATCACAATGCTCCATGACCCTTGTCATTACAATGCTCCATGGCATTTTTCATCACAATGTTCCATGACCCCTTTCATCACAATTCTTCAAGACAACTTTCATCACAATGCTCCATGACCACTTTCCTCACAATGCTCCTTGGCCTGGGTCATCGCAATGCTCCATGACTCCTTTCATCACAATGCTCCATGGCCTATGACATCACAATGCTCCATAAGCAATGTCATCACAATGTGCCATGACCCCGTCAAAACAATGCTCCATAACCCCTTTCATCACAATGCTCTGTGACCCACGCCAACACAATTGTCCAGGACCCCTTTCATCACAATACTCCTTGGCACGTGTCATCACAATGCTCCATGAACAGTATCATCACAATGCACCATGATCCCTCTCATAACAATGCACTATGACACCTGTCATCACAATGCTCCAAGACAACTGTCATCACAATGCCACATGACACCTGTCATCACAATACTCCCTAACCTTTGTTATCACAATGCTCCATGACGCCTTTCATCACAATGCTCCATGGAGCTTGTCATCACAGTGCTGCATGACTCCTGTCATCACACTGCCCTATGACCCCTGTCATCACAAGGCTCCATGGCCCTTGTCATCACAATGCTCCATAACACCTGTCATCACAATCCTCCATGCCCTTGTCATGACAATGCTCCATGACCCCTGTCATCACAAGGCTCCGTGGCCCTTGACATCACAATTCTCCATGACACCTGACAACACAATGCTCCAGTACGCCTTTCATCACAATGCTCCAGGCCCCTTGTCATCACAATGCCCCATGACCCCTCTCAGCAAAATATTCCATGCCCCCTGTAGTCACAATGCTCCATAACAGCTGTCATCACAATGCTCCATGACCCTTGTCATTACAATGCTCCATGGAATTTTTCATCACAATGTTCCATGACCCCTTTCATCACAATTCTTCAAGACAACTTTCATCACAATGCTCCATGACCACTTTCCTCACAATGCTCCTTGGCCTGGGTCATCGCAATGCTCCATGACTCCTTTCATCACAATGCTCCATGGCCTCTGACATCACAATGCTCCATAAGCAATGTCATCACAATGTGCCATGACCCCGTCAAAACAATGCTCCATAACCCCTTTCATCACAATACTCCGTGACCCACGTCAACACAATTGTCCAGGACCCCTTTCATCACAATGCTCCTTGGCACGTGTCATCACAATGCTCCATGAACAGTATCATCACAATGCACCATGATCCCTCTCATAACAATGCACTATGACAACTGTCATCACAATGCTCCAAGACAACTGTCATCACAATGCCACATGACACCTGTCATCACAATACTCCCTAACCTTTGTCATCACAATGCTCCATGACGCCTTTCATCACAATGCACCATTACCCCTTTCATCACAATTCTCCAGGCCCTCTGTCACCACAATGCTCCATAACCCCTGACATCACAATGGCCAACGACACCTGTCATCACAATTCACCATGGATCTTGTCATAAAAAGGCTCCATGCTCTTGTCATCACAATGATCCAACACCCGTGTCATCACAATGCTCAATGACCCCTGTCATCAAAATTCTCCATGAACTTTCATCACCGTGCTCCATGAACATATTCATCACAATGCTCCATGATCCCTTTCATCACAATGCTCTAGGACCAACATCATCACAATGCTCCATGATCACTATCATCACAATGCTCCATGACCCCTTTCATAACGATGCTCCAATACCCCCTTTCATCACAATGCTCCATGGTTCCTGTCATCACAATGCACCAGGACCCATGTCATCACAATGCTCTATGACCCTTGTCATCACAATGTTCCATGGCCCTTGTCATCACAATGCTCCATGACCACATTCATCACAATGCTGCATGACCCGTTTCACCACAATGCTAAGTGGCCCTTGTCATCACAATGCTCCATGGTGCTTGTCATCACAATGTTCCATGCCCCCGTCATCACAATGCGCCATGACCTCTGTCATCACAAGAATCCATGGTCTTTGACATCACAGTGCTCCATGACACCTGTCATCACAATGCTCGATGATTCGTTTCATCACAATGCTCCCTTACACCTGTCATCACAGTGCTCCATGACCCCTTGCATCACAACGCTCCATGACCAATTTCATCACAACGCTCCATGACTCCTATCATCACAATGCTCTATGGCCCTTGTCATCACAATGCTCAATGCCCACTGTCATCACAATGCTCCATGAGCATATTCATCACAATACTCTATGAGCCGTTTCATCACAATGCTACATGGCCCTTGTCATCACAATGTTCTACGGTGCTTGTCATCACAATGCTGCATGACCCCTGTCATCACAATGCTCCATGGCCCTTGCCATCACAATGCTCCATGAACGCTGTCATCACAATGCCCTATGACCAGTATCATCACAGTGCTCCTTGGCTGTTGTCATGAAAATGCTCCATAACCCCTGTCATCACAGTGAACCATGGCCCTTGTCATCACAATGCTCCCTGACCCATTTCATCACAATGCTCCATGACCACTTTCATTACAGAGCTCCATGACCGCTATCATCACAATGATCCATGACCCCTTTCATCACAGTGTTCCAGTACCATTTTCATCACAATGATCCACGACCCCTATCACCACATTGCTCCATGACACTTAATTTCCCTATGCTCTATGGCCCTTGTCATCACAATGCTCCATGGCCACTGTCATCACAATGCTCCATGACCCGTTTCATCACAATGCTAAATTTCCCTTGTCATCACAATGCTCCATGGCGCTTGTCATCACAGTGCTGCATGACTCCTGTCATCACACTGCCCTATGACCCCTGTCATCACAAGGCTCCATGGCCCTTGTCATCACAATGCTCCATAACACCTGTCATCACAATCCTCCATGCCCTTGTCATGACAATGCTCCATGACCCCTGTCATCACAAGGCTCCGTGGCCCTTGACATCACAATTCTCCATGACACCTGAAAACACAATGCTCCAGTACGCCTTTCATCACAATGCTCCAGGCCCCCTGTCATCACAATGCACCATGATCCCTTTCATGACAGTAATCCATGACCCCTTTCATGACAATGCTCCAGTATGCCTTTCATCACAATACTCGATGCCACCTGTCATCACAATGCCCCATGAGCCCTCTCAGCAAAATATTCCATGCCCCCTGTAGTCACAATGCTCCATAACAGCTGTCATCACAATGCTCCATGACCCTTGTCATGACAATGCTCCATGGCATTTTACATCACAATGTTCCATGACCCCTTTCATCACAATTCTTCAAGACAACTTTCATCACAATGTTCCATGAACACTTTCATCACAATGCTCCTTGGCCTGGGTCATCGCAATGCTCCATGACTCCTTTCATCACAATGCTCCATGGCCTCTGACATCACAATGCTCCATAAGCCATGTCATCACAATGAGCCATGACCCCGTCAAAACAATGCTCCATAACCCCTTTCATCACAATGCTCCGTGACCCACGTCAACACAATTGTCCAGGACCCCTTTCATCACAATGCTCCTTGGCACGTGTCATCACAATGCTCCATGAACAGCATCATCACAATGCACCATGATCCCTCTCATAACAATGCACTATGACACCTGTCATCACAATGCTCCAAGACAACTGTCATCACAATGCCACATGACTCCTGTCATCACAATATTCCCTGACCTTTGTCATCACAATGCTCCATGACGCCTTTCATCACAATGCACCATTACCCCTTTCATCACAATTCTCCAGGCCCTCTGTCACCACAATGCTCCATAACCCCTGACATCACAATGGCCAACGACACCTGCCATCAAAATTCACCATGGATCTTCTCATCAAAAGGCTCCATGCTCGTGTCATCACAATGATCCAAGACCCGTGTCATCACAATGCTCCATGGCCGGTCTCATCACAGTGCTCCATGACCCCTGTCATCAAAATTCTCCATGAACTTTCATCACAGTGCTCCATGAACACATTCATCACAATGCTCCATGATCCCTTTCATCACAATGCTCTAGGACCAACATCATCACAATGCTCCATGATCGCTATCATCACAATGCTCCATGACCCCTTTCATAACGATGCTCCAATACCCCCTTTCATCACAATGCTCCATGGTTCCTGTCATCACAATGCGCCAGGACCCATGTCATCACAATGCTCTATGACCCTTGTCATCACAATGTTCCATGGCCCTTGTCATCACAATGCTCCATGACCACATTCATCACAATGCTGCATGACCCGTTTCACCACAATGCTAAGTGGCCCTTGTCATCACAATGCTCCATGGTGCTTGTCATCACAATGCTCCATGCCCCCGTCATCACAATGCCCCATGACCCCTGTCATCACAAGAATCCATGGTCTTTGACATCACAGTGCTCCATGACACCTGTCATCACAATGCTCGATGATTCGTTTCATCACAATGCTCCCTTACCCCTGTCATCACAGTGCTCCATGACCCCTTGCATCACAACGCTCCATGACCAATTGCATCACAACGCTCCATGACTCCTATCATCACAATGCTCTATGGCCCTTGTCATCACAATGCTCAATGCCCACTGTCATCACAATGCTCCATGAGCACATTCATCACAATACTCTATGAGCCGTTTCATCACAATGCTAAATGGCCCTTGTCATCCCAATGTTCTACGGTGCTTGTCATCACAATGCTGCATGACCCCTGTCATCACAATGCTCCATGGCCCTTGCCATCACAATGCTCCATGAACACTGTCATCACAATGCCCTATGACCAGTATCATCACAGTGCTCCTTGGCTGTTGTCATGAAAATGCTCCATAACCCCTGTCATCACAGTGAACCATGGCCCTTGGCATCACAATGCTCCCTGACCCATTTCATCACAATGCTCCATGACCACTTTCATTACAGAGCTCCATGACTGCTATCATCACAATGATCCATGACCCCTTTCATCACAGTGTTCCAGTACCATTTTCATCACAATGATCCACGACCCCTATCACCACAATGCTCCATGACACGTATTTTCACTATGCTCTATGGCCCTTGTCATCACAATGCTCCATGTCCACTGTCATCACAATGCTCCATGACCCGTTTCATCACAATGCTAAATTTCCCTTGTCATCACAATGCTCCATGGCGCTTGTCATCACAGTGCTGCATGACTCCTGTCATCACACTGCCCTATGACCCCTGTCATCACAAGGCTCGGTGGCCCTTGTCATGACAATGCTCCATGGCATTTTTCATCACAATGTTCCATGCCCCCTTTCATCACAATTCTTCAAGACAACTTTCATCACAATGCTCCATGACCACTTTCATCACAATGCTGCTTGGCCTGGGTCATCGCAATGCTCCATGACACCTTTCATCACAATGCTCCATAAGCCATGTCATCACAATATACCATGACCCCGTCAAAACAATGCTCCATAACCCCTTTCATCACAATGCTCCGTGACCCACGTCAACACAATTGTCCAGGACCCCTTTCATCACAGTGCTCCTTGGCACGTGTCATCACAAAGCTCCATGAACAGTATCATCACAATGCACCATGATCCCTTTCATAACAATGCACTATGACACCTGTCATCACAATGCTCCAAGACAATTGTCATCACAATGCCACATGACACCTGTCATCACAATACTCCCTGACCTTTGTCATCACAATGCTCCATGACGCCTTTCATCACAATGCACCATTACCCCTTTCATCACAATTCTCCAGGCCCTCTGTCACCACAATGCTCCATAACCCCTGACATCACAATGGCCAATGACACCTGTCATCACATTTCACCATGGATCTTGTCATCAAAAGGCTCCATGCTCGTGTCATCACAATGATCCAAGACCCGGGTCATCACAATGCTCCATGGCCGGTCTCATCACAGTGCTCCATGACCCCTGTCATCAAAATTCTCCATGAACTTTCATCACAGTGCTCCATGAACACATTCATCACAATGCTCCATGATCCCTTTCATCACAATGCTCTAGGACCAACATCATCACAATGCTCCATGATCGCTATCATCACAATGCTCCATGACCCCTTTCATAACGATGCTCCAATACCCCCTTTCATCACAATGCTCCATGGTTCCTGTCATCACAATGCGCCAGGACCCATGTCATCACAATGCTCTATGACCCTTGTCATCACAATGTTCCATGGCCCTTGTCATCACAATGCTCCATGACCACTTTCATCACAATGCTGCATGACCCGTTTCACCACAATGCTAAGTGGCCCTTGTCATCACAATGCTCCATGGTGCTTGTCATCACAATGCTCCATGCCCCCGTCATCACAATGCCCCATGACCCCTGTCATCACAAGAATCCATGGTCTTTGACATCACAGTGCTCCATGACACCTGTCATCACAATGCTCGATGATTCGTTTCATCACAATGCTCCCTTACCCCTGTCATCACAGTGCTCCATGACCCCTTGCATCACAACGCTCCATGACCAATTGCATCACAACGCTCCATGACTCCTATCATCACAATGCTCTATGGCACTTGTCATCACAATGCTCAATGCCCACTGTTATCACAATGCTCCATGAGCACATTCATCACAATACTCTATGAGCCGTTTCATCACAATGCTAAATGGCCCTTGTCATCCCAATGTTCTACGGTGCTTGTCATCACAATGCTGCATGACCCCTGTCATCACAATGCTCCATGGCCCTTGCCATCACAATGCTCCATGAACGCTGTCATCACAATGCCCTATGACCAGTATCATCACAGTGCTCCTTGGCTGTTGTCATGAAAATGCTCCATAACCCCTGTCATCACAGTGAACCATGGCCCTTGTCATCACAATGCTCCCTGACCCATTTCATCACAATGCTCCATGACCACTTTCATTACAAAGCTCCATGACCGCTATCATCACAATGATCCATGACCCCTTTCATCACAGTGTTCCAGTACCATTTTCATCACAATGATCCACGACCCCTATCACCACTATGCTCCATGACACGTATTTTCACTATGCTCTATGGCCCTTGTCCTCACAATGCTCCATGGCCACTGTCATCACAATGCTCCATGACCCGTTTCATCACAATGCTAAATTTCCCTTGTCCTCACAATGCTCCATGGCGCTTGTCATCACAGTGCTGCATGACTCCTGTCATCACACTGCCCTATGACCCCTGTCATCACAAGGCTCCATGGCCCTTGTCATCACAATGCTCCATAACACCTGTCATCACAATACTCCATGCCCTTGTCATGACAATGCTCCATGACCCCAGTCATCACAAGGCTCCGTGGCCCTTGACATCACAATTCTCCATGACACCTGAGAACACAATGCTCCAGTACGCCTTTCATCACAATGCTCCAGGACCCCTGTCATCACAATGCACCATGATCCCTTTCATGACAGTAATCCATGACCCCTTTCATGACAATGCTCCAGTATGCCTTTCATCACAATACTCGATGCCCCCTGTCATCACAATGCCCCATGACCCCTCTCCGCAAAATATTCCATGCCCCCTGTAGTCACAATGCTCCATAACAGCTGTCATCACAATGCTCCATGACCCTTGTCATTACAATGCTCCATGGCATTTTTCATCACAATGTTCCATGACCCCTTTCATCACAATTCTTCAAGACAACTTTCATCACAATGCTCCATGACCACTTTCCTCACAATGCTCCTTGGCCTGGGTCATCGCAATGCTCCATGACTCCTTTCATCACAATGCTCCATGGCCTATGACATCACAATGCTCCATAAGCAATGTCATCACAATGTGCCATGACCCCGTCAAAACAATGCTCCATAACCCCTTTCATCACAATGCTCTGTGACCCACGCCAACACAATTGTCCAGGACCCCTTTCATCACAATACTCCTTGGCACGTGTCATCACAATGCTCCATGAACAGTATCATCACAATGCACCATGATCCCTCTCATAACAATGCACTATGACACCTGTCATCACAATGCTCCAAGACAACTGTCATCACAATGCCACATGACACCTGTCATCACAATACTCCCTAACCTTTGTTATCACAATGCTCCATGACGCCTTTCATCACAATGCTCCATGGAGCTTGTCATCACAGTGCTGCATGACTCCTGTCATCACACTGCCCTATGACCCCTGTCATCACAAGGCTCCATGGCCCTTGTCATCACAATGCTCCATAACACCTGTCATCACAATCCTCCATGCCCTTGTCATGACAATGCTCCATGACCCCTGTCATCACAAGGCTCCGTGGCCCTTGACATCACAATTCTCCATGACACCTGACAACACAATGCTCCAGTACGCCTTTCATCACAATGCTCCAGGCCCCTTGTCATCACAATGCCCCATGACCCCTCTCAGCAAAATATTCCATGCCCCCTGTAGTCACAATGCTCCATAACAGCTGTCATCACAATGCTCCATGACCCTTGTCATTACAATGCTTCATGGAATTTTTCATCACAATGTTCCATGACCCCTTTCATCACAATTCTTCAAGACAACTTTCATCACAATGCTCCATGACCACTTTCCTCACAATGCTCCTTGGCCTGGGTCATCGCAATGCTCCATGACTCCTTTCATCACAATGCTCCATGGCCTCTGACATCACAATGCTCCATAAGCAATGTCATCACAATGTGCCATGACCCCGTCAAAACAATGCTCCATAACCCGTTTCATCACAATACTCCGTGACCCACGTCAACACAATTGTCCAGGACCCCTTTCATCACAATGCTCCTTGGCACGTGTCATCACAATGCTCCATGAACAGTATCATCACAATGCACCATGATCCCACTCATAACAATGCACTATGACAACTGTCATCACAATGCTCCAAGACAATTGTCATCACAATGCCACATGACACCTGTCATCACAATACTCCCTAACCTTTGTCATCACAATGCTCCATGACGCGTTTCATCACAATGCACCATTACCCCTTTCATCACAATTCTCCAGGCCCTCTGTCACCACAATGCTCCATAACCCCTGACATCACAATGGCCAACGACACCTGTCATCACAATTCACCATGGATCTTGTCATAAAAAGGCTCCATGCTTTTGTCATCACAATGATCCAACACCCGTGTCATCACAATGCTCAATGACCCCTGTCATCAAAATTCTCCATGAACTTTCATCACCGTGCTCCATGAACATATTCATCACAATGCTCCATGATCCCTTTCATCACAATGCTCTAGGACCAACATCATCACAATGCTCCATGATCACTATCATCACAATGCTCCATGACCCCTTTCATAACGATGCTCCAATACCCCCTTTCATCACAATGCTCCATGGTTCCTGTCATCACAATGCACCAGGACCCATGTCATCACAATGCTCTATGACCCTTGTCATCACAATGTTCCATGGCCCTTGTCATCACAATGCTCCATGACCACATTCATCACAATGCTGCATGACCCGTTTCACCACAATGCTAAGTGGCCCTTGTCATCACAATGCTCCATGGTGCTTGTCATCACAATGTTCCATGCCCCCGTCATCACAATGCGCCATGACCTCTGTCATCACAAGAATCCATGGTCTTTGACATCACAGTGCTCCATGACACCTGTCATCACAATGCTCGATGATTCGTTTCATCACAATGCTCCCTTACACCTGTCATCACAGTGCTCCATGACCCCTTGCATCACAACGCTCCATGACCAATTTCATCACAACGCTCCATGACTCCTATCATCACAATGCTCTATGGCCCTTGTCATCACAATGCTCAATTCCCACTGTCATCACAATGCTCCATGAGCATATTCATCACAATACTCTATGAGCCGTTTCATCACAATGCTACATGGCCCTTGTCATCACAATGTTCTACGGTGCTTGTCATCACAATGCTGCATGACCCCTGTCATCACAATGCTCCATGGCCCTTGCCATCACAATGCTCCATGAACGCTGTCATCACAATGCCCTATGACCAGTATCATCACAGTGCTCCTTGGCTGTTGTCATGAAAATGCTCCATAACCCCTGTCATCACAGTGAACCATGGCCCTTGTCATCACAGTGAACCATGGCCCTTGTCATCACAATGCTCCCTGACCCATTTCATCACAGAGCTCCATGACCGCTATCATCACAATGATCCATGACCCCTTTCATCACAGTGTTCCAGTAACATTTTCATCACAATGATCCACGACCCCTATCACCACAATGCTCCATGACACGTATTTTCACTATGCTCTATGGCCCTTGTCATCACAATGCTCCATGGCCACTGTCATCACAATGCTCCATGACCCGTTTCATCACAATGCTAAATTTCCCTTGTCATCACAATGCTCCATGGCGCTTGTCATCACAGTGCTGCATGACTCCTGTCATCACACTGCCCTATGACCCCTGTCATCACAAGGCTCCATGGCCCTTGTCATCACAATGCTCCATAACACCTGTCATCACAATCCTCCATGCCCTTGTCATGACAATGCTCCATGACCCCTGTCATCACAAGGCTCCGTGGCCCTTGACATCACAATTCTCCATGACACCTGAAAACACAATGCTCCAGTACGCCTTTCATCACAATGCTCCAGGCCCCCTGTCATCACAATGCACCATGATCCCTTTCATGACAGTAATCCATGACCCCTTTCATGACAATGCTCCAGTATGCCTTTCATCACAATACTCGATGCCCCCTGTCATCACAATGCCCCATGACCCCTCTCAGCAAAATATTCCATGCCCCCTGTAGTCACAATGCTCCATAACAGCTGTCATCACAATGCTCCATGACCCTTGTCATGACAATGCTCCATGGCATTTTACATCACAATGTTCCATGACCCCTTTCATCACAATTCTTCAAGACAACTTTCATCACAATGTTCCATGAACACTTTCATCACAATGCTCCTTGGCCTGGGTCATCGCAATGCTCCATGACTCCTTTCATCACAATGCTCCATGGCCTCTGACATCACAATGCTCCATAAGCCATGTCATCACAATGAGCCATGACCCCGTCAAAACAATGCTCCATAACCCCTTTCATCACAATGCTCCGTGACCCACGTCAACACAATTGTCCAGGACCCCTTTCATCACAATGCTCCTTGGCACGTGTCATCACAATGCTCCATGAACAGCATCATCACAATGCACCATGATCCCTCTCATAACAATGCACTATGACACCTGTCATCACAATGCTCCAAGACAACTGTCATCACAATGCCACATGACTCCTGTCATCACAATATTCCCTGACCTTTGTCATCACAATGCTCCATGACGCCTTTCATCACAATGCACCATTACCCCTTTCATCACAATTCTCCAGGCCCTCTGTCACCACAATGCTCCATAACCCCTGACATCACAATGGCCAACGACACCTGCCATCAAAATTCACCATGGATCTTCTTATCAAAAGGCTCCATGCTCGTGTCATCACAATGATCCAAGACCCGTGTCATCACAATGCTCCATGGCCAGTCTCATCACAGTGCTCCATGACCCCTGTTATCAAAATTCTCCATGAACTTTCATCACAGTGCTCCATGAACACATTCATCACAATGCTCCATGATCCGTTTCATCACAATGCTCTAGGACCAACATCATCACAATGCTCCATGATCGCTATCATCACAATGCTCCATGACCCCTTTCATAACGATGCTCCAATACCCCCTTTCATCACAATGCTCCATGGTTCCTGTCATCACAATGCGCCAGGACCCATGTCATCACAATGCTCTATGACCCTTGTCATCACAATGTTCCATGGCCCTTGTCATCACAATGCTCCATGACCACATTCATCACAATGCTGCATGACCCGTTTCACCACAATGCTAAGTGGCCCTTGTCATCACAATGCTCCATGGTGCTTGTCATCACAATGCTCCATGCCCCCGTCATCACAATGCCCCATGACCCCTGTCATCACAAGAATCCATGGTCTTTGACATCACAGTGCTCCATGACACCTGTCATCACAATGCTCGATGATTCGTTTCATCACAATGCTCCCTTACCCCTGTCATCACAGTGCTCCATGACCCCTTGCATCACAACGCTCCATGACCAATTGCATCACAACGCTCCATGACTCCTATCATCACAATGCTCTATGGCCCTTGTCATCACAATGCTCAATGCCCACTGTCATCACAATGCTCCATGAGCACATTCATCACAATACTCTATGAGCCGTTTCATCACAATGCTAAATGGCCCTTGTCATCCCAATGTTCTACGGTGCTTGTCATCACAATGCTGCATGACCCCTGTCATCACAATGCTCCATGGCCCTTGCCATCACAATGCTCCATGAACACTGTCATCACAATGCCCTATGACCAGTATCATCACAGTGCTCCTTGGCTGTTGTCATGAAAATGCTCCATAACCCCTGTCATCACAGTGAACCATGGCCCTTGTCATCACAATGCTCCCTGACCCATTTCATCACAATGCTCCATGACCACTTTCATTACAGAGCTCCATGACTGCTATCATCACAATGATCCATGACCCCTTTCATCACAGTGTTCCAGTACCATTTTCATCACAATGATCCACGACCCCTATCACCACAATGCTCCATGACACGTATTTTCACTATGCTCTATGGCCCTTGTCATCACAATGCTCCATGTCCACTGTCATCACAATGCTCCATGACCCGTTTCATCACAATGCTAAATTTCCCTTGTCATCACAATGCTCCATGGCGCTTGTCATCACAGTGCTGCATGACTCCTGTCATCACACTGCCCTATGACCCCTGTCATCACAAGGCTCGGTGGCCCTTGTCATGACAATGCTCCATGGCATTTTTCATCACAATGTTCCATGCCCCCTTTCATCACAATTCTTCAAGACAACTTTCATCACAATGCTCCATGACCACTTTCATCACAATGCTGCTTGGCCTGGGTCATCGCAATGCTCCATGACACCTTTCATCACAATGCTCCATAAGCCATGTCATCACAATATACCATGACCCCGTCAAAACAATGCTCCATAACCCCTTTCATCACAATGCTCCGTGACCCACGTCAACACAATTGTCCAGGACCCCTTTCATCACAGTGCTCCTTGGCACGTGTCATCACAAAGCTCCATGAACAGTATCATCACAATGCACCATGATCCCTTTCATAACAATGCACTATGACACCTGTCATCACAATGCTCCAAGACAATTGTCATCACAATGCCACATGACACCTGTCATCACAATACTCCCTGACCTTTGTCATCACAATGCTCCATGACGCCTTTCATCACAATGCACCATTACCCCTTTCATCACAATTCTCCAGGCCCTCTGTCACCACAATGCTCCATAACCCCTGACATCACAATGGCCAATGACACCTGTCATCACATTTCACCATGGATCTTGTCATCAAAAGGCTCCATGCTCGTGTCATCACAATGATCCAAGACCCGGGTCATCACAATGCTCCATGGCCGGTCTCATCACAGTGCTCCATGACCCCTGTCATCAAAATTCTCCATGAACTTTCATCACAGTGCTCCATGAACACATTCATCACAATGCTCCATGATCCCTTTCATCACAATGCTCTAGGACCAACATCATCACAATGCTCCATGATCGCTATCATCACAATGCTCCATGACCCCTTTCATAACGATGCTCCAATACCCCCTTTCATCACAATGCTCCATGGTTCCTGTCATCACAATGCGCCAGGACCCATGTCATCACAATGCTCTATGACCCTTGTCATCACAATGTTCCATGGCCCTTGTCATCACAATGCTCCATGACCACTTTCATCACAATGCTGCATGACCCGTTTCACCACAATGCTAAGTGGCCCTTGTCATCACAATGCTCCATGGTGCTTGTCATCACAATGCTCCATGCCCCCGTCATCACAATGCCCCATGACCCCTGTCATCACAAGAATCCATGGTCTTTGACATCACAGTGCTCCATGACACCTGTCATCACAATGCTCGATGATTCGTTTCATCACAATGCTCCCTTACCCCTGTCATCACAGTGCTCCATGACCCCTTGCATCACAACGCTCCATGACCAATTGCATCACAACGCTCCATGACTCCTATCATCACAATGCTCTATGGCACTTGTCATCACAATGCTCAATGCCCACTGTCATCACAATGCTCCATGAGCACATTCATCACAATACTCTATGAGCCGTTTCATCACAATGTTAAATGGCCCTTGTCATCCCAATGTTCTACGGTGCTTGTCATCACAATGCTGCATGACCCCTGTCATCACAATGCTCCATGGCCCTTGCCATCACAATGCTCCATGAACGCTGTCATCACAATGCCCTATGACCAGTATCATCACAGTGCTCCTTGGCTGTTGTCATGAAAATGCTCCATAACCCCTGTCATCACAGTGAACCATGGCCCTTGTCATCACAATGCTCCCTGACCCATTTCATCACAATGCTCCATGACCACTTTCATTACAAAGCTCCATGACCGCTATCATCACAATGATCCATGACCCCTTTCATCACAGTGTTCCAGTACCATTTTCATCACAATGATCCACGACCCCTATCACCACAATGCTCCATGACACGTATTTTCACTATGCTCTATGGCCCTTGTCCTCACAATGCTCCATGGCCACTGTCATCACAATGCTCCATGACCCGTTTCATCACAATGCTAAATTTCCCTTGTCCTCACAATGCTCCATGGCGCTTGTCATCACAGTGCTGCATGACTCCTGTCATCACACTGCCCTATGACCCCTGTCATCACAAGGCTCCATGGCCCTTGTCATCACAATGCTCCATAACACCTGTCATCACAATACTCCATGCCCTTGTCATGACAATGCTCCATGACCCCTGTCATCACAAGGCTCCGTGGCCCTTGACATCACAATTCTCCATGACACCTGACAACACAATGCTCCAGTACGCCTTTCATCACAATGCTCCAGGACCCCTGTCATCACAATGCACCATGATCCCTTTCATGACAGTAATCCATGACCCCTTTCATCACAATGCTCCAGTATGCCTTTCATCACAATACTCGATGCCCCCTGTCATCACAATGCCCCATGACCCCTCTCCGCAAAATATTCCATGCCCCCTGTAGTCACAATGCTCCATAACAGCTGTCATCACAATGCTCCATGACCCTTGTCATGACAATGCTCCATGGCATTTTTCATCACAATGTTCCATGACCCCTTTCATCACAATTCTTCAAGACAACTTTCATCACAATGCTCCATGACCACTTTCCTCACAATGCTCCTTGGCCTGGGTCATCGCAATGCTCCATGACTCCTTTCATCACAATGCTCCATGGCCTATGACATCACAATGCTCCATAAGCAATGTCATCACAATGTGCCATGACCCCGTCAAAACAATGCTCCATAACCCCTTTCATCACAATGCTCCGTGACCCACGTCAACACAATTGTCCAGGACCCCTTTCATCACAATACTCCTTGGCACGTGTCATCACAATGCTCCATGAACAGTATCATCACAATGCACCATGATCCCTCTCATAACAATGCACTATGACACCTGTCATCACAATGCTCCAAGACAACTGTCATCACAATGCCACATGACACCTGTCATCACAATACTCCCTAACCTTTGTTATCACAATGCTCCATGACGCCTTTCATCACAATGCTCCATGGAGCTTGTCATCACAGTGCTGCATGACTCCTGTCATCACACTGCCCTATGACCCCTGTCATCACAAGGCTCCATGGCCCTTGTCATCACAATGCTCCATAACACCTGTCATCACAATCCTCCATGCCCTTGTCATGACAATGCTCCATGACCCCTGTCATCACAAGGCTCCGTGGCCCTTGACATCACAATTTTCCATGACACCTGACAACACAATGCTCTAGTACGCCTTTCATCACAATGCTCCAGGCCCCTTGTCATCACAATGCCCCATGACCCCTCTCAGCAAAATATTCCATGCCCCCTGTAGTCACAATTCTCCATAACAGCTGTTATCACAATGCTCCATGACCCTTGTCATTACAATGCTCCATGGAATTTTTCATCACAATGTTCCATGACCCCTTTCCTCACAATTCTTCAAGACAACTTTCATCACAATGCTCCATGACCACTTTCCTCACAATGCTCCTTGGCCTGGGTCATCGCAATGCTCCATGACTCCTTTCATCACAATGCTCCATGGCCTCTGACATCACAATGCTCCATAAGCAATTTCATCACAATGTGCCATGACCCCGTCAAAACAATGCTCCATAACCCCTTTCATCACAATACTCCGTGACCCACGTCAACACAATTGTCCAGGACCCCTTTCATCACAATGCTCCTTGGCACGTGTCATCACAATGCTCCATGAACAGTATCATCACAATGCACCATGATCCCTCTCATAACAATGCACTATGACAACTGTCATCACAATGCTCCAAGACAACTGTCATCACAATGCCACATGACACCTGTCATCACAATACTCCCTAACCTTTGTCATCACAATGCTCCATGACGCCTTTCATCACAATGCACCATTACCCCTTTCATCACAATTCTCCAGGCCCTCTGTCACCACAATGCTTCATAACCCCTGACATCACAATGGCCAACGACACCTGTCATCACAATTCACCATGGATCTTGTCATAAAAAGGCTCCATGCTTTTGTCATCACAATGATCCAACACCCGTGTCATCACAATGCTCAATGACCCCTGTCATCAAAATTCTCCATGAACTTTCATCACCGTGCTCCATGAACATATTCATCACAATGCTCCATGATCCCTTTCATCACAATGCTCTAGGACCAACATCATCACAATGCTCCATGATCACTATCATCACAATGCTCCATGACCCCTTTCATAACGATGCTCCAATACCCCCTTTCATCACAATGCTCCATGGTTCCTGTCATCACAATGCACCAGGACCCATGTCATCACAATGCTCTATGACCCTTGTCATCACAATGTTCCATGGCCCTTGTCATCACAATGCTCCATGACCACATTCATCACAATGCTGCATGACCCGTTTCACCACAATGCTAAGTGGCCCTTGTCATCACAATGCTCCATGGTGCTTGTCATCACAATGTTCCATGCCCCCGTCATCACAATGCGCCATGACCTCTGTCATCACAAGAATCCATGGTCTTTGACATCACAGTGCTCCATGACACCTGTCATCACAATGCTCGATGATTCGTTTCATCACAATGCTCCCTTACACCTGTCATCACAGTGCTCCATGACCCCTTGCATCACAACGCTCCATGACCAATTTCATCACAACGCTCCATGACTCCTATCATCACAATGCTCTATGGCCCTTGTCATCACAATGCTCAATTCCCACTGTCATCACAATGCTCCATGAGCATATTCATCACAATACTCTATGAGCCGTTTCATCACAATGCTACATGGCCCTTGTCATCACAATGTTCTACGGTGCTTGTCATCACAATGCTGCATGACCCCTGTCATCACAATGCTCCATGGCCCTTGCCATCACAATGCTCCATGAACGCTGTCATCACAATGCCCTATGACCAGTATCATCACAGTGCTCCTTGGCTGTTGTCATGAAAATGCTCCATAACCCCTGTCATCACAGTGAACCATGGCCCTTGTCATCACAGTGAACCATGGCCCTTGTCATCACAATGCTCCCTGACCCATTTCATCACAGAGCTCCATGACCGCTATCATCACAATGATCCATGACCCCTTTCATCACAGTGTTCCAGTACCATTTTCATCACAATGATCCACGACCCCTATCACCACAATGCTCCATGACACGTATTTTCACTATGCTCTATGGCCCTTGTCATCACAATGCTCCATGGCCACTGTCATCACAATGCTCCATGACCCGTTTCATCACAATGCTAAATTTCCCTTGTCATCACAATGCTCCATGGCGCTTGTCATCACAGTGCTGCATGACTCCTGTCATCACACTGCCCTATGACCCCTGTCATCACAAGGCTCCATGGCCCTTGTCATCACAATGCTCCATAACACCTGTCATCACAATCCTCCATGCCCTTGTCATGACAATGCTCCATGACCCCTGTCATCACAAGGCTCCGTGGCCCTTGACATCACAATTCTCCATGACACCTGAAAACACAATGCTCCAGTACGCCTTTCATCACAATGCTCCAGGCCCCCTGTCATCACAATGCACCATGATCCCTTTCATGACAGTAATCCATGACCCCTTTCATGACAATGCTCCAGTATGCCTTTCATCACAATACTCGATGCCCCCTGTCATCACAATGCCCCATGACCCCTCTCAGCAAAATATTCCATGCCCCCTGTAGTCACAATGCTCCATAACAGCTGTCATCACAATGCTCCATGACCCTTGTCATGACAATGCTCCATGGCATTTTACATCACAATGTTCCATGACCCCTTTCATCACAATTCTTCAAGACAACTTTCATCACAATGTTCCATGAACACTTTCATCACAATGCTCCTTGGCCTGGGTCATCGCAATGCTCCATGACTCCTTTCATCACAATGCTCCATGGCCTCTGACATCACAATGCTCCATAAGCCATGTCATCACAATGAGCCATGACCCCGTCAAAACAATGCTCCATAACCCCTTTCATCACAATGCTCCGTGACCCACGTCAACACAATTGTCCAGGACCCCTTTCATCACAATGCTCCTTGGCACGTGTCATCACAATGCGCCATGAACAGCATCATCACAATGCACCATGATCCCTCTCATAACAATGCACTATGACACCTGTCATCACAATGCTCCAAGACAACTGTCATCACAATGCCACATGACTCCTGTCATCACAATATTCCCTGACCTTTGTCATCACAATGCTCCATGACGCCTTTCATCACAATGCACCATTACCCCTTTCATCACAATTCTCCAGGCCCTCTGTCACCACAATGCTCCATAACCCCTGACATCACAATGGCCAACGACACCTGCCATCAAAATTCACCATGGATCTTCTCATCAAAAGGCTCCATGCTCGTGTCATCACAATGATCCAAGACCCGTGTCATCACAATGCTCCATGGCCGGTCTCATCACAGTGCTCCATGACCCCTGTTATCAAAATTCTCCATGAACTTTCATCACAGTGCTCCATGAACACATTCATCACAATGCTCCATGATCCCTTTCATCACAATGCTCTAGGACCAACATCATCACAATGCTCCATGATCGCTATCATCACAATGCTCCATGACCCCTTTCATAACGATGCTCCAATACCCCCTTTCATCACAATGCTCCATGGTTCCTGTCATCACAATGCGCCAGGACCCATATCATCACAATGCTCTATGACCCTTGTCATCACAATGTTCCATGGCCCTTGTCATCACAATGCTCCATGACCACATTCATCACAATGCTGCATGACCCGTTTCACCACAATGCTAAGTGGCCCTTGTCATCACAATGCTCCATGGTGCTTGTCATCACAATGCTCCATGCCCCCGTCATCACAATGCCCCATGACCCCTGTCATCACAAGAATCCATGGTCTTTGACATCACAGTGCTCCATGACACCTGTCATCACAATGCTCGATGATTCGTTTCATCACAATGCTCCCTTACCCCTGTCATCACAGTGCTCCATGACCCCTTGCATCACAACGCTCCATGACCAATTGCATCACAACGCTCCATGACTCCTATCATCACAATGCTCTATGGCCCTTGTCATCACAATGCTCAATGCCCACTGTCATCACAATGCTCCATGAGCACATTCATCACAATACTCTATGAGCCGTTTCATCACAATGCTAAATGGCCCTTGTCATCCCAATGTTCTACGGTGCTTGTCATCACAATGCTGCATGACCCCTGTCATCACAATGCTCCATGGCCCTTGCCATCACAATGCTCCATGAACACTGTCATCACAATGCCCTATGACCAGTATCATCACAGTGCTCCTTGGCTGTTGTCATGAAAATGCTCCATAACCCCTGTCATCACAGTGAACCATGGCCCTTGGCATCACAATGCTCCCTGACCCATTTCATCACAATGCTCCATGACCACTTTCATTACAGAGCTCCATGACTGCTATCATCACAATGATCCATGACCCCTTTCATCACAGTGTTCCAGTACCATTTTCATCACAATGATCCACGACCCCTATCACCACAATGCTCCATGACACGTATTTTCACTATGCTCTATGGCCCTTGTCATCACAATGCTCCATGTCCACTGTCATCACAATGCTCCATGACCCGTTTCATCACAATGCTAAATTTCCCTTGTCATCACAATGCTCCATGGCGCTTGTCATCACAGTGCTGCATGACTCCTGTCATCACACTGCCCTATGACCCCTGTCATCACAAGGCTCGGTGGCCCTTGTCATGACAATGCTCCATGGCATTTTTCATCACAATGTTCCATGCCCCCTTTCATCACAATTCTTCAAGACAACTTTCATCACAATGCTCCATGACCACTTTCATCACAATGCTGCTTGGCCTGGGTCATCGCAATGCTCCATGACACCTTTCATCACAATGCTCCATAAGCCATGTCATCACAATATACCGTGACCCCGTCAAAACAATGCTCCATAACCCCTTTCATCACAATGCTCCGTGACCCACGTCAACACAATTGTCCAGGACCCCTTTCATCACAGTGCTCCTTGGCACGTGTCATCACAAAGCTCCATGAACAGTATCATCACAATGCACCATGATCCCTTTCATAACAATGCACTATGACACCTGTCATCACAATGCTCCAAGACAATTGTCATCACAATGCCACATGACACCTGTCATCACAATACTCCCTGACCTTTGTCATCACAATGCTCCATGACGCCTTTCATCACAATGCACCATTACCCCTTTCATCACAATTCTCCAGGCCCTCTGTCACCACAATGCTCCATAACCCCTGACATCACAATGGCCAATGACACCTGTCATCACATTTCACCATGGATCTTGTCATCAAAAGGCTCCATGCTCGTGTCATCACAATGATCCAAGACCCGGGTCATCACAATGCTCCATGGCCGGTCTCATCACAGTGCTCCATGACCCCTGTCATCAAAATTCTCCATGAACTTTCATCACAGTGCTCCATGAACACATTCATCACAATGCTCCATGATCCCTTTCATCACAATGCTCTAGGACCAACATCATCACAATGCTCCATGATCGCTATCATCACAATGCTCCATGACCCCTTTCATAACGATGCTCCAATACCCCCTTTCATCACAATGCTCCATGGTTCCTGTCATCACAATGCGCCAGGACCCATGTCATCACAATGCTCTATGACACTTGTCATCACAATGTTCCATGGCCCTTGTCATCACAATGCTCCATGACCACTTTCATCACAATGCTGCATGACCCGTTTCACCACAATGCTAAGTGGCCCTTGTCATCACAATGCTCCATGGTGCTTGTCATCACAATGCTCCATGCCCCCGTCATCACAATGCCCCATGACCCCTGTCATCACAAGAATCCATGGTCTTTGACATCACAGTGCTCCATGACACCTGTCATCACAATGCTCGATGATTCGTTTCATCACAATGCTCCCTTACCCCTGTCATCACAGTGCTCCATGACCCCTTGCATCACAACGCTCCATGACCAATTGCATCACAACGCTCCATGACTCCTATCATCACAATGCTCTATGGCACTTGTCATCACAATGCTCAATGCCCACTGTCATCACAATGCTCCATGAGCACATTCATCACAATACTCTATGAGCCGTTTCATCACAATGTTAAATGGCCCTTGTCATCCCAATGTTCTACGGTGCTTGTCATCACAATGCTGCATGACCCCTGTCATCACAATGCTCCATGGCCCTTGCCATCACAATGCTCCATGAACGCTGTCATCACAATGCCCTATGACCAGTATCATCACAGTGCTCCTTGGCTGTTGTCATGAAAATGCTCCATAACCGCTGTCATCACAGTGAACCATGGCCCTTGTCATCACAATGCTCCCTGACCCATTTCATCACAATGCTCCATGACCACTTTCATTACAAAGCTCCATGACCGCTATCATCACAATGATCCATGACCCCTTTCATCACAGTGTTCCAGTACCATTTTCATCACAATGATCCACGACCCCTATCACCACAATGCTCCATGACACGTATTTTCACTATGCTCTATGGCCCTTGTCCTCACAATGCTCCATGGCCACTGTCATCACAATGCTCCATGACCCGTTTCATCACAATGCTAAATTTCCCTTGTCCTCACAATGCTCCATGGCGCTTGTCATCACAGTGCTGCATGACTCCTGTCATCACACTGCCCTATGACCCCTGTCATCACAAGGCTCCATGGCCCTTGTCATCACAATGCTCCATAACACCTGTCATCACAATACTCCATGCCCTTGTCATGACAATGCTCCATGACCCCTGTCATCACAAGGCTCCGTGGCCCTTGACATCACAATTCTCCATGACACCTGACAACACAATGCTCCAGTACGCCTTTCATCACAATGCTCCAGGACCCCTGTCATCACAATGCACCATGATCCCTTTCATGACAGTAATCCATGACCCCTTTCATCACAATGCTCCAGTATGCCTTTCATCACAATACTCGATGCCCCCTGTCATCACAATGCCCCATGACCCCTCTCCGCAAAATATTCCATGCCCCCTGTAGTCACAATGCTCCATAACAGCTGTCATCACAATGCTCCATGACCCTTGTCATGACAATGCTCCATGGCATTTTTCATCACAATGTTCCATGACCCCTTTCATCACAATTCTTCAAGACAACTTTCATCACAATGCTCCATGACCACTTTCCTCACAATGCTCCTTGGCCTGGGTCATCGCAATGCTCCATGACTCCTTTCATCACAATGCTCCATGGCCTATGACATCACAATGCTCCATAAGCAATGTCATCACAATGTGCCATGACCCCGTCAAAACAATGCTCCATAACCCCTTTCATCACAATGCTCCGTGACCCACGCCAACACAATTGTCCAGGACCCCTTTCATCACAATGCTCCTTGGCACGTGTCATCACAATGCTCCATGAACAGTATCATCACAATGCACCATGATCGCTCTCATAACAATGCACTATGACACCTGTCATCACAATGCTCCAAGACAACTGTCATCACAATGCCACATGACACCTGTCATCACAATACTCCCTAACCTTTGTTATCACAATGCTCCATGACGCCTTTCATCACAATGCTCCATGGAGCTTGTCATCACAGTGCTGCATGACTCCTGTCATCACACTGCCCTATGACCCCTGTCATCACAAGGCTCCATGGCCCTTGTCATCACAATGCTCCATAACACCTGTCATCACAATCCTCCATGCCCTTGTCATGACAATGCTCCATGACCCCTGTCATCACAAGGCTCCGTTGCCCTTGACATCACAATTCTCCATGACACCTGACAACACAATGCTCTAGTACGCCTTTCATCACAATGCTCCAGGCCCCTTGTCATCACAATGCCCCATGACCCCTCTCAGCAAAATATTCCATGCCCCCTGTAGTCACAATTCTCCATAACAGCTGTCATCACAATGCTCCATGACCCTTGTCATTACAATGCTCCATGGAATTTTTCATCACAATGTTCCATGACCCCTTTCCTCACAATTCTTCAAGACAACTTTCATCACAATGCTCCATGACCACTTTCCTCACAATGCTCCTTGGCCTGGGTCATCGCAATGCTCCATGACTCCTTTCATCACAATGCTCCATGGCCTCTGACATCACAATGCTCCATAAGCAATTTCATCACAATGTGCCATGACCCCGTCAAAACAATGCTCCATAACCCCTTTCATCACAATACTCCGTGACCCACGTCAACACAATTGTCCAGGACCCCTTTCATCACAATGCTCCTTGGCACGTGTCATCACAATGCTCCATGAACAGTATCATCACAATGCACCATGATCCCTCTCATAACAATGCACTATGACAACTGTCATCACAATGCTCCAAGACAACTGTCATCACAATGCCACATGACACCTGTCATCACAATACTCCCTAACCTTTGTCATCACAATGCTCCATGACGCCTTTCATCACAATGCACCATTACCCCTTTCATCACAATTCTCCAGGCCCTCTGTCACCACAATGCTCCATAACCCCTGACATCACAATGGCCAACGACACCTGTCATCACAATTCACCATGGATCTTGTCATAAAAAGGCTCCATGCTCTTGTCATCACAATGATCCAAGACCCGTGTCATCACAATGCTCCATGACCCCTGTCATCAAAATTCTCCATGAACTTTCATCACCGTGCTCCATGAACATATTCATCACAATGCTCAATGATCCCTTTCATCACAATGCTCTAGGACCAACATCATCACAATGCTCCATGATCGCTATCATCACAATGCTCCATGACCCCTTTCATAACGATGCTCCAATACCCCCTTTCATCACAATGCTCCATGGTTCCTGTCATCACAATGCACCAGGACCCATGTCATCACAATGCTCTATGACCCTTGTCATCACAATGTTCCATGGCCCTTGTCATCACAATGCTCCATGACCACATTCATCACAATGCTGCATGACCCGTTTCACCACAATGCTAAGTGGCCCTTGTCATCACAATGCTCCATGGTGCTTGTCATCACAATGTTCCATGCCCCCGTCATCACAATGCGCCATGACCTCTGTCATCACAAGAATCCATGGTCTTTGACATCACAGTGCTCCATGACACCTGTCATCACAATGCTCGATGATTCGTTTCATCACAATGCTCCCTTACCCCTGTCATCACAGTGCTCCATGACCCCTTGCATCACAACGCTCCATGACCAATTGCATCACAACGCTCCATGACTCCTATCATCACAATGCTCTATGGTCCTTGTCATCACAATGCTCAATGCCCACTGTCATCACAATGCTCCATGAGCATATTCATCACAATACTCTATGAGCCGTTTCATCACAATGCTACATGGCCCTTGTCATCACAATGTTCTACGGTGCTTGTCATCACAATGCTGCATGACCCCTGTCATCACAATGCTCCATGGCCCTTGCCATCACAATGCTCCATGAACGCTGTCATCACAATGCCCTATGACCAGTATCATCACAGTGCTCCTTGGCTGTTGTCATGAAAATGCTCCATAACCCCTGTCATCACAGTGAACCATGGCCCTTGTCATCACAATGCTCCCTGGCCCATTTCATCACAATGCTCCATGACCACTTTCATTACAAAGCTCCATGACCACTATCATCACAATGATCCATGACCCCTTTCATCACAGTGTTCCAGTACCATTTTCATCACAATGATCCACGACCCCTATCACCACAATGCTCCATGACACGTATTTTCACTATGCTCTATGGCCCTTGTCCTCACAATGCTCCATGGCCACTGTCATCACAATGCTCCATGACCCGTTTCATCACAATGCTAAATTTCCCTTGTCCTCACAATGCTCCATGGCGCTTGTCATCACAGTGCTGCATGACTCCTGTCATCACACTGCCCTATGACCCCTGTCATCACAAGGCTCCATGGCCCTTGTCATCACAATGCTCCATAACACCTGTCATCACAATACTCCATGCCCTTGTCATGACAATGCTCCATGACCCCTGTCATCACAAGGCTCCGTGGCCGTTGACATCACAATTCTCCATGACACCTGACAACACAATGCTCCAGTACGCCTTTCATCACAATGCTCCAGGACCCCTGTCATCACAATGCACCATGATCCCTTTCATGACAGTAATCCATGACCCCTTTCATCACAATGCTCCAGTATGCCTTTCATCACAATACTCGATGACCCCTGTCATCACAATGCCCCATGACCCCTCTCCGCAAAATATTCCATGCCCCCTGTAGTCACAATGCTCCATAACAGCTGTCATCACAATGCTCCATGACCCTTGTCATGACAATGCTCCATGGCATTTTTCATCACAATGTTCCATAACCCCTTTCATCACAATTCTTCAAGACAACTTTCATCACAATGCTCCATGACCACTTTCCTCACAATGCTCCTTGGCCTGGGTCATCGCAATGCTCCATGACTCCTTTCATCACAATGCTCCATGGCCACTGAAATCACAATGCTCCATAAGCCATGTCATCACAATGTGCCATGACCCCGTCAAAACAATGCTCCATAACCCCTTTCATCACAATGCTCCGTGACCCACGCCAACACAATTGTCCAGGACCCCTTTCATCACAATGCTCCTTGGCACGTGTCATCACAATGCTCCATGAACAGTATCATCACAATGCACCATGATCCCTCTCATAACAATGCACTATGACACCTGTCATCACAATGCTCCAAGACAACTGTCATCACAATGCCACATGACTCCTGTCATCACAATATTCCCTGACCTTTGTCATCACAATGCTCCATGACGCCTTTCATCACAATGCACCATTACCCCTTTCATCACAATTCTCCAGGCCCTCTGTCACCACAATGCTCCATAACCCCTGACATCACAATGGCCAACGACACCTGCCATCAAAATTCACCATGGATCTTCTCATCAAAAGGCTCCATGCTCGTGTCATCACAATGATCCAAGACCCGTGTCATCACAATGCTCCATGGCCAGTCTCATCACAGTGCTCCATGACCCCTGTTATCAAAATTCTCCATGAACTTTCATCACAGTGCTCCATGAACACATTCATCACAATGCTCCATGATCCCTTTCATCACAATGCTCTAGGACCAACATCATCACAATGCTCCATGATCGCTATCATCACAATGCTCCATGACCCCTTTCATAACGATGCTCCAATACCCCCTTTCATCACAATGCTCCATGGTTCCTGTCATCACAATGCGCCAGGACCCATGTCATCACAATGCTCTATGACCCTTGTCATCACAATGTTCCATGGCCCTTGTCATCACAATGCTCCATGACCACATTCATCACAATGCTGCATGACCCGTTTCACCACAATGCTAAGTGGCCCTTGTCATCACAATGCTCCATGGTGCTTGTCATCACAATGCTCCATGCCCCCGTCATCACAATGCCCCATGACCCCTGTCATCACAAGAATCCATGGTCTTTGACATCACAGTGCTCCATGACACCTGTCATCACAATGCTCGATGATTCGTTTCATCACAATGCTCCCTTACACCTATCATCACAGTGCTCCATGACCCCTTGCATCACAACGCTCCATGACCAATTGCATCACAACGCTCCATGACTCCTATCATCACAATGCTCTATGGCCCTTGTCATCACAATACTCAATGCCCACTGTCATCACAATGCTCCATGAGCATATTCATCACAATACTCTATGAGCCGTTTCATCACAATGCTACATGGCCCTTGTCATCACAATGTTCTACGGTGCTTGTCATCACAATGCTGCATGACCCCTGTCATCACAATGCTCCATGGCCCTTGCCATCACAATGCTCCATGAACGCTGTCATCACAATGCCCTATGACCAGTATCATCACCGTGCTCCTTGGCTCTTGTCATGAAAATGCTCCATAACCCCTGTCATCACAGTGAACCATGGCCCTTGTCATCACAATGCTCCCTGACCCATTTCATCACAATGCTCCATGACCACTTTCATTACAGAGCTCCATGATCGCTATCATCACAATGATCCATGACCCCTTTCATCACAGTGTTCCAGTACCATTTTCATCACAATGATCCACGACCCCTATCACCACAATGCTCCATGACACGTATTTTCACTATGCTCTATGGCCCTTGTCCTCACAATGCTCCATGGCCACTGTCATCACAATGCTCCATGACCCGTTTCATCACAATGCTAAATTTCCCTTGTCCTCACAATGCTCCATGGCGCTTGTCATCACAGTGCTGCATGACTCCTGTCATCACACTGCCCTATGACCCCTGTCATCACAAGGCTCCATGGCCCTTGTCATCACAATGCTCCATAACACCTGTCATCACAATACTCCATGCCCTTGTCATGACAATGCTCCATGACCCCTGTCATCACAAGGCTCCGTGGCCCTTGACAGCACAATTCTCCATGACACCTGACAACACAATGCTCCAGTACGCCTTTCATCACAATGCTCCAGGCCCCCTGTCATCACAATGCACCATGATCCCTTTCATGACAGTAATCCATGACCCCTTTCATCACAATGCTCCAGTATGCCTTTCATCACAATACTCGATGCACCCTGTCATCACAATGCCCCATGACCCCTCTCCGCAAAATATTCCATGCCCCCTGTAGTCACAATGCTCCATAACAGCTGTCATCACAATGCTCCATGACCCTTGTCATGACAATGCTCCATGGCATTTTTCATCACAATGTTCCATAACCCCTTTCATCACAATTCTTCAAGACAACTTTCATCACAATGCTCCATGACCACTTTCCTCACAATGCTCCTTGGCCTGGGTCATCGCAATGCTCCATGACTCCTTTCATCACAATGCTCCATGGCCTCTGACATCACAATGCTCCATAAGCAATTTCATCACAATGTGCCATGACCCCGTCAAAACAATGCTCCATAACCCCTTTCATCACAATACTCCGTGACCCACGTCAACACAATTGTCCAGGACCCCTTTCATCACAATGCTCCTTGGCACGTGTCATCACAATGCTCCATGAACAGTATCATCACAATGCACCATGATCCCTCTCATAACAATGCACTATGACAACTGTCATCACAATGCTCCAAGACAACTGTCATCACAATGCCACATGACACCTGTCATCACAATACTCCCTAACCTTTGTCATCACAATGCTCCATGACGCCTTTCATCACAATGCACCATTACCCCTTTCATCACAATTCTCCAGGCCCTCTGTCACCACAATGCTCCATAACCCCTGACATCACAATGGCCAACGACACCTGTCATCACAATTCACCATGGATCTTGTCATAAAAAGGCTCCATGCTCTTGTCATCACAATGATCCAACACCCATGTCATCACAATGCTCAATGACCCCTGTCATCAAAATTCTCCATGAACTTTCATCACCGTGCTCCATGAACATATTCATCACAATGCTCCATGATCCCTTTCATCACAATGCTCTAGGACCAACATCATCACAATGCTCCATGATCACTATCATCACAATGCTCCATGACCCCTTTCATAACGATGCTCCAATACCCCCTTTCATCACAATGCTCCATGGTTCCTGTCATCACAATGCACCAGGACCCATGTCATCACAATGCTCTATGACCCTTGTCATCACAATGTTCCATGGCCCTTGTCATCACAATGCTCCATGACCACATTCATCACAATGCTGCATGACCCGTTTCACCACAATGCTAAGTGGCCCTTGTCATCACAATGCTCCATGGTGCTTGTCATCACAATGTTCCATGCCCCCGTCATCACAATGCGCCATGACCTCTGTCATCACAAGAATCCATGGTCTTTGACATCACAGTGCTCCATGACACCTGTCATCACAATGCTCGATGATTCGTTTCATCACAATGCTCCCTTACACCTGTCATCACAGTGCTCCATGACCCCTTGCATCACAACGCTCCATGACCAATTGCATCACAACGCTCCATGACTCCTATCATCACAATGCTCTATGGCCCTTGTCATCACAATGCTCAATGCCCACTGTCATCACAATGCTCCATGAGCATATTCATCACAATACTCTATGAGCCGTTTCATCACAATGCTACATGGCCCTTGTCATCACAATGTTCTACGGTGCTTGTCATCACAATGCTGCATGACCCTGTCATCACAATGCTCCATGGCCCTTGCCATCACAATGCTCCATGAACGCTGCCATCACAATGCCCTATGACCAGTATCATCACAGTGCTCCTTGGCTGTTGTCATGAAAATGCTCCATAACCCCTGTCATCACAGTGAACCATGGCCCTTGTCATCACAATGCTCCCTGACCCATTTCATCACAATGCTCCATGACCACTTTCATTACAGAGCTCCATGACCGCTATCATCACAATGATCCATGACCCCTTTCATCACAGTGTTCCAGTACCATTTTCATCACAATGATCCACGACCCCTATCACCACATTGCTCCATGACACTTAATTTCCCTATGCTCTATGGCCCTTGTCATCACAATGCTCCATGGCCACTGTCATCACAATGCTCCATGACCCGTTTCATCACAATGCTAAATTTCCCTTGTCATCACAATGCTCCATGGCGCTTGTCATCACAGTGCTGCATGACTCCTGTCATCACACTGCCCTATGACCCCTGTCATCATAAGGCTCCATGGCCCTTGTCATCACAATGCTCCATAACACCTGTCATCACAATCCTCCATGCCCTTGTCATGACAATGCTCCATGACCCCTGTCATCACAAGGCTCCGTGGCCCTTGACATCACAATTCTCCATGACACCTGACAACACAATGCTCCAGTACGCCTTTCATCACAATGCTCCAGGCCCCCTGTCATCACAATGCACCATGATCCCTTTCATGACAGTAATCCATGACCCCTTTCATGACAATGCTCCAGTATGCCTTTCATCACAATACTCGATGCCCCCTGTCATCACAATGCCCCATGACCCCTCTCAGCAAAATATTCCATGCCCCCTGTAGTCACAATGCTCCATAACAGCTGTCATCACAATGCTCCATGACCCTTGTCATGACAATGCTCCATGGCATTTTACATCACAATGTTCCATGACCCCTTCCATCACAATTCTTCAAGACAACTTTCATCACAATGTTCCATGAACACTTTCATCACAATGCTCCTTGGCCTGGGTCATCGCAATGCTCCATGACTCCTTTCATCACAATGCTCCATGGCCTCTGACATCACAATGCTCCATAAGCCATGTCATCACAATGAGCCATGAACCCGTCAAAACAATGCTCCATAACCCCTTTCATCACAATGCTCCGTGACCCACGTCAACACAATTGTCCAGGACCCCTTTCATCACAATGCTCCTTGGCACGTGTCATCACAATGCTCCATGAACAGCATCATCACAATGCACCATGATCCCTCTCATAACAATGCACTATGACACCTGTCATCACAATGCTCCAAGACAACTGTCATCACAATGCCACATGACTCCTATCATCACAATATTCCCTGACCTTTGTCATCACAATGCTCCATGACGCCTTTCATCACAATGCACCATTACCCCTTTCATCACAATTCTCCAGGCCCTCTGTCACCACAATGCTCCATAACCCCTGACATCACAATGGCCAACGACACCTGCCATCAAAATTCACCATGGATCTTCTCATCAAAAGGCTCCATGCTCGTGTCATCACAATGATCCAAGACCCGTGTCATCACAATGCTCCATGGCCGCTCTCATCACAGTGCTCCATGACCCCTGTTATCAAAATTCTCCATGAACTTTCATCACAGTGCTCCATGAACACATTCATCACAATGCTCCATGATCCCTTTCATCACAATGCTCTAGGACCAACATCATCACAATGCTCCATGATCGCTATCATCACAATGCTCCATGACCCCTTTCATAACGATGCTCCAATACCCCCTTTCATCACAATGCTCCATGGTTCCTGTCATCACAATGCGCCAGGACCCATGTCATCACAATGCTCTATGACCATTGTCATCACAATGTTCCATGGCCCTTGTCATCACAATGCTCCATGACCACATTCATCACAATGCTGCATGACCCGTTTCACCACAATGCTAAGTGGCCCTTGTCATCACAATGCTCCATGGTGCTTGTCATCACAATGTTCCATGCCCCCGTCATCACAATGCGCCATGACCTCTGTCATCACAAGAATCCATGGTCTTTGACATCACAGTGCTCCATGACACCTGTCATCACAATGCTCGATGATTCGTTTCATCACAATGCTCCCTTACCCCTGTCATCACAGTGCTCCATGACCCCTTGCATCACAACGCTCCATGACCAATTGCATCACAACGCTCCATGACTCCTATCATCACAATGCTCTATGGCCCTTGTCATCACAATGCTCAATGCCCACTGTCATCACAATGCTCCATGAGCACATTCATCACAATACTCTATGAGCCGTTTCATCACAATGCTAAATGGCCCTTGTCATCCCAATGTTCTACGGTGCTTGTCATCACAATGCTGCATGACCCCTGTCATCACAATGCTCCATGGCCCTTGCCATCACAATGCTCCATGAACGCTGTCATCACAATGCCCTATGACCAGTATCATCACAGTGCTCCTTGGCTGTTGTCATGAAAATGCTCCATAACCCCTGTCATCACAGTGAACCATGGCCCTTGTCATCACAATGCTCCCTGACCCATTTCATCACAATGCTCCATGACCACTTTCATTACAAAGCTCCATGACCGCTATCATCACAATGATCCATGACCCCTTTCATCACAGTGTTCCAGTACCATTTTCATCACAATGATCCACGACCCCTATCACCACAATGCTCCATGACACGTATTTTCACTATGCTCTATGGCCCTTGTCCTCACAATGCTCCATGGCCACTGTCATCACAATGCTCCATGACCCGTTTCATCACAATGCTAAATTTCCCTTGTCCTCACAATGCTCCATGGTGCTTGTCATCACAGTGCTGCATGACTCCTGTCATCACACTGCCCTATGACCCCTGTCATCACAAGGCTCCATGGCCCTTGTCATCACAATGCTCAATGCCCACTGTCATCACAATGCTCCATGAGCATATTCATCACAATACTCTATGAGCCGTTTCATCACAATGCTACATGGCCCTTGCCATCACAATGTTCTACGGTGCTTGTCATCACAATGCTGCATGACCCCTGTCATCACAATGCTCCATGGCCCTTGCCATCACAATGCTCCATGAACGCTGTCATCACAATGCCCTATGACCAGTATCATCACAGTGCTCCTTGGCTGTTGTCATGAAAATGCTCCATAACCCCTGTCATCACAGTGAACCATGGCCCCTGTCATCACAATGCTCCCTGACCCATTTCATCACAATGCTCCATGACCACTTTCAGTACAAAGCTCCATGATTGCTATCATCACAATGATACATGACCCCTTTCACCACAGTGTTCCAGTACCATTTTCATCACAATGATCCACGACCCCTATCACCACATTGCTCCATGACATTTATTTTCACTATGATCTATGGCCCAAGTCATCACAATGCTCCATGGCCACTGTCATCAGAATGCTCCATGACCCGTTTCATCACAATGCTAAATTTCCCTTGTCATCACAATGCTCCATGGCGCTTGTCATCACAGTGCTGCATGACTCCTGTCATCACACTGCCCTATGACCCCTGTCATCACAAGGCTCCATGGCCCTTGTCATCACAATGCTCCATAACACCTGTCATCACAATCCTCCATGCCCTTGTCATGACAATGCTCCATGAACCCTGTCATCACAAGGCTCCGTGGCCCTTGACATCACAATTCTCCCTGACACCTGACAACACAATGCTCCAGTACGCCTTTCATCACAATGCTCCAGGCCCCCTGTCATCACAATGCACCATGATCCCTTTCATGACAATAATCCATGACCCCTTTCATCACAATGCTCCAGTATGCCTTTCATCACAATACTCGATGCCCCCTGTAATCACAATGCCCCATGACCCCTCTCAGCAAAATATTCCATGCCCCTTGTAGTCACAATGCTCCATAACAGCTCTCATCACAATGCTCCATGACCCTTGTCATGACAATGCTCCATGGCATTTTTCATCACAATGTTCCATGCCCCCTTTCATCACAATTCTTCAAGACAACTTTCATCACAATGCTCCATGACCACTTTCCTCACAATGCTCCTTGGCCTGGGTCATCGCAATGCTCCATGACTCCTTTCATCACAATGCTCCATGGCCACTGAAATCACAATGCTCCATAAGCCATGTCATCACAATGTGCCATGACCCCGTCAAAACAATGCTCCATAACCCCTTTCATCACAATGCTCCGTGACCCACGTCAACACAATTGTCCAGGACCCCTTTCATCACAATGCTCCATGAACAGTATCATCACAATGCACCATGATCCCTCTCATAACAATGCACTATGACACCTGTCATCACAATGCTCCAAGACAACTGTCATCACAATGCCACATGACACCTGTCATCACAATACTCCCTAACCTTTGTTATCACAATGCTCCATGACGCCTTTCATCACAATGCTCCATGGCGCTTGTCATCACAGTTCTGCATGACTCCTGTCATCACACTGCCCTATGACCCCTGTCACCACAAGGCTCCATGGCCCTTGTCATCACAATTCTCCATAACACCTGTCATCACAATCCTCCATGCCCTTGTCATGACAATGCTCCATGACCCCTGTCATCAGAAGGCTCCGTGGCCCTTGACATCACAGTTCTCCATGACACCTGACAACACAATGCTCCAGTACGCCTTTCATCACAATGCTCCAGGCCCCCTGTCATCACAATGCACCATGATCCCTTTCATGACAGTAATCCATGACCCCTTTCATCACAATGCTCCAGTATGCCTTTCATCACAATACTCGATGCACCCTGTCATCACAATGCCCCATGACCCCTCTCCGCAAAATATTCCATGCCCCCTGTAGTCACAATGCTCCATAACAGCTGTCATCACAATGCTCCATGACCCTTGTCATGACAATGCTCCATGGCATTTTTCATCACAATGTTCCATAACCCCTTTCATCACAATTCTTCAAGACAACTTTCATCACAATGCTCCATGACCACTTTCCTCACAATGCTCCTTGGCCTGGGTCATCGCAATGCTCCATGACTCCTTTCATCACAATGCTCCATGGCCTCTGACATCACAATGCTCCATAAGCAATTTCATCACAATGTGCCATGACCCCGTCAAAACAATGCTCCATAACCCCTTTCATCACAATACTCCGTGACCCACGTCAACACAATTGTCCAGGACCCCTTTCATCACAATGCTCCTTGGCACGTGTCATCACAATGCTCCATGAACAGTATCATCACAATGCACCATGATCCCTCTCATAACAATGCACTATGACAACTGTCATCACAATGCTCCAAGACAACTGTCATCACAATGCCACATGACACCTGTCATCACAATACTCCCTAACCTTTGTCATCACAATGCTCCATGACGCCTTTCATCACAATGCACCATTACCCCTTTCATCACAATTCTCCAGGCCCTCTGTCACCACAATGCTCCATAACCCCTGACATCACAATGGCCAACGACACCTGTCATCACAATTCACCATGGATCTTGTCATAAAAAGGCTCCATGCTCTTGTCATCACAATGATCCAACACCCATGTCATCACAATGCTCAATGACCCCTGTCATCAAAATTCTCCATGAACTTTCATCACCGTGCTCCATGAACATATTCATCACAATGCTCCATGATCCCTTTCATCACAATGCTCTAGGACCAACATCATCACAATGCTCCATGATCACTATCATCACAATGCTCCATGACCCCTTTCATAACGATGCTCCAATACCCCCTTTCATCACAATGCTCCATGGTTCCTGTCATCACAATGCACCAGGACCCATGTCATCACAATGCTCTATGACCCTTGTCATCACAATGTTCCATGGCCCTTGTCATCACAATGCTCCATGACCACATTCATCACAATGCTGCATGACCCGTTTCACCACAATGCTAAGTGGCCCTTGTCATCACAATGCTCCATGGTGCTTGTCATCACAATGTTCCATGCCCCCGTCATCACAATGCGCCATGACCTCTGTCATCACAAGAATCCATGGTCTTTGACATCACAGTGCTCCATGACACCTGTCATCACAATGCTCGATGATTCGTTTCATCACAATGCTCCCTTACACCTGTCATCACAGTGCTCCATGACCCCTTGCATCACAACGCTCCATGACCAATTTCATCACAACGCTCCATGACTCCTATCATCACAATGCTCTATGGCCCTTGTCATCACAATGCTCAATGCCCACTGTCATCACAATGCTCCATGAGCATATTCATCACAATACTCTATGAGCCGTTTCATCACAATGCTACATGGCCCTTGTCATCACAATGTTCTACGGTGCTTGTCATCACAATGCTGCATGACCCTGTCATCACAATGCTCCATGGCCCTTGCCATCACAATGCTCCATGAACGCTGCCATCACAATGCCCTATGACCAGTATCATCACAGTGCTCCTTGGCTGTTGTCATGAAAATGCTCCATAACCCCTGTCATCACAGTGAACCATGGCCCTTGTCATCACAATGCTCCCTGACCCATTTCATCACAATGCTCCATGACCACTTTCATTACAGAGCTCCATGACCGCTATCATCACAATGATCCATGACCCCTTTCATCACAGTGTTCCAGTACCATTTTCATCACAATGATCCACGACCCCTATCACCACATTGCTCCATGACACTTAATTTCCCTATGCTCTATGGCCCTTGTCATCACAATGCTCCATGGCCACTGTCATCACAATGCTCCATGACCCGTTTCATCACAATGCTAAATTTCCCTTGTCATCACAATGCTCCATGGCGCTTGTCATCACAGTGCTGCATGACTCCTGTCATCACACTGCCCTATGACCCCTGTCATCATAAGGCTCCATGGCCCTTGTCATCACAATGCTCCATAACACCTGTCATCACAATCCTCCATGCCCTTGTCATGACAATGCTCCATGACCCCTGTCATCACAAGGCTCCGTGGCCCTTGACATCACAATTCTCCATGACACCTGACAACACAATGCTCCAGTACGCCTTTCATCACAATGCTCCAGGCCCCCTGTCATCACAATGCACCATGATCCCTTTCATGACAGTAATCCATGACCCCTTTCATGACAATGCTCCAGTATGCCTTTCATCACAATACTCGATGCCCCCTGTCATCACAATGCCCCATGACCCCTCTCAGCAAAATATTCCATGCCCCCTGTAGTCACAATGCTCCATAACAGCTGTCATCACAATGCTCCATGACCCTTGTCATGACAATGCTCCATGGCATTTTACATCACAATGTTCCATGACCCCTTCCATCACAATTCTTCAAGACAACTTTCATCACAATGTTCCATGAACACTTTCATCACAATGCTCCTTGGCCTGGGTCATCGCAATGCTCCATGACTCCTTTCATCACAATGCTCCATGGCCTCTGACATCACAATGCTCCATAAGCCATGTCATCACAATGAGCCATGAACCCGTCAAAACAATGCTCCATAACCCCTTTCATCACAATGCTCCGTGACCCACGTCAACACAATTGTCCAGGACCCCTTTCATCACAATGCTCCTTGGCACGTGTCATCACAATGCTCCATGAACAGCATCATCACAATGCACCATGATCCCTCTCATAACAATGCACTATGACACCTGTCATCACAATGCTCCAAGACAACTGTCATCACAATGCCACATGACTCCTATCATCACAATATTCCCTGACCTTTGTCATCACAATGCTCCATGACGCCTTTCATCACAATGCACCATTACCCCTTTCATCACAATTCTCCAGGCCCTCTGTCACCACAATGCTCCATAACCCCTGACATCACAATGGCCAACGACACCTGCCATCAAAATTCACCATGGATCTTCTCATCAAAAGGCTCCATGCTCGTGTCATCACAATGATCCAAGACCCGTGTCATCACAATGCTCCATGGCCGCTCTCATCACAGTGCTCCATGACCCCTGTTATCAAAATTCTCCATGAACTTTCATCACAGTGCTCCATGAACACATTCATCACAATGCTCCATGATCCCTTTCATCACAATGCTCTAGGACCAACATCATCACAATGCTCCATGATCGCTATCATCACAATGCTCCATGACCCCTTTCATAACGATGCTCCAATACCCCCTTTCATCACAATGCTCCATGGTTCCTGTCATCACAATGCGCCAGGACCCATGTCATCACAATGCTCTATGACCATTGTCATCACAATGTTCCATGGCCCTTGTCATCACAATGCTCCATGACCACATTCATCACAATGCTGCATGACCCGTTTCACCACAATGCTAAGTGGCCCTTGTCATCACAATGCTCCATGGTGCTTGTCATCACAATGTTCCATGCCCCCGTCATCACAATGCGCCATGACCTCTGTCATCACAAGAATCCATGGTCTTTGACATCACAGTGCTCCATGACACCTGTCATCACAATGCTCGATGATTCGTTTCATCACAATGCTCCCTTACCCCTGTCATCACAGTGCTCCATGACCCCTTGCATCACAACGCTCCATGACCAATTGCATCACAACGCTCCATGACTCCTATCATCACAATGCTCTATGGCCCTTGTCATCACAATGCTCAATGCCCACTGTCATCACAATGCTCCATGAGCACATTCATCACAATACTCTATGAGCCGTTTCATTACAATGCTAAATGGCCCTTGTCATCCCAATGTTCTACGGTGCTTGTCATCACAATGCTGCATGACCCCTGTCATCACAATGCTCCATGGCCCTTGCCATCACAATGCTCCATGAACGCTGTCATCACAATGCCCTATGACCAGTATCATCACAGTGCTCCTTGGCTCTTGTCATGAAAATGCTCCATAACCCCTGTCATCACAGTGAACCATGGCCCTTGTCATCACAATGCTCCCTGACCCATTTCATCACAATGCTCCATGACCACTTTCATTACAAAGCTCCATGACCGCTATCATCACAATGATCCATGACCCCTTTCATCACAGTGTTCCAGTACCATTTTCATCACAATGATCCACGACCCCTATCACCACAATGCTCCATGACACGTATTTTCACTATGCTCTATGGCCCTTGTCCTCACAATGCTCCATGGCCACTGTCATCACAATGCTCCATGACCCGTTTCATCACAATGCTAAATTTCCCTTGTCCTCACAATGCTCCATGGTGCTTGTCATCACAGTGCTGCATGACTCCTGTCATCACACTGCCCTATGACCCCTGTCATCACAAGGCTCCATGGCCCTTGTCATCACAATGCTCAATGCCCACTGTCATCACAATGCTCCATGAGCATATTCATCACAATACTCTATGAGCCGTTTCATCACAATGCTACATGGCCCTTGCCATCACAATGTTCTACGGTGCTTGTCATCACAATGCTGCATGACCCCTGTCATCACAATGCTCCATGGCCCTTGCCATCACAATGCTCCATGAACGCTGTCATCACAATGCCCTATGACCAGTATCATCACAGTGCTCCTTGGCTGTTGTCATGAAAATGCTCCATAACCCCTGTCATCACAGTGAACCATGGCCCCTGTCATCACAATGCTCCCTGACCCATTTCATCACAATGCTCCATGACCACTTTCAGTACAAAGCTCCATGATTGCTATCATCACAATGATACATGACCCCTTTCACCACAGTGTTCCAGTACCATTTTCATCACAATGATCCACGACCCCTATCACCACATTGCTCCATGACATTTATTTTCACTATGATCTATGGCCCAAGTCATCACAATGCTCCATGGCCACTGTCATCAGAATGCTCCATGACCCGTTTCATCACAATGCTAAATTTCCCTTGTCATCACAATGCTCCATGGCGCTTGTCATCACAGTGCTGCATGACTCCTGTCATCACACTGCCCTATGACCCCTGTCATCACAAGGCTCCATGGCCCTTGTCATCACAATGCTCCATAACACCTGTCATCACAATCCTCCATGCCCTTGTCATGACAATGCTCCATGAACCCTGTCATCACAAGGCTCCGTGGCCCTTGACATCACAATTCTCCCTGACACCTGACAACACAATGCTCCAGTACGCCTTTCATCACAATGCTCCAGGCCCCCTGTCATCACAATGCACCATGATCCCTTTCATGACAATAATCCATGACCCCTTTCATCACAATGCTCCAGTATGCCTTTCATCACAATACTCGATGCCCCCTGTAATCACAATGCCCCATGACCCCTCTCAGCAAAATATTCCATGCCCCTTGTAGTCACAATGCTCCATAACAGCTCTCATCACAATGCTCCATGACCCTTGTCATGACAATGCTCCATGGCATTTTTCATCACAATGTTCCATGCCCCCTTTCATCACAATTCTTCAAGACAACTTTCATCACAATGCTCCATGACCACTTTCCTCACAATGCTCCTTGGCCTGGGTCATCGCAATGCTCCATGACTCCTTTCATCACAATGCTCCATGGCCACTGAAATCACAATGCTCCATAAGCCATGTCATCACAATGTGCCATGACCCCGTCAAAACAATGCTCCATAACCCCTTTCATCACAATGCTCCGTGACCCACGTCAACACAATTGTCCAGGACCCCTTTCATCACAATGCTCCATGAACAGTATCATCACAATGCACCATGATCCCTCTCATAACAATGCACTATGACACCTGTCATCACAATGCTCCAAGACAACTGTCATCACAATGCCACATGACACCTGTCATCACAATACTCCCTAACCTTTGTTATCACAATGCTCCATGACGCCTTTCATCACAATGCTCCATGGCGCTTGTCATCACAGTTCTGCATGACTCCTGTCATCACACTGCCCTATGACCCCTGTCACCACAAGGCTCCATGGCCCTTGTCATCACAATTCTCCATAACACCTGTCATCACAATCCTCCATGCCCTTGTCATGACAATGCTCCATGACCCCTGTCATCAGAAGGCTCCGTGGCCCTTGACATCACAGTTCTCCATGACACCTGACAACACAATGCTCCAGTACGCCTTTCATCACAATGCTCCAGGCCCCTTGACATCACAATGCCCCATGACCCCTCTCAGCAAAATATTCCATGCCCCCTGTAGTCACAATTCTCCATAACAGCTGTCATCACAATGCTCCATGATCCTTGTCATTACAATGCTCCATGGAATTTTTCATCACAATGTTCCATGACCCCTTTCATCACAATTCTTCAAGACAACTTTCATCACAATGCTCCATGACCACTTTCTTCACAATGCTCCTTGGCCTGGGTCATCGCAATGCTCCATGACTCCATTCATCACAATGCTCCATGGCCTCTGACATCACAATGCTCCATAAGCAATGTCATCACAATGTGCCATGACCCCGTCAAAACAATGCTCCATAACCCCTTTCATCACAATACTCCGTGACCCACGTCAACACAATTCTCCAGGACCCCTTTCATCACAATGCTCCTTGCACGTGTCATCACAATGCTCCATGAACAGTATCATCACAATGCACCATGATCCCTCTCATAACAATGCACTATGACAACTGTCATCACAATGCTCCAAGACAACTGTCATCACAATGCCACATGACACCTGTCATCACAATACTCCCTAACCTTTGTCATCACAATGCTCCATGACGCCTTTCATCACAATGCACCATTACCCCTTTCATCACAATTCTCCAGGCCCTCTGTCACCACAATGCTCCATAACCCCTGACATCACAATGGCCAACGACACCTGTCATCACAATTCACCATGGATCTTGTCATCAAAAGGCTCCATGCTCTTGTCATCACAATGATCCAACACCCGTGTCATGACAATGCTCAATGACCCCTGTCATCAAAATTCTCCATGAACTTTCATCACCGTGCTCCATGAACATATTCATCACAATGCTCCATGATCCCTTTCATCACAATGCTCTAGGACCAACATCATCACAATGCTCCATGATCACTATCATCACAATGCTCCATGACCCCTTTCATAACGATGCTCCAATACCCCCTTTCATCACAATGCTCCATGGTTCCTGTCATCACAATGCACCAGGACCCATATCATCACAATGCTCTATGACCCTTGTCATCACAATGTTCCATGGCCCTTGTCATCACAATGCTCCATGACCACATTCATCACAATGCTGCATGACCCGTTTCACCACAATGCTAAGTGGCCCTTGTCACCACAATGCTCCATGGTGCTTGTCATCACAATGTTCCATGCCCCCGTCATCACAATGCGCCATGACCTCTGTCATCACAAGAATCCATGGTCTTTGACATCACAGTGCTCCATGACACCTGTCATCACAATGCTCGATGATTCGTTTCATCACAATGCTCCCTCACACCTGTCATCACAGTGCTCCATGACCCCTTGCATCACAACGCTCCATGACCAATTTCATCACAACGCTCCATGACTCCTATCATCACAATGCTCTATGGCCCTTGTCATCACAATGCTCAATGCCCACTGTCATCACAATGCTCCATGAGCATATTCATCACAATACTCTATGAGCCGTTTCATCACAATGCTACATGGCCCTTGTCATCACAATGTTCTACGGTGCTTGTCATCACAATGCTGCATGACCCCTGTCATCACAATGCTCCATGGCCCTTGCCATCACAATGCTCCATGAACGCTGTCATCACAATGCCCTATGACCAGTATCATCACAGTGCTCCTTGGCTGTTGTCATGAAAATGCTCCATAACCCCTGTCATCACAGTGAACCATGGCCCTTGTCATCACAATGCTCCCTGATCCATTTCATCACAATGCTCCATGACCACTTTCAGTACAAAGCTCCATGACTGCTATCATGACAATGATCCATGACCCCTTTCATCACAGTGTTCCAGTACCATTTTCATCACAATGATCCACGACCCCTATCACCACAATGCTCCATGACACGTATTTTCACTATGCTCTATGGCCCTTGTCATCACAATGCTCCATGGCCACTGTCATCACAATGCTCCATGACCCGTTTCATCACAATGCTAAATTTCCCTTGTCCTCACAATGCTCCATGGCGCTTGTCATCACAGTGCTGCATGACTCCTGTCATCACACTGCCCTATGACCCCTGTCATCACAAGGCTCCATGGCCCTTGTCATCACAATGCTCCATAACACCTGTCATCACAAAACTCCATGCCCTTGTCATGACAATGCTCCATGACCCCTGTCATCACAAGGCTCCGTGGCCCTTGACATCACAATTCTCCATGACACCTGACAACACAATGCTCCAGTACGCCTTTCATCACAATGCTCCAGGACCCCTGTCATCACAATGCACCATGATCCCTTTCATGACAGTAATCCATGACCCCTTTCATCACAATGCTCCAGTATGCCTTTCATCACAATACTCGATGCCCCCTGTCATCACAATGCCCCATGACCCCTCTCCGCAAAATATTCCATGCCCCCTGTAGTCACAATGCTCCATAACAGCTGTCATCACAATGCTCCATGACCCTTGTCATCACAATGCTCCATGGCATTTTTCATCACAATGTTCCATGACCCCTTTCATCACAATTCTTCAAGACAACTTTCATCACAATGCTCCATGACCACTTTCCTCACAATGCTCCTTGGCCTGGGTCATCGCAATGCTCCATGACTCCTTTCATCACAATGCTCCATGGCCTATGACATCACAATGCTCCATAAGCAATGTCATCACAATGTGCCATGACCCCGTCAAAACAATGCTCCATAACCCCTTTCATCACAATGCTCCGTGACCCACGCCAACACAATTGTCCAGGACCCCTTTCATCACAATGCTCCTTGGCACGTGTCATCACAATGCTCCATGAACAGTATCATCACAATGCACCATGATCGCTCTCATAACAATGCACTATGACACCTGTCATCACAATGCTCCAAGACAACTGTCATCACAATGCCACATGACACCTGTCATCACAATACTCCCTAACCTTTGTTATCACAATGCTCCATGACGCCTTTCATCACAATGCTCCATGGCGCTTGTCATCACAGTTCTGCATGACTCCTGTCATCACACTGCCCTATGACCCCTGTCACCACAAGGCTCCATGGCCCTTGTCATCACAATGCTCCATAACACCTGTCATCACAATCCTCCATGCCCTTGTCATGACAATGCTCCATGACCCCTGTCATCAGAAGGCTCCGTGGCCCTTGACATCACAGTTCTCCATGACACCTGACAACACAATGCTCCAGTACGCCTTTCATCACAATGCTCCAGGCCCCTTGACATCACAATGCCCCATGACCCCTCTCAGCAAAATATTCCATGCCCCCTGTAGTCACAATTCTCCATAACAGCTGTCATCACAATGCTCCATGATCCTTGTCATTACAATGCTCCATGGAATTTTTCATCACAATGTTCCATGACCCCTTTCATCACAATTCTTCAAGACAACTTTCATCACAATGCTCCATGACCACTTTCCTCACAATGCTCCTTGGCCTGGGTCATCGCAATGCTCCATGACTCCTTTCATCACAATGCTCCATGGCCTCTGACATCACAATGCTCCATAAGCAATGTCATCACAATGTGCCATGACCCCGTCAAAACAATGCTCCATAACCCCTTTCATCACAATACTCCGTGACCCACGTCAACACAATTCTCCAGGACCCCTTTCATCACAATGCTCCTTGCACGTGTCATCACAATGCTCCATGAACAGTATCATCACAATGCACCATGATCCCTCTCATAAAAATGCACTATGACAACTGTCATCACAATGCTCCAAGACAACTATCATCACAATGCCACATGACACCTGTCATCACAATACTCCCTAACCTTTGTCATCACAATGCTCCATGACACCTTTCATCACAATGCACCATTACCCCTTTCATCACAATTCTCCAGGCCCTCTGTCACCACAATGCTCCATAACCCCTGACATCACAATGGCCAACGACACCTGTCATCATAATTCACCATGGATCTTGTCATAAAAAGGCTCCATGCTCTTGTCATCACAATGATCCAACACCCGTGTCATCACAATGCTCAAAGACCCCTGTCATCAAAATTCTCCATGAACTTTCATCACCGTGCTCCATGAACATATTCATCACAATGCTCCATGATCCCTTTCATCACAATGCTCTAGGACCAACATCATCACAATGCTCCATGATCACTATCATCACAATGCTCCATGACCACTTTCATAACGATGCTCCAATACCCCCTTTCATCACAATGCTCCATGGTTCCTGTCATCACAATGCACCAGGACCCATATCATCACAATGCTCTATGACCCTTGTCATCACAATGTTCCATGGCCCTTGTCATCACAATGCTCCATGACCACATTCATCACAATGCTGCATGACCCATTTCACCACAATGCTAAGTGGCCCTTGTCATCACAATGCTCCATGGTGCTTGTCATCACAATGTTCCATGCCCCCGTCATCACAATGCGCCATGACCTCTGTCATCACAAGAATCCATGGTCTTTGACATCACAGTGCTCCATGACACCTGTCATCACAATGCTCGATGATTCGTTTCATCACAATGCTCCCTTACACCTGTCATCACAGTGCTCCATGACCCCTTGCATCACAACGCTCCATGACCAATTGCATCACAACGCTCCATGACTCCTATCATCACAATGCTCTATGGCCCTTGTCATCACAATGCTCAATGCCCACTGTCATCACAATGCTCCATGAGCATATTCATCACAATACTCTATGAGCCGTTTCATCACAATGCTACATGGCCCTTGTCATCACAATGTTCTACGGTGCTTGTCATCACAATGCTGCATGACCCCTGTCATCACAATGCTCCATGGCCCTTGCCATCACAATGCTCCATGAACGCTGTCATCACAATGCCCTATGACCAGTATCATCACAGTGCTCCTTGGCTGTTGTCATGAAAATGCTCCATAACCCCTGTCATCACAGTGAACCATGGCCCCTGTCATCACAATGCTCCCTGACCCATTTCATCACAATGCTCCATGACCACTTTCAGTACAGAGCTCCATGATTGCTATCATCACAATGATACATGACCCCTTTCACCACAGTGTTCCAGTACCATTTTCATCACAATGATCCACGACCCCTATCATCACATTGCTCCATGACATTTATTTTCACTATGATCTATGGCCCAAGTCATCACAATGCTCCATGGCCACTGTCATCAGAATGCTCCATGACCCGTTTCATCACAATGCTAAATTTCCCTTGTCATCACAATGCTCCATGGCGCTTGTCATCACAGTGCTGCATGACTCCTGTCATCACACTGCCCTATGACCCCTGTCATCACAAGGCTCCATGGCCCTTGTCATCACAATGCTCCATAACACCTGTCATCACAATCCTCCATGCCCTTGTCATGACAATGCTCCATGAACCCTGTCATCACAAGGCTCCGTGGCCCTTGACATCACAATTCTCCCTGACACCTGACAACACAATGCTCCAGTACGCCTTTCATCACAATGCTCCAGGCCCCCTGTCATCACAATGCACCATGATCCCTTTCATGACAATAATCCATGACCCCTTTCATCACAATGCTCCAGTATGCCTTTCATCACAATACTCGATGCCCCCTGTCATCACAATGCCCCATGACCCCTCTCAGCAAAATATTCCATGCCCCTTGTAGTCACAATGCTCCATAACAGCTCTCATCACAATGCTCCATGACCCTTGTCATGACAATGCTCCATGGCATTTTTCATCACAATGTTCCATGCCCCCTTTCATCACAATTCTTCAAGACAACTTTCATCACAATGCTCCATGACCACTTTCATCACAATGCTGCTTGGCCTGGGTCATCACAATGCTCCATGACTCCTTTCATCACAATGCTCCATGGCCTCTGACATCACAATGCTCCATAAGCCATGTCATCACAATATGCCATGACCCCGTCAAAACAATGCTCCATAACCCCTTTCATCACAATGCTCCGTGACCCACGTCAACACAATTGTCCAGGACCCCTTTCATCACAATGCTCCTTGGCACGTGTCATCACAAAGCTCCATGAACAGTATCATCACAATGCACCATGATCCCTTTCATAACAATGCACTATGACACCTGTCATCACAATGCTCCAAGACAATTGTCATCACAATGCCACATGACACCTGTCATCACAATACTCCCTGACCTTTGTCATCACAATGCTCCATGACGCTTTTCATCACAATGCACCATTACCCCTTTCATCACAATTCTCCAGGCCCTCTGTCAACACAATGCTCCATAACCCCTGACATCACAATGGCCAATGACAACTGTCATCACAATTCACCATGGATCTTGTCATCAAAAGGCTCCATGCTCGTGTCATCACAATGATCCCAGACCCGGGTCATCAGAGTGCTCCATGGCCGGTCTCATGACAGTGCTCCATGACCCCTGTCATCAAAATTCTCCATTACTGCTTTCATCAAAATGCTCCATGGCCTCTGAAATCACAATGCTCCATAAGCCATGTCATCACAATGTGCCATGACCCCGTCAAAACAATGCTCCATAACCCCTTTCATCACAATACTCCGTGACCCACGTCAACACAATTGTCCAGGACCCCTTTCATCACAATGCTCCATGAACAGTATCATCACAATGCACCATGATCCCTCTCATAAAAATGCACTATGACACCTGTCATCACAATGCTCCAAGACAACTGTCATCACAATGCCACATGACACCTGTCATCACAATACTCCCTAACCTTTGTTATCACAATGCTCCATGACGCCTTTCATCACAATGCTCCATGGCGCTTGTCATCACAGTTCTGCATGACTCCTGTCATCACACTGCCCTATGACCCCTGTCACCACAAGGCTCCATGGCCCTTGTCATCACAATGCTCCATAACACCTGTCATCACAATCCTCCATGCCCTTGTCATGACAATGCTCCATGACCCCTGTCATCAGAAGGCTCCGTGGCCCTTGACATCACAGTTCTCCATGACACCTGACAACACAATGCTCCAGTACGCCTTTCATCACAATGCTCCAGGCCCCTTGACATCACAATGCCCCATGACCCCTCTCAGCAAAATATTCCATGCCCCCTGTAGTCACAATTCTCCATAACAGCTGTCATCACAATGCTCCATGATCCTTGTCATTACAATGCTCCATGGAATTTTTCATCACAATGTTCCATGACCCCTTTCATCACAATTCTTCAAGACAACTTACATCACAATGCTCCATGACCACTTTCCTCACAATGCTCCTTGGCCTGGGTCATCGCAATGCTCCATGACTCCTTTCATCACAATGCTCCATGGCCTCTGACATCACAATGCTCCATAAGCAATGTCATCACAATGTGCCATGACCCCGTCAAAACAATGCTCCATAACCCCTTTCATCACAATACTCCGTGACCCACGTCAACACAATTGTCCAGGACCCCTTTCATCACAATGCTCCTTGGCACGTGTCATCACAATGCTCCATGAACAGTATCATCACAATGCACCATGATCCCTCTCATAACAATGCACTATGACAACTGTCATCACAATGCTCCAAGACAACTGTCATCACAATGCCACATGACACCTGTCATCACAATACTCCCTAACCTTTGTCATCACAATGCTCCATGACGCCTTTCATCACAATGCACCATTACCCCTTTCATCACAATTCTCCAGGCCCTCTGTCACCACAATGCTCCATAACCCCTGACATCACAATGGCCAACGACACCTGTCATCACAATTCACCATGGATCTTGTCATAAAAAGGCTCCATGCTCTTGTCATCACAATGATCCAAGACCCGTGTCATCACAATGCTCCATGACCCCTGTCATCAAAATTCTCCATGAACTTTCATCACCGTGCTCCATGAACATATTCATCACAATGCTCCATGATCCCTTTCATCACAATGCTCTAGACCAACATCATCACAATGCTCCATGATCGCTATCATCACAATGCTCCATGACCCCTTTCATAACGATGCTCCAATACCCCCTTTCATCACAATGCTCCATGGTTCCTGTCATCACAATGCACCAGGACCCATGTCATCACAATGCTCTATGACCCTTGTCATCACAATGTTCCATGGCCCTTGCCATCACAATGCTCCATGAACGCTGTCATCACAATGCCCTATGACCAGTATCATCACAGTGCTCCTTGGCTGTTGTCATGAAAATGCTCCATAACCCCTGTCATCACAGTGAACCATGGCCCTTGTCATCACAATGCTCCCTGACCCATTTCATCACAATGCTCCATGACCACTTTCATTACAAAGCTCCATGACCGCTATCATCACAATGATCCATGACCCTTTTCATCACAGTGTTCCAGTACCATTTTCATCACAATGATCCACGACCCCTATCACCACATTGCTCCATGACACTTAATTTCCCTATGCTCTATGGCCCTTGTCATCACAATGCTCCAGGCCCCCTGTCATCACAATGCACCATGATCCCTTTCATGACAGTAATCCATGACCCCTTTCATCACAATGCTCCAGTATGCCTTTCATCACAATACTCGATGCCCCCTGTCATCACAATGCCCCATGACCCCTCTCAGCAAAATATTCCATGCCCCCTGTAGTCACAATGCTCCATAACAGCTGTCATCACAATGCTCCATGACCCTTGTCATGACAATGCTCCATGGCATTTTACATCACAATGTTCCATGACCCCTTTCATCACAATTCTTCAAGACAACTTTCATCACAATGTTCCATGAACACTTTCATCACAATGCTCCTTGGCCTGGGTCATCGCAATGCTCCATGACTCCTTTCATCACAATGCTCCATGGCCTCTGACATCACAATGCTCCATAAGCCATGTCATCACAATGAGCCATGACCCCGTCAAAACAATGCTCCATAACCCCTTTCATCACAATGCTCCGTGACCCACGTCAACACAATTGTCCAGGACCCCTTTCATCACAATGCTCCTTGGCACGTGTCATCACAATGCTCCATGAACAGCATCATCACAATGCACCATGATCCCTCTCATAACAATGCACTATGACACCTGTCATCACAATGCTCCAAGACAACTGTCATCACAATGCCACATGACTCCTGTCATCACAATATTCCCTGACCTTTGTCATCACAATGCTCCATGACACCTTTCATCACAATGCACCATTACCCCTGACATCACAATGGCCAACGACACCTGCCATCAAAATTCACCATGGATCTTCTCATCAAAAGGCTCCATGCTCGTGTCATCACAATGATCCAAGACCCGTGTCATCACAATGCTCCATGGCCGGTCTCATCACAGTGCTCCATGACCCCTGTTATCAAAATTCTCCATGAACTTTCATCACAGTGCTCCATGAACACATTCATCACAATGCTCCATGATCCCTTTCATCACAATGCTCTAGGACCAACATCATCACAATGCTCCATGATCGCTATCATCACAATGCTCCATGACCCCTTTCATAACGATGCTCCAATACCCCCTTTCATCACAATGCTCCATGGTTCCTGTCATCACAATGCGCCAGGACCCATGTCATCACAATGCTCTATGACCCTTGTCATCACAATGTTCCATGGCCCTTGTCATCACAATGCTCCATGACCACATTCATCACAATGCTGCATGACCCGTTTCACCACAATGCTAAGTGGCCCTTGTCATCACAATGCTCCATGGTGCTTGTCATCACAATGCTCCATGCCCCCGTCATCACAATGCCCCATGACCCCTGTCATCACAAGAATCCATGGTCTTTGACATCACAGTGCTCCATGACACCTGTCATCACAATGCTCGATGATTCGTTTCATCACAATGCTCCCTTACACCTGTCATCACAGTGCTCCATGACCCCTTGCATCACAACGCTCCATGACCAATTGCATCACAACGCTCCATGACTCCTATCATCACAATGCTCTATGGCCCTTGTCATCACAATGCTCAATGCCCACTGTCATCACAATGCTCCATGAGCATATTCATCACAATACTCTATGAGCCGTTTCATCACAATGCTACATGGCCCTTGTCATCACAATGTTCTACGGTGCTTGTCATCACAATGCTGCATGACCCCTGTCATCACAATGCTCCATGGCCCTTGCCATCACAATGCTCCATGAACGCTGTCATCACAATGCCCTATGACCAGTATCATCACAGTGCTCCTTGGCTCTTGTCATGAAAATGCTCCATAACCCCTGTCATCACAGTGAACCATGGCCCTTGTCATCACAATGCTCCCTGACCCATTTCATCACAATGCTCCATGACCACTTTCATTACAAAGCTCCATGACCGCTATCATCACAATGATCCATGACCCCTTTCATCACAGTGTTCCAGTACCATTTTCATCACAATGATCCACGACCCCTATCACCACAATGCTCCATGACACGTATTTTCACTATGCTCTATGGCCCTTGTCCTCACAATGCTCCATGGCCACTGTCATCACAATGCTCCATGACCCGTTTCATCACAATGCTAAATTTCCCTTGTCCTCACAATGCTCCATGGCGCTTGTCATCACAGTGCTGCATGACTCCTGTCATCACACTGCCCTATGACCCCTGTCATCACAAGGCTCCATGGCCCTTGTCATCACAATGCTCCATAACACCTGTCATCACAATACTCCATGCCCTTGTCATGACAATGCTCCATGACCCCTGTCATCACAAGGCTCCGTGGCCCTTGACATCACAATTCTCCATGACACCTGACAACACAATGTTCCAGTACGCCTTTTATCACAATGCTCCAGGACCCCTGTCATCACAATGCACCATGATCCCTTTCATGACAGTAATCCATGACCCCTTTCATCACAATGCTCCAGTATGCCTTTCATCACAATACTCGATGCCCCCTGTCATCACAATGCCCCATGACCCCTCTCCGCAAAATATTCCATGCCCCCTGTAGTCACAATGCTCCATAACAGCTGTCATCACAATGCTCCATGACCCTTGTCATTACAATGCTCCATGGAATTTTTCATCACAATGTTCCATGACCCCTTTCATCACAATTCTTCAAGACAACTTTCATCACAATGCTCCATGACCACTTTCCTCACAATGCTCCTTGGCCTGGGTCATCGCAATGCTCCATGACTCCTTTCATCACAATGCTCCATGGCCTCTGACATCACAATGCTCCATAAGCAATTTCATCACAATGTGCCATGACCCCGTCAAAACAATGCTCCATAACCCCTTTCATCACAATACTCCGTGACCCACGTCAACACAATTGTCCAGGACCCCTTTCATCACAATGCTCCTTGGCACGTGTCATCACAATGCTCCATGAACAGTATCATCACAATGCACCATGATCCCTCTCATAACAATGCACTATGACAACTGTCATCACAATGCTCCAAGACAACTGTCATCACAATGCCACATGACACCTGTCAACACAATACTCCCTAACCTTTGTCATCACAATGCTCCATGACGCCTTTCATCACAATGCACCATTACCCCTTTCATCACAATTCTCCAGGCCCTCTGTCACCACAATGCTCCATAACCCCTGACATCACAATGGCCAACGACACCTGTCATCACAATTCACCATGGATCTTGTCATAAAAAGGCTCCATGCTCTTGTCATCACAATGATCCAACACCCATGTCATCACAATGCTCAATGACCCCTGTCATCAAAATTCTCCATGAACTTTCATCACCGTGCTCCATGAACATATTCATCACAATGCTCCATGATCCCTTTCATCACAATGCTCTAGGACCAACATCATCACAATGCTCCATGATCACTATCATCACAATGCTCCATGATCCCTTTCATAACGATGCTCCAATACCCCCTTTCATCACAATGCTCCATGGTTCCTGTCATCACAATGCACCAGGACCCATGTCATCACAATGCTCTATGACCCTTGTCATCACAATGTTCCATGGCCCTTGTCATCACAATGCTCCATGACCACATTCATCACAATGCTGCATGACCCGTTTCACCACAATGCTAAGTGGCCCTTGTCATCACAATGCTCCATGGTGCTTGTCATCACAATGTTCCATGCCCCCGTCATCACAATGCGCCATGACCTCTGTCATCACAAGAATCCATGGTCTTTGACATCACAGTGCTCCATGACACCTGTCATCACAATGCTCGATGATTCGTTTCATCACAATGCTCCCTTACACCTGTCATCACAGTGCTCCATGACCCCTTGCATCACAACGCTCCATGACCAATTTCATCACAACACTCCATGACTCCTATCATCACAATGCTCTATGGCCCTTGTCATCACAATGCTCAATGCCCACTGTCATCACAATGCTCCATGAGCATATTCATCACAATACTCTATGAGCCGTTTCATCACAATGCTACATGGCCCTTGTCATCACAATGTTCTACGGTGCTTGTCATCACAATGCTGCATGACCCCTGTCATCACAATGCTCCATGGCCCTTGCCATCACAATGCTCCATGAACGCTGTCATCACAATGCCCTATGACCAGTATCATCACAGTGCTCCTTGGCTGTTGTCATGAAAATGCTCCATAACCCCTGTCATCACAGTGAACCATGGCCCTTGTCATCACAATGCTCCCTGACCCATTTCATCACAATGCTCCATGACCACTTTCATTACAGAGCTCCATGACCGCTATCATCACAATGATCCATGACCCCTTTCATCACAGTGTTCCAGTACCATTTTCATCACAATGATCCACGACCCCTATCACCACATTGCTCCATGACACTTAATTTCCCTATGCTCTATGGCCCTTGTCATCACAATGCTCCATGGCCACTGTCATCACAATGCTCCATGACCCGTTTCATCACAATGCTAAATTTCCCTTGTCCTCACAATGCTCCATGGCGCTTGTCATCACAGTGCTGCATGACTCCTGTCATCACACTGCCCTATGACCCCTGTCATCACAAGGCTCCATGGCCCTTGTCATCACAATGCTCCATAACACCTGTCATCACAATACTCCATGCCCTTGTCATGACAATGCTCCATGACCCCTGTCATCACAAGGCTCCGTGGCCCTTGACATCACAATTCTCCATGACACCTGACAACACAATGCTCCAGTACGCCTTTCATCACAATGCTCCAGGACCCCTGTCATCACAATGCACCATGATCCCTTTCATGACAGTAATCCATGACCCCTTTCATCACAATGCTCCAGTATGCCTTTCATCACAATACTCGATGCCCCCTGTCATCACAATGCCCCATGACCCCTCTCCGCAAAATATTCCATGCCCCCTGTAGTCACAATGCTCCATAACAGCTGTCATCACAATGCTCCATGACCCTTGTCATGACAATGCTACATGGCATTTTTCATCACAATGTTCCATAACCCCTTTCATCACAATTCTTCAAGACAACTTTCATCACAATGCTCCATGACCACTTTCCTCACAATGCTCCTTGGCCTGGGGCATCGCAATGCTCCATGACTCCTTTCATCACAATGCTCCATGGCCACTGAAATCACAATTCTCCATAAGCCATGTCATCACAATGTGCCATGACCCCGTCAAAACAATGCTCCATAACCCCTTTCATCACAATGCTCCGTGACCCACGCCAACACAATTGTCCAGGACCCCTTTCATCACAATGCTCCTTGGCACGTGTCATCACAATGCTCCATGAACAGTATCATCACAATGCACCATGATCCCTCTCATAACAATGCACTATGACACCTGTCATCACAATGCTCCAAGACAACTGTCATCACAATGCCACATGACACCTGTCATCACAATACTCCCTAACCTTTGTTATCACAATGCTCCATGACGCCTTTCATCACAATGCTCCATGGCGCTTGTCATCACAGTGCTGCATGACTCCTGTCATCACACTGCCCTATGACCCCTGTCATCACAAGGCTCCATGGCCCTTGTCATCACAATGCTCCATAACACCTGTCATCACAATCCTCCATGCCCTTGTCATGACAATGCTCCATGACCCCTGTCATCACAAGGCTCCGTGGCCCTTGACATCACAATTCTCCATGACACCTGACAACACAATGCTCCAGTACGCCTTTCATCACAATGCTCCAGGCCCCTTGTCATCACAATGCCCCATGACCCCTCTCAGCAAAATATTCCATGCCCCCTGTAGTCACAATGCTCCATAACAGCTGTCATCACAATGCTCCATGTCCCTTGTCATTACAATGCTCCATGGAATTTTTCATCACAATGTTCCATGACCCCTTTCATCACAATTCTTCAAGACAACTTTCATCACAATGCTCCATGACCACTTTCCTCACAATGCTCCTTGGCCTGGGTCATCGCAATGCTCCATGACTCCTTTCATCACAATGCTCCATGGCCTCTGACATCACAATGCTCCATAAGCAATTTCATCACAATGTGCCATGACCCCGTCAAAACAATGCTCCATAACCCCTTTCATCACAATACTCCGTGACCCACGTCAACACAATTGTCCAGGACCCCTTTCATCACAATGCTCCTTGGCACGTGTCATCACAATGCTCCATGAACAGTATCATCACAATGCACCATGATCCCTCTCATAACAATGCACTATGACAACTGTCATCACAATGCTCCAAGACAACTGTCATCACAATGCCACATGACACCTGTCATCACAATACTCCCTAACCTTTGTCATCACAATGCTCCATGACGCCTTTCATCACAATGCACCATTACCCCTTTCATCACAATTCTCCAGGCCCTCTGTCACCACAATGCTCCATAACCCCTGACATCACAATGGCCAACGACACCTGTCATCACAATTCACCATGGATCTTGTCATAAAAAGGCTCCATGCTCTTGTCATCACAATGATCCAACACCCATGTCATCACAATGCTCAATGACCCCTGTCATCAAAATTCTCCATGAACTTTCATCACCGTGCTCCATGAACATATTCATCACAATGCTCCATGATCCCTTTCATCACAATGCTCTAGGACCAACATCATCACAATGCTCCATGATCACTATCATCACAATGCTCCATGACCCCTTTCATAACGATGCTCCAATACCCCCTTTCATCACAATGCTCCATGGTTCCTGTAATCACAATGCACCAGGACCCATGTCATCACAATGCTCTATGACCCTTGTCATCACAATGTTCCATGGCCCTTGTCATCACAATGCTCCATGACCACATTCATCACAATGCTGCATGACCCGTTTCACCACAATGCTAAGTGGCCCTTGTCATCACAATGCTCCATGGTGCTTGTCATCACAATGTTCCATGCCCCCGTCATCACAATGCGCCATGACCTCTGTCATCACAAGAATCCATGGTCTTTGACATCACAGTGCTCCATGACACCTGTCATCACAATGCTCGATGATTCGTTTCATCACAATGCTCCCTTACACCTGTCATCACAGTGCTCCATGACCCCTTGCATCACAACGCTCCATGACCAATTTCATCACAACGCTCCATGACTCCTATCATCACAATGCTCTATGGCCCTTGTCATCACAATGCTCAATGCCCACTGTCATCACAATGCTCCATGAGCATATTCATCACAATACTCTATGAGCCGTTTCATCACAATGCTACATGGCCCTTGTCATCACAATGTTCTACGGTGCTTGTCATCACAATGCTGCATGACCCCTGTCATCACAATGCTCCATGGCCCTTGCCATCACAATGCTCCATGAACGCTGTCATCACAATGCCCTATGACCAGTATCATCACAGTGCTCCTTGGCTGTTGTCATGAAAATGCTCCATAACCCCTGTCATCACAGTGAACCATGGCCCTTGTCATCACAATGCTCCCTGACCCATTTCATCACAATGCTCCATGACCACTTTCATTACAGAGCTCCATGACCGCTATCATCACAATGATCCATGACCCCTTTCATCACAGTGTTCCAGTACCATTTTCATCACAATGATCCACGACCCCTATCACCACATTGCTCCATGACACTTAATTTCCCTATGCTCTATGGCCCTTGTCATCACAATGCTCCATGGCCACTGTCATCACAATGCTCCATGACCCGTTTCATCACAATGCTAAATTTCCCTTGTCCTCACAATGCTCCATGGCGCTTGTCATCACAGTGCTGCATGACTCCTGTCATCACACTGCCCTATGACCCCTGTCATCACAAAGCTCCATGGCCCTTGTCATCACAATGCTCCATAACACCTGTCATCACAATACTCCATGCCCTTGTCATGACAATGCTCCATGACCCCTGTCATCACAAGGCTCCGTGGCCCTTGACATCACAATTCTCCATGACACCTGACAACACAATGCTCCAGTACGCCTTTCATCACAATGCTCCAGGACCCCTGTCATCACAATGCACCATGATCCCTTTCATGACAGTAATCCATGACCCCTTTCATCACAATGCTCCAGTATGCCTTTCATCACAATACTCGATGCCCCCTGTCATCACAATGCCCCATGACCCCTCTCCGCAAAATATTCCATGCCCCCTGTAGTCACAATGCTCCATAAGAGCTGTCATCACAATGCTCCATGACCCTTGTCATGACAATGCTACATGGCATTTTTCATCACAATGTTCCATAACCCCTTTCATCACAATTCTTCAAGACAACTTTCATCACAATGCTCCATGACCACTTTCCTCACAATGCTCCTTGGCCTGGGGCATCGCAATGCTCCATGACTCCTTTCATCACAATGCTCCATGGCCACTGAAATCACAATGCTCCATAAGCCATGTCATCACAATGTGCCATGACCCCGTCAAAACAATGCTCCATAACCCCTTTCATCACAATGCTCCGTGACCCACGCCAACACAATTGTCCAGGACCCCTTTCATCACAATGCTCCTTGGCACGTGTCATCACAATGCTCCATGAACAGTATCATCACAATGCACCATGATCCCTCTCATAACAATGCACTATGACACCTGTCATCACAATGCTCCAAGACAACTGTCATCACAATGCCACATGACACCTGTCATCACAATACTCCCTAACCTTTGTTATCACAATGCTCCATGACGCCTTTCATCACAATGCTCCATGGCGCTTGTCATCACAGTGCTGCATGACTCCTGTCATCACACTGCCCTATGACCCCTGTCATCACAAGGCTCCATGGCCCTTGTCATCACAATGCTCCATAACACCTGTCATCACAATCCTCCATGCCCTTGTCATGACAATGCTCCATGACCCCTGTCATCACAAGGCTCCGTGGCCCTTGACATCACAATTCTCCATGACACCTGACAACACAATGCTCCAGTACGCCTTTCATCACAATGCTCCAGGCCCCTTGTCATCACAATGCCCCATGACCCCTCTCAGCAAAATATTCCATGCCCCCTGTAGTCACAATGCTCCATAACAGCTGTCATCACAATGCTCCATGTCCCTTGTCATTACAATGCTCCATGGAATTTTTCATCACAATGTTCCATGACCCCTTTCATCACAATTCTTCAAGACAACTTTCATCACAATGCTCCATGACCACTTTCCTCACAATGCTCCTTGGCCTGGGTCATCGCAATGCTCCATGACTCCTTTCATCACAATGCTCCATGGCCTCTGACATCACAATGCTCCATAAGCAATTTCATCACAATGTGCCATGACCCCGTCAAAACAATGCTCCATAACCCCTTTCATCACAATACTCTGTGACCCACGTCAACACAATTGTCCAGGACCCCTTTCATCACAATGCTCCTTGGCACGTGTCATCACAATGCTCCATGAACAGTATCATCACAATGCACCATGATCCCTCTCATAACAATGCACTATGACAACTGTCATCACAATGCTCCAAGACAACTGTCATCACAATGCCACATGACACCTGTCATCACAATACTCCCTAACCTTTGTCATCACAATGCTCCATGACGCCTTTCATCACAATGCACCATTACCCCTTTCATCACAATTCTCCAGGCCCTCTGTCACCACAATGCTCCATAACCCCTGACATCACAATGGCCAACGACACCTGTCATCACAATTCACCATGGATCTTGTCATAAAAAGGCTCCATGCTCTTGTCATCACAATGATCCAACACCCATGTCATCACAATGCTCAATGACCCCTGTCATCAAAATTCTCCATGAACTTTCATCACCGTGCTCCATGAACATATTCATCACAATGCTCCATGATCCCTTTCATCACAATGCTCTAGGACCAACATCATCACAATGCTCCATGATCACTATCATCACAATGCTCCATGACCCCTTTCATAACGATGCTCCAATACCCCCTTTCATCACAATGCTCCATGGTTCCTGTCATCACAATGCACCAGGACCCATGTCATCACAATCCTCTATGACCCTTGTCATCACAATGTTCCATGGCCCTTGTCATCACAATGCTCCATGACCACATTCATCACAATGCTGCATGACCCGTTTCACCACAATGCTAAGTGGCCCTTGTCATCACAATGCTCCATGGTGCTTGTCATCACAATGTTCCATGCCCCCGTCATCACAATGCGCCATGACCTCTGTCATCACAAGAATCCATGGTCTTTGACATCACAGTGCTCCATGACACCTGTCATCACAATGCTCGATGATTCGTTTCATCACAATGCTCCCTTACACCTGTCATCACAGTGCTCCATGACCCCTTGCATCACAACGCTCCATGACCAATTTCATCACAACGCTCCATGACTCCTATCATCACAATGCTCTATGGCCCTTGTCATCACAATGCTCAATGCCCACTGTCATCACAATGCTCCATGAGCATATTCATCACAATACTCTATGAGCCGTTTCATCACAATGCTACATGGCCCTTGTCATCACAATGTTCTACGGTGCTTGTCATCACAATGCTGCATGACCCCTGTCATCACAATGCTCCATGGCCCTTGCCATCACAATGCTCCATGAACGCTGTCATCACAATGCCCTATGACCAGTATCATCACAGTGCTCCTTGGCTCTTGTCATGAAAATGCTCCATAACCCCTGTCATCACAGTGAACCATGGCCCTTGTCATCACAATGCTCCCTGACCCATTTCATCACAATGCTCCATGACCACTTTCATTACAGAGCTCCATGACCGCTATCATCACAATGATCCATGACCCCTTTAATCACAGTGTTCCAGTACCATTTTCATCACAATGATCCACGACCCCTATCACCACATTGCTCCATGACACTTAATTTCCCTATGCTCTATGGCCCTTGTCATCACAATGCTCCAGGCCCCCTGTCATCACAATGCACCATGATCCCTTTCATGACAGTAATCCATGACCCCTTTCATCACAATGCTCCAGTATGCCTTTCATCACAATACTCGATGCCCCCTGTCATCACAATGCCCCATGACCCCTCTCAGCAAAATATTCCATGCCCCCTGTAGTCACAATGCTCCATAACAGCTGTCATCACAATGCTCCATGACCCTTGTCATGACAATGCTCCATGGCATTTTACATCACAATGTTCCATGACCCCTTTCATCACAATTCTTCAAGACAACTTTCATCACAATGTTCCATGAACACTTTCATCACAATGCTCCTTGGCCTGGGTCATCGCAATGCTCCATGACTCCTTTCATCACAATGCTCCATGGCCTCTGACATCACAATGCTCCATAAGCCATGTCATCACAATGAGCCATGACCCCGTCAAAACAATGCTCCATAACCCCTTTCATCACAATGCTCCGTGACCCACGTCAACACAATTGTCCAGGACCCCTTTCATCACAATGCTCCTTGGCACGTGTCATCAAAATGCTCCATGAACAGCATCATCACAATGCACCATGATCCCTCTCATAACAATGCACTATGACACCTGTCATCACAATGCTCCAAGACAACTGTCATCACAATGCCACATGACTCCTGTCATCACAATATTCCCTGACCTTTGTCATCACAATGCTCCATGACGCCTTTCATCACAATGCACCATTACCCCTTTCATCACAATTCTCCAGGCCCTCTGTCACCACAATGCTCCATAACCCCTGACATCACAATGGCCAACGACACCTGCCATCAAAATTCACCATGGATCTTCTCATCAAAAGGCTCCATGCTCGTGTCATCACAATGATCCAAGACCCGTGTCATCACAATGCTCCATGGCCGGTCTCATCACAGTGCTCCATGACCCCTGTTATCAAAATTCTCCATGAACTTTCATCACAGTGCTCCATGAACACATTCATCACAATGCTCCATGATCCCTTTCATCACAATGCTCTAGGACCAACATCATCACAATGCTCCATGATCGCTATCATCACAATGCTCCATGACCCCTTTCATAACGATGCTCCAATACCCCCTTTCATCACAATGCTCCATGGTTCCTGTCATCACAATGCGCCAGGACCCATGTCATCACAATGCTCTATGACCCTTGTCATCACAATGTTCCATGGCCCTTGTCATCACAATGCTCCATGACCACATTCATCACAATGCTGCATGACCCGTTTCACCACAATGCTAAGTGGCCCTTGTCATCACAATGCTCCATGGTGCTTGTCATCACAATGCTCCATGCCCCCGTCATCACAATGCCCCATGACCCCTGTCATCACAAGAATCCATGGTCTTTGACATCACAGTGCTCCATGACACCTGTCATCACAATGCTCGATGATTCGTTTCATCACAATGCTCCCTTACACCTGTCATCACAGTGCTCCATGACCCCTTGCATCACAACGCTCCATGACCAATTGCATCACAACGCTCCATGACTCCTATCATCACAATGCTCTATGGCCCTTGTCATCACAATGCTCAATGCCCACTGTCATCACAATGCTCCATGAGCATATTCATCACAATACTCTATGAGCCGTTTCATCACAATGCTACATGGCCCTTGTCATCACAATGTTCTACGGTGCTTGTCATCACAATGCTGCATGACCCCTGTCATCACAATGCTCCATGGCCCTTGCCATCACAATGCTCCATGAACGCTGTCATCACAATGCCCTATGACCAGTATCATCACAGTGCTCCTTGGCTCTTGTCATGAAAATGCTCCATAACCCCTGTCATCACAGTGAACCATGGCCCTTGTCATCACAATGCTCCCTGACCCATTTCATCACAATGCTCCATGACCACTTTCATTACAAAGCTCCATGACCGCTATCATCACAATGATCCATGACCCCTTTCATCACAGTGTTCCAGTACCATTTTCATCACAATGATCCACGACCCCTATCACCACAATGCTCCATGACACGTATTTTCACTATGCTCTATGGCCCTTGTCCTCACAATGCTCCATGGCCACTGTCATCACAATGCTCCATGACCCGTTTCATCACAATGCTAAATTTCCCTTGTCCTCACAATGCTCCATGGCGCTTGTCATCACAGTGCTGCATGACTCCTGTCATCACACTGCCCTATGACCCCTGTCATCACAAGGCTCCATGGCCCTTGTCATCACAATGCTCCATAACACCTGTCATCACAATACTCCATGCCCTTGTCATGACAATGCTCCATGACCCCTGTCATCACAAGGCTCCGTGGCCCTTGACATCACAATTCTCCATGACACCTGACAACACAATGTTCCAGTACGCCTTTTATCACAATGCTCCAGGACCCCTGTCATCACAATGCACCATGATCCCTTTCATGACAGTAATCCATGACCCCTTTCATCACAATGCTCCAGTATGCCTTTCATCACAATACTCGATGCCCCCTGTCATCACAATGCCCCATGACCCCTCTCCGCAAAATATTCCATGCCCCCTGTAGTCACAATGCTCCATAACAGCTGTCATCACAATGCTCCATGAACCTTGTCATTACAATGCTCCATGGCATTTTTCATCACAATGTTCCATGACCCCTTTCATCACAATTCTTCAAGACAACTTTCATCACAATGCTCCATGACCACTTTCCTCACAATGCTCCTTGGCCTGGGTCATCGCAATGCTCCATGACTCCTTTCATCACAATGCTCCATGGCCTCTGACATCACAATGCTCCATAAGCAATTTCATCACAATGTGCCATGACCCCTTCAAAACAATGCTCCATAACCCCTTTCATCACAATACTCCGTGACCCACGTCAACACAATTGTCCAGGACCCCTTTCATCACAATGCTCCTTGGCACGTGTCATCACAATGCTCCATGAACAGTATCATCACAATGCACCATGATCCCTCTCATAACAATGCACTATGACAACTGTCATCACAATGCTCCAAGACAACTGTCATCACAATGCCACATGACACCTGTCATCACAATACTCCCTAAACTTTGTCATCACAATGCTCCATGACGCCTTTCATCACAATGCACCATTACCCCTTTCATCACAATTCTCCAGGCCCTCTGTCACCACAATGCTCCATAACCCCTGACATCACAATGGCCAACGACACCTGTCATCACAATTCACCATGGATCTTGTCATAAAAAGGCTCCATGCTCTTGTCATCACAATGATCCAACACCCATGTCATCACAATGCTCAATGACCCCTGTCATCAAAATTCTCCATGAACTTTCATCACAGTGCTCCATGAACATATTCATCACAATGCTCCATGATCCCTTTCATCACAATGCTCTAGGACCAACATCATCACAATGCTCCATGATCACTATCATCACAATGCTCCATGACCCCTTTCATAACGATGCTCCAATACCCCCTTTCATCACAATGCTCCATGGTTCCTGTCATCACAATGCACCAGGACCCATGTCATCACAATGCTCTATGACCCTTGTCATCACAATGTTCCATGGCCCTTGTCATCACAATGCTCCATGACCACATTCATCACAATGCTGCATGACCCGTTTCACCACAATGCTAAGTGGCCCTTGTCATCACAATGCTCCATGGTGCTTGTCATCACAATGTTCCATGCCCCCGTCATCACAATGCGCCATGACGTCTGTCATCACAAGAATCCATGGTCTTTGACATCACAGTGCTCCATGACACCTGTCATCACAATGCTCGATGATTCGTTTCATCACAATGCTCCCTTACACCTGTCATCACAGTGCTCCATGACCCATTGCATCACAACGCTCCATGACCAATTTCATCACAACGCTCCATGACTCCTATCATCACAATGCTCTATGGCCCTTGTCATCACAATGCTCAATTCCCACTGTCATCACAATGCTCCATGAGCATATTCATCACAATACTCTATGAGCCGTTTCATCACAATGCTACATGGCCCTTGTCATCACAATGTTCTACGGTGCTTGTCATCACAATGCTGCATGACCCCTGTCATCACAATGCTCCATGGCCCTTGCCATCACAATGCTCCATGAACGCTGTCATCACAATGCCCTATGACCAGTATCATCACAGTGCTCCTTGGCTGTTGTCATGAAAATGCTCCATAACCCCTGTCATCACAGTGAACCATGGCCCTTGTCATCACAGTGAACCATGGCCCTTGTCATCACAATGCTCCCTGACCCATTTCATCACAATGCTCCATGACCACTTTCATTACAGAGCTCCATGACCGCTATCATCACAATGATCCATGACCCCTTTCATCACAGTGTTCCAGTACCATTTTCATCACAATGATCCACGACCCCTATCACCACATTGCTCCATGACACTTAATTTCCCTATGCTCTATGGCCCTTGTCATCACAATGCTCCAGGCCCCCTGTCATCACAATGCTCCTTGGCCACTGTCATCACAATGCTCCATGACCCGTTTCATCACAATGCTAAATTTCCCTTGTCATCACAATGCTCCATGGCGCTTGTCATCACAGTGCTGCATGACTCCTGTCATCACACTGCCCTATGACTCCTGTCATCACAAGGCTCCATGGCCCTTGTCATCACAATGCTCCATAACACCTGTCATCACAATCCTCCATGCCCTTGTCATGACAATGCTCCATGACCCCTGTCATCACAAGGCTCCGTGGCCCTTGACATCACAATTCTCCATGACACCTGAAAACACAATGCTCCAGTACGCCTTTCATCACAATGCTCCAGGCCCCCTGTCATCACAATGCACCATGATCCCTTTCATGACAGTAATCCATGACCCCTTTCATGACAATGCTCCAGTATGCCTTTCATCACAATACTCGATGCCCCCTGTCATCACAATGCCCCATGACCCCTCTCAGCAAAATATTCCATGCCCCCTGTAGTCACAATGCTCCATAACAGCTGTCATCACAATGCTCCATGACCCTTGTCATGACAATGCTCCATGGCATTTTACATCACAATGTTCCATGACCCCTTTCATCACAATTCTTCAAGACAACTTTCATCACAATGTTCCATGAACACTTTCATCACAATGCTCCTTGGCCTGGGTCATCGCAATGCTCCATGACTCCTTTCATCACAATGCTCCATGGCCTCTGACATCACAATGCTCCATAAGCCATGTCATCACAATGAGCCATGACCCCGTCAAAACAATGCTCCATAACCCCTTTCATCACAATGCTCCGTGACCCACGTCAACACAATTGTCCAGGACCCCTTTCATCACAATGCTCCTTGGCACGTGTCATCAAAATGCTCCATGAACAGCATCATCACAATGCACCATGATCCCTCTCATAACAATGCACTATGACACCTGTCATCACAATGCTCCAAGACAACTGTCATCACAATGCCACATGACTCCTGTCATCACAATATTCCCTGACCTTTGTCATCACAATGCTCCATGACGCCTTTCATCACAATGCACCATTACCCCTTTCATCACAATTCTCCAGGCCCTCTGTCACCACAATGCTCCATAACCCCTGACATCACAATGGCCAACGACACCTGCCATCAAAATTCACCATGGATCTTCTCATCAAAAGGCTCCATGCTCGTGTCATCACAATGATCCAAGACCCGTGTCATCACAATGCTCCATGGCCGGTCTCATCACAGTGCTCCATGACCCCTGTTATCAAAATTCTCCATGAACTTTCATCACAGTGCTCCATGAACACATTCATCACAATGCTCCATGATCCCTTTCATCACAATGCTCTAGGACCAACATCATCACAATGCTCCATGATCGCTATCATCACAATGCTCCATGACCCCTTTCATAACGATGCTCCAATACCCCCTTTCATCACAATGCTCCATGGTTCCTGTCATCACAATGCGCCAGGACCCATGTCATCACAATGCTCTATGACCCTTGTCATCACAATGTTCCATGGCCCTTGTCATCACAATGCTCCATGACCACATTCATCACAATGCTGCATGACCCGTTTCACCACAATGCTAAGTGGCCCTTGTCATCACAATGCTCCATGGTGCTTGTCATCACAATGCTCCATGCCCCCGTCATCACAATGCCCCATGACCCCTGTCATCACAAGAATCCATGGTCTTTGACATCACAGTGCTCCATGACACCTGTCATCACAATGCTCGATGATTCGTTTCATCACAATGCTCCCTTACACCTGTCATCACAGTGCTCCATGACCCCTTGCATCACAACGCTCCATGACCAATTGCATCACAACGCTCCATGACTCCTATCATCACAATGCTCTATGGCCCTTGTCATCACAATGCTCAATGCCCACTGTCATCACAATGCTCCATGAGCATATTCATCACAATACTCTATGAGCCGTTTCATCACAATGCTACATGGCCCTTGTCATCACAATGTTCTACGGTGCTTGTCATCACAATGCTGCATGACCCCTGTCATCACAATGCTCCATGGCCCTTGCCATCACAATGCTCCATGAACGCTGTCATCACAGTGCCCTATGACCAGTATCATCACAGTGCTCCTTGGCTCTTGTCATGAAAATGCTCCATAACCCCTGTCATCACAGTGAACCATGGCCCTTGTCATCACAATGCTCCCTGACCCATTTCATCACAATGCTCCATGACCACTTTCATTACAAAGCTCCATGACCGCTATCATCACAATGATCCATGACCCCTTTCATCACAGTGTTCCAGTACCATTTTCATCACAATGATCCACGACCCCTATCACCACAATGCTCCATGACACGTATTTTCACTATGCTCTATGGCCCTTGTCCTCACAATGCTCCATGGCCACTGTCATCACAATGCTCCATGACCCGTTTCATCACAATGCTAAATTTCCCTTGTCCTCACAATGCTCCATGGCGCTTGTCATCACAGTGCTGCATGACTCCTGTCATCACACTGCCCTATGACCCCTGTCATCACAAGGCTCCATGGCCCTTGTCATCACAATGCTCCATAACACCTGTCATCACAATACTCCATGCCCTTGTCATGACAATGCTCCATGACCCCTGTCATCACAAGGCTCCGTGGCCCTTGACATCACAATTCTCCATGACACCTGACAACACAATGTTCCAGTACGCCTTTTATCACAATGCTCCAGGACCCCTGTCATCACAATGCACCATGATCCCTTTCATGACAGTAATCCATGACCCCTTTCATCACAATGCTCCAGTATGCCTTTCATCACAATACTCGATGCCCCCTGTCATCACAATGCCCCATGACCCCTCTCCGCAAAATATTCCATGCCCCCTGTAGTCACAATGCTCCATAACAGCTGTCATCACAATGCTCCATGACCCTTGTCATTACAATGCTCCATGGAATTTTTCATCACAATGTTCCATGACCCCTTTCTTCACAATTCTTCAAGACAACTTTCATCACAATGCTCCATGACCACTTTCCTCACAATGCTCCTTGGCCTGGGTCATCGCAATGCTCCATGACTCCTTTCATCACAATGCTCCATGGCCTCTGACATCACAATGCTCCATAAGCAATTTCATCACAATGTGCCATGACCCCGTCAAAACAATGCTCCATAACCCCTTTCATCACAATACTCCGTGACGCACGTCAACACAATTGTCCAGGACCCCTTTCATCACAATGCTCCTTGGCACGTGTCATCACAATGCTCCATGAACAGTATCATCACAATGCACCATGATCCCTCTCATAACAATGCACTATGACAACTGTCATCACAATGCTCCAAGACAACTGTCATCACAATGCCACATGACACCTGTCATCACAATACTCCCTAAACTTTGTCATCACAATGCTCCATGACGCCTTTCATCACAATGCACCATTACCCCTTTCATCACAATTCTCCAGGCCCTCTGTCACCACAATGCTCCATAACCCCTGACATCACAATGGCCAACGACACCTGTCATCACAATTCACCATGGATCTTGTCATAAAAAGGCTCCATGCTCTTGTCATCACAATGATCCAACACCCATGTCATCACAATGCTCAATGACCCCTGTCATCAAAATTCTCCATGAACTTTCATCACCGTGCTCCATGAACATATTCATCACAATGCTCCATGATCCCTTTCATCACAATGCTCTAGGACCAACATCATCACAATGCTCCATGATCACTATCATCACAATGCTCCATGACCCCTTTCATAACGATGCTCCAATACCCCCTTTCATCACAATGCTCCATGGTTCCTGTCATCACAATGCACCAGGACCCATGTCATCACAATGCTCTATGACCCTTGTCATCACAATGTTCCATGGCCCTTGTCATCACAATGCTCCATGACCACATTCATCACAATGCTGCATGACCCGTTTCACCACAATGCTAAGTGGCCCTTGTCATCACAATGCTCCATGGTGCTTGTCATCACAATGTTCCATGCCCCCGTCATCACAATGCGCCATGACCTCTGTCATCACAAGAATCCATGGTCTTTGACATCACAGTGCTCCATGACACCTGTCATCACAATGCTCGATGATTCGTTTCATCACAATGCTCCCTTACACCTGTCATCACAGTGCTCCATGACCCCTTGCATCACAACGCTCCATGACCAATTTCATCACAACGCTCCATGACTCCTATCATCACAATGCTCTATGGCCCTTGTCATCACAATGCTCAATTCCCACTGTCATCACAATGCTCCATGAGCATATTCATCACAATACTCTATGAGCCGTTTCATCACAATGCTACATGGCCCTTGTCATCACAATGTTCTACGGTGCTTGTCATCACAATGCTGCATGACCCCTGTCATCACAATGCTCCATGGCCCTTGCCATCACAATGCTCCATGAACGCTGTCATCACAATGCCCTATGACCAGTATCATCACAGTGCTCCTTGGCTGTTGTCATGAAAATGCTCCATAACCCCTGTCATCACAGTGAACCATGGCCCTTGTCATCACAGTGAACCATGGCCCTTGTCATCACAATGCTCCCTGACCCATTTCATCACAATGCTCCATGACCACTTTCATTACAGAGCTCCATGACCGCTATCATCACAATGATCCATGACCCCTTTCATCACAGTGTTCCAGTACCATTTTCATCACAATGATCCACGACCCCTATCACCACATTGCTCCATGACACTTAATTTCCCTATGCTCTATGGCCCTTGTCATCACAATGCTCCATGGCCACTGTCACCACAATGCTCCATGACCCGTTTCATCACAATGCTAAATTTCCCTTGTCATCACAATGCTCCATGGCGCTTGTCATCACAGTGCTGCATGACTCCTGTCATCACACTGCCCTATGACCCCTGTCATCACAAGGCTCCATGGCCCTTGTCATCACAATGCTCCATAACACCTGTCATCACAATCCTCCATGCCCTTGTCATGACAATGCTCCATGACCCCTGTCATCACAAGGCTCCGTGGCCCTTGACATCACAATTCTCCATGACACCTGAAAACACAATGCTCCAGTACGCCTTTCATCACAATGCTCCAGGCCCCCTGTCATCACAATGCACCATGATCCCTTTCATGACAGTAATCCATGACCCCTTTCATGACAATGCTCCAGTATGCCTTTCATCACAATACTCGATGCCCCCTGTCATCACAATGCCCCATGACCCCTCTCAGCAAAATATTCCATGCCCCCTGTAGTCACAATGCTCCATAACAGCTGTCATCACAATGCTCCATGACCCTTGTCATGACAATGCTCCATGGCATTTTACATCACAATGTTCCATGACACCTTTCATCACAATTCTTCAAGACAACTTTCATCACAATGTTCCATGAACACTTTCATCACAATGCTCCTTGGCCTGGGTCATCGCAATGCTCCATGACTCCTTTCATCACAATGCTCCATGGCCTCTGACATCACAATGCTCCATAAGCCATGTCATCACAATGAGCCATGACCCCGTCAAAACAATGCTCCATAACCCCTTTCATCACAATGCTCCGTGACCCACGTCAACACAATTGTCCAGGACCCCTTTCATCACAATGCTCCTTGGCACGTGTCATCACAATGCTCCATGAACAGCATCATCACAATGCACCATGATCCCTCTCATAACAATGCACTATGACACCTGTCATCACAATGCTCCAAGACAACTGTCATCACAATGCCACATGACTCCTGTCATCACAATATTCCCTGACCTTTGTCATCACAATGCTCCATGACGCCTTTCATCACAATGCACCATTACCCCTTTCATCACAATTCTCCAGGCCCTCTGTCACCACAATGCTCCATAACCCCTGACATCACAATGGCCAACGACACCTGCCATCAAAATTCACCATGGATCTTCTCATCAAAAGGCTCCATGCTCGTGTCATCACAATGATCCAAGACCCGTGTCATCACAATGCTCCATGGCCGGTCTCATCACAGTGCTCCATGACCCCTGTTATCAAAATTCTCCATGAACTTTCATCACAGTGCTCCATGAACACATTCATCACAATGCTCCATGATTCCTTTCATCACAATGCTCTAGGACCAACATCATCACAATGCTCCATGATCGCTATCATCACAATGCTCCATGACCCCTTTCATAACGATGCTCCAATACCCCCTTTCATCACAATGCTCCATGGTTCCTGTCATCACAATGCGCCAGGACCCATGTCATCACAATGCTCTATGACCCTTGTCATCACAATGTTCCATGGCCCTTGTCATCACAATGCTCCATGACCACATTCATCACAATGCTGCATGACCCGTTTCACCACAATGCTAAGTGGCCCTTGTCATCACAATGCTCCATGGTGCTTGTCATCACAATGCTCCATGCCCCCGTCATCACAATGCCCCATGACCCCTGTCATCACAAGAATCCATGGTCTTTGACATCACAGTGCTCCATGACACCTGTCATCACAATGCTCGATGATTCGTTTCATCACAATGCTCCCTTACCCCTGTCATCACAGTGCTCCATGACCCCTTGCATCACAACGCTCCATGACCAATTGCATCACAACGCTCCATGACTCCTATCATCACAATGCTCTATGGCCCTTGTCATCACAATGCTCAATGCCCACTGTCATCACAATGCTCCATGAGCACATTCATCACAATACTCTATGAGCCGTTTCATCACAATGCTAAATGGCCCTTGTCATCCCAATGTTCTACGGTGCTTGTCATCACAATGCTGCATGACCCCTGTCATCACAATGCTCCATGGCCCTTGCCATCACAATGCTCCATGAACACTGTCATCACAATGCCCTATGACCAGTATCATCACAGTGCTCCTTGGCTGTTGTCATGAAAATGCTCCATAACCCCTGTCATCACAGTGACCCATGGCCCTTGGCATCACAATGCTCCCTGACCCATTTCATCACAATGCTCCATGACCACTTTCATTACAGAGCTCCATGACTGCTATCATCACAATGATCCATGACCCCTTTCATCACAGTGTTCCAGTACCATTTTCATCACAATGATCCACGACCCCTATCACCACTATGCTCCATGACACGTATTTTCACTATGCTCTATGGCCCTTGTCATCACAATGCTCCATGTCCACTGTCATCACAATGCTCCATGACCCGTTTCATCACAATGCTAAATTTCCCTTGTCATCACAATGCTCCATGGCGCTTGTCATCACAGTGCTGCATGACTCCTGTCATCACACTGCCCTATGACCCCTGTCATCACAAGGCTCCGTGGCCCTTGTCATGACAATGCTCCATGGCATTTTTCATCACAATGTTCCATGCCCCCTTTCATCACAATTCTTCAAGACAACTTTCATCACAATGCTCCATGACCACTTTCATCACAATGCTGCTTGGCCTGGGTCATCGCAATGCTCCATGACACCTTTCATCACAATGCTCCGTGACCCATGTCAACACAATTGTCCAGGACCCCTTTCATCACAGTGCTCCTTGGCACGTGTCATCACAAAGCTCCATGAACAGTATCATCACAATGCACCATGATCCCTTTCATAACAATGCACTATGACACCTGTCATCACAATGCTCCAAGACAATTGTCATCACAATGCCACATGACACCTGTCATCACAATACTCCCTGACCTTTGTCATCACAATGCTCCATGACGCCTTTCATCACAATGCACCATTACCCCTTTCATCACAATTCTCCAGGCCCTCTGTCACCACAATGCTCCATAACCCCTGACATCACAATGGCCAATGACACCTGTCATCACATTTCACCATGGATCTTGTCATCAAAAGGCTCCATGCTCGTGTCATCACAATGATCTAAGACCCGGGTCATCACAATGCTCCATGGCCGGTCTCATCACAGTGCTCCATGACCCCTGTCATCAAAATTCTCCATGAACTTTCATCACAGTGCTCCATGAACATATTCATCACAATGCTCCATGATCCCTTTCATCACAATGCTCTAGGACCAACATCATCACAATGCTCCATGATCGCTATCATCACAATGCTCCATGACCCCTTTCATAACGATGCTCCAATACCCCCTTTCATCACAATGCTCCATGGTTCCTGTCATCACAATGCGCCAGGACCCATGTCATCACAATGCTCTATGACCCTTGTCATCACAATGTTCCATGGCCCTTGTCATCACAATGCTCCATGACCACTTTCATCACAATGCTGCATGACCCGTTTCACCACAATGCTAAGTGGCCCTTGTCATCACAATGCTCCATGGTGCTTGTCATCACAATGCTCCATGCCCCCGTCATCACAATGCCCCATGACCCCTGTCATCACAAGAATCCATGGTCTTTGACATCACAGTGCTCCATGACACCTGTCATCACAATGCTCGATGATTCGTTTCATCACAATGCTCCCTTACACCTGTCATCACAGTGCTCCATGACCCCTTGCATCACAACGCTCCATGACCAATTGCATCACAACGCTCCATGACTCCTATCATCACAATGCTCTATGGCACTTGTCATCACAATGCTCAATGCCCACTGTCATCACAATGCTCCATGAGCACATTCATCACAATACTCTATGAGCCGTTTCATCACAATCCTAAATGGCCCTTGTCATCCCAATGTTCTACGGTGCTTGTCATCACAATGCTGCATGACCCCTGTCATCACAATTCTCCATGGCCCTTGCCATCACAATGCTCCATGAACGCTGTCATCACAATGCCCTATGACCAGTATCATCACAGTGCTCCTTGGCTGTTGTCATGAAAATGCTCCATAACCCCTGTCATCACAGTGAACCATGGCCCTTGTCATCACAATGCTCCCTGACCCATTTCATCACAATGCTCCATGACCACTTTCATTACAAAGCTCCATGACCGCTATCATCACAATGATCCATGACCCCTTTCATCACAGTGTTCCAGTACCATTTTCATCACAATGATCCACGACCCCTATCACCACAATGCTCCATGACACGTATTTTCACTATGCTCTATGGCCCTTGTCCTCACAATGCTCCATGGCCACTGTCATCACAATGCTCCATGACCCGTTTCATCACAATGCTAAATTTCCCTTGTCCTCACAATGCTCCATGGCGCTTGTCATCACAGTGCTGCATGACTCCTGTCATCACACTGCCCTATGACCCCTGTCATCACAAGGCTCCATGGCCCTTGTCATCACAATGCTCCATAACACCTGTCATCACAATACTCCATGCCCTTGTCATGACAATGCTCCATGACCCCTGTTATCACAAGGCTCCGTGGCCCTTGACATCACAATTCTCCATGACACCTGACAACACAATGCTCCAGTACGCCTTTCATCACAATGCTCCAGGACCCCTGTCATCACAATGCCCCATGACCCCTCTCAGCAAAATATTCCATGCCCCCTGTAGTCACAATTCTCCATAACAGCTGTCATCACAATGCTCCATGACCCTTGTCATTACAATGCTCCATGGAATTTTTCATCACAATGTTCCATGACCCCTTTCCTCACAATTCTTCAAGACAACTTTCATCACAATGCTCCATGACCACTTTCCTCACAATGCTCCTTGGCCTGGGTCATCGCAATGCTCTATGACTCCTTTCATCACAATGCTCCATGGCCTCTGACATCACAATGCTCCATAAGCAATGTCATCACAATGTGCCATGACCCCGTCTAAACAATGCTCCATAACCCCTTTCATCACAATACTCCGTGACCCACGTCAACACAATTGTCCAGGACCCCTTTCATCACAATGCTCCTTGGCACGTGTCATCACAATGCTCCATGAACAGTATCATCACAATGCACCATGATCCCTCTCATAACAATGCACTATGACACCTGTCATCACAATGCTCCAAGACAACTGTCATCACAATGCCACATGACACCTGTCATCACAATACTCCCTAACCTTTGTCATCACAATGCTCCATGACGCCTTTCATCACAATGCACCATTACCCCTTTCATCACAATTCTCCAGGCCCTCTTTCACCACAATGCTCCATAATCCCTGACATCACAATGGCCAACGACACCTGTCATCACAATTCACCATGGATCTTGTCATAAAAAGGCTCCATGCTCTTGTCATCACAATGATCCAACACCCGTGTCATCACAATGCTCAAAGACCCCTGTCATCAAAATTCTCCATGAACTTTCATCACCGTGCTCCATGAACATATTCATCACAATGCTCCATGATCCCTTTCATCACAATGCTCTAGGACCAACATCATCACAATGCTCCATGATCACTATCATCACAATGCTCCATGACCACTTTCATAACGATGCTCCAATACCCCCTTTCATCACAATGCTCCATGGTTCCTGTCATCACAATGCACCAGGACCCATATCATCACAATGCTCTATGACCCTTGTCATCACAATGTTCCATGGCCCCTTTCATCACAGTGTTCCAGTACCATTTTCATCACAATGATCCACGACCGCTATCACCACAATGCTCCATGACACGTATTTTCACTATGCTCTATGGCCCTTGTCATCAAAATGCTCCATGGCCACTGTCATCACAATGCTCCATGACCCGTTTCATCACAATGCTAAATTTCCCTTGTCCTCACAATGCTCCATGGCGCTTGTCATCACAGTGCTGCATGACTCCTGTCATCACACTGCCCTATGACCCCTGTCATCACAAGGCTCCATTGCCCTTGTCATCACAATGCTCCATAACACCTGTCATCACAAAACTCCATGCCCTTGTCATGACAATGCTCCATGACCCCTGTCATCACAAGGCTCCGTGGCCCTTGACATCACAATTCTCCATGACACCTGACAACACAATGCTCCAGTACGCCTTTCATCACAATGCTCCAGGACCCCTGTCATCACAATGCACCATGATCCCTTTCATGACAGTAATCCATGACCCCTTTCATCACAATGCTCCAGTATGCCTTTCATCACAATACTCGATGCCCCCTGTCATCACAATGCCCCATGACCCCTCTTCGCAAAATATTCCATGCCCCCTGTAGTCACAATGCTCCATAACAGCTGTCATCACAATGCTCCATGACCCTTGTCATGACAATGCTCCATGGCATTTTTCATCACAATGTTCCATGACCCCTTTCATCACAATTCTTCAAGACAACTTTCATCACAATGCTCCATGACCACTTTCCTCACAATGCTCCTTGGCCTGGGTCATCGCAATGCTCCATGACTCCTTTCATCACAATGCTCCATGGCCTATGACATCACAATGCTCCATAAGCAATGTCATCACAATGTGCCATGACCCCGTCAAAACAATGCTCCATAACCCCTTTCATCACAATGCTCCGTGACCCACGCCAACACAATTGTCCAGGACCCCTTTCATCACAATGCTCCTTGGCACGTCTCATCACAATGCTCCATGAACAGTATCATCACAATGCACCATGATCCCTCTCATAACAATGCACTATGACACCTGTCATCACAATGCTCCAAGACAACTGTCATCACAATGCCACATGACACCTGTCATCACAATACTCCCTAACCTTTGTTATCACAATGCTCCATGACGCCTTTCATCACAATGCTCCATGGCGCTTGTCATCACAGTTCTGCATGACTCCTGTCATCACACTGCCCTATGACCCCTGTCACCACAAGGCTCCATGGCCCTTGTCATCACAATGCTCCATAACACCTGTCATCACAATCCTCCATGCCCTTGTCATGACAATGCTCCATGACCCCTGTCATCAGAAGGCTCCGTGGCCCTTGACATCACAGTTCTCCATGACACCGGACAACACAATGCTCCAGTACGCCTTTCATCACAATGCTCCAGGCCCCTTGACATCACAATGCCCCATGACCCCTCTCAGCAAAATATTCCATGCCCCCTGTAGTCACAATTCTCCATAACAGCTGTCATCACAATGCTCCATGATCCTTGTCATTACAATGCTCCATGGAATTTTTCATCACAATGTTCCATGACGCCTTTCATCACAATTCTTCAAGACAACTTTCATCACAATGCTCCATGACCACTTTCCTCACAATGCTCCTTGGCCTGGGTCATCGCAATGCTCCATGACTCCTTTCATCACAATGCTCCATGGCCTCTGACATCACAATGCTCCATAAGCAATGTCATCACAATGTGCCATGACTCCGTCAAAACAATGCTCCATAACCCCTTTCATCACAATACTCCGTGACCCACGTCAACACAATTCTCCAGGACCTCTTTCATCACAATGCTCCTTGCACGTGTCATCACAATGCTCCATGAACAGTATCATCACAATGCACCATGATCCCTCTCATAACAATGCACTATGACAACTGTCATCACAATGCTCCAAGACAACTGTCATCACAATGCCACATGACACCTGTCATCACAATACTCCCTAACCTTTGTCATCACAATGCTCCATGACGCCTTTCATCACAATGCACCATTACCCCTTTCATCACAATTCTGCAGGCCCTCTGTCACCACAATGCTCCATAACCCCTGACATCACAATGGCCAACGACACCTGTCATCACAATTCACCATGGATCTTGTCATAAAAAGGCTCCATGCTCTTGTCATCACAATGATCCAACACCCGTGTCATCACAATGCTCAAAGACCCCTGTCATCAAAATTCTCCATGAACTTTCATCACCGTGCTCCATGAACATATTCATCACAATGCTCCATGATCCCTTTCATCACAATGCTCTAGGACCAACATCATCACAATGCTCCATGATCACTATCATCACAATGCTCCATGACCCCTTTCATAACGATGCTCCAATACCCCCTTTCATCAAAATGCTCCATGGTTCCTGTCATCACAATGCACCAGGACCCATATCATCACAATGCTCTATGACCCTTGTCATCACAATGTTCCATGGCCCTTGTTATCACAATGCTCCATGACCACATTCATCACAATGCTGCATGACCCGTTTCACCACAATGCTAAGTGGCCCTTGTCATCACAATGCTCCATGGTGCTTGTCAACACAATGTTCCATGCCCCCGTCATCACAATGCGCCATGACCTCTGTCATCACAAGAATCCATGGTCTTTGACATCACAGTACTCCATGACACCTGTCATCACAATGCTCGATGATTCGTTTCATCACAATGCTCCCTTACACCTGTCATCACAGTGCTCCATGACCCCTTGCATCACAACACTCCATGACCAATTTCATCACAACGCTCCATGACTCCTATCATCACAATGCTCTATGGCCCTTGTCATCACAATGCTCAATGCCCACTGTCATCACAATGCTCCATAAGCATATTCATCACAATACTCTATGAGCCGTTTCATCACAATGCTACATGGCCCTTGTCATCACAATGTTCTACGGTGCTTGTCATCACAATGCTGCATGACCCCTGTCATCACAATGCTCCATGGCCCTTGCCATCACAATGCTCCATGAACGCTGTCATCACAATGCCCTATGACCAGTATCATCACAGTGCTCCTTGGCTGTTGTCATGAAAATGCTCCATAACCCCTGTCATCACAGTGAACCATGGCCCCTGTCATCACAATGCTCCCTTAACCATTTCATCACAATGCTCCATGACCACTTTCAGTACAAAGCTCCATGACCGCTATCATCACAATGATCCATGACCCCTTTCATCACAGTGTTCCAGTACCATTTTCATCACAATGATCCACGACCCCTATCACCACAATGCTCCATGACACGTATTTTCACTATGCTCTATGGCCCTTGTCATCACAATGCTCCATGGCCACTGTCATCACAATGCTCCATGACCCGTTTCATCACAATGCTAAATTTCCCTTGTCCTCACAATGCTCCATGGCGCTTGTCATCACAGTGCTGCATGACTCCTGTCATCACACTGCCCTATGACCCCTGTCATCACAAGGCTCCATGGCCCTTGTCATCACAATGCTCCATAACACCTGTCATCACAAAACTCCATGCCCTTGTCATGACAATGCTCCATGACCCCTGTCATCACAAGGCTCCGTGGCCCTTGACATCACAATTCTCCATGACACCTGACAACACAATGCTCCAGTACGCCTTTCATCACAATGCTCCAGGACCCCTGTCATCACAATGCACCATGATCCCTTTCATGACAGTAATCCATGACCCCTTTCATCACAATGCTCCAGTATGCCTTTCATCACAATACTCGATGCCCCCTGTCATCACAATGCCCCATGACCCCTCTCCGCAAAATATTCCTTGCCCCCTGTAGTCACAATGCTCCATAACAGCTGTCATCACAATGCTCCATGACCCTTGTCATGACAATGCTCCATGGCATTTTTCATCACAATGTTCCATGACCCCTTTCATCACAATTCTTCAAGACAACTTTCATCACAATGCTCCATGACCACTTTCCTCACAATGCTCCTTGGCCTGGGTCATCGCAATGCTCCATGACGCCTTTCATCACAATGCTCCATGGCGCTTGTCATCACAGTTCTGCATGACTCCTGTCATCACACTGCCCTATGACCCCTGTCACCACAAGGCTCCATGGCCCTTGTCATCACAATGCTCCATAACACCTGTCATCACAATCCTCCATGCCCTTGTCATGACAATGCTCCATGACCCCTGTCATCAGAAGGCTCCGTGGCCCTTGACATCACAGTTCTCCATGACACCTGACAACACAATGCTCCAGTACGCCTTTCATCACAATGCTCCAGGCCCCTTGACATCACAATGCCCCATGACCCCTCTCAGCAAAATATTCCATGCCCCCTGTAGTCACAATTCTCCATAACAGCTGTCATCACAATGCTCCATGATCCTTGTCATTACAATGCTCCATGGAATTTTTCATCACAATGTTCCATGACCCCTTTCATCACAATTCTTCAAGACAACTTTCATCACAATGCTCCATGACCACTTTCCTCACAATGCTCCTTGGCCTGGGTCATCGCAATGCTCCATGACTCCTTTCATCACAATGCTCCATGGCCTCTGACATCACAATGCTCCATAAGCAATGTCATCACAATGTGCCATGACCCCGTCAAAACAATGCTCCATAACCCCTTTCATCACAATACTCCGTGACCCACGTCAACACAATTCTCCAGGACCCCTTTCATCACAATGCTCCTTGCACGTGTCATCACAATGCTCCATGAACAGTATCATCACAATGCACCATGATCCCTCTCATAACAATGCACTATGACAACTGTCATCACAATGCTCCAAGACAACTGTCATCACAATGCCACATGACACCTGTCATCACAATACTCCCTAACCTTTGTCATCACAATGCTCCATGACGCCTTTCCTCACAATGCACCATTACCCCTTTCATCACAATTCTCCAGGCCCTCTGTCACCACAATGCTCCATAACCCCTGACATCACAATGGCCAACGACACCTGTCATCACAATTCACCATGGATCTTGTCATAAAAAGGCTCCATGCTCTTGTCATCACAATGATCCAACACCCGTGTCATCACAATGCTCAAAGACCCCTGTCATCAAAATTCTCCATGAACTTTCATCACCGTGCTCCATGAACATATTCATCACAATGCTCCATGATCCCTTTCATCACAATGCTCTAGGACCAACATCATCACAATGCTCCATGATCACTATCATCACAATGCTCCATGACCACTTTCATAACGATGCTCCAATACCCCCTTTCATCACAATGCTCCATGGTTCCTGTCATCACAATGCACCAGGACCCATATCATCACAATGCTCTATGACCCTTGTCATCACAATGTTCCATGGCCCTTGTCATCACAATGCTCCATGACCACATTCATCACAATGCTGCATGACCCGTTTCACCACAATGCTAAGTGGCCCTTGTCATCACAATGCTCCATGGTGCTTGTCATCACAATGTTCCATGCCCCCGTCATCACAATGCGCCATGACCTCTGTCATCACAAGAATCCATGGTCTTTGACATCACAGTGCTCCATGACACCTGTCATCACAATGCTCGATGATTCGTTTCATCACAATGCTCCCTTACACCTGTCATCACAGTGCTCCATGACCCCTTGCATCACAACGCTCCATGACCAATTGCATCACAACGCTCCATGACTCCTATCATCACAATGCTCTATGGCCCTTGTCATCACAATGCTCAATGCCCACTGTCATCACAATGCTCCATGAGCATATTCATCACAATACTCTATGAGCCGTTTCATCACAATGCTACATGGCCCTTGTCATCACAATGTTCTACGGTGCTTGTCATCACAATGCTGCATGACCCCTGTCATCACAATGCTCCATGGCCCTTGCCATCACAATGCTCCATGAACGCTGTCATCACAATGCCCTATGACCAGTATCATCACAGTGCTCCTTGGCTGTTGTCATGAAAATGCTCCATAACCCCTGTCATCACAGTGAACCATGACCCCTGTCATCACAATGCTCCCTGACCCATTTCATCACAATGCTCCATGACCACTTTCAGTACAGAGCTCCATGATTGCTATCATCACAATGATACATGACCCCTTTCACCACAGTGTTCCAGTACCATTTTCATCACAATGATCCACGACCCCTATCACCACATTGCTCCATGACATTTATTTTCACTATGATCTATGGCCCAAGTCATCACAATGCTCCATGGCCACTGTCATCACAATGCTCCATGACCCGTTTCATCACAATGCTAAATTTCCCTTGTCATCACAATGCTCCATGGCGCTTGTCATCACAGTGCTGCATGACTCCTGTCATCACACTGCCCTATGACCCCTGTCATCACAGGGCTCCATGGCCCTTGTCATCACAATGCTCCATAACACCTGTCATCACAATCCTCCATGCCCTTGTCATGACAATGCTCCATGAACCCTGTCATCACAAGGCTCCGTGGCCCTTGACATCACAATTCTCCCTGACACCTGACAACACAATGCTCCAGTACGCCTTTCATCACAATGCTCCAGGCCCCCTGTCATCACAATGCACCATGATCCCTTTCATGACAATAATCCATGACCCCTTTCATCACAATGCTCCAGTATGCCTTTCATCACAATACTCGATGCCCCCTGTAATCACAATGCCCCATGACCCCTCTCAGCAAAATATTCCATGCCCCTTGTAGTCACAATGCTCCATAACAGCTGTCATCACAATGCTCCATGACCCTTGTCATGACAATGCTCCATGGCATTTTTCATCACAATGTTCCATGCCCCCTTTCATCACAATTCTTCAAGACAACTTTCATCACAATGCTCCATGACCACTTTCCTCACAATGCTCCTTGGCCTGGGTCATCGCAATGCTCCATGACTCCTTTCATCACAATGCTCCATGGCCTCTGACATCACAATGCTCCATAAGCCATGTCATCACAATATGCCATGACCCCGTCAAAACAATGCTCCATAACCCCTTTCATCACAATGCTCCGTGACCCACGTCAACACAATTGTCCAGGACCCCTTTCATCACAATGCTCCTTGGCACGTGTCATCACAAAGCTCCATGAACAGTATCATCACAATGCACCATGATCCCTTTCATAACAATGCACTATGACACCTGTCATCACAATGCTCCAAGACAATTGTCATCACAATGCCACATGACACCTGTCATCACAATACTCCCTGACCTTTGTCATCACAATGCTCCATGACGCCTTTCATCACAATGCACCATTACCCCTTTCATCACAATTCTCCAGGCCCTCTGTCACCACATTGCTCCATAACCCCTGACATCACAATGGCCAATGACACCTGTCATCACAATTCACCATGGATCTTGTCATCAAAAGGCTCCATGCTCGTGTCATCACAATGATCCAAGACCCGGGTCATCAGAGTGCTCCATGGCCGGTCTCATGACAGTGCTCCATGACCCCTGTCATCAAAATTCTCCATTACTGCTTTCATCAAAATGCTCCATGGCCTCTGAAATCACAATGCTCCATAAGCCATGTCATCACAATGTGCCATGACCCCGTCAAAACAATGCTCCATAACCCCTTTCATCACAATACTCCGTGACCCACGTCAACACAATTGTCCAGGACCCCTTTCATCACAATGCTCCATGAACAGTATCATCACAATGCACCATGATCCCTCTCATAACAATGCACTATGACACCTGTCATCACAATGCTCCAAGACAACTGTCATCACAATGCCACATGACACCTGTCATCACAATACTCCCTAACCTTTGTTATCACAATGCTCCATGACGCCTTTCATCACAGTGCTCCATGGCGCTTGTCATCACAGTTCTGCATGACTCCTGTCATCACACTGCCCTATGACCCCTGTCACCACAAGGCTCCATGGCCCTTGTCATCACAATGCTCCATAACACCTGTCATCACAATCCTCCATGCCCTTGTCATGACAATGCTCCATGACCCCTGTCATCAGAAGGCTCCGTGGCCCTTGACATCACAGTTCTCCATGACACCTGACAACACAATGCTCCAGTACGCCTTTCATCACAATGCTCCAGGCCCCTTGACATCACAATGCCCCATGACCCCTCTCAGCAAAATATTCCATGCCCCCTGTAGTCACAATTCTCCATAACAGCGGTCATCACAATGCTCCATGATCCTTGTCATTACAATGCTCCATGGAATTTTTCATCACAATGTTCCATGACCCCTTTCATCACAATTCTTCAAGACAACTTTCATCACAATGCTCCATGACCACTTTCCTCACAATGCTCCTTGGCCTGGGTCATCGCAATGCTCCATGACTCCTTTCATCACAATGCTCCATGGCCTCTGACATCACAATGCTCCATAAGCAATGTCATCACAATGTGCCATGACCCCGTCAAAACAATGCTCCATAACCCCTTTCATCACAATACTCCGTGACCCACGTCAACACAATTCTCCAGGACCCCTTTCATCACAATGCTCCTTGCACGTGTCATCACAATGCTCCATGAACAGTATCATCACAATGCACAATGATCCCTCTCATAACAATGCACTATTACAACTGTCATCACAATGCTCCAAGACAACTGTCATCACAATGCCACATGACACCTGTCATCACAATACTCCCTAACCTTTGTCATCACAATGCTCCATGACGCCTTTCCTCACAATGCACCATTACCCCTTTCATCACAATTCTCCAGGCCCTCTGTCACCACAATGCTCCATAACCCCTGACATCACAATGGCCAACGACACCTGTCATCACAATTCACCATGGATCTTGTCATAAAAAGGCTCCATGCTCTTGTCATCACAATGATCCAACACCCGTGTCATCACAATGCTCAAAGACCCCTGTCATCAAAATTCTCCATGAACTTTCATCACCGTGCTCCATGAACATATTCATCACAATGCTCCATGATCCCTTTCATCACAATGCTCTAGGACCAACATCATCACAATGCTCCATGATCACTATCATCACAATGCTCCATGACCACTTTCATAACGATGCTCCAATACCCCCTTTCATCACAATGCTCCATGGTTCCTGTCATCACAATGCACCAGGACCCATATCATCACAATGCTCTATGACCCTTGTCATCACAATGTTCCATGGCCCTTGTCATCACAATGCTCCATGACCACATTCATCACAATGCTGCATGACCCGTTTCACCACAATGCTAAGTGGCCCTTGTCATCACAATGCTCCATGGTGCTTGTCATCACAATGTTCCATGCCCCCGTCATCACAATGCGCCATGACCTCTGTCATCACAAGAATCCATGGTCTTTGACATCACAGTGCTCCATGACACCTGTCATCACAATGCTCGATGATTCGTTTCATCACAATGCTCCCTTACACCTGTCATCACAGTGCTCCATGACCCCTTGCATCACAACGCTCCATGACCAATTGCATCACAACGCTCCATGACTCCTATCATCACAATGCTCTATGGCCCTTGTCATCACAATGCTCAATGCCCACTGTCATCACAATGCTCCATGAGCATATTCATCACAATACTCTATGAGCCGTTTCATCACAATGCTACATGGCCCTTGTCATCACAATGTTCTACGGTGCTTGTCATCACAATGCTGCATGACCCCTGTCATCACAATGCTCCATGGCCCTTGCCATCACAATGCTCCATGAACGCTGTCATCACAATGCCCTATGACCAGTATCATCACAGTGCTCCTTGGCTGTTGTCATGAAAATGCTCCATAACCCCTGTCATCACAGTGAACCATGACCCCTGTCATCACAATGCTCCCTGACCCATTTCATCACAATGCTCCATGACCACTTTCAGTACAGAGCTCCATGATTGCTATCATCACAATGATACATGACCCCTTTCACCACAGTGTTCCAGTACCATTTTCATCACAATGATCCACGACCCCTATCACCACATTGCTCCATGACATTTATTTTCACTATGATCTATGGCCCAAGTCATCACAATGCTCCATGGCCACTGTCATCACAATGCTCCATGACCCGTTTCATCACAATGCTAAATTTCCCTTGTCATCACAATGCTCCATGGCGCTTGTCATCACAGTGCTGCATGACTCCTGTCATCACACTGCCCTATGACCCCTGTCATCACAAGGCTCCATGGCCCTTGTCATCACAATGCTCCATAACACCTGTCATCACAATCCTCCATGCCCTTGTCATGACAATGCTCCATGAACCCTGTCATCACAAGGCCCCGTGGCCCTTGACATCACAATTCTCCCTGACACCTGACAACACAATGCTCCAGTACGCCTTTCATCACAATGCTCCAGGCCCCCTGTCATCACAATGCACCATGATCCCTTTCATGACAATAATCCATGACCCCTTTCATCACAATGCTCCAGTATGCCTTTCATCACAATACTCGATGCCCCCTGTAATCACAATGCCCCATGACCCCTCTCAGCAAAATATTCCATGCCCCTTGTAGTCACAATGCTCCATAACAGCTGTCATCACAATGCTCCATGACCCTTGTCATGACAATGCTCCATGGCATTTTTCATCACAATGTTCCATGCCCCCTTTCATCACAATTCTTCAAGACAACTTTCATCACAATGCTCCATGACCACTTTCCTCACAATGCTCCTTGGCCTGGGTCATCGCAATGCTCCATGACTCCTTTCATCACAATGCTCCATGGCCTCTGACATCACAATGCTCCATAAGCCATGTCATCACAATATGCCATGACCCCGTCAAAACAATGCTCCATAACCCCTTTCATCACAATGCTCCGTGACCCACGTCAACACAATTGTCCAGGACCCCTTTCATCACAATGCTCCTTGGCACGTGTCATCACAAAGCTCCATGAACAGTATCATCACAATGCACCATGATCCCTTTCATAACAATGCACTATGACACCTGTCATCACAATGCTCCAAGACAATTGTCATCACAATGCCACATGACACCTGTCATCACAATACTCCCTGACCTTTGTCATCACAATGCTCCATGACGCCTTTCATCACAATGCACCATTACCCCTTTCATCACAATTCTCCAGGCCCTCTGTCACCACATTGCTCCATAACCCCTGACATCACAATGGCCAATGACACCTGTCATCACAATTCACCATGGATCTTGTCATCAAAAGGCTCCATGCTCGTGTCATCACAATGATCCAAGACCCGGGTCATCAGAGTGCTCCATGGCCGGTCTCATGACAGTGCTCCATGACCCCTGTCATCAAAATTCTCCATTACTGCTTTCATCAAAATGCTCCATGGCCTCTGAAATCACAATGCTCCATAAGCCATGTCATCACAATGTGCCATGACCCCGTCAAAACAATGCTCCATAACCCCTTTCATCACAATACTCCGTGACCCACGTCAACACAATTGTCCAGGACCCCTTTCATCACAATGCTCCATGAACAGTATCATCACAATGCACCATGATCCCTCTCATAACAATGCACTATGACACCTGTCATCACAATGCTCCAAGACAACTGTCATCACAATGCCACATGACACCTGTCATCACAATACTCCCTAACCTTTGTTATCACAATGCTCCATGACGCCTTTCATCACAATGCTCCATGGCGCTTGTCATCACAGTTCTGCATGACTCCTGTCATCACACTGCCCTATGACCCCTGTCACCACAAGGCTCCATGGCCCTTGTCATCACAATGCTCCATAACACCTGTCATCACAATCCTCCATGCCCTTGTCATGACAATGCTCCATGACCCCTGTCATCAGAAGGCTCCGTGGCCCTTGACATCACAGTTCTCCATGACACCTGACAACACAATGCTCCAGTACGCCTTTCATCACAATGCTCCAGGCCCCTTGACATCACAATGCCCCATGACCCCTCTCAGCAAAATATTCCATGCCCCCTGTAGTCACAATTCTCCATAACAGCTGTCATCACAATGCTCCATGATCCTTGTCATTACAATGCTCCATGGAATTTTTCATCACAATGTTCCATGACCCCTTTCATCACAATTCTTCAAGACAACTTTCATCACAATGCTCCATGACCACTTTCCTCACAATGCTCCTTGGCCTGGGTCATCGCAATGCTCCATGACTCCTTTCATCACAATGCTCCATGGCCTCTGACATCACAATGCTCCATAAGCAATGTCATCACAATGTGCCATGACCCCGTCAAAACAATGCTCCATAACCCCTTTCATCACAATACTCCGTGACCCACGTCAACACAATTCTCCAGGACCCCTTTCATCACAATGCTCCTTGCACGTGTCATCACAATGCTCCATGAACAGTATCATCACAATGCACCATGATCCCTCTCATAACAATGCACTATGACAACTGTCATCACAATGCTCCAAGACAACTGTCATCACAATGCCACATGACACCTGTCATCACAATACTCCCTAACCTTTGTCATCACAATGCTCCATGACGCCTTTCATCACAATGCACCATTACCCCTTTCATCACAATTCTCCAGGCCCTCTGTCACCACAATGCTCCATAACCCCTGACATCACAATGGCCAACGACACCTGTCATCACAATTCACCATGGATCTTGTCATAAAAAGGCTCCATGCTCTTGTCATCACAATGATCCAACACCCGTGTCATCACAATGCTCAAAGACCCCTGTCATCAAAATTCTCCATGAACTTTCATCACCGTGCTCCATGAACATATTCATCACAATGCTCCATGATCCCTTTCATCACAATGCTCTAGGACCAACATCATCACAATGCTCCATGATCACTATCATCACAATGCTCCATGACCCCTTTCATAACGATGCTCCAATACCCCCTTTCATCACAATGCTCCATGGTTCCTGTCATCACAATGCACCAGGACCCATATCATCACAATGCTCTATGACCCTTGTCATCACAATGTTCCATGGCCCTTGTCATCACAATGCTCCATGACCACATTCATCACAATGCTGCATGACCCGTTTCACCACAATGCTAAGTGGCCCTTGTCATCACAATGCTCCATGGTGCTTGTCATCACAATGTTCCATGCCCCCGTCATCACAATGCGCCATGACCTCTGTCATCACAAGAATCCATGGTCTTTGACATCACAGTACTCCATGACACCTGTCATCACAATGCTCGATGATTCGTTTCATCACAATGCTCCCTTACACCTGTCATCACAGTGCTCCATGACCCCTTGCATCACAACGCTCCATGACCAATTGCATCACAACGCTCCATGACTCCTATCATCACAATGCTCTATGGCCCTTGTCATCACAATGCTCAATGCCCACTGTCATCACAATGCTCCATGAGCATATTCATCACAATACTCTATGAGCCGTTTCATCACAATGCTACATGGCCCTTGTCATCACAATGTTCTACGGTGCTTGTCATCACAATGCTGCATGACCCCTGTCATCACAATGCTCCATGGCCCTTGCCATCACAATGCTCCATGAACGCTGTCATCACAATGCCCTATGACCAGTATCATCACAGTGCTCCTTGGCTGTTGTCATGAAAATGCTCCATAACCGCTCTCATCACAGTGAACCATGGCCCTTGTCATCACAATGCTCCCTGACCCATTTCATCACAATGCTCCATGACCACTTTCATTACAAAGCTCCATGACCGCTATCATCACAATGATCCATGACCCCTTTCATCACAGTGTTCCAGTACCATTTTCATCACAATGATCCACGACCCCTATCACCACAATGCTCCATGACACGTATTTTCACTATGCTCTATGGCCCTTGTCCTCACAATGCTCCATGGCCACTGTCATCACAATGCTCCATGACCCGTTTCATCACAATGCTAAATTTCCCTTGTCCTCACAATGCTCCATGGCGCTTGTCATCACAGTGCTGCATGACTCCTGTCATCACACTGCCCTATGACCCCTGTCATCACAAGGCTCCATGGCCCTTGTCATCACAATGATCCATAACACCTGTCATCACAATACTCCATGCCCTTGTCATGACAATGCTCCATGACCCCTGTCATCACAAGGCTCCGTGGCCCTTGACATCACAATTCTCCATGACACCTGACAACACAATGCTCCAGTACGCCTTTCATCACAATGCTCCAGGACCCCTGTCATCACAATGCACCATGATCCCTTTCATGACAGTAATCCATGACCCCTTTCATCACAATGCTCCAGTATGCCTTTCATCACAATACTCGATGCCCCCTGTCATCACAATGCCCCATGACCCCTCTCCGCAAAATATTCCATGCCCCCTGTAGTCACAATGCTCCATAACAGCTGTCATCACAATGCTCCATGACCCTTGTCATGACAATGCTCCATGGCATTTTTCATCACAATGTTCCATGACCCCTTTCATCACAATTCTTCAAGACAACTTTCATCACAATGCTCCATGACCACTTTCCTCACAATGCTCCTTGGCCTGGGTCATCGCAATGCTCCATGACTCCTTTCATCACAATGCTCCATGGCCTATGACATCACAATGCTCCATAAGGAATGTCATCACAATGTGCCATGACCCCGTCAAAACAATGCTCCATAACCCCTTTCATCACAATGCTCCGTGACCCACGCCAACACAATTGTCCAGGACCCCTTTCATCACAATGCTCCTTGGCACGTGTCATCACAATGCTCCATGAACAGTATCATCACAATGCACCATGATCCCTCTCATAACAATGCACTATGACACCTGTCATCACAATGCCACATGACACCTGTCATCACAATACTCCCTAACCTTTGTTATCACAATGCTCCATGACGCCTTTCATCACAATGCTCCATGGCGCTTGTCATCACAGTTCTGCATGACTCCTGTCATCACACTGCCCTATGACCCCTGTCACCACAAGGCTCCATGGCCCTTGTCATCACAATGCTCCATAACACCTGTCATCACAATCCTCCATGCCCTTGTCATGACAATGCTCCATGACCCCTGTCATCAGAAGGCTCCGTGGCCCTTGACATCACAGTTCTCCATGACACCTGACAACACAATGCTCCAGTACGCCTTTCATCACAATGCTCCAGGCCCCTTGACATCACAATGCCCCATGACCCCTCTCAGCAAAATATTCCATGCCCCCTGTAGTCACAATTCTCCATAACAGCTGTCATCACAATGCTCCATGATCCTTGTCATTACAATGCTCCATGGAATTTTTCATCACAATGTTCCCTGACCCCTTTCATCACAATTCTTCAAGACAACTTTCATCACAATGCTCCATGACCACTTTCCTCACAATGCTCCTTGGCCTGGGTCATCGCAATGCCCCATGACTCCTTTCATCACAATGCTCCATGGCCTCTGACATCACAATGCTCCATAAGCAATGTCATCACAATGTGCCATGACCCCGTCAAAACAATGCTCCATAACCCCTTTCATCACAATACTCCGTGACCCACGTCAACACAATTCTCCAGGACCCCTTTCATCACAATGCTCCTTGCACGTGTCATCACAATGCTCCATGAACAGTATCATCACAATGCACCATGATCCCTCTCATAACAATGCACTATGACAACTGTCATCACAATGCTCCAAGACAACTGTCATCACAATGCCACATGACACCTGTCATCACAATACTCCCTAACCTTTGTCATCACAATGCTCCATGACGCCTTTCATCACAATGCACCATTACCCCTTTCATCACAATTCTCCAGGCCCTCTGTCACCACAATGCTCCATAACCCCTGACATCACAATGGCCAACGACACCTGTCATCACAATTCACCATGGATCTTGTCATAAAAAGGCTCCATGCTCTTGTCATCACAATGATCCAACACCCGTGTCATCACAATGCTCAAAGACCCCTGTCATCAAAATTCTCCATGAACTTTCATCACCGTGCTCCATGAACATATACATCACAATGCTCCATGATCCCTTTCATCACAATGCTCTAGGACCAACATCATCACAATGCTCCATGATCACTATCATCACAATGCTCCATGACCACTTTCATAACGATGCTCCAATACCCCCTTTCATCACAATGCTCCATGGTTCCTGTCATCACAATGCACCAGGACCCATATCATCACAATGCTCTATGACCCTTGTCATCACAATGTTCCATGGCCCTTGTCATCACAATGCTCCATGACCACATTCATCACAATGCTGCATGACCCGTTTCACCACAATGCTAAGTGGCCCTTGTCATCACAATGCTCCATGGTGCTTGTCATCACAATGTTCCATGCCCCCGTCATCACAATGCGCCATGACGTCTGTCATCACAAGAATCCATGGTCTTTGACCTCACAGTGCTCCATGACACCTGTCATCACAATGCTCGATGATTCGTTTCATCACAATGCTCCCTTACACCTGTCATCACAGTGCTCCATGACCCCTTGCATCACAACGCTCCATGACCAATTGCATCACAACACTCCATGACTCCTATCATCACAATGCTCTATGGCCCTTGTCATCACAATGCTCAATGCCCACTGTCATCACAATGCTCCATTAGCATATTCATCACAATACTCTATGAGCCGTTTCATCACAATGCTACATGGCCCTTGTCATCACAATGTTCTACGGTGCTTGTCATCACAATGCTGCATGACCCCTGTCATCACAATGCTCCATGGCCCTTGCCATCACAATGCTCCATGAACGCTGTCATCACAATGCCCTATGACCAGTATCATCACAGTGCTCCTTGGCTGTTGTCATGAAAATGCTCCATAACCCCTGTCATCACAGTGAACCATGGCCCCTGTCATCACAATGCTCCCTGACCCATTTCATCACAATGCTCCATGACCACTTTCAGTACAGAGCTCCATGATTGCTATCATCACAATGATACATGACCCCTTTCACCACAGTGTTCCAGTACCATTTTCATCACAATGATCCACGACCCCTATCACCACATTGCTCCATGACATTTATTTTCACTATGATCTATGGCCCAAGTCATCACAATGCTCCATGGCCACTGTCATCAGAATGCTCCATGACCCGTTTCATCACAATGCTAAATTTCTCTTGTCATCACAATGCTCCATGGCGCTTGTCATCACAGTGCTGCATGACTCCTGTCATCACACTGCCCTATGACCCCTGTCATCACAAGGCTCCATGGCCCTTGTCATCACAATGCTCCATAACACCTGTCATCACAATCCTCCATGCCCTTGTCATGACAATGCTCCATGACCCCTGTCATCACAAGGCTCCGTGGCCCTTGACATCACAATTCTCCCTGACACCTGACAACACAATGCTCCAGTACGCCTTTCATCACAATGCTCCAGGCCCCCTGTCATCACAATGCACCATGATCCCTTTCATGACAATAATCCATGACCCCTTTCATCACAATGCTCCAGTATGCCTTTCATCACAATACTCGATGCCCCCTGTAATCACAATGCCCCATGACCCCTCTCAGCAAAATATTCCATGCCCCTTGTAGTCACAATGCTCCATAACAGCTGTCATCACAATGCTCCATGACCCTTGTCATGACAATGCTCCATGGCATTTTTCATCACAATGTTCCATGCCCCCTTTCATCACAATTCTTCAAGACAACTTTCATCACAATGCTCCATGACCACTTTCCTCACAATGCTCCTTGGCCTGGGTCATCGCAATGCTCCATGACTCCTTTCATCACAATGCTCCATGGCCTCTGACATCACAATGCTCCATAAGCCATGTCATCACAATATGCCATGACCCCGTCAAAACAATGCTCCATAACCCCTTTCATCACAATGCTCCGTGACCCACGTCAACACAATTGTCCAGGACCCCTTTCATCACAATGCTCCTTGGCACGTGTCATCACAAAGCTCCATGAACAGTATCATCACAATGCACCATGATCCCTTTCATAACAATGCACTATGACACCTGTCATCACAATGCTCCAAGACAATTGTCATCACAATGCCACATGACACCTGTCATCACAATACTCCCTGACCTTTGTCATCACAATGCTCCATGACGCCTTTCATCACAATGCACCATTACCCCTTTCATCACAATTCTCCAGGCCCTCTGTCACCACATTGCTCCATAACCCCTGACATCACAATGGCCAATGACACCTGTCATCACAATTCACCATGGATCTTGTCATCAAAAGGCTCCATGCTCGTGTCATCACAATGATCCAAGACCCGGGTCATCAGAGTGCTCCATGGCCGGTCTCATGACAGTGCTCCATGACCCCTGTCATCAAAATTCTCCATTACTGCTTTCATCAAAATGCTCCATGGCCTCTGAAATCACAATGCTCCATAAGCCATGTCATCACAATGTGCCATGACCCCGTCAAAACAATGCTCCATAACCCCTTTCATCACAATACTCCGTGACCCACGTCAACACAATTGTCCAGGACCCCTTTCATCACAATGCTCCATGAACAGTATCATCACAATGCACCATGATCCCTCTCATAACAATGCACTCTGACACCTGTCATCACAATGCCACATGACACCTGTCATCACAATACTCCCTAACCTTTGTTATCACAATGCTCCATGACGCCTTTCATCACAATGCTCCATGGCGCTTGTCATCACAGTTCTGCATGACTCCTGTCATCACACTGCCCTATGACCCCTGTCACCACAAGGCTCCATGGCCCTTGTCATCACAATGCTCCATAACACCTGTCATCACAATCCTCCATGCCCTTGTCATGACAATGCTCCATGACCCCTGTCATCAGAAGGCTCCGTGGCCCTTGACATCACAGTTCTCCATGACACCTGACAACACAATGCTCCAGTACGCCTTTCATCACAATGCTCCAGGCCCCTTGACATCACAATGCCCCATGACCCCTCTCAGCAAAATATTCCATGCCCCCTGTAGTCACAATTCTCCATAACAGCTGTCATCACAATGCTCCATGATCCTTGTCATTACAATGCTCCATGGAATTTTTCATCACAATGTTCCATGACCCCTTTCATCACAATTCTTCAAGACAACTTTCATCACAATGCTCCATGACCACTTTCCTCACAATGCTCCTTGGCCTGGGTCATCGCAATGCCCCATGACTCCTTTCATCACAATGCTCCATGGCCTCTGACATCACAATGCTCCATAAGCAATGTCATCACAATGTGCCATGACCCCGTCAAAACAATGCTCCATAACCCCTTTCATCACAATACTCCGTGACCCACGTCAACACAATTCTCCAGGACCCCTTTCATCACAATGCTCCTTGCACGTGTCATCACAATGCTCCATGAACAGTATCATCACAATGCACCATGATCCCTCTCATAACAATGCACTATGACAACTGTCATCACAATGCTCCAAGACAACTGTCATCACAATGCCACATGACACCTGTCATCACAATACTCCCTAACCTTTGTCATCACAATGCTCCATGACGCCTTTCATCACAATGCACCATTACCCCTTTCATCACAATTCTCCAGGCCCTCTGTCACCACAATGCTCCATAACCCCTGACATCACAATGGCCAACGACACCTGTCATCACAATTCACCATGGATCTTGTCATAAAAAGGCTCCATGCTCTTGTCATCACAATGATCCAACACCCGTGTCATCACAATGCTCAAAGACCCCTGTCATCAAAATTCTCCATGAACTTTCATCACCGTGCTCCATGAACATATTCATCACAATGCTCCATGATCCCTTTCATCACAATGCTCTAGGACCAACATCATCACAATGCTCCATGATCACTATCATCACAATGCTCCATGACCACTTTCATAACGATGCTCCAATACCCCCTTTCATCACAATGCTCCATGGTTCCTGTCATCACAATGCACCAGGACCCATATCATCACAATGCTCTATGACCCTTGTCATCACAATGTTCCATGGCCCTTGTCATCACAATGCTCCATGACCACATTCATCACAATGCTGCATGACCCGTTTCACCACAATGCTAAGTGGCCCTTGTCATCACAATGCTCCATGGTGCTTGTCATCACAATGTTCCATGCCCCCGTCATCACAATGCGCCATGACCTCTGTCATCACAAGAATCCATGGTCTTTGACATCACAGTGCTCCATGACACCTGTCATCACAATGCTCGATGATTCGTTTCATCACAATGCTCCCTTACACCTGTCATCACAGTGCTCCATGACCCCTTGCATCACAACGCTCCATGACCAATTGCATCACAACACTCCATGACTCCTATCATCACAATGCTCTATGGCCCTTGTCATCACAATGCTCAATGCCCACTGTCATCACAATGCTCCATTAGCATATTCATCACAATACTCTATGAGCCGTTTCATCACAATGCTACATGGCCCTTGTCATCACAATGTTCTACGGTGCTTGTCATCACAATGCTGCATGACCCCTGTCATCACAATGCTCCATGGCCCTTGCCATCACAATGCTCCATGAACGCTGTCATCACAATGCCCTATGACCAGTATCATCACAGTGCTCCTTGGCTGTTGTCATGAAAATGCTCCATAACCCCTGTCATCACAGTGAACCATGGCCCCTGTCATCACAATGCTCCCTGACCCATTTCATCACAATGCTCCATGACCACTTTCAGTACAGAGCTCCATGATTGCTATCATCACAATGATACATGACCCCTTTCACCACAGTGTTCCAGTACCATTTTCATCACAATGATCCACGACCCCTATCACCACATTGCTCCATGACATTTATTTTCACTATGATCTATGGCCCAAGTCATCACAATGCTCCATGGCCACTGTCATCAGAATGCTCCATGACCCGTTTCATCACAATGCTAAATTTCTCTTGTCATCACAATGCTCCATGGCGCTTGTCATCACAGTGCTGCATGACTCCTGTCATCACACTGCCCTATGACCCCTGTCATCACAAGGCTCCATGGCCCTTGTCATCACAATGCTCCATAACACCTGTCATCACAATCCTCCATGCCCTTGTCATGACAATGCTCCATGACCCCTGTCATCACAAGGCTCCGTGGCCCTTGACATCACAATTCTCCCTGACACCTGACAACACAATGCTCCAGTACGCCTTTCATCACAATGCTCCAGGCCCCCTGTCATCACAATGCACCATGATCCCTTTCATGACAATAATCCATGACCCCTTTCATCACAATGCTCCAGTATGCCTTTCATCACAATACTCGATGCCCCCTGTAATCACAATGCCCCATGACCCCTCTCAGCAAAATATTCCATGCCCCTTGTAGTCACAATGCTCCATAACAGCTCTCATCACAATGCTCCATGACCCTTGTCATGACAATGCTCCATGGCATTTTTCATCACAATGTTCCATGCCCCCTTTCATCACAATTCTTCAAGACAACTTTCATCACAATGCTCCATGACCACTTTCATCACAATGCTGCTTGGCCTGGGTCATCGCAATGCTCCATGACTCCTTTCATCACAATGCTCCATGGCCTCTGACATCACAATGCTCCATAAGCCATGTCATCACAATATGCCATGACCCCGTCAAAACAATGCTCCATAACCCCTTTCATCACAATGCTCCGTGACCCACGTCAACACAATTGTCCAGGACCCCTTTCATCACAATGCTCCTTGGCACGTGTCATCACAAAGCTCCATGAACAGTATCATCACAATGCACCATGATCCCTTTCATAACAATGCACTATGACACCTGTCATCACAATGCTCCAAGACAATTGTCATCACAATGCCACATGACACCTGTCATCACAATACTCCCTGACCTTTGTCATCACAATGCTCCATGACGCCTTTCATCACAATGCACCATTACCCCTTTCATCACAATTCTCCAGGCCCTCTGTCACCACAATGCTCCATAACCCCTGACATCACAATGGCCAATGACACCTGTCATCACAATTCACCATGGATCTTGTCATCAAAAGGCTCCATGCTCGTGTCATCACAATGATCCAAGACCCGGGTCATCAGAGTGCTCCATGGCCGGTCTCATGACAGTGCTCCATGACCCCTGTCATCAAAATTCTCCATTACTGCTTTCATCAAAATGCTCCATGGCCTCTAAAATCACAATGCTCCATAAGCCATGTCATCACAATGTGCCATGACCCCGTCAGAACAATGCTCCATAACCCCTTTCATCACAATACTCCGTGACCCACGTCAACACAATTGTCCAGGACCCCTTTCATCACAATGCTCCATGAACAGTATCATCACAATGCACCATGATCCCTCTCATAACAATGCACTATGACACCTGTCATCACAATGCTCCAAGACAACTGTCATCACAATGCCACATGACACCTGTCATCACAATACTCCCTAACCTTTGTTATCACAATGCTCCATGACGCCTTTCATCACAATGCTCCATGGCGCTTGTCATCACAGTTCTGCATGACTCCTGTCATCACACTGCCCTATGACCCCTGTCACCACAAGGCTCCATGGCCCTTGTCATCACAATGCTCCATAACACCTGTCATCACAATCCTCCATGCCCTTGTCATGACAATGCTCCATGACCCCTGTCATCAGAAGGCTCCGTGGCCCTTGACATCACAGTTCTCCATGACACCGGACAACACAATGCTCCAGTACGCCTTTCATCACAATGCTCCAGGCCCCTTGACATCACAATGCCCCATGACCCCTCTCAGCAAAATATTCCATGCCCCCTGTAGTCACAATTCTCCATAACAGCTGTCATCACAATGCTCCATGATCCTTGTCATTACAATGCTCCATGGAATTTTTCATCACAATGTTCCATGACCCCTTTCATCACAATTCTTCAAGACAACTTTCATCACAATGCTCCATGACCACTTTCCTCACAATGCTCCTTGGCCTGGGTCATCGCAATGCTCCATGACTCCTTTCATCACAATGCTCCATGGCCTCTGACATCACAATGCTCCATAAGCAATGTCATCACAATGTGCCATGACCCCGTCAAAACAATGCTCCATAACCCCTTTCATCACAATACTCCGTGACCCACGTCAACACAATTCTCCAGGACCCCTTTCATCACAATGCTCCTTGCACGTGTCATCACAATGCTCCATGAACAGTATCATCACAATGCACCATGATCCCTCTCATAACAATGCACTATGACAACTGTCATCACAATGCTCCAAGACAACTGTCATCACAATGCCACATGACACCTGTCATCACAATACTCCCTAACCTTTGTCATCACAATGCTCCATGACGCCTTTCATCACAATGCACCATTACCCCTTTCATCACAATTCTCCAGGCCCTCTGTCACCACAATGCTCCATAACCCCTGACATCACAATGGCCAACGACACCTGTCATCACAATTCACCATGGATCTTGTCATAAAAAGGCTCCATGCTCTTGTCATCACAATGATCCAACACCCGTGTCATCACAATGCTCAAAGACCCCTGTCATCAAAATTCTCCATGAACTTTCATCACCGTGCTCCATGAACATATTCATCACAATGCTCCATGATCCCTTTCATCACAATGCTCTAGGACCAACATCATCACAATGCTCCATGATCACTATCATCACAATGCTCCATGACCCCTTTCATAACGATGCTCCAATACCCCCTTTCATCACAATGCTCCATGGTTCCTGTCATCACAATGCACCAGGACCCATATCATCACAATGCTCTATGACCCTTGTCATCACAATGTTCCATGGCCCTTGTCATCACAATGCTCCATGACCACATTCATCACAATGCTGCATGACCCGTTTCACCACAATGCTAAGTGGCCCTTGTCATCACAATGCTCCATGGTGCTTGTCATCACAATGTTCCATGCCCCCGTCATCACAATGCGCCATGACCTCTGTCATCACAAGAATCCATGGTCTTTGACATCACAGTACTCCATGACACCTGTCATCACAATGCTCGATGATTCGTTTCATCACAATGCTCCCTTACACCTGTCATCACAGTGCTCCATGACCCCTTGCATCACAACGCTCCATGACCAATTGCATCACAACGCTCCATGACTCCTATCATCACAATGCTCTATGGCCCTTGTCATCACAATGCTCAATGCCCACTGTCATCACAATGCTCCATGAGCATATTCATCACAATACTCTATGAGCCGTTTCATCACAATGCTACATGGCCCTTGTCATCACAATGTTCTACGGTGCTTGTCATCACAATGCTGCATGACCCCTGTCATCACAATGCTCCATGGCCCTTGCCATCACAATGCTCCATGAACGCTGTCATCACAATGCCCTATGACCAGTATCATCACAGTGCTCCTTGGCTGTTGTCATGAAAATGCTCCATAACCGCTCTCATCACAGTGAACCATGGCCCTTGTCATCACAATGCTCCCTGACCCATTTCATCACAATGCTCCATGACCACTTTCATTACAAAGCTCCATGACCACTATCATCACAATGATCCATGACCCCTTTCATCACAGTGTTCCAGTACCATTTTCATCACAATGATCCACGACCCCTATCACCACAATGCTCCATGACACGTATTTTCACTATGCTCTATGGCCCTTGTCCTCACAATGCTCCATGGCCACTGTCATCACAATGCTCCATGACCCGTTTCATCACAATGCTAAATTTCCCTTGTCCTCACAATGCTCCATGGCGCTTGTCATCACAGTGCTGCATGACTCCTGTCATCACACTGCCCTATGACCCCTGTCATCACAAGGCTCCATGGCCCTTGTCATCACAATGATCCATAACACCTGTCATCACAATACTCCATGCCCTTGTCATGACAATGCTCCATGACCCCTGTCATCACAAGGCTCCGTGGCCCTTGACATCACAATTCTCCATGACACCTGACAACACAATGCTCCAGTACGCCTTTCATCACAATGCTCCAGGACCCCTGTCATCACAATGCACCATGATCCCTTTCATGACAGTAATCCATGACCCCTTTCATCACAATGCTCCAGTATGCCTTTCATCACAATACTCGATGCCCCCTGTCATCACAATGCCCCATGACCCCTCTCCGCAAAATATTCCATGCCCCCTGTAGTCACAATGCTCCATAACAGCTGTCATCACAATGCTCCATGACCCTTGTCATGACAATGCTCCATGGCATTTTTCATCACAATGTTCCATGACCCCTTTCATCACAATTCTTCAAGACAACTTTCATCACAATGCTCCATGACCACTTTCCTCACAATGCTCCTTGGCCTGGGTCATCGCAATGCTCCATGACTCCTTTCATCACAATGCTCCATGGCCTATGACATCACAATGCTCCATAAGGAATGTCATCACAATGTGCCATGACCCCGTCAAAACAATGCTCCATAACCCCTTTCATCACAATGCTCCGTGACCCACGCCAACACAATTGTCCAGGACCCCTTTCATCACAATGCTCCTTGGCACGTGTCATCACAATGCTCCATGAACAGTATCATCACAATGCACCATGATCCCTCTCATAACAATGCACTATGACACCTGTCATCACAATGCCACATGACACCTGTCATCACAATACTCCCTAACCTTTGTTATCACAATGCTCCATGACGCCTTTCATCACAATGCTCCATGGCGCTTGTCATCACAGTTCTGCATGACTCCTGTCATCACACTGCCCTATGACCCCTGTCACCACAAGGCTCCATGGCCCTTGTCATCACAATGCTCCATAACACCTGTCATCACAATCCTCCATGCCCTTGTCATGACAATGCTCCATGACCCCTGTCATCAGAAGGCTCCGTGGCCCTTGACATCACAGTTCTCCATGACACCTGACAACACAATGCTCCAGTACGCCTTTCATCACAATGCTCCAGGCCCCTTGACATCACAATGCCCCATGACCCCTCTCAGCAAAATATTCCATGCCCCCTGTAGTCACAATTCTCCATAACAGCTGTCATCACAATGCTCCATGATCCTTGTCATTACAATGCTCCATGGAATTTTTCATCACAATGTTCCATGACCCCTTTCATCACAATTCTTCAAGACAACTTTCATCACAATGCTCCATGACCACTTTCCTCACAATGCTCCTTGGCCTGGGTCATCGCAATGCCCCATGACTCCTTTCATCACAATGCTCCATGGCCTCTGACATCACAATGCTCCATAAGCAATGTCATCACAATGTGCCATGACCCCGTCAAAACAATGCTCCATAACCCCTTTCATCACAATACTCCGTGACCCACGTCAACACAATTCTCCAGGACCCCTTTCATCACAATGCTCCTTGCACGTGTCATCACAATGCTCCATGAACAGTATCATCACAATGCACCATGATCCCTCTCATAACAATGCACTATGACAACTGTCATCACAATGCTCCAAGACAACTGTCATCACAATGCCACATGACACCTGTCATCACAATACTCCCTAACCTTTGTCATCACAATGCTCCATGACGCCTTTCATCACAATGCACCATTACCCCTTTCATCACAATTCTCCAGGCCCTCTGTCACCACAATGCTCCATAACCCCTGACATCACAATGGCCAACGACACCTGTCATCACAATTCACCATGGATCTTGTCATAAAAAGGCTCCATGCTCTTGTCATCACAATGATCCAACACCCGTGTCATCACAATGCTCAAAGACCCCTGTCATCAAAATTCTCCATGAACTTTCATCACCGTGCTCCATGAACATATACATCACAATGCTCCATGATCCCTTTCATCACAATGCTCTAGGACCAACATCATCACAATGCTCCATGATCACTATCATCACAATGCTCCATGACCACTTTCATAACGATGCTCCAATACCCCCTTTCATCACAATGCTCCATGGTTCCTGTCATCACAATGCACCAGGACCCATATCATCACAATGCTCTATGACCCTTGTCATCACAATGTTCCATGGCCCTTGTCATCACAATGCTCCATGACCACATTCATCACAATGCTGCATGACCCGTTTCACCACAATGCTAAGTGGCCCTTGTCATCACAATGCTCCATGGTGCTTGTCATCACAATGTTCCATGCCCCCGTCATCACAATGCGCCATGACGTCTGTCATCACAAGAATCCATGGTCTTTGACATCACAGTGCTCCATGACACCTGTCATCACAATGCTCGATGATTCGTTTCATCACAATGCTCCCTTACACCTGTCATCACAGTGCTCCATGACCCCTTGCATCACAACGCTCCATGACCAATTGCATCACAACACTCCATGACTCCTATCATCACAATGCTCTATGGCCCTTGTCATCACAATGCTCAATGCCCACTGTCATCACAATGCTCCATTAGCATATTCATCACAATACTCTATGAGCCGTTTCATCACAATGCTACATGGCCCTTGTCATCACAATGTTCTACGGTGCTTGTCATCACAATGCTGCATGACCCCTGTCATCACAATGCTCCATGGCCCTTGCCATCACAATGCTCCATGAACGCTGTCATCACAATGCCCTATGACCAGTATCATCACAGTGCTCCTTGGCTGTTGTCATGAAAATGCTCCATAACCCCTGTCATCACAGTGAACCATGGCCCCTGTCATCACAATGCTCCCTGACCCATTTCATCACAATGCTCCATGACCACTTTCAGTACAGAGCTCCATGATTGCTATCATCACAATGATACATGACCCCTTTCACCACAGTGTTCCAGTACCATTTTCATCACAATGATCCACGACCCCTATCACCACATTGCTCCATGACATTTATTTTCACTATGATCTATGGCCCAAGTCATCACAATGCTCCATGGCCACTGTCATCAGAATGCTCCATGACCCGTTTCATCACAATGCTAAATTTCTCTTGTCATCACAATGCTCCATGGCGCTTGTCATCACAGTGCTGCATGACTCCTGTCATCACACTGCCCTATGACCCCTGTCATCACAAGGCTCCATGGCCCTTGTCATCACAATGCTCCATAACACCTGTCATCACAATCCTCCATGCCCTTGTCATGACAATGCTCCATGACCCCTGTCATCACAAGGCTCCGTGGCCCTTGACATCACAATTCTCCCTGACACCTGACAACACAATGCTCCAGTACGCCTTTCATCACAATGCTCCAGGCCCCCTGTCATCACAATGCACCATGATCCCTTTCATGACAATAATCCATGACCCCTTTCATCACAATGCTCCAGTATGCCTTTCATCACAATACTCGATGCCCCCTGTAATCACAATGCCCCATGACCCCTCTCAGCAAAATATTCCATGCCACTTGTAGTCACAATGCTCCATAACAGCTGTCATCACAATGCTCCATGACCCTTGTCATGACAATGCTCCATGGCATTTTTCATCACAATGTTCCATGCCCCCTTTCATCACAATTCTTCAAGACAACTTTCATCACAATGCTCCATGACCACTTTCCTCACAATGCTCCTTGGCCTGGGTCATCGCAATGCTCCATGACTCCTTTCATCACAATGCTCCATGGCCTCTGACATCACAATGCTCCATAAGCCATGTCATCACAATATGCCATGACCCCGTCAAAACAATGCTCCATAACCCCTTTCATCACAATGCTCCGTGACCCACGTCAACACAATTGTCCAGGACCCCTTTCATCACAATGCTCCTTGGCACGTGTCATCACAAAGCTCCATGAACAGTATCATCACAATGCACCATGATCCCTTTCATAACAATGCACTATGACACCTGTCATCACAATGCTCCAAGACAATTGTCATCACAATGCCACATGACACCTGTCATCACAATACTCCCTGACCTTTGTCATCACAATGCTCCATGACGCCTTTCATCACAATGCACCATTACCCCTTTCATCACAATTCTCCAGGCCCTCTGTCACCACATTGCTCCATAACCCCTGACATCACAATGGCCAATGACACCTGTCATCACAATTCACCATGGATCTTGTCATCAAAAGGCTCCATGCTCGTGTCATCACAATGATCCAAGACCCGGGTCATCAGAGTGCTCCATGGCCGGTCTCATGACAGTGCTCCATGACCCCTGTCATCAAAATTCTCCATTACTGCTTTCATCAAAATGCTCCATGGCCTCTGAAATCACAATGCTCCATAAGCCATGTCATCACAATGTGCCATGACCCCGTCAAAACAATGCTCCATAACCCCTTTCATCACAATACTCCGTGACCCACGTCAACACAATTGTCCAGGACCCCTTTCATCACAATGCTCCATGAACAGTATCATCACAATGCACCATGATCCCTCTCATAACAATGCACTATGACACCTGTCATCACAATGCCACATGACACCTGTCATCACAATACTCCCTAACCTTTGTTATCACAATGCTCCATGACGCCTTTCATCACAATGCTCCATGGCGCTTGTCATCACAGTTCTGCATGACTCCTGTCATCACACTGCCCTATGACCCCTGTCACCACAAGGCTCCATGGCCCTTGTCATCACAATGCTCCATAACACCTGTCATCACAATCCTCCATGCCCTTGTCATGACAATGCTCCATGACCCCTGTCATCAGAAGGCTCCGTGGCCCTTGACATCACAGTTCTCCATGACACCTGACAACACAATGCTCCAGTACGCCTTTCATCACAATGCTCCAGGCCCCTTGACATCACAATGCCCCATGACCCCTCTCAGCAAAATATTCCATGCCCCCTGTAGTCACAATTCTCCATAACAGCTGTCATCACAATGCTCCATGATCCTTGTCATTACAATGCTCCATGGAATTTTTCATCACAATGTTCCATGACCCCTTTCATCACAATTCTTCAAGACAACTTTCATCACAATGCTCCATGACCACTTTCCTCACAATGCTCCTTGGCCTGGGTCATCGCAATGCCCCATGACTCCTTTCATCACAATGCTCCATGGCCTCTGACATCACAATGCTCCATAAGCAATGTCATCACAATGTGCCATGACCCCGTCAAAACAATGCTCCATAACCCCTTTCATCACAATACTCCGTGACCCACGTCAACACAATTCTCCAGGACCCCTTTCATCACAATGCTCCTTGCACGTGTCATCACAATGCTCCATGAACAGTATCATCACAATGCACCATGATCCCTCTCATAACAATGCACTATGACAACTGTCATCACAATGCTCCAAGACAACTGTCATCACAATGCCACATGACACCTGTCATCACAATACTCCCTAACCTTTGTCATCACAATGCTCCATGACGCCTTTCATCACAATGCACCATTACCCCTTTCATCACAATTCTCCAGGCCCTCTGTCACCACAATGCTCCATAACCCCTGACATCACAATGGCCAACGACACCTGTCATCACAATTCACCATGGATCTTGTCATAAAAAGGCTCCATGCTCTTGTCATCACAATGATCCAACACCCGTGTCATCACAATGCTCAAAGACCCCTGTCATCAAAATTCTCCATGAACTTTCATCACCGTGCTCCATGAACATATTCATCACAATGCTCCATGATCCCTTTCATCACAATGCTCTAGGACCAACATCATCACAATGCTCCATGATCACTATCATCACAATGCTCCATGACCACTTTCATAACGATGCTCCAATACCCCCTTTCATCACAATGCTCCATGGTTCCTGTCATCACAATGCACCAGGACCCATATCATCACAATGCTCTATGACCCTTGTCATCACAATGTTCCATGGCCCTTGTCATCACAATGCTCCATGACCACATTCATCACAATGCTGCATGACCCGTTTCACCACAATGCTAAGTGGCCCTTGTCATCACAATGCTCCATGGTGCTTGTCATCACAATGTTCCATGCCCCCGTCATCACAATGCGCCATGACCTCTGTCATCACAAGAATCCATGGTCTTTGACATCACAGTGCTCCATGACACCTGTCATCACAATGCTCGATGATTCGTTTCATCACAATGCTCCCTTACACCTGTCATCACAGTGCTCCATGACCCCTTGCATCACAACGCTCCATGACCAATTGCATCACAACACTCCATGACTCCTATCATCACAATGCTCTATGGCCCTTGTCATCACAATGCTCAATGCCCACTGTCATCACAATGCTCCATTAGCATATTCATCACAATACTCTATGAGCCGTTTCATCACAATGCTACATGGCCCTTGTCATCACAATGTTCTACGGTGCTTGTCATCACAATGCTGCATGACCCCTGTCATCACAATGCTCCATGGCCCTTGCCATCACAATGCTCCATGAACGCTGTCATCACAATGCCCTATGACCAGTATCATCACAGTGCTCCTTGGCTGTTGTCATGAAAATGCTCCATAACCCCTGTCATCACAGTGAACCATGGCCCCTGTCATCACAATGCTCCCTGACCCATTTCATCACAATGCTCCATGACCACTTTCAGTACAGAGCTCCATGATTGCTATCATCACAATGATACATGACCCCTTTCACCACAGTGTTCCAGTACCATTTTCATCACAATGATCCACGACCCCTATCACCACATTGCTCCATGACATTTATTTTCACTATGATCTATGGCCCAAGTCATCACAATGCTCCATGGCCACTGTCATCAGAATGCTCCATGACCCGTTTCATCACAATGCTAAATTTCTCTTGTCATCACAATGCTCCATGGCGCTTGTCATCACAGTGCTGCATGACTCCTGTCATCACACTGCCCTATGACCCCTGTCATCACAAGGCTCCATGGCCCTTGTCATCACAATGCTCCATAACACCTGTCATCACAATCCTCCATGCCCTTGTCATGACAATGCTCCATGACCCCTGTCATCACAAGGCTCCGTGGCCCTTGACATCACAATTCTCCCTGACACCTGACAACACAATGCTCCAGTACGCCTTTCATCACAATGCTCCAGGCCCCCTGTCATCACAATGCACCATGATCCCTTTCATGACAATAATCCATGACCCCTTTCATCACAATGCTCCAGTATGCCTTTCATCACAATACTCGATGCCCCCTGTAATCACAATGCCCCATGACCCCTCTCAGCAAAATATTCCATGCCCCTTGTAGTCACAATGCTCCATAACAGCTCTCATCACAATGCTCCATGACCCTTGTCATGACAATGCTCCATGGCATTTTTCATCACAATGTTCCATGCCCCCTTTCATCACAATTCTTCAAGACAACTTTCATCACAATGCTCCATGACCACTTTCATCACAATGCTGCTTGGCCTGGGTCATCGCAATGCTCCATGACTCCTTTCATCACAATGCTCCATGGCCTCTGACATCACAATGCTCCATAAGCCATGTCATCACAATATGCCATGACCCCGTCAAAACAATGCTCCATAACCCCTTTCATCACAATGCTCCGTGACCCACGTCAACACAATTGTCCAGGACCCCTTTCATCACAATGCTCCTTGGCACGTGTCATCACAAAGCTCCATGAACAGTATCATCACAATGCACCATGATCCCTTTCATAACAATGCACTATGACACCTGTCATCACAATGCTCCAAGACAATTGTCATCACAATGCCACATGACACCTGTCATCACAATACTCCCTGACCTTTGTCATCACAATGCTCCATGACGCCTTTCATCACAATGCACCATTACCCCTTTCATCACAATTCTCCAGGCCCTCTGTCACCACAATGCTCCATAACCCCTGACATCACAATGGCCAATGACACCTGTCATCACAATTCACCATGGATCTTGTCATCAAAAGGCTCCATGCTCGTGTCATCACAATGATCCAAGACCCGGGTCATCAGAGTGCTCCATGGCCGGTCTCATGACAGTGCTCCATGACCCCTGTCATCAAAATTCTCCATTACTGCTTTCATCAAAATGCTCCATGGCCTCTAAAATCACAATGCTCCATAAGCCATGTCATCACAATGTGCCATGACCCCGTCAGAACAATGCTCCATAACCCCTTTCATCACAATACTCCGTGACCCACGTCAACACAATTGTCCAGGACCCCTTTCATCACAATGCTCCATGAACAGTATCATCACAATGCACCATGATCCCTCTCATAACAATGCACTATGACACCTGTCATCACAATGCTCCAAGACAACTGTCATCACAATGCCACATGACACCTGTCATCACAATACTCCCTAACCTTTGTTATCACAATGCTCCATGACGCCTTTCATCACAATGCTCCATGGCGCTTGTCATCACAGTTCTGCATGACTCCTGTCATCACACTGCCCTATGACCCCTGTCACCACAAGGCTCCATGGCCCTTGTCATCACAATGCTCCATAACACCTGTCATCACAATCCTCCATGCCCTTGTCATGACAATGCTCCATGACCCCTGTCATCAGAAGGCTCCGTGGCCCTTGACATCACAGTTCTCCATGACACCGGACAACACAATGCTCCAGTACGCCTTTCATCACAATGCTCCAGGCCCCTTGACATCACAATGCCCCATGACCCCTCTCAGCAAAATATTCCATGCCCCCTGTAGTCACAATTCTCCATAACAGCTGTCATCACAATGCTCCATGATCCTTGTCATTACAATGCTCCATGGAATTTTTCATCACAATGTTCCATGACCCCTTTCATCACAATTCTTCAAGACAACTTTCATCACAATGCTCCATGACCACTTTCCTCACAATGCTCCTTGGCCTGGGTCATCGCAATGCTCCATGACTCCTTTCATCACAATGCTCCATGGCCTCTGACATCACAATGCTCCATAAGCAATGTCATCACAATGTGCCATGACCCCGTCAAAACAATGCTCCATAACCCCTTTCATCACAATACTCCGTGACCCACGTCAACACAATTCTCCAGGACCCCTTTCATCACAATGCTCCTTGCACGTGTCATCACAATGCTCCATGAACAGTATCATCACAATGCACCATGATCCCTCTCATAACAATGCACTATGACAACTGTCATCACAATGCTCCAAGACAACTGTCATCACAATGCCACATGACACCTGTCATCACAATACTCCCTAACCTTTGTCATCACAATGCTCCATGACGCCTTTCATCACAATGCACCATTACCCCTTTCATCACAATTCTCCAGGCCCTCTGTCACCACAATGCTCCATAACCCCTGACATCACAATGGCCAACGACACCTGTCATCACAATTCACCATGGATCTTGTCATAAAAAGGCTCCATGCTCTTGTCATCACAATGATCCAACACCCGTGTCATCACAATGCTCAAAGACCCCTGTCATCAAAATTCTCCATGAACTTTCATCACCGTGCTCCATGAACATATTCATCACAATGCTCCATGATCCCTTTCATCACAATGCTCTAGGACCAACATCATCACAATGCTCCATGATCACTATCATCACAATGCTCCATGACCCCTTTCATAACGATGCTCCAATACCCCCTTTCATCAAAATGCTCCATGGTTCCTGTCATCACAATGCACCAGGACCCATATCATCTCAATGCTCTATGACCCTTGTCATCACAATGTTCCATGGCCCTTGTTATCACAATGCTCCATGACCACATTCATCACAATGCTGCATGACCCGTTTCACCACAATGCTAAGTGGCCCTTGTCATCACAATGCTCCATGGTGCTTGTCATCACAATGTTCCATGCCCCCGTCATCACAATGCGCCATGACCTCTGTCATCACAAGAATCCATGGTCTTTGACATCACAGTACTCCATGACACCTGTCATCACAATGCTCGATGATTCGTTTCATCACAATGCTCCCTTACACCTGTCATCACAGTGCTCCATGACCCCTTGCATCACAACACTCCATGACCAATTTCATCACAACGCTCCATGACTCCTATCATCACAATGCTCTATGGCCCTTGTCATCACAATGCTCAATGCCCACTGTCATCACAATGCTCCATGAGCATATTCATCACAATACTCTATGAGCCGTTTCATCACAATGCTACATGGCCCTTGTCATCACAATGTTCTACGGTGCTTGTCATCACAATGCTGCATGACCCCTGTCATCACAATGCTCCATGGCCCTTGCCATCACAATGCTCCATGAACGCTGTCATCACAATGCCCTATGACCAGTATCATCACAGTGCTCCTTGGCTGTTGTCATGAAAATGCTCCATAACCCCTGTCATCACAGTGAACCATGGCCCCTGTCATCACAATGCTCCCTGAACCATTTCATCACAATGCTCCATGACCACTTTCAGTACAAAGCTCCATGACCGCTATCATCACAATGATCCATGACCCCTTTCATCACAGTGTTCCAGTACCATTTTCATCACAATGATCCACGACCCCTATCACCACAATGCTCCATGACACGTATTTTCACTATGCTCTATGGCCCTTGTCATCACAATGCTCCATGGCCACTGTCATCACAATGCTCCAAGACCCGTTTCATCACAATGCTAACTTTCCCTTGTCCTCACAATGCTCCATGGCGCTTGTCATCACAGTGCTGCATGACTCCTGTCATCACACTGCCCTATGAACCCTGTCATCACAAGGCTCCATGGCCCTTGTCATCACAATGCTCCATAACACCTGTCATCACAATCCTCCATGCCCTTGTCATGACAATGCTCCATGACCCCTGTCATCACAAGGCTCCGTGGCCCTTGACATCACAATTCTCCATGACACCTGACAACACAATGCTCCAGTACGCCTTTCATCACAATGCTCCAGGACCCCTGTCATCACAATGCACCATGATCCCTTTCATGACAGTAATCCATGACCCCTTTCATCACAATGCTCCAGTATGCCTTTCATCACAATACTCGATGCCCCCTGTCATCACAATGCCCCATGACCCCTCTCCGCAAAATATTCCATGCCCCCTGTAGTCACAATGCTCCATAACAGCTGTCATCACAATGCTCCATGACCCTTGTCATGACAATGCTCCATGGCATTTTTCATCACAATGTTCCATGACCCCTTTCATCACAATTCTTCAAGACAACTTTCATCACAATGCTCCATGACCACTTTCCTCACAATGCTCCTTGGCCTGGGTCATCGCAATGCTCCATGACTCCTTTCATCACAATGCTCCATGGACTATGACATCACAATGCTCCATAAGCAATGTCATCACAATGTGCCATGACCCCGTCAAAACAATGCTCCATAACCCCTTTCATCACAATGCTCCGTGACCCACGCCAACACAATTGTCCAGGACCCCTTTCATCACAATGCTCCTTGGCACGTGTCATCACAATGCTCCATGAACAGTATCATCACAATGCACCATGATCCCTCTCATAACAATGCACTATGACACCTGTCATCACAATGCTCCAAGACAACTGTCATCACAATGCCACATGACACCTGTCATCACAATACTCCCTAACCTTTTTTATCACAATGCTCCATGACGCCTTTCATCACAATGCTCCATGGCGCTTGTCATCACAGTTCTGCATGACTCCTGTCATCACACTGCCCTATGACCCCTGTCACCACAAGGCTCCATGGCCCTTGTCATCACAATGCTCCATAACACCTGTCATCACAATCCTCCATGCCCTTGTCATGACAATGCTCCATGACCCCTGTCATCAGAAGGCTCCGTGGCCCTTGACATCACAGTTCTCCATGACACCTGACAACACAATGCTCCAGTACGCCTTTCATCACAATGCTCCAGGCCCCTTGACATCACAATGCCCCATGACCCCTCTCAGCAAAATATTCCATGCCCCCTGTAGTCACAATTCTCCATAACAGCTGTCATCACAATGCTCCATGATCCTTGTCATTACAATGCTCCATGGAATTTTTCATCACAATGTTCCATGACCCCTTTCATCACAATTCTTCAAGACAACTTTCATCACAATGCTCCATGACCACTTTCCTCACAATGCTCCTTGGCCTGGGTCATCGCAATGCTCCATGACTCCTTTCATCACAATGCTCCATGGCCTCTGACATCACAATGCTCCATAAGCAATGTCATCACAATGTGCCATGACCCCGTCAAAACAATGCTCCATAACCCCTTTCATCACAATACTCCGTGACCCACGTCAACACAATTCTCCAGGACCCCTTTCATCACAATGCTCCTTGCACGTGTCATCACAATGCTCCATGAACAGTATCATCACAATGCACCATGATCCCTCTCATAACAATGCACTATGACAACTGTCATCACAATGCTCCAAGACAACTGTCATCACAATGCCACATGACACCTGTCATCACAATACTCCCTAACCTTTGTCATCACAATGCTCCATGACGCCTTTCATCACAATGCACCATTACCCCTTTCATCACAATTCTCCAGGCCCTCTGTCACCACAATGCTCCATAACCCCTGACATCACAATGGCCAACGACACCTGTCATCACAATTCACCATGGATCTTGTCATAAAAAGGCTCCATGCTCTTGTCATCACAATGATCCAACACCCGTGTCATCACAATGCTCAAAGACCCCTGTCATCAAAATTCTCCATGAACTTTCATCACCGTGCTCCATGAACATATTCATCACAATGCTCCATGATCCCTTTCATCACAATGCTCTAGGACCAACATCATCACAATGCTCCATGATCACTATCATCACAATGCTCCATGACCACTTTCATAACGATGCTCCAATACCACCTTTCATCACAATGCTCCATGGTTCCTGTCATCACAATGCACCAGGACCCATATCATCACAATGCTCTATGACCCTTGTCATCACAATGTTCCATGGCCCTTGTCATCACAATGCTCCATGACCACATTCATCACAATGCTGCATGACCCGTTTCACCACAATGCTAAGTGGCCCTTGTCATCACAATGCTCCATGGTGCTTGTCATCACAATGTTCCATGCCCCCGTCATCACAATGCGCCATGACCTCTGTCATCACAAGAATCCATGGTCTTTGACATCACAGTGCTCCATGACACCTGTCATCACAATGCTCGATGATTCGTTTCATCACAATGCTCCCTTACACCTGTCATCACAGTGCTCCATGACCCCTTGCATCACAACGCTCCATGACCAATTGCATCACAACGCTCCATGACTCCTATCATCACAATGCTCTATGGCCCTTGTCATCACAATGCTCAATGCCCACTGTCATCACAATGCTCCATGAGCATATTCATCACAATACTCTATGAGCCGTTTCATCACAATGCTACATGGCCCTTGTCATCACAATGTTCTACGGTGCTTGTCATCACAATGCTGCATGACCCCTGTCATCACAATGCTCCATGGCCCTTGCCATCACAATGCTCCATGAACGCTGTCATCACAATGCCCTATGACCAGTATCATCACAGTGCTCCTTGGCTGTTGTCATGAAAATGCTCCATAACCCCTGTCATCACAGTGAACCATGGCCCCTGTCATCACAATGCTCCCTGACCCATTTCATCACAATGCTCCATGACCACTTTCAGTACAGAGCTCCATGATTGCTATCATCACAATGATACATGACCCCTTTCACCACAGTGTTCCAGTACCATTTTCATCACAATGATCCACGACCCCTATCACCACATTGCTCCATGACATTTATTTTCACTATGATCTATGGCCCAAGTCATCACAATGCTCCATGGCCACTGTCATCAGAATGCTCCATGACCCGTTTCATCACAATGCTAAATTTCCCTTGTCATCACAATGCTCCATGGCGCTTGTCATCACAGTGCTGCATGACTCCTGTCATCACACTGCCCTATGACCCCTGTCATCACAAGGCTCCATGGCCCTTGTCATCACAATGCTCCATAACACCTGTCATCACAATCCTCCATGCCCTTGTCATGACAATGCTCCATGACCCCTGTCATCACAAGGCTCCGTGGCCCTTGACATCACAATTCTCCCTGACACCTGACAACACAATGCTCCAGTACGCCTTTCATCACAATGCTCCAGGCCCCCTGTCATCACAATGCACCATGATCCCTTTCATGACAATAATCCATGACCCCTTTCATCACAATGCTCCAGTATGCCTTTCATCACAATACTCGATGCCCCCTGTAATCACAATGCCCCATGACCCCTCTCAGCAAAATATTCCATGCCCCTTGTAGTCACAATGCTCCATAACAGCTGTCATCACAATGCTCCATGACCCTTGTCATGACAATGCTCCATGGCATTTTTCATCACAATGTTCCATGCCCCATTTCATCACAATTCTTCAAGACAACTTTCATCACAATGCTCCATGACCACTTTCATCACAATGCTGCTTGGCCTGGGTCATCGCAATGCTCCATGACTCCTTTCATCACAATGCTCCATGGCCTCTGACATCACAATGCTCCATAAGCCATGTCATCACAATATGCCATGACCCCGTCAAAACAATGCTCCATAACCCCTTTCATCACAATGCTCCGTGACCCACGTCAACACAATTGTCCAGGACCCCTTTCATCACAATGCTCCTTGGCACGTGTCATCACAAAGCTCCATGAACAGTATCATCACAATGCACCATGATCCCTTTCATAACAATGCACTATGACACCTGTCATCACAATGCTCCAAGACAATTGTCATCAGAATGCCACATGACACCTGTCATCACAATACTCCCTGACCTTTGTCATCACAATGCTCCATGACGCCTTTCATCACAATGCACCATTACCCCTTTCATCACAATTCTCCAGGCCCTCTGTCACCACAATGCTCCATAACCCCTGACATCACAATGGCCAATGACACCTGTCATCACAATTCACCATGGATCTTGTCATCAAAAGGCTCCATGCTCGTGTCATCACAATGATCCAAGACCCGGGTCATCAGAGTGCTCCATGGCCGGTCTCATGACAGTGCTCCATGACCCCTGTCATCAAAATTCTCCATTACTGCTTTCATCAAAATGCTCCATGGCCTCTGAAATCACAATGCTCCATAAGCCATGTCATCACAATGTGCCATGACCCCGTCAAAACAATGCTCCATAACCCCTTTCATCACAATACTCCGTGACCCACGTCAACACAATTGTCCAGGACCCATTTCATCACAATGCTCCATGAACAGTATCATCACAATGCACCATGATCCCTCTCATAACAATGCACTATGACACCTGTCATCACAATACTCCCTAACCTTTGTTATCACAATGCTCCATGACGCCTTTCATCACAATGCTCCATGGCGCTTGTCATCACAGTTCTGCATGACTCCTGTCATCACACTGCCCTATGACCCCTGTCACCACAAGGCTCCATGGCCCTTGTCATCACAATGCTCCATAACACCTGTCATCACAATCCTCCATGCCCTTGTCATGACAATGCTCCATGACCCCTGTCATCAGAAGGCTCCGTGGCCCTTGACATCACAGTTCTCCATGACACCTGACAACACAATGCTCCAGTACGCCTTTCATCACAATGCTCCAGGCCCCTTGACATCACAATGCCCCATGACCCCTCTCAGCAAAATATTCCATGCCCCCTGTAGTCACAATTCTCCATAACAGCTGTCATCACAATGCTCCATGATCCTTGTCATTACAATGCTCCATGGAATTTTTCATCACAATGTTCCATGACCCCTTTCATCACAATTCTTCAAGACAACTTTCATCACAATGCTCCATGACCACTTTCCTCACAATGCTCCTTGGCCTGGGTCATGGCAATGCTCCATGACTCCTTTCATCACAATGCTCCATGGCCTCTGACATCACAATGCTCCATAAGCAATGTCATCACAATGTGCCATGACCCCGTCAAAACAATGCTCCATAACCCCTTTCATCACAATACTCCGTGACCCACGTCAACACAATTCTCCAGGACCCCTTTCATCACAATGCTCCTTGCACGTGTCATCACAATGCTCCATGAACAGTATCATCACAATGCACCATGATCCCTCTCATAACAATGCACTATGACAACTGTCATCACAATGCTCCAAGACAACTGTCATCACAATGCCACATGACACCTGTCATCACAATACTCCCTAACCTTTGTCATCACAATGCTCCATGACGCCTTTCCTCACAATGCACCATTACCCCTTTCATCACAATTCTCCAGGCCCTCTGTCACCACAATGCTCCATAACCCCTGACATCACAATGGCCAACGACACCTGTCATCACAATTCACCATGGATCTTGTCATAAAAAGGCTCCATGCTCTTGTCATCACAATGATCCAACACCCGTGTCATCACAATGCTCAAAGACCCCTGTCATCAAAATTCTCCATGAACTTTCATCACCGTGCTCCATGAACATATTCATCACAATGCTCCATGATCCCTTTCATCACAATGCTCTAGGACCAACATCATCACAATGCTCCATGATCACTATCATCACAATGCTCCATGACCACTTTCATAACGATGCTCCAATACCACCTTTCATCACAATGCTCCATGGTTCCTGTCATCACAATGCACCAGGACCCATATCATCACAATGCTCTATGACCCTTGTCATCACAATGTTCCATGGCCCTTGTCATCACAATGCTCCATGACCACATTCATCACAATGCTGCATGACCCGTTTCACCACAATGCTAAGTGGCCCTTGTCATCACAATGCTCCATGGTGCTTGTCATCACAATGTTCCATGCCCCCGTCATCACAATGCGCCATGACCTCTGTCATCACAAGAATCCATGGTCTTTGACATCACAGTGCTCCATGACACCTGTCATCACAATGCTCGATGATTCGTTTCATCACAATGCTCCCTTACACCTGTCATCACAGTGCTCCATGACCCCTTGCATCACAACGCTCCATGACCAATTGCATCACAACGCTCCATGACTCCTATCATCACAATGCTCTATGGCCCTTGTCATCACAATGCTCAATGCCCACTGTCATCACAATGCTCCATGAGCATATTCATCACAATACTCTATGAGCCGTTTCATCACAATGCTACATGGCCCTTGTCATCACAATGTTCTACGGTGCTTGTCATCACAATGCTGCATGACCCCTGTCATCACAATGCTCCATGGCCCTTGCCATCACAATGCTCCATGAACGCTGTCATCACAATGCCCTATGACCAGTATCATCACAGTGCTCCTTGGCTGTTGTCATGAAAATGCTCCATAACCCCTGTCATCACAGTGAACCATGGCCCCTGTCATCACAATGCTCCCTGACCCATTTCATCACAATGCTCCATGACCACTTTCAGTACAGAGCTCCATGATTGCTATCATCACAATGATACATGACCCCTTTCACCACAGTGTTCCAGTACCATTTTCATCACAATGATCCACGACCCCTATCACCACATTGCTCCATGACATTTATTTTCACTATGATCTATGGCCCAAGTCATCACAATGCTCCATGGCCACTGTCATCAGAATGCTCCATGACCCGTTTCATCACAATGCTAAATTTCCCTTGTCATCACAATGCTCCATGGCGCTTGTCATCACAGTGCTGCATGACTCCTGTCATCACACTGCCCTATGACCCCTGTCATCACAAGGCTCCATGGCCCTTGTCATCACAATGCTCCATAACACCTGTCATCACAATCCTCCATGCCCTTGTCATGACAATGCTCCATGACCCCTGTCATCACAAGGCTCCGTGGCCCTTGACATCACAATTCTCCCTGACACCTGACAACACAATGCTCCAGTACGCCTTTCATCACAATGCTCCAGGCCCCCTGTCATCACAATGCACCATGATCCCTTTCATGACAATAATCCATGACCCCTTTCATCACAATGCTCCAGTATGCCTTTCATCACAATACTCGATGCCCCCTGTAATCACAATGCCCCATGACCCCTCTCAGCAAAATATTCCATGCCCCTTGTAGTCACAATGCTCCATAACAGCTGTCATCACAATGCTCCATGACCCTTGTCATGACAATGCTCCATGGCATTTTTCATCACAATGTTCCATGCCCCATTTCATCACAATTCTTCAAGACAACTTTCATCACAATGCTCCATGACCACTTTCATCACAATGCTGCTTGGCCTGGGTCATCGCAATGCTCCATGACTCCTTTCATCACAATGCTCCATGGCCTCTGACATCACAATGCTCCATAAGCCATGTCATCACAATATGCCATGACCCCGTCAAAACAATGCTCCATAACCCCTTTCATCACAATGCTCCGTGACCCACGTCAACACAATTGTCCAGGACCCCTTTCATCACAATGCTCCTTGGCACGTGTCATCACAAAGCTCCATGAACAGTATCATCACAATGCACCATGATCCCTTTCATAACAATGCACTATGACACCTGTCATCACAATGCTCCAAGACAATTGTCATCAGAATGCCACATGACACCTGTCATCACAATACTCCCTGACCTTTGTCATCACAATGCTCCATGACGCCTTTCATCACAATGCACCATTACCCCTTTCATCACAATTCTCCAGGCCCTCTGTCACCACAATGCTCCATAACCCCTGACATCACAATGGCCAATGACACCTGTCATCACAATTCACCATGGATCTTGTCATCAAAAGGCTCCATGCTCGTGTCATCACAATGATCCAAGACCCGGGTCATCAGAGTGCTCCATGGCCGGTCTCATGACAGTGCTCCATGACCCCTGTCATCAAAATTCTCCATTACTGCTTTCATCAAAATGCTCCATGGCCTCTGAAATCACAATGCTCCATAAGCCATGTCATCACAATGTGCCATGACCCCGTCAAAACAATGCTCCATAACCCCTTTCATCACAATACTCCGTGACCCACGTCAACACAATTGTCCAGGACCCATTTCATCACAATGCTCCATGAACAGTATCATCACAATGCACCATGATCCCTCTCATAACAATGCACTATGACACCTGTCATCACAATACTCCCTAACCTTTGTTATCACAATGCTCCATGACGCCTTTCATCACAATGCTCCATGGCGCTTGTCATCACAGTTCTGCATGACTCCTGTCATCACACTGCCCTATGACCCCTGTCACCACAAGGCTCCATGGCCCTTGTCATCACAATGCTCCATAACACCTGTCATCACAATCCTCCATGCCCTTGTCATGACAATGCTCCATGACCCCTGTCATCAGAAGGCTCCGTGGCCCTTGACATCACAGTTCTCCATGACACCTGACCACACAATGCTCCAGTACGCCTTTCATCACAATGCTCCAGGCCCCTTGACATCACAATGCCCCATGACCCCTCTCAGCAAAATATTCCATGCCCCCTGTAGTCACAATTCTCCATAACAGCTGTCATCACAATGCTCCATGATCCTTGTCATTACAATGCTCCATGGAATTTTTCATCACAATGTTCCATGACCCCTTTCATCACAATTCTTCAAGACAACTTTCATCACAATGCTCCATGACCACTTTCCTCACAATGCTCCTTGGCCTGGGTCATCGCAATGCTCCATGACTCCTTTCATCACAATGCTCCATGGCCTCTGACATCACAATGCTCCATAAGCAATGTCATCACAATGTGCCATGACCCCGTCAAAACAATGCTCCATAACCCCTTTCATCACAATACTCCGTGACCCACGTCAACACAATTCTCCAGGACCCCTTTCATCACAATGCTCCTTGCACGTGTCATCACAATGCTCCATGAACAGTATCATCACAATGCACCATGATCCCTCTCATAACAATGCACTATGACAACTGTCATCACAATGCTCCAAGACAACTGTCATCACAATGCCACATGACACCTGTCATCACAATACTCCCTAACCTTTGTCATCACAATGCTCCATGACGCCTTTCCTCACAATGCACCATTACCCCTTTCATCACAATTCTCCAGGCCCTCTGTCACCACAATGCTCCATAACCCCTGACATCACAATGGCCAACGACACCTGTCATCACAATTCACCATGGATCTTGTCATAAAAAGGCTCCATGCTCTTGTCATCACAATGATCCAACACCCGTGTCATCACAATGCTCAAAGACCCCTGTCATCAAAATTCTCCATGAACTTTCATCACCGTGCTCCATGAACATATTCATCACAATGCTCCATGATCCCTTTCATCACAATGCTCTAGGACCAACATCATCACAATGCTCCATGATCACTATCATCACAATGCTCCATGACCACTTTCATAACGATGCTCCAATACCCCCTTTCATCACAATGCTCCATGGTTCCTGTCATCACAATGCACCAGGACCCATATCATCACAATGCTCTATGACCCTTGTCATCACAATGTTCCATGGCCCTTGTCATCACAATGCTCCATGACCACATTCATCACAATGCTGCATGACCCGTTTCACCACAATGCTAAGTGGCCCTTGTCATCACAATGCTCCATGGTGCTTGTCATCACAATGTTCCATGCCCCCGTCATCACAATGTGCCATGACCTCTGTCATCACAAGAATCCATGGTCTTTGACATCACAGTGCTCCATGACACCTGTCATCACAATGCTCGATGATTCGTTTCATCACAATGCTCCCTTACACCTGTCATCACAGTGCTCCATGACCCCTTGCATCACAACGCTCCATGACCAATTGCATCACAACACTCCATGACTCCTATCATCACAATGCTCTATGGCCCTTGTCATCACAATGCTCAATGCCCACTGTCATCACAATGCTCCATTAGCATATTCATCACAATACTCTATGAGCCGTTTCATCACAATGCTACATGGCCCTTGTCATCACAATGTTCTACGGTGCTTGTCATCACAATGCTGCATGACCCCTGTCATCACAATGCTCCATGAACAGTATCATCACAATGCACCATGATCCCTCTCATAACAATGCACTATGACACCTGTCATCACAATGCTCCAAGACAACTGTCATCACAATGCCACATGACTCCTGTCATCACAATACTCCCTGACCTTTGTCATCACAATGCTCCATGACGCCTTTCATCACAATGCACCATTACCCCTTTCATCACAATTCTCCAGGCCCTCTGTCACCACAATGCTCCATAACCCCTGACATCACAATGGCCAATGACACCTGTCATCACAATTCACCATGGATCTTGTCATCAAAAGGCTCCATGCTCGTGTCATCACAATGATCCAAGACCCGGGTCATCACAATGCTCCATGGCCGGTCTCATCACAGTGCTCCATGACCTCTGTCATCAAAATTCTCCATGAACTTTCATCACAGTGCTCCATGAACACATTCATCACAATGCTCCATGATCCCTTTCATCACAATGCTCTAGGACCAACATCATCACAATGCTCCATGATCGCTATCATCACAATGCTCCATGACCCCTTTCATAACGATGCTCCAATACCCCCTTTCATCACAATGCTCCATGGTTCCTGTCATCACAATGCGCCAGGACCCATGTCATCACAATGCTCTATGATCTTTGTCATCACAATGTTCCATGGCCCTTGTCATCACAATGCTCCATGACCACATTCATCACAATGATGCATGACCCGTTTCACCACAATGCTAAGTGGCCCTTGTCATCACAATGCTCCATGGTGCATGTCATCACAATGCCCCAAGACCCCTGTCATCACAAGAATCCATGGTCTTTGACATCAGAGTGCTCCATGACACCTGTCATCACAATGCTCGATGATTCGTTTCATCACAATGCTCCCTTACACCTGTCATCACAGTGCTCCATGACCCCTTGCATCACAACGCTCCATGACCAATTGCATCACAACGCTCCATGACTCCTATCATCACAATGCTCTATGGCCCTTGTCATCACAATGCTCAATGCCCACTGTCATCACAATGCTCCATGAGCACATTCATCACAATACTCTATGAGCCGTTTCATCACAATGCTAAATGGCCCTTGTCATCACAATGTTCTACGCTGCTTGTCATCAGAATGCTGCATGACCCCTGTCATCACAATGCTCCATGGCCCTTGCCATCACAATGCTCCATGAACGCTGTCATCACAATGCCCTATGACCAGTATCATCACAGTGCTCCTTGGCTGTTGTCATGAAAATGCTCCATAACCCCTGTCATCACAGTGAACCATGGCCCCTGTCATCACAATGCTCCCTGACCCATTTCATCACAATGCTCCATGACCACTTTCAGTACAGAGCTCCATGATTGCTATCATCACAATGATACATGACCCCTTTCACCACAGTGTTCCAGTACCATTTTCATCACAATGATCCACGACCCCTATCACCACATTGCTCCATGACATTTATTTTCACTATGATCTATGGCCCAAGTCATCACAATGCTCCATGGCCACTGTCATCAGAATGCTCCATGACCCGTTTCATCACAATGCTAAATTTCCCTTGTCATCACAATGCTCCATGGCGCTTGTCATCACAGTGCTGCATGACTCCTGTCATCACACTGCCCTATGACCCCTGTCATCACAAGGCTCCATGGCCCTTGTCATCACAATGCTCCATAACACCTGTCATCACAATCCTCCATGCCCTTGTCATGACAATGCTCCATGACCCCTGTCATCACAAGGCTCCGTGGCCCTTGACATCACAATTCTCCCTGACACCTGACAACACAATGCTCCAGTACGCCTTTCATCACAATGCTCCAGGCCCCCTGTCATCACAATGCACCATGATCCCTTTCATGACAATAATCCATGACCCCTTTCATCACAATGCTCCAGTATGCCTTTCATCACAATACTCGATGCCCCCTGTAATCACAATGCCCCATGACCCCTCTCAGCAAAATATTCCATGCCCCTTGTAGTCACAATGCTCCATAACAGCTCTCATCACAATGCTCCATGACCCTTGTCATGACAATGCTCCATGGCATTTTTCATCACAATGTTCCATGCCCCCTTTCATCACAATTCTTCAAGACAACTTTCATCACAATGCTCCATGACCACTTTCATCACAATGCTGCTTGGCCTGGGTCATCGCAATGCTCCATGACTCCTTTCATCACAATGCTCCATGGCCTCTGACATCACAATGCTCCATAAGCCATGTCATCACAATATGCCATGACCCCGTCAAAACAATGCTCCATAACCCCTTTCATCACAATGCTCCGTGACCCACGTCAACACAATTGTCCAGGACCCCTTTCATCACAATGCTCCTTGGCACGTGTCATCACAAAGCTCCATGAACAGTATCATCACAATGCACCATGATCCCTTTCATAACAATGCACTATGACACCTGTCATCACAATGCTCCAAGACAATTGTCATCACAATGCCACATGACACCTGTCATCACAATACTCCCTGACCTTTGTCATCACAATGCTCCATGACGCCTTTCATCACAATGCACCATTACCCCTTTCATCACAATTCTCCAGGCCCTCTGTCACCACAATGCTCCATAACCCCTGACATCACAATGGCCAATGACACCTGTCATCACAATTCACCATGGATCTTGTCATCAAAAGGCTCCATGCTCGTGTCATCACAATGATCCAAGACCCGGGTCATCAGAGTGCTCCATGGCCGGTCTCATGACAGTGCTCCATGACCCCTGTCATCAAAATTCTCCATTACTGCTTTCATCAAAATGCTCCATGGCCTCTGAAATCACAATGCTCCATAAGCCATGTCATCACAATGTGCCATGACCCCGTCAAAACAATGCTCCATAACCCCTTTCATCACAATACTCCGTGACCCACGTCAACACAATTGTCCAGGACCTCTTTCATCAAAATGCTCCATTAACAGTATCATCACAATGCACCATGATCCCTCTCATAACAATGCACTATGACACCTGTCATCACAATGCTCCAAGACAACTGTCATCACAATGCCTCATGACACCTGTCATCACATTACTCCCTAACCTTTGTTATCACAATGCTCCATGACGCCTTTCATCACAATGCTCCATGGCGCTTGTCATCACAGTTCTGCATGACTCCTGTCATCACACTGCCCTATGACCCCTGTCACCACAAGGCTCCATGGCCCTTGTCATCACAATGCTCCATAACACCTGTCATCACAATCCTCCATGCCCTTGTCATGACAATGCTCCATGACCCCTGTCATCAGAAGGCTCCGTGGCCCTTGACATCACAGTTCTCCATGACACCTGACAACACAATGCTCCAGTACGCCTTTCATCACAATGCTGCAGGCCCCTTGACATCACAATGCCCCATGACCCCTCTCAGCAAAATATTCCATGCCCCCTGTAGTCACAATTCTCCATAACAGCTGTCATCACAATCCTCCATGATCCTTGTCATTACAATGCTCCATGGAATTTTTCATCACAATGTTCCATGACCCCTTTCATCACAATTCTTCAAGACAAATTTCATCACAATGCTCCATGACCACTTTCCTCACAATGCTCCTTGGCCTGGGTCATCGCAATGCTCCATGACTCCTTTCATCACAATGCTCCATGGCCTCTGACATCACAATGCTCCATAAGCAATGTCATCACAATGTGCCATGACCCCGTCAAAACAATGCTCCATAACCCCTTTCATCACAATACTCCGTGACCCACGTCAACACAATTCTCCAGGACACCTTTCATCACAATGCTCCTTGCACGTGTCATCACAATGCTCCATGAACAGTATCATCACAATGCACCATGATCCCTCTCATAACAATGCACTATGACAACTGTCATCACAATGCTCCAAGACAACTGTCATCACAATGCCACATGACACCTGTCATCACAATACTCCCTAACCTTTGTCATCACAATGCTCCATGACGCCTTTCATCACAATGCACCATTACCCCTTTCATCACAATTCTCCAGGCCCTCTGTCACCACAATGCTCCATAACCCCTGACATCACAATGGCCAACGACACCTGTCATCACAATTCACCATGGATCTTGTCATAAAAAGGCTCCATGCTCTTGTCATCACAATGATCCAACACCCGTGTCATCACAATGCTCAAAGACCCCTGTCATCAAAATTCTCCATGAACTTTCATCACCGTGCTCCATGAACATATTCATCACAATGCTCCATGATCCCTTTCATCACAATGCTCTAGGACCAACATCATCACAATGCTCCATGATCACTATCATCACAATGCTCCATGACCCCTTTCATAACGATGCTCCAATACCCCCTTTCATCACAATGCTCCATGGTTCCTGTCATCACAATGCACCAGGACCCATATCATCACAATGCTCTATGACCCTTGTCATCACAATGTTCCATGGCCCTTGTCATCACAATGCTCCATGACCACATTCATCACAATGCTGCATGACCCGTTTCACCACAATGCTAAGTGGCCCTTGTCATCACAATGCTCCATGGTGCTTGTCATCACAATGTTCCATGCCCCCGTCATCACAATGCGCCATGACCTCTGTCATCACAAGAATCCATGGTCTTTGACATCACAGTGCTCCATGACACCTGTCATCACAATGCTCGATGATTCGTTTCATCACAATGCTCCCTTACACCTGTCATCACAGTGCTCCATGACCCCTTGCATCACAACGCTCCATGACCAATTGCATCACAACGCTCCATGACTCCTATCATCACAATGCTCTATGGCCCTTGTCATCACAATGCTCAATGCCCACTGTCATCACAATGCTCCATGAGCATATTCATCACAATACTCTATGAGCCGTTTCATCACAATGCTACATGGCCCTTGTCATCACAATGTTCTACGGTGCTTGTCATCACAATGCTGCATGACCCCTGTCATCACAATGCTCCATGGCCCTTGCCATCACAATGCTCCATGAACGCTGTCATCACAATGCCCTATGACCAGTATCATCACAGTGCTCCTTGGCTGTTGTCATGAAAATGCTCCATAACCCCTGTCATCACAGTGAACCATGGCCCCTGTCATCACAATGCTCCCTGACCCATTTCATCACAATGCTCCATGACCACTTTCAGTACAGAGCTCCATGATTGCTATCATCACAATGATACATGACCCCTTTCACCACAGTGTTCCAGTACCATTTTCATCACAATGATCCACGACCCCTATCACCACATTGCTCCATGACATTTATTTTCACTATGATCTATGGCCCAAGTCATCACAATGCTCCATGGCCACTGTCATCAGAATGCTCCATGACCCGTTTCATCACAATGCTAAATTTCCCTTGTCATCACAATGCTCCATGGCGCTTGTCATCACAGTGCTGCATGACTCCTGTCATCACACTGCCCTATGACCCCTGTCATCACAAGGCTCCATGGCCCTTGTCACCACAATGCTCCATAACACCTGTCATCACAATCCTCCATGCCCTTGTCATGACAATGCTCCATGACCCCTGTCATCACAAGGCTCCGTGGCCCTTGACATCACAATTCTCCCTGACACCTGACAACACAATGCTCCAGTACGCCTTTCATCACAATGCTCCAGGCCCCCTGTCATCACAATGCACCATGATCCCTTTCATGACAATAATCCATGACCCCTTTCATCACAATGCTCCAGTATGCCTTTCATCACAATACTCGATGCCCCCTGTAATCACAATGCCCCATGACCCCTCTCAGCAAAATATTCCATGCCCCTTGTAGTCACAATGCTCCATAACAGCTCTCATCACAATGCTCCATGACCCTTGTCATGACAATGCTCCATGGCATTTTTCATCACAATGTTCCATGCCCCCTTTCATCACAATTCTTCAAGACAACTTTCATCACAATGCTCCATGACCACTTTCATCACAATGCTGCTTGGCCTGGGTCATCGCAATGCTCCATGACTCCTTTCATCACAATGCTCCATGGCCTCTGATATCACAATGCTCCATAAGCCATGTCATCACAATGTGCCATGACCCCGTCAAAACAATGCTCCATAACCCCTTTCATCACAATGCTCCGTGACCCACGTCAACACAATTGTCCAGAACCCCTTTCATCACAATGCTCCTTGGCACGTGTCATCACAATGCTCCATGAACAGTATCATCACAATGCACCATGATCCCTCTCATAACAATGCACTATGACACCTGTCATCACAGTGCTCCAAGACAATTGTCATCACAATGCCACATGACTCCTGTCATCACAATACTCCCTGACCTTTGTCATCAAAATGCTCCATGACGCCTTTCATCACAATGCACCATTACCCCTTTCATCACAATTCTCCAGGCCCTCTGTCACCACAATGCTCCATAACCCCTGACATCACAATGGCCAACGACACCTGTCATCACAATTCACCATGGATCTTGTCATCAAAAGGCTCCATGCTCGTGTCATCACAATGATCCAAGACCCGTGTCATCACAATGCTCCATGGCCGGTCTCATCACAGTGCTCCATGACCCCTGTCATCAAAATTCTCCATGAACTTTCATCACAGTGCTCCATGAACACATTCATCACAATGCTCCATGATCCCTTTCATCACAATGCTCTAGGACCAACATCATCACAATGCTCCATGATCGCTATCATCACAATGCTCCATGACCCCTTTCATAACGATGCTCCAATACCACCTTTCATCACAATGCTCCATGGTTCCTGTCATCACAATGCACCAGGACCCATGTCATCACAATGCTCTATGACCCTTGTCATCACAATGTTCCATGGCCCTTGTCATCACAATGCTCCATGACCACATTCATCACAATGCTGCATGACCCGTTTCACCACAATGCTAAGTGGCCCTTGTCATCACAATGCTCCATGGTGCTTGTCATCACAATGTTCCATGCCCCCGTCATCACAATGCGCCATGACCTCTGTCATCACAAGAATCTATGGTCTTTGACATCACAGTGCTCCATGACACCTGTCATCAGAATGCTCGATGATTCGTTTCATCACAATGCTCCCTTACACCTGTCATCACAGTGCTCCATGACCCCTTGCATCACAACTCTCCATGACCAATTGCATCACAACGCTCCATGACTCCTATCATCACAATGCTCTATGGCCCTTGTCATCACAATGCTCAATGCCCACTGTCATCACAATGCTCCATGAGCATATTCATCACAATACTCTATGAGCCGTTTCATCACAATGCTACATGGCCCTTGTCATCACAATGTTCTACGGTGCTTGTCATCACAGTGCTGCATGACCCCTGTCATCACAATGCTCCATGGCCCTTGCCATCACAATGCTCCATGAACGCTGTCATCACAATGCCCTATGACCAGTATCATCACAGTGCTCCTTGGCTGTTGTCATGAAAATGCTCCATAACCCCTGTCATCACAGTGAACCATGGCCCCTGTCATCACAATGCTCCCTGACCCATTTCATCACAATGCTCCATGACCACTTTCAGTACAGAGCTCCATGATTGCTATCATCACAATGATCCATGACCCCTTTCACCACAGTGTTCCAGTACCATTTTCATCACAATGATCTACGACCCCTATCACCACAATGCTCCATGACACGTATTTTCACTATGCTCTATGGCCCTTGTCCTCACAATGCTCCATGGCCACTGTCATCACAATGCTCCATGACCCATTTCATCACAATGCTAAATTTCCCTTGTCATCACAATGCTCCATGGCGCTTGTCATCACAGTGCTGCATGACTCCTGTCATCACACTGCCCTATGACCCCTGTCATCACAAGGCTCCATGGCCCTTGTCATCACAATGCTCCATAACACCTGTCATCACAATACTCCATGCCCTTGTCATGACAATGCTCCATGACCCCTGTCATCACAAGGCTCCGTGGCCCTTGACATCACAATTCTCCATGACACCTGACAACACAATGCTCCAGTACGCCTTTCATCACAATGCTCCAGGACCCCTGTCATCACAATGCACCATGATCCCTTTCATGACAGTAATCCATGACCGCTTTCATCACAATGCTCCAGTATGCCTTTCATCACAATACTCGATGCCCCCTGTCATCACAATGCCCCATGACCCCTCTCCGCAAAATATTCCATGCCCCCTGTAGTCACAATGCTCCATAACAGCTGTCATCACAATGCTCCATGACCCTTGTCATGACAATGCTCCATGGCATTTTTCATCACAATGTTCCATGACCCCTTTCATCACAATTCTTCAAGACAACTTTCATCACAATGCTCCATGACCACTTTCCTCACAATGCTCCTTGGCCTGGGTCATCGCAATGCTCCATGACTCCTTTCATCACAATGCTCCATGGCCTCTGAAATCACAATGCTCCATAAGCCATGTCATCACAATGTGCCATGACCCCGTCAAAACAATGCTCCATAACCCCTTTCATCACAATGCTCCGTGACCCACGTCAACACAATTGTCCAGGACCCCTTTCATCACAATGCTCCTTGGCACGTGTCATCACAGTGCTCCATGAACATATTCATCACAATGCTCCATGATCCCTTTCATCACAATGCTCGAGGACCAATTCATCACAATGCTCCATGATCGCTATCATCACAATGCTCCATGACCCCTTTCATAACGATGCTCCAATACCCCCTTTCATCACAATGCTCCATGGTTCCTGTCATCTCAATGCACCAGGACCCATGTCATCACAATGCTCTATGACCCTTGTCATCACAATGTTCCATGGCCCTTGTCATCACAATGCTCCATGACCACATTCATCACAATGCTGCATGACCCGTTTCACCACAATGCTACGTGGCCCTTGTCATCACAATGCTCCATGGTGCTTGTCATCACAATGTTCCATGCCCCCGTCATCACAATGCGCCATGACCTCTGTCATCACAAGAATCCATGGTCTTTGACATCACAGTGCTCCATGACACCTGTCATCACAATGCTCGATGATTCGTTTCATCACAATGCTCCCTTACACCTGTCATCACAGTGCTCCATGACCCCTTGCATCACAACGCTCCATGACCAATTGCATCACAACGCTCCATGACTCCTATCATCACAATGCTCTATGGCCCTTGTCATCACAATGCTCAATGCCCACTGTCATCACAATGCTCCATGAGCATATTCATCACAATACTCTATGAGCCGTTTCATCACAATGCTACATGGCCCTTGTCATCACAATGTTCTACGGTGCTTGTCATCACAATGCTGCATGATCCCTGTCATCACAATGCTCCATGGCCCTTGTCATCACAATGCTCCATGACCACATTCATCACAATGCTGCATGACCCGTTTCACCACAATGCTAAGTGGCCCTTGTCATCACAATGCTCCATGGCCACTGTCATCACAATGCTCCATGACCCGTTTCATCACAATGCTAAATTTCCCTTGTTATCACAATGCTCCATGGCGCTTGTCATCACAGTGCTGCATGACTCCTGTCATCACACTGCCCTATGACCCCTGTCATCACAAGGCTCCATGGCCCTTGTCATCACAATGCTCCATAACACCTGTCATCACAATCCTCCATGCCCTTGTCATGACAATGCTCCATGACCCCTGTCATCACAAGGCTCCGTGGCCCTTGACATCACAATTCTCCATGACACCTGACAACACAATGCTACAGTACGCCTTTCATCACAATGCTCCAGGCCCCCTGTCATCACAATGCACCATGATCCCTTTCATGACAATAATCCATGACCCCTTTCATCACAATGCTCCAGTATGCCTTTCATCACAATACTCGATGCCCCCTGTCATCACAATGCCCCATGACCCCTCTCAGCAAAATATTCCATGCCCCTTGTAGTCAAAATGCTCAATAACAGCTCTCATCACAATGCTCCATGACCCTTGTCATGACAATGCTCCATGGCATTTTTCATCACAATGTTCCATGCCCCCTTTCATCACAATTCTTCAAGACAACTTTCATCACAATGCTCCATGACCACTTTCACCACAATGCTGCTTGGCCTGGGTCATCGCAATGCTCCATGACTCCTTTCATCACAATGCTCCATGGCCTCTGACATCACAATGCTCCATAAGCCATGTCATCACAATATGCCATGACCCCGTCAAAACAATGCTCCATAACCCCTTTCATCACAATGCTCCGTGACCCATGTCAACACAATTGTCCAGCACCCCTTTCATCACAATGCTCCTTGGCACGTGTCATCACAAAGCTCCATGAACAGTATCATCACAATGCACCATGATCCCTTTCATAACAATGCACTATGACACCTGTCATCACAATGCGCCAAGACAATTGTCATCACAATGCCACATGACGCCTGTCATCACAATACTCCCTGACCTTTGTCATCACAATGCTCCATGACGCCTTTCATCACAATGCACCATTACCCCTTTCATCACAATTCTCCAGGCCCTCTGTCACCACAATGCTCCATAACCCCTGACATCACAATGGCCAATGACACCTGTCATCACAATTCACCATGGATCTTGTCATCAAAAGGCTCCATGCTCGTGTCATCACAATGATCCAAGACCCGGGTCATCACAATGCTCCATGGCCGGTCTCATCACAGTGCTCCATGACCTCTGTCATCAAAATTCTCCATGAACTTTCATCACAGTGCTCCATGAACACATTCATCACAATGCTCCATGATCCCTTTCATCACAATGCTCTAGGACCAACATCATCACAATGCTCCATGATCGCTATCATCACAATGCTCCATGACCCCTTTCATAACGATGCTCCAATACCCCCTTTCATCACAATGCTCCATGGTTCCTGTCATCACAATGCGCCAGGACCCATGTCATCACAATGCTCTATGATCTTTGTCATCACAATGTTCCATGGCCCTTGTCATCACAATGCTCCATGACCACATTCATCACAATGATGCATGACCCGTTTCACCACAATGCTAAGTGGCCCTTGTCATCACAATGCTCCATGGTGCATGTCATCACAATGCCCCAAGACCCCTGTCATCACAAGAATCCATGGTCTTTGACATCAGAGTGCTCCATGACACCTGTCATCACAATGCTCGATGATTCGTTTCATCACAATGCTCCCTTACACCTGTCATCACAGTGCTCCATGACCCCTTGCATCACAACGCTCCATGACCAATTGCATCACAACGCTCCATGACTCCTATCATCACAATGCTCTATGGCCCTTGTCATCACAATGCTCAATGCCCACTGTCATCACAATGCTCCATGAGCACATTCATCACAATGATGCATGACCCGTTTCACCACAATGCTAAGTGGCCCTTGTCATCACAATATTCTACGGTGCTTGTCATCACAATGCTGCATGACCCCTGTCATCACAATGCTCCATGGCCCTTGCCATCACAATGCTCCATGAACGCTGTCATCACAATGCCCTATGACCAGTATCATCACAGTGCTCCTTGGCTCCTGTCATGAAAATGCTCCACAACCCCTGTCATCACAGTGAACCATGGCCCTTGTCATCACAATGCTCCCTGACCCATTTCATCACAATGCTCCATGACCACTTTCACTACAATGCTCCATGACCGCTATCATCACAATGATCCATGACCCCTTTCATCACAGTGTTCCAGTACCATTTTCATCACAATGATCCACGACCCCTATCTCCACAATTCTCCATGACACGTATTTTCAGTATGCTCTATGGCCCTTGTCCTCACAATGCTCCAGGGCCACTGTCATCACAATGCTCCATGACCCGTTTCATCACAATGCTAAATTTCCCTTGTCATCACAATGCTCCATGGCACTTGTCATCACAGTGCTGCATGACTCCTGTCATCACACTGCCCTATGACCCCTGTCATCACAAGGCTCCATGGCCCTTGTCATCACAATGCTCCATAACACCTGTCATCACAATCCTCCATGCCCTTGTCATGACAATGCTCCATGACCCTTGTCATCACAAGGCTCTGTGGCCCTTGACATCACAATTCTCCCTGACACCTGACAACACAATGCTCCAGTACGCCTTTCATCACAATGCTCCAGGCCCCCTGTCATCACAATGCACCATGATCCCTTTCATGACAATAATCCATGACCCCTTTCATCACAATGCTCCAGTATGCCTTTCATCACAATACTCGATGCCCCCTGTCATCACAATGCCCCATGACCCCTCTCAGCAAAATATTCCATGACCCTTGTAGTCAAAATGCTCAATAACAGCTCTCATCACAATGCTACATGACCCTTGTCATGACAATGCTCCATGGCATTTTTCATCACAATGTTCCATGACCCCTTTCATCACAATTCTTCAAGACAACTTTCATCACAATGCTCCATGACCACTTTCACCACAATGCTGCTTGGCCTGGGTCATCGCAATGCTCCATGACTCCTTTCATCACAATGCTCCATGGCCTCTGACATCACAATGCTCCATAAGCCATATCATCACAATATGCCATGACCCCGTCAAAACAATGCTCCATAACCCCTTTCATCACAATGCTCCGTGACCCATGTCAACACAATTGTCCAGCACCCCTTTCATCACAATGCTCCTTGGCACGTGTCATCACAAAGCTCCATGAACAGTATCATCACAATGCACCATGATCCCTTTCATAACAATGCACTATGACACCTGTCATCACAATGCTCCAAGACAATTGTCATCACAATGCCACATGACGCCTGTCATCACAATACTCCCTGACCTTTGTCATCAAAATGCTCCATGACGCCTTTCATCACAATGCACCATTACCCCTTTCATCACAATTCTCCAGGCCCTCTGTCACCACAATGCTCCATGTTTCCTGTCATCAGAATGCGCCAGGACCCATGTCATCACAATGCTCTATGACCCTTGTCATCACAATGTTCCATGGCCCTTGTCATCACAATGCTCCATGACCACATTCACCACAATGCTGCATGACCCGTTTCAACACAATGCTAAGTGGCCCTTATCATCACAATGCTCCATGGTGCTTGTCATCACAATGCTCCATGCCCCCGTCATCACTATGCCCCATGACCCCTGTCATCACAAGAATCCATGGTTTTGACATCACAGTGCTCCATGACACCTGTCATCACAATACTCCATGCCCTTGTCATGACAATGCTCCATGACCCCTGTCATCACAAGGCTCCGTGGCCCTTGACATCACAATTCTCCATGACACCTGACAACACAATGCTCCAGTACGCCTTTCATCACAATGCTCCAGGACCCCTGTCATCACAATGCACCATGATCCCTTTCATGACAGTAATCCATGACCCCTTTCATCACAATGCTCCAGTATGCCTTTCATCACAAAACTCGATGCCCCCTGTCATCACAATGCCCCATGACCCCTCTCAGCAAAATATTCCATGCCCCCTGTAGTCACAATGCTCCATAACAGCTGTCATCACAATGCTCCATGACCCTTGTCATGACAATGCTCCATGGCATTTTTCATCACAATGTTCCATGACCCCTTTCATCACAATTCTTCAAGACAACTTTCATCACAATGCTCCATGACCACTTTCCTCACAATGCTCCTTGGCCTGGGTCATCGCAATGCTCCATGACTCCTTTCATCACAATGCTCCATGGCCTCTGAAATCACAATGCTCCATAAGCCATGTCATCACAATGTGCCATGACCCCGTCAAAACAATGCTCCATAACCCCTTTCATCACAATGCTCCGTGACCCACGTCAACACAATTGTCCAGGACCCCTTTCATCACAATGCTCCTTGGCACGTGTCATCACAATGCTCCATGAACAGTATCATCACAATGCACCATGATCCCTCTCATAACAATGCACTATGACACCTGTCATCACAATGCTCCAAGACAACTGCCATCACAATGCCACATGACTCCTGTCATCACAATACTCCCTGACCTTTGTCATCAAAATGCTCCATGACGCCTTTCATCACAATGCACCATTACCCCTTTCATCACAATTCTCCAGGCCCTCTGTCACCACAATGCTCCATAACCCCTGACATCACAATGGCCAACGACACCTGTCATCACAATTCACCATGGATCTTGTCATCAAAAGGCTCCATGCTCGTGTCATCACAATGATCCAAGACCCGTGTCATCACAATGCTCCATGGCCGGTCTCATCACAGTGCTCCATGACCCCTGTCATCAAAATTCTCCATGAACTTTCATCACAGTGCTCCATGAACATATTCATCACAATGCTCCATGATCCCTTTCATCACAATGCTCTAGGACCAACATCATCACAATGCTCCATGATCGTTATCATCACAATGCTCCATGACCCCTTTCATAACGATGCTCCAATACCCCCTTTCATCACAATGCTCCATGGTTCCTGTCATCACAATGCACCAGGACCCATGTCATCACAATGCTCTATGACCCTTGTCATCACAATGTTCCATGGCCCTTGTCATCACAATGCTCCATGACCACATTCATCACAATGCTGCATGACCGGTTTCACCACAATGCTAAGTGGCCCTTGTAATCACAATGCTCCATGGTGCTTGTCATCACAATGTTCCATGCCCCATCATCACAATGCACCATCACCTCTGTCATCACAAGAATCCATGGTCTTTGACATCACTGTGCTCCATGACACCTGTCATCACAATCCTCGATGATTCGTTTCATCACAATGCTCCCTTACACCTGTCACCACAGTGCTCCATGACCCCTTGCATCACAACGCTCCATGACCAATTGCATCACAACGCTCCATGACTCCTATCATCACAATGCTCTATGGCCCTTGTCATCACAATGCTCAATGCCCACTGTCATCACAATGCTCCATGAGCATATTCATCACAATACTCTATGAGCCGTTTCATCACAATGCTACATGGCTCTTGTCATCACAATGTTCTACGGTGCTTGTCATCACAATGCTGCATGACCCCTGTCATCACAATGCTCCATGGCCCTTGCCATCACAATGCTCCATGAACGCTGTCATCACAATGCCCTATGACCAGTATCATCACAGTGCTCCTTGGCTGTTGTAATGAAAATGCTCCATAACCCCTGTCATCACAGTGAACCATGGCCCTTGTCATCACAATGCTCCCTGACCCATTTCATCACAATGCTCCATGACCACTTTCATTACAGAGCTCCATGACCGCTATCATCACAATGATACATGACCCCTTTCACCACAGTGTTCCAGTACCATTTTCATCACAATGATCTACGACCCCTATCACCACAATGCTCCATGACACGTATTTTCACTATGCTCTATGGCCCTTGTCCTCACAATGCTCCAGGGCCACTGTCATCACAATGCTCCATGAACCGTTTCATCACAATGCTAAATTTCCCTTGTCCTCACAATGCTCCATGGCGCTTGTCATCACAGTGCTGCATGACTCCTGTCATCAAACTGCCCTATGACCCCTGTCATCACAAGGCTCCATGGCCCTTGTCATCACAATGCTCCATAACACCTGTCAGCACAATACTCCAGGCCCTTGTCATGACAATGCTCCATGACCCCTGTCATCACAAGGCTCCGTGGCCCTTGACATCACAATTCTCCATGACACCTGACAACACAATGCTCCAGTACGCCTTTCATCACAATGCTCCAGGACCCCTGTCATCACAATGCACCATGATCCCTTTCATGACAGTAATCCATGACCCCTTTCATCACAATGCTCCAGTATGCCTTTCATCACAAAACTCGATGCCCCCTGTCATCACAATGCCCCATGACCCCTCTCAGCAAAATATTCCATGCCCCCTGTAGTCACAATGCTCCATAACAGCTGTCATCACAATGCTCCATGACCCTTGTCATGACAATGCTCCATGGCATTTTTCATCACAATGTTCCATGACCCCTTTCATCACAATTCTTCAAGACAACTTTCATCACAATGCTCCATGACCACTTTCCTCACAATGCTCCTTGGCCTGGGTCATCGCAATGCTCCATGACTCCTTTCATCACAATGCTCCATGGCCTCTGAAATCACAATGCTCCATAAGCCATGTCATCACAATGTGCCATGACCCCGTCAAAACAATGCTCCATAACCCCTTTCATCACAATGCTCCGTGACCCACGTCAACACAATTGTCCAGGACCCCTTTCATCACAATGCTCCTTGGCACGTGTCATCACAATGCTCCATGAACAGTATCATCACAATGCACCATGATCCCTCTCATAACAATGCACTATGACACCTGTCATCACAATGCTCCAAGACCACTGCCATCACAATGCCACATGACTCCTGTCATCACAATACTCCCTGACCTTTGTCATCAAAATGCTCCATGACGCCTTTCATCACAATGCACCATTACCCCTTTCATCACAATTCTCCAGGCCCTCTGTCACCACAATGCTCCATAACCCCTGACATCACAATGGCCAACGACACCTGTCATCACAATTCACCATGGATCTTGTCATCAAAAGGCTCCATGCTCGTGTCATCACAATGATCCAAGACCCGTGTCATCACAATGCTCCATGGCCGGTCTCATCACAGTGCTCCATGACCCCTGTCATCAAAATTCTCCATGAACTTTCATCACAGTGCTCCATGAACATATTCATCACAATGCTCCATGATCCCTTTCATCACAATGCTCTAGGACCAACATCATCACAATGCTCCATGATCGCTATCATCACAATGCTCCATGACCCCTTTCATAACGATGCTCCAATACCCCCTTTCATCACAATGCTCCATGGTTCCTGTCATCACAATGCACCAGGACCCATGTCATCACAATGCTCTATGACCCTTGTCATCACAATGTTCCATGGCCCTTGTCATCACAATGCTCCATGACCACATTCATCACAATGCTGCATGACCGGTTTCACCACAATGCTAAGTGGCCCTTGTAATCACAATGCTCCATGGTGCTTGTCATCACAATGTTCCATGCCCCATCATCACAATGCACCATCACCTCTGTCATCACAAGAATCCATGGTCTTTGACATCACTGTGCTCCATGACACCTGTCATCACAATCCTCGATGATTCGTTTCATCACAATGCTCCCTTACACCTGTCATCACAGTGCTCCATGACCCCTTGCATCACAACGCTCCATGACCAATTGCATCACAACGCTCCATGACTCCTATCATCACAATGCTCTATGGCCCTTGTCATCACAATGCTCAATGCCCACTGTCATCACAATGCTCCATGAGCATATTCATCACAATACTCTATGAGCCGTTTCATCACAATGCTACATGGCTCTTGTCATCACAATGTTCTACGGTGCTTGTCATCACAATGCTGCATGACCCCTGTCATCACAATGCTCCATGGCCCTTGCCATCACAATGCTCCATGAACGCTGTCATCACAATGCCCTATGACCAGTATCATCACAGTGCTCCTTGGCTGTTGTAATGAAAATGCTCCATAACCCCTGTCATCACAGTGAACCATGGCCCTTGTCATCACAATGCTCCCTGACCCATTTCATCACAATGCTCCATGACCACTTTCATTACAGAGCTCCATGACCGCTATCATCACAATGATACATGACCCCTTTCACCACAGTGTTCCAGTACCATTTTCATCACAATGATCTACGACCCCTATCACCACAATGCTCCATGACACGTATTTTCACTATGCTCTATGGCCCTTGTCCTCACAATGCTCCAGGGCCACTGTCATCACAATGCTCCATGACCCGTTTCATCACAATGCTAAATTTCCCTTGTCCTCACAATGCTCCATGGCGCTTGTCATCACAGTGCTGCATGACTCCTGTCATCAAACTGCCCTATGACCCCTGTCATCACAAGGCTCCATGGCCCTTGTCATCACAATGCTCCATAACACCTGTCAGCACAATACTCCAGGCCCTTGTCATGACAATGCTCCATGACCCCTGTCATCACAAGGCTCCGTGGCCCTTGACATCACAATTCTCCATGACACCTGACAACACAATGCTCCAGTACGCCTTTCATCACAATGCTCCAGGACCCCTGTCATCACAATGCACCATGATCCCTTTCATGACAGTAATCCATGACCCCTTTCATCACAATGCTCCAGTATGCCTTTCATCACAAAACTCGATGCCCCCTGTCATCACAATGCCCCATGACCCCTCTCAGCAAAATATTCCATGCCCCCTGTAGTCACAATGCTCCATAACAGCTGTCATCACAATGCTCCATGACCCTTGTCATGACAATGCTCCATGGCATTTTTCATCACAATGTTCCATGACCCCTTTCATCACAATTCTTCAAGACAACTTTCATCACAATGCTCCATGACCACTTTCCTCACAATGCTCCTTGGCCTGGGTCATCGCAATGCTCCATGACTCCTTTCATCACAATGCTCCATGGCCTCTGAAATCACAATGCTCCATAAGCCATGTCATCACAATGTGCCATGACCCCGTCAAAACAATGCTCCATAACCCCTTTCATCACAATGCTCCGTGACCCACGTCAACACAATTGTCCAGGACCCCTTTCATCACAATGCTCCTTGGCACGTGTCATCACAATGCTCCATGAACAGTATCATCACAATGCACCATGATCCCTCTCATAACAATGCACTATGACACCTGTCATCACAATGCTCCAAGACCACTGCCATCACAATGCCACATGACTCCTGTCATCACAATACTCCCTGACCTTTGTCATCAAAATGCTCCATGACGCCTTTCATCACAATGCACCATTACCCCTTTCATCACAATTCTCCAGGCCCTCTGTCACCACAATGCTCCATAACCCCTGACATCACAATGGCCAACGACACCTGTCATCACAATTCACCATGGATCTTCTCATCAAAAGGCTCCATGCTCGTGTCATCACAATGATCCAAGACCCGTGTCATCACAATGCTCCATGGCCGGTCTCATCACAGTGCTCCATGACCCCTGTCATCAAAATTCTCCATGAACTTTCATCACAGTGCTCCATGAACATATTCATCACAATGCTCCATGATCCCTTTCATCACAATGCTCTAGGACCAACATCATCACAATGCTCCATGATCGCTATCATCACAATGCTCCATGACCCCTTTCATAACGATGCTCCAATACCCCCTTTCATCACAATGCTCCATGGTTCCTGTCATCACAATGCACCAGGACCCATGTCATCACAATGCTCTATGACCCTTGTCATCACAATGTTCCATGGCCCTTGTCATCACAATGCTCCATGACCACATTCATCACAATGCTGCATGACCGGTTTCACCACAATGCTAAGTGGCCCTTGTAATCACAATGCTCCATGGTGCTTGTCATCACAATGTTCCATGCCCCATCATCACAATGCACCATCACCTCTGTCATCACAAGAATCCATGGTCTTTGACATCACTGTGCTCCATGACACCTGTCATCACAATCCTCGATGATTCGTTTCATCACAATGCTCCCTTACACCTGTCATCACAGTGCTCCATGACCCCTTGCATCACAACGCTCCATGACCAATTGCATCACAACGCTCCATGACTCCTATCATCACAATGCTCTATGGCCCTTGTCATCACAATGCTCAATGCCCACTGTCATCACAATGCTCCATGAGCATATTCATCACAATACTCTATGAGCCGTTTCATCACAATGCTACATGGCTCTTGTCATCACAATGTTCTACGGTGCTTGTCATCACAATGCTGCATGACCCCTGTCATCACAATGCTCCATGGCCCTTGCCATCACAATGCTCCATGAACGCTGTCATCACAATGCCCTATGACCAGTATCATCACAGTGCTCCTTGGCTGTTGTAATGAAAATGCTCCATAACCCCTGTCATCACAGTGAACCATGGTCCTTGTCATCACAATGCTCCCTGACCCATTTCATCACAATGCTCCATGACCACTTTCATTACAGAGCTCCATGACCGCTATCATCACAATGATACATGACCCCTTTCCCCACAGTGTTCCAGTACCATTTTCATCACAATGATCTACGACCCCTATCACCACAATGCTCCATGACACGTATTTTCACTATGCTCTATGGCCCTTGTCCTCACAATGCTCCAGGGCCACTGTCATCACAATGCTCCATGAACCGTTTCATCACAATGCTAAATTTCCCTTGTCCTCACAATGCTCCATGGCGCTTGTCATCACAGTGCTGCATGACTCCTGTCATCAAACTGCCCTATGAACCCTGTCATCACAAGGCTCCATGGCCCTTGTCATCACAATGCTCCATAACACCTGTCATCACAATACTCCAGGCCCTTGTCATGACAATGCTCCATGACCCCTGTCATCACAAGGCTCCGTGGCCCTTGACATCACAATTCTCCATGACACCTGACAACACAATGCTCCAGTACGCCTTTCATCACAATGCTCCAGGACCCCTGTCATCACAATGCACCATGATCCCTTTCATGACAATAATCCATGACCGCTTTCATCACAATGCTCCAGTATGCCTTTCATCACAATACTCGATGCCCCCTGTCATCAGAATGCCCCATGACCCCTCTCAGCAAAATATTCCATGCCCCCTGTAGTCACAATGCTCCATAACAGCTGTCATCACAATGCTCCATGACCCTTGTCATGACAATGCTCCATGGCATTTTTCATCACAATGTTCCATGACCCCTTTCATCACAATTCTTCAAGACAACTTTCATCACAATGCTCCATGACCACTTTCCTCACAATGCTCCTTGGCCTGGGTCATCGCAATGCTCCATGACTCCTTTCATCACAATGCTCCATGGCCTCTGAAATCACAATGCTCCATAAGCCATGTCATCACAATGTGCCATGACCCCGTCAAAACAATGCTCCATAACCCCTTTCATGACAATGCTCCGTGACCCACGTCAACACAATTGTCCAGGACCCCTTTCATCACAATGCTCCTTGGCACGTGTCATCACAATGCTCCATGAACAGTATCATCACAATGCACCATGATCCCTCTCATAACAATGCACTATGACACCTGTCATCACAATGCTCCAAGACCACTGCCATCACAATGCCACATGACTCCTGTCATCACAATACTCCCTGACCTTTGTCATCAAAATGCTCCATGACGCCTTTCATCACAATGCACCATTACCCCTTTCATCACAATTCTCCAGGCCCTCTGTCACCACAATGCTCCATAACCCCTGACATCACAATGGCCAACGACACCTGTCATCACAATTCACCATGGATCTTGTCATCAAAAGGCTCCATGCTCGTGTCATCACAATGATCCAAGACCCGTGTCATCACAATGCTCCATGACCCCTGTCATCAAAATTCTCCATGAACTTTCATCACCGTGCTCCATGAACATATTCATCACAATGCTCCATGATTCTTTTCATCACAATGCTCTAGGACCAACATCATCACAATGCTCCATGATCGCTATCATCACAATGCTCCATGACCCCTTTCATAACGATGCTCCAATACCCCCTTTCATCACAGTGCTCCATGGTTCCTGTCATCACAATGCACCAGGACCCATGTCATCACAATGCTCTATGACCCTTGTCATCACAATGTTCCATGGCCCTTGTCATCACAATGCTCCATGACCACATTCATCACAATGCTACATGACCCGTTTCACCACAATGCTAAGTGGCACTTGTAATCACAATGCTCCATGGTGCTTGTCATCACAATGTTCCATGCCCCATCATCACAATGCACCATCACCTCTGTCATCACAAGAATCCATGGTCTTTGACATCACAGTGCTCCATGACACCTGTCATCACAATGCTCGATGATTCGTTTCATCACAATGCTCCCTTACACCTGTCATCACAGTGCTCCATGACCCCTTGCATCACAACGCTCCATGACCAATTGCATCACAACGCTCCATGACTCCTATCATCACAATGCTCTATGGCCCTTGTCATCACAATGCTCAATGCCCACTGTCATCACAATGCTCCATGAGCATATTCATCACAATACTCTATGAGCCGTTTCATCACAATGCTACATGGCTCTTGTCATCACAATGTTCTACGGTGCTTGTCATCACAATGCTGCATGACCCCTGTCATCACAATGCTCCATGGCCCTTGCCATCACAATGCTCCATGAACGCTGTCATCACAATGCCCTATGACCAGTATCATCACAGTGCTCCTTGGCTGTTGTCATGAAAATGCTCCATAACCCCTGTCATCACAGTGAACCATGGCCCCTGTCATCACAATGCTCCCTGACCCATTTCATCACAATGCTCCATGACCACTTTCAGTACAGAGCTCCATGATCGCTATCATCACAATGATCCATGACCCCTTTCACCACAGTGTTCCAGTACCATTTTCATCACAATGATCTACGACCCCTATCACCACAATGCTCCATGACACGTATTTTCACTATGCTCTATGGCCCTTGTCCTCACAATGCTCCATGGCCACTGTCATCACAATGCTCCATGACCCGTTTCATCACAATGCTAAATTTCCCTTGTCATCACAATGCTCCATGGCGCTTGTCATCACAGTGCTGCATGACTCCTGTCATCACACTGCCCTATGACCCCTGTCATCACACGGCTCCATGGCCCTTGTCATCACAATGCTCCATAACACCTGTCATCACAATACTCCATGCCCTTGTCATGACAATGCTCCATGACCCCTGTCATCACAAGGCTCCGTGGCCCTTGACATTACAATTCTCCATGACACCTGACAACACAGTGCTCCAGTACGCCTTTCATCACAATGCTCCAGGACCCCTGTCATCACAATGCACCATGATCCCTTTCATGACAGTAATCCATGACCCCTTTCATCACAATGCTCCAGTATGCCTTTCATCACAATACTCGATGCCCCCTGTCATCACAATGCCCCATGACCCCTCTCCGCAAATTATTCCATGCCCCCTGTAGTCACAATGCTCCATAACAGCTGTCATCACAATGCTCCATGAACCTTGTCATGACAATGCTCCATGGCATTTTTCATCACAATGTTCCATGACCCCTTTCATCACAATTCTTCAAGACAACTTTCATCACAATGCTCCATGACCACTTTCCTCACAATGCTCCTTGGCCTGGGTCATCGCAATGCTCCATGACTCCTTTCATCACAATGCTCCATGGCCTCTGAAATCACAATGCTCCATAAGCCATGTCATCACAATGTGCCATGACCCCGTCAAAACAATGCTCCATAACCCCTTTCATCACAATGCTCCGTGACCCACGTCAACACAATTGTCCAGGACCCCTTTCATCACAATGCTCCTTGACACGTGTCATCACAATGCTCCATGAACAGTATCATCACAATGCACCATGATCCCTCTCATAACAATGCACTATGACACCTGTCATCACAATGCTCCAAGACAACTGTCATCACAATGCCACATGACTCCTGTCATCACAATACTCCCTGACCTTTGTCATCAAAATGCTCCATGACGCCTTTCATCACAATGCACCATTACCCCTTTCATCACAATTCTCCAGGCCCTCTGTCACCACAATGCTCCATAACCCCTGACATCACAATGGCCAACGACACCTGTCATCACAATTCACCATGGATCTTGTCATCAAAAGGCTCCATGCTCGTGTCATCACAATGATCCAAGACCCGTGTCATCACAATGCTCCATGGCCGGTCTCATCACAGTGCTCCATGACCCCTGTCATCAAAATTCTCCATGAACTTTCATCACAGTGCTCCATGAACATATTCATCACAATGCTCCATGATCCCTTTCATCACAATGCTCTAGGACCAACATCATCACAATGCTCCATGATCGCTATCATCACAATGCTCCATGACCCCTTTCATAACGATGCTCCAATACCCCCTTTCATCACAATGCTCCATGGTTCCTGTCATCACAATGCACCAGGACCCATGTCATCACAATGCTCTCTGACCCTTGTCATCACAATGTTCCATGGCCCTTGTCATCACAATGCTCCATGACCACATTCATCACAATGCTGCATGACCCGTTTCACCACAATGCTAAGTGGCCCTTGTCATCACAATGCTCCATGGCCACTGTCATCACAATGCTCCATGACCCGTTTCATCACAATGCTAAATTTCCCTTGTCATCACAATGCTCCATGGCACTTGTCATCACAGTGCTGCATGACTCCTGTCATCACACTGCCCTATGACCCCTGTCATCACAAGGCTACATGGCCCTTGTCATCACAATGCTCCATAACACCTGTCATCACAATCCTCCATGCCCTTGTCATGACAATGCTCCATGACCCCTGTCATCACAAGGCTCCGTGGCCCTTGACATCACAATTCTCCATGACACCTGACAACACAATGCTCCAGTACGCCTTTCATCACAATGCTCCAGGACCCCTGTCATCACAATGCACCATGATCCCTTTCATGACAGTAATCCATGACCCCTTTCATCACAATGCTCCAGTATGCCTTTCATCACAATACTCGATGCCCCCTGTCATCACAATGCCCCATGACCCCTCTCAGCAAAATATTCCAAGCCCCCTGTAGTCACAATGCTCCATAACAGCTCTCATCACAATGCTCCATGACCCTTGTCATGACAATGCTCCATGGCATTTTTCATCACAATGTTCCATGACCCCTTTCATCACAATTCTTCAAGACAACTTTCATCACAATGCTCCATGACCACTTTCCTCACAATGCTCCTTGGCCTGGGTCATCGCAATGCTCCATGACTCCTTTCATCACAATGCTCCATGGCCTCTGAAATCACAATGCTCCATAAGCCATGTCATCACAATGTGCCATGACCCCGTCAAAACAATGCTCCATAACCCCTTTCATCACAATGCTCCGTGACCCACGTCAACACAATTGTCCAGGACCCCTTTCATCACAATGCTCCTTGGCACGTGTCATCACAATGCTCCATGAACAGTATCATCACAATGCACCATGATCCCTCTCATAACAATGCACTATGACACCTGTCAGCACAATGCTCCAAGACAACTGTCATCACAATGCCACATGACTCCTGTCATCACAATACTCCCTGACCTTTGTCATCAAAATGCTCCATGACGCCTTTCATCACAATGCACCATTACCCCTTTCATCACAATTCTCCAGGCCCTCTGTCACCACAATGCTCCATAACCCCTGACATCACAATGGCCAACGACACCTGTCATCACAATTCACCATGGATCTTCTCATCAAAAGGCTCCATGCTCGTGTCATCACAATGATCCAAGACCCGTGTCATCACAATGCTCCATGGCCGGTCTCATCACAGTGCTCCATGACCCCTGTCATCAAAATTCTCCATGAACTTTCATCACAGTGCTCCATGAACATATTCATCACAATGCTCCATGATCCCTTTCATCACAATGCTCTAGGACCAACATCCTCACAATGCTCCATGATCGCTATCATCACAATGCTCCATGACCCCTTTCATAACGATGCTCCAATACCCCCTTTCATCACAATGCTCCATGGTTCCTGTCATCACAATGCGCCAGGACCCATGTCATCACAATGCTCTATGACCCTTGTCATCACAATGTTCCATGGCCCTTGTCATCACAATGCTCCATGGCCACATCCATCACAATGCTGCATGACCCGTTTCACCACAATGCTAAGTGGCCCTTGTCATCACAATGCTCCATGGCCACTGTCATCACAATGCTCCATGACCCGTTTCATCACAATGCTAAATTTCCCTTGTCATCACAATGCTCCATGGCGCTTGTCATCACAGTGCTGCATGACTCCTGTCATCACACTGCCCTATGACCCCTGTCATCACAAGGCTCCATGGCCCTTGTCATCACAATGCTCCATAACACCTGTCATCACAATCCTCCATGCCCTTGTCATGACAATGCTCCATGACCCCTGTCATCACAAGGCTCCGTGGCCCTTGACATCACAATTCTCCCTGACACCTGACAACACAATGCTCCAGTACGCCTTTCATCACAATGCTCCAGGCCCCCTGTCATCACAATGCACCATGATCCCTTTCATGACAATAATCCATGACCCCTTTCATCACAATGCTCCAGTATGCCTTTCATCACAATACTCGATGCCCCCTGTCATCACAATGCCCCATGACCCCTCTCAGCAAAATATTCCATGCCCCTTGTAGTCAAAATGCTCAATAACAGCTCTCATCACAATGCTCCATGACCCTTGTCATGACAATGCTCCATGGCATTTTTCATCACAATGTTCCATGACCCCTTTCATCACAATTCTTCAAGACAACTTTCATCACAATGCTCCATGACCACTTTCACCACAATGCTGCTTGGCCTGGGTCATCGCAATGCTCCATGACTCCTTTCATCACAATGCTCCATGGCCTCTGACATCACAATGCTCCATAAGCCATGTCATCACAATATGCCATGACCCCGTCAAAACAATGCTCCATAACCCCTTTCATCACAATGCTCCGTGACCCATGTCAACACAATTGTCCAGCACCCCTTTCATCACAATGCTCCTTGGCACGTGTCATCACAAAGCTCCATGAACAGTATCATCACAATGCACCATGATCCCTTTCATAACAATGCACTATGACACCTGTCATCACAATGCTCCAAGACAATTGTCATCACAATGCCACATGACGCCTGTCATCACAATACTCCCTGACCTTTGTCATCACAATGCTCCATGACGCCTTTCATCACAATGCACCATTACCCCTTTCATCACAATTCTCCAGGCCCTCTGTCACCACAATGCTCCATAACCCCTGACATCACAATGGCCAATGACACCTGTCATCACAATTCACCATGGATCTTGTCATCAAAAGGCTCCATGCTCGTGTCATCACAATGATCCAAGACCCGGGTCATCACAATGCTCCATGGCCGGTCTCATCACAGTGCTCCATGACCCCTGTCATCAAAATTCTCCATGAACTTTCATCACAGTGCTCCATGAACACATTCATCACAATGCTCCATGATCCCTTTCATCACAATGCTCTAGGACCAACATCATCACAATGCTCCATGATCGCTATCATCACAATGCTCCATGACCCCTTTCATAACGATGCTCCAATACCCCCTTTCATCACAATGCTCCATGGTTCCTGTCATCACAATGCGCCAGGACCCATGTCATCACAATGCTCTATGATCTTTGTCATCACAATGGTCCATGGCCCTTGTCATCACAATGCTCCATGACCACATTCATCACAATGCTGCATGACCCGTTTCACCACAATGCTAAGTGGCCCTTGTCATCACAATGCTCCATGGTGCTTGTCATCACAATGCCCCATGACCCCTGTCATCACAAGAATCCATGGTCTTTGACATCAGAGTGCTCCATGACACCTGTCATCACAATGCTCGATGATTCGTTTCATCACAATGCTCCCTTACACCTGTCATCACAGTGCTCCATGACCCCTTGCATCACAACGCTCCATGACCAATTGCATCACAACGCTCCATGACTCCTATCATCACAATGCTCTATGGCCCTTGTCATCACAATGCTCAATGCCCACTGTCATCACAATGCTCCATGAGCACATTCATCACAATACTCTATGAGCCGTTTCATCACAATGCTACATGGCCCTTGTCATCACAATGTTCTACGGTGCTTGTCATCACAATGCTGCATGACCCCTGTCATCACAATGCTCCATGGCCCTTGCCATCACAATGCTCCATGAACGCTGTCATCACAATGCCCTATGACCAGTATCATCACAGTGCTCCTTGGCTGTTGTCATGAAAATGCTCCATAACCCCTGTCATCACAGTGAACCATGGCCCTTGTCATCACAGTGCTCCCTGACCCATTTCATCACAATGCTCCATGACCACTTTCATTACAATGCTCCATGACTGCTATCATCACAATGATCCATGACCCCTTTCATCACAGTGTTCCAGTACCATTTTCATCACAATGATCCACGACCCCTATCACCACAATGCTCCATGACACGTATATTCACTATGCTCTATGGCCCTTGTCCTCACAATGCTCCAGGGCCACTGTCATCACAATGCTCCATGACCCGTTTCATCACAATGCTAAATTTCCCTTGTCCTCACAATGCTCCATGGCGCTTGTCATCACAGTGCTGCATGACTCCTGTCATCACACTGCCCTATGACCCCTGTCATCACAAGGCTAAATGGCCCTTGTCATCACAATGCTCCATAACACCTGTCATCACAATACTCCATGCCCTTGTCATGACAATGCTCCATGACCCCTGTCATCACAAGGCTCCGTGGCCCTTGACATCACAATTCTCCATGACACCTGACAACACAATGCTCCAGTACGCCTTTCATCACAATGCTCCAGGACCCCTGTCATCACAATGCACCATGATCCCTTTCATGACAGTAATCCATGACCCCTTTCATCACAATGCTCCAGTATGACTTTCATCACAATACTCGATGCCCCCTGTCATCACAATGCCCCATGACCCCTCTCCGCAAAATATTCCATGCCCCCTGTAGTCACAATGCTCCATAACAGCTGTCATCACAATGCTCCATGACCCTTGTCATGACAATGCTCCATGGCATTTTTCATCACAATGTTCCATGACCCCTTTCATCACAATTCTTCAAGACAACTTTCATCACAATGCTCCATGACCACTTTCCTCACAATGATCCTTGGCCTGGGTCATCGCAATGCTCCATGACTCCTTTCATCACAATGCTCCATGGCCTCTGAAATCACAATGCTCCATAAGCCATGTCATCACAATGTGCCATGACCCCGTCAAAACAATGCTCCATAACCCCTTTCATCACAATGCTCCGTGACCCACGTCAACACAATTGTCCAGGACCCCTTTCATCACAATGCTCTTTGGCACGTGTCATCACAATGCTCCATGAACAGTATCATCACAATGCACCATGATCCCTCTCATAACAATGCACTATGACACCTGTCATCACAATGCTCCAAGACAACTGTCATCACAATGCCACATGACTCCTGTCATCACAATACTCCCTGACTTTTGTCATCAAAATGCTCCATGACGCCTTTCATCACAATGCACCATTACCCCTTTCATCACAATTCTCCAGGCCCTCTGTCACCACAATGCTCCATAACCCCTGTCATCACAATGCACCATGATCCCTTTCATGACAGTAATCCATGACCCCTTTCATCACAATGCTCCAGTATGCCTTTCATCACAATACTCGATGCCCCCTGTCATCACAATGCCCCATGACCCCTCTCAGCAAAATATTCCATGCCCCTTGTAGTCAAAATGCTCAATAACAGCTCTCATCACAATGCTCCATGACCCTTGTCATGACAATGCTCCATGGCATTTTTCATCACAATGTTCCATGACCCCTTTCATCACAATTCTTCAAGACAACTTTCATCACAATGCTCCATGACCACTTTCCTCACAATGCTCCTTGGCCTGGGTCATCGCAATGCTCCATGACTCCTTTCATCACAATGCTCCATTGCCTCTGAAATCACAATGCTCCATAAGCCATGTCATCACAATGTGCCATGACCCCGTCAAAACAATGCTCCATAACCCCTTTCATCACAATGCTCTGTGACCCACGTCAACACAATTGTCCAAGACCCCTTTCATCACAATGCTCCTTGACACGTGTCATCACAATGCTCCATGAACAGTATCATCACAATGCACCATGATCCCTCTCATAACAATGCACTATGACACCTGTCATCACAATGCTCCAAGACAACTGTCATCACAATGCCACATGACTCCTGTCATCACAATACTCCCTGACCTTTGTCATCAAAATGCTCCATGACGCCTTTCATCACAATGCACCATTACCCCTTTCATCACAATTCTCCAGGCCCTCTGTCACCACAATGCTCCATAACCCCTGACATCACAATGGCCAGCGACACCTGTCATCACAATTCACCATGGATCTTGTCATAAAAAGGCTCCATGCTCTTGTCATCACAATGATCCAACACCCGTGTCATCACAATGCTCAAAGACCCCTGTCATCAAAATTCTCCATGAACTTTCATCACCGTGCTCCATGAACATATTCATCACAATGCTCCATGATCCCTTTCATCACAATGCTCTAGGACCAACATCATCACAATGCTCCATGATCACTATCATCACAATGCTCCATGACCCCTTTCATAACGATGCTCCAATACCCCCTTTCATCACAATGCTCCATGGTTCCTGTCATCACAATGCACCAGGACCCATATCATCACAATGCTCTATGACCCTTGTCATCACAATGTTCCATGGCCATTGTCATCACAATGCTCCATGACCACATTCATCACAATGCTGCATGACCCGTTTCACCACAATGCTAAGTGGCCCTTGTCATCACAATGCTCCATGGTGCTTGTCATCACAATGCCCCATGCCCCCGTCATCACAATGCGCCATGACCTCTGTCATCACAAGAATCCATGGTCTTTGACATCACAGTGCTCCATGACACCTGTCATCACAATGCTCGATGATTCGTTTCATCACAATGCTCCCTTACACCTGTCATCACAGTGCTCCATGACCCCTTGCATCACAACGCTCCATGACCAATTGCATCACAACGCTCCATGACTCCTATCATCACAATGCTCTATGGCCCTTGTCATCACAATGCTCAATGCCCACTGTCATCACAATGCTCCATGAGCATATTCATCACAATACTCTATGAGCCGTTTCATCACAATGCTACATGGCCCTTGTCATCACAATGTTCTACGGTGCTTGTCATCACAATGCTGCATGACCCCTGTCATCACAATGCTCCATGGCCCTTGCCATCACAATGCTCCATGAACGCTGTCATCACAATGCCCTATGACCAGTATCATCACAGTGCTCCTTGGCTGTTGTCATGAAAATGCTCCATAACCCCTGTCATCACAGTGAACCTTGGCCCCTGTCATCACAATGCTCCCTGACCCATTTCATCACAATGCTCCATGACCACTTTCAGTACAGAGCTCCATGATTGCTATCATCACAATGATACATGACCCCTTTCACCACAGTGTTCCAGTACCATTTTCATCACAATGATCCACGACCCCTATCACCACATTGCTCCATGACATTTATTTTCACTATGATCTATGGCCCAAGTCATCACAATGCTCCATGGCCACTGTCATCAGAATGCTCCATGACCCGTTTCATCACAATGCTAAATTTCACTTGTCATCACAATGCTCCATGGCGCTTGTCATCACAGTGCTGCATGACTCCTGTCATCACACTGCCCTATGACCCCTGTCATCACAAGGCTCCATGGCCCTTGTCATCACAATGCTCCATAACACCTGTCATCACAATCCTCCATGCCCTTGTCATGACAATGCTCCATGACCCCTGTCATCACAAGGCTCCGTGGCCCTTGACATCACAATTCTCCATGACACCTGACAACACAATGCTCCAGTACGCCTTTCATCACAATGCTCCAGGCCCCCTGTCATCACAATGCACCATGATCCCTTTCATGACAATAATCCATGACCCCTTTCATCACAATGCTCCAGTATGCCTTTCATCACAATACTCGATGCCCCCTGTAATCACAATGCCCCATGATCCCTCTCAGCAAAATATTCCATGCCCCTTGTAGTCACAATGCTCCATAACAGCTCTCATCACAATGCTCCATGACCATTGTCATGACAATGCTCCATGGCATTTTTCATCACAATGTTCCATGCCCCCTTTCATCACAATTCTTCAACACAACTTTCATCACAATGCTCCATGACCACTTTCATCACAATGCTGCTTGGCCTGGGTCATCGCAATGCTCCATGACTCCTTTCATCACAATGCTCCATGGCCTCTGAAATCACAATGCTCCATAAGCCATGTCATCACAATGTGCCATGACCCCGTCAAAACAATGCTCCATAACCCCTTTCATCACAATGCTCCGTGACCCACGTCAACACAATTGTCCAGAACCCCTTTCATCACAATGCTCCTTGGCACGTGTCATCACAATGCTCCATGAACAGTATCATCACAATGCACCATGATCCCTCTCATAACAATGCACTATGACACCTGTCATCACAGTGCTCCAAGACAATTGTCATCACAATGCCACATGACTCCTGTCATCACAATACTCCCTGACCTTTGTCACCACAATGCTCCATAACCCCTGACATCACAATGGCCAACGACACCTGTAATCACAATTCACCATGGATCTTGTCATCAAAAGGCTCCATGCTCGTGTCATCACAATGATCCAAGACCCGTGTCATCACAATGCTCCATGGCCGGTCTCATCACAGTGCTCCATGACCCCTGTCATCAAAATTCTCCATGAACTTTCATCACAGTGCTCCATGAACACATTCATCACAATGCTCCATGATCCCTTTCATCACAATGCTCTAGGACCAACATCATCACAATGCTCCATGATCGCTATCATCACAATGCTCCATGACCCCTTTCATAACGATGCTCCAATACCACCTTTCATCACAATGCTCCATGGTTCATGTCATCACAATGCACCAGGACCCATGTCATCACAATGCTCTATGACCCTTGTCATCACAATGTTCCATGGCCCTTGTCATCACAATGCTCCATGACCACATTCATCACAATGCTGCATGACCCGTTTCACCACAATGCTAAGTGGCCCTTGTCATCACAATGCTCCATGGTGCTTGTCATCACAATGTTCCATGCCCCCGTCATCACAATGCGCCATGACCTCTGTCATCACAAGAATCTATGGTCTTTGACATCACAGTGCTCCATGACACCTGTCATCACAATGCTCGATGATTCGTTTCATCACAATGCTCCCTTACACCTGTCATCACAGTGCTCCATGACCCCTTGCATCACAACGCTCCATGACCAATTGCATCACAACGCTCCATGACTCCTATCATCACAATGCTCTATGGCCCTTGTCATCACAATGATCAATGCCCACTGTCATCACAATGCTCCATGAGCATATTCATCACAATACTCTATGAGCCGTTTCATCACAATGCTCCATGAACAGTATCATCACAATGCACCATGATCCCTCTCATAACAATGCACTATGACACCTGTCATCACAATGCTCCAAGACAACTGTCATCACAATGCCACATGACTCCTGTCATCACAATACTCCCTGACCTTTGTCATCAAAATGCTCCATGACGCCTTTCATCACAATGCACCATTACCCCTTTCATCACAATTCTCCAGGCCCTCTGTCACCACAATGCTCCATAACCCCTGACATCACAATGGCCAGCGACACCTGTCATCACAATTCACCATGGATCTTGTCATAAAAAGGCTCCATGCTCTTGTCATCACAATGATCCAACACCCGTGTCATCACAATGCTCAAAGACCCCTGTCATCAAAATTCTCCATGAACTTTCATCACCGTGCTCCATGAACATATTCATCACAATGCTCCATGATCCCTTTCATCACAATGCTCTAGGACCAACATCATCACAATGCTCCATGATCACTATCATCACAATGCTCCATGACCCCTTTCATAACGATGCTCCAATACCCCCTTTCATCACAATGCTCCATGGTTCCTGTCATCACAATGCACCAGGACCCATATCATCACAATGCTCTATGACCCTTGTCATCACAATGTTCCATGGCCCTTGTCATCACAATGCTCCATGACCACATTCATCACAATGCTGCATGACCCGTTTCACCACAATGCTAAGTGGCCCTTGTCATCACAATGCTCCATGGTGCTTGTCATCACAATGTTCCATGCCCCCGTCATCACAATGCGCCATGACCTCTGTCATCACAAGAATCCATGGTCTTTGACATCACAGTGCTCCATGACACCTGTCATCACAATGCTCGATGATTCGTTTCATCACAATGCTCCCTTACACCTGTCATCACAGTGCTCCATGACCCCTTGCATCACAACGCTCCATGACCAATTGCATCACAACGCTCCATGACTCCTATCATCACAATGCTCTATGGCCCTTGTCATCACAATGCTCAATGCCCACTGTCATCACAATGCTCCATGAGCATATTCATCACAATACTCTATGAGCCGTTTCATCACAATGCTACATGGCTCTTGTCATCACAATGTTCTACGGTGCTTGTCATCACAATGCTGCATGACCCCTGTCATCACAATGCTCCATGGCCCTTGCCATCACAATGCTCCATGAACGCTGTCATCACAATGCCCTATGACCAGTATCATCACAGTGCTCCTTGGCTGTTGTAATGAAAATGCTCCATAACCCCTGTCATCACAGTGAACCATGGCCCTTGTCATCACAATGCTCCCTGACCCATTTCATCACAATGCTCCATGACCACTTTCATTACAGAGCTCCATGACCGCTATCATCACAATGATACATGACCCCTTTCACCACAGTGTTCCAGTACCATTTTCATCACAATGATCTACGACCCCTATCACCACAATGCTCCATGACACGTATTTTCACTATGCTCTATGGCCCTTGTCCTCACAATGCTCCAGGGCCACTGTCATCACAATGCTCCATGACCCGTTTCATCACAATGCTAAATTTCCCTTGTCCTCACAATGCTCCATGGCGCTTGTCATCACAGTGCTGCATGACTCCTGTCATCAAACTGCCCTATGACCCCTGTCATCACAAGGCTCCATGGCCCTTGTCATCACAATGCTCCATAACACCTGTCAGCACAATACTCCAGGCCCTTGTCATGACAATGCTCCATGACCCCTGTCATCACAAGGCTCCGTGGCCCTTGACATCACAATTCTCCATGACACCTGACAACACAATGCTCCAGTACGCCTTTCATCACAATGCTCCAGGACCCCTGTCATCACAATGCACCATGATCCCTTTCATGACAGTAATCCATGACCCCTTTCATCACAATGCTCCAGTATGCCTTTCATCACAAAACTCGATGCCCCCTGTCATCACAATGCCCCATGACCCCTCTCAGCAAAATATTCCATGCCCCCTGTAGTCACAATGCTCCATAACAGCTGTCATCACAATGCTCCATGACCCTTGTCATGACAATGCTCCATGGCATTTTTCATCACAATGTTCCATGACCCCTTTCATCACAATTCTTCAAGACAACTTTCATCACAATGCTCCATGACCACTTTCCTCACAATGCTCCTTGGCCTGGGTCATCGCAATGCTCCATGACTCCTTTCATCACAATGCTCCATGGCCTCTGAAATCACAATGCTCCATAAGCCATGTCATCACAATGTGCCATGACCCCGTCAAAACAATGCTCCATAACCCCTTTCATCACAATGCTCCGTGACCCACGTCAACACAATTGTCCAGGACCCCTTTCATCACAATGCTCCTTGGCACGTGTCATCACAATGCTCCATGAACAGTATCATCACAATGCACCATGATCCCTCTCATAACAATGCACTATGACACCTGTCATCACAATGCTCCAAGACCACTGCCATCACAATGCCACATGACTCCTGTCATCACAATACTCCCTGACCTTTGTCATCAAAATGCTCCATGACGCCTTTCATCACAATGCACCATTACCCCTTTCATCACAATTCTCCAGGCCCTCTGTCACCACAATGCTCCATAACCCCTGACATCACAATGGCCAACGACACCTGTCATCACAATTCACCATGGATCTTGTCATCAAAAGGCTCCATGCTCGTGTCATCACAATGATCCAAGACCCGTGTCATCACAATGCTCCATGGCCGGTCTCATCACAGTGCTCCATGACCCCTGTCATCAAAATTCTCCATGAACTTTCATCACAGTGCTCCATGAACATATTCATCACAATGCTCCATGATCCCTTTCATCACAATGCTCTAGGACCAACATCATCACAATGCTCCATGATCACTATCATCACAATGCTCCATGACCCCTTTCATAACGATGCTCCAATACCCCCTTTCATCACAATGCTCCATGGTTCCTGTCATCACAATGCACCAGGACCCATGTCATCACAATGCTCTATGACCCTTGTCATCACAATGTTCCATGGCCCTTGTCATCACAATGCTCCATGACCACATTCATCACAATGCTGCATGACCGGTTTCACCACAATGCTAAGTGGCCCTTGTAATCACAATGCTCCATGGTGCTTGTCATCACAATGTTCCATGCCCCATCATCACAATGCACCATCACCTCTGTCATCACAAGAATCCATGGTCTTTGACATCACTGTGCTCCATGACACCTGTCATCACAATCCTCGATGATTCGTTTCATCACAATGCTCCCTTACACCTGTCATCACAGTGCTCCATGACCCCTTGCATCACAACGCTCCATGACCAATTGCATCACAACGCTCCATGACTCCTATCATCACAATGCTCTATGGCCCTTGTCATCACAATGCTCAATGCCCACTGTCATCACAATGCTCCATGAGCATATTCATCACAATACTCTATGAGCCGTTTCATCACAATGCTACATGGCTCTTGTCATCACAATGTTCTACGGTGCTTGTCATCACAATGCTGCATGACCCCTGTCATCACAATGCTCCATGGCCCTTGCCATCACAATGCTCCATGAACGCTGTCATCACAATGCCCTATGACCAGTATCATCACAGTGCTCCTTGGCTGTTGTAATGAAAATGCTCCATAACCCCTGTCATCACAGTGAACCATGGTCCTTGTCATCACAATGCTCCCTGACCCATTTCATCACAATGCTCCATGACCACTTTCATTACAGAGCTCCATGACCGCTATCATCACAATGATACATGACCCCTTTCCCCACAGTGTTCCAGTACCATTTTCATCACAATGATCTACGACCCCTATCACCACAATGCTCCATGACACGTATTTTCACTATGCTCTATGGCCCTTGTCCTCACAATGCTCCAGGGCCACTGTCATCACAATGCTCCATGAACCGTTTCATCACAATGCTAAATTTCCCTTGTCCTCACAATGCTCCATGGCGCTTGTCATCACAGTGCTGCATGACTCCTGTCATCAAACTGCCCTATGAACCCTGTCATCACAAGGCTCCATGGCCCTTGTCATCACAATGCTCCATAACACCTGTCATCACAATACTCCAGGCCCTTGTCATGACAATGCTCCATGACCCCTGTCATCACAAGGCTCCGTGGCCCTTGACATCACAATTCTCCATGACACCTGACAACACAATGCTCCAGTACGCCTTTCATCACAATGCTCCAGGACCCCTGTCATCACAATGCACCATGATCCCTTTCATGACAATAATCCATGACCGCTTTCATCACAATGCTCCAGTATGCCTTTCATCACAATACTCGATGCCCCCTGTCATCAGAATGCCCCATGACCCCTCTCAGCAAAATATTCCATGCCCCCTGTAGTCACAATGCTCCATAACAGCTGTCATCACAATGCTCCATGACCCTTGTCATGACAATGCTCCATGGCATTTTTCATCACAATGTTCCATGACCCCTTTCATCACAATTCTTCAAGACAACTTTCATCACAATGCTCCATGACCACTTTCCTCACAATGCTCCTTGGCCTGGGTCATCGCAATGCTCCATGACTCCTTTCATCACAATGCTCCATGGCCTCTGAAATCACAATGCTCCATAAGCCATGTCATCACAATGTGCCATGACCCCGTCAAAACAATGCTCCATAACCCCTTTCATGACAATGCTCCGTGACCCACGTCAACACAATTGTCCAGGACCCCTTTCATCACAATGCTCCTTGGCACGTGTCATCACAATGCTCCATGAACAGTATCATCACAATGCACCATGATCCCTCTCATAACAATGCACTATGACACCTGTCATCACAATGCTCCAAGACCACTGCCATCACAATGCCACATGACTCCTGTCATCACAATACTCCCTGACCTTTGTCATCAAAATGCTCCATGACGCCTTTCATCACAATGCACCATTACCCCTTTCATCACAATTCTCCAGGCCCTCTGTCACCACAATGCTCCATAACCCCTGACATCACAATGGCCAACGACACCTGTCATCACAATTCACCATGGATCTTGTCATCAAAAGGCTCCATGCTCGTGTCATCACAATGATCCAAGACCCGTGTCATCACAATGCTCCATGACCCCTGTCATCAAAATTCTCCATGAACTTTCATCACCGTGCTCCATGAACATATTCATCACAATGCTCCATGATTCTTTTCATCACAATGCTCTAGGACCAACATCATCACAATGCTCCATGATCGCTATCATCACAATGCTCCATGACCCCTTTCATAACGATGCTCCAATACCCCCTTTCATCACAGTGCTCCATGGTTCCTGTCATCACAATGCACCAGGACCCATGTCATCACAATGCTCTATGACCCTTGTCATCACAATGTTCCATGGCCCTTGTCATCACAATGCTCCATGACCACATTCATCACAATGCTACATGACCCGTTTCACCACAATGCTAAGTGGCACTTGTAATCACAATGCTCCATGGTGCTTGTCATCACAATGTTCCATGCCCCATCATCACAATGCACCATCACCTCTGTCATCACAAGAATCCATGGTCTTTGACATCACAGTGCTCCATGACACCTGTCATCACAATGCTCGATGATTCGTTTCATCACAATGCTCCCTTACACCTGTCATCACAGTGCTCCATGACCCCTTGCATCACAACGCTCCATGACCAATTGCATCACAACGCTCCATGACTCCTATCATCACAATGCTCTATGGCCCTTGTCATCACAATGCTCAATGCCCACTGTCATCACAATGCTCCATGAGCATATTCATCACAATACTCTATGAGCCGTTTCATCACAATGCTACATGGCTCTTGTCATCACAATGTTCTACGGTGCTTGTCATCACAATGCTGCATGACCCCTGTCATCACAATGCTCCATGGCCCTTGCCATCACAATGCTCCATGAACGCTGTCATCACAATGCCCTATGACCAGTATCATCACAGTGCTCCTTGGCTGTTGTCATGAAAATGCTCCATAACCCCTGTCATCACAGTGAACCATGGCCCCTGTCATCACAATGCTCCCTGACCCATTTCATCACAATGCTCCATGACCACTTTCAGTACAGAGCTCCATGATCGCTATCATCACAATGATCCATGACCCCTTTCACCACAGTGTTCCAGTACCATTTTCATCACAATGATCTACGACCCCTATCACCACAATGCTCCATGACACGTATTTTCACTATGCTCTATGGCCCTTGTCCTCACAATGCTCCATGGCCACTGTCATCACAATGCTCCATGACCCGTTTCATCACAATGCTAAATTTCCCTTGTCATCACAATGCTCCATGGCGCTTGTCATCACAGTGCTGCATGACTCCTGTCATCACACTGCCCTATGACCCCTGTCATCACAAGGCTCCATGGCCCTTGTCATCACAATGCTCCATAACACCTGTCATCACAATACTCCATGCCCTTGTCATGACAATGCTCCATGACCCCTGTCATCACAAGGCTCCGTGGCCCTTGACATTACAATTCTCCATGACACCTGACAACACAGTGCTCCAGTACGCCTTTCATCACAATGCTCCAGGACCCCTGTCATCACAATGCACCATGATCCCTTTCATGACAGTAATCCATGACCCCTTTCATCACAATGCTCCAGTATGCCTTTCATCACAATACTCGATGCCCCCTGTCATCACAATGCCCCATGACCCCTCTCCGCAAATTATTCCATGCCCCCTGTAGTCACAATGCTCCATAACAGCTGTCATCACAATGCTCCATGAACCTTGTCATGACAATGCTCCATGGCATTTTTCATCACAATGTTCCATGACCCCTTTCATCACAATTCTTCAAGACAACTTTCATCACAATGCTCCATGACCACTTTCCTCACAATGCTCCTTGGCCTGGGTCATCGCAATGCTCCATGACTCCTTTCATCACAATGCTCCATGGCCTCTGAAATCACAATGCTCCATAAGCCATGTCATCACAATGTGCCATGACCCCGTCAAAACAATGCTCCATAACCCCTTTCATCACAATGCTCCGTGACCCACGTCAACACAATTGTCCAGGACCCCTTTCATCACAATGCTCCTTGACACGTGTCATCACAATGCTCCATGAACAGTATCATCACAATGCACCATGATCCCTCTCATAACAATGCACTATGACACCTGTCATCACAATGCTCCAAGACAACTGTCATCACAATGCCACATGACTCCTGTCATCACAATACTCCCTGACCTTTGTCATCAAAATGCTCCATGACGCCTTTCATCACAATGCACCATTACCCCTTTCATCACAATTCTCCAGGCCCTCTGTCACCACAATGCTCCATAACCCCTGACATCACAATGGCCAACGACAACTGTCATCACAATTCACCATGGATCTTGTCATCAAAAGGCTCCATGCTCGTGTCATCACAATGATCCAAGACCCGTGTCATCACAATGCTCCATGGCCGGTCTCATCACAGTGCTCCATGACCCCTGTCATCAAAATTCTCCATGAACTTTCATCACAGTGCTCCATGAACATATTCATCACAATGCTCCATGATCCCTTTCATCACAATGCTCTAGGACCAACATCATCACAATGCTCCATGATCGCTATCATCACAATGCTCCATGACCCCTTTCATAACGATGCTCCAATACCCCCTTTCATCACAATGCTCCATGGTTCCTGTCATCACAATGCACCAGGACCCATGTCATCACAATGCTCTATGACCCTTGTCATCACAATGTTCCATGGCCCTTGTCATCACAATGCTCCATGACCACATTCATCACAATGCTGCATGACCCGTTTCACCACAATGCTAAGTGGCCCTTGTCATCACAATGCTCCATGGCCACTGTCATCACAATGCTCCATGACCCGTTTCATCACAATGCTAAATTTCCCTTGTCATCACAATGCTCCATGGCACTTGTCATCACAGTGCTGCATGACTCCTGTCATCACACTGCCCTATGACCCCTGTCATCACAAGGCTACATGGCCCTTGTCATCACAATGCTCCATAACACCTGTCATCACAATCCTCCATGCCCTTGTCATGACAATGCTCCATGACCCCTGTCATCACAAGGCTCCGTGGCCCTTGACATCACAATTCTCCATGACACCTGACAACACAATGCTCCAGTACGCCTTTCATCACAATGCTCCAGGACCCCTGTCATCACAATGCACCATGATCCCTTTCATGACAGTAATCCATGACCCCTTTCATCACAATGCTCCAGTATGCCTTTCATCACAATACTCGATGCCCCCTGTCATCACAATGCCCCATGACCCCTCTCAGCAAAATATTCCAAGCCCCCTGTAGTCACAATGCTCCATAACAGCTCTCATCACAATGCTCCATGACCCTTGTCATGACAATGCTCCATGGCATTTTTCATCACAATGTTCCATGACCCCTTTCATCACAATTCTTCAAGACAACTTTCATCACAATGCTCCATGACCACTTTCCTCACAATGCTCCTTGGCCTGGGTCATCGCAATGCTCCATGACTCCTTTCATCACAATGCTCCATGGCCTCTGAAATCACAATGCTCCATAAGCCATGTCATCACAATGTGCCATGACCCCGTCAAAACAATGCTCCATAACCCCTTTCATCACAATGCTCCGTGACCCACGTCAACACAATTGTCCAGGACCCCTTTCATCACAATGCTCCTTGGCACGTGTCATCACAATGCTCCATGAACAGTATCATCACAATGCACCATGATCCCTCTCATAACAATGCACTATGACACCTGTCAGCACAATGCTCCAAGACAACTGTCATCACAATGCCACATGACTCCTGTCATCACAATACTCCCTGACCTTTGTCATCAAAATGCTCCATGACGCCTTTCATCACAATGCACCATTACCCCTTTCATCACAATTCTCCAGGCCCTCTGTCACCACAATGCTCCATAACCCCTGACATCACAATGGCCAACGACACCTGTCATCACAATTCACCATGGATCTTCTCATCAAAAGGCTCCATGCTCGTGTCATCACAATGATCCAAGACCCGTGTCATCACAATGCTCCATGGCCGGTCTCATCACAGTGCTCCATGACCCCTGTCATCAAAATTCTCCATGAACTTTCATCACAGTGCTCCATGAACATATTCATCACAATGCTCCATGATCCCTTTCATCACAATGCTCTAGGACCAACATCCTCACAATGCTCCATGATCGCTATCATCACAATGCTCCATGACCCCTTTCATAACGATGCTCCAATACCCCCTTTCATCACAATGCTCCATGGTTCCTGTCATCACAATGCGCCAGGACCCATGTCATCACAATGCTCTATGACCCTTGTCATCACAATGTTCCATGGCCCTTGTCATCACAATGCTCCATGGCCACATCCATCACAATGCTGCATGACCCGTTTCACCACAATGCTAAGTGGCCCTTGTCATCACAATGCTCCATGGCCACTGTCATCACAATGCTCCATGACCCGTTTCATCACAATGCTAAATTTCCCTTGTCATCACAATGCTCCATGGCGCTTGTCATCACAGTGCTGCATGACTCCTGTCATCACACTGCCCTATGACCCCTGTCATCACAAGGCTCCATGGCCCTTGTCATCACAATGCTCCATAACACCTGTCATCACAATCCTCCATGCCCTTGTCATGACAATGCTCCATGACCCCTGTCATCACAAGGCTCCGTGGCCCTTGACATCACAATTCTCCCTGACACCTGACAACACAATGCTCCAGTACGCCTTTCATCACAATGCTCCAGGCCCCCTGTCATCACAATGCACCATGATCCCTTTCATGACAATAATCCATGACCCCTTTCATCACAATGCTCCAGTATGCCTTTCATCACAATACTCGATGCCCCCTGTCATCACAATGCCCCATGACCCCTCTCAGCAAAATATTCCATGCCCCTTGTAGTCAAAATGCTCAATAACAGCTCTCATCACAATGCTCCATGACCCTTGTCATGACAATGCTCCATGGCATTTTTCATCACAATGTTCCATGACCCCTTTCATCACAATTCTTCAAGACAACTTTCATCACAATGCTCCATGACCACTTTCACCACAATGCTGCTTGGCCTGGGTCATCGCAATGCTCCATGACTCCTTTCATCACAATGCTCCATGGCCTCTGACATCACAATGCTCCATAAGCCATGTCATCACAATATGCCATGACCCCGTCAAAACAATGCTCCATAACCCCTTTCATCACAATGCTCCGTGACCCATGTCAACACAATTGTCCAGCACCCCTTTCATCACAATGCTCCTTGGCACGTGTCATCACAAAGCTCCATGAACAGTATCATCACAATGCACCATGATCCCTTTCATAACAATGCACTATGACACCTGTCATCACAATACTCCAAGACAATTGTCATCACAATGCCACATGACGCCTGTCATCACAATACTCCCTGACCTTTGTCATCACAATGCTCCATGACGCCTTTCATCACAATGCACCATTACCCCTTTCATCACAATTCTCCAGGCCCTCTGTCACCACAATGCTCCATAACCCCTGACATCACAATGGCCAATGACACCTGTCATCACAATTCACCATGGATCTTGTCATCAAAAGGCTCCATGCTCGTGTCATCACAATGATCCAAGACCCGGGTCATCACAATGCTCCATGGCCGGTCTCATCACAGTGCTCCATGACCCCTGTCATCAAAATTCTCCATGAACTTTCATCACAGTGCTCCATGAACACATTCATCACAATGCTCCATGATCCCTTTCATCACAATGCTCTAGGACCAACATCATCACAATGCTCCATGATCGCTATCATCACAATGCTCCATGACCCCTTTCATAACGATGCTCCAATACCCCCTTTCATCACAATGCTCCATGGTTCCTGTCATCACAATGCGCCAGGACCCATGTCATCACAATGCTCTATGATCTTTGTCATCACAATGGTCCATGGCCCTTGTCATCACAATGCTCCATGACCACATTCATCACAATGCTGCATGACCCGTTTCACCACAATGCTAAGTGGCCCTTGTCATCACAATGCTCCATGGTGCTTGTCATCACAATGCCCCATGACCCCTGTCATCACAAGAATCCATGGTCTTTGACATCAGAGTGCTCCATGACACCTGTCATCACAATGCTCGATGATTCGTTTCATCACAATGCTCCCTTACACCTGTCATCACAGTGCTCCATGACCCCTTGCATCACCACGCTCCATGACCAATTGCATCACAACGCTCCATGACTCCTATCATCACAATGCTCTATGGCCCTTGTCATCACAATGCTCAATGCCCACTGTCATCACAATGCTCCATGAGCACATTCATCACAATACTCTATGAGCCGTTTCATCACAATGCTACATGGCCCTTGTCATCACAATGTTCTACGGTGCTTGTCATCACAATGCTGCATGACCCCTGTCATCACAATGCTCCATGGCCCTTGCCATCACAATGCTCCATGAACGCTGTCATCACAATGCCCTATGACCAGTATCATCACAGTGCTCCTTGGCTGTTGTCATGAAAATGCTCCATAACCCCTGTCATCACAGTGAACCATGGCCCTTGTCATCACAGTGCTCCCTGACCCATTTCATCACAATGCTCCATGACCACTTTCATTACAATTCTCCATGACTGCTATCATCACAATGATCCATGACCCCTTTCATCACAGTGTTCCAGTACCATTTTCATCACAATGATCCACGACCCCTATCACCACAATGCTCCATGACACGTATATTCACTATGCTCTATGGCCCTTGTCCTCACAATGCTCCAGGGCCACTGTCATCACAATGCTCCATGACCCGTTTCATCACAATGCTAAATTTCCCTTGTCCTCACAATGCTCCATGGCGCTTGTCATCACAGTGCTGCATGACTCCTGTCATCACACTGCCCTATGACCCCTGTCATCACAAGGCTAAATGGCCCTTGTCATCACAATGCTCCATAACACCTGTCATCACAATACTCCATGCCCTTGTCATGACAATGCTCCATGACCCCTGTCATCACAAGGCTCCGTGGCCCTTGACATCACAATTCTCCATGACACCTGACAACACAATGCTCCAGTACGCCTTTCATCACAATGCTCCAGGACCCCTGTCATCACAATGCACCATGATCCCTTTCATGACAGTAATCCATGACCCCTTTCATCACAATGCTCCAGTATGACTTTCATCACAATACTCGATGCCCCCTGTCATCACAATGCCCCATGACCCCTCTCCGCAAAATATTCCATGCCCCCTGTAGTCACAATGCTCCATAACAGCTGTCATCACAATGCTCCATGACCCTTGTCATGACAATGCTCCATGGCATTTTTCATCACAATGTTCCATGACCCCTTTCATCACAATTCTTCAAGACAACTTTCATCACAATGCTCCATGACCACTTTCCTCACAATGATCCTTGGCCTGGGTCATCGCAATGCTCCATGACTCCTTTCATCACAATGCTCCATGGCCTCTGAAATCACAATGCTCCATAAGCCATGTCATCACAATGTGCCATGACCCCGTCAAAACAATGCTCCATAACCCCTTTCATCACAATGCTCCGTGACCCACGTCAACACAATTGTCCAGGACCCCTTTCATCACAATGCTCTTTGGCACGTGTCATCACAATGCTCCATGAACAGTATCATCACAATGCACCATGATCCCTCTCATAACAATGCACTATGACACCTGTCATCACAATGCTCCAAGACAACTGTCATCACAATGCCACATGACTCCTGTCATCACAATACTCCCTGACTTTTGTCATCAAAATGCTCCATGACGCCTTTCATCACAATGCACCATTACCCCTTTCATCACAATTCTCCAGGCCCTCTGTCACCACAATGCTCCATAACCCCTGTCATCACAATGCACCATGATCCCTTTCATGACAGTAATCCATGACCCCTTTCATCACAATGCTCCAGTATGCCTTTCATCACAATACTCGATGCCCCCTGTCATCACAATGCCCCATGACCCCTCTCAGCAAAATATTCCATGCCCCTTGTAGTCAAAATGCTCAATAACAGCTCTCATCACAATGCTCCATGACCCTTGTCATGACAATGCTCCATGGCATTTTTCATCACAATGTTCCATGACCCCTTTCATCACAATTCTTCAAGACAACTTTCATCACAATGCTCCATGACCACTTTCCTCACAATGCTCCTTGGCCTGGGTCATCGCAATGCTCCATGACTCCTTTCATCACAATGCTCCATTGCCTCTGAAATCACAATGCTCCATAAGCCATGTCATCACAATGTGCCATGACCCCGTCAAAACAATGCTCCATAACCCCTTTCATCACAATGCTCTGTGACCCACGTCAGCACAATTGTCCAAGACCCCTTTCATCACAATGCTCCTTGACACGTGTCATCACAATGCTCCATGAACAGTATCATCACAATGCACCATGATCCCTCTCATAACAATGCACTATGACACCTGTCATCACAATGCTCCAAGACAACTGTCATCACAATGCCACATGACTCCTGTCATCACAATACTCCCTGACCTTTGTCATCAAAATGCTCCATGACGCCTTTCATCACAATGCACCATTACCCCTTTCATCACAATTCTCCAGGCCCTCTGTCACCACAATGCTCCATAACCCCTGACATCACAATGGCCAGCGACACCTGTCATCACAATTCACCATGGATCTTGTCATAAAAAGGCTCCATGCTCTTGTCATCACAATGATCCAACACCCGTGTCATCACAATGCTCAAAGACCCCTGTCATCAAAATTCTCCATGAACTTTCATCACCGTGCTCCATGAACATATTCATCACAATGCTCCATGATCCCTTTCATCACAATGCTCTAGGACCAACATCATCACAATGCTCCATGATCACTATCATCACAATGCTCCATGACCCCTTTCATAACGATGCTCCAATACCCCCTTTCATCACAATGCTCCATGGTTCCTGTCATCACAATGCACCAGGACCCATATCATCACAATGCTCTATGACCCTTGTCATCACAATGTTCCATGGCCATTGTCATCACAATGCTCCATGACCACATTCATCACAATGCTGCATGACCCGTTTCACCACAATGCTATGTGGCCCTTGTCATCACAATGCTCCATGGTGCTTGTCATCACAATGCCCCATGCCCCCGTCATCACAATGCGCCATGACCTCTGTCATCACAAGAATCCATGGTCTTTGACATCACAGTGCTCCATGACACCTGTCATCACAATGCTCGATGATTCGTTTCATCACAATGCTCCCTTACACCTGTCATCACAGTGCTCCATGACCCCTTGCATCACAACGCTCCATGACCAATTGCATCACAACGCTCCATGACTCCTATCATCACAATGCTCTATGGCCCTTGTCATCACAATGCTCAATGCCCACTGTCATCACAATGCTCCATGAGCATATTCATCACAATACTCTATGAGCCGTTTCATCACAATGCTACATGGCCCTTGTCATCACAATGTTCTACGGTGCTTGTCATCACAATGCTGCATGACCCCTGTCATCACAATGCTCCATGGCCCTTGCCATCACAATGCTCCATGAACGCTGTCATCACAATGCCCTATGACCAGTATCATCACAGTGCTCCTTGGCTGTTGTCATGAAAATGCTCCATAACCCCTGTCATCACAGTGAACCTTGGCCCCTGTCATCACAATGCTCCCTGACCCATTTCATCACAATGCTCCATGACCACTTTCAGTACAGAGCTCCATGATTGCTATCATCACAATGATACATGACCCCTTTCACCACAGTGTTCCAGTACCATTTTCATCACAATGATCCACGACCCCTATCACCACATTGCTCCATGACATTTATTTTCACTATGATCTATGGCCCAAGTCATCACAATGCTCCATGGCCACTGTCATCAGAATGCTCCATGACCCGTTTCATCACAATGCTAAATTTCCCTTGTCATCACAATGCTCCATGGCGCTTGTCATCACAGTGCTGCATGACTCCTGTCATCACACTGCCCTATGACCCCTGTCATCACAAGGCTCCATGGCCCTTGTCATCACAATGCTCCATAACACCTGTCATCACAATCCTCCATGCCCTTGTCATGACAATGCTCCATGACCCCTGTCATCACAAGGCTCCGTGGCCCTTGACATCACAATTCTCCATGACACCTGACAACACAATGCTCCAGTACGCCTTTCATCACAATGCTCCAGGCCCCCTGTCATCACAATGCACCATGATCCCTTTCATGACAATAATCCATGACCCCTTTCATCACAATGCTCCAGTATGCCTTTCATCACAATACTCGATGCCCCCTGTAATCACAATGCCCCATGATCCCTCTCAGCAAAATATTCCATGCCCCTTGTAGTCACAATGCTCCATAACAGCTCTCATCACAATGCTCCATGACCATTGTCATGACAATGCTCCATGGCATTTTTCATCACAATGTTCCATGCCCCCTTTCATCACAATTCTTCAACACAACTTTCATCACAATGCTCCATGACCACTTTCATCACAATGCTGCTTGGCCTGGGTCATCGCAATGCTCCATGACTCCTTTCATCACAATGCTCCATGGCCTCTGAAATCACAATGCTCCATAAGCCATGTCATCACAATGTGCCATGACCCCGTCAAAACAATGCTCCATAACCCCTTTCATCACAATGCTCCGTGACCCACGTCAACACAATTGTCCAGAACCCCTTTCATCACAATGCTCCTTGGCACGTGTCATCACAATGCTCCATGAACAGTATCATCACAATGCACCATGATCCCTCTCATAACAATGCACTATGACACCTGTCATCACAGTGCTCCAAGACAATTGTCATCACAATGCCACATGACTCCTGTCATCACAATACTCCCTGACCTTTGTCATCAAAATGCTCCATGACGCCTTTCATCACAATGCACCATTACCCCTTTCATCACAATTCTCCAGGCCCTCTGTCACCACAATGCTCCATAACCCCTGACATCACAATGGCCAACGACACCTGTAATCACAATTCACCATGGATCTTGTCATCAAAAGGCTCCATGCTCGTGTCATCACAATGATCCAAGACCCGTGTCATCACAATGCTCCATGGCCGGTCTCATCACAGTGCTCCATGACCCCTGTCATCAAAATTCTCCATGAACTTTCATCACAGTGCTCCATGAACACATTCATCACAATGCTCCATGATCCCTTTCATCACAATGCTCTAGGACCAACATCATCACAATGCTCCATGATCGCTATCATCACAATGCTCCATGACCCCTTTCATAACGATGCTCCAATACCACCTTTCATCACAATGCTCCATGGTTCATGTCATCACAATGCACCAGGACCCATGTCATCACAATGCTCTATGACCCTTGTCATCACAATGTTCCATGGCCCTTGTCATCACAATGCTCCATGACCACATTCATCACAATGCTGCATGACCCGTTTCACCACAATGCTAAGTGGCCCTTGTCATCACAATGCTCCATGGTGCTTGTCATCACAATGTTCCATGCCCCCGTCATCACAATGCGCCATGACCTCTGTCATCACAAGAATCTATGGTCTTTGACATCACAGTGCTCCATGACACCTGTCATCACAATGCTCGATGATTCGTTTCATCACAATGCTCCCTTACACCTGTCATCACAGTGCTCCATGACCCCTTGCATCACAACGCTCCATGACCAATTGCATCACAACGCTCCATGACTCCTATCATCACAATGCTCTATGGCCCTTGTCATCACAATGATCAATGCCCACTGTCATCACAATGCTCCATGAGCATATTCATCACAATACTCTATGAGCCGTTTCATCACAATGCTCCATGAACAGTATCATCACAATGCACCATGATCCCTCTCATAACAATGCACTATGACACCTGTCATCACAATGCTCCAAGACAACTGTCATCACAATGCCACATGACTCCTGTCATCACAATACTCCCTGACCTTTGTCATCAAAATGCTCCATGACGCCTTTCATCACAATGCACCATTACCCCTTTCATCACAATTCTCCAGGCCCTCTGTCACCACAATGCTCCATAACCCCTGACATCACAATGGCCAGCGACACCTGTCATCACAATTCACCATGGATCTTGTCATAAAAAGGCTCCATGCTCTTGTCATCACAATGATCCAACACCCGTGTCATCACAATGCTCAAAGACCCCTGTCATCAAAATTCTCCATGAACTTTCATCACCGTGCTCCATGAACATATTCATCACAATGCTCCATGATCCCTTTCATCACAATGCTCTAGGACCAACATCATCACAATGCTCCATGATCACTATCATCACAATGCTCCATGACCCCTTTCATAACGATGCTCCAATACCCCCTTTCATCACAATGCTCCATGGTTCCTGTCATCACAATGCACCAGGACCCATATCATCACAATGCTCTATGACCCTTGTCATCACAATGTTCCATGGCCCTTGTCATCACAATGCTCCATGACCACATTCATCACAATGCTGCATGACCCGTTTCACCACAATGCTAAGTGGCCCTTGTCATCACAATGCTCCATGGTGCTTGTCATCACAATGTTCCATGCCCCCGTCATCACAATGCGCCATGACCTCTGTCATCACAAGAATCCATGGTCTTTGACATCACAGTGCTCCATGACACCTGTCATCACAATGCTCGATGATTCGTTTCATCACAATGCTCCCTTACACCTGTCATCACAGTGCTCCATGACCCCTTGCATCACAACGCTCCATGACCAATTGCATCACAACGCTCCATGACTCCTATCATCACAATGCTCTATGGCCCTTGTCATCACAATGCTCAATGCCCACTGTCATCACAATGCTCCATGAGCATATTCATCACAATACTCTATGAGCCGTTTCATCACAATGCTACATGGCCCTTGTCATCACAATGTTCTACGGTGCTTGTCATCACAATGCTGCATGACCCCTGTCATCACAATGCTCCATGGCCCTTGCCATCACAATGCTCCATGAACGCTGTCATCACAATGCCCTATGACCAGTATCATCACAGTGCTCCTTGGCTGTTGTCATGAAAATGCTCCATAACCCCTGTCATCACAGTGAACCATGGCCCCTGTCATCACAATGCTCCCTGACCCATTTCATCACAATGCTCCATGACCACTTTCAGTACAGAGCTCCATGATTGCTATCATCACAATGATACATGACCCCTTTCACCACAGTGTTCCAGTACCATTTTCATCACAATGATCCACGACCCCTATCACCACATTGCTCCATGACATTTATTTTCACTATGATCTATGGCCCAAGTCATCACAATGCTCCATGGCCACTGTCATCAGAATGCTCCATGACCCGTTTCATCACAATGCTAAATTTCCCTTGTCATCACAATGCTCCATGGCGCTTGTCATCACAGTGCTGCATGACTCCTGTCATCACACTGCCCTATGACCCCTGTCATCACAAGGCTCCATGGCCCTTGTCATCACAATGCTCCATAACACCTGTCATCACAATCCTCCATGCCCTTGTCATGACAATGCTCCATGACCCCTGTCATCACAAGGCTCCGTGGCCCTTGACATCACAATTCTCCATGACACCTGACAACACAATGCTCCAGTACGCCTTTCATCACAATGCTCCAGGCCCCCTGTCATCACAATGCACCATGATCCCTTTCATGACAATAATCCATGACCCCTTTCATCACAATGCTCCAGTATGCCTTTCATCACAATACTCGATGCCCCCTGTAATCACAATGCCCCATGGCCCCTCTCAGCAAAATATTCCATGCCCCTTGTAGTCACAATGCTCCATAACAGCTCTCATCACAATGCTCCATGACCCTTGTCATGACAATGCTCCATGGCATTTTTCATCACAATGTTCCATGCCCCCTTTCATCACAATTCTTCAAGACAACTTTCATCACAATGCTCCATGACCACTTTCATCACAATGCTGCTTGGCCTGGGTCATCGCAATGCTCCATGACTCCTTTCATCACAATGCTCCATGGCCTCTGAAATCACAATGCTCCATAAGCCATGTCATCACAATGTGCCATGACCCCGTCAAAACAATGCTCCATAACCCCTTTCATCACAATGCTCCGTGACCCACGTCAACACAATTGTCCAGAACCCCTTTCATCACAATGCTCCTTGGCACGTGTCATCACAATGCTCCATGAACAGTATCATCACAATGCACCATGATCCCTCTCATAACAATGCACTATGACACCTGTCATCACAGTGCTCCAAGACAATTGTCATCACAATGCCACATGACTCCTGTCATCACAATACTCCCTGACCTTTGTCATCAAAATGCTCCATGACGCCTTTCATCACAATGCACCATTACCCCTTTCATCACAATTCTCCAGGCCCTCTGTCACCACAATGCTCCATAACCCCTGACATCACAATGGCCAATGACACCTGTCATCACAATTCACCATGGATCTTGTCATCAAAAGGCTCCATGCTCGTGTCATCACAATGATCCAAGACCCGGGTCATCACAATGCTCCATGGCCGGTCTCATCACAGTGCTCCATGACCCCTGTCATCAAAATTCTCCATGAACTTTCATCACAGTGCTCCATGAACACATTCATCACAATGCTCCATGATCCCTTTCATCACAATGCTCTAGGACCAACATCATCACAATGCTCCATGATCGCTATCATCACAATGCTCCATGACCCCTTTCATAACGATGCTCCAATACCCCCTTTCATCACAATGCTCCATGGTTCCTGTCATCACAATGCGCCAGGACCCATGTCATCACAATGCTCTATGATCTTTGTCATCACAATGGTCCATGGCCCTTGTCATCACAATGCTCCATGACCACATTCATCACAATGCTGCATGACCCGTTTCACCACAATGCTAAGTGGCCCTTGTCATCACAATGCTCCATGGTGCTTGTCATCACAATGCCCCATGACCCCTGTCATCACAAGAATCCATGGTCTTTGACATCAGAGTGCTCCATGACACCTGTCATCACAATGCTCGATGATTCGTTTCATCACAATGCTCCCTTACACCTGTCATCACAGTGCTCCATGACCCCTTGCATCACAACGCTCCATGACCAATTGCATCACAACGCTCCATGACTCCTATCATCACAATGCTCTATGGCCCTTGTCATCACAATGCTCAATGCCCACTGTCATCACAATGCTCCATGAGCACATTCATCACAATACTCTATGAGCCGTTTCATCACAATGCTACATGGCCCTTGTCATCACAATGTTCTACGGTGCTTGTCATCACAATGCTGCATGACCCCTGTCATCACAATGCTCCATGGCCCTTGCCATCACAATGCTCCATGAACGCTGTCATCACAATGCCCTATGACCAGTATCATCACAGTGCTCCTTGGCTGTTGTCATGAAAATGCTCCATAACCCCTGTCATCACAGTGAACCATGGCCCTTGTCATCACAGTGCTCCCTGACCCATTTCATCACAATGCTCCATGACCACTTTCATTACAATGCTCCATGACCGCTATCATCACAATGATCCATGACCCCTTTCATCACAGTGTTCCAGTACCATTTTCATCACAATGATCCACGACCCCTATCACCACAATGCTCCATGACACGTATATTCACTATGCTCTATGGCCCTTGTCCTCACAATGCTCCAGGGCCACTGTCATCACAATGCTCCATGACCCGTTTCATCACAATGCTAAATTTCCCTTGTCCTCACAATGCTCCATGGCGCTTGTCATCACAGTGCTGCATGACTCCTGTCATCACACTGCCCTATGACCCCTGTCATCACAAGGCTAAATGGCCCTTGTCATCACAATGCTCCATAACACCTGTCATCACAATACTCCATGCCCTTGTCATGACAATGCTCCATGACCCCTGTCATCACAAGGCTCCGTGGCCCTTGACATCACAATTCTCCATGACACCTGACAACACAATGCTCCAGTACGCCTTTCATCACAATGCTCCAGGACCCCTGTCATCACAATGCACCATGATCCCTTTCATGACAGTAATCCATGACCCCTTTCATCACAATGCTCCAGTATGCTTTTCATCACAATACTCGATGCCCCCTGTCATCACAATGCCCCATGACCCCTCTCCGCAAAATATTCCATGCCCCCTGTAGTCACAATGCTCCATAACAGCTGTCATCACAATGCTCCATGACCCTTGTCATGACAATGCTCCATGGCATTTTTCATCACAATGTTCCATGACCCCTTTCATCACAATTCTTCAAGACAACTTTCATCACAATGCTCCATGACCACTTTCCTCACAATGATCCTTGGCCTGGGTCATCGCAATGCTCCATGACTCCTTTCATCACAATGCTCCATGGCCTCTGAAATCACAATGCTCCATAAGCCATGTCATCACAATGTGCCATGACCCCGTCAAAACAATGCTCCATAACCCCTTTCATCACAATGCTCCGTGACCCACGTCAACACAATTGTCCAGGACCCCTTTCATCACAATGCTCTTTGGCACGTGTCATCACAATGCTCCATGAACAGTATCATCACAATGCACCATGATCCCTCTCATAACAATGCACTATGACACCTGTCATCACAATGCTCCAAGACAACTGTCATCACAATGCCACATGACTCCTGTCATCACAATACTCCCTGACTTTTGTCATCAAAATGCTCCATGACGCCTTTCATCACAATGCACCATTACCCCTTTCATCACAATTCTCCAGGCCCTCTGTCACCACAATGCTCCATAACCCCTGTCATCACAATGCACCATGATCCCTTTCATGACAGTAATCCATGACCCCTTTCATCACAATGCTCCAGTATGCCTTTCATCACAATACTCGATGCCCCCTGTCATCACAATGCCCCATGACCCCTCTCAGCAAAATATTCCATGCCCCTTGTAGTCAAAATGCTCAATAACAGCTCTCATCACAATGCTCCATGACCCTTGTCATGACAATGCTCCATGGCATTTTTCATCACAATGTTCCATGACCCCTTTCATCACAATTCTTCAAGACAACTTTCATCACAATGCTCCATGACCACTTTCCTCACAATGCTCCTTGGCCTGGGTCATCGCAATGCTCCATGACTCCTTTCATCACAATGCTCCATTGCCTCTGAAATCACAATGCTCCATAAGCCATGTCATCACAATGTGCCATGACCCTGTCAAAACAATGCTCCATAACCCCTTTCATCACAATGCTCTGTGACCCACGTCAACACAATTGTCCAGGACCACTTTCATCACAATGCTCCTTGACACGTGTCATCACAATGCTCCATGAACAGTATCATCACAATGCACCATGATCCCTCTCATAACAATGCACTATGACACCTGTCATCACAATGCTCCGAGACAACTGTCATCACAATGCCACATGACTCCTGTCATCACAATACTAACTGACCTTTGTCATCAAAATGCTCCATGACGCCTTTCATCACAATGCACCATTACCCCTTTCATCACAATTCTCCAGGCCCTCTGTCACCACAATGCTCCATAACCCCTGACATCACAATGGCCAGCGACACCTGTCATCACAATTCACCATGGATCTTGTCATAAAAAGGTTCCATGCTCTTGTCATCACAATGATCCAACACCCGTGTCATCACAATGCTCAAAGACCCCTGTCATCAAAATTCTCCATGAACTTTCATCACCGTGCTCCATGAACATATTCATCACAATGCTCCATGATCCCTTTCATCACAATGCTCTAGGACCAACATCATCACAATGCTCCATGACCCCTTTCATAACGATGCTCCAATACCCCCTTTCATCACAATGCTCCATGGTTCCTGTCATCACAATGCACCAGGACCCATATCATCACAATGCTCTATGACCCTTGTCATCACAATGTTCCATGGCCCTTGTCATCACAATGCTCCATGACCACATTCATCACAATGCTGCATGACCCGTTTCACCACAATGCTAAGTGGCCCTTGTCATCACAATGCTCCATGGTGCTTGTCATCACAATGCCCCATGCCCCCGTCATCACAATGCGCCATGACCTCTGTCATCACAAGAATCCATGGTCTTTGACATCACAGTGCTCCATGACACCTGTCATCACAATGCTCGATGATTCGTTTCATCACAATGCTCCCTTACACCTGTCATCACAGTGCTCCATGACCCCTTGCATCACAACGCTCCATGACCAATTGCATCACAACGCTCCATGACTCCTATCATCACAATGCTCTATGGCCCTTGTCATCACAATGCTCAATGCCCACTGTCATCACAATGCTCCATGAGCATATTCATCACAATACTCTATGAGCCGTTTCATCACAATGCTACATGGCCCTTGTCATCACAATGTTCTACGGTGCTTGTCATCACAATGCTGCATGACCCCTGTCATCACAATGCTCCATGGCCCTTGCCATCACAATGCTCCATGAACGCTGTCATCACAATGCCCTATGACCAGTATCATCACAGTGCTCCTTGGCTGTTGTCATGAAAATGCTCCATAACCCCTGTCATCACAGTGAACCTTGGCCCCTGTCATCACAATGCTCCCTGACCCATTTCATCACAATGCTCCATGACCACTTTCAGTACAGAGCTCCATGATTGCTATCATCACAATGATACATGACCCCTTTCACCACAGTGTTCCAGTACCATTTTCATCACAATGATCCACGACCCCTATCACCACATTGCTCCATGACATTTATTTTCACTATGATCTATGGCCCAAGTCATCACAATGCTCCATGGCCACTGTCATCAGAATGCTCCATGACCCGTTTCATCACAATGCTAAATTTCCCTTGTCATCACAATGCTCCATGGCGCTTGTCATCACAGTGCTGCATGACTCCTGTCATCACACTGCCCTATGACCCCTGTCATCACAAGGCTCCATGGCCCTTGTCATCACAATGCTCCATAACACCTGTCATCACAATCCTCCATGCCCTTGTCATGACAATGCTCCATGACCCCTGTCATCACAAGGCTCCGTGGCCCTTGACATCACAATTCTCCATGACACCTGACAACACAATGCTCCAGTACGCCTTTCATCACAATGCTCCAGGCCCCCTGTCATCACAATGCACCATGATCCCTTTCATGACAATAATCCATGACCCCTTTCATCACAATGCTCCAGTATGCCTTTCATCACAATACTCGATGCCCCCTGTAATCACAATGCCCCATGATCCCTCTCAGCAAAATATTCCATGCCCCTTGTAGTCACAATGCTCCATAACAGCTCTCATCACAATGCTCCATGACCATTGTCATGACAATGCTCCATGGCATTTTTCATCACAATGTTCCATGCCCCCTTTCATCACAATTCTTCAACACAACTTTCATCACAATGCTCCATGACCACTTTCATCACAATGCTGCTTGGCCTGGGTCATCGCAATGCTCCATGACTCCTTTCATCACAATGCTCCATGGCCTCTGAAATCACAATGCTCCATAAGCCATGTCATCACAATGTGCCATGACCCCGTCAAAACAATGCTCCATAACCCCTTTCATCACAATGCTCCGTGACCCACGTCAACACAATTGTCCAGAACCCCTTTCATCACAATGCTCCTTGGCACGTGTCATCACAATGCTCCATGAACAGTATCATCACAATGCACCATGATCCCTCTCATAACAATGCACTATGACACCTGTCATCACAGTGCTCCAAGACAATTGTCATCACAATGCCACATGACTCCTGTCATCACAATACTCCCTGACCTTTGTCATCAAAATGCTCCATGACGCCTTTCATCACAATGCACCATTACCCCTTTCATCACAATTCTCCAGGCCCTCTGTCACCACAATGCTCCATAACCCCTGACATCACAATGGCCAACGACACCTGTCATCACAATTCACCATGGATCTTGTCATCAAAAGGCTCCATGCTCGTGTCATCACAATGATCCAAGACCCGTGTCATCACAATGCTCCATGGCCGGTCTCATCACAGTGCTCCATGACCCCTGTCATCAAAATTCTCCATGAACTTTCATCACAGTGCTCCATGAACACATTCATCACAATGCTCCATGATCCCTTTCATCACAATGCTCTAGGACCAACATCATCACAATGCTCCATGATCGCTATCATCACAATGCTCCATGACCCCTTTCATAACGATGCTCCAATACCACCTTTCATCACAATGCTCCATGGTTCATGTCATCACAATGCACCAGGACCCATGTCATCACAATGCTCTATGACCCTTGTCATCACAATGTTCCATGGCCCTTGTCATCACAATGCTCCATGACCACATTCATCACAATGCTGCATGACCCGTTTCACCACAATGCTAAGTGGCCCTTGTCATCACAATGCTCCATGGTGCTTGTCATCACAATGTTCCATGCCCCCGTCATCACAATGCGCCATGACCTCTGTCATCACAAGAATCTATGGTCTTTGACATCACAGTGCTCCATGACACCTGTCATCACAATGCTCGATGATTCGTTTCATCACAATGCTCCCTTACACCTGTCATCACAGTGCTCCATGACCCCTTGCATCACAACGCTCCATGACCAATTGCATCACAACGCTCCATGACTCCTATCATCACAATGCTCTATGGCCCTTGTCATCACAATGATCAATGCCCACTGTCATCACAATGCTCCATGAGCATATTCATCACAATACTCTATGAGCCGTTTCATCACAATGCTCCATGAACAGTATCATCACAATGCACCATGATCCCTCTCATAACAATGCACTATGACACCTGTCATCACAATGCTCCAAGACAACTGTCATCACAATGCCACATGACTCCTGTCATCACAATACTCCCTGACCTTTGTCATCAAAATGCTCCATGACGCCTTTCATCACAATGCACCATTACCCCTTTCATCACAATTCTCCAGGCCCTCTGTCACCACAATGCTCCATAACCCCTGACATCACAATGGCCAGCGACACCTGTCATCACAATTCACCATGGATCTTGTCATAAAAAGGCTCCATGCTCTTGTCATCACAATGATCCAACACCCGTGTCATCACAATGCTCAAAGACCCCTGTCATCAAAATTCTCCATGAACTTTCATCACCGTGCTCCATGAACATATTCATCACAATGCTCCATGATCCCTTTCATCACAATGCTCTAGGACCAACATCATCACAATGCTCCATGATCACTATCATCACAATGCTCCATGACCCCTTTCATAACGATGCTCCAATACCCCCTTTCATCACAATGCTCCATGGTTCCTGTCATCACAATGCACCAGGACCCATATCATCACAATGCTCTATGACCCTTGTCATCACAATGTTCCATGGCCCTTGTCATCACAATGCTCCATGACCACATTCATCACAATGCTGCATGACCCGTTTCACCACAATGCTAAGTGGCCCTTGTCATCACAATGCTCCATGGTGCTTGTCATCACAATGTTCCATGCCCCCGTCATCACAATGCGCCATGACCTCTGTCATCACAAGAATCCATGGTCTTTGACATCACAGTGCTCCATGACACCTGTCATCACAATGCTCGATGATTCGTTTCATCACAATGCTCCCTTACACCTGTCATCACAGTGCTCCATGACCCCTTGCATCACAACGCTCCATGACCAATTGCATCACAACGCTCCATGACTCCTATCATCACAATGCTCTATGGCCCTTGTCATCACAATGCTCAATGCCCACTGTCATCACAATGCTCCATGAGCATATTCATCACAATACTCTATGAGCCGTTTCATCACAATGCTACATGGCCCTTGTCATCACAATGTTCTACGGTGCTTGTCATCACAATGCTGCATGACCCCTGTCATCACAATGCTCCATGGCCCTTGCCATCACAATGCTCCATGAACGCTGTCATCACAATGCCCTATGACCAGTATCATCACAGTGCTCCTTGGCTGTTGTCATGAAAATGCTCCATAACCCCTGTCATCACAGTGAACCATGGCCCCTGTCATCACAATGCTCCCTGACCCATTTCATCACAATGCTCCATGACCACTTTCAGTACAGAGCTCCATGATTGCTATCATCACAATGATACATGACCCCTTTCACCACAGTGTTCCAGTACCATTTTCATCACAATGATCCACGACCCCTATCACCACATTGCTCCATGACATTTATTTTCACTATGATCTATGGCCCAAGTCATCACAATGCTCCATGGCCACTGTCATCAGAATGCTCCATGACCCGTTTCATCACAATGCTAAATTTCCCTTGTCATCACAATGCTCCATGGCGCTTGTCATCACAGTGCTGCATGACTCCTGTCATCACACTGCCCTATGACCCCTGTCATCACAAGGCTCCATGGCCCTTGTCATCACAATGCTCCATAACACCTGTCATCACAATCCTCCATGCCCTTGTCATGACAATGCTCCATGACCCCTGTCATCACAAGGCTCCGTGGCCCTTGACATCACAATTCTCCATGACACCTGACAACACAATGCTCCAGTACGCCTTTCATCACAATGCTCCAGGCCCCCTGTCATCACAATGCACCATGATCCCTTTCATGACAATAATCCATGACCCCTTTCATCACAATGCTCCAGTATGCCTTTCATCACAATACTCGATGCCCCCTGTAATCACAATGCCCCATGGCCCCTCTCAGCAAAATATTCCATGCCCCTTGTAGTCACAATGCTCCATAACAGCTCTCATCACAATGCTCCATGACCCTTGTCATGACAATGCTCCATGGCATTTTTCATCACAATGTTCCATGCCCCCTTTCATCACAATTCTTCAAGACAACTTTCATCACAATGCTCCATGACCACTTTCATCACAATGCTGCTTGGCCTGGGTCATCGCAATGCTCCATGACTCCTTTCATCACAATGCTCCATGGCCTCTGAAATCACAATGCTCCATAAGCCATGTCATCACAATGTGCCATGACCCCGTCAAAACAATGCTCCATAACCCCTTTCATCACAATGCTCCGTGACCCACGTCAACACAATTGTCCAGAACCCCTTTCATCACAATGCTCCTTGGCACGTGTCATCACAATGCTCCATGAACAGTATCATCACAATGCACCATGATCCCTCTCATAACAATGCACTATGACACCTGTCATCACAGTGCTCCAAGACAATTGTCATCACAATGCCACATGACTCCTGTCATCACAATACTCCCTGACCTTTGTCATCAAAATGCTCCATGACGCCTTTCATCACAATGCACCATTACCCCTTTCATCACAATTCTCCAGGCCCTCTGTCACCACAATGCTCCATAACCCCTGACATCACAATGGCCAATGACACCTGTCATCACAATTCACCATGGATCTTGTCATCAAAAGGCTCCATGCTCGTGTCATCACAATGATCCAAGACCCGGGTCATCACAATGCTCCATGGCCGGTCTCATCACAGTGCTCCATGACCCCTGTCATCAAAATTCTCCATGAACTTTCATCACAGTGCTCCATGAACACATTCATCACAATGCTCCATGATCCCTTTCATCACAATGCTCTAGGACCAACATCATCACAATGCTCCATGATCGCTATCATCACAATGCTCCATGACCCCTTTCATAACGATGCTCCAATACCCCCTTTCATCACAATGCTCCATGGTTCCTGTCATCACAATGCGCCAGGACCCATGTCATCACAATGCTCTATGATCTTTGTCATCACAATGGTCCATGGCCCTTGTCATCACAATGCTCCATGACCACATTCATCACAATGCTGCATGACCCGTTTCACCACAATGCTAAGTGGCCCTTGTCATCACAATGCTCCATGGTGCTTGTCATCACAATGTTCCATGCCCCCGTCATCACAATGCGCCATGACCTCTGTCATCACAAGAATCCATGGTCTTTGACATCACAGTGCTCCATGACACCTGTCATCACAATGCTCGATGATTCGTTTCATCACAATGCTCCCTTACACCTGTCATCACAGTGCTCCATGACCCCTTGCATCACAACGCTCCATGACCAATTGCATCACAACGCTCCATGACTCCTATCATCACAATGCTCTATGGCCCTTGTCATCACAATGATCAATGCCCACTGTCATCACAATGCTCCATGAGCATATTCATCACAATACTCTATGAGCCGTTTCATCACAATGCTCCATGAACAGTATCATCACAATGCACCATGATCCCTCTCATAACAATGCACTATGACACCTGTCATCACAATGCTCCAAGACAACTGTCATCACAATGCCACATGACTCCTGTCATCACAATACTCCCTGACCTTTGTCATCAAAATGCTCCATGACGCCTTTCATCACAATGCACCATTACCCATTTCATCACAATTCTCCAGGCCCTCTGTCACCACAATGCTCCATAACCCCTGACATCACAATGGCCAGCGACACCTGTCATCACAATTCACCATGGATCTTGTCATAAAAAGGCTCCATGCTCTTGTCATCACAATGATCCAACACCCGTGTCATCACAATGCTCAAAGACCCCTGTCATCAAAATTCTCCATGAACTTTCATCACCGTGCTCCATGAACATATTCATCACAATGCTCCATGATCCCTTTCATCACAATGCTCTAGGACCAACATCATCACAATGCTCCATGATCACTATCATCACAATGCTCCATGACCACTTTCATAACGATGCTCCAATACCACCTTTCATCACAATGCTCCATGGTTCCTGTCATCACAATGCACCAGGACCCATATCATCACAATGCTCTATGACCCTTGTCATCACAATGTTCCATGGCCCTTGTCATCACAATGCTCCATGACCACATTCATCACAATGCTGCATGACCCGTTTCACCACAATGCTAAGTGGCCCTTGTCATCACAATGCTCCATGGTGCTTGTCATCACAATGTTCCATGCCCCCGTCATCACAATGCGCCATGACCTCTGTCATCACAAGAATCCATGGTCTTTGACATCACAGTGCTCCATGACACCTGTCATCACAATGCTCGATGATTCGTTTCATCACAATGCTCCCTTACACCTGTCATCACAGTGCTCCATGACCCCTTGCATCACAACGCTCCATGACCAATTGCATCACAACGCTCCATGACTCCTATCATCACAATGCTCTATGGCCCTTGTCATCACAATGCTCAATGCCCACTGTCATCACAATGCTCCATGAGCATATTCATCACAATACTCTATGAGCCGTTTCATCACAATGCTACATGGCCCTTGTCATCACAATGTTCTACGGTGCTTGTCATCACAATGCTGCATGACCCCTGTCATCACAATGCTCCATGGCCCTTGCCATCACAATGCTCCATGAACGCTGTCATCACAATGCCCTATGACCAGTATCATCACAGTGCTCCTTGGCTGTTGTCATGAAAATGCTCCATAACCCCTGTCATCACAGTGAACCATGGCCCCTGTCATCACAATGCTCCCTGACCCATTTCATCACAATGCTCCATGACCACTTTCAGTACAGAGCTCCATGATTGCTATCATCACAATGATACATGACCCCTTTCACCACAGTGTTCCAGTACCATTTTCATCACAATGATCCACGACCCCTATCACCACATTGCTCCATGACATTTATTTTCACTATGATCTATGGCCCAAGTCATCACAATGCTCCATGGCCACTGTCATCAGAATGCTCCATGACCCGTTTCATCACAATGCTAAATTTCCCTTGTCATCACAATGCTCCATGGCGCTTGTCATCACAGTGCTGCATGACTCCTGTCATCACACTGCCCTATGACCCCTGTCATCACAAGGCTCCATGGCCCTTGTCATCACAATGCTCCATAACACCTGTCATCACAATCCTCCATGCCCTTGTCATGACAATGCTCCATGACCCCTGTCATCACAAGGCTCCGTGGCCCTTGACATCACAATTCTCCATGACACCTGACAACACAATGCTCCAGTACGCCTTTCATCACAATGCTCCAGGCCCCCTGTCATCACAATGCACCATGATCCCTTTCATGACAATAATCCATGACCCCTTTCATCACAATGCTCCAGTATGCCTTTCATCACAATACTCGATGCCCCCTGTAATCACAATGCCCCATGATCCCTCTCAGCAAAATATTCCATGCCCCTTGTAGTCACAATGCTCCATAACAGCTCTCATCACAATGCTCCATGACCATTGTCATGACAATGCTCCATGGCATTTTTCATCACAATGTTCCATGCCCCCTTTCATCACAATTCTTCAACACAACTTTCATCACAATGCTCCATGACCACTTTCATCACAATGCTGCTTGGCCTGGGTCATCGCAATGCTCCATGACTCCTTTCATCACAATGCTCCATGGCCTCTGAAATCACAATGCTCCATAAGCCATGTCATCACAATGTGCCATGACCCCGTCAAAACAATGCTCCATAACCCCTTTCATCACAATGCTCCGTGACCCACGTCAACACAATTGTCCAGAACCCCTTTCATCACAATGCTCCTTGGCACGTGTCATCACAATGCTCCATGAACAGTATCATCACAATGCACCATGATCCCTCTCATAACAATGCACTATGACACCTGTCATCACAGTGCTCCAAGACAATTGTCATCACAATGCCACATGACTCCTGTCATCACAATACTCCCTGACCTTTGTCATCAAAATGCTCCATGACGCCTTTCATCACAATGCACCATTACCCCTTTCATCACAATTCTCCAGGCCCTCTGTCACCACAATGCTCCATAACCCCTGACATCACAATGGCCAACGACACCTGTCATCACAATTCACCATGGATCTTGTCATCAAAAGGCTCCATGCTCGTGTCATCACAATGATCCAAGACCCGTGTCATCACAATGCTCCATGGCCGGTCTCATCACAGTGCTCCATGACCCCTGTCATCAAAATTCTCCATGAACTTTCATCACAGTGCTCCATGAACACATTCATCACAATGCTCCATGATCCCTTTCATCACAATGCTCTAGGACCAACATCATCACAATGCTCCATGATCGCTATCATCACAATGCTCCATGACCCCTTTCATAACGATGCTCCAATACCACCTTTCATCACAATGCTCCATGGTTCATGTCATCACAATGCACCAGGACCCATGTCATCACAATGCTCTATGACCCTTGTCATCACAATGTTCCATGGCCCTTGTCATCACAATGCTCCATGACCACATTCATCACAATGCTGCATGACCCGTTTCACCACAATGCTAAGTGGCCCTTGTCATCACAATGCTCCATGGTGCTTGTCATCACAATGTTCCATGCCCCCGTCATCACAATGCGCCATGACCTCTGTCATCACAAGAATCTATGGTCTTTGACATCACAGTGCTCCATGACACCTGTCATCACAATGCTCGATGATTCGTTTCATCACAATGCTCCCTTACACCTGTCATCACAGTGCTCCATGACCCCTTGCATCACAACGCTCCATGACCAATTGCATCACAACGCTCCATGACTCCTATCATCACAATGCTCTATGGCCCTTGTCATCACAATGATCAATGCCCACTGTCATCACAATGCTCCATGAGCATATTCATCACAATACTCTATGAGCCGTTTCATCACAATGCTCCATGAACAGTATCATCACAATGCACCATGATCCCTCTCATAACAATGCACTATGACACCTGTCATCACAATGCTCCAAGACAACTGTCATCACAATGCCACATGACTCCTGTCATCACAATACTCCCTGACCTTTGTCATCAAAATGCTCCATGACGCCTTTCATCACAATGCACCATTACCCCTTTCATCACAATTCTCCAGGCCCTCTGTCACCACAATGCTCCATAACCCCTGACATCACAATGGCCAGCGACACCTGTCATCACAATTCACCATGGATCTTGTCATAAAAAGGCTCCATGCTCTTGTCATCACAATGATCCAACACCCGTGTCATCACAATGCTCAAAGACCCCTGTCATCAAAATTCTCCATGAACTTTCATCACCGTGCTCCATGAACATATTCATCACAATGCTCCATGATCCCTTTCATCACAATGCTCTAGGACCAACATCATCACAATGCTCCATGATCACTATCATCACAATGCTCCATGACCCCTTTCATAACGATGCTCCAATACCCCCTTTCATCACAATGCTCCATGGTTCCTGTCATCACAATGCACCAGGACCCATATCATCACAATGCTCTATGACCCTTGTCATCACAATGTTCCATGGCCCTTGTCATCACAATGCTCCATGACCACATTCATCACAATGCTGCATGACCCGTTTCACCACAATGCTAAGTGGCCCTTGTCATCACAATGCTCCATGGTGCTTGTCATCACAATGTTCCATGCCCCCGTCATCACAATGCGCCATGACCTCTGTCATCACAAGAATCCATGGTCTTTGACATCACAGTGCTCCATGACACCTGTCATCACAATGCTCGATGATTCGTTTCATCACAATGCTCCCTTACACCTGTCATCACAGTGCTCCATGACCCCTTGCATCACAACGCTCCATGACCAATTGCATCACAACGCTCCATGACTCCTATCATCACAATGCTCTATGGCCCTTGTCATCACAATGCTCAATGCCCACTGTCATCACAATGCTCCATGAGCATATTCATCACAATACTCTATGAGCCGTTTCATCACAATGCTACATGGCCCTTGTCATCACAATGTTCTACGGTGCTTGTCATCACAATGCTGCATGACCCCTGTCATCACAATGCTCCATGGCCCTTGCCATCACAATGCTCCATGAACGCTGTCATCACAATGCCCTATGACCAGTATCATCACAGTGCTCCTTGGCTGTTGTCATGAAAATGCTCCATAACCCCTGTCATCACAGTGAACCATGGCCCCTGTCATCACAATGCTCCCTGACCCATTTCATCACAATGCTCCATGACCACTTTCAGTACAGAGCTCCATGATTGCTATCATCACAATGATACATGACCCCTTTCACCACAGTGTTCCAGTACCATTTTCATCACAATGATCCACGACCCCTATCACCACATTGCTCCATGACATTTATTTTCACTATGATCTATGGCCCAAGTCATCACAATGCTCCATGGCCACTGTCATCAGAATGCTCCATGACCCGTTTCATCACAATGCTAAATTTCCCTTGTCATCACAATGCTCCATGGCGCTTGTCATCACAGTGCTGCATGACTCCTGTCATCACACTGCCCTATGACCCCTGTCATCACAAGGCTCCATGGCCCTTGTCATCACAATGCTCCATAACACCTGTCATCACAATCCTCCATGCCCTTGTCATGACAATGCTCCATGACCCCTGTCATCACAAGGCTCCGTGGCCCTTGACATCACAATTCTCCATGACACCTGACAACACAATGCTCCAGTACGCCTTTCATCACAATGCTCCAGGCCCCCTGTCATCACAATGCACCATGATCCCTTTCATGACAATAATCCATGACCCCTTTCATCACAATGCTCCAGTATGCCTTTCATCACAATACTCGATGCCCCCTGTAATCACAATGCCCCATGGCCCCTCTCAGCAAAATATTCCATGCCCCTTGTAGTCACAATGCTCCATAACAGCTCTCATCACAATGCTCCATGACCCTTGTCATGACAATGCTCCATGGCATTTTTCATCACAATGTTCCATGCCCCCTTTCATCACAATTCTTCAAGACAACTTTCATCACAATGCTCCATGACCACTTTCATCACAATGCTGCTTGGCCTGGGTCATCGCAATGCTCCATGACTCCTTTCATCACAATGCTCCATGGCCTCTGAAATCACAATGCTCCATAAGCCATGTCATCACAATGTGCCATGACCCCGTCAAAACAATGCTCCATAACCCCTTTCATCACAATGCTCCGTGACCCACGTCAACACAATTGTCCAGAACCCCTTTCATCACAATGCTCCTTGGCACGTGTCATCACAATGCTCCATGAACAGTATCATCACAATGCACCATGATCCCTCTCATAACAATGCACTATGACACCTGTCATCACAGTGCTCCAAGACAATTGTCATCACAATGCCACATGACTCCTGTCATCACAATACTCCCTGACCTTTGTCATCAAAATGCTCCATGACGCCTTTCATCACAATGCACCATTACCCCTTTCATCACAATTCTCCAGGCCCTCTGTCACCACAATGCTCCATAACCCCTGACATCACAATGGCCAATGACACCTGTCATCACAATTCACCATGGATCTTGTCATCAAAAGGCTCCATGCTCGTGTCATCACAATGATCCAAGACCCGGGTCATCACAATGCTCCATGGCCGGTCTCATCACAGTGCTCCATGACCCCTGTCATCAAAATTCTCCATGAACTTTCATCACAGTGCTCCATGAACACATTCATCACAATGCTCCATGATCCCTTTCATCACAATGCTCTAGGACCAACATCATCACAATGCTCCATGATCGCTATCATCACAATGCTCCATGACCCCTTTCATAACGATGCTCCAATACCCCCTTTCATCACAATGCTCCATGGTTCCTGTCATCACAATGCGCCAGGACCCATGTCATCACAATGCTCTATGATCTTTGTCATCACAATGGTCCATGGCCCTTGTCATCACAATGCTCCATGACCACATTCATCACAATGCTGCATGACCCGTTTCACCACAATGCTAAGTGGCCCTTGTCATCACAATGCTCCATGGTGCTTGTCATCACAATGCCCCATGACCCCTGTCATCACAAGAATCCATGGTCTTTGACATCAGAGTGCTCCATGACACCTGTCATCACAATGCTCGATGATTCGTTTCATCACAATGCTCCCTTACACCTGTCATCACAGTGCTCCATGACCCCTTGCATCACAACGCTCCATGACCAATTGCATCACAACGCTCCATGACTCCTATCATCACAATGCTCTATGGCCCTTGTCATCACAATGCTCAATGCCCACTGTCATCACAATGCTCCATGAGCACATTCATCACAATACTCTATGAGCCGTTTCATCACAATGCTACATGGCCCTTGTCATCACAATGTTCTACGGTGCTTGTCATCACAATGCTGCATGACCCCTGTCATCACAATGCTCCATGGCCCTTGCCATCACAATGCTCCATGAACGCTGTCATCACAATGCCCTATGACCAGTATCATCACAGTGCTCCTTGGCTGTTGTCATGAAAATGCTCCATAACCCCTGTCATCACAGTGAACCATGGCCCTTGTCATCACAGTGCTCCCTGACCCATTTCATCACAATGCTCCATGACCACTTTCATTACAATGCTCCATGACCGCTATCATCACAATGATCCATGACCCCTTTCATCACAGTGTTCCAGTACCATTTTCATCACAATGATCCACGACCCCTATCACCACAATGCTCCATGACACGTATATTCACTATGCTCTATGGCCCTTGTCCTCACAATGCTCCAGGGCCACTGTCATCACAATGCTCCATGACCCGTTTCATCACAATGCTAAATTTCCCTTGTCCTCACAATGCTCCATGGCGCTTGTCATCACAGTGCTGCATGACTCCTGTCATCACACTGCCCTATGACCCCTGTCATCACAAGGCTAAATGGCCCTTGTCATCACAATGCTCCATAACACCTGTCATCACAATACTCCATGCCCTTGTCATGACAATGCTCCATGACCCCTGTCATCACAAGGCTCCGTGGCCCTTGACATCACAATTCTCCATGACACCTGACAACACAATGCTCCAGTACGCCTTTCATCACAATGCTCCAGGACCCCTGTCATCACAATGCACCATGATCCCTTTCATGACAGTAATCCATGACCCCTTTCATCACAATGCTCCAGTATGCTTTTCATCACAATACTCGATGCCCCCTGTCATCACAATGCCCCATGACCCCTCTCCGCAAAATATTCCATGCCCCCTGTAGTCACAATGCTCCATAACAGCTGTCATCACAATGCTCCATGACCCTTGTCATGACAATGCTCCATGGCATTTTTCATCACAATGTTCCATGACCCCTTTCATCACAATTCTTCAAGACAACTTTCATCACAATGCTCCATGACCACTTTCCTCACAATGATCCTTGGCCTGGGTCATCGCAATGCTCCATGACTCCTTTCATCACAATGCTCCATGGCCTCTGAAATCACAATGCTCCATAAGCCATGTCATCACAATGTGCCATGACCCCGTCAAAACAATGCTCCATAACCCCTTTCATCACAATGCTCCGTGACCCACGTCAACACAATTGTCCAGGACCCCTTTCATCACAATGCTCTTTGGCACGTGTCATCACAATGCTCCATGAACAGTATCATCACAATGCACCATGATCCCTCTCATAACAATGCACTATGACACCTGTCATCACAATGCTCCAAGACAACTGTCATCACAATGCCACATGACTCCTGTCATCACAATACTCCCTGACTTTTGTCATCAAAATGCTCCATGACGCCTTTCATCACAATGCACCATTACCCCTTTCATCACAATTCTCCAGGCCCTCTGTCACCACAATGCTCCATAACCCCTGTCATCACAATGCACCATGATCCCTTTCATGACAGTAATCCATGACCCCTTTCATCACAATGCTCCAGTATGCCTTTCATCACAATACTCGATGCCCCCTGTCATCAGAATGCCCCATGACCCCTCTCAGCAAAATATTCCATGCCCCTTGTAGTCAAAATGCTCAATAACAGCTCTCATCACAATGCTCCATGACCCTTGTCATGACAATGCTCCATGGCATTTTTCATCACAATGTTCCATGACCCCTTTCATCACAATTCTTCAAGACAACTTTCATCACAATGCTCCATGACCACTTTCCTCACAATGCTCCTTGGCCTGGGTCATCGCAATGCTCCATGACTCCTTTCATCACAATGCTCCATTGCCTCTGAAATCACAATGCTCCATAAGCCATGTCATCACAATGTGCCATGACCCTGTCAAAACAATGCTCCATAACCCCTTTCATCACAATGCTCTGTGACCCACGTCAACACAATTGTCCAGGACCACTTTCATCACAATGCTCCTTGACACGTGTCATCACAATGCTCCATGAACAGTATCATCACAATGCACCATGATCCCTCTCATAACAATGCACTATGACACCTGTCATCACAATGCTCCGAGACAACTGTCATCACAATGCCACATGACTCCTGTCATCACAATACTAACTGACCTTTGTCATCAAAATGCTCCATGACGCCTTTCATCACAATGCACCATTACCCCTTTCATCACAATTCTCCAGGCCCTCTGTCACCACAATGCTCCATAACCCCTGACATCACAATGGCCAGCGACACCTGTCATCACAATTCACCATGGATCTTGTCATAAAAAGGTTCCATGCTCTTGTCATCACAATGATCCAACACCCGTGTCATCACAATGCTCAAAGACCCCTGTCATCAAAATTCTCCATGAACTTTCATCACCGTGCTCCATGAACATATTCATCACAATGCTCCATGATCCCTTTCATCACAATGCTCTAGGACCAACATCATCACAATGCTCCATGACCCCTTTCATAACGATGCTCCAATACCCCCTTTCATCACAATGCTCCATGGTTCCTGTCATCACAATGCACCAGGACCCATATCATCACAATGCTCTATGACCCTTGTCATCACAATGTTCCATGGCCCTTGTCATCACAATGCTCCATGACCACATTCATCACAATGCTGCATGACCCGTTTCACCACAATGCTAAGTGGCCCTTGTCATCACAATGCTCCATGGTGCTTGTCATCACAATGCCCCATGCCCCCGTCATCACAATGCGCCATGACCTCTGTCATCACAAGAATCCATGGTCTTTGACATCACAGTGCTCCATGACACCTGTCATCACAATGCTCGATGATTCGTTTCATCACAATGCTCCCTTACACCTGTCATCACAGTGCTCCATGACCCCTTGCATCACAACGCTCCATGACCAATTGCATCACAACGCTCCATGACTCCTATCATCACAATGCTCTATGGCCCTTGTCATCACAATGCTCAATGCCCACTGTCATCACAATGCTCCATGAGCATATTCATCACAATACTCTATGAGCCGTTTCATCACAATGCTACATGGCCCTTGTCATCACAATGTTCTACGGTGCTTGTCATCACAATGCTGCATGACCCCTGTCATCACAATGCTCCATGGCCCTTGCCATCACAATGCTCCATGAACGCTGTCATCACAATGCCCTATGACCAGTATCATCACAGTGCTCCTTGGCTGTTGTCATGAAAATGCTCCATAACCCCTGTCATCACAGTGAACCTTGGCCCCTGTCATCACAATGCTCCCTGACCCATTTCATCACAATGCTCCATGACCACTTTCAGTACAGAGCTCCATGATTGCTATCATCACAATGATACATGACCCCTTTCACCATAGTGTTCCAGTACCATTTTCATCACAATGATCCACGACCCCTATCACCACATTGCTCCATGACATTTATTTTCACTATGATCTATGGCCCAAGTCATCACAATGCTCCATGGCCACTGTCATCAGAATGCTCCATGACCCGTTTCATCACAATGCTAAATTTCCCTTGTCATCACAATGCTCCATGGCGCTTGTCATCACAGTGCTGCATGACTCCTGTCATCACACTGCCCTATGACCCCTGTCATCACAAGGCTCCATGGCCCTTGTCATCACAATGCTCCATAACACCTGTCATCACAATCCTCCATGCCCTTGTCATGACAATGCTCCATGACCCCTGTCATCACAAGGCTCCGTGGCCCTTGACATCACAATTCTCCATGACACCTGACAACACAATGCTCCAGTACGCCTTTCATCACAATGCTCCAGGCCCCCTGTCATCACAATGCACCATGATCCCTTTCATGACAATAATCCATGACCCCTTTCATCACAATGCTCCAGTATGCCTTTCATCACAATACTCGATGCCCCCTGTAATCACAATGCCCCATGATCCCTCTCAGCAAAATATTCCATGCCCCTTGTAGTCACAATGCTCCATAACAGCTCTCATCACAATGCTCCATGACCATTGTCATGACAATGCTCCATGGCATTTTTCATCACAATGTTCCATGCCCCCTTTCATCACAATTCTTCAACACAACTTTCATCACAATGCTCCATGACCACTTTCATCACAATGCTGCTTGGCCTGGGTCATCGCAATGCTCCATGACTCCTTTCATCACAATGCTCCATGGCCTCTGAAATCACAATGCTCCATAAGCCATGTCATCACAATGTGCCATGACCCCGTCAAAACAATGCTCCATAACCCCTTTCATCACAATGCTCCGTGACCCACGTCAACACAATTGTCCAGAACCCCTTTCATCACAATGCTCCTTGGCACGTGTCATCACAATGCTCCATGAACAGTATCATCACAATGCACCATGATCCCTCTCATAACAATGCACTATGACACCTGTCATCACAGTGCTCCAAGACAATTGTCATCACAATGCCACATGACTCCTGTCATCACAATACTCCCTGACCTTTGTCATCAAAATGCTCCATGACGCCTTTCATCACAATGCACCATTACCCCTTTCATCACAATTCTCCAGGCCCTCTGTCACCACAATGCTCCATAACCCCTGACATCACAATGGCCAACGACACCTGTCATCACAATTCACCATGGATCTTGTCATCAAAAGGCTCCATGCTCGTGTCATCACAATGATCCAAGACCCGTGTCATCACAATGCTCCATGGCCGGTCTCATCACAGTGCTCCATGACCCCTGTCATCAAAATTCTCCATGAACTTTCATCACAGTGCTCCATGAACACATTCATCACAATGCTCCATGATCCCTTTCATCACAATGCTCTAGGACCAACATCATCACAATGCTCCATGATCGCTATCATCACAATGCTCCATGACCCCTTTCATAACGATGCTCCAATACCACCTTTCATCACAATGCTCCATGGTTCATGTCATCACAATGCACCAGGACCCATGTCATCACAATGCTCTATGACCCTTGTCATCACAATGTTCCATGGCCCTTGTCATCACAATGCTCCATGACCACATTCATCACAATGCTGCATGACCCGTTTCACCACAATGCTAAGTGGCCCTTGTCATCACAATGCTCCATGGTGCTTGTCATCACAATGTTCCATGCCCCCGTCATCACAATGCGCCATGACCTCTGTCATCACAAGAATCTATGGTCTTTGACATCACAGTGCTCCATGACACCTGTCATCACAATGCTCGATGATTCGTTTCATCACAATGCTCCCTTACACCTGTCATCACAGTGCTCCATGACCCCTTGCATCACAACGCTCCATGACCAATTGCATCACAACGCTCCATGACTCCTATCATCACAATGCTCTATGGCCCTTGTCATCACAATGATCAATGCCCACTGTCATCACAATGCTCCATGAGCATATTCATCACAATACTCTATGAGCCGTTTCATCACAATGCTCCATGAACAGTATCATCACAATGCACCATGATCCCTCTCATAACAATGCACTATGACACCTGTCATCACAATGCTCCAAGACAACTGTCATCACAATGCCACATGACTCCTGTCATCACAATACTCCCTGACCTTTGTCATCAAAATGCTCCATGACGCCTTTCATCACAATGCACCATTACCCCTTTCATCACAATTCTCCAGGCCCTCTGTCACCACAATGCTCCATAACCCCTGACATCACAATGGCCAGCGACACCTGTCATCACAATTCACCATGGATCTTGTCATAAAAAGGCTCCATGCTCTTGTCATCACAATGATCCAACACCCGTGTCATCACAATGCTCAAAGACCCCTGTCATCAAAATTCTCCATGAACTTTCATCACCGTGCTCCATGAACATATTCATCACAATGCTCCATGATCCCTTTCATCACAATGCTCTAGGACCAACATCATCACAATGCTCCATGATCACTATCATCACAATGCTCCATGACCCCTTTCATAACGATGCTCCAATACCCCCTTTCATCACAATGCTCCATGGTTCCTGTCATCACAATGCACCAGGACCCATATCATCACAATGCTCTATGACCCTTGTCATCACAATGTTCCATGGCCCTTGTCATCACAATGCTCCATGACCACATTCATCACAATGCTGCATGACCCGTTTCACCACAATGCTAAGTGGCCCTTGTCATCACAATGCTCCATGGTGCTTGTCATCACAATGTTCCATGCCCCCGTCATCACAATGCGCCATGACCTCTGTCATCACAAGAATCCATGGTCTTTGACATCACAGTGCTCCATGACACCTGTCATCACAATGCTCGATGATTCGTTTCATCACAATGCTCCCTTACACCTGTCATCACAGTGCTCCATGACCCCTTGCATCACAACGCTCCATGACCAATTGCATCACAACGCTCCATGACTCCTATCATCACAATGCTCTATGGCCCTTGTCATCACAATGCTCAATGCCCACTGTCATCACAATGCTCCATGAGCATATTCATCACAATACTCTATGAGCCGTTTCATCACAATGCTACATGGCCCTTGTCATCACAATGTTCTACGGTGCTTGTCATCACAATGCTGCATGACCCCTGTCATCACAATGCTCCATGGCCCTTGCCATCACAATGCTCCATGAACGCTGTCATCACAATGCCCTATGACCAGTATCATCACAGTGCTCCTTGGCTGTTGTCATGAAAATGCTCCATAACCCCTGTCATCACAGTGAACCATGGCCCCTGTCATCACAATGCTCCCTGACCCATTTCATCACAATGCTCCATGACCACTTTCAGTACAGAGCTCCATGATTGCTATCATCACAATGATACATGACCCCTTTCACCACAGTGTTCCAGTACCATTTTCATCACAATGATCCACGACCCCTATCACCACATTGCTCCATGACATTTATTTTCACTATGATCTATGGCCCAAGTCATCACAATGCTCCATGGCCACTGTCATCAGAATGCTCCATGACCCGTTTCATCACAATGCTAAATTTCCCTTGTCATCACAATGCTCCATGGCGCTTGTCATCACAGTGCTGCATGACTCCTGTCATCACACTGCCCTATGACCCCTGTCATCACAAGGCTCCATGGCCCTTGTCATCACAATGCTCCATAACACCTGTCATCACAATCCTCCATGCCCTTGTCATGACAATGCTCCATGACCCCTGTCATCACAAGGCTCCGTGGCCCTTGACATCACAATTCTCCATGACACCTGACAACACAATGCTCCAGTACGCCTTTCATCACAATGCTCCAGGCCCCCTGTCATCACAATGCACCATGATCCCTTTCATGACAATAATCCATGACCCCTTTCATCACAATGCTCCAGTATGCCTTTCATCACAATACTCGATGCCCCCTGTAATCACAATGCCCCATGGCCCCTCTCAGCAAAATATTCCATGCCCCTTGTAGTCACAATGCTCCATAACAGCTCTCATCACAATGCTCCATGACCCTTGTCATGACAATGCTCCATGGCATTTTTCATCACAATGTTCCATGCCCCCTTTCATCACAATTCTTCAAGACAACTTTCATCACAATGCTCCATGACCACTTTCATCACAATGCTGCTTGGCCTGGGTCATCGCAATGCTCCATGACTCCTTTCATCACAATGCTCCATGGCCTCTGAAATCACAATGCTCCATAAGCCATGTCATCACAATGTGCCATGACCCCGTCAAAACAATGCTCCATAACCCCTTTCATCACAATGCTCCGTGACCCACGTCAACACAATTGTCCAGAACCCCTTTCATCACAATGCTCCTTGGCACGTGTCATCACAATGCTCCATGAACAGTATCATCACAATGCACCATGATCCCTCTCATAACAATGCACTATGACACCTGTCATCACAGTGCTCCAAGACAATTGTCATCACAATGCCACATGACTCCTGTCATCACAATACTCCCTGACCTTTGTCATCAAAATGCTCCATGACGCCTTTCATCACAATGCACCATTACCCCTTTCATCACAATTCTCCAGGCCCTCTGTCACCACAATGCTCCATAACCCCTGACATCACAATGGCCAATGACACCTGTCATCACAATTCACCATGGATCTTGTCATCAAAAGGCTCCATGCTCGTGTCATCACAATGATCCAAGACCCGGGTCATCACAATGCTCCATGGCCGGTCTCATCACAGTGCTCCATGACCCCTGTCATCAAAATTCTCCATGAACTTTCATCACAGTGCTCCATGAACACATTCATCACAATGCTCCATGATCCCTTTCATCACAATGCTCTAGGACCAACATCATCACAATGCTCCATGATCGCTATCATCACAATGCTCCATGACCCCTTTCATAACGATGCTCCAATACCCCCTTTCATCACAATGCTCCATGGTTCCTGTCATCACAATGCGCCAGGACCCATGTCATCACAATGCTCTATGATCTTTGTCATCACAATGGTCCATGGCCCTTGTCATCACAATGCTCCATGACCACATTCATCACAATGCTGCATGACCCGTTTCACCACAATGCTAAGTGGCCCTTGTCATCACAATGCTCCATGGTGCTTGTCATCACAATGTTCCATGCCCCCGTCATCACAATGCGCCATGACCTCTGTCATCACAAGAATCCATGGTCTTTGACATCACAGTGCTCCATGACACCTGTCATCACAATGCTCGATGATTCGTTTCATCACAATGCTCCCTTACACCTGTCATCACAGTGCTCCATGACCCCTTGCATCACAACGCTCCATGACCAATTGCATCACAACGCTCCATGACTCCTATCATCACAATGCTCTATGGCCCTTGTCATCACAATGATCAATGCCCACTGTCATCACAATGCTCCATGAGCATATTCATCACAATACTCTATGAGCCGTTTCATCACAATGCTCCATGAACAGTATCATCACAATGCACCATGATCCCTCTCATAACAATGCACTATGACACCTGTCATCACAATGCTCCAAGACAACTGTCATCACAATGCCACATGACTCCTGTCATCACAATACTCCCTGACCTTTGTCATCAAAATGCTCCATGACGCCTTTCATCACAATGCACCATTACCCATTTCATCACAATTCTCCAGGCCCTCTGTCACCACAATGCTCCATAACCCCTGACATCACAATGGCCAGCGACACCTGTCATCACAATTCACCATGGATCTTGTCATAAAAAGGCTCCATGCTCTTGTCATCACAATGATCCAACACCCGTGTCATCACAATGCTCAAAGACCCCTGTCATCAAAATTCTCCATGAACTTTCATCACCGTGCTCCATGAACATATTCATCACAATGCTCCATGATCCCTTTCATCACAATGCTCTAGGACCAACATCATCACAATGCTCCATGATCACTATCATCACAATGCTCCATGACCACTTTCATAACGATGCTCCAATACCACCTTTCATCACAATGCTCCATGGTTCCTGTCATCACAATGCACCAGGACCCATATCATCACAATGCTCTATGACCCTTGTCATCACAATGTTCCATGGCCCTTGTCATCACAATGCTCCATGACCACATTCATCACAATGCTGCATGACCCGTTTCACCACAATGCTAAGTGGCCCTTGTCATCACAATGCTCCATGGTGCTTGTCATCACAATGTTCCATGCCCCCGTCATCACAATGCGCCATGACCTCTGTCATCACAAGAATCCATGGTCTTTGACATCACAGTGCTCCATGACACCTGTCATCACAATGCTCGATGATTCGTTTCATCACAATGCTCCCTTACACCTGTCATCACAGTGCTCCATGACCCCTTGCATCACAACGCTCCATGACCAATTGCATCACAACGCTCCATGACTCCTATCATCACAATGCTCTATGGCCCTTGTCATCACAATGCTCAATGCCCACTGTCATCACAATGCTCCATGAGCATATTCATCACAATACTCTATGAGCCGTTTCATCACAATGCTACATGGCCCTTGTCATCACAATGTTCTACGGTGCTTGTCATCACAATGCTGCATGACCCCTGTCATCACAATGCTCCATGGCCCTTGCCATCACAATGCTCCATGAACGCTGTCATCACAATGCCCTATGACCAGTATCATCACAGTGCTCCTTGGCTGTTGTCATGAAAATGCTCCATAACCCCTGTCATCACAGTGAACCATGGCCCCTGTCATCACAATGCTCCCTGACCCATTTCATCACAATGCTCCATGACCACTTTCAGTACAGAGCTCCATGATTGCTATCATCACAATGATACATGACCCCTTTCACCACAGTGTTCCAGTACCATTTTCATCACAATGATCCACGACCCCTATCACCACATTGCTCCATGACATTTATTTTCACTATGATCTATGGCCCAAGTCATCACAATGCTCCATGGCCACTGTCATCAGAATGCTCCATGACCCGTTTCATCACAATGCTAAATTTCCCTTGTCATCACAATGCTCCATGGCGCTTGTCATCACAGTGCTGCATGACTCCTGTCATCACACTGCCCTATGACCCCTGTCATCACAAGGCTCCATGGCCCTTGTCATCACAATGCTCCATAACACCTGTCATCACAATCCTCCATGCCCTTGTCATGACAATGCTCCATGACCCCTGTCATCACAAGGCTCCGTGGCCCTTGACATCACAATTCTCCATGACACCTGACAACACAATGCTCCAGTACGCCTTTCATCACAATGCTCCAGGCCCCCTGTCATCACAATGCACCATGATCCGTTTCATGACAATAATCCATTACCCCTTTCATCACAATGCTCCAGTATGCCTTTCATCACAATACTCGATGCCCCCTGTAATCACAATGCCCCATGACCCCTCTCAGCAAAATATTCCATGCCCCTTGTAGTCACAATGCTCCATAACAGCTCTCATCACAATGCTCCATGACCCTTGTCATGACAATGCTCCATGGCATTTTTCATCACAATGTTCCATGCCCCCTTTCATCACAATTCTTCAAGACAACTTTCATCACAATGCTCCATGACCACTTTCATCACAATGCTGCTTGGCCTGGGTCATCGCAATGCTCCATGACTCCTTTCATCACAATGCTCCATGGCCTCTGAAATCACAATGCTCCATAAGCCATGTCATCACAATGTGCCATGACCCCGTCAAAACAATGCTCCATAACCCCTTTCATCACAATGCTCCGTGACCCACGTCAACACAATTGTCCAGAACCCCTTTCATCACAATGCTCCTTGGCACGTGTCATCACAATGCTCCATGAACAGTATCATCACAATGCACCATGATCCCTCTCATAACAATGCACTATGACACCTGTCATCACAGTGCTCCAAGACAATTGTCATCACAATGCCACATGACTCCTGTCATCACAATACTCCCTGACCTTTGTCATCAAAATGCTCCATGACGCCTTTCATCACAATGCACCATTACCCCTTTCATCACAATTCTCCAGGCCCTCTGTCACCACAATGCTCCATAACCCCTGACATCACAATGGCCAACGACACCTGTAATCACAATTCACCATGGATCTTGTCATCAAAAGGCTCCATGCTCGTGTCATCACAATGATCCAAGACCCGTGTCATCACAATGCTCCATGGCCGGTCTCATCACAGTGCTCCATGACCCCTGTCATCAAAATTCTCCATGAACTTTCATCACAGTGCTCCATGAACACATTCATCACAATGCTCCATGATCCCTTTCATCACAATGCTCTAGGACCAACATCATCACAATGCTCCATGATCGCTATCATCACAATGCTCCATGACCCCTTTCATAACGATGCTCCAATACCACCTTTCATCACAATGCTCCATGGTTCATGTCATCACAATGCACCAGGACCCATGTCATCACAATGCTCTATGACCCTTGTCATCACAATGTTCCATGGCCCTTGTCATCACAATGCTCCATGACCACATTCATCACAATGCTGCATGACCCGTTTCACCACAATGCTAAGTGGCCCTTGTCATCACAATGCTCCATGGTGCTTGTCATCACAATGTTCCATGCCCCCGTCATCACAATGCGCCATGACCTCTGTCATCACAAGAATCTATGGTCTTTGACATCACAGTGCTCCATGACACCTGTCATCACAATGCTCGATGATTCGTTTCATCACAATGCTCCCTTACACCTGTCATCACAGTGCTCCATGACCCCTTGCATCACAACGCTCCATGACCAATTGCATCACAACGCTCCATGACTCCTATCATCACAATGCTCTATGGCCCTTGTCATCACAATGCTCAATGCCCACTGTCATCACAATGCTCCATGAGCATATTCATCACAATACTCTATGAGCCGTTTCATCACAATGCTACATGGCCCTTGTCATCACAATGTTCTACGGTGCTTGTCATCACAATGCTGCATGACCCCTGTCATCACAATGCTCCATGGCCCTTGCCATCACAATGCTCCATGAACGCTGTCATCACAATGCCCTATGACCAGTATCATCACAGTGCTCCTTGGCTGTTGTCATGAAAATGCTCCATAACCCCTGTCATCACAGTGAACCATGGCCCCTGTCATCACAATGCTCCCTGACCCATTTCATCACAATGCTCCATGACCACTTTCAGTACAGAGCTCCATGATTGCTATCATCACAATGATCCATGACCCCTTTCACCACAGTGTTCCAGTACCATTTTCATCACAATGATCTACGACCCCTATCACCACAATGCTCCATGACACGTATTTTCACTATGCTCTATGGCCATTGTCCTCACAATGCTCCATGGCCACTGTCATCACAATGCTCCATGACCCATTTCATCACAATGCTAAATTTCCCTTGTCATCACAATGCTCCATGGCGCTTGTCATCACAGTGCTGCATGACTCCTGTCATCACACTGCCCTATGACCCCTGTCATCACAAGGCTCCATGGCCCTTGTCATCACAATGCTCCATAACACCTGTCATCACAATACTCCATGCCCTTGTCATGACAATGCTCCATGACCCCTGTCATCACAAGGCTCCGTGGCCCTTGACATCACAATTCTCCATGACACCTGACAACACAATTCTCCAGTACGCCTTTCATCACAATGCTCCAGGACCCCTGTCATCACAATGCACCATGATCCCTTTCATGACAGTAATCCATGACCGCTTTCATCACAATGCTCCAGTATGCCTTTCATCACAATACTCGATGCCCCCTTTCATCACAATGCCCCATGACCCCTCTCCGCAAAATATTCCATGCCCCCTGTAGTCACAATGCTCCATAACAGCTGTCATCACAATGCTCCATGACACTTGTCATGACAATGCTCCATGGCATTTTTCATCACAATGTTCCATGACCCCTTTCATCACAATTCTTCAAGACAACTTTCATCACAATGCTCCATGACCACTTTCCTCACAATGCTCCTTGGCCTGGGTCATCGCAATGCTCCATGACTCCTTTCATCACAATGCTCCATGGCCTCTGAAATCACAATGCTCCATAAGCCATGTCATCACAATGTGCCATGACCCCGTCAAAACAATGCTCCATAACCCCTTTCATCACAATGCTCCGTGACCCACGTCAACACAATTGTCCAGGACCCCTTTCATCACAATGCTCCTTGGCACGTGTCATCACAGTGCTCCATGAACATATTCTTCACAATGCTCCATGATCCCTTTCATCACAATGCTCGAGGACCAACATCATCACAATGCTCCATGATCGCTATCATCACAATGCTCCATGACCCCTTTCATAACGATGCTCCAATACCCCCTTTCATCACAATGCTCCATGGTTCCTGTCATCACAATGCACCAGGACCCATGTCATCACAATGCTCTATGACCCTTGTCATCACAATGTTCCATGGCCCTTGTCATCACAATGCTCCATGACCACATTCATCACAATGCTGCATGACCCGTTTCACCACAATGCTACGTGGCCCTTGTAATCACAATGCTCCATGGTGCTTGTCATCACAATGTTCCATGCCCCCGTCATCACAATGCGCCATGACCTCTGTCATCACAAGAATCCATGGTCTTTGACATCACAGTGCTCCATGACACCTGTCATCACAATGCTCGATGATTCGTTTCATCACAATGCTCCCTTACACCTGTCATCACAGTGCTCCATGACTCCTTGCATCACAACGCTCCATGACCAATTGCATCACAACGCTCCATGACTCCTATCATCACAATGCTCTATGGCCCTTGTCATCACAATGCTCAATGCCCACTGTCATCACAATGCTCCATGAGCATATTCATCACAATACTCTATGAGCCGTTTCATCACAATGCTACATGGCCCTTGTCATCACAATGTTCTACGGTGCTTGTCATCACAATGCTGCATGATCCCTGTCATCACAATGCTCCATGGCCCTTGCCATCACAATGCTCCATGAACGCTGTCATTACAATGCCCTATGACCAGTATCATCACAGTGCTCCTTGGCTGTTGTCATGAAAATGCTCCATAACCCCTGTCATCACAGTGAACCATGGCCCCTGTCATCACAATGCTCCCTGACACATTTCATCACAATGCTCCATGACCACTTTCAGTACAGAGCTCCATGATTGCTATCATCACAATGATCCATGACCCCTTTCACCACAGTGTTCCAGTACCATTTTCATCACAATGATCTACGACCCCTATCACCACAATGCTCCATGACACGTATTTTCACTATGCTCTATGGCCCTTGTCCTCACAATGCTCCATGGCCACTGTCATCACAATGCTCCATGACCCGTTTCATCACAATGCTAAATTTCCCTTGTCATCACAATGCTCCATGGCGCTTGTCATCACAGTGCTGCATGACTCCTGTCATCACACTGCCCTATGACCCCTGTCATCACAAGGATCCATGGCCCTTGTCATCACAATGCTCCATAACACCTGTCATCACAATACTCCATGCCCTTGTCATGACAATGCTCCATGACCCCTGTCATCACAAGGCTCCGTGGCCCTTGACATCACAATTCTCCATGACACCTGACAACACAATGCTCCAGTACGCCTTTCATCACAATGCTCCAGGACCCCTGTCATCACAATGCACCATGATACCTTTCATGACAGTAATCCATGACCCCTTTCATCACAATGCTCCAGTATGCCTTTCATCACAATACTCGATGCCCCCTGTCATCACAATGCCCCATGACCCCTCTCCGCAAAATATTCCATGACCCCTGTAGTCACAATGCTCCATAACAGCTGTCATCACAATGCTCCATGAACATTGTCATGACAATGCTCCATGGCATTTTTCATCACAATGTTCCATGACCCCTTTCATCACAATTCTTCAAGACAACTTTCATCATAATGCTCCATGACCACTTTCCTCACAATGCTCCTTGGCCTGGGTCATCGCAATGCTCCATGACTCCTTTCATCACAATGCTCCATGGCCTCTGACATCACAATGCTCCATAAGCCATGTCATCACAATGTGCCATGACCCCGTCAAAACAATGCTCCATAACCCCTTTCATCACAATGCTCCGTGAGCCACGTCAACACAATTGTCCAGGACCCCTTTCATCACAATGCTCCTTGACACGTGTCATCACAATGCTCCATGAACAGTATCATCACAATGCACCATGATCCCTCTCATAACAATGCACTATGACACCTGTCATCACAATGCTCCAAGACAACTGTCATCACAATGCCACATGACTCCTGTCATCACAATACTCCCTGACCTTTGTCATCAAAATGCTCCATGACGCCTTTCATCACAATGCACCATTACCCCTTTCATCACAATTCTCCAGGCCCTCTGTCACCACAATGCTCCATAACCCCTGACATCACAATGGCCAACGACACCTGTCATCACAATTCACCATGGATCTTGTCATCAAAAGGCTCCATGCTCGTGTCATCACAATGATCCAAGACCCGTGTCATCACAATGCTCCATGGCCGGTCTCATCACAGTGCTCCATGACCCCTGTCATCAAAATTCTCCATGAACTTTCATCACAGTGCTCCATGAACATATTCATCACAATGCTCCATGATCCCTTTCATCACAATGCTCTAGGACCAACATCATCACAATGCTCCATGATCGCTATCATCACAATGCTCCATGACCCCTTTCATAACGATGCTCCAATACCCCCTTTCATCACAATGCTCCATGGTTCCTGTCATCACAATGCACCAGGACCCATGTCATCACAATGCTCTATGACCCTTGTCATCACAATGTTCCATGGCCCTTGTCATCACAATGCTCCATGACCACATTCATCACAATGCTGCATGACCCGTTTCACCACAATGCTAAGTGGCCCTTGTCATCACAATGCTCCATGTCCACTGTCATCACAATGCTCCATGACCCGTTTCATCACAATGCTAAATTTCCCTTGTCCTCACAATGCTCCATGGCGCTTGTCATCACAGTGCTGCATGACTCCTGTCATCACACTGCCCTATGACCCCTGTCATCACAAGGCTCCATGGCCCTTGTCATCACAATGCTCCATAACACCTGTCATCACAATCCTCCATGCCCTTGTCATGACAATGCTCCATGACCCCTGTCATCACAAGGCTCCGTGGCCCTTGACATCACAATTCTCCATGACACCTGACAACACAATGCTCCAGTACGCCTTTCATCACAATGCTCCAGGACCCTTGTCATCACAATGCACCATGATCCCTTTCATGACAATAATCCATGATCCCTTTCATCACAATGCTCCAGTATGCCTTTCATCACAATACTCGATGCCCCCTGTCATCACAATGCCCCATGACCCCTCTCAGCAAAATATTCCATGCCCCCTGTAGTCACAATGCTCCATAACAGCTCTCATCACAATGCTCCATGACCCTTGTCATGACAATGCTCCATGGCCTTTTTCATCACAATGTTCCATGACCCCTTTCATCACAATTCTTCAAGACAACTTTCATCACAATGCTCCATGACCACTTTCCTCACAATGCTCCTTGGCCTGGGTCATCGCAATGCTCCATGACTCCTTTCATCACAATGCTCCATGGCCTCTGAAATCACAATGCTCCATAAGCCATGTCATCACAATGTGCCATGACCCCGTCAAAACAATGCTCCATAACCCCTTTCATCACAATGCTCCGTGACCCACGTCAACACAATTGTCCAGGACCCCTTTCATCACAATGCTCCTTGGCACGTGTCATCACAATGCTCCATGAACAGTATCATCACAATGCACCATGATCCCTCTCATAACAATGCACTATGACACCTGTCATCACAATGCTCCAAGACCACTGCCATCACAATGCCACATGACTCCTGTCATCACAATACTCCCTGACCTTTGTCATCAAAATGCTCCATGACGCCTTTCATCACAATGCACCATTACCCATTTCATCACAATTCTCCAGGCCCTCTGTCACCACAATGCTCCATAACCCCTGACATCACAATGGCCAACGACACCTGTCATCACAATTCACCATGGATCTTGTCATCAAAAGGCTCCATGCTCGTGTCATCACAATGATCCAAGACCCGTGTCATCACAATGCTCCATGGCCGGTCTCATCACAGTGCTCCATGACCCCTGTCATCAAAATTCTCCATGAACTTTCATCACAGTGCTCCATGAACATATTCATCACAATGCTCCATGATCCCTTTCATCACAATGCTCTAGGACCAACATCATCACAATGCTCCATGATCGCTATCATCACAATGCTCCATGACCCCTTTCATAACGATGCTCCAATACCCCCTTTCATCACAATGCTCCATGGTTCCTGTCATCACAATGCACCAGGACCCATGTCATCACAATGCTCTATGACCCTTGTCATCACAATGTTCCATGGCCCTTGTCATCACAATGCTCCATGACCACATTCATCACAATGCTGCATGACCCGTTTCACCACAATGCTAAGTGGCCCTTGTCATCACAATGCTCCATGGCCACTGTCATCACAATGCTCCATGACCCGTTTCATCACAATGCTAAATTTCCCTTGTCATCACAATGCTCCATGGCACTTGTCATCACAGTGCTGCATGACTCCTGTCATCACACTGCCCTATGACCCCTGTCATCACAAGGCTCCATGGCCCTTGTCATCACAATGCTCCATAACACCTGTCATCACAATCATCCATGCCCTTGTCATGACAATGCTCCATGACCCCTGTCATCACAAGGCTCCGTGGCCCTTGACATCACAATTCTCCATGACACCTGACAACACAATGCTCCAGTACGCCTTTCATCACAATGCTCCAGGACCCCTGTCATCACAATGCACCATGATCCCTTTCATGACAGTAATCCATGACCCCTTTCATCACAATGCTCCAGTATGCCTTTCATCACAATACTCGATGCCCCCTGTCATCACAATGCCCCATGACCCCTCTCAGCAAAATATTCCATGCCCCCTGTAGTCACAATGCTCCATAACAGCTCTCATCACAATGCTCCATGACCCTTGTCATGACAATGCTCCATGGCATTTTTCATCACAATGTTCCATGACCCCTTTCATCACAATTCTTCAAGACAACTTTCATCACAATGCTCCATGACCACTTTCCTCACAATGCTCCTTGGCCTGGGTCATCGCAATGCTCCATGACTCCTTTCATCACAATGCTCCATGGCCTCTGAAATCACAATGCTCCATAAGCCATGTCATCACAATGTGCCATGACCCCGTCAAAACAATGCTCCATAACCCCTTTCATCACAATGCTCCGTGACCCACGTCAACACAATTGTCCAGGACCCCTTTCATCACAATGCTCCTTGGCACGTGTCATCACAATGCTCCATGAACAGTATCATCACAATGCACCATGATCCCTCTCATAACAATGCACTATGACACCTGTCAGCACAATGCTCCAAGACAACTGTCATCACAATGCCACATGACTCCTGTCATCACAATACTCCCTGACCTTTGTCATCAAAATGCTCCATGACGCCTTTCATCACAATGCACCATTACCCCTTTCATCACAATTCTCCAGGCCCTCTGTCACGACAATGCTCCATAACCCCTGACATCACAATGGCCAACGACACCTGTCATCACAATTCACCATGGATCTTGTCATCAAAAGGCTCCATGCTCGTGTCATCACAATGATCCAAGACCCGTGTCATCACAATGCTCCATGGCCGGTCTCATCACAGTGCTCCATGACCCCTGTCATCAAAATTCTCCATGAACTTTCATCACAGTGCTCCATGAACATATTCATCACAATGCTCCATGATCCCTTTCATCACAATGCTCTAGGACCAACATCATCACAATGCTCCATGATCGCTATCATCACAATGCTCCATGACCCCTTTCATAACGATGCTCCAATACCCCCTTTCATCACAATGCTCCATGGTTCCTGTCATCACAATGCGCCAGGACCCATGTCATCACAATGCTCTATGACCCTTGTCATCACAATGTTCCATGGCCCTTGTCATCACAATGCTCCATGACCACATTCATCACAATGCTGCATGACCCGTTTCACCACAATGCTAAGTGGCCCTTGTCATCACAATGCTCCATGGCCACTGTCATCACAATGCTCCATGACCCGTTTCATCACAATGCTAAATTTCCCTTGTCATCACAATGCTCCATGGCACTTGTCATCACAGTGCTGCATGACTCCTGTCATCACACTGCCCTATGACCCCTGTCATCACAAGGCTCCATGGCCCTTGTCATCACAATGCTCCATAACACCTGTCATCACAATCCTCCATGCCCTTGTCATGACAATGCTCCATGACCCTTGTCATCACAAGGCTCCGTGGCCCTTGACATCACAATTCTCCCTGACACCTGACAACACAATGCTCCAGTACGCCTTTCATCACAATGCTCCAGGCCCCCTGTCATCACAATGCACCATGATCCCTTTCATGACAATAATCCATGACCCCTTTCATCACAATGCTCCAGTATGCCTTTCATCACAATACTCGATGCCCCCTGTCATCACAATGCCCCATGACCCCTCTCAGCAAAATATTCCATGCCGCTTGTAGTCAAAATGCTCAATAACAGCTCTCATCACAATGCTCCATGACCCTTGTCATGACAATGCTCCATGGCATTTTTCATCACAATGTTCCATGCCCCCTTTCATCACAATTCTTCAAGACAACTTTCATCACAATGCTCCATGACCACTTTCCTCACAATGCTGCTTGGCCTGGGTCATCGCAATGCTCCATGACTCCTTTCATCACAATGTTCCATGGCCTCTGACATCACAATGCTCCATAAGCCATGTCATCACAATATGCCATGACCTCGTCAAAACAATGCTCCATAACCCCTTTCATCACAATGCTCCGTGACCCATGTCAACACAATTGTCCAGCACCCCTTTCATCACAATGCTCCTTGGCACGTGTCATCACAAAGCTCCATGAACAGTATCATCACAATGCACCATGATCCCTTTCATAACAATGCACTATGACACCTGTCATCACAATGCTCCAAGACAATTGTCATCACAATGCCACATGACGCCTGTCATCACAATACTCCCTGACCTTTGTCATCACAATGCTCCATGACGCCTTTCATCACAATGCACCATTACCCCTTTCATCACAATTCTCCAGGCCCTCTGTCACCACAATGCTCCATAACCCCTGACATCACAATGGCCAATGACACCTGTCATCACAATTCACCATGGATCTTGTCATCAAAAGGCTCCATGCTCGTGTCATCACAATGATCCAAGACCCGGGTCATCACAATGCTCCATGGCCGGTCTCATCACAGTGCTCCATGACCCCTGTCATCAAAATTCTCCATGAACTTTCATCACAGTGCTCCATGAACACATTCATCACAATGCTCCATGATCCCTTTCATCACAATGCTCTAGGACCAACATCATCACAATGCTCCATGATCGCTATAATCACAATGCTCCATGACCCCTTTCATAACGATGCTCCAATACCCCCTTTCATCACAATGCTCCATGGTTCCTGTCATCACAATGCGCCAGGACCCATGTCATCACAATGCTCTATGATCTTTGTCATCACAATGTTCCATGGCCCTTGTCATCACAATGCTCCATGACCACATTCATCACAGTGATGCATGACCCGTTTCACCACAATGCTAAGTGGCCCTTGTCATCACAATGCTCCATGGCCCTTGCCATCACAATGCTCCATGAACGCTGTCATCACAATGCCCTATGACCAGTATCATCACAGTGCTCCTTGGCTGTTGTCATGAAAATGCTCCATAACCCCTGTCATCACAGTGAACCATGGCCCTTGTCATCACAATGCTCCCTGACCCATTTCATCACAATGCTCCATGACCACTTTCATTACAATGCTCCATGACCGCTATCATCACAATGATCCATGACCCCTTTCATCACAGTGTTCCAGTACCATTTTCATCACAATGATCCACGACCCCTATCACCACAATGCTCCATGACACGTATATTCACTATGCTCTATGGCCCTTGTCCTCACAATGCTCCAGGGCCACTGTCATCACAATGCTCCATGACCCGTTTCATCACAATGCTAAATTTCCCTTGTCCTCACAATGCTCCATGGCGCTTGTCATCACAGTGCTGCATGACTCCTGTCATCACACTGCCCTATGACCCCTGTCATCACAAGGCTAAATGGCCCTTGTCATCACAATGCTCCATAACACCTGTCATCACAATACTCCATGCCCTTGTCATGACAATGCTCCATGACCCCTGTCATCACAAGGCTCCGTGGCCCTTGACATCACAATTCTCCATGACACCTGACAACACAATGCTCCAGTACGCCTTTCATCACAATGCTCCAGGACCCCTGTCATCACAATGCACCATGATCCCTTTCATGACAGTAATCCATGACCCCTTTCATCACAATGCTCCAGTATGCCTTTCATCACAATACTCGATGCCCCCTGTCATCACAATGCCCCATGACCCCTCTCAGCAAAATATTCCATGCCCCCTGTAGTCACAATGCTCCATAACAGCTCTCATCACAATGCTCCATGACCCTTGTCATGACAATGCTCCATGGCATTTTTCATCACAATGTTCCATGACCCCTTTCATCACAATTCTTCAAGACAACTTTCATCACAATGCTCCATGACCACTTTCCTCACAATGCTCCTTGGCCTGGGTCATCGCAATGCTCCATGACTCCTTTCATCACAATGCTCCATTGCCTCTGAAATCACAATGCTCCATAAGCCATGTCATCACAATGTGCCATGACCCCGTCAAAACAATGCTCCATAACCCCTTTCATCACAATGCTCTGTGACCCACGTCAACACAATTGTCCAGGACCCCTTTCATCACAATGCTCCTTGGCACGTGGCATCACAATGCTCCATGAACAGTATCATCACAATGCACCATGATCCCTCTCATAACAATGCACTATGACACCTGTCATCACAATGCTCCAAGACAACTGTCATCACAATGCCACATGACTCCTGTCATCACAATACTCCCTGACTTTTGTCATCAAAATGCTCCATGACGCCTTTCATCACAATGCACCATTACCCCTTTCATCACAATTCTCCAGGCCCTCTGTCACCACAATGCTCCATAACCCCTGTCATCACAATGCACCATGATCCCTTTCATGACAGTAATCCATGACCCCTTTCATCACAATGCTCCAGTATGCCTTTCATCACAATACTCGATGCCCCCTGTCATCACAATGCCCCATGACCCCTCTCAGCAAAATATTCCATGCCCCTTGTAGTCAAAATGCTCAATAACAGCTCTCATCACAATGCTCCATGACCCTTGTCATGACAATGCTCCATGGCATTTTTCATCACAATATTCCATGCCCCCTTTCATCACAATTCTTCAAGACAACTTTCATCACAATGATCCATGACCACTTTCCTCACAATGCTCCTTGGCCTGGGTCATCGCAATGCTCCATGACTCCTTTCATCACAATGCTCCATGGCCTCTGACATCACAATGCTCCATAAGCCATGTCATCACAATATGCCATGACCCCGTCAAAACAATGCTCCATAACCCCTTTCATCACAATGCTCCGTGACCCATGTCAACACAATTGTCCAGGACCCCTTTCATCACAATGCTCCTTGGCACGTGTCATCACAAAGCTCCCTGAACAGTATCATCACAATGCACCATGATCCCTTTCATAACAATGCACTATGACACCTGTCATCACAATGCTCCAAGACAATTGTCATCACAATGCCACATGACACCTGTCATCACAATACTCCCTGACCTTTGTCATCACAATGCTCCATGACGCCTTTCATCACAATGCACCATTACCCCTTTCATCACAATTCTCCAGGCCCTCTGTCACCACAATGCTCCATAACCCCTGACATCACAATGGCCAATGACACCTGTCATCACAATTCACCATGGATCTTGTCATCAAAAGGCTCCATGCTCGTGTCATCACAATGATCCAAGACCCGGGTCATCACAATGCTCCATGGCCGGTCTCATCACAGTGCTCCATGACCCCTGTCATCAAAATTCTCCATGAACTTTCATCACAGTGCTCCATGAACACATTCATCACAATGCTCCATGATCCCTTTCATCACAATGCTCTAGGACCAACATCATCACAATGCTCCATCATCGCTATCATCACAATGCTCCATGACCCCTTTCATAACGATGCTCCAATACCCCCTTTCATCACAATGCTCCATGGTTCCTGTCATCACAATGCGCCAGGACGCATGTCATCACAATGCTCTATGACCCTTGTCATCACAATGTTCCATGGCCTTTGTCATCACAATGCTCCATGACCACATTCATCACAATGATGCATGACCCGTTTCACCACAATGCTAAGTGGCCCTTGTCATCACAATGTTCTACGGTGCTTGTCATCACAATGCTGCATGACCCCTGTCATCACAATGCTCCATGGCCCTTGCCATCACAATGCTCCATGAACGCTGTCATCACAATGCCCTATGACCAGTATCATCACAGTGCTCCTTGGCTCTTGTCATGAAAATGCTCCATAACCCCTGTCATCACAGTGAACCATGGCCCTTGTCATCACAATGCTCCCTGACCCATTTCATCACAATGCTCCATGACCACTTTCAGTACAATGCTCCATGACCGCTATCATCACAATGATCCATGACCCCTTTCATCACAGTGTTCCAGTACCATTTTCATCACAATGATCCACGACCCCTATCACCACAATTCTCCATGACACGTATTTTCACTATGCTCTATGGCCCTTGTCCTCACAATGCTCCAGGGCCACTGTAATCACAATGCTCCATGACCCGTTTCATCACAATGCTAAATTTACCTTGTCCTCACAATGCTCCATGGCACTTGTCATCACAGTGCTGCATGACTCCTGTCATCACACTGCCCTATGACCCCTGTCATCACAATGCTCCATGACCCTTGTCATGACAATGCTCCATGGCATTTTTCATCACAATGTTCCATGACCCCTTTCATCACAATTCTTCAAGACAACTTTCATCACAATGCTCCATGACCACTTTCCTCACAATGCTCCTTGGCCTGGGTCATCGCAATGCTCCATGACTCCTTTCATCACAATGCTCCATGGCCTCTGAAATCACAATGCTCCATAAGCCATGTCATCACAATGTGCCATGACCCCGTCTAAACAATGCTCCATAACCCCTTTCATCACAATGCTCCGTGACCCACGTCAACACAATTGTCCAGGACCCCTTTCATCACAATGCTCCTTGGCACGTGTCATCACAATGCTCCATGAACAGTATCATCACAATGCACCATGATCCCTCTCATAACAATGCACTATGACATCTGTCATCACAATGCTCCAAAAAAATTGTCATCAGAATGCCACATGACACCTGTCATCACAATACTCCCTGACCTTTGTCATCACAATGCTCCATGACGCCTTTCATCACAATGCACCATTACCCCTTTCATCACAATTCTCCAGGCCCTCTGTCACCACAATGCTCCATAACCCCTGACATCACAATGGCCAATGACACCTGTCATCACAATTCACCATGGATCTTGTCATCAAAAGGCTCCATGCTCGTGTCATCACAATGATCCAAGACCCGGGTCATCCCAATGCTCCATGGCCGGTCTCATCACAGTGCTCCATGACCCCTGTCATCAAAATTCTCCATGAACTTTCATCACAGTGCTCCATGAACACATTCATCACAATGCTCCATGATCCCTTTCATCACAATGCTCTAGGACCAACATCATCACAATGCTCCATCATCGCTATCATCACAATGCTCCATGACCCCTTTCATAACGATGCTCCAATACCCCCTTTCATCACAATGCTCCATGGTTCCTGTCATCACAATGCGCCAGGACACATGTCATCACAATGCTCTATGACCCTTGTCATCACAATGTTCCATGGCCCTTGTCATCACAATGCCCCATGACCCCTGTCATCACAAGAATCCATGGTCTTTGACATCACAGTGCTCCATGACACCTGTCATCACAATGCTCGATGATTCGTTTCATCACAATGCTCCCTTACACCTGTCATCACAGTGCTCCATGACCCCTTGCATCACAACGCTCCATGACCAATTGCATCACAACGCTCCATGACTCCTATCATCACAATGCTCTATGACCCTTGTCATCACAATGCTCAATGCCCACTGTCATCACAATGCTCCATGAGCACATTCATCACAATACTCTATGAGCCGTTTCATCACAATGCTAAATGGCCCTTGTCATCACAATGTTCTACGGTGCTTGTCATCACAATGCTGCATGACCCCTGTCATCACAATGCTCCATGGCCCTTGCCATCACAATGCTCCATGAACGCTGTCATCACAATGCCCTATGACCAGTATCATCACAGTGCTCCTTGGCTGTTGTCATGAAAATGCTCCATAACCCCTGTCATCACAGTGAACCATGGCCCTTGTCATCACAGTGCTCCCTGACCCATTTCATCACAATGCTCCATGACCACTTTCATTACAATGCTCCATGACCGCTATCATCACAATGATCCATGACCCCTTTCATCACAGTGTTCCAGTACCATTTTCATCACAATGATCCACGACCCCTATCACCACAATGCTCCATGACACGTATATTCACTATGCTCTATGGCCCTTGTCCTCACAATGCTCCATGGCCACTGTCATCACAATGCTCCATGACCCGTTTCATCACAATGCTAAATTTCCCTTGTCATCACAATGCTCCATGGCGCTTGTCATCACAGTGCTGCATGACTCCTGTCATCACACTGCCCTATGACCCCTGTCATCACAAGGCTCCATGGCCCTTGTCATCACAATGCTCCATAACACCTGTCATCACAATCCTCCATGCCCTTGTCATGACAATGCTCCATGACCCCTGTCATCACAAGGCTCCGTGGCCCTTGACATCACAATTCTCCATGACACCTGACAACACAATGCTCCAGTACGCCTTTCATCACAATGCTCCAGGCCCCCTGTCATCACAATGCACCATGATCCCTTTCATGACAATAATCCATGACCCCTTTCATCACATTGCTCCAGTATGCCTTTCATCACAATACTCGATGCCCCCTGTCATCACAATGCCCCATGACAACTCTCAGCAAAATATTCCATGCCCCCTGTAGTCACAATGCTCCATAACAGCTGTCATCACAATGCTCCATGACCCTTGTCATGACAATGCTCCATGGCATTTTTCATCACAATGTTCCATGCCCCCTTTCATCCCAATTCTTCAAGACAACTTTCATCACAATGCTCCATGACCACTTTCCTCACAATGCTCCTTGGCCTGGGTCATCGCAATGCTCCATGACTCCTTTCATCACAATGCTCCATGGCCTCTGAAATCACAATGCTCCATAAGCCATGTCATCACAATGTGCCATGACCCCGTCAAAACAATGCTCCATAACCCCTTTCATCACAATGCTCCGTAACCCATGTCAACACAATTGTCCAGGACCCCTTTCATCACAATGCTCCTTGGCACGTGTCATCACAATGCTCCATGAACAGTATCATCACAATGCACCATGATCCCTGTCATAACAATGCACTATGACACCTGTCAGCACAATGCTCCAAGACAACTGTCATCACAATGCCACATGACTCCTGTCATCACAATACTCCCTGACCTTTGTCATCACAATGCTCCATGACGCCTTTCATCACAATGCACCATTACCCCTTTCATCACAATTCTCCAGGCCCTCTGTCACCACAATGCTCCATAACCCCTGACATCACAATGGCCAATGACACCTGTCATCACAATTCACCATGGATCTTGTCATCAAAAGGCTCCATGCTCGTGTCATCACAATGATCCAAGACCCGGGTCATCACAATGCTCCATGGCCGGTCTCATCACAGTGCTCCATGACCCCTGTCATCAAAATTCTCCATGAACTTTCATCACAGTGCTCCATGAACACATTCATCACAATGCTCCATGATCCCTTTCATCACAATGCTCTAAGACCAACATCATCACAATGCTCCATCATCGCTATCATCACAATGCTCCATGACCCCTTTCATAACGATGCTCCAATACCCCCTTTCATCACAATGCTCCATGGTTCCTGTCATCACAATGCGCCAGGACACATGTCATCACAATGCTCTATGACCCTTGTCATCACAATGTTCCATGGCCCTTGTCATCACAATGCTCCATGACCACATTCATCACAATGATGCATGACCCGTTTCACCACAATGCTAAGTGGCCCTTGTCATCACAATGTTCTACGGTGCTTGTCATCACAATGCTGCATGACCCCTGTCATCACAATGCTCCATGGCCCTTGCCATCACAATGCTCCATGAACGCTGTCATCACAATGCCCTATGACCAGTATCATCACAGTGCTCCTTGGCTCTTGTCATGAAAATGCTCCATAATCCCTGTCATCACAGTGAACCATGGCCCTTGTCATCACAATGCTCCCTGACCCATTTCATCACAATGCTCCATGACCACTTTCAGTACAATGCTCCATGACCGCTATCATCACAATGATCCATGACCCCTTTCATCACAGTGTTCCAGTACCATTTTCATCACAATGATCCACGACCCCTATCACCACAATTCTCCATGACACGTATTTTCACTATGCTCTATGGCCCTTGTCCTCACAATGCTCCAGGGCCACTGTAATCACAATGCTCCATGACCCGTTTCATCACAATGCTAAATTTCCCTTGTCATCACAATGCTCCATGGCACTTGTCATCACAGTGCTGCATGACTCCTGTCATCACACTGCCCTATGACCCCTGTCATCACAAGGCTCCATGGCCCTTGTCATCACAATGCTCCATAACACCTGTCATCACAATCCTCCATGCCCTTGTCATGACAATGCTCCATGACCCCTGTCATCACAAGGCTCTGTGGCCCTTGACATCACAATTCTCCATGACACCTGACAACACAATGCTCCAGTACGCCTTTCATCACAATGCTCCAGGCCCCCTGTCATCACAATGCACCATGATCCCTTTCATGACAATAATCCATGACCCCTTTCATCACAATGCTCCAGTATGCCTTTCATCACAATACTCGATGCCCCCTGTCATCACAATGCCCCATGACCCCTCTCAGCAAAATTTTCCATGCCCCTTGTAGTCAAAATGCTCAATAACAGCTCTCATCACAATGCTACATGACCCTTGTCATGACAATGCTCCATGGCATTTTTCATCACAATGTTCCATGACCCCTTTCATCACAATTCTTCAAGACAACATTCATCACAATGCTCCATGACCACTTTCACCACAATGCTGCTTGGCCTGGGTCATCGCAATGCTCCATGACTCCTTTCATCACAATGCTCCATGGCCTCTGACATCACAATGCTCCATAAGCCATGTCATCACAATATGCCATGATCCCGTCAAAACAATGCTCCATAACCCCTTTCATCACAATGCTCCGTGACCCATGTCAACACAATTGTCCAGCACCCCTTTCATCACAATGCTCCTTGGCACGTGTCATCACAAAGCTCCATGAACAGTATCATCACAATGCACCATGATCCCTTTCATAACAATGCACTATGACACCTGTCATCACAATGCTCCAAGACAATTGTCATCACAATGCCACATGACGCCTGTCATCACAATACTCCCTGACCTTTGTCATCACAATGCTCCATGACGCCTTTCATCACAATGCACCATTACCCCTTTCATCACAATTCTCCAGGCCCTCTGTCACCACAATGCTCCATAACCCCTGACATCACAATGGCCAATGACACCTGTCATCACAATTCACCATGGATCTTGTCATCAAAAGGCTCCATGCTCGTGTCATCACAATGATCCAAGACCCGGGTCATCACAATGCTCCATGGCCGGTCTCATCACAGTGCTCCATGACCCCTGTCATCAAAATTCTCCATGAACTTTCATCACAGTGCTCCATGAACACATTCATCACAATGCTCCATGATCCCTTTCATCACAATGCTCTAGGACCAACATCATCAAAATGCTCCATCATCGCTATCATCACAATGCTCCATGACCCCTTTCATAACGATGCTCCAATACCCCCTTTCATCACAATGCTCCATGGTTCCTGTCATCACAATGCGCCAGGACCCATGTCATCACAATGCTCTATGATCCTTGTCATCACAATGTTCCATGGCCCTTATCATCACAATGCTCCATGACCACATTCATCACAATGATGCATGACCCGTTTCACCACAATGCTAAGTGGCCCTTGTCATCACAATGCTCCATGGTGCTTGTCATCACAATGCCCCATGACCCCTGTCATCACAAGAATCCATGGTCTTTGACATCAGAGTGCTCCATGACACCTGTCATCACAATGCTCGATGATTCGTTTCATCACAATGCTCCCTTACACCTGTCATCACAATGCTCCATGACCCCTTGCATCACAACGCTCCATGACCAATTTCATCACAATGCTCCATGACTCCTATCATCACAATGCTCTATGGCCCTTGTCATCACAATGCTCAATGTCCACTGTCATCACAATGCTCCATGAGCACATTCATCACAATACTCTATGAGCCGTTTCATCACAATATTAAATGGCCCTTGTCATCACAATGTTCTACGGTGCTTGTCATCACAATGCTGCATGACCCCTGTCATCACAATGCTCCATGGCCCTTGCCATCACAATGCTCCATGAACGCTGTCATCACAATGCCCTATGACCAGTATCATCACAGTGCTCCTTGGCTGTTGTCATGAAAATGCTCCATAACCCCTGTCATCACAGTGAACCATGGCCCTTGGCATCACAATGCTCCCTGACCCATTTCGTCACAATGCTCCATGAGCACTTTCAGTACAGAGCTCCATGACCGCTATCATCACAATGATCCATGACCCCTTTCATCACAGTGTTCCAGTACCATTTTCATCACAATGATCCACGACCCCTATCACCACAATGCTCCATGACACGTATTTTCACTATGCTCTATGGCCCTTGTCCTCACAATGCTCCAGGGCCACTGTCATCACAATGCTCCATGACCCGTTTCATCACAATGCTAAATTTCCCTTGTCCTCACAATGCTCCATGGCACTTGTCATCACAGTGCTGCATGACTCCTGTCATCACACTGCCCTATGACCCCTGTCATCACAAGGCTCCATGGCCCTTGTCATCACAATGCTCCATAACACCTGTCATCACAATACTCCATGCCCTTGTCATGACAATGCTCCATGACCCCTGTCATCACAAGGCTCCGTGGCCCTTGACATCACAATTCTCCATGACACCTGACAACACAATGCTCCAGTACGCCTTTCATCACAATGCTCCAGGACCCCTGTCATCACAATGCACCATGATCCCTTTCATGACAGTAATCCATGACCCCTTTCATCACAATGCTCCAGTATGCCTTTCATCACAATACTCGATGCCCCCTGTCATCACAATGCCCCATGACCCCTCTCAGCAAAATATTCCAGGCCCCTTGTAGTCACAATGCTCCATAACAGCTGTCATCACAATGCTCCATGACCCTTGTCATGACAATGCTCCATGGCATTTTTCATCACAATGTTCCATGACCCCTTTCATCACAATTCTTCAAGACAACTTTCATCACAATGCTCCATGACCACTTTCCTCACAATGCTCCTTGGCCTGGGTCATCGCAATGCTCCATGACTCCTTTCATCACAATGCTCCATGGCCTCTGAAATCACAATGCTCCATAAGCCATGTCATCACAATGTGCCATGACCCCGTCTAAACAATGCTCCATAACCCCTTTCATCACAATGCTCCGTGACCCACGTCAACACAATTGTCCAGGACCCCTTTCATCACAATGCCCCTTGGCACGTGTCATCACAATGCTCCATGAACAGTATCATCACAATGCACCATGATCCCTCTCATAACAATGCACTATGACATCTGTCATCACAATGCTCCAAGAAAATTGTCATCAGAATGCCACATGACACCTGTCATCACAATACTCCCTGACCTTTGTCATCACAATGCTCCATGACGCCTTTCATCACAATGCACCATTACCCCTTTCATCACAATTCTCCAGGCCCTCTGTCACCACAATGCTCCATAAACCCTGACATCACAATGGCCAATGACACCTGTCATCACAATTCACCATGGATCTTGTCATCAAAAGGCTCCATGCTCGTGTCATCACAATGATCCAAGACCCGGGTCATCCCAATGCTCCATGGCCGGTCTCATCACAGTGCTCCATGACCCCTGTCATCAAAATTCTCCATGAACTTTCATCACAGTGCTCCATGAACACATTCATCACAATGCTCCATGATCCCTTTCATCACAATGCTCTAGGACCAACATCATCACAATGCTCCATCATCGCTATCATCACAATGCTCCATGACCCCTTTCATAACGATGCTCCAATACCCCCTTTCATCACAATGCTCCATGGTTCCTGTCATCACAATGCGCCAGGACACATGTCATCACAATGCTCTATGACCCTTGTCATCACAATGTTCCATGGCCCTTGTCATCACAATGCTCCATGACCACATTCATCACAATGATGCATGACCCGTTTCACCACAATGCTAAGTGGCCCTTGTCATCACAATGCTCCATGGTACTTGTCATCACAATGCCCCATGACCCCTGTCATCACAAGAATCCATGGTCTTTGACATCACAGTGCTCCATGACACCTGTCATCACAATGCTCGATGATTCGTTTCATCACAATGCTCCCTTACACCTGTCATCACAAGAATCCATGGTCTTTGACATCACAGTGCTCCATGACACCTGTCATCACAATGCTCGATGATTCGTTTCATCACAATGCTCCCTTACACCTGTCATCACAGTGCTCCATGACCCCTTGCATCACAACGCTCCATGACCAATTGCATCACAACGCTCCATGACACCTATCATCACAATGCTCTATGGCCCTTGTCATCACAATGCTCAATGCCCACTGTCATCACAATGCTCCATGAGCACATTCATCACAATACTCTATGAGCCGTTTCATCACAATGCTAAATGGCCCTTGTCATCACAATGTTCTACGGTGCTTGTCATCACAATGCTGCATGACCCCTGTCATCACAATGCTCCATGGCCCTTGCCATCACAATGCTCCATGAACGCTGTCATCACAATGCCCTATGACCAGTATCATCACAGTGCTCCTTGGCTGTTGTCATGAAAATGCTCCATAACCCCTGTCATCACAGTGAACCATGGCCCTTGGCATCACAATGCTCCCTGACCCATTTCATCACAATGCTCCATGACCACTTTCATTACAGAGCTCCATGACCGCTATCATCACAATGATCCATGACCCCTTTCATCACAGTGTTCCAGTACCATTTTCATCACAATGATCCACGACCCCTATCACCACAATGCTCCATGACACGTATTTTCACTATGCTCTATGGCCCTTGTCCTCACAATGCTCCAGGGCCACTGTCATCACAATGCTCCATGACCCGTTTCATCACAATGCTAAATTTCCCTTGTCCTCACAATGCTCCATGGCACTTGTCATCACAGTGCTGCATGACTCCTGTCATCACACTGCCCTATGACCCCTGTCATCACAAGGCTCCATGGCCCCTGTCATCACAATGCTCCATAACACCTGTCATCACAATACTCCATGCCGTTGTCATGACAATGCTCCATGACCCCTGTCATCACAAGGCTCCGTGGCCCTTGACATCACAATTCTCCATGACACCTGACAACACAATGCTCCAGTACGCCTTTCATCACAATGCTCCAGGACCCCTGTCATCACAATGCACCATGATCCCTTTCATGACAGTAATCCATGACCCCTTTCATCACAATGCTCCAGTATGCCTTTCATCACAATACTCGATGCCCCCTGTCATCACAATGCCCCATGACCCCTCTCAGCAAAATATTCCATGCCCCTTGTAGTCAAAATGCTCAATAACAGCTCTCATCACAATGCTCCATGACCCTTGTCATGACAATGCTCCATGGCATTTTTCATCACAATGTTCCATGCCCCCTTTCATCACAATTCTTCAAGACAACTTTCATCACAATGATCCATGACCACTTTCCTCACAATGCTCCTTGGCCTGGGTCATCGCAATGCTCCATGACTCCTTTCATCACAATGCTCCATGGCCTCTGACATCACAATGCTCCATAAGCCATGTCATCACAATATGCCATGACCCCGTCAAAACAATGCTCCATAACCCCTTTCATCCCAATGCTCCGTGACCCATGTCAACACAATTGTCCAGGACCCCTTTCATCACAATGCTCCTTGGCACGTGTCATCACAAAGCTCCATGAACAGTATCATCACAATGCACCATGATCCCTTTCATAACAATGCACTATGACACCTGTCATCACAATGCTCCAAGACAATTGTCATCACAATGCCACATGACACCTGTCATCACAATACTCCCTGACCTTTGTCATCACAATGCTCCATGACGCCTTTCATCACAATGCACCATTACCCCTTTCATCACAATTCTCCAGGCCCTCTGTCACCACAATGCTCCATAACCCCTGACATCACAATGGCCAATGACACCTGTCATCACAATTCACCATGGATCTTGTCATCAAAAGGCTCCATGCTCGTGTCATCACAATGATCCAAGACCCGGGTCACCACAATGCTCCATGGCCGGTCTCATCACAGTGCTCCATGACCCCTGTCATCAAAATTCTCCATGAACTTTCATCACAGTGCTCCATGAACACATTCATCACAATGCTTCATGATCCCTTTCATCACAATGCTCTAGGACCAACATCATCACAATGCTCGATGATCGCTATCATCACAATGCTCCATGACCCCTTTCATAACGATGCTCCAATACCCCCTTTCATCACAATGCTCCATGGTTCCTGTCATCACAATGCGCCAGGACGCATGTCATCACAATGCTCTATGACCCTTGTCATCACAATGTTCCATAGCCCTTGTCATCACAATGCTCCATGACCACATTCATCACAATGATGCATGACCCGTTTCACCACAATGCTAAGTGGCCCTTGTCATCACAATGTTCTACGGTGCTTGTCATCACAATGCTGCATGTCCCCTGTCATCACAATGCTCCATGGCCCTTGCCATCACAATGCTCCATGAACGCTGTCATCACAATGCCCTATGACCAGTATCATCACAGTGCTCCTTGGTTCTTGTCATGAAAATGCTCCATAACCCCTGTCATCACAGTGAACCATGGCCCTTGTCATCACAATGCTCCCTGACCCATTTCATCACAATGCTCCATGACCACTTTCAGTACAATGCTCCATGACTGCTATCATCACAATGATCCATGACCCCTTTCATCACAGTGTTCCAGTACCATTTTCATCACAATGATCCACGACCCCTATCACCACAATTCTCCATGACACGTATTTTCACTATGCTCTATGGCCCTTGTCCTCACAATGCTCCAGGGCCACTGTAATCACAATGCTCCATGACCCGTTTCATCACAATGCTAAATTTCCCTTGTCATCACAATGCTCCATGGCACTTGTCATCACAGTGCTGCATGACTCCTGTCATCACACTGCCCTATGACCCCTGTCACCACAAGGCTCCATGGCCCTTGTCATCACAATGCTCCATAACACCTGTCATCACAATCCTCCATGCCCTTGTCATGACAATGCTCCATGACCCCTGTCATCACAAGGCTCTGTGGCCCTTGACATCACAATTCTCCATGACACCTGACAACACAATGCTCCAGTACGCCTTTCATCACAATGCTCCAGGCCCCCTGTCATCACAATGCACCATGATCCCTTTCATGACAATAATCCATGACCCCTTTCATCACAATGCTCCAGTATGCCTTTCATCACAATACTCGATGCCCCCTGTCATCACAATGCCCCATGACCCCTCTCAGCAAAATATTCCATGCCCCTTGTAGTCAAAATGCTCAATAACAGCTCTCATCACAATGCTACATGACCCTTGTCATGACAATGCTCCATGGCATTTTTCATCACAATGTTCCATGACCCCTTTCATCACAATTCTTCAAGACAACTTTCATCACAATGCTCCATGACCACTTTCACCACAATGCTGCTTGGCCTGGGTCATCGCAATGCTCCATGACTCCTTTCATCACAATGCTCCATGGCCTCTGACATCACAATGCTCCATAAGCCATGTCATCACAATATGCCATGACCCCGTCAAAACAATGCTCCATAACCCCTTTCATCACAATGCTCCGTGACCCATGTCAACACAATTGTCCAGCACCCCTTTCATCACAATGCTCCTTGGCACGTGTCATCACAAAGCTCCATGAACAGTATCATCACAATGCACCATGATCCCTTTCATAACAATGCACTATGACACCTGTCATCACAATGCTCCAAGACAATTGTCATCACAATGCCACATGACGCCTGTCATCACAATACTCCCTGACCTTTGTCATCAAAATGCTCCATGACGCCTTTCATCACAATGCACCATTACCCCTTTCATCACAATTCTCCAGGCCCTCTGTCACCACAATGCTCCATAACCCCTGACATCACAATGGCCAATGACACCAGTCATCACAATTCACCATGGATCTTGTCATCAAAAGGCTCCATGCTCGTGTCATCACAATGATCCAAGACCCGGGTCATCACAATGCTCCATGGCCGGTGTCATCACAGTGCTCCATGACCCCTGTCATCAAAATTCTCCATGAACTTTCATCACAGTGCTCCATGAACACATTCATCACAATGCTCCATGATCCCTTTCATCACAATGCTCTAGGACCAACATCATCAAAATGCTCCATGATCGCTATCATCACAGTGCTCCATGACCCCTTTCATAACGATGCTCCAATACCCCCTTTCATCACAATGCTCCATGGTTCCTGTCATCACAATGCGCCAGGACCCATGTCATCACAATGCTCTATGATCCTTGTCATCACAATGTTCCATGGCCCTTATCATCACAATGCTCCATGACCACATTCATCACAATGATGCATGACCCGTTTCACCACAATGCTAAGTGGCCCTTGTCATCACAATGCTCCATGGTGCTTGTCATCACAATGCCCCATGACCCCTGTCATCACAAGAATCCATGGTCTTTGACATCAGAGTGCTCCATGACACCTGTCATCACAATGCTCGATGATTCGTTTCATCACAATGCTCCCTTACACCTGTCATCACAATGCTCCATGACCCCTTGCATCACAACGCTCCATGACCAATTTCATCACAATGCTCCATGACTCCTATCATCACAATGCTCTATGGCCCTTGTCATCACAATGCTCAATGTCCACTGTCATCACAATGCTCCATGAGCACATTCATCACAATACTCTATGAGCCGTTTCATCACAATATTAAATGGCCCTTGTCATCACAATGTTCTACGGTGCTTGTCATCACAATGCTGCATGACCCCTGTCATCACAATGCTCCATGGCCCTTGCCATCACAATGCTCCATGAACGCTGTCATCACAATGCCCTATGACCAGTATCATCACAGTGCTCCTTGGCTGTTGTCATGAAAATGCTCCATAACCCCTGTCATCACAGTGAACCATGGCCCTTGGCATCACAATGCTCCCTGACCCATTTCGTCACAATGCTCCATGAGCACTTTCAGTACAGAGCTCCATGACCGCTATCATCACAATGATCCATGACCCCTTTCATCACAGTGTTCCAGTACCATTTTCATCACAATGATCCACGACCCCTATCACCACAATGCTCCATGACACGTATTTTCACTATGCTCTATGGCCCTTGTCCTCACAATGCTCCAGGGCCACTGTCATCACAATGCTCCATGACCCGTTTCATCACAATGCTAAATTTCCCTTGTCCTCACAATGCTCCATGGCACTTGTCATCACAGTGCTGCATGACTCCTGTCATCACACTGCCCTATGACCCCTGTCATCACAAGGCTCCATGGCCCTTGTCATCACAATGCTCCATAACACCTGTCATCACAATACTCCATGCCCTTGTCATGACAATGCTCCATGACCCCTGTCATCACAAGGCTCTGTGGCCCTTGACATCACAATTCTCCATGACACCTGACAACACAATGCTCCAGTACGCCTTTCATCACAATGCTCCAGGACCCCTGTCATCACAATGCACCATGATCCCTTTCATGACAGTAATCCATGACCCCTTTCATCACAATGCTCCAGTATGCCTTTCATCACAATACTCGATGCCCCCTGTCATCACAATGCCCCATGACCCCTCTCAGCAAAATATTCCATGCCCCTTGTAGTCACAATGCTCCATAACAGCTGTCATCACAATGCTCCATGACCCTTGTCATGACAATGCTCCATGGCATTTTTCATCACAATGTTCCATGACCCCTTTCATCACAATTCTTCAAGACAACTTTCATCACAATGCTCCATGACCACTTTCCTCACATTGCTCCTTGGCCTGGGTCATCGCAATGCTCCATGACTCCTTTCATCACAATGCTCCATGGCCTCTGAAATCACAATGCTCCATAAGCCATGTCATCACAATGTGCCATGACCCCGTCTAAACAATGCTCCATAACCCCTTTCATCACAATGCTCCGTGACCCACGTCAACACAATTGTCCAGGACCCCTTTCATCACAATGCTCCTTGGCACGTGTCATCACAATGCTCCATGAACAGTATCATCACAATGCACCATGATCCCTCTCATAACAATGCACTATGACATCTGTCATCACAATGCTCCAAGAAAATTGTCATCAGAATGCCACATGACACCTGTCATCACAATACTCCCTGACCTTTGTCATCACAATGCTCCATGACGCCTTTCATCACAATGCACCATTACCCCTTTCATCACAATTCTCCAGGCCCTCTGTCACCACAATGCTCCATAACCCCTGACATCACAATGGCCAATGACACCTGTCATCACAATTCACCATGGATCTTGTCATCAAAAGGCTCCATGCTCGTGTCATCACAATGATCCAAGACCTGGGTCATCCCAATGCTCCATGGCCGGTCTCATCACAGTGCTCCATGACCCCTGTCATCAAAATTCTCCATGAACTTTCATCACAGTGCTCCATGAACACATTCATCACAATGCTCCATGATCCCTTTCATCACAATGCTCTAGGACCAACATCATCACAATGCTCCATCATCGCTATCATCACAATGCTCCATGACCCCTTTCATAACGATGCTCCAATACCCCCTTTCATCACAATGCTCCATGGTTCCTGTCATCACAATGCGCCAGGACCCATGTCATCACAATGCTCTATGACCCTTGTCATCACAATGTTCCATGGCCCTTGTCATCACAATGCTCCATGACCACATTCATCACAATGATGCATGACCCGTTTCACCACAATGCTAAGTGGCCCTTGTCATCACAATGCTCCATGGTACTTGTCATCACAATGCCCCATGACCCCTGTCATCACAAGAATCCATGGTTTTGACATCACAGTGCTCCATGACACCTGTCATCACAATGCTCGATGATTCGTTTCATCACAATGCTCCCTTACACCTGTCATCACAGTGCTCCATGACCCCTTGCATCACAACGCTCCATGACCAATTGCATCACAACGCTCCATGACTCCTATCATCACAATGCTCTATGGCCCTTGTCATCACAATGCTCAATGCCCACTGTCATCACAATGCTCCATGAGCACATTCATCACAATACTCTATGAGCCGTTTCATCACAATGCTAAATGGCCCTTGTCATCACAATGTTCTACGGTGCTTGTCATCACAATGCTGCATGACCCCTGTCATCACAATGCTCCATGGCCCTTGCCATCAAAATGCTCCATGAACGCTGTCATCACAATGCCCTATGACCAGTATCATCACAGTGCTCCTTGGCTGTTGTCATGAAAATGCTCCATAACCCCTGTCATCACAGTGAACCATGGCCCTTGGCATCACAATGCTCCCTGACCCATTTCATCACAATGCTCCATGACCACTTTCATTACAGAGCTCCATGACCGCTATCATCACAATGATCCATGACCCCTTTCATCACAGTGTTCCAGTACCATTTTCATCACAATGATCCACGACCCCTATCACCACAATGCTCCATGACACGTATTTTCACTATGCTCTATGGCTCTTGTCCTCACAATGCTCCAGGGCCACTGTCATCACAATGCTCCATGACCCGTTTCATCACAATGCTAAATTTCCCTTGTCATCACAATGCTCCATGGCACTTGTCATCACAGTGCTGCATGACTCCTGTCATCACACTGCCCTATGACCCCTGTCATCACAAGGCTCCATGGCCCTTGTCATCACAATGCTCCATAACACCTGTCATCACAATACTCCATGCCGTTGTCATGACAATGCTCCATGACCCCTGTCATCACAAGGCTCCGTGGCCCTTGACATCACAATTCTCCATGACACCTGACAACACAATGCTCCAGTACGCCTTTCATCACAATGCTCCAGGACCCCTGTCATCACAATGCACCATGATCCCTTTCATGACAGTAATCCATGACCCCTTTCATCACAATGCTCCAGTATGCCTTTCATCACAATACTCGATGCCCCCTGTCATCACAATGCCCCATGACCCCTCTCCGCAAAATATTCCATGCCCCCTGTAGTCACAATGCTCCATAACAGCTGTCATCACAATGCTCCATGACCCTTGTCATGACAATGCTCCATGGCATTTTTCATCACAATGTTCCATGACCCCTTTCATCACAATTCTTCAAGACAACTTTCATCACAATGCTCCATGACCACTTTCCTCACAATGCTCCTTGGCCTGGGTCATCGCAATGCTCCATGACTCCTTTCATCACAATGCTCCATGGCCTCTGAAATCACAATGCTCCATAAGCCATGTCATCACAATGTGCCATGACCCCGTCAAAACAATGCTCCATAAGCCCTTTCATCACAATGCTCCGTGACCCACGTCAACACAATTGTCCAGGACCCCTTTCATCACAATGCTCCTTGGCACGTGTCATCACAATGCTCCATGAACAGTATCATCACAATGCACCATGATCCCTCTCATAACAATGCACTATGACACCTGTCATCACAATGCTCCAAGACAACTGTCATCACAATGCCACATGACTCCTGTCATCACAATACTCCCTGACTTTGTCATCAAAATGCTCCATGACGCCTTTCATCACAATGCACCATTACCCCTTTCATCACAATTCTCCAGGCCCTCTGTTAGCACAATGCTCCGTAACCCCTGTCATCACAATGCACCATGATCCCTTTTATGACAGTAATCCATGACCTCTTTCATCACAATGCTCCAGTATGCCTTTCATCACAATACTCGATGCCCCCTGTCATCACAATGCCCCATGACCACTCTCAGCAAAATATTCCATGCCCCTTGTAGTCAAAATGCTCAATAACAGCTCTCATCACAATGCTCCATGACCCTTGTCATGACAATGCTCCATGGCATTTTTCATCACAATGTTCCATGCCCCCTTTCATCACAATTCTTCAAGACAACTTTCATCACAATGCTCCATGACCACTTTCACCACAATGCTGCTTGGCCTGGGTCATCGCAATGCTCCATGACTCCTTTCATCACAATGCTCCATGGCCTCTGACATCACAATGCTCCATAAGCCATGTCATCACAATATGCCATGACCCCGTCAAAACAATGCTCCATAACCCCTTTCATCACAATGCTCCGTGACCCACGTCAACACAATTGTCCAGGACCCCTTTCATCACAATGCTCCTTGACACGTGTCATCACAATGCTCCATGAACAGTATCATCACAATGCACCATGATCCCTCTCATAACAATGCACTATGACACCTGTCATCACAATGCTCCAAGACAACTGTCATCACAATGCCACATGACTCCTGTCATCACAATACTCCCGGACCTTTGTCATCAAAATGCTCCATGACGCCTTTCATCACAATGCACCATTACCCCTTTCATCACAATTCTCCAGGCCCTCTGTCACCACAATGCTCCATAACCCCTGACATCACAATGGCCAACGACACATATCACAATTCACCATGGATCTTGTCATCAAAAGGCTCCATGCTCGTGTCATCACAATGATCCAAAACCCGTGTCATCACAATGCTCCATGGCCGGTCTCAACACAGTGCTCCATGACCCCTGTTATCAAAATTCTCCATGAACTTTCATCACAGTGCTCCATGAACATATTCATCACAATGCTCCATGATCCCTTTCATCACAATGCTCTAGGACCAACATCATCACAATGCTCCATGACCCCTTTCATAACGATGCTCCAATACCCCCTTTCATCACAATGCTCCATGGTTCCTGTCATCACAATGCACCAGGACCCATGTCATCACAATGCTCTATGACCCTTGTCATCACAATGTTCCATGGCCCTTGTCATCACAATCCTCCATGACCACATTCATCACAATGCTGCATGACCCGTTTCACCACAATGCTAAGTGGCCCTTGTCATCACAATGCTCCATGGTGCTTGTCATCACAATGTTCCATGCCCCATCATCACAATGCACCATGACCTCTGTCATCACAAGAATCCATGGTCTTTGACATCACAGTGCTCCATGACACCTGTCATCACAATGCTCGATGATTCGTTTCATCACAATGCTCCCTTACACCTGTCATCACAGTGCTCCATGACCCCTTGCATCACAACGCTCCATGACCAATTGCATCACAACGCTCCATGACTCCTATCATCACAATGCTCTATGGCCCTTGTCATCACAATGCTCAATGCCCACTGTCATCACAATGCTCCATGAGCATATTCATCACAATACTCTATGAGCCGTTTCATCACAATGCTACATGGCCCTTGTCATCACAATGTTCTACGGTGCTTGTCATCACAATGCTGCATGACCCCTGTCATCACAATGCTCCATGGCCCTTGCCATCACAATGCTCCATGAACGCTGTCATCACAATGCCCTATGACCAGTATCATCACAGTGCTCCTTGGCTGTTGTCATGAAAATGCTCCATAACCCCTGTCATCACAGTGAACCATGGCCCCTGTCATCACAATGCTCCCTGACCCATTTCATCACAATGCTCCATGACCACTTTCAGTACAGAGCTCCATGATTGCTATCATCACAATGATCCATGACCCCTTTCACCACAGTGTTCCAGTACCATTTTCATCAAAATGATCTACGACCCCTATCACCACAATGCTCCATGACACGTATTTTCACTATGCTCTATGGCCCTTGTCCTCACAATGCTCCATGGCCACTGTCATCACAATGCTCCATGACCCGTTTCATCACAATGCTAAATTTCCCTTGTCATCACAATGCTCCATGGCGCTTGTCATCACAGTGCTGCATAACTCCTGTCATCACACTGCCCTATGACCCCTGTCATTACAAGGCTCCATGGGCCTTGTCATCACAATGCTCCATAACACCTGTCATCACAATACTCCATGCCCTTGTCATGACAATGCTCCATGACCCCTGTCATCACAAGGCTCCGTGGCCCTTGACATCACAATTCTCCATGACACCTGACAACACAATGCTCCAGTACGCCTTTCATCACAATGCTCCAGGACCCCTGTCATCACAATGCACCATGATCCCTTTCATGACAGTAATCCATGACCCCTTTCATCACAATGCTCCAGTATGCCTTTCATCACAATACTCGATGCCCCCTGTCATCACAATGCCCCATGACCCCTCTCCGCAAAATATTCTATGACCCCTGTAGTCACAATGCTCCATAACAGCTGTCATCACAATGCTCCATGACCCTTGTCATGACAATGCTCCATGGCATTTTTCATCACAATGTTCCATGACCCCTTTCATCACAATTCTTCAAGACAACTTTCATCACAATGCTCCATGACCACTTTCCTCACAATGCTCCTTGGCCTGGGTCATCGCAATGCTCCATGACTCCTTTCATCACAATGCTCCATGGCCTCTGACATCACAATGCTCCATAAGCAATGTCATCACAATGTGCCATGACCCCGTCAAAACAATGCTCCATAACCCCTTTCATCACAATGCTCCGTGACCCACGTCAACACAATTGTCCAGGACCCCTTTCATCACAATGCTCCTTGGCACGTGTCATCACAATGCTCCATGAACAGTATCATCACAATGCACCATGATCCCTCTCATAACAATGCACTATGACACCTGTCAGCACAATGCTCCAAGACAACTGTCATCACAATGCCACATGACTCCTGTCATCACAATACTCCCTGACCCTTGTCATCAAAATGCTCCATGACACCTTTCTTCACAATGCACCATTACCCCTTTCATCACAATTCTCCAGGCCCTCTGTCACCACAATGCTCCATAACCCCTGACATCACAATGGCCAACGACACCTGTCATCACAATTCACCATGGATCTTGTCATCAAAAGGCTCCATGCTCGTGTCATCACAATGATCCAAGACCCGGGTCATCACAATGCTCCATGGCCGGTCTCATCACAGTGCTCCATTTCCCCTGTCATCAAAATTCTCCATGAACTTTCATCACAGTGCTCCATGAACATATTCATCACAATGCTCCATGATCCCTTTCATCACAATGCTCTAGGACCAACATCATCACAATGCTCCATCATCGCTATCATCACAATGCTCCATGACCCCTTTCATAACGATGCTCCAATACCCGCTTTCATCACAATGCTCCATGGTTCCTGTCATCACAATGCACCAGGACACATGTCATCACAATGCTCTATGACCCTTGTCATCACAATGTTCCATGGCCCTTGTCATCACAATGCTCCATGACCACATTCATCACAATGCTGCATGACCCGTTTCACCACAATGCTAAGTGGCCCTTGTCATCACAATGCTCCATGGCCCTTGCCATCACAATGCTCCATGAACGCTGTCATCACAATGCCCTATGACCAGTATCATCACAGTGCTCCTTGGCTGTTGTCATGAAAATGCTCCATAACCCCTGTCATCACAGTGAACCATGGCCCTTGGCATCACAATGCTCCCTGACCCATTTCATCACAATGCTCCATGACCACTTTCATTACAGAGCTCCATGACCGCTATCATCACAATGATCCATGACCCCTTTCATCACAGTGTTCCAGTACCATTTTCATCACAATGATCCACGACCCCTATCACCACAATGCTCCATGACACGTATTTTCACTATGCTCTATGGCCCTTGTCCTCACAATGCTCCAGGGCCACTGTCATCACAATGCTCCATGACCCGTTTCATCACAATGCTAAATTTCCCTTGTCCTCACAATGCTCCATGGCACTTGTCATCACAGTGCTGCCTGACTCCTGTCATCACACTGCCCTATGACCCCTGTCATCACAAGGCTCCATGGCCCTTGTCATCACAATGCTCCATAACACCTGTCATCACAATCCTCCATGCCCTTGTCATGACAATGCTCCATGACCCCTGTCATCACAAGGCTCCGTGGCCCTTGACATCACAATTCTCCATGACACCTGACAACACAATGCTCCAGTACGCCTTTCATCACAATGCTCCAGGACCCCTGTCATCACAATGCACCATGATCCCTTTCATGACAGTAATCCATGACCCCTTTCATCACAATGCTCCAGTATGCCTTTCATCACAATACTCGATGCCCCCTGTCATCACAATGCCCCATGACCCCTCTCCGCAAAATATTCCATGCCCCCTGTAGTCACAATGCTCCATAACAGCTGTCATCACAATGCTCCATGACCCTTGTCATGACAATGCTCCATGGCATTTTTCATCACAATGTTCCATGACCCCTTTCATCACAATTCTTCAAGACAACTTTCATCACAATGCTCCATGACCACTTTCCTCACAATGCTCCTTGGCCTGGGTCATCGCAATGCTCCATGACTCCTTTCATCACAATGCTCCATGGCCTCTGAAATCACAATGCTCCATAAGCCATGTCATCACAATGTGCCATGACCCCGTCAAAACAATGCTCCATAAGCCCTTTCATCACAATGCTCCGTGACCCACGTCAACACAATTGTCCAGGACCCCTTTCATCACAATGCTCCTTGGCACGTGTCATCACAATGCTCCATGAACAGTATCATCACAATGCACCATGATCCCTCTCATAACAATGCACTATGACACCTGTCATCACAATGCTCCAAGACAACTGTCATCACAATGCCACATGACTCCTGTCATCACAATACTCCCTGACTTTTGTCATCAAAATGCTCCATGACGCCTTTCAGCACAATGCACCATTACCCCTTTCATCACAATTCTCCAGGCCCTCTGTCACCACAATGCTCCATAACCCCTGACATCACAATGGCCAACGACACCTGTCATCACAATTCACCATGGATCTTGTCATCAAAAGGCTCCATGCTCGTGTCATCACAATGATCCAAGACCCGTGTCATCACAATGCTCCATGGCCGGTCTCATCACAGTGCTCCATGACCCCTGTCATCAAAATTCTCCATGAACTTTCACCACAGTGCTCCATGAACATATTCATCACAATGCTCCATGATCCCTTTCATCACAATGCTCTAGGACCAACATCATCACAATGCTCCATGATCGCTATCATCACAGTGCTCCATGACCCCTTTCATAACGATGCTCCAATACCCCCTTTCATCACAATGCTCCATGGTTCCTGTCATCACAATGCACCAGGACCCATGTCATCACAATGCTCTATGACCCTTGTCATCACAATGTTCCATGGCCCTTGTCATCACAACCCTCCATGACCACATTCATCACAATGCTGCATGACCCGTTTCACCACAATGCTAAGTGGCCCTTGTCATCACAATGCTCCATGGTGCTTGTCATCACAATGTTCCATGCCCCCGTCATCACAATGCGCCATGACCTCTGTCATCACAAGAATCCATGGTCTTTGACATCACAGTGCTCCATGACACCTGTCATCACAATGCTCGATGATTCGTTTCATCACAATGCTCCCTTACACCTGTCATCACAGTGCTCCATGACCCCTTGCATCACAACGCTCCATGACCAATTTCATCACAACGCTCCATGACTCCTATCATCACAATGCTCTATGGCCCTTGTCATCACATTGCTCAATGCCCACTGTCATCACAATGCTCCATGAGCATATTCATCACAATACTCTATGAGCCGTTTCATCACAATGCTACATGGCCCTTGTCATCACAATGTTCTACGGTGCTTGTCATCACAATGCTGCATGACCCCTGTCATCACAATGCTCCATGGCCCTTGCCATCACAATGCTCCATGAACGCTGTCATCACAATGCCCTATGACCAGTATCATCACAGTGCTCCTTGGCTGTTGTCATGAAAATGCTCCATAACCCCTGTCATCACAGTGAACCATGGCCCCTGTCATCACAATGCTCCCTGACCCATTTCATCACAATGCTCCATGACCATTTTCAGTACAGAGCTCCATGATTGCTATCATCACAATGATCCATGACCCCTTTCACCACAGTGTTCCAGTACCATTTTCATCACAATGATCTATGACCCCTATCACCACAATGCTCCATGACACGTATTTTCACTATGCTCTATGGCCCTTGTCCTCACAATGCTCCATGGCCACTGTCATCACAATGCTCCATGACCCGTTTCATCACAATGCTAAATTTCCCTTGTCATCACAATGCTCCATGGCGCTTGTCATCACAGTGCTGCATGACTCCTGTCATCACACTGCCCTATGACCCCTGTCATCACAAGGCTCCATGGCCCTTGTCATCACAATGCTCCATAACACCTGTCATCACAATACTCCATGCCCTTGTCATGACAATGCTCCATGACCCCTGTCATCACAAGGCTCCGTGGCCCTTGACATCACAATTCTCCATGACACCTGACAACACAATGCTCCAGTACGCCTTTCATCACAATGCTCCAGGACCCCTGTCATCACAATGCACCATGATCCCTTTCATGACAGTAATCCATGACCCCTTTCATCACAATGCTCCAGTATGCCTTTCATCACAATACTCGATGCCCCCTGTCATCACAATGCCCCATGACCCCTCTCCGCAAAATATTCCATGCCCCCTGTAGTCACAATGCTCCATAACAGCTGTCATCACAATGCTCCATGACCCTTGTCATGACAATGCTCCATGGCATTTTTCATCACAATGTTCCATGACCCCTTTCATCACAATTCTTCAAGACAACTTTCATCACAATGCTCCATGACCACTTTCCTCACAATGCTCCTTGGCCTGGGTCATCGCAATGCTCCATGACTCCTTTCATCACAATGCTCCATGGCCTCTGACATCACAATGCTCCATAAGCAATGTCATCACAATGTGCCATGACCCCGTCAAAACAATGCTCCATAACCCCTTTCATCACAATGCTCCGTGACCCACGTCAACACAATTGTCCAGGACCCCTTTCATCACAATGCTCCTTGGCACGTGTCATCACAATGCTCCATGAACAGTATCATCACAATGCACCATGATCCCTCTCATAACAATGCACTATGACACCTGTCAGCACAATGCTCCAAGACAACTGTCATCACAATGCCACATGACTCCTGTCATCACAATACTCCCTGACCCTTGTCATCAAAATGCTGCATGACACCTTTCATCACAATGCACCATTACCCCTTTCATCACAATTCTCCAGGCCCTCTGTCACCACAATGCTCCATAACCCCTGACATCACAATGGCCAACGACACCTGTCATCACAATTCACCATGGATCTTGTCATCAAAAGGCTCCATGCTCGTGTCATCACAATGATCCAAGACCCGGGTCATCACAATGCTCCATGGCCGGTCTCATCACAGTGCTCCATGACCCCTGTCATCAAAATTCTCCATGAACTTTCATCACAGTGCTCCATGAACATATTCATCACAATGCTCCATGATCCCTTTCATCACAATGCTCTAGGACCAACATCATCACAATGCTCCATCATCGCTATCATCACAATGCTCCATGACCCCTTTCATAACGATGCTCCAATACCCCCTTTCATCACAATGCTCCATGGTTCCTGTCATCACAATGCACCAGGACACATGTCATCACAATGCTCTATGACCCTTGTCATCACAATGTTCCATGGCCCTTGTCATCACAATGCTCCATGACCACATTCATCACAATGCTGCATGACCCGTTTCACCACAATGCTAAGTGGCCCTTGTCATCACAATGCTCCATGGCCCTTGCCATCACAATGCTCCATGAACGCTGTCATCACAATGCCCTATGACCAGTATCATCACAGTGCTCCTTGGCTGTTGTCATGAAAATGCTCCATAACCCCTGTCATCACAGTGAACCATGGCCCTTGGCATCACAATGCTCCCTGACCCATTTCATCACAATGCTCCATGACCACTTTCATTACAGAGCTCCATGACCGCTATCATCACAATGATCCATGACCCCTTTCATCTCAGTGTTCCAGTACCATTTTCATCACAATGATCCACGACCCCTATCACCACAATGCTCCATGACACGTATTTTCACTATGCTCTATGGCCCTTGTCCTCACAATGCTCCAGGGCCACTGTGATCACAATGCTCCATGACCCGTTTCATCACAATGCTAAATTTCCCTTGTCCTCACAATGCTCCATGGCACTTGTCATCACAGTGCTGCCTGACTCCTGTCATCACACTGCCCTATGACCCCTGTCATCACAAGGCTCCATGGCCCTTGTCATCACAATGCTCCATAACACCTGTCATCACAATCCTCCATGCCCTTGTCATGACAATGCTCCATGACCCCTGTCATCACAAGGCTCCGTGGCCCTTGACATCACAATTCTCCATGACACCTGACAACACAATGCTCCAGTACGCCTTTCATCACAATGCTCCAGGACCCCTGTCATCACAATGCTCCTTGGCACGTGTCATCACAATGCTCCATGAACAGTATCATCAAATTGCACCATGATCCCTCTCATAACAATGCACTATGACACCTGTCATCACAATGCTCCAAGACAATTGTCATCACAATGCCACATGACTCCTGTCATCACAATACTCCCTGACCTTTGTCATCAAAATGCTCCATGATGCCTTTCATCACAATGCACCATTACCCGTTTCATCACAATTCTCCAGGCCCACTGTCACCACAATGCTCCATAACCCCTGACATCACAATGGCCAACGACACCTGTCATCACAATTCACCATGGATCTTGTCATCAAAAGGCTCCATGCTCGTGTCATCACAATGATCTAAGACCCGTGTCATCACAATGCTCCATGGCCGGTCTCATCACAGTGCTCCATGACCCCTGTCATCAAAATTCTCCATGAACTTTCATCACAGTGCTCCATGAACATATTCATCACAATGCTCCATGATCCCTTTCATCACAATGCTCTAGGACCAACATCATCACAATGCTTCATGATTGCTATCATCACAATGCTCCATGACCCCTTTCATAACGATGCTCCAATACCCCCTTTCATCACAATGCTCCATGGTTCCTGTCATCACAATGCACCAGGACCCATGTCATCACAATGCTCTATGACCCTTGTCATCACAATGTTCCATGGCCCTTGTCATCACAATGCTCCATGACCACATTCATCACAATGCTGCATGACCCGTTTCACCACAATGCTAAGTGGCCCTTGTAATCACAATGCTCCATGGTGCTTGTCATCACAATGTTCCATGCCCCATCATCACAATGCACCATGACCTCTGTCATCACAAGAATCCATGGTCTTTGACATCACAGTGCTCCATGACACCTGTCATCACAATGCTCGATGATTCGTTTCATCACAATGCTCCCTTACACCTGTCATCACAGTGCTCCATGACCACTTGCATCACAACGCTCCATGACCAATTTCATCACAACGCTCCATGACTCCTATCATCACAATGCTCTATGGCCCTTGTCATCACAATGCTCAATGCCCACTGTCATCACAATGCTCCATGAGCATATTCATCACAATACTCTATGAGCCGTTTCATCACAATGCTACATGGCCCTTGTCATCACAATGTTCTACGGTGCTTGTCATCACAATGCTGCATGACCCCTGTCATCACAATGCTCCATGGCCCTTGCCATCACAATGCTCCATGAACGCTGTCATCACAATGCCCTATGACCAGTATCATCACAGTGCTCCTTGGCTGTTATCATGAAAATGCTCCATAACCCCTGTCATCACAGTGAACCATGGCCCCTGTCATCACAATGCTCCCTGACCCATTTCATCACAATGATCCATGACCACTTTCAATACAGAGCTCCATGATTGCTATCATCACAATGATCCATGACCCCTTTCACCACAGTGTTCCAGTACCATTTTCATCACAATGATCTACGACCCCTATCACCACAATGCTCCATGACACGTATTTTCACTATGCTCTATGGCCCTTGTCCTCACAATGCTCCATGGCCACTGTCATCACAATCCTCCATGCCCTTGTCATGACAATGCTCCATGACCCCTGTCATCACAAGGCTCCGTGGCCCTTGACATCACAATTCTCCCTGACACCTGACAACACAATGCTCCAGTACGCCTTTCATCACAATGCTCCAGGCCCCCTGTCATCACAATGCACCATGATCCCTTTCATGACAATAATCCATGACCCCTTTCATCACAATGCTCCAGTATGCCTTTCATCACAATACTCCATGCCCCCTGTCATCACAATGCCCCATGACCCCTCTCAGAAAAATATTCCATGCCCCTTGTAGTCACAATGCTCCATAACGGCTCTCATCACAATGCTCCATGACCCTTGTCATGACAATGCTCCATGGCATTTTTCATCACAATGTTCCATGCCCCCTTTCATCACAATGCTCCATGACCCCTTTCATCACAATGCTCCTTGGCACGTGTCATCACAATGCTCCATGAACAGCATCATCACAATGCACCATGATCCCTCTCATAACAATGCACTATGACACCTGTCATCACAATGCTCCAAGACAACTGTCATCACAATGCCACATGACTCCTGTCATCACAATACTCCCTGACTTTTGTCATCAAAATGCTCCATGACGCCTTTCATCACAATGCACCATTACCCCTTTCATCACAATTCTCCAGGCCCTCTGTCACCACAATGCTCCATAACCCCTGTCATCACAATGCACCATGATCCCTTTCATGACAGTAATCCATGACCCCTTTCATCACAATGCTCCAGTATGCCTTTCATCACAATACTCGATGCCCCCTGTCATCACAATGCCCCATGACCCCTCTCAGCAAAATATTCCATGCCCCTTGTAGTCAAAATGCTCAATAACAGCTCTCATCACAATGCTCCATGACCCTTGTCATGACAATGCTCCATGGCATTTTTCATCACAATGTTCCATGCCCCCTTTCATCACAATTCTTCAAGACAACTTTCATCACAATGCTCCATGACCACTTTCACCACAATGCTGCTTGGCCTGGGTCATCGCAATGCTCCATGACTCCTTTCATCACAATGCTCCATGGCCTCTGACATCACAATGCTCCATAAGCCATGTCATCAAATTATGCCATGACCCCGTCAAAACAATGCTCCATAACCCCTTTCATCACAATGCTCCGTGACCCATGTCAACACAATTGTCCAGGACCCCTTTCATCACAATGCTCCTTGGCACGTGTCATCACAAAGCTCCATGAACAGTATCATCACAATGCACCATGATCCCTTTCATAACAATGCACTATGACACCTGTCATCACAATGCTCCAAGACAATTGTCATCACAATGCCACATGACACCTGTCATCACAATACTCCCTGACCTTTGTCATCACAATGCTCCAGGACGCCTTTCATCACAATGCACCATTACCCCTTTCATCACAATTCTCCAGGCCCTCTGACACCACAATGCTCCATAACCCCTGACATCACAATGGCCAATGACACCTGTCATCACAATTCACCATGGATCTTGTCATCAAAAGGCTCCATGCTCGTGTCATCACAATGATCCAAGACCCGGGTCATCACAATGCTCCATGGCCGGTCTCATCACAGTGCTCCATGACCCATGTCATCAAAATTCTCCATGAACTTTCATCACAGTGCTCCATGAACACATTCATCACAATGCTCCATGATCCCTTTCATCACAATGCTCTAGGACCAACATCATCACAATGCTCCATGATCGCTATCATCACAATGCTCCATGACCCCTTTCATAACGATGCTCCAATACCCACTTTCATCACAATGCTCCATGGTTCCTGTCATCACAATGCGCCAGGATCCATGTCATCACAATGCTCTATGACCCTTGTCATCACAATGTTCCATGGCCCTTGTCATCACAATGCTCCATGACCACATTCATCACAATGATGCATGACCCGTTTCACCACAATGCTAAGTGGCCCTTGTCATCACAATGTTCTACGGTGCTTGTCATCACAATGCTGCATGACCCCTGTCATCACAATGCTCCATGGCCCTTGCCATCACAATGCTCCATGAACGCTGTCATCACAATGCCCTATGACCAGTATCATCACAGTGCTCCTTGGCTGTTGTCATCAAAATGCTCCATAACCCCTGTCATCACAGTGAACCATGGCCCCTGTCATCACAATGCTCCCTGACCCATTTCATCACAATGCTCCATGACCACTTTCAGTACAGAGCTCCATGACTGCTATCATCACAATGATCCATGACCCCTTTCACCACAGTGTTCCAGTACCATTTTCAGCACAATGATCTACGACCCCTATCACCACAATGCTCCATGACACGTATTTTCACTATGCTCTATGGCCCTTGTCCTCACAATGCTCCATGGCCACTGTCATCACAATGCTCCATGACACGTTTCATCACAATGCTAAATTTCCCTTGTCATCACAATGCTCCATGGCGCTTGTCATCACAGTGCTGCATGACTCCTGTCATCACACTGCCCTATGACCCCTGTCATCACAAGGCTCCATGGCCCTTGTCATCACAATGCTCCATAACACCTGTCATCACAATACTCCATGCCCTTGTCATGACAATGCTCCATGACCCCTGTCATCACAAGGCTCCGTGGCCCTTGACATCACAATTCTCCATGACACCTGACAACACAATGCTCCAGTACGCCTTTCATCACAATGCTCCAGGACCCCTGTCATCACAATGCACCATGATCCCTTTCATGACAGTAATCCATGACCCCTTTCATCACAATGCTCCAGTATGCCTTTCATCACAATACTCGATGCCCCCTGTCATCACAATGCCCCATGACCCCTCTCCGCAAAATATTCCATGCCCCCTGTAGTCACAATGCTCCATAACAGCTGTCATCACAATGCTCCATGACCCTTGTCATGACAATGCTCCATGGCATTTTTCATCACAATGTTCCATGACCCCTTTCATCACAATTCTTCAAGACAACTTTCATCACAATGCTCCATGACCACTTTCCTCACAATGCTCCTTGACCTGGGTCATCGTAATGCTCCATGACTCCTTTCTTCACAATGCTCCATGGCCTCTGAAATCACAATGCTCCATAAGCCATGTCATCACAATGTGCCATGACCCCGTCAAAACAATGCTCCATAACCCCTTTCATCACAATGCTCCGTGACCCACGTCAACACAATTGTCCAGGACCCCTTTCATCACAATGCTCCTTGGCACGTGTCATCACAATGCTCCATGAACAGTATCATCAAATTGCACCATGATCCCTCTCATAACAATGCACTATGACACCTGTCATCACAATGCTCCAAGACAATTGTCATCACAATGCCACATGACTCCTGTCATCACAATACTCCCTGACCTTTGTCATCAAAATGCTCCATGATGCCTTTCATCACAATGCACCATTACCCGTTTCATCACAATTCTCCAGGCCCACTGTCACCACAATGCTCCATAACCCCTGACATCACAATGGCCAACGACACCTGTCATCACAATTCACCATGGATCTTGTCATCAAAAGGCTCCATGCTCGTGTCATCACAATGATCTAAGACCCGTGTCATCACAATGCTCCATGGCCGGTCTCATCACAGTGCTCCATGACCCCTGTCATCAAAATTCTCCATGAACTTTCATCACAGTGCTCCATGAACATATTCATCACAATGCTCCATGATCCCTTTCATCACAATGCTCTAGGACCAACATCATCACAATGCTTCATGATTGCTATCATCACAATGCTCCATGACCCCTTTCATAACGATGCTCCAATACCCCCTTTCATCACAATGCTCCATGGTTCCTGTCATCACAATGCACCAGGACCCATGTCATCACAATGCTCTATGACCCTTGTCATCACAATGTTCCATGGCCCTTGTCATCACAATGCTCCATGACCACATTCATCACAATGCTGCATGACCCGTTTCACCACAATGCTAAGTGGCCCTTGTAATCACAATGCTCCATGGTGCTTGTCATCACAATGTTCCATGCCCCATCATCACAATGCACCATGACCTCTGTCATCACAAGAATCCATGGTCTTTGACATCACAGTGCTCCATGACACCTGTCATCACAATGCTCGATGATTCGTTTCATCACAATGCTCCCTTACACCTGTCATCACAGTGCTCCATGACCACTTGCATCACAACGCTCCATGACCAATTTCATCACAACGCTCCATGACTCCTATCATCACAATGCTCTATGGCCCTTGTCATCACAATGCTCAATGCCCACTGTCATCACAATGCTCCATGAGCATATTCATCACAATACTCTATGAGCCGTTTCATCACAATGCTACATGGCCCTTGTCATCACAATGTTCTACGGTGCTTGTCATCACAATGCTGCATGACCCCTGTCATCACAATGCTCCATGGCCCTTGCCATCACAATGCTCCATGAACGCTGTCATCACAATGCCCTATGACCAGTATCATCACAGTGCTCCTTGGCTGTTATCATGAAAATGCTCCATAACCCCTGTCATCACAGTGAACCATGGCCCCTGTCATCACAATGCTCCCTGACCCATTTCATCACAATGATCCATGACCACTTTCAATACAGAGCTCCATGATTGCTATCATCACAATGATCCATGACCCCTTTCACCACAGTGTTCCAGTACCATTTTCATCAAAATGATCTACGACCCCTATCACCACAATGCTCCATGACACGTATTTTCACTATGCTCTATGGCCCTTGTCCTCACAATGCTCCATGGCCACTGTCATCACAATCCTCCATGCCCTTGTCATGACAATGCTCCATGACCCCTGTCATCACAAGGCTCCGTGGCCCTTGACATCACAATTCTCCCTGACACCTGACAACACAATGCTCCAGTACGCCTTTCATCACAATGCTCCAGGCCCCCTGTCATCACAATGCACCATGATCCCTTTCATGACAATAATCCATGACCCCTTTCATCACAATGCTCCAGTATGCCTTTCATCACAATACTCCATGCCCCCTGTCATCACAATGCCCCATGACCCCTCTCAGAAAAATATTCCATGCCCCTTGTAGTCACAATGCTCCATAACGGCTCTCATCACAATGCTCCATGACCCTTGTCATGACAATGCTCCATGGCATTTTTCATCACAATGTTCCATGCCCCCTTTCATCACAATGCTCCATGACCCCTTTCATCACAATGCTCCTTGGCACGTGTCATCACAATGCTCCATGAACAGCATCATCACAATGCACCATGATCCCTCTCATAACAATGCACTATGACACCTGTCATCACAATGCTCCAAGACAACTGTCATCACAATGCCACATGACTCCTGTCATCACAATACTCCCTGACTTTTGTCATCAAAATGCTCCATGACGCCTTTCATCACAATGCACCATTACCCCTTTCATCACAATTCTCCAGGCCCTCTGTCACCACAATGCTCCATAACCCCTGTCATCACAATGCACCATGATCCCTTTCATGACAGTAATCCATGACCCCTTTCATCACAATGCTCCAGTATGCCTTTCATCACAATACTCGATGCCCCCTGTCATCACAATGCCCCATGACCCCTCTCAGCAAAATATTCCATGCCCCTTGTAGTCAAAATGCTCAATAACAGCTCTCATCACAATGCTCCATGACCCTTGTCATGACAATGCTCCATGGCATTTTTCATCACAATGTTCCATGCCCCCTTTCATCACAATTCTTCAAGACAACTTTCATCACAATGCTCCATGACCACTTTCACCACAATGCTGCTTGGCCTGGGTCATCGCAATGCTCCATGACTCCTTTCATCACAATGCTCCATGGCCTCTGACATCACAATGCTCCATAAGCCATGTCATCAAATTATGCCATGACCCCGTCAAAACAATGCTCCATAACCCCTTTCATCACAATGCTCCGTGACCCATGTCAACACAATTGTCCAGGACCCCTTTCATCACAATGCTCCTTGGCACGTGTCATCACAAAGCTCCATGAACAGTATCATCACAATGCACCATGATCCCTTTCATAACAATGCACTATGACACCTGTCATCACAATGCTCCAAGACAATTGTCATCACAATGCCACATGACACCTGTCATCACAATACTCCCTGACCTTTGTCATCACAATGCTCCAGGACGCCTTTCATCACAATGCACCATTACCCCTTTCATCACAATTCTCCAGGCCCTCTGACACCACAATGCTCCATAACCCCTGACATCACAATGGCCAATGACACCTGTCATCACAATTCACCATGGATCTTGTCATCAAAAGGCTCCATGCTCGTGTCATCACAATGATCCAAGACCCGGGTCATCACAATGCTCCATGGCCGGTCTCATCACAGTGCTCCATGACCCATGTCATCAAAATTCTCCATGAACTTTCATCACAGTGCTCCATGAACACATTCATCACAATGCTCCATGATCCCTTTCATCACAATGCTCTAGGACCAACATCATCACAATGCTCCATGATCGCTATCATCACAATGCTCCATGACCCCTTTCATAACGATGCTCCAATACCCACTTTCATCACAATGCTCCATGGTTCCTGTCATCACAATGCGCCAGGATCCATGTCATCACAATGCTCTATGACCCTTGTCATCACAATGTTCCATGGCCCTTGTCATCACAATGCTCCATGACCACATTCATCACAATGATGCATGACCCGTTTCACCACAATGCTAAGTGGCCCTTGTCATCACAATGTTCTACGGTGCTTGTCATCACAATGCTGCATGACCCCTGTCATCACAATGCTCCATGGCCCTTGCCATCACAATGCTCCATGAACGCTGTCATCACAATGCCCTATGACCAGTATCATCACAGTGCTCCTTGGCTGTTGTCATGAAAATGCTCCATAACCCCTGTCATCACAGTGAACCATGGCCCCTGTCATCACAATGCTCCCTGACCCATTTCATCACAATGCTCCATGACCATTTTCAGTACAGAGCTCCATGACTGCTATCATCACAATGATCCATGACCCCTTTCACCACAGTGTTCCAGTACCATTTTCAGCACAATGATCTACGACCCCTATCACCACAATGCTCCATGACACGTATTTTCACTATGCTCTATGGCCCTTGTCCTCACAATGCTCCATGGCCACTGTCATCACAATGCTCCATGACACGTTTCATCACAATGCTAAATTTCCCTTGTCATCACAATGCTCCATGGCGCTTGTCATCACAGTGCTGCATGACTCCTGTCATCACACTGCCCTATGACCCCTGTCATCACAAGGCTCCATGGCCCTTGTCATCACAATGCTCCATAACACCTGTCATCACAATCCTCCATGCCCTTGTCATGACAATGCTCCATGACCCCTGTCATCACAAGTCTCCGTGGCCCTTGACATCACAATTCTCCATGACACCTGACAACACAATGCTCCAGTACGCCTTTCATCACAATGCTCCAGGACCCCTGTCATCACAATGCACCATGATCCCTTTCATGACAGTAATCCATGACCCCTTTCATCACAATGCTCCAGTATGCCTTTCATCACAATACTCGATGCCCCCTGTCATCACAATGCCCCATGACCCCTCTCCGCAAAATATTCCATGCCCCCTGTAGTCACAATGCTCCATAACAGCTGTCATCACAATGCTCCATGACCCTTGTCATGACAATGCTCCATGGCATTTTTCATCACAATGTTCCATGACCCCTTTCATCACAATTCTTCAAGACAACTTTCATCACAATGCTCCATGACCACTTTCCTCACAATGCTCCTTGGCCTGGGTCATCGCAATGCTCCATGACTCCTTTCATCACAATGCTCCATGGCCTCTGAAATCACAATGCTCCATAAGCCATGTCATCACAATGTGCCATGACCCCGTCAAAACAATGCTCCATAACCCCTTTCATCACAATGCTCCGTGACCCACGTCAACACAATTGTCCAGGACCCCTTTCATCACAATGCTCCTTGGCACGTGTCATCACAATGCTCCATGAACAGTATCATCACAATGCACCATGATCCCTTTCATAACAATGCACTATGACACCTGTCAGCACAATGCTCCAAGACAACTGTCATCACAATGCCACATGACTCCTGTCATCAAAATACTCCCTGACCTTTGTCATCACAATGCTCCATGACGCCTTTCATCACAATGCACCATTACCCCTTTCATCACAATTCTCCAGGCCCTCTGTCACCACAATGCTCCATAACCCCTGACATCACAATGGCCAATGACACCTGTCATCACAATTCACCATGGATCTTGTCATCAAAAGGCTCCATGCTCGTGTCATCACAATGATCCAAGACCCGTGTCATCACAATGCTCCATGGCCGGTCTCATCACAGTGCTCCATGACCCCTGTCATCAAAATTCTCCATGAACTTTCATCACAGTGCTCCATGAACACATTCATCACAATGCTCCATGATCCCTTTCATCACAATGCTCTAGGACCAACATCATCACAATGCTCCATGATCGCTATCATCACAATGCTCCATGACCCCTTTCATAACGATGCTCCAATACCCCCTTTCATCACAATGCTCCATGGTTCCTGTCATCACAATGCGCCAGGACCCATGTCATCACAATGCTCTGTGACCCTTGTCATCACAATGTTCCATGGCCCTTGTCATCACAATGCTCCATGACCACATTCATCACAATGCTGCATGACCCGTTTCACCACAATGCTAAGTGGCCCTTGTCATCACAATGCTCCATGGTGCTTGTCATCACAATGCTCCATGCCCCCGTCATCACAATGCCCCATGACCCCTGTCATCACAAGAATCCATGGTCTTTGACATCACAGTGCTCCATGACACCTGTCATCACAATGCTCGATGTTTTGTTTCATCACAATGCTCCCTTACCCCTGTCAACACATTGCTCCATGACCCCTTGCATCACAACGCTCCATGACCAATTGCATCACAACGCTCCATGACTCCTATCATCACAATGCTCTATGGCCCTTGTCATCACAATGCTCAATGCCCACTGTCATCACAATGCTTCATGAGCACATTCATCACAATACTCTATGAGCCGTTTCATCACAATATTAAATGGCCCTTGTCATCACAATGTTCTACGGTGCTTGTCATCACAATGCTGCATGACCCCTGTCATCACAATGCTCCATGGCCCTTGCCATCACAATGCTCCATGAACGCTGTCATCACAATGCCCTATGACCAGTATCATCACAGTGCTCCTTGGCTGTTGTCATGAAAATGCTCCATAACCCCTGTCATCACAGTGAACCATGGCCCCTGTCATCACAATGCTCCCTGACCCATTTCATCACAATGCTCCATGACCATTTTCAGTACAGAGCTCCATGATTGCTATCATCACAATGATCCATGACCCCTTTCACCACAGTGTTCCAGTACCATTTTCATCACAATGATCTATGACCCCTATCACCACAATGCTCCATGACACGTATTTTCACTATGCTCTATGGCCCTTGTCCTCACAATGCTCCATGGCCACTGTCATCACAATGCTCCATGACCCGTTTCATCACAATGCTAAATTTCCCTTGTCATCACAATGCTCCATGGCGCTTGTCATCACAGTGCTGCATGACTCCTGTCATCACACTGCCCTATGACCCCTGTCATCACAAGGCTCCATGGCCCTTGTCATCACAATGCTCCATAACACCTGTCATCACAATCCTCCATGCCCTTGTCATGACAATGCTCCATGACCCCTGTCATCACAAGGCTCCGTGGCCCTTGACATCACAATTCTCCATGACACCTGACAACACAATGCTCCAGTACGCCTTTCATCACAATGCTCCAGGACCCCTGTCATCACAATGCACCATGATCCCTTTCATGACAGTAATCCATGACCCCTTTCATCACAATGCTCCAGTATGCCTTTCATCACAATACTCGATGCCCCCTGTCATCACAATGCCCCATGACCCCTCTCCGCAAAATATTCCATGCCCCCTGTAGTCACAATGCTCCATAACAGCTGTCATCACAATGCTCCATGACCCTTGTCATGACAATGCTCCATGGCATTTTTCATCGCAATGTTCCATGACCCCTTTCATCACAATTCTTCAAGACAACTTTCATCACAATGCTCCATGACCACTTTCCTCACAATGCTCCTTGACCTGGGTCATCGTAATGCTCCATGACTCCTTTCTTCACAATGCTCCATGGCCTCTGAAATCACAATGCTCCATAAGCCATGTCATCACAATGTGCCATGACCCCGTCAAAACAATGCTCCATAACCCCTTTCATCACAATGCTCCGTGACCCACGTCAACACAATTGTCCAGGAACCCTTTCATCACAATGCTCCTTGGCACGTGTCATCACAATGCTCCATGAACAGTATCATCAAATTGCACCATGATCCCTCTCATAACAATGCACTATGACACCTGTCATCACAATGCTCCAAGACAATTGTCATCACAATGCCACATGACTCCTGTCATCACAATACTCCGTGACCTTTGTCATCAAAATGCTCCATGATGCCTTTCATCACAATGCACCATTACCCGTTTCATCACAATTCTCCAGGCCCACTGTCACCACAATGCTCCATAACCCCTGACATCACAATGGCCAACGACACCTGTCATCACAATTCACCATGGATCTTGTCATCAAAAGGCTCCATGCTCGTGTCATCACAATGATCCAAGACCCGTGTCATCACAATGCTCCATGGCCGGTCTCATCACAGTGCTCCATGACCCCTGTCATCAAAATTCTCCATGAACTTTCATCACAGTGCTCCATGAACATATTCATCACAATGCTCCATGATCCCTTTCATCACAATGCTCTAGGACCAACATCATCACAATGCTTCATGATCGCTATCATCACAATGCTCCATGACCCCTTTCATAACGATGCTCCAATACCCCCTTTCATCACAATGCTCCATGGTTCCTGTCATCACAATGCACCAGGACCCATGTCATCACAATGCTCTATGACCCTTGTCATCACAATGTTCCATGGCCCTTGTCATCACAATGCTCCATGACCACATTCATCACAATGCTGCATGACCCGTTTCACCACAATGCTAAGTGGCCCTTGTCATCACAATGCTCCATGGTGCTTGTCATCACAATGTTCCATGCCCCATCATCACAATGCACCATGACCTCTGTCATCACAAGAATCCATGGTCTTTGACATCACAGTGCTCCATGACACCTGTCATCACAATGCTCGATGATTCGTTTCATCACAATGCTCCCTTACACCTGTCATCACAGTGCTCCATGACCACTTGCATCACAACGCTCCATGACCAATTTCATCAAAACGCTCCATGACTCCTATCATCACAATGCTCTATGGCCCTTGTCATCACAATGCTCAATGCCCACTGTCATCACAATGCTCCATGAGCATATTCATCACAATACTCTATGAGCCGTTTCATCACAATGCTACATGGCCCTTGTCATCACAATGTTCTACGGTGCTTGTCATCACAATGCTGCATGACCCCTGTCATCACAATGCTCCATGGCCCTTGCCATCACAATGCTCCATGAACGCTGTCATCACAATGCCCTATGACCAGTATCATCACAGTGCTCCTTGGCTGTTATCATGAAAATGCTCCATAACCCCTGTCATCACAGTGAACCATGGCCCCTGTCATCACAATGCTCCCTGACCCATTTCATCACAATGATCCATGACCACTTTCAATACAGAGCTCCATGATTGCTATCATCAGAATGATCCATGACCCCTTTCACCACAGTGTTCCAGTACCATTTTCATCACAATGATCTACGACCCCTATCACCACAATGCTCCATGACACGTATTTTCACTATGCTCTATGGCCCTTGTCCTCACAATGCTCCATGGCCACTGTCATCACAATCCTCCATGCCCTTGTCATGACAATGCTCCATGACCCCTGTCATCACAAGGCTCCGTGGCCCTTGACATCACAATTCTCCCTGACACCTGACAACACAATGCTCCAGTACGCCTTTCATCACAATGCTCCAGGCCCCCTGTCATCACAATGCACCATGATCCCTTTCATGACAATAATCCATGACCCCTTTCATCACAATGCTCCAGTATGCCTTTCATCACAATACTCCATGCCCCCTGTCATCACAATGCCACATGACCCCTCTCAGAAAAATATTCCATGCCCCTTGTAGTCACAATGCTCCATAACAGCTCTCATCACAATGCTCCATGACCCTTGTCATGACAATGCTCCATGGCATTTTTCATCACAATGTTCCATGCCCCCTTTCATCACAATGCTCCATGACCCCTTTCATCACAATGCTCCTTGGCACGTGTCATCACAATGCTCCATGAACAGCATCATCACAATGCACCATGATCCCTCTCATAACAATGCACTATGACACCTGTCATCACAATGCTCCAAGACAACTGTCATCACAATGCCACATGACTCCTGTCATCACAATACTCCCTGACTTTTGTCATCAAAATGCTCCATGACGCCTTTCATCACAATGCACCATTACCCCTTTCATCACAATTCTCCAGGCCCTCTGTCACCACAATGCTCCATAACCCCTGTCATCACAATGCACCATGATCCCTTTCATGACAGTAATCCATGACGCCTTTCATCACAATGCTCCAGTATGCCTTTCATCACAATACTCGATGCCCCCTGTCATCACAATGCCCCATGACCCCTCTCAGCAAAATATTCCATGCCCCTTGTAGTCAAAATGCTCAATAACAGCTCTCATCACAATGCTCCATGACCCTTGTCATGACAATGCTCCATGGCATTTTTCATCACAATGTTCCATGCCCCCTTTCATCACAATTCTTCAAGACAACTTTCATCACAATGCTCCATGACCACTTTCACCACAATGCTGCTTGGCCTGGGTCATCGCAATGCTCCATGACTCCTTTCATCACAATGCTCCATGGCCTCTGACATCACAATGCTCCATAAGCCATGTCATCACAATATGCCATGACCCCGTCAAAACAATGCTCCATAACCCCTTTCATCACAATGCTCCGTGACCCATGTCAACACAATTGTCCAGGACCCCTTTCATCACAATGCTCCTTGGCACGTGTCATCACAAAGCTCCATGAACAGTATCATCACAATGCACCATGATCCCTTTCATAACAATGCACTATGACACCTGTCATCACAATGCTCCAAGACAATTGTCATCACAATGCCACATGACACCTGTCATCACAATACTCCCTGACCTTTGTCATCACAATGCTCCAGGACGCCTTTCATCACAATGCACCATTACCCCTTTCATCACAATTCTCCAGGCCCTCTGGCACCACAATGCTCCATAACCCCTGACATCACAATGGCCAATGACACCTGTCATCACAATTCACCATGGATCTTGTCATCAAAAGGCTCCATGCTCGTGTCATCACAATGATCCAAGACCCGGGTCATCACAATGCTCCATGGCCGGTCTCATCACAGTGCTCCATGACCCCTGTCATCAAAATTCTCCATGAACTTTCATCACAGTGCTCCATGAACACATTCATCACAATGCTCCATGATCCCTTTCATCACAATGCTCTAGGACCAACATCATCACAATGCTCCATGATCGCTATCATCACAATGCTCCATGACCCCTTTCATAACGATGCTCCAATACCCACTTTCATCACAATGCTCCATGGTTCCTGTCATCACAATGCGCAGGATCCATGTCATCACAATGCTCTATGACCCTTGTCATCACAATGTTCCATGGCCCTTGTCATCACAATGCTCCATGACCACATTCATCACAATGATGCATGACCCGTTTCACCACAATGCTAAGTGGCCCTTGTCATCACAATGTTCTACGGTGCTTGTCATCACAATGCTGCATGACCCCTGTCATCACAATGCTCCATGGCCCTTGCCATCACAATGCTCCATGAACGCTGTCATCACAATGCCCTATGACCAGTATCATCACAGTGCTCCTTGGCTGTTGTCATGAAAATGCTCCATAACCCCTGTCATCACAGTGAACCATGGCCCCTGTCATCACAATGCTCCCTGACCCATTTCATCACAATGCTCCATGACCACTTTCAGTACAGAGCTCCATGACTGCTATCATCACAATGATCCATGACCCCTTTCACCACAGTGTTCCAGTACCATTTTCAGCACAATGATCTACGACCCCTATCACCACAATGCTCCATGACACGTATTTTCACTATGCTCTATGGCCCTTGTCCTCACAATGCTCCATGGCCACTGTCATCACAATGCTCCATGACACGTTTCATCACAATGCTAAATTTCCCTTGTCATCACAATGCTCCATGGCGCTTGTCATCACAGTGCTGCATGACTCCTGTCATCACACTGCCCTATGACCCCTGTCATCACAAGGCTCCATGGCCCTTGTCATCACAATGCTCCATAACACCTGTCATCACAATCCTCCATGCCCTTGTCATGACAATGCTCCATGACCCCTGTCATCACAAGGCTCCGTGGCCCTTGACATCACAATTCTCCATGACACCTGACAACACAATGCTCCAGTACGCCTTTCATCACAATGCTCCAGGACCCCTGTCATCACAATGCACCATGATCCCTTTCATGACAGTAATCCATGACCCCTTTCATCACAATGCTCCAGTATGCCTTTCATCACAATACTCGATGCCCCCTGTCATCACAATGCCCCATGACCCCTCTCCGCAAAATATTCCATGCCCCCTGTAGTCACAATGCTCCATAACAGCTGTCATCACAATGCTCCATGACACTTGTCATGACAATGCTCCATGGCATTTTTCATCACAATGTTCCATGACCCCTTTCATCACAATTCTTCAAGACAACTTTCATCACAATGCTCCATGACCACTTTCCTCACAATGCTCCTTGGCCTGGGTCATCGCAATGCTCCATGACTCCTTTCATCACAATGCTCCATGGCCTCTGAAATCACAATGCTCCATAAGCCATGTCATCACAATGTGCCATGACCCCGTCAAAACAATGCTCCATAACCCCTTTCATCACAATGCTCCGTGACCCACGTCAACACAATTGTCCAGGACCCCTTTCATCACAATGCTCCTTGGCACGTGTCATCACAATGCTCCATGAACAGTATCATCACAATGCACCATGATCCCTTTCATAACAATGCACTATGACACCTGTCAGCACAATGCTCCAAGACAACTGTCATCACAATGCCACATGACTCCTGTCATCAAAATACTCCCTGACCTTTGTCATCACAATGCTCCATGACGCCTTTCATCACAATGCACCATTACCCCTTTCATCACAATTCTCCAGGCCCTCTGTCACCACAATGCTCCATAACCCCTGACATCACAATGGCCAATGACACCTGTCATCACAATTCACCATGGATCTTGTCATCAAAAGGCTCCATGCTCGTGTCATCACAATGATCCAAGACCCGTGTCATCACAATGCTCCATGGCCGGTCTCATCACAGTGCTCCATGACCCCTGTCATCAAAATTCTCCATGAACTTTCATCACAGTGCTCCATGAACACATTCATCACAATGCTCCATGATCCCTTTCATCACAATGCTCTAGGACCAACATCATCACAATGCTCCATGATCGCTATCATCACAATGCTCCATGACCCCTTTCATAACGATGCTCCAATACCCCCTTTCATCACAATGCTCCATGGTTCCTGTCATCACAATGCGCCAGGACCCATGTCATCACAATGCTCTGTGACCCTTGTCATCACAATGTTCCATGGCCCTTGTCATCACAATGCTCCATGACCACATTCATCACAATGCTGCATGACCCGTTTCACCACAATGCTAAGTGGCCCTTGTCATCACAATGCTCCATGGTGCTTGTCATCACAATGCTCCATGCCCCCGTCATCACAATGCCCCATGACCCCTGTCATCACAAGAATCCATGGTCTTTGACATCACAGTGCTCCATGACACCTGTCATCACAATGCTCGATGTTTTGTTTCATCACAATGCTCCCTTACCCCTGTCAACACATTGCTCCATGACCCCTTGCATCACAACGCTCCATGACCAATTGCATCACAACGCTCCATGACTCCTATCATCACAATGCTCTATGGCCCTTGTCATCACAATGCTCAATGCCCACTGTCATCACAATGCTTCATGAGCACATTCATCACAATACTCTATGAGCCGTTTCATCACAATATTAAATGGCCCTTGTCATCACAATGTTCTACGGTGCTTGTCATCACAATGCTGCATGACCCCTGTCATCACAATGCTCCATGGCCCTTGCCATCACAATGCTCCATGAACGCTGTCATCACAATGCCCTATGACCAGTATCATCACAGTGCTCCTTGGCTGTTGTCATGAAAATGCTCCATAACCCCTGTCATCACAGTGAACCATGGCCCCTGTCATCACAATGCTCCCTGACCCATTTCATCACAATGCTCCATGACCATTTTCAGTACAGAGCTCCATGATTGCTATCATCACAATGATCCATGACCCCTTTCACCACAGTGTTCCAGTACCATTTTCATCACAATGATCTATGACCCCTATCACCACAATGCTCCATGACACGTATTTTCACTATGCTCTATGGCCCTTGTCCTCACAATGCTCCATGGCCACTGTCATCACAATGCTCCATGACCCGTTTCATCACAATGCTAAATTTCCCTTGTCATCACAATGCTCCATGGCGCTTGTCATCACAGTGCTGCATGACTCCTGTCATCACACTGCCCTATGACCCCTGTCATCACAAGGCTCCATGGCCCTTGTCATCACAATGCTCCATAACACCTGTCATCACAATCCTCCATGCCCTTGTCATGACAATGCTCCATGACCCCTGTCATCACAAGGCTCCGTGGCCCTTGACATCACAATTCTCCATGACACCTGACAACACAATGCTCCAGTACGCCTTTCATCACAATGCTCCAGGACCCCTGTCATCACAATGCACCATGATCCCTTTCATGACAGTAATCCATGACCCCTTTCATCACAATGCTCCAGTATGCCTTTCATCACAATACTCGATGCCCCCTGTCATCACAATGCCCCATGACCCCTCTCCGCAAAATATTCCATGCCCCCTGTAGTCACAATGCTCCATAACAGCTGTCATCACAATGCTCCATGACCCTTGTCATGACAATGCTCCATGGCATTTTTCATCGCAATGTTCCATGACCCCTTTCATCACAATTCTTCAAGACAACTTTCATCACAATGCTCCATGACCACTTTCCTCACAATGCTCCTTGACCTGGGTCATCGTAATGCTCCATGACTCCTTTCTTCACAATGCTCCATGGCCTCTGAAATCACAATGCTCCATAAGCCATGTCATCACAATGTGCCATGACCCCGTCAAAACAATGCTCCATAACCCCTTTCATCACAATGCTCCGTGACCCACGTCAACACAATTGTCCAGGAACCCTTTCATCACAATGCTCCTTGGCACGTGTCATCACAATGCTCCATGAACAGTATCATCAAATTGCACCATGATCCCTCTCATAACAATGCACTATGACACCTGTCATCACAATGCTCCAAGACAATTGTCATCACAATGCCACATGACTCCTGTCATCACAATACTCCCTGACCTTTGTCATCAAAATGCTCCATGATGCCTTTCATCACAATGCACCATTACCCGTTTCATCACAATTCTCCAGGCCCACTGTCACCACAATGCTCCATAACCCCTGACATCACAATGGCCAACGACACCTGTCATCACAATTCACCATGGATCTTGTCATCAAAAGGCTCCATGCTCGTGTCATCACAATGATCCAAGACCCGTGTCATCACAATGCTCCATGGCCGGTCTCATCACAGTGCTCCATGACCCCTGTCATCAAAATTCTCCATGAACTTTCATCACAGTGCTCCATGAACATATTCATCACAATGCTCCATGATCCCTTTCATCACAATGCTCTAGGACCAACATCATCACAATGCTTCATGATCGCTATCATCACAATGCTCCATGACCCCTTTCATAACGATGCTCCAATACCCCCTTTCATCACAATGCTCCATGGTTCCTGTCATCACAATGCACCAGGACCCATGTCATCACAATGCTCTATGACCCTTGTCATCACAATGTTCCATGGCCCTTGTCATCACAATGCTCCATGACCACATTCATCACAATGCTGCATGACCCGTTTCACCACAATGCTAAGTGGCCCTTGTAATCACAATGCTCCATGGTGCTTGTCATCACAATGTTCCATGCCCCATCATCACAATGCACCATGACCTCTGTCATCACAAGAATCCATGGTCTTTGACATCACAGTGCTCCATGACACCTGTCATCACAATGCTCGATGATTCGTTTCATCACAATGCTCCCTTACACCTGTCATCACAGTGCTCCATGACCACTTGCATCACAACGCTACATGACCAATTTCATCACAACGCTCCATGACTCCTATCATCACAATGCTCTATGGCCCTTGTCATCACAATGCTCAATGCCCACTGTCATCACAATGCTCCATGAGCATATTCATCACAATACTCTATGAGCCGTTTCATCACAATGCTACATGGCCCTTGTCATCACAATGTTCTACGGTGCTTGTCATCACAATGCTGCATGACCCCTGTCATCACAATGCTCCATGGCCCTTGCCATCACAATGCTCCATGAACGCTGTCATCACAATGCCCTATGACCAGTATCATCACAGTGCTCCTTGGCTGTTATCATGAAAATGCTCCATAACCCCTGTCATCACAGTGAACCATGGCCCCTGTCATCACAATGCTCCCTGACCCATTTCATCACAATGATCCATGACCACTTTCAATACAGAGCTCCATGATTGCTATCATCACAATGATCCATGACCCCTTTCACCACAGTGTTCCAGTACCATTTTCATCACAATGATCTACGACCCCTATCACCACAATGCTCCATGACACGTATTTTCACTATGCTCTATGGCCCTTGTCCTCACAATGCTCCATGGCCACTGTCATCACAATCCTCCATGCCCTTGTCATGACAATGCTCCATGACCCCTGTCATCACAAGGCTCCGTGGCCCTTGACATCACAATTCTCCCTGACACCTGACAACACAATGCTCCAGTACGCCTTTCATCACAATGCTCCAGGCCCCCTGTCATCACAATGCACCATGATCCCTTTCATGACAATAATCCATGACCCCTTTCATCACAATGCTCCAGTATGCCTTTCATCACAATACTCCATGCCCCCTGTCATCACAATGCCCCATGACCCCTCTCAGAAAAATATTCCATGCCCCTTGTAGTCACAATGCTCCATAACAGCTCTCATCACAATGCTCCATGACCCTTGTCATGACAATGCTCCATGGCATTTTTCATCACAATGTTCCATGCCCCCTTTCATCACAATGCTCCATGACCCCTTTCATCACAATGCTCCTTGGCACGTGTCATCACAATGCTCCATGAACAGCATCATCACAATGCACCATGATCCCTCTCATAACAATGCACTATGACACCTGTCATCACAATGCTCCAAGACAACTGTCATCACAATGCCACATGACTCCTGTCATCACAATACTCCCTGACTTTTGTCATCAAAATGCTCCATGACGCCTTTCATCACAATGCACCATTACCCCTTTCATCACAATTCTCCAGGCCCTCTGTCACCACAATGCTCCATAACCCCTGTCATCACAATGCACCATGATCCCTTTCATGACAGTAATCCATGACCCCTTTCATCACAATGCTCCAGTATGCCTTTCATCACAATACTCGATGCCCCCTGTCATCACAATGCCCCATGACCGCTCTCAGCAAAATATTCCATGCCCCTTGTAGTCAAAATGCTCAATAACAGCTCTCATCACAATGCTCCATGACCCTTGTCATGACAATGCTCCATGGCATTTTTCATCACAATGTTCCATGCCCCCTTTCATCACAATTCTTCAAGACAACTTTCATCACAATGCTCCATGACCACTTTCACCACAATGCTGCTTGGCCTGGGTCATCGCAATGCTCCATGACTCCTTTCATCACAATGCTCCATGGCCTCTGACATCACAATGCTCCATAAGCCATGTCATCACAATATGCCATGACCCCGTCAAAACAATGCTCCATAACCCCTTTCATCACAATGCTCCGTGACCCATGTCAACACAATTGTCCAGGACCCCTTTCATCACAATGCTCCTTGGCACGTGTCATCACAAAGCTCCATGAACAGTATCATCACAATGCACCATAATCCCTTTCATAACAATGCACTATGACACCTGTCATCACAATGCTCCAAGACAATTGTCATCACAATGCCACATGACACCTGTCATCACAATACTCCCTGACCTTTGTCATCACAATGCTCCAGGACGCCTTTCATCACAATGCACCATTACCCCTTTCATCACAATTCTCCAGGCCCTCTGGCACCACAATGCTCCATAACCCCTGACATCACAATGGCCAATGACACCTGTCATCACAATTCACCATGGATCTTGTCATCAAAAGGCTCCATGCTCGTGTCATCACAATGATCCAAGACCCGGGTCATCACAATGCTCCATAGCCGGTCTCATCACAGTGCTCCATGACCCATGTCATCAAAATTCTCCATGAACTTTCATCACAGTGCTCCATGAACACATTCATCACAATGCTCCATGATCCCTTTCATCACAATGCTCCTTGGCACGTGTCATCACAATGCTCCATGAACAGCATCATCACAATGCACCATGATCCCTCTCATAACAATGCACTATGACACCTGTCATCACAATGCTCCAAGACAACTGTCATCACAATGCCACATGACTCCTGTCATCACAATACTCCCTGACTTTTGTCATCAAAATGCTCCATGATGCCTTTCATCACAATGCACCATTACCCCTTTCATCACAATTCTCCAGGCCCTCTGTCACCACAATGCTCCATAACCCCTGTCATCACAATGCACCATGATCCCTTTCATGACAGTAATCCATGACCCCTTTCATCACAATGCTCCAGTATGCCTTTCATCACAATACTCGATGCCCCCTGTCATCACAATGCCCCATGACCCCTCTCAGCAAAATATTCCATGCCCCTTGTAGTCAAAATGCTCAATAACAGCTCTCATCACAATGCTCCATGACCCTTGTCATGACAATGCTCCATGGCATTTTTCATCACAATGTTCCATGCCCCCTTTCATCACAATTCTTCAAGACAACTTTCATCACAATGCTCCATGACCACTTTCACCACAATGCTGCTTGGCCTGGGTCATCGCAATGCTCCATGACTCCTTTCATCACAATGCTCCATGGCCTCTGACATCACAATGCTCCATAAGCCATGTCATCACAATATGCCATGACCCCGTCAAAACAATGCTCCATAACCCCTTTCATCACAATGCTCCGTGACCCATGTCAACACAATTGTCCAGGAACCCTTTCATCACAATGCTCCTTGGCACGTGTCATCACAAAGCTCCATGAACAGTATCATCACAATGCACCATGATCCCTTTCATAACAATGCACTATGACACCTGTCATCACAATGCTCCAAGACAATTGTCATCACAATGCCACATGACACCTGTCATCACAATACTCCCTGACCTTTGTCATCACAATGCTCCAGGACGCCTTTCATCACAATGCACCATTACCCCTTTCATCACAATTCTCCAGGCCCTCTGGCACCACAATGCTCCATAACCCCTGACATCACAATGGCCAATGACACCTGTCATCACAATTCACCATGGATCTTGTCATCAAAAGGCTCCATGCTCGTGTCATCACAATGATCCAAGACCCGGGTCATCACAATGCTCCATGGCCGGTCTCATCACAGTGCTCCATGACCCATGTCATCAAAATTCTCCATGAACTTTCATCACAGTGCTCCATGAACACATTCATCACAATGCTCCATGATCCCTTTCATCACAATGCTCTAGGACCAACATCATCACAATGCTCCATGATCGCTATCATCACAATGCTCCATGACCCCTTTCATAACGATGCTCCAATACCCACTTTCATCACAATGCTCCATGGTTCCTGTCATCACAATGCGCAGGATCCATGTCATCACAATGCTCTATGACCCTTGTCATCACAATGTTCCATGGCCCTTGTCATCACAATGCTCCATGACCACATTCATCACAATGATGCATGACCCGTTTCACCACAATGCTAAGTGGCCCTTGTCATCACAATGTTCTACGGTGCTTGTCATCACAATGCTGCATGACCCCTGTCATCACAATGCTCCATGGCCCTTGCCATCACAATGCTCCATGAACGCTGTCATCACAATGCCCTATGACCAGTATCATCACAGTGCTCCTTGGCTGTTGTCATGAAAATGCTCCATAACCCCTGTCATCACAGTGAACCATGGCCCCTGTCATCACAATGCTCCCTGACCCATTTCATCACAATGCTCCATGACCACTTTCAGTACAGAGCTCCATGACTGCTATCATCACAATGATCCATGACCCCTTTCACCACAGTGTTCCAGTACCATTTTCAGCACAATGATCTACGACCCCTATCACCACAATGCTCCATGACACGTATTTTCACTATGCTCTATGGCCCTTGTCCTCACAATGCTCCATGGCCACTGTCATCACAATGCTCCATGACACGTTTCATCACAATGCTAAATTTCCCTTGTCATCACAATGCTCCATGGCGCTTGTCATCACAGTGCTGCATGACTCCTGTCATCACACTGCCCTATGACCCCTGTCATCACAAGGCTCCATGGCCCTTGTCATCACAATGCTCCATAACACCTGTCATCACAATCCTCCATGCCCTTGTCATGACAATGCTCCATGACCCCTGTCATCACAAGGCTCCGTGGCCCTTGACATCACAATTCTCCATGACACCTGACAACACAATGCTCCAGTACGCCTTTCATCACAATGCTCCAGGACCCCTGTCATCACAATGCACCATGATCCCTTTCATGACAGTAATCCATGACCCCTTTCATCACAATGCTCCAGTATGCCTTTCATCACAATACTCGATGCCCCCTGTCATCACAATGCCCCATGACCCCTCTCCGCAAAATATTCCATGCCCCCTGTAGTCACAATGCTCCATAACAGCTGTCATCACAATGCTCCATGACCCTTGTCATGACAATGCTCCATGGCATTTTTCATCACAATGTTCCATGACCCCTTTCATCACAATTCTTCAAGACAACTTTCATCACAATGCTCCATGACCACTTTCCTCACAATGCTCCTTGGCCTGGGTCATCGCAATGCTCCATGACTCCTTTCATCACAATGCTCCATGGCCTCTGAAATCACAATGCTCCATAAGCCATGTCATCACAATGTGCCATGACCCCGTCAAAACAATGCTCCATAACCCCTTTCATCACAATGCTCCGTGACCCACGTCAACACAATTGTCCAGGACCCCTTTCATCACAATGCTCCTTGGCACGTGTCATCACAATGCTCCATGAACAGTATCATCACAATGCACCATGATCCCTTTCATAACAATGCACTATGACACCTGTCAGCACAATGCTCCAAGACAACTGTCATCACAATGCCACATGACTCCTGTCATCAAAATACTCCCTGACCTTTGTCATCACAATGCTCCATGACGCCTTTCATCACAATGCACCATTACCCCTTTCATCACAATTCTCCAGGCCCTCTGTCACCAAAATGCTCCATAACCCCTGACATCACAATGGCCAATGACACCTGTCATCACAATTCACCATGGATCTTGTCATCAAAAGGCTCCATGCTCGTGTCATCACAATGATCCAAGACCCGTGTCATCACAATGCTCCATGGCCGGTCTCATCACAGTGCTCCATGACCCCTGTCATCAAAATTCTCCATGAACTTTCATCACAGTGCTCCATGAACACATTCATCACAATGCTCCATGATCCCTTTCATCACAATGCTCTAGGACCAACATCATCACAATGCTCCATGATCGCTATCATCACAATGCTCCATGACCCCTTTCATAACGATGCTCCAATACCCCCTTTCATCACAATGCTCCATGGTTCCTGTCATCACAATGCGCCAGGACCCATGTCATCACAATGCTCTGTGACCCTTGTCATCACAATGTTCCATGGCCCTTGTCATCACAATGCTCCATGACCACATTCATCACAATGCTGCATGACCCGTTTCACCACAATGCTAAGTGGCCCTTGTCATCACAATGCTCCATGGTGCTTGTCATCACAATGCTCCATGCCCCCGTCATCACAATGCCCCATGACCCCTGTCATCACAAGAATCCATGGTCTTTGACATCACAGTGCTCCATGACACCTGTCATCACAATGCTCGATGTTTTGTTTCATCACAATGCTCCCTTACCCCTGTCAACACATTGCTCCATGACCCCTTGCATCACAACGCTCCATGACCAATTGCATCACAACGCTCCATGACTCCTATCATCACAATGCTCTATGGCCCTTGTCATCACAATGCTCAATGCCCACTGTCATCACAATGCTTCATGAGCACATTCATCACAATACTCTATGAGCCGTTTCATCACAATATTAAATGGCCCTTGTCATCACAATGTTCTACGGTGCTTGTCATCACAATGCTGCATGACCCCTGTCATCACAATGCTCCATGGCCCTTGCCATCACAATGCTCCATGAACGCTGTCATCACAATGCCCTATGACCAGTATCATCACAGTGCTCCTTGGCTGTTGTCATGAAAATGCTCCATAACCCCTGTCATCACAGTGAACCATGGCCCTTGTCATCACAATGCTCCCTGACCCATTTCATCACAATGCTCCATGACCACTTTCATTACACAGCTCCATGACCGCTATCATCACAATGATCCATGACCCCTTTCATCACAGTGTTCCAGTACCATTTTCATCACAATGATCCACGACCCCTATCACCACAATGCTCCATGACATGTATTTTCACTATGCTCTATGGCCCTTGCAATCACAATGCTCCATGGCCACTGTCATCACAATGCTCCATGACCCGTTTCATCACAATGCTAAATTTCCCTTGTCATCACAAGGCTCCATGGCGCTTGTCATCACAGTGCTGCATGACTCCTGTCATCACACTGCCCTATGACCCCTGTCATCACAAGGATCCATGGCCCTTGTCATCACAATGCTCCATAACACCTGTGATCAAATTCCTCCATGCCCTTGTCATGACAATGCTCCATGACCCCTGTCATCACAAGGCTCCGTGGCCCTTGACATCACAATTCTCCATGACACCTGACAACACAATGCTCCAGTACGCCTTTCATCACAATGCTCCAGGCCCCCTGTCATCACAATGCACCATGATCCCTTTCATGACAGTAATCCATGACCCCTTTCATCACAATGCTCCAGTATGCCTTTCATCACAATACTCGATGCCCCCTGTCATCACAATGCCCCATGACCCCTCTCAGCAAAATATTCCATGCCCCCTGTAGTCACAATGCTCCATAACAGCTGTCATCACAATGCTCCATGACCCTTGTCATGACAATGCTCCATGGCATTTTTCATCACAATGTTCCATGACCCCTTTCATCACAATTCTTCAAGACAACTTTCATCACAATGCTCCATGACCACTTTCCTCACAATGCTCCTTGGCCTGGGTCATCGCAATGCTCCATGACTCCTTTCATCACAATGCTCCATGGCCTCTGACATCACAATGCTCCATAAGCAATGTCATCACAATGTGCCATGACCCGGTCAAAACAATGCTCCATAACCCCTTTCATCACAATGCTCCGTGACCCACGTCAACACAATTGTCCAGGACCCCTTTCATCACAATGCTCCTTGGCACGTGTCATCACAAAGCTCCATGAACAGTATCATCACAATGCACCATGATCCCTTTCATAACAATGCACTATGACACCTGTCATCACAATGCTCCAAGACAATTGTCATCAGAATGCAACATGACACCTGTCATCACAATACTCCCTGACCTTTGTCATCACAATGCTCCATGACGCTTGTCATCACAGTGCTGCATGACTCCTGTCATCACACTGCCCTATGACCCGTGTCATCACAAGGCTCCATGGCCCTTGTCATCACAATGCTCCATAACACCTGTCATCACAATCCTCCATGCCCTTGTCATGACAATGCTCCATGACCCCTGTCATCACAAGGCTCCGTGGCCCTTGACATCACAATTCTCCATGACACCTGACAACACAATGCTCCAGTACGCCTTTCATCACAATGCTCCTGGCCCCCTGTCATCACAATGCACCATGATCCCTTTCATGACAGTAATCCATGACCCCTTTCATCACAATGCTCCAGTATGCCTTTCATCACAATACTCGATGCCCCCTGTCATCACAATGCCCCATGACCCCTCTCAGCAAAATATTCCATGCCCCCTGTAGTCACAATGCTCCATAACAGCTGTCATCACAATGCTCCATGACCCTTGTCATGACAATGCTCCATGGCATTTTTCATCACAATGTTCCATGACCCCTTTCCTCACAATTCTTCAAGACAACTTTCATCACAATGCTCCATGACCACTTTCCTCACAATGCTCCTTGGCCTGAGTCATCGCAATGCTCCATGACTCCTTTCATCACAATGCTCCATGGCCTCTGACATCACAATGCTCCATAAGCAATGTCATCACAATGTGCCATGACCCCGTCAAAACAATGCTCCATAACCCCTTTCATCACAATGCTCCGTGACCCACGTCAACACAATTGTCCAGGACCCCTTTCATCACAATGCTCCTTGGCACGTGTCATCACAAAGCTCCATGAACAGTATCATCACAATGCACCATGATCCCTTTCATAACAATGCACTATGACACCTGTCATCACAATGCTCCAAGACAATTGTCATCACAATGCCACATGACACCTGTCATCACAATACTCCCTGACCTTTGTCATCACAATGCTCCATGACGCCTTTCATCACAATTCTCCAGGCCCTCTGTCACCACAATGCTCCATAACCCCTGACATCACAATGGCCAACGACACCTGTCATCACAATTCACCATGGATCTTGTCATCAAAAGGCTCAATGCTCGTGTCATCACAATGATCCAAGACCCGGGTCATCACAATGCTCCATGGCCGGTCTCATCACAATGCTCCATGACCCCTGTCATCAAAATTCTCCATGAACTTTCATCACAGTGCTCCATGAACACATTCATCACAATGCTCCATGATCCCTTTCATCACAATGCTCTAGGACCAACATCATCACAATGCTCCATGATCGCTATCATCACAATGCTCCATGACCCCTTTCATAACGATGCTCCAATACCCCCTTTCATCACAATGCTCCATGGTTCCTGTCATCACAATGCACCAGGACCCATGTCATCACAATGCTCTATGACCCTTGTCATCACAATGTTCCATGGCCCTTGTCATCACAATGCTCCATGACCACATTCATCACAATGCAGCATGACCCGTTTCACCACAATGCTAAGTGGCCCTTGTCATCACAATGCTCCATGGTGCTTGTCATCACAATGTTCCATGCCCCCGTCCTCACAATGCGCCATGACCTCTGTCATCACAAGAATCCATGGTCTTTGACATCACAGTGCTCCATGACACCTGTCATCACAATGCTCGATGATTCGTTTCATCACAATGCTCCCTTACACCTGTCATCACAGTGCTCCATGACCCCTTGCATCACAGCGCTCCATGACCAATTTCATCACAACGCCCCATGACTCCTATCATCACAATGCTCTATGGCCCTTGTCATCACAATGCTCAATGCCCACTGTCATCACAATGCTCCATGAGCATATTCATCACAATACTCTATGAGCCGTTTCATCACAATGCTAAATGGCCCTTGTCATCACAATGTTCTACGGTGCTTGTCATCACAATGCTGCATGACCCCTGTCATCACAATGCTCCATGGCCCTTGCCATCACAATGCTCCATGAACGCTGTCATCACAATGCCCTATGACCAGTATCATCACAGTGCTCCTTGGCTGTTGTCATGAAAATGCTCCATAACCCCTGTCATCACAGTGAACCATGGCCCTTGTCATCACAATGCTCCCTGACCCATTTCATCACAATGCTCCATGACCACTTTCATTACAGAGCTCCATGATTGCTATCATCACAATGATCCATGACCCCTTTCACCACAGTGTTCCAGTACCATTTTCATCACAATGATCCACGACCCCTATCACCACATTGCTCCATGACACTTATTTTCACTATGCTCTATGGCCCTTGTCATCACAATGCTCCATGGCCACTGTCATCACAATGCTCCATGACCCGTTTCATCACAATGCTAAATTTCCCTCATCATCACAATGCTCCATGGTGCTTGTCATCACAGTGCTGCATGACCCCTGTCATCACAATGCTCCATGGCCCTTGCCATCACAATGCTCCATGAACGCTGTCATCACAATGCCCTATGACCAGTATCATCACAGTGCTCCTTGGCTGTTGTCATGAAAATGCTCCATAACCCCTGTCATCACAGTGAACCATGGCCCTTGTCATCACAATGCTCCCTGACCCATTTCATCACAATGCTCCATGACCACTTTCATTACAGAGCTCCATGATCGCTATCATCACAATGATCCATGACCCCTTTCATCACAGTGTTCCAGTACTATTTTCATCACAATGATCCACGACCCCTATCACCACAATGCTCCATGACACGTATTTTCACTATGCTCTATGGCCCTTGTCATCACAGTGCTCCATGGCCACTGTCATCACAATGCTCCATGACCCGTTTCATCACAATGCTAAATTTCCCTTGTCATCACAATGCTCCATGGCGCTTGTCATCACAGTGCTGCATGACTCCTGTCATCACACTGCCCTATGACCCCTGTCATCACAAGGCTCCATGGCCCTTGTCATCACAATGCTCCATAACACCTGTCATCACAATCCTCCATGCCCTTGTCATGACAATGCTCCATGACCCCTGTCATCACAAGGCTCCGTGGCCCTTGACATCACAATTCTCCATGACACCTGACAACACAATGCTCCAGTACGCCTTTCATCACAATGCCCCTGGCCCCCTGTCATCACAATGCACCATGATCCCTTTCATGACAGTAATCCATGACCCCTTTCATCACAATGCTCCAGTATGCCTTTCATCACAATACTCGATGCCCCCTGTCATCACAATGCCCCATGACCGCTCTCAGCAAAATGGCCCTTGTCATCACAATGCTCCATGGCCACTGTCATCACAATGCTCCATGACACGTTTCATCACAATGCTAAATTTCCCTCGTCATCACAATGCTCCATGGTGCTTGTCATCACAGTGCTGCATGACTCCTGTCATCACACTGCCCTATGACCCCTGTCTTCACAAGTCTCCATAGCCCTTGTCATCACAATGCTCCATAACACCTGTCATCACAATCCTCTATGCCCTTGTCATGACAATGCTCCATGACCCCTGTCATCACAAGGCTCCGTGGCCCTTGACATCACAATTCTCCATGACACATGACAACACAATGCTCCAGTACGCCTTTCATCACAATGCTCCTGGCCCCCTGTCATCACAATGCACCATGATCCCTTTCATGACAGTAATCCATGACCCCTTTCATCACAATGCTCCAGTATGCCTTTCATCACAATACTCGATGCCCCCTGTCATCACAATGCCCCATGACCGCTCTCAGCAAAATATTCCATGCCCCTTGTAGTCACAATGCTCCATAACAGCTGTCATCACAATGCTCCATGACCCTTGTCATGACAATGCTCCATGGCATTTTTCATCACAATGTTCCATGCCCCCTTTCATCACAATTCTTCAAGACAACTTTCATCACAATGCTCCATGACCACTTTCATCACAATGCTGCTTGGCCTGGGTCATCGCAATGCTCCATGACTCCTTTCATCACAATGCTCCATGGCCGCTGACATCACAATGCTCCATAAGCCATGTCATCACAATGTGCCATGACCCCATCAAAACAATGCTCCATAACCCCTTTCATCACAATGCTCCGTGACCCACGTCAACACAATTGTCCAGGACCCCTTTCATCACAATGCTCCTTGGCACGTGTAATCACAATGCTCCATGAAAAGTATCATCACAATCACCATGATCCCTCTCATAACAATGCACTATGACACCTGTCATCACAATGCTCCAAGACAACTGTCATCACAATGCCACATGACACCTGTCATCACAATACTCCCTAACCTTTGTCATCACAATGCTCCATGAAGCCTTTCATCACAATGCACCATTACCCCTTTCAGCACAATTCTCCAGGCCCTCTGTCACCACAATGCTCCATAACCCCTGACATCACAATGGCCAACGACACCTGTCATCACAATTCACCATGGATCTTCTCATCAAAAGGCTCCATGCTCGTGTCATCACAATGATCCAAGACCCGTGTCATCACAATGCTCCATGGCCGGTCTCATCACAGTGCTCCATGACCCCTGTCATCAAAATTCTCCATGAAATTTCATCACAGTGCTCCATGAACACATTCATCACAATGCTCCATGATCCCTTTCATCACAATGCTCTAGGACCAACATCATCCCAATGCTCCATGATCGCTATCATCACAATGCTCCATGACCCCTTTCATAACGATGCTCCAATACCCCCTTTCATCACAATGCTCCATGGTTCCTGTCATCACAATGCGCCAGGACCCATGTCATCACAATGCTCTATGACCCTTGTCATCACAATGTTCCATGGCCCTTGCCATCACAATGCTCCATGACCACATTCATCACAATGCTGCATGACCCGTTTCACCACAAAGCTAAGTGGCCCTTGTCATCACAATGCTCCATGGTGCTTGTCATCACAATGCTCCATGCCCCCGTCATCACAATGCCCCATGACCCCTGTCATCACAAGAATCCATGGTCTTTGACATCACAGTGCTCCATGACACCTGTCATCACAATGCTCGATGATTCGTTTCATCACAATGCTCCCTTACACCTGTCATCACAGTGCTCCATGACCCCTTGCATCACAACGCTCCATGACCAATTTCATCACAACGCCCCATGACTCCTATCATCACAATGCTCTATGGCCCTTGTCATCACAATGCTCAATGCCCACTGTCATCACAATGCTCCATGAGCATATTCATCACAATACTCTATGAGCCGTTTCATCACAATGCTAAATGGCCCTTGTCATCACAATGTTCTACGGTGCTTGTCATCACAATGCTGCATGACCCCTGTCATCACAATGCTCCATGGCCCTTGCCATCACAATGCTCCATGAACGCTGTCATCACAATGCCCTATGACCAGTATCATCACAGTGCTCCTTGGCTGTTGTCATGAAAATGCTCCATAACCCCTGTCATCACAGTGAACCATGGCCCTTGTCATCACAATGCTCCCTGACCCATTTCATCACAATGCTCCATGACCACTTTCATTACAGAGCTCCATGATTGCTATCATCACAATGATCCATGACCCCTTTCACCACAGTGTTCCAGTACCATTTTCATCACAATGATCCACGACCCCTATCACCACATTGCTCCATGACACTTATTTTCACTATGCTCTATGGCCCTTGTCATCACAATGCTCCATGGCCACTGTCATCACAATGCTCCATGACCCGTTTCATCACAATGCTAAATTTCCCTCATCATCACAATGCTCCATGGTGCTTGTCATCACAGTGCTGCATGACCCCTGTCATCACAATGCTCCATGGCCCTTGCCATCACAATGCTCCATGAACGCTGTCATCACAATGCCCTATGACCAGTATCATCACAGTGCTCCTTGGCTGTTGTCATGAAAATGCTCCATAACCCCTGTCATCACAGTGAACCATGGCCCTTGTCATCACAATGCTCCCTGACCCATTTCATCACAATGCTCCATGACCACTTTCATTACAGAGCTCCAGAACCGCTATCATCACAATGATCCATGACCCCTTTCATCACAGTGTTCCAGTACCATTTTCATCACAATGATCCACGACCCCTATCACCACAATGCTCCATGACACGTATTTTCACTATGCTCTATGGCCCTTGTCATCACAATGCTCCATGGCCACTGTCATCACAATGCTCCATGACCCGTTTCATCACAATGCTAAATTTCCCTTGTCATCACAATGCTCCATGGCGCTTGTCATCACAGTGCTGCATGACTCCTGTCATCACACTGCCCTATGACCCGTGTCATCACAAGGCTCCATGGCCCTTGTCATCACAATGCTCCATAACACCTGTCATCACAATACTCCATGCCATTGTCATGACAATGCTCCATGACCCCTGTCATCACAAGGCTCCGTGGCCCTTGACATCACAATTCTCCATGACACCTGACAACACAATGCTCCAGTACGCCTTTCATCACAATGCTCCTGGCCCCCTGTCATCACAATGCACCATGATCCCTTTCATGACAGTAATCCATGACCCCTTTCATCACAATGCTCCAGTATGACTTTCATCACAATACTCGATGCCCCCTGTCATCACAATGCCCCATGACCCCTCTCAGCAAAATATTCCATGCCCCCTGTAGTCACAATGCTCCATAACAGCTGTCATCACAATGCTCCATGACCCTTGTCATGACAATGCTCCATGGCATTTTTCATCACAATGTTCCATGACCCCTTTCATCACAAGTCTTCAAAACAACTTTCATCACAATGCTCCATGACCACTTTCCTCACAATGCTCCTTGGCCTGAGTCATCGCAATGCTCCATGACTCCTTTCATCACAATGCTCCATGGCCTCTGACATCACAATGCTCCATAAGCAATGTCATCACAATGTGCCATGACCCCGTCAAAACAATGCTCCATAACCCCTTTCATCACAATGCTCCGTGACCCACGTCAACACAATTGTCCAGGACCCCTTTCATCACAATGCTCCTTGGCACGTGTCATCACAAAGCTCCATGAACAGTATCATCACAATGCACCATGATCCCTTTCATAACAATGCACTATGACACCTGTCATCACAATGCTGCAAGACAATTGTCATCACAATGCCACATGACACCTGTCATCACAATACTCCCTGACCTTTGTCATCACAATGCTCCATGACGCCTTTCATCACAATTCTCCAGGCCCTCTGTCACCACAATGCTCCATAACCCCTGACATCACAATGGCCAACGACACCTGTCATCACAATTCACCATGGATCTTGTCATCAAAAGGCTCCATGCTCGTGTCATCACAATGATCCAAGACCCGGGTCATCACAATGCTCCATGGCCGGTCTCATCACAATGCTCCATGACCCCTGTCATCAAAATTCTCCATGAACTTTCATCACAGTGCTCCATGAACACATTCATCACAATGCTCCATGATCCCTTTCATCACAATGCTCTAGGACCAACATCATCACAATGCTCCATGATCGCTATCATCACAATGCTCCATGACCCCTTTCATAACGATGCTCCAATACCCCCTTTCATCACAATGCTCCATGGTTCCTGTCATCACAATGCACCAGGACCCATGTCATCACAATGCTCTATGACCTTTGTCATCACAATGTTCCATGGCCCTTGTCATCACAATGCTCCATGACCACATTCATCACAATGCAGCATGACCCGTTTGACCACAATGCTAAGTGGCCCTTGTCATCACAATGCTCCATGGTGCTTGTCATCACAATGTTCCATGCCCCCGTCCTCACAATGCGCCATGACCTCTGTCATCACAAGAATCCATGGTCTTTGACATCACAGTGCTCCATGACACCTGTCATCACAATGCTCGATGATTCGTTTCATCACAATGCTCCCTTACACCTGTCATCACAGTGCTCCATGACCCCTTGCATCACAGCGCTCCATGACCAATTTCATCACAACGCCCCATGACTCCTATCATCACAATGCTCTATGGCCCTTGTCATCACAATGCTCAATGCCCACTGTCATCACAATGCTCCATGAGCATATTCATCACAATACTCTATGAGCCGTTTCATCACAATGCTAAATGGCCCTTGTCATCACAATGTTCTACGGTGCTTGTCATCACAATGCTGCATGACCCCTGTCATCACAATGCTCCATGGCCCTTGCCATCACAATGCTCCATGAACGCTGTCATCACAATGCCCTATGACCAGTATCATCACAGTGCTCCTTGGCTGTTGTCATGAAAATGCTCCATAACCCCTGTCATCACAGTGAACCATGGCCCTTGTCATCACAATGCTCCCTGACCCATTTCATCACAATGCTCCATGACCACTTTCATTACAGAGCTCCATGATTGCTATCATCACAATGATCCATGACCCCTTTCACCACAGTGTTCCAGTACCATTTTCATCACAATGATCCACGACCCCTATCACCACATTGCTCCATGACACTTATTTTCACTATGCTCTATGGCCCTTGTCATCACAATGCTCCATGGCCACTGTCATCACAATGCTCCATGACCCGTTTCATCACAATGCTAAATTTCCCTCATCATCACAATGCTCCATGGTGCTTGTCATCACAGTGCTGCATGACCCCTGTCATCACAATGCTCCATGGCCCTTGCCATCACAATGCTCCATGAACGCTGTCATCACAATGCCCTATGACCAGTATCATCACAGTGCTCCTTGGCTGTTGTCATGAAAATGCTCCATAACCCCTGTCATCACAGTGAACCATGGCCCTTGTCATCACAATGCTCCCTGACCCATTTCATCACAATGCTCCATGACCACTTTCATTACAGAGCTCCATGATCGCTATCATCACAATGATCCATGACCCCTTTCATCACAGTGTTCCAGTACTATTTTCATCACAATGATCCACGACCCCTATCACCACAATGCTCCATGACACGTATTTTCACTATGCTCTATGGCCCTTGTCATCACAGTGCTCCATGGCCACTGTCATCACAATGCTCCATGACCCGTTTCATCACAATGCTAAATTTCCCTTGTCATCACAATGCTCCATGGCGCTTGTCATCACAGTGCTGCATGACTCCTGTCATCACACTGCCCTATGACCCCTGTCATCACAAGGCTCCATGGCCCTTGTCATCACAATGCTCCATAACACCTGTCATCACAATCCTCCATGCCCTTGTCATGACAATGCTCCATGACCCCTGTCATCACAAGGCTCCGTGGCCCTTGACATCACAATTCTCCATGACACCTGACAACACAATGCTCCAGTACGCCTTTCATCACAATGCCCCTGGCCCCCTGTCATCACAATGCACCATGATCCCTTTCATGACAGTAATCCATGACCCCTTTCATCACAATGCTCCAGTATGCCTTTCATCACAATACTCGATGCCCCCTGTCATCACAATGCCCCATGACCGCTCTCAGCAAAATGGCCCTTGTCATCACAATGCTCCATGGCCACTGTCATCACAATGCTCCATGACACGTTTCATCACAATGCTAAATTTCCCTCGTCATCACAATGCTCCATGGTGCTTGTCATCACAGTGCTGCATGACTCCTGTCATCACACTGCCCTATGACCCCTGTCTTCACAAGTCTCCATAGCCCTTGTCATCACAATGCTCCATAACACCTGTCATCACAATCCTCTATGCCCTTGTCATGACAATGCTCCATGACCCCTGTCATCACAAGGCTCCGTGGCCCTTGACATCACAATTCTCCATGACACATGACAACACAATGCTCCAGTACGCCTTTCATCACAATGCTCCTGGCCCCCTGTCATCACAATGCACCATGATCCCTTTCATGACAGTAATCCATGACCCCTTTCATCACAATGCTCCAGTATGCCTTTCATCACAATACTCGATGCCCCCTGTCATCACAATGCCCCATGACCGCTCTCAGCAAAATATTCCATGCCCCTTGTAGTCACAATGCTCCATAACAGCTGTCATCACAATGCTCCATGACCCTTGTCATGACAATGCTCCATGGCATTTTTCATCACAATGTTCCATGCCCCCTTTCATCACAATTCTTCAAGACAACTTTCATCACAATGCTCCATGACCACTTTCATCACAATGCTGCTTGGCCTGGGTCATCGCAATGCTCCATGACTCCTTTCATCACAATGCTCCATGGCCTCTGACATCACAATGCTCCATAAGCCATGTCATCACAATGTGCCATGACCCCATCAAAACAATGCTCCATAACCCCTTTCATCACAATGCTCCGTGACCCACGTCAACACAATTGTCCAGGACCCCTTTCATCACAATGCTCCTTGGCACGTGTAATCACAATGCTCCATGAAAAGTATCATCACAATCACCATGATCCCTCTCATAACAATGCACTATGACACCTGTCATCACAATGCTCCAAGACAACTGTCATCACAATGCCACATGACACCTGTCATCACAATACTCCCTAACCTTTGTCATCACAATGCTCCATGAAGCCTTTCATCACAATGCACCATTACCCCTTTCAGCACAATTCTCCAGGCCCTCTGTCACCACAATGCTCCATAACCCCTGACATCACAATGGCCAACGACTCCTGTCATCACAATTCACCATGGATCTTCTCATCAAAAGGCTCCATGCTCGTGTCATCACAATGATCCAAGACCCGTGTCATCACAATGCTCCATGGCCGGTCTCATCACAGTGCTCCATGACCCCTGTCATCAAAATTCTCCATGAAATTTCATCACAGTGCTCCATGAACACATTCATCACAATGCTCCATGATCCCTTTCATCACAATGCTCTAGGACCAACATCATCCCAATGCTCCATGATCGCTATCATCACAATGCTCCATGACCCCTTTCATAACGATGCTCCAATACCCCCTTTCATCACAATGCTCCATGGTTCCTGTCATCACAATGCGCCAGGACCCATGTCATCACAATGCTCTATGACCCTTGTCATCACAATGTTCCATGGCCCTTGTCATCACAATGCTCCATGACCACATTCATCACAATGCTGCATGACCCGTTTCACCACAAAGCTAAGTGGCCCTTGTCATCACAATGCTCCATGGTGCTTGTCATCACAATGCTCCATGCCCCCGTCATCACAATGCCCCATGACCCCTGTCATCACAAGAATCCATGGTCTTTGACATCACAGTGCTCCATGACACCTGTCATCACAATGCTCGATGATTCGTTTCATCACAATGCTCCCTTACACCTGTCATCACAGTGCTCCATGACCCCTTGCATCACAACGCTCCATGACCAATTTCATCACAACGCCCCATGACTCCTATCATCACAATGCTCTATGGCCCTTGTCATCACAATGCTCAATGCCCACTGTCATCACAATGCTCCATGAGCATATTCATCACAATACTCTATGAGCCGTTTCATCACAATGCTAAATGGCCCTTGTCATCACAATGTTCTACGGTGCTTGTCATCACAATGCTGCATGACCCCTGTCATCACAATGCTCCATGGCCCTTGCCATCACAATGCTCCATGAACGCTGTCATCACAATGCCCTATGACCAGTATCATCACAGTGCTCCTTGGCTGTTGTCATGAAAATGCTCCATAACCCCTGTCATCACAGTGAACCATGGCCCTTGTCATCACAATGCTCCCTGACCCATTTCATCACAATGCTCCATGACCACTTTCATTACAGAGCTCCATGATTGCTATCATCACAATGATCCATGACCCCTTTCACCACAGTGTTCCAGTACCATTTTCATCACAATGATCCACGACCCCTATCACCACATTGCTCCATGACACTTATTTTCACTATGCTCTATGGCCCTTGTCATCACAATGCTCCATGGCCACTGTCATCACAATGCTCCATGACCCGTTTCATCACAATGCTAAATTTCCCTCATCATCACAATGCTCCATGGTGCTTGTCATCACAGTGCTGCATGACCCCTGTCATCACAATGCTCCATGGCCCTTGCCATCACAATGCTCCATGAACGCTGTCATCACAATGCCCTATGACCAGTATCATCACAGTGCTCCTTGGCTGTTGTCATGAAAATGCTCCATAACCCCTGTCATCACAGTGAACCATGGCCCTTGTCATCACAATGCTCCCTGACCCATTTCATCACAATGCTCCATGACCACTTTCATTACAGAGCTCCAGAACCGCTATCATCACAATGATCCATGACCCCTTTCATCACAGTGTTCCAGTACCATTTTCATCACAATGATCCACGACCCCTATCACCACAATGCTCCATGACACGTATTTTCACTATGCTCTATGGCCCTTGTCATCACAATGCTCCATGGCCACCGTCATCACAATGCTCCATGACCCGTTTCATCACAATGCTAAATTTCCCTTGTCATCACAATGCTCCATGGTGCTTGTCATCACAGTGCTGCATGACTCCTGTCATCACACTGCCCTATGACCCGTGTCATCACAAGGCTCCATGGCCCTTGTCATCACAATGCTCCATAACACCTGTCATCACAATACTCCATGCCATTGTCATGACAATGCTCCATGACCCCTGTCATCACAAGGCTCCGTGGCCCTTGACATCACAATTCTCCATGACACCTGACAACACAATGCTCCAGTACGCCTTTCATCACAATGCTCCTGGCCCCCTGTCATCACAATGCACCATGATCCCTTTCATGACAGTAATCCATGACCCCTTTCATCACAATGCTCCAGTATGCCTTTCATCACAATACTCGATGCCCCCTGTCATCACAATGCCCCATGACCCCTCTCAGCAAAATATTCCATGCCCCCTGTAGTCACAATGCTCCATAACAGCTGTCATCACAATGCTCCATGACCCTTGTCATGACAATGCTCCATGGCATTTTTCATCACAATGTTCCATGACCCCTTTCCTCACAATTCTTCAAGACAACTTTCATCACAATGCTCCATGACCACTTTCCTCACAATGCTCCTTGGCCTGAGTCATCGCAATGCTCCATGACTCCTTTCATCACAATGCTCCATGGCCTCTGACATCACAATGCTCCATAAGCAATGTCATCACAATGTGCCATGACCCCGTCAAAACAATGCTCCATAACCCCTTTCATCACAATGCTCCGTGACCCACGTCAACACAATTGTCCAGGACCCCTTTCATCACAATGCTCCTTGGCACGTGTCATCACAAAGCTCCATGAACAGTATCATCACAATGCACCATGATCCCTTTCATAACAATGCACTATGACACCTGTCATCACAATGCTCCAAGACAATTGTCATCACAATGCCACATGACACCTGTCATCACAATACTCCCTGACCTTTGTCATCACAATGCTCCATGACGCCTTTCATCACAATTCTCCAGGCCCTCTGTCACCACAATGCTCCATAACCCCTGACATCACAATGGCCAACGACACCTGTCATCACAATTCACCATGGATCTTGTCATCAAAAGGCTCAATGCTCGTGTCATCACAATGATCCAAGACCCGGGTCATCACAATGCTCCATGGCCGGTCTCATCACAATGCTCCATGACCCCTGTCATCAAAATTCTCCATGAACTTTCATCACAGTGCTCCATGAACACATTCATCACAATGCTCCATGATCCCTTTCATCACAATGCTCTAGGACCAACATCATCACAATGCTCCATGATCGCTATCATCACAATGCTCCATGACCCCTTTCATAACGATGCTCCAATACCCCCTTTCATCACAATGCTCCATGGTTCCTGTCATCACAATGCACCAGGACCCATGTCATCACAATGCTCTATGACCCTTGTCATCACAATGTTCCATGGCCCTTGTCATCACAATGCTCCATGACCACATTCATCACAATGCAGCATGACCCGTTTCACCACAATGCTAAGTGGCCCTTGTCATCACAATGCTCCATGGTGCTTGTCATCACAATGTTCCATGCCCCCGTCCTCACAATGCGCCATGACCTCTGTCATCACAAGAATCCATGGTCTTTGACATCACAGTGCTCCATGACACCTGTCATCACAATGCTCGATGATTCGTTTCATCACAATGCTCCCTTACACCTGTCATCACAGTGCTCCATGACCCCTTGCATCACAGCGCTCCATGACCAATTTCATCACAACGCCCCATGACTCCTATCATCACAATGCTCTATGGCCCTTGTCATCACAATGCTCAATGCCCACTGTCATCACAATGCTCCATGAGCATATTCATCACAATACTCTATGAGCCGTTTCATCACAATGCTAAATGGCCCTTGTCATCACAATGTTCTACGGTGCTTGTCATCACAATGCTGCATGACCCCTGTCATCACAATGCTCCATGGCCCTTGCCATCACAATGCTCCATGAACGCTGTCATCACAATGCCCTATGACCAGTATCATCACAGTGCTCCTTGGCTGTTGTCATGAAAATGCTCCATAACCCCTGTCATCACAGTGAACCATGGCCCTTGTCATCACAATGCTCCCTGACCCATTTCATCACAATGCTCCATGACCACTTTCATTACAGAGCTCCATGATTGCTATCATCACAATGATCCATGACCCCTTTCACCACAGTGTTCCAGTACCATTTTCATCACAATGATCCACGACCCCTATCACCACATTGCTCCATGACACTTATTATCACTATGCTCTATGGCCCTTGTCATCACAATGCTCCATGGCCACTGTCATCACAATGCTCCATGACCCGTTTCATCACAATGCTAAATTTCCCTCATCATCACAATGCTCCATGGTGCTTGTCATCACAGTGCTGCATGACCCCTGTCATCACAATGCTCCATGGCCCTTGCCATCACAATGCTCCATGAACGCTGTCATCACAATGCCCTATGACCAGTATCATCACAGTGCTCCTTGGCTGTTGTCATGAAAATGCTCCATAACCCCTGTCATCACAGTGAACCATGGCCCTTGTCATCACAATGCTCCCTGACCCATTTCATCACAATGCTCCATGACCACTTTCATTACAGAGCTCCATGATCGCTATCATCACAATGATCCATGACCCCTTTCATCACAGTGTTCCAGTACTATTTTCATCACAATGATCCACGACCCCTATCACCACAATGCTCCATGACACGTATTTTCACTATGCTCTATGGCCCTTGTCATCACAGTGCTCCATGGCCACTGTCATCACAATGCTCCATGACCCGTTTCATCACAATGCTAAATTTCCCTTGTCATCACAATGCTCCATGGCGCTTGTCATCACAGTGCTGCATGACTCCTGTCATCACACTGCCCTATGACCCCTGTCATCACAAGGCTCCATGGCCCTTGTCATCACAATGCTCCATAACACCTGTCATCACAATCCTCCATGCCCTTGTCATGACAATGCTCCATGACCCCTGTCATCACAAGGCTCCGTGGCCCTTGACATCACAATTCTCCATGACACCTGACAACACAATGCTCCAGTACGCCTTTCATCACAATGCCCCTGGCCCCCTGTCATCACAATGCACCATGATCCCTTTCATGACAGTAATCCATGACCCCTTTCATCACAATGCTCCAGTATGCCTTTCATCACAATACTCGATGCCCCCTGTCATCACAATGCCCCATGACCGCTCTCAGCAAAATGGCCCTTGTCATCACAATGCTCCATGGCCACTGTCATCACAATGCTCCATGACACGTTTCATCACAATGCTAAATTTCCCTCGTCATCACAATGCTCCATGGTGCTTGTCATCACAGTGCTGCATGACTCCTGTCATCACACTGCCCTATGACCCCTGTCTTCACAAGTCTCCATAGCCCTTGTCATCACAATGCTCCATAACACCTGTCATCACAATCCTCTATGCCCTTGTCATGACAATGCTCCATGACCCCTGTCATCACAAGGCTCCGTGGCCCTTGACATCACAATTCTCCATGACACATGACAACACAATGCTCCAGTACGCCTTTCATCACAATGCTCCTGGCCCCCTGTCATCACAATGCACCATGATCCCTTTCATGACAGTAATCCATGACCCCTTTCATCACAATGCTCCAGTATGCCTTTCATCACAATACTCGATGCCCCCTGTCATCACAATGCCCCATGACCGCTCTCAGCAAAATATTCCATGCCCCTTGTAGTCACAATGCTCCATAACAGCTGTCATCACAATGCTCCATGACCCTTGTCATGACAATGCTCCATGGCATTTTTCATCACAATGTTCCATGCCCCCTTTCATCACAATTCTTCAAGACAACTTTCATCACAATGCTCCATGACCACTTTCATCACAATGCTGCTTGGCCTGGGTCATCGCAATGCTCCATGACTCCTTTCATCACAATGCTCCATGGCCTCTGACATCACAATGCTCCATAAGCCATGTCATCACAATGTGCCATGACCCCATCAAAACAATGCTCCATAACCCCTTTCATCACAATGCTCCGTGACCCACGTCAACACAATTGTCCAGGACCCCTTTCATCACAATGCTCCTTGGCACGTGTAATCACAATGCTCCATGAAAAGTATCATCACAATCACCATGATCCCTCTCATAACAATGCACTATGACACCTGTCATCACAATGCTCCAAGACAACTGTCATCACAATGCCACATGACACCTGTCATCACAATACTCCCTAACCTTTGTCATCACAATGCTCCATGAAGCCTTTCATCACAATGCACCATTACCCCTTTCAGCACAATTCTCCAGGCCCTCTGTCACCACAATGCTCCATAACCCCTGACATCACAATGGCCAACGACACCTGTCATCACAATTCACCATGGATCTTCTCATCAAAAGGCTCCATGCTCGTGTCATCACAATGATCCAAGACCCGTGTCATCACAATGCTCCATGGCCGGTCTCATCACAGTGCTCCATGACCCCTGTCATCAAAATTCTCCATGAAATTTCATCACAGTGCTCCATGAACACATTCATCACAATGCTCCATGATCCCTTTCATCACAATGCTCTAGGACCAACATCATCCCAATGCTCCATGATCGCTATCATCACAATGCTCCATGACCCCTTTCATAACGATGCTCCAATACCCCCTTTCATCACAATGCTCCATGGTTCCTGTCATCACAATGCGCCAGGACCCATGTCATCACAATGCTCTATGACCCTTGTCATCACAATGTTCCATGGCCCTTGTCATCACAATGCTCCATGACCACATTCATCACAATGCTGCATGACCCGTTTCACCACAAAGCTAAGTGGCCCTTGTCATCACAATGCTCCATGGTGCTTGTCATCACAATGCTCCATGCCCCCGTCATCACAATGCCCCATGACCCCTGTCATCACAAGAATCCATGGTCTTTGACATCACAGTGCTCCATGACACCTGTCATCACAATGCTCGATGATTCGTTTCATCACAATGCTCCCTTACACCTGTCATCACAGTGCTCCATGACCCCTTGCATCACAACGCTCCATGACCAATTTCATCACAACGCCCCATGACTCCTATCATCACAATGCTCTATGGCCCTTGTCATCACAATGCTCAATGCCCACTGTCATCACAATGCTCCATGAGCATATTCATCACAATACTCTATGAGCCGTTTCATCACAATGCTAAATGGCCCTTGTCATCACAATGTTCTACGGTGCTTGTCATCACAATGCTGCATGACCCCTGTCATCACAATGCTCCATGGCCCTTGCCATCACAATGCTCCATGAACGCTGTCATCACAATGCCCTATGACCAGTATCATCACAGTGCTCCTTGGCTGTTGTCATGAAAATGCTCCATAACCCCTGTCATCACAGTGAACCATGGCCCTTGTCATCACAATGCTCCCTGACCCATTTCATCACAATGCTCCATGACCACTTTCATTACAGAGCTCCATGATTGCTATCATCACAATGATCCATGACCCCTTTCACCACAGTGTTCCAGTACCATTTTCATCACAATGATCCACGACCCCTATCACCACATTGCTCCATGACACTTATTTTCACTATGCTCTATGGCCCTTGTCATCACAATGCTCCATGGCCACTGTCATCACAATGCTCCATGACCCGTTTCATCACAATGCTAAATTTCCCTCATCATCACAATGCTCCATGGTGCTTGTCATCACAGTGCTGCATGACCCCTGTCATCACAATGCTCCATGGCCCTTGCCATCACAATGCTCCATGAACGCTGTCATCACAATGCCCTATGACCAGTATCATCACAGTGCTCCTTGGCTGTTGTCATGAAAATGCTCCATAACCCCTGTCATCACAGTGAACCATGGCCCTTGTCATCACAATGCTCCCTGACCCATTTCATCACAATGCTCCATGACCACTTTCATTACAGAGCTCCAGAACCGCTATCATCACAATGATCCATGACCCCTTTCATCACAGTGTTCCAGTACCATTTTCATCACAATGATCCACGACCCCTATCACCACAATGCTCCATGACACGTATTTTCACTATGCTCTATGGCCCTTGTCATCACAATGCTCCATGGCCACCGTCATCACAATGCTCCATGACCCGTTTCATCACAATGCTAAATTTCCCTTGTCATCACAATGCTCCATGGCGCTTGTCATCACAGTGCTGCATGACTCCTGTCATCACACTGCCCTATGACCCGTGTCATCACAAGGCTCCATGGCCCTTGTCATCACAATGCTCCATAACACCTGTCATCACAATACTCCATGCCATTGTCATGACAATGCTCCATGACCCCTGTCATCACAAGGCTCCGTGGCCCTTGACATCACAATTCTCCATGACACCTGACAACACAATGCTCCAGTACGCCTTTCATCACAATGCTCCTGGCCCCCTGTCATCACAATGCACCATGATCCCTTTCATGACAGTAATCCATGACCCCTTTCATCACAATGCTCCAGTATGCCTTTCATCACAATACTCGATGCCCCCTGTCATCACAATGCCCCATGACCCCTCTCAGCAAAATATTCCATGCCCCCTGTAGTCACAATGCTCCATAACAGCTGTCATCACAATGCTCCATGACCCTTGTCATGACAATGCTCCATGGCATTTTTCATCACAATGTTCCATGACCCCTTTCCTCACAATTCTTCAAGACAACTTTCATCACAATGCTCCATGACCACTTTCCTCACAATGCTCCTTGGCCTGAGTCATCGCAATGCTCCATGACTCCTTTCATCACAATGCTCCATGGCCTCTGACATCACAATGCTCCATAAGCAATGTCATCACAATGTGCCATGACCCCGTCAAAACAATGCTCCATAACCCCTTTCATCACAATGCTCCGTGACCCACGTCAACACAATTGTCCAGGACCCCTTTCATCACAATGCTCCTTGGCACGTGTCATCACAAAGCTCCATGAACAGTATCATCACAATGCACCATGATCCCTTTCATAACAATGCACTATGACACCTGTCATCACAATGCTCCAAGACAATTGTCATCACAATGCCACATGACACCTGTCATCACAATACTCCCTGACCTTTGTCATCACAATGCTCCATGACGCCTTTCATCACAATTCTCCAGGCCCTCTGTCACCACAATGCTCCATAACCCCTGACATCACAATGGCCAACGACACCTGTCATCACAATTCACCATGGATCTTGTCATCAAAAGGCTCAATGCTCGTGTCATCACAATGATCCAAGACCCGGGTCATCACAATGCTCCATGGCCGGTCTCATCACAATGCTCCATGACCCCTGTCATCAAAATTCTCCATGAACTTTCATCACAGTGCTCCATGAACACATTCATCACAATGCTCCATGATCCCTTTCATCACAATGCTCTAGGACCAACATCATCACAATGCTCCATGATCGCTATCATCACAATGCTCCATGACCCCTTTCATAACGATGCTCCAATACCCCCTTTCATCACAATGCTCCATGGTTCCTGTCATCACAATGCACCAGGACCCATGTCATCACAATGCTCTATGACCCTTGTCATCACAATGTTCCATGGCCCTTGTCATCACAATGCTCCATGACCACATTCATCACAATGCAGCATGACCCGTTTCACCACAATGCTAAGTGGCCCTTGTCATCACAATGCTCCATGGTGCTTGTCATCACAATGTTCCATGCCCCCGTCCTCACAATGCGCCATGACCTCTGTCATCACAAGAATCCATGGTCTTTGACATCACAGTGCTCCATGACACCTGTCATCACAATGCTCGATGATTCGTTTCATCACAATGCTCCCTTACACCTGTCATCACAGTGCTCCATGACCCCTTGCATCACAGCGCTCCATGACCAATTTCATCACAACGCCCCATGACTCCTATCATCACAATGCTCTATGGCCCTTGTCATCACAATGCTCAATGCCCACTGTCATCACAATGCTCCATGAGCATATTCATCACAATACTCTATGAGCCGTTTCATCACAATGCTAAATGGCCCTTGTCATCACAATGTTCTACGGTGCTTGTCATCACAATGCTGCATGACCCCTGTCATCACAATGCTCCATGGCCCTTGCCATCACAATGCTCCATGAACGCTGTCATCACAATGCCCTATGACCAGTATCATCACAGTGCTCCTTGGCTGTTGTCATGAAAATGCTCCATAACCCCTGTCATCACAGTGAACCATGGCCCTTGTCATCACAATGCTCCCTGACCCATTTCATCACAATGCTCCATGACCACTTTCATTACAGAGCTCCATGATTGCTATCATCACAATGATCCATGACCCCTTTCACCACAGTGTTCCAGTACCATTTTCATCACAATGATCCACGACCCCTATCACCACATTGCTCCATGACACTTATTTTCACTATGCTCTATGGCCCTTGTCATCACAATGCTCCATGGCAACTGTCATCACAATGCTCCATGGCCACTGTCATCACAATGCTCCATGACCCGTTTCATCACAATGCTAAATTTCCCTCATCATCACAATGCTCCATGGTGCTTGTCATCACAGTGCTGCATGACCCCTGTCATCACAATGCTCCATGGCCCTTGCCATCACAATGCTCCATGAACGCTGTCATCACAATGCCCTATGACCAGTATCATCACAGTGCTCCTTGGCTGTTGTCATGAAAATGCTCCATAACCCCTGTCATCACAGTGAACCATGGCCCTTGTCATCACAATGCTCCCTGACCCATTTCATCACAATGCTCCATGACCACTTTCATTACAGAGCTCCATGATCGCTATCATCACAATGATCCATGACCCCTTTCATCACAGTGTTCCAGTACTATTTTCATCACAATGATCCACGACCCCTATCACCACAATGCTCCATGACACGTATTTTCACTATGCTCTATGGCCCTTGTCATCACAGTGCTCCATGGCCACTGTCATCACAATGCTCCATGACCCGTTTCATCACAATGCTAAATTTCCCTTGTCATCACAATGCTCCATGGCGCTTGTCATCACAGTGCTGCATGACTCCTGTCATCACACTGCCCTATGACCCCTGTCATCACAAGGCTCCATGGCCCTTGTCATCACAATGCTCCATAACACCTGTCATCACAATCCTCCATGCCCTTGTCATGACAATGCTCCATGACCCCTGTCATCACAAGGCTCCGTGGCCCTTGACATCACAATTCTCCATGACACCTGACAACACAATGCTCCAGTACGCCTTTCATCACAATGCCCCTGGCCCCCTGTCATCACAATGCACCATGATCCCTTTCATGACAGTAATCCATGACCCCTTTCATCACAATGCTCCAGTATGCCTTTCATCACAATACTCGATGCCCCCTGTCATCACAATGCCCCATGACCGCTCTCAGCAAAATGGCCCTTGTCATCACAATGCTCCATGGCCACTGTCATCACAATGCTCCATGACACGTTTCATCACAATGCTAAATTTCCCTCGTCATCACAATGCTCCATGGTGCTTGTCATCACAGTGCTGCATGACTCCTGTCATCACACTGCCCTATGACCCCTGTCTTCACAAGTCTCCATAGCCCTTGTCATCACAATGCTCCATAACACCTGTCATCACAATCCTCTATGCCCTTGTCATGACAATGCTCCATGACCCCTGTCATCACAAGGCTCCGTGGCCCTTGACATCACAATTCTCCATGACACATGACAACACAATGCTCCAGTACGCCTTTCATCACAATGCTCCTGGCCCCCTGTCATCACAATGCACCATGATCCCTTTCATGACAGTAATCCATGACCCCTTTCATCACAATGCTCCAGTATGCCTTTCATCACAATACTCGATGCCCCCTGTCATCACAATGCCCCATGACCGCTCTCAGCAAAATATTCCATGCCCCTTGTAGTCACAATGCTCCATAACAGCTGTCATCACAATGCTCCATGACCCTTGTCATGACAATGCTCCATGGCATTTTTCATCACAATGTTCCATGCCCCCTTTCATCACAATTCTTCAAGACAACTTTCATCACAATGCTCCATGACCACTTTCATCACAATGCTGCTTGGCCTGGGTCATCGCAATGCTCCATGACTCCTTTCATCACAATGCTCCATGGCCTCTGACATCACAATGCTCCATAAGCCATGTCATCACAATGTGCCATGACCCCATCAAAACAATGCTCCATAACCCCTTTCATCACAATGCTCCGTGACCCACGTCAACACAATTGTCCAGGACCCCTTTCATCACAATGCTCCTTGGCACGTGTAATCACAATGCTCCATGAAAAGTATCATCACAATCACCATGATCCCTCTCATAACAATGCACTATGACACCTGTCATCACAATGCTCCAAGACAACTGTCATCACAATGCCACATGACACCTGTCATCACAATACTCCCTAACCTTTGTCATCACAATGCTCCATGAAGCCTTTCATCACAATGCACCATTACCCCTTTCAGCACAATTCTCCAGGCCCTCTGTCACCACAATGCTCCATAACCCCTGACATCACAATGGCCAACGACACCTGTCATCACAATTCACCATGGATCTTCTCATCAAAAGGCTCCATGCTCGTGTCATCACAATGATCCAAGACCCGTGTCATCACAATGCTCCATGGCCGGTCTCATCACAGTGCTCCATGACCCCTGTCATCAAAATTCTCCATGAAATTTCATCACAGTGCTCCATGAACACATTCATCACAATGCTCCATGATCCCTTTCATCACAATGCTCTAGGACCAACATCAATCCAATGCTCCATGATCGCTATCATCACAATGCTCCATGACCCCTTTCATAACGATGCTCCAATACCCCCTTTCATCACAATGCTCCATGGTTCCTGTCATCACAATGCGCCAGGACCCATGTCATCACAATGCTCTATGACCCTTGTCATCACAATGTTCCATGGCCCTTGCCATCACAATGCTCCATGACCACATTCATCACAATGCTGCATGACCCGTTTCACCACAAAGCTAAGTGGCCCTTGTCATCACAATGCTCCATGGTGCTTGTCATCACAATGCTCCATGCCCCCGTCATCACAATGCCCCATGACCCCTGTCATCACAAGAATCCATGGTCTTTGACATCACAGTGCTCCATGACACCTGTCATCACAATGCTCGATGATTCGTTTCATCACAATGCTCCCTTACACCTGTCATCACAGTGCTCCATGACCCCTTGCATCACAACGCTCCATGACCAATTTCATCACAACGCCCCATGACTCCTATCATCACAATGCTCTATGGCCCTTGTCATCACAATGCTCAATGCCCACTGTCATCACAATGCTCCATGAGCATATTCATCACAATACTCTATGAGCCGTTTCATCACAATGCTAAATGGCCCTTGTCATCACAATGTTCTACGGTGCTTGTCATCACAATGCTGCATGACCCCTGTCATCACAATGCTCCATGGCCCTTGCCATCACAATGCTCCATGAACGCTGTCATCACAATGCCCTATGACCAGTATCATCACAGTGCTCCTTGGCTGTTGTCATGAAAATGCTCCATAACCCCTGTCATCACAGTGAACCATGGCCCTTGTCATCACAATGCTCCCTGACCCATTTCATCACAATGCTCCATGACCACTTTCATTACAGAGCTCCATGATTGCTATCATCACAATGATCCATGACCCCTTTCACCACAGTGTTCCAGTACCATTTTCATCACAATGATCCACGACCCCTATCACCACATTGCTCCATGACACTTATTTTCACTATGCTCTATGGCCCTTGTCATCACAATGCTCCATGGCCACTGTCATCACAATGCTCCATGACCCGTTTCATCACAATGCTAAATTTCCCTCATCATCACAATGCTCCATGGTGCTTGTCATCACAGTGCTGCATGACCCCTGTCATCACAATGCTCCATGGCCCTTGCCATCACAATGCTCCATGAACGCTGTCATCACAATGCCCTATGACCAGTATCATCACAGTGCTCCTTGGCTGTTGTCATGAAAATGCTCCATAACCCCTGTCATCACAGTGAACCATGGCCCTTGTCATCACAATGCTCCCTGACCCATTTCATCACAATGCTCCATGACCACTTTCATTACAGAGCTCCAGAACCGCTATCATCACAATGATCCATGACCCCTTTCATCACAGTGTTCCAGTACCATTTTCATCACAATGATCCACGACCCCTATCACCACAATGCTCCATGACACGTATTTTCACTATGCTCTATGGCCCTTGTCATCACAATGCTCCATGGCCACTGTCATCACAATGCTCCATGACCCGTTTCATCACAATGCTAAATTTCCCTTGTCATCACAATGCTCCATGGCGCTTGTCATCACAGTGCTGCATGACTCCTGTCATCACACTGCCCTATGACCCGTGTCATCACAAGGCTCCATGGCCCTTGTCATCACAATGCTCCATAACACCTGTCATCACAATACTCCATGCCATTGTCATGACAATGCTCCATGACCCCTGTCATCACAAGGCTCCGTGGCCCTTGACATCACAATTCTCCATGACACCTGACAACACAATGCTCCAGTACGCCTTTCATCACAATGCTCCTGGCCCCCTGTCATCACAATGCACCATGATCCCTTTCATGACAGTAATCCATGACCCCTTTCATCACAATGCTCCAGTATGACTTTCATCACAATACTCGATGCCCCCTGTCATCACAATGCCCCATGACCCCTCTCAGCAAAATATTCCATGCCCCCTGTAGTCACAATGCTCCATAACAGCTGTCATCACAATGCTCCATGACCCTTGTCATGACAATGCTCCATGGCATTTTTCATCACAATGTTCCATGACCCCTTTCATCACAAGTCTTCAAAACAACTTTCATCACAATGCTCCATGACCACTTTCCTCACAATGCTCCTTGGCCTGAGTCATCGCAATGCTCCATGACTCCTTTCATCACAATGCTCCATGGCCTCTGACATCACAATGCTCCATAAGCAATGTCATCACAATGTGCCATGACCCCGTCAAAACAATGCTCCATAACCCCTTTCATCACAATGCTCCGTGACCCACGTCAACACAATTGTCCAGGACCCCTTTCATCACAATGCTCCTTGGCACGTGTCATCACAAAGCTCCATGAACAGTATCATCACAATGCACCATGATCCCTTTCATAACAATGCACTATGACACCTGTCATCACAATGCTGCAAGACAATTGTCATCACAATGCCACATGACACCTGTCATCACAATACTCCCTGACCTTTGTCATCACAATGCTCCATGACGCCTTTCATCACAATTCTCCAGGCCCTCTGTCACCACAATGCTCCATAACCCCTGACATCACAATGGCCAACGACACCTGTCATCACAATTCACCATGGATCTTGTCATCAAAAGGCTCCATGCTCGTGTCATCACAATGATCCAAGACCCGGGTCATCACAATGCTCCATGGCCGGTCTCATCACAATGCTCCATGACCCCTGTCATCAAAATTCTCCATGAACTTTCATCACAGTGCTCCATGAACACATTCATCACAATGCTCCATGATCCCTTTCATCACAATGCTCTAGGACCAACATCATCACAATGCTCCATGATCGCTATCATCACAATGCTCCATGACCCCTTTCATAACGATGCTCCAATACCCCCTTTCATCACAATGCTCCATGGTTCCTGTCATCACAATGCACCAGGACCCATGTCATCACAATGCTCTATGACCTTTGTCATCACAATGTTCCATGGCCCTTGTCATCACAATGCTCCATGACCACATTCATCACAATGCAGCATGACCCGTTTCACCACAATGCTAAGTGGCCCTTGTCATCACAATGCTCCATGGTGCTTGTCATCACAATGTTCCATGCCCCCGTCCTCACAATGCGCCATGACCTCTGTCATCACAAGAATCCATGGTCTTTGACATCACAGTGCTCCATGACACCTGTCATCACAATGCTCGATGATTCGTTTCATCACAATGCTCCCTTACACCTGTCATCACAGTGCTCCATGACCCCTTGCATCACAGCGCTCCATGACCAATTTCATCACAACGCCCCATGACTCCTATCATCACAATGCTCTATGGCCCTTGTCATCACATTGCTCAATGCCCACTGTCATCACAATGCTCCATGAGCATATTCATCACAATACTCTATGAGCCGTTTCATCACAATGCTAAATGGCCCTTGTCATCACAATGTTCTATGGTGCTTGTCATCACAATGCTGCATGACCCCTGTCATCACAATGCTCCATGGCCCTTGCCATCACAATGCTCCATGAACGCTGTCATCACAATGCCCTATGACCAGTATCATCACAGTGCTCCTTGGCTGTTGTCATGAAAATGCTCCATAACCCCTGTCATCACAGTGAACCATGGCCCTTGTCATCACAATGCTCCCTGACCCATTTCATCACAATGCTCCATGACCACTTTCATTACAGAGCTCCATGATTGCTATCATCACAATGATCCATGACCCCTTTCACCACAGTGTTCCAGTACCATTTTCATCACAATGATCCACGACCCCTATCACCACATTGCTCTATGACACTTATTTTCACTATGCTCTATGGCCCTTGTCATCACAATGCTCCATGGCCACTGTCATCACAATGCTCCATCACCCGTTTCATCACAATGCTAAATTTCCCTCATCATCACAATGCTCCATGGTGCTTGTCATCACAGTGCTGCATGACCCCTGTCATCACAATGCTCCATGGCCCTTGCCATCACAATGCTCCATGAACGCTGTCATCACAATGCCCTATGACCAGTATCATCACAGTGCTCCTTGGCTGTTGTCATGAAAATGCTCCATAACCCCTGTCATCACAGTGAACCATGGCCCTTGTCATCACAATGCTCCCTGACCCATTTCATCACAATGCTCCATGACCACTTTCATTACAGAGCTCCATGATCGCTATCATCACAATGATCCATGACCCCTTTCATCACAGTGTTCCAGTACTATTTTCATCACAATGATCCACGACCCCTATCACCACAATGCTCCATGACACGTATTTTCACTATGCTCTATGGCCCTTGTCATCACAGTGCTCCATGGCCACTGTCATCACAATGCTCCATGACCCGTTTCATCACAATGCTAAATTTCCCTTGTCATCACAATGCTCCATGGCGCTTGTCATCACAGTGCTGCATGACTCCTGTCATCACACTGCCCTATGACCCCTGTCATCACAAGGCTCCATGGCACTTGTCATCACAATGCTCCATGGCCCTTGTCATCACAATGCTCCATAACACCTGTCATCACAATCCTCCATGCCCTTGTCATGACAATGCTCCATGACCCCTGTCATCACAAGGCTCCGTGGCCCTTGACATCACAATTCTCCATGACACCTGACAACACAATGCTCCAGTACGCCTTTCATCACAATGCCCCTGGCCCCCTGTCATCACAATGCACCATGATCCCTTTCATGACAGTAATCCATGACCCCTTTCATCACAATGCTCCAGTATGCCTTTCATCACAATACTCGATGCCCCCTGTCATCACAATGCCCCATGACCGCTCTCAGCAAAATGGCCCTTGTCATCACAATGCTCCATGGCCATTGTCATCACAATGCTCCATGACACGTTTCATCACAATGCTAAATTTCCCTCGTCATCAGAATGCTCCATGGTGCTTGTCATCACAGTGCTGCATGACTCCTGTCATCACACTGCCCTATGACCCCTGTCTTCACAAGTCTCCATAGCCCTTGTCATCACAATGCTCCATAACACCTGTCATCACAATCCTCTATGCCCTTGTCATGACAATGCTCCATGACCCCTGTCATCACAAGGCTCCGTGGCCCTTGACATCACAATTCTCCATGACACATGACAACACAATGCTCCAGTACGCCTTTCATCACAATGCTCCTGGCCCCCTGTCATCACAATGCACCATGATCCCTTTCATGACAGTAATCCATGACCCCTTTCATCACAATGCTCCAGTATGCCTTTCATCACAATACTCGATGCCCCCTGTCATCACAATGCCCCATGACCGCTCTCAGCAAAATATTCCATGCCCCTTGTAGTCACAATGCTCCATAACAGCTGTCATCACAATGCTCCATGACCCTTGTCATGACAATGCTCCATGGCATTTTTCATCACAATGTTCCATGCCCCCTTTCATCACAATTCTTCAAGACAACTTTCATCACAATGCTCCATGACCACTTTCATCACAATGCTGCTTGGCCTGGGTCATCGCAATGCTCCATGACTCCTTTCATCACAATGCTCCATGGCCTCTGACATCACAATGCTCCATAAGCCATGTCATCACAATGTGCCATGACCCCATCAAAACAATGCTCCATAACCCCTTTCATCACAATGCTCCGTGACCCACGTCAACACAATTGTCCAGGACCCCTTTCATCACAATGCTCCTTGGCACGTGTAATCACAATGCTCCATGAAAAGTATCATCACAATCACCATGATCCCTCTCATAACAATGCACTATGACACCTGTCATCACAATGCTCCAAGACAACTGTCATCACAATGCCACATGACACCTGTCATCACAATACTCCCTAACCTTTGTCATCACAATGCTCCATGAAGCCTTTCATCACAATGCACCATTACCCCTTTCAGCACAATTCTCCAGGCCCTCTGTCACCACAATGCTCCATAACCCCTGACATCACAATGGCCAACGACACCTGTCATCACAATTCACCATGGATCTTCTCATCAAAAGGCTCCATGCTCGTGTCATCACAATGATCCAAGACCCGTGTCATCACAATGCTCCATGGCCGGTCTCATCACAGTGCTCCATGACCCCTGTCATCAAAATTCTCCATGAAATTTCATCACAGTGCTCCATGAACACATTCATCACAATGCTCCATGATCCCTTTCATCACAATGCTCTAGGACCAACATCATCCCAATGCTCCATGATCGCTATCATCACAATGCTCCATGACCCCTTTCATAACGATGCTCCAATACCCCCTTTCATCACAATGCTCCATGGTTCCTGTCATCACAATGCGCCAGGACCCATGTCATCACAATGCTCTATGACCCTTGTCATCACAATGTTCCATGGCCCTTGTCATCACAATGCTCCATGACCACATTCATCACAATGCTGCATGACCCGTTTCACCACAAAGCTAAGTGGCCCTTGTCATCACAATGCTCCATGGTGCTTGTCATCACAATGCTCCATGCCCCCGTCATCACAATGCCCCATGACCCCTGTCATCACAAGAATCCATGGTCTTTGACATCACAGTGCTCCATGACACCTGTCATCACAATGCTCGATGATTCGTTTCATCACAATGCTCCCTTACACCTGTCATCACAGTGCTCCATGACCCCTTGCATCACAACGCTCCATGACCAATTTCATCACAACGCCCCATGACTCCTATCATCACAATGCTCTATGGCCCTTGTCATCACAATGCTCAATGCCCACTGTCATCACAATGCTCCATGAGCATATTCATCACAATACTCTATGAGCCGTTTCATCACAATGCTAAATGGCCCTTGTCATCACAATGTTCTACGGTGCTTGTCATCACAATGCTGCATGACCCCTGTCATCACAATGCTCCATGGCCCTTGCCATCACAATGCTCCATGAACGCTGTCATCACAATGCCCTATGACCAGTATCATCACAGTGCTCCTTGGCTGTTGTCATGAAAATGCTCCATAACCCCTGTCATCACAGTGAACCATGGCCCTTGTCATCACAATGCTCCCTGACCCATTTCATCACAATGCTCCATGACCACTTTCATTACAGAGCTCCATGATTGCTATCATCACAATGATCCATGACCCCTTTCACCACAGTGTTCCAGTACCATTTTCATCACAATGATCCACGACCCCTATCACCACATTGCTCCATGACACTTATTTTCACTATGCTCTATGGCCCTTGTCATCACAATGCTCCATGGCCACTGTCATCACAATGCTCCATGACCCGTTTCATCACAATGCTAAATTTCCCTCATCATCACAATGCTCCATGGTGCTTGTCATCACAGTGCTGCATGACCCCTGTCATCACAATGCTCCATGGCCCTTGCCATCACAATGCTCCATGAACGCTGTCATCACAATGCCCTATGACCAGTATCATCACAGTGCTCCTTGGCTGTTGTCATGAAAATGCTCCATAACCCCTGTCATCACAGTGAACCATGGCCCTTGTCATCACAATGCTCCCTGACCCATTTCATCACAATGCTCCATGACCACTTTCATTACAGAGCTCCAGAACCGCTATCATCACAATGATCCATGACCCCTTTCATCACAGTGTTCCAGTACCATTTTCATCACAATGATCCACGACCCCTATCACCACAATGCTCCATGACACGTATTTTCACTATGCTCTATGGCCCTTGTCATCACAATGCTCCATGGCCACTGTCATCACAATGCTCCATGACCAGTTTCATCACAATGCTAAATTTCCCTTGTCATCACAATGCTCCATGGCGCTTGTCATCACAGTGCTGCATGACTCCTGTCATCACACTGCCCTATGACCCATGTCATCACAAGGCTCCATGGCCCTTGTCATCACAATGCTCCATGGCCACTGTCATCACAATGCTCCATGACCCGTTTCATCACAATGCTAAATTTCCCTTGTCATCACAATGCTCCGTGGCGCTTGTCATCACAATGCTCCATAACACCTGTCATCAAATTCCTCCATGCCCTTGTCATGACAATGCTCCATTACCCCTGTCATCACAAGGCTCCGTGGCCCTTGACATCACAATTCTCCATGACACCTGACAACACAATGCTCCAGTACGCCTTTCATCACAATGCTCCAGGCCCCCTGTCATCACAATGCACCATGATCCCTTTCATGACAGTAATCCATGACCCCTTTCATCACAAAGCTCCAGTATGCCTTTCATCACAATACTCGATGCCCCCTGTCATCACAATGCCCCATGACCCCTCTCAGCAAAATATTCCATGCCCCCTGTAGTCACAATGCTCCATAACAGCTGTCATCACAATGCTCCATGACCCTTGTCATGACAATACTCCATGGCATTTTTCATCACAATGTTCCATGACCCCTTTCATCACAATTCTTCAAGACAACTTTCATCACAATGATCCATGACCACTTTCCTCACAATGCTCCTTGGCCTGAGTCATCGCAATGCTCCATGACTCCTTTCATCACAAAGCTCCATGGCCTCTGACATCACAATGCTCCATAAGCAATGTCATCACAATGTGCCATGACCCCGTCAAAACAATGCTCCATAACCCCTTTCATCACAATGCTCCGTGACCCACGTCAACACAATTGTCCAGGACCCCTTTCATCACAATGCTCCTTGGCACGTGTAATCACAATGCTCCATGAACAGTATCATCACAATCACCATGATCCCTCTCATAACAATGCACTATGACACCTGTCATCACAATGCTCCAAGACAACTGTCATCACAATGCCACATGACACCTGTCATCACAATACTCCCTAACCTTTGTCATCACAATGCTCCATGACGCCTTTCATCACAATGCACCATTACCCCTTTCATCACAATTCTCCAGGCCCTCTGTCACCACAATGCTCCATAACCCCTGACATCACAATGGCCAACGACACCTGTCATCACAATTCACCATGGATCTTGTCATCAAAAGGCTCCATGCTCGTGTCATCACAATGATCCAAGACCCGGGTCATCACAATGCTCCATGGCCGGTCTCATCACAGTGCTCCATGACCCCTGTCATCAAAATTCTCCATGAACTTTCATCACAGTGCTCCATGAACACATTCATCACAATGCTCCATGATCCCTTTCATCACAATGCTCTAGGACCAACATCATCACAATGCTCCATGATCGCTATCATCACAATGCTCCATGACCCCTTTCATAACGATGCTCCAATACCCCCTTTCATCACAATGCTCCATGGTTCCTGTCATCACAATGCACCAGGACCCATGTCATCACAATGCTCTATGACCCTTGTCATCACAATGTTCCATGGCCCTTGTCATCACAATGCTCCATGACCACATTCATCACAATGCAGCATGACCCGTTTCACCACAATGCTAAGTGGCCCTTGTCATCACAATGCTCCATGGTGCTTGTCATCACAATGTTCCATGCCCCCGTCATCACAATGCGCCATGACCTCTGTCATCACAAGAATCCATGGTCTTTGACATCACAGTGCTCCATGACACCTGTCATCACAATGCTCGATGATTCGTTTCATCACATTGCTCCCTTACACCTGTCATCACAGTGCTCCATGACCCCTTGCATCACAACGCTCCATGACCAATTTCATCACAACGCCCCATGACTCCTATCATCACAATGCTCTATGGCCCTTGTCATCACAATGCTCAATGCCCACTGTCATCACAATGCTCCATGAGCATATTCATCACAATACTCTCTGAGCCGTTACATCACAATGCTAAATGGCCCTTGTCATCCCAATGTTCTACGGTGCTTGTCATCACAATGCTGCATGACCCCTGTCATCACAATGCTCCATGGCCCTTGCCATCACAATGCTCCATGAACGCTGTCATCACAATGCCCTATGACCAGTATCATCACAGTGCTCCTTGGCTGTTGTCATGAAAATGCTCCATAACCCCTGTCATCACAGTGAACCATGGCCCTTGTCATCACAATGCTCCCTGACCCATTTCATCACAATGCTCCATGACCACTTTCATTACAGAGCTCCATGACCGCTATCATCACAATGATCCATGACCCCTTTCATCACAGTGTTCCAGTACCATTTTCATCACAATGATCCACGACCCCTATCACCACAATGCTCCATGACACGTATTTTCACTATGCTCTATGGCCCTTGTCATCACAATGCTCCATGGCCACTGTCATCACAATGCTCCATGACCCGTTTCATCACAATGCTAAATTTCCCTTGTCATCACAATGCTCCGTGGCGCTTGTCATCACAATGCTCCATAACACCTGTCATCAAATTCCTCCATGCCCTTGTCATGACAATGCTCCATGACCCCTGTCATCACAAGGCTCCGTGGCCCTTGACATCACAATTCTCCATGACACCTGACAACACAATGCTCCAGTACGCCTTTCATCACAATGCTCCAGGCCCCCTGTCATCACAATGCACCATGATCCCTTTCATGACAGTAATCCATGACCCCTTTCATCACAAAGCTCCAGTATGCCTTTCATCACAATACTCGATGCCCCCTGTCATCACAATGCCCCATGACCCCTCTCAGCAAAATATTCCATGCCCCCTGTAGTCACAATGCTCCATAACAGCTGTCATCACAATGCTCCATGACCCTTGTCATGACAATACTCCATGGCATTTTTCATCACAATGTTCCATGACCCCTTTCATCACAATTCTTCAAGACAACTTTCTTCACAATGCTCCATGACCACTTTCCTCACAATGCTCCTTGGCCTGAGTCATCGCAATGCTCCATGACTCCTTTCATCACAAAGCTCCATGGCCTCTGACATCACAATGCTCCATAAGCAATGTCATCACAATGTGCCATGACCCCGTCAAAACAATGCTCCATAACCCCTTTCATCACAATGCTCCGTGACCCACGTCAACACAATTGTCCAGGACCCCTTTCATCACAATGCTCCTTGGCACGTGTCATCACAAAGCTCCATGAACAGTATCATCACAATGCACCATGATTCCTTTCATAACAATGCACTATGACACCTGTCATCACAATGCTCCAAGACAATTGTCATCACAATGCCACATGACACCTGTCATCACAATACTCCCTGACCTTTGTCATCACAATGCTCCATGACGCCTTTCATCACAATGCACCATTACCCCTTTCATCACAATTCTCCAGGCCATCTGTCACCACAATGCTCCATAACCCCTGACATCACAATGGCCAACGACACCTGTCATCACAATTCACCATGGATCTTGTCATCAAAAGGCTCCATGCTCGTGTCATCACAATGATCCAAGACCCGGGTCATCACAATGCTCCATGGCCGGTCTCATCACAGTGCTCCATGACCCCTGTCATCAAAATTCTCCATGAACTTTCATCACAGTGCTCCATGAACATATTCATCACAATGCTCCATGATCCCTTTCATCACAATGCTCTAGGACCATCATCATCACAATGCTCCATGATCGCTATCATCACAATGCTCCATGACCCCTTTCATAACGATGCTCCAATACCCCCTTTCATCACAATGCTCCATGGTTCCTGTCATCACAATGCACCAGGACCCATGTCATCACAATGCTCTATGACCCTTGTCATCACAATGTTCCATGGCCCTTGTCATCACAATGCTCAATGACCACATTCATCACAATGCAGCATGACCCGTTTCACCACAATGCTAAGTGGCCCTTGTCATCACAATGCTCCATGGTGCTTGTCATCACAATGTTCCATGCCCCCGTCCTCACAATGCGCCATGACCTCTGTCATCACAAGAATCCATGGTCTTTGACATCACAGTGCTCCATGACACCTGTCATCACAATGCTCGATGATTCGTTTCATCACAATGCTCCCTTACACCTGTCATCACAGTGCTCCATGACCCCTTGCATCACAACGCTCCATGACCAATTTCATCACAACGCCCCATGACTCCTATCATCACAATGCTCTATGGCCCTTGTCATCACAATGCTCAATGCCCACTGTCATCACAATGCTCCATGAGCATATTCATCACAATACTCTATGAGCCGTTTCATCACAATGCTAAATGGCCCTTGTCATCACAATGTTCTACGGTGCTTGTCATCACAATGCTGCATGACCCCTGTCATCACAATGCTCCATGGCCCTTGCCATCACAATGCTCCATGAACGCTGTCATCACAATGCCCTATGACCAGTATCATCACAGTGCTCCTTGGCTGTTGTCATGAAAATGCTCCATAACCCCGGTCATCACAGTGAACCATGGCCCTTGTCATCACAATGCTCCCTGACCCATTTCATCACAATGCTCCATGACCACTTTCATTACAGAGCTCCATGATTGCTATCATCACAATGATCCATGACCCCTTTCACCACAGTGTTCCAGTACCATTTTCATCACAATGATCCACGACCCCTATCACCACATTGCTCCATGACACTTATTTTCACTATGCTCTATGGTCCTTGTCATCACAATGCTCCATGGCCACTGTCATCACAATGCTCCATGACCCGTTTCATCACAATGCTAAATTTCCCTCATCATCACAATGCTCCATGGTGCTTCTCATCACAGTGCTGCATGACCCCTGTCATCACAATGCTCCATGGCCCTTGCCATCACAATGCTCCATGAACGCTGTCATCACAATGCCCTATGACCAGTATCATCACAGTGCTCCTTGGCTGTTGTCATGAAAATGCTCCATAACCCCTGTCATCACAGTGAACCATGGCCCTTGTCATCACAATGCTCCCTGACCCATTTCATCACAATGCTCCATGACCACTTTCATTACAGAGCTCCATGATCGCTATCATCACAATGATCCATGACCCCTTTCATCACAGTGTTCCAGTACTATTTTCATCACAATGATCCACGACCCCTATCACCACAATGCTCCATGACACGTATTTTCACTATGCTCTATGGCCCTTGTCATCACAGTGCTCCATGGCCACTGTCATCACAATGCTCCATGACCCGTTTCATCACAATGCTAAATTTCCCTTGTCATCACAATGCTCCATGGCGCTTGTCATCACAGTGCTGCATGACTCCTGTCATCACACTGCCCTATGACCCCTGTCATCACAAGGCTCCATGGCCCTTGTCATCACAATGCTCCATAACACCTGTCATCACAATCCTCCATGCCCTTGTCATGACAATGCTCCATGACCCCTGTCATCACAAGGCTCCGTGGCCCTTGACATCACAATTCTCCATGACACCTGACAACACAATGCTCCAGTACGCCTTTCATCACAATGCTCCTGGCCCCCTGTCATCACAATGCACCATGATCCCTTTCATGACAGTAATCCATGACCCCTTTCATCACAATGCTCCAGTATGCCTTTCATCACAATACTCGATGCCCCCTGTCATCACAATGCCCCATGACCGCTCTCAGCAAAATGGCCCTTGTCATCACAATGCTCCATGGCCACTGTCATCACAATGCTCCATGACACGTTTCATCACAATGCTAAATTTCCCTCGTCATCACAAGGCTCCATGGTGCTTGTCATCACAGTGCTGCATGACTCCTGTCATCACACTGCCCTATGACCCCTGTCATCACAAGTCTCCATGGCCCTTGTCATCAGAATGCTCCATAACACCTGTCATCACAATCCTCCATGCCCTTGTCATGACAATGCTCCATGACCCCTGTCATCACAAGGCTCCGTGGCCCTTGACATCACAATTCTCCATGACACATGACAACACAATGCTCCAGTACGCCTTTCATCACAATGCTCCTGGCCCCCTGTCATCACAATGCACCATGATCCCTTTCATGACAGTAATCCATGACCCCTTTCATCACAATGCTCCAGTATGCCTTTCATCACAATACTCGATGCCCCCTGTCATCACAATGCCCCATGACCGCTCTCAGCAAAATATTCCATGCCCCTTGTAGTCACAATGCTCCATAACAGCTGTCATCACAATGCTCCATGACCCTTGTCATGACAATGCTCCATGGCATTTTTCATCACAATGTTCCATGCCCCCTTTCATCACAATTCTTCAAGACAACTTTCATCACAATGCTCCATGACCACTTTCATCACAATGCTGCTTGGCCTGGGTTATCGCAATGCTCCATGACTCCTTTCATCACAATGCTCCATGGCCTCTGACATCACAGTGCTCCATAAGCCATGTCATCACAATGTGCCATGACCCCATCAAAACAATGCTCCATAACCCCTTTCATCACAATGCTCCGTGACCCACGTCAACACAATTGTCCAGGACCCCTTTCATCACAATGCTCCTTGGCACGTGTAATCACAATGCTCCATGAACAGTATCATCACAATCACCATGATCCCTCTCATAACAATGCACTATGACACCTGTCATCACAATGCTCCAAGACAACTGTCATCACAATGCCACATGACACCTGTCATCACAATACTCCCTGACCTTTGTCATCACAATGCTCCATGACGCCTTTCATCACAATGCACCATTACCCCTTTCATCACAATTCTCCAGGCCCTCTGTCACCACAATGCTCCATAACCCCTGACATCACAATGGCCAACGACACCTGTCATCACAATTCACCATGGATCTTGTCATCAAAAGGCTCCATGCTCGTGTCATCACAATGATCCAAGACCCGGGTCATCACAATGCTCCATGGCCGGTCTCATCACAGTGCTCCATGACCCCTGTCATCAAAATTCTCCATGAACTTTCATCACAGTGCTCCATGAACACATTCATCACAATGCTCCATGATCCCTTTCATCACAATGCTCTAGGACCATCATCATCACAATGCTCCATGATCGCTATCATCACAATGCTCCATGACCCCTTTCATAACGATGCTCCAATACCCCCTTTCATCACAATGCTCCATGGTTCCTGTCATCACAATGCACCAGGACCCATGTCATCACAATGCTCTATGACCCTTGTCATCACAATGTTCCATGGCCCTTGTCATCACAATTCTCCATGACCACATTCATCACAATGCAGCATGACCCGTTTCACCACAATGCTAAGTGGCCCTTGTCATCACAATGCTCCATGGTGCTTGTCATCACAATGTTCCATGCCCCCGTCATCACAATGCGTCATGACCTCTGTCATCACAAGAATCCATGGTCTTTGACATCACAGTGCTCCATGACACCTGTCATCACAATGCTCGATGATTCGTTTCATCACATTGCTCCCTTACACCTGTCATCACAGTGCTCCATGACCCCTTGCATCACAACGCTCCATGACCAATTTCATCACAACGCCCCATGACACCTATCATCACAATGCTCTATGGCCCTTGTCATCACAATGCTCAATGCCCACTGTCATCACAATGCTCCATGAGCATATTCATCACAATACTCTCTGAGCCGTTACATCACAATGCTAAATGGCCCTTGTCATCCCAATGTTCTACGGTGCTTGTCATCACAATGCTGCATGACCCCTGTCATCACAATGCTCCATGGCCCTTGCCATCACAATGCTCCATGAACGCTGTCATCACAATGCCCTATGACCAGTATCATCACAGTGCTCCTTGGCTGTTGTCATGAAAATGCTCCATAACCCCTGTCATCACAGTGAACCATGGCCCTTGTCATCACAATGCTCCCTGACCCATTTCATCACAATGCTCCATGACCACTTTCATTACAGAGCTCCATGACCGCTATCATCACAATGATCCATGACCCCTTTCATCACAGTGTTCCAGTACCATTTTCATCACAATGATCCACGACCCCTATCACCACAATGCTCCATGACACGTATTTTCACTATGCTCTATGGCCCTTGTCATCACAATGCTCCATGGCCACTGTCATCACAATGCTCCATGACCCGTTTCATCACAATGCTAAATTTCCCTTGTCATCACAATGCTCCATGGCGCTTGTCATCACAGTGCTGCATGACTCCTGTCATCACACTGCCCTATGACCCCTGTCATCACAAGGCTCCATGGCCCTTGTCATCACAATGCTCCATAACACCTGTCATCACAATCCTCCATGCCCTTGTCATGACAATGCTCCATGACCCCTGTCATCACAAGGCTCCGTGGCCCTTGACATCACAATTCTCCATGACACCTGACAACACAATGCTCCAGTACGCCTTTCATCACAATGCTTCTGGCCCCCTGTCATCACAATGCACCATGATCCCTTTCATGACAGTAATCCATGACCCCTTTCATCACAATGCTCCAGTATGCCTTTCATCACAATACTCGATGCCCCCTGTCATCACAATGCCCCATGACCGCTCTCAGCAAAATGGCCCTTGTCATCACAATGCTCCATGGCCACTGTCATCACAATGCTCCATGACACGTTTCATCACAATGCTAAATTTCCCTCGTCATCACACTGCTCCATGGTGCTTGTCATCACAGTGCTGCATGACTCCTGTCATCACACTGCCCTATGACCCCTGTCATCACAAGTCTCCATGGCCCTTGTCATCAGAATGCTCCATAACACCTGTCATCACAATCCTCCATGCCCTTGTCATGACAATGCTCCATGACCCCTGTCATCACAAGGCTCCGTGGCCCTTGACATCACAATTCTCCATGACACATGACAACACAATGCTCCAGTACGCCTTTCATCACAATGCTCCTGGCCCCCTGTCATCACAATGCACCATGATCCCTTTCATGACAGTAATCCATGACCCCTTTCATCACAATGCTCCAGTATGCCTTTCATCACAATACTCGATGCCCCCTGTCATCACAATGCCCCATGACCGCTCTCAGCAAAATATTCCATGCCCCTTGTAGTCACAATGCTCCATAACAGCTGTCATCACAATGCTCCATGACCCTTGTCATGACAATGCTCCATGGCATTTTTCATCACAATGTTCCATGCCCCCTTTCATCACAATTCTTCAAGACAACTTTCATCACAATGCTCCATGACCACTTTCATCACAATGCTGCTTGGCCTGGGTCATCGCAATGCTCCATGACTCCTTTCATCACAATGCTCCATGGCCTCTGACATCACAGTGCTCCATAAGCCATGTCATCACAATGTGCCATGACCCCATCAAAACAATGCTCCATAACCCCTTTCATCACAATGCTCCGTGACCCACGTCAACACAATTGTCCAGGACCCCTTTCATCACAATGCTCCTTGGCACGTGTAATCACAATGCTCCATGAACAGTATCATCACAATCACCATGATCCCTCTCATAACAATGCACTATGACACATGTCATCACAATGCTCCAAGACAACTGTCATCACAATGCCACATGACACCTGTCATCACAATACTCCCTAACCTTTGTCATCACAATGCTCCATGAAGCCTTTCATCACAATGCACCATTACCCCTTTCAGCACAATTCTCCAGGCCCTCTGTCACCACAATGCTCCATAACCCCTGACATCACAATGGCCAACGACACCTGTCATCACAATTCACCATGGATCTTGTCATCAAAAGGCTCCATGCTCGTGTCATCACAATGATCCAAGACCCGTGTCATCACAATGCTCCATGGCCGGTCTCATCACAGTGCTCCATGACCCCTGTCATCAAAATTCTCCATGAACTTTCATCACAGTGCTCCATGAACACATTCATCACAATGCTCCATGATCCCTTTCATCACAATGCTCTAGGACCAACATCATCCCAATGCTCCATGATCGCTATCATCACAATGCTCCATGACCCCTTTCATAACGATGCTCCAATACCCCCTTTCATCACAATGCTCCATGGTTCCTGTCATCACAATGCGCCAGGACCCATGTCATCACAATGCTCTATGACCCTTGTCATCACAATGTTCCATGGCCCTTGTCATCACAATGCTCCATGACCACATTCATCACAATGCTGCATGACCCGTTTCACCACAAAGCTAAGTGGCCCTTGTCATCACAATGCTCCATGGTGCTTTTCATCACAATGCTCCATGCCCCCGTCATCACAATGCCCCATGACCCCTGTCATCACAAGAATCCATGGTCTTTGACATCACAGTGCTCCAGGACACCTGTCATCACAATGCTCGATGATTCGTTTCATCACAATGCTCCCTTACCCCTGTCATCACAGTGCTCCATGACCCCTTGCATCACAACGCTCCATGACCAATTTCATCACAACGCTCCATGACTCCTATCATCACAATGCTCTATGGCCCTTGTCATCACAATGCTCAATGCCCACTGTCATCACAATGCTCCATGAGCACATTCATCACAATACTCTATGAGCCGTTTCATCACAATGCTAAATGGCCCTTGTCATCACAATGTTCTACGGTGCTTGTCATCACAATGCTGCATGACCCCTGTCATCACAATGCTCCATGGCCCTTGCCATCACAATGCTCCATGAACGCTGTCATCACAATGCCCTATGACCAGTATCATCACAGTGCTCCTTGGCTGTTGTCATGAAAATGCTCCATAACCCCTGTCATCACAGTGAACCATGGCCCTTGTCATCACAATGCTCCCTGACCCATTTCATCACAATGCTCCATGACCACTTTCATTACAGAGCTCCATGACCGCTATCATCACAATGATCCATGACCCCTTTCATCACAGTGTTCCAGTACCATTTTCATCACAATGATCCACGACCCCTATCACCACAATGCTCCATGACACGTATTTTCACTATGCTCTATGGCCCTTGTCATCACAATGCTCCATGGCCACTGTCATCACAATGCTCCATGACCCGTTTCATCACAATGCTAAATTTCACTTGTCATCACAATGCTCCGTGGCGCTTGTCATCACAATGCTCCATAACACCTGTCATCAAGTTCCTCCATGCCCTTGTCATGACAATGCTCCATGACCCCTGTCATCACAAGGCTCCGTGGCCCTTGACATCACAATTCTCCATGACACCTGACAACACAATGCTCCAGTACGCCTTTCATCACAATGCTCCTGGCCCCCTGTCATCACAATGCACCATGATCCCTTTCATGACAGTAATCCATGACCCCTTTCATCACAATGCTCCAGTATGCCTTTCATCACAATACTCGATGCCCCCTGTCATCACAATGCCCCATGACCGCTCTCAGCAAAATGGCCCTTGTCATCACAATGCTCCATGGCCACTGTCATCACAATGCTCCATGACACGTTTCATCACAATGCTAAATTTCCCTCGTCATCACAATGCTCCAGGGGGCTTGTCATCACAGTGCTGCATGACTCCTGTCATCACACTGCCCTATGACCCCTGTCATCACAAGTCTCCATGGCCCTTGTCATCACAATGCTCCATAACACCTGTCATCACAATCCTCCATGCCCTTGTCATGACAATGCTCCATGACCCCTGCCATCACAAGGCTCCGTGGCCCTTGACATCACAATTCTCCATGACACCTGACAACACAATGCTCCAGTACGCCTTTCATCACAATGCTCCTGGCCCCCTGTCATCACAATGCACCATGATCCCTTTCATGACATTAATCCATGACCCCTTTCATCACAATGCTCCAGTATGCCTTTCATCACAATACTCGATGCCCCCTGTCATCACAATGCCCCATGACCGCTCTCAGCAAAATATTCCATGCCCCTTGTAGTCACAATGCTCCATAACAGCTGTCATCACAATGCTCCATGACCCTTGTCATGACAATGCTCCATGGCATTTTTCATCACAATGTTCCATGCCCCCTTTCATCACAATTCTTCAAGACAACTTTCATCACAATGCTCCATGACCACTTTCATCACAATGCTGCTTGGCCTGGGTCATCGCAATGCTCCATGACTCCTTTCATCACAATGCTCCATGGCCTCTGACATCACAATGCTCCATAAGCCATGTCATCACAATGTGCCATGACCCCATCAAAACAATGCTCCATAACCCCTTTCATCACAATGCTCCGTGACCCACGTCAACACAATTGTCCAGGACCCCTTTCATCACAATGCTACTTGGCACGTGTAATCACAATGCTCCATGAACAGTATCATCACAATCACCATGATCCCTGTCATAACAATGCACTATGACACCTGTCATCACAATGCTCCAAGACAACTGTCATCACAATGCCACATGACACCTGTCATCACAATACTCCCTAACCTTTGTCATCACAATGCTCCATGAAGCCTTTCATCACAATGCACCATTACCCCTTTCATCACAATTCTCCAGGCCCTCTGTCACCACAATGCTCCATAACCCCTGACATCACAATGGCCAACGAGACCTGTCATCACAATTCACCATGGATCTTGTCATCAAAAGGCTCCATGCTCGTGTCATCACAATGATCCAATACCCGTGTCATCACAATGCTCCATGGCCGGTCTCATCACAGTGCTCCATGACCCCTGTCATCAAAATTCTCCATGAACTTTCATCACAGTGCTCCATGAACACATTCATCACAATGCTCCATGATCCCTTTCATCACAATGCTCTAGGACCAACATCATCCCAATGCTCCATGATCGCTATCATCACAATGCTCCATGACCCCTTTCATAACGATGCTCCAATACCCCCTTTCATCACAATGCTCCATGGTTCCTGTCATCACAATGCGCCAGGACCCATGTCATCACAATGCTCTATGACCCTTGTCATCACAATGTTCCATGGCCCTTGTCATCACAATGCTCCATGACCACATTCATCACAATGCTGCATGACCCGTTTCACCACAAAGCTAAGTGGCCCTTGTCATCACAATGCTCCATGGTGCTTTTCATCACAATGCTCCATGCCCCCGTCATCACAATGCCCCATGACCCCTGTCATCACAAGAATCCATGGTCTTTGACATCACAGTGCTCCAGGACACCTGTCATCACAATGCTCGATGATTCGTTTCATCACAATGCTCCCTTACCCCTGTCATCACAGGGCTCCATGACCCCTTGCATCACAACGCTCCATGACCAATTTCATCACAACGCTCCATGACTCCTATCATCACAATGCTCTATGGCCCTTGTCATCACAATGCTCAATGCCCACTGTCATCACAATGCTCCATGAGCACATTCATCACAATACTCTATGAGCCGTTTCATCACAATGCTAAATGGCCCTTGTCATCACAATGTTCTACGGTGCTTGTCATCACAATGCTGCATGACCCCTGTCATCACAATGCTCTATGGCCCTTGCCATCACAATGCTCCATGAACGCTGTCATCACAATGCCCTATGACCAGTATCATCACAGTGCTCCTTGGCTGTTGTCATGAAAATGCTCCATAACCCCTGTCATCACAGTGAACCATGGCCCTTGTCATCACAATGCTCCCTGACCCATTTCATCACAATGCTCCATGACCACTTTCATTACAGAGCTCCATGACCGCTATCATCACAATGATCCATGACCCCTTTCATCACAGTGTTCCAGTACCATTTTCATCACAATGATCCACGACCCCTATCACCACAATGCTCCATGACACGTATTTTCACTATGCTCTATGGCCCTTGTCATCACAATGCTCCATGGCCACTGTCATCACAATGCTCCATGACACGTTTCATCACAATGCTAAATTTCCCTTGTCATCACAATGCTCCATGGCGCTTCTCATCACAGTGCTGCATGACTCCTGTCATCACACTGCCCTATGACCCCTGTCATCACAAGGCTCCATGGCCCTTGTCTTCACAATGCTCCATAACACCTGTCATCAAATTCCTCCATGCCCTTGTCATGACAATGCTCCATGACCCCTGTCATCACAAGGCTCCGTGGCCCTTGACATCACAATTCTCCATGACACCTGACAACACAATGCTCCAGTACGCCTTTCATCACAATGCTCCAGGGCCCCTGTCATCACAATGCACCATGATCCCTTTCATGACAGTAATCCATGACCCCTTTCATCACAATGCTCCAGTATGCCTTTCATCACAATACTCGATGCCCCCTGTCATCACAATGCCCCATGACCCCTCTCAGCAAAATATTCCATGCCCCCTGTAGTCACAATGCTCCATAACAGCTGTCATCACAATGCTCCATAACCCTTGTCATGACAATGCTCCATGGCATTTTTCATCACAATATTCCATGACCCCTTTCATCACAATTCTTCAAGACAACTTACATCACAATGCTCCATGAACACTTTCCTCACAATGCTCCTTGGCCTGGGTCATCGCAATGCTCCCTGACTCCTTTCATCACAATGCTCCATGGCCTCTGACATCACAATGCTCCATAAGCAATGTCATCACAATGTGCCATGACCCCGTCAAAACAATGCTCCATAACCCCTTTCATCACAATGCTCCGTGACCCATGTCAACACAATTGTCCAGGACCCCTTTCATCACAATGCTCCTTGGCACGTTTCATCACAAAGCTCCATGAACAGTATCATCACAATGCACCATGATCCCTTTCATAACAATGCACTATGACACCTGTCATCACAATGCTCCAAGACAATTGTCATCACAATGCCACATGACACCTGTCATCACAATACTCCCTGACCTTTGTCATCACAATGCTCCATGACGCCTTTCATCACAATGCACCATTACCCCTTTCATCACAATTCTCCAGGCCCTCTGTCACCACAATGCTCCATAACCCCTGACATCACAATGGCCAACGACACCTGTCATCACAATTCACCATGGATCTTGTCATCAAAAGTCTCCATGCTCGTGTCATCACAATGATCCAAGACCCGGGTCATCACAATGCTCCATGGCCGGTCTCATCACAGTGCTCCATGACCCCTGTCATCAAAATTCTCCATGAACTTTCATCACAGTGCTCCATCAACACATTCATCACAATGCTCCATGATCCCTTTCATCACAATGCTCTAGGACCAACATCATCACAATGCTCCATGATCACTATCATCACAATGCTCCATGACCCCTTTCATAACGATGCTCCAATACCCCCTTTCATCACAATGCTCCATGGTTCCTGTCATCACAATGCACCAGGACCCATGTCATCACAATGCTCTATGACCCTTGTCATCACAATGTTCCATGGCCCTTGTCATCACAATGCTCCATGACCACATTCATCACAATGCAGCATGACCCGTTTCACCACAATGCTAAGTGGCCCTTGTCATCACAATGCTCCATGGTGCTTGTCATCACAATGTTCCATGCCCCCGTCCTCACAATGCGCCATGACCTCTGTCATCACAAGAATCCATGGTCTTTGACATCACAGTGCTCCATGACACCTGTCATCACAATGCTCGATGATTCGTTTCATCACAATGCTCCCTTACACCTGTCATCACAGTGCTCCATGACCCCTTGCATCACAACGCTCCATGACCAATTTCATCACAACGCCCCATGACTCCTATCATCAAAATGCTCTATGGCCCTTGTCATCACAATGCTCAATGCCCACTGTCATCACAATGCTCCATGAGCATATTCATCACAATACTCTATGAGCCGTTTCATCACAATGCTAAATGGCCCTTGTCATCACAATGTTCTACGGTGCTTGTCATCACAATGCCTCATGACCCCTGTCATCACAATGCTCCATGGCCCTTGCCATCACAATGCTCCATGAACGCTGTCATCACAATGCCCTATGACCAGTATCATCACAGTGCTCCTTGGCTGTTGTCATGAAAATGCTCCATAACCCCGGTCATCAGAGTGAACCATGGCCCTTGTCATCACAACGCTCCCTGACCCATTTCATCACAATGCTCCATGACCACTTTCATTACAGAGCTCCATGATTGCTATCATCACAATGATCCATGACCCCTTTCACCACAGTGTTCCAGTACCATTTTCATCACAATGATCCACGACCCCTATCACCACATTGCTCCATGACACTTATTTTCACTATGCTCTATGGCCCTTGTTATCACAATCCTCCATGGCCACTGTCATCACAATGCTCCATGACCTGTTTCATCACAATGCTAAATTTCCCTCATCATCACAATGCTCCATGGTGCTTCTCATCACAGTGCTGCATGACCCCTGTCATCACAATGCTCCATGGCCCTTGCCATCACAATGCTCCATGAACGCTGTCATCACAATGCCCTATGACCAGTATCATCACAGTGCTCCTTGGCTGTTGTCATGAAAATGCTCCATAACCCCTGTCATCACAGTGAACCATGGCCCTTGTCATCACAATGCTCCCTGACCCATTTCATCACAATGCTCCATGACCACTTTCATTACAGAGCTCCATGATTGCTATCATCACAATGATCCATGACCCCTTTCACCACAGTGTTCCACTACCATTTTCATCACAATGATCCACGACCCCTATCACCACATTGCTCCATGACACTTATTTTCACTATGCTCTATGGCCCTTGTCATCACAATGCTCCATGGCCACTGTCATCACAATGCTCCATGACCCGTTTCATCACAATGCTAAATTTCCCTCATCATCACAATGCTCCATGGTGCTTGTCATCACAGTGCTGCATGACTCCTGTCATCACACTGCCCTATGACCCCTGTCATCACAAGGCTCCATGGCCCTTGTCATCACAATGCTCCATAACACCTGTCATCACAATCCTCCATGCCCTTGTCATGACAATGCTCCATGACCCCTGTCATCACAAGGCTCCGTGGCCCTTGAGATCACAATTCTCCATGACACCTGACAACACAATGCTCCAGTACGCCTTTCATCACAATGCTCCTGGCCCCCTGTCATCACAATGCACCATGATCCCCTTCATGACAGTAATCCATGACCCCTTTCATCACAATGCTCCAGTATGCCTTTCATCACAATACTCGATGCCCCCTGTCATCACAATGCCCCATGACCGCTCTCAGCAAAATGGCCCTTGTCATCACAATGCTCCATGGCCACTGTCATCACAATGCTCCATGACACGTTTCATCACAATGCTAAATTTCCCTCGTCATCACAATGCTCCATGGTGCTTGTCATCACAGTGCTGCATGACTCCTGTCATCACACTGCCCTATGACCCCTGTCATCACAAGTCTCCATGGCCCTTGTCATCAGAATGCTCCATAACACCTGTCATCACAATCCTCCATGCCCTTGTCATGACAATGCTCCATGACCCCTGTCATCACAAGGCTCCGTGGCCCTTGACATCACAATTCTCCATGACACATGACAACACAATGCTCCAGTACGCCTTTCATCACAATGCTCCTGGCCCCCTGTCATCACAATGCACCATGATCCCTTTCATGACAGTAATCCATGACCCCTTTCATCACAATGCTCCAGTATGCCTTTCATCACAATACTCGATGCCCCCTGTCATCACAATGCCCCATGACCGCTCTCAGCAAAATGGCCCTTGTCATCACAATGCTCCATGGCCACTGTCATCACAATGCTCCATGACACGTTTCATCACAATGCTAAATTTCCCTCGTCATCACAATGCTCCATGGTGCTTGTCATCACAATGCTGCATGACGCCTGTCATCACAATGCTCCATGGCCCTTGCCATCACAATGCTCCATGAACGCTGTCATCACAATGCCCTATGACCAGTATCATCACAGTGCTCCTTGGCTGTTGTCATGAAAATGCTCCATAACCCCTGTCATCACAGTGAACCATGGCCCTTGTCATCACAATGCTCCCTGACCCATTTCATCACAATGCTCCATGACCACTTTCATTACAGAGCTCCATGACCGCTATCATCACAATGATCCATGACCCCTTTCATCACAGTGTTCCAGTACCATTTTCATCACAATGATCCACGACCCCTATCACCACAATGCTCCATGACACGTATTTTCACTATGCTCTATGGCCCTTGTCATCACAATGCTCCATGGCCACTGTCATCACAATGCTCCATGACCCGTTTCATCACAATGCTAAATTTCCCTTGTCATCACAATGCTCCATGGTGCTTGTCATCACAGTGCTGCATGACTCCTGTCATCACACTGCCCTATGACCCCTGTCATCACAAGGCTCCATGTCCCTTGTCATCACAATGCTCCATAACACCTGTCATCAAATTCCTCCATGCCCTTGTCATGACAATGCTCCATGACCCCTGTCATCACAAGGCTCCGTGGCCCTTGACATCACAATTCTCCATGACACCTGACAACACAATGCTCCAGTACGCCTTTCATCACAATGCTCCAGGCCCCCTGTCATCACAATGCACCATGATCCCTTTCATGACAGTAATCTATGACCCCTTTCATCACAATGCTCCAGTATGCCTTTCATCACAATACTCGATGCCCCCTGTCATCACAATGACCCATGACCCCTCTCAGAAAAATATTCCATGCCCCCTGTAGTCACAATGCTCCATAACAGCTGTCATCACAATGCTCCATGCCCCTTGTCATGACAATGCTCCATGGCATTTTTCATCACAATGTTCCATGACCCCTTTCATCACAATTCTTCAAGACAACTTTCATCACAATGCTCCATGACCACTTTCCTCACAATGCTCCTTGGCCTGGGTCATCGCAATGCTCCATGACTCCTTTCATCACAATGCTCCATGGCCTCTGACATCACAATGCTCCATAAGCAATGTCATCACAATGTGCCATGACCCCGTCAAAACAATGCTCCATAACCCCTTTCATCACAATGCTCCGTGACCCACGTCAACACAATTGTCCAGGACCCCTTTCATCACAATGCTCCTTGGCACGTGTCATCACAAAGCTCCATGAACAGTATCATAACAATGCACCATGATCCCTTTCATAACAATGCACTATGACACCTGTCATCACAATGCTCCAAGACAATTGTCATCACAATGCCACATGACACCTGTCATCACAATACTCCCTGACCTTTGTCATCACAATGCTCCATGAGGCCTTTCATCACAATGCACCATTACCCCTTTCATCACAATTCTCCAGGCCCTCTGTCACCACAATGCTCCATAACCCCTGACATCACAATGGCCAATGACACCCGTCATCACAATTCACCATGGATCTTGTCATCAAAAGGCTCCATGCTCGTGTCATCACAATGATCCAAGACCCGTGTCATCACAATGCTCCATGGCCGGTCTCATCACAGTGCTCCATGACCCCTGTCATCAAAATTCTCCATGAACTTTCATCACAGTGCTCCATGAACACATTCATCACAATGCTCCATGATCCCTTTCATCACAATGCTCTAGGACCAACATCATCACAATGCTCCATGATCGCTATCATCACAATGCTCCATGACCCCTTTCATAACGATGCTCCAATACCCCCTTTCATCACAATGCTCCATGGTTCCTGTCATCAAAATGCGCCAGGACCCATGTCATCACAATGCTCTATGATCCTTGTCATCACAATGTTCCATGGCCCTTGTCATCACAATGCTCCATGACCACATTCATCACAATGCTGCATGACCCGTTTCACCACAATGCTAAGTGGCCCTTGTCATCACAATGATCCATGGTGCTTGTCATCACAATGCTCCATGCCCCCGTCATCACAATGCCCAATGACCCCTGTCATCACAAGAATCCATGGTCTTTGACATCACAGTGCTCCATGACACCTGTCATCACAATGCTCGATGATTCGTTTCATCACAATGCTCCCTTATCCCTGTCATCACAGGGCTCCATGACCCCTTGCATCACAACGCTCCATGACCAATTGCATCACAACGCTCCATGACTCCTATCATCACAATGCTCTATGGCCCTTGTCATCACAATGCTCAATGCCCACTGTCATCACAATGCTCCATGAGCACATTCATCACAATACTCTATGAGCCGTTTCATCACAATGCTAAATGGCCCTTGTCATCACAATGTTCTACGGTGCTTGTCATCACAATGCTGCATGACCCCTGTCATCACAATGCTCTATGGCCCTTGCCATCACAATGCTCCATGAACGCTGTCATCACAATGCCCTATGACCAGTATCATCACAGTGCTCCTTGGCTGTTGTCATGAAAATGCTCCATAACCCCTGTCATCACAGTGAACCATGGCCCTTGTCATCACAATGCTCCCTGACCCATTTCATCACAATGCTCCATGACCACTTTCATTACAGAGCTCCATGACCGCTATCATCACAATGATCCATGACCCCTTTCATCACAGTGTTCCAGTACCATTTTCATCACAATGATCCACGACCCCTATCACCACAGTGCTCCATGACACGTATTTTCACTATGCTCTATGGCCCTTGTCATCACAATGCTCCATGGCCACTGTCATCACAATGCTCCATGACCCGTTTCATCACAATGCTAAATTTCCCTTGTCATCACAATGCTCCATGGCGCTTCTCATCACAGTGCTGCATGACTCCTGTCATCACACTGCCCTATGACCCCTGTCATCACAAGGCTCCATGGCCCTTGTCTTCACAATGCTCCATAACACCTGTCATCAAATTCCGCCATGCCCTTGTCATGACAATGCTCCATGACCCCTGTCATCACAAGGCTCCGTGGCCCTTGACATCACAATTCTCCATGACACCTGACAACACAATGCTCCAGTACGCCTTTCATCACAATGCTCCAGGCCCCCTGTCATCACAATGCACCATGATCCCTTTCATGACAGTAATCCATGACCCCTTTCATCACAATGCTCCAGTATGCCTTTCATCACAATACACGATGCCCCCTGTCATCACAATGCCCCATGACCCCTCTCAGCAAAATATTCCATGCCCCCTGTAGTCACAATGCTCCATAACAGCTGTCATCACAATGCTCCATGACCCTTGTCATGACAATGCTCCATGGCATTTTTCATCACAATATTCCATGACCCCTTTCATCACAATTCTTCAAGACAACTTTCATCACAATGCTCCATGACCACTTTCCTCACAATGCTCCTTGGCCTGGGTCATCGCAATGCTCCCTGACTCCTTTCATCACAATGCTCCATGGCCTCTGACATCACAATGCTCCATAAGCAATGTCATCACAATGTGCCATGACCCCGTCAAAACAATGCTCCATAACCCCTTTCATCACAATGCTCCGTGACCCACGTCAACACAATTGTCCAGGACCCCTTTCATCACAATGCTCCTTGACACGTGTCATCACAAAGCTCCATGAACAGTATCATCACAATGCACCATGATCCCTTTCATAACAATGCACTATGACACCTGTCATCACAATGCTCCAAGACAATTGTCATCACAATGCCACATGACACCTGTCATCAAAATACTCCCTGACCTTTGTCATCACAATGCTCCATGACGCCTTTCATCACAATGCACCATTACCCCTTTCATCACAATTCTCCAGGCCCTCTGTCAGCACAATGCTCCATAACCCCTGACATCACAATGGCCAACGACACCTGTCATCACAATTCACCATGGATCTTGTCATCAAAAGGCTCCATGCTCGTGTCATCACAATGATCCAAGACCCGTGTCATCACAATGCTCCATGGCCGGTCTCATCACAGTGCTCCATGACCCCTGTCATCAAAATTCTCCATGAACTTTCATCACAGTGCTCCATGAACACATTCATCACAATGCTCCATGATCCCTTTCATCACAATGCTCTAGGACCAACATCATCACAATGCTCCATGATCGCTATCATCACAATGCTCCATGACCCCTTTCATAACGATGCTCCAATACCCCCTTTCATCACAATGCTCCATGGTTCCTGTCATCACAATGCACCAGGACCCATGTCATCACAATGCTCTATGACCCTTGTCATCACAATGTTCCATGGCCCTTGTCATCACAATGCTCCATGACCACATTCATCACTATGCAGCATGACCCGTTTCACCACAATGCTAAGTGGCCCTTGTCATCACAATGCTCCATGGTGCTTGTCATCACAATGTTCCATGCCCCCGACCTCACAATGCGCCATGACCTCTGTCATCACAAGAATCCATGGTCTTTGACATCACAGTGCTCCATGACACCTGTCATCACAATGCTCGATGATTCGTTTCATCACAATGCTCCTTTACACCTGTCATCACAGTGCTCCATGACCCCTTGCATCACAACGCTCCATGACCAATTTCATCACAACGCCCCATGACTCCTACCATCACAATGCTCTATGGCCCTTGTCATCACAATGCTCAATGCCCACTGTCATCACAATGCTCCATGAGCATATTCATCACAATACTCTATGAGCCGTTTCATCACAATGCTAAATGGCCCTTGTCATCACAATGTTCTACGGTGCTTGTCATCACAATGCTGCATGACCCCTGTCATCACAATGCTCCATGGCCCTTGCCATCACAATGCTCCATGAACGCTGTCATCACAATGCCCTATGACCAGTATCATCACAGTGCTCCTTGGCTGTTGTCATGAAAGTGCTCCATAACCCCTGTCATCACAGTGAACCATGGCCCTTGTCATCACAATGCTCCCTGACCCATTTCATCACAATGCTCCATGACCACTTTCATTACAGAGCTCCATGATTGCTATCATCACAATGATCCATGACCCCTTTCACCACAGTGTTCCAGTACCATTTTCATCACAATGATCCACGACCCCTATCACCACATTGCTCCATGACACTTATTTTCACTATGCTCTATGGCCCTTGTCATCACAATGCTCCATGGCCACTGTCATCACAATGCTCCATGACCCGTTTCATCACAATGCTAAATTTCCCTCATCATCACAATGCTCCATGGTGCTTCTCATCACAGTGCTGCATGACTCCTGTCATCACACTGCCCTATGACCCCTGTCATCACAAGGCTCCATGGCCCTTGTCATCACAATGCTCCATAACACCTGTCATCACAATCCTCCATGCCCTTGTCATGACAATGCTCCATGACCCCTGTCATCACAAGGCACCGTGGCCCTTGACATCACAATTCTCCATGACACCTGACAACACAATGCTCCAGTACGCCTTTCATCACAATGCTCCTGGCCCCCTGTCATCACAATGCACCATGATCCCTTTCATGACAGTAATCCATGACCCCTTTCATCACAATGCTCCAGTATGCCTTTCATCACAATACTCGATGCCCCCTGTCATCACAATGCCCCATGACCGCTCTCAGCAAAATGGCCCTTGTCATCACAATGCTCCATGGCCACTGTCATCACAATGCTCCATGACACGTTTCATCACAATGCTAAATTTCCCTCGTCATCACAATGCTCCATGGTGCTTGTCATCACAGTGCTGCATGACTCCTGTCATCACACTGCCCTATGACCCCTGTCATCACAAGGCTCCATGGCCCTTGTCATCACAATGCTCCATAACACCTGTCATCACAATCCTCCATGCCCTTGTCATGACAATGCTCCATGACCCCTGTCATCACAAGGCTCCGTGGCCCTTGACATCACAATTCTCCAGGACACATGACAACACAATGCTCCAGTACGCCTTTCATCACAATGCTCCAGGCCCCCTGTCATCACAATGCACCATGATCCCTTTCATGACAGTAATCCATGACCCCTTTCATCACAATGCTCCAGTATGCCTTTCATCACAATACGCGATGCCCCCTGTCATCACAATGCCCCATGACCCCTCTCAGCAAAATATTCCATGCCCCTTGTAGTCACAATGCTCCATAACAGCTGTCATCACAATGCTCCATGACCCTTGTCATGACAATGCTCCATGGCATTTTTCATCACAATGTTCCATGACCCCTTTCATCACAATTCTTCAAGACAACTTTCATCACAATGCTCCATGACCACTTTCCTCACAATGCTGCTTGGCCTGGGTCATCGCAATGCTCCATGACTCCTTTCATCACAATGCTCCATGGCCTCTGACATCACAATGCTCCATAAGCCATGTCATCACAATGTGCCATGACCCCATCAAAACAATGCTCCATAACCCCTTTCATCACAATGCTCCGTGACCCACGTCAACACAATTGTCCAGGACCCCTTTCATCACAATGCTCCTTGGCAAGTGTCATCACAATGCTCCATGAACAGTATCATCAGAATCACCATGATCCCTCTGATAACAATGCACTATGACACCTGTCATCACAATGCTCCAAGACAACTGTCATCACAATGCCACATGACACCTGTCATCACAATACTCCCTAACCTTTGTCATCACAATGCTCCATGAAGCCTTTCATCACAATGCACCATTACCCCTTTCATCACAATTCTCCAGGCCCTCTGTCACCACAATGCTCCATAACCCCTGACATCACAATGGCCAACGACACCTGTCATCACAATTCACCATGGATCTTGTCATCAAAAGGCTCCATGCTCGTGTCATCACAATGATCCAAGACCCGTGTCATCACAATGCTCCATGGCCGGTCTCATCACAGTGCTCCATGACCCCTGTCATCAAAATTCTCCATGAACTTTCACCACAGTGCTCCAGGAACATATTCATCACAATGCTCCATGATCCCTTTCATCACAATGCTCTAGGACCAACATCATCCCAATGCTCCATGATCACTATCATCACAATGCTCCATGACCCCTTTCATAACGATGCTCCAATACCCCCTTTCATCACAATGCTCCATGGTTCCTGTCATCACAATGCGCCAGGACCCATGTCATCACAATGCTCTATGACCCTTGTCATCACAATGTTCCATGGCCCTTGTCATCACAATGCTCCATGACCACATTCATCACAATGCTGCATGACCCGTTTCACCACAATGCTAAGTGGCCCTTGTCATCACAATGTTCTACGGTGCTTATCATCACAATGCTGCATGACGCCTGTCATCACAATGCTCCATGGCCCTTGCCATCACAATGCTCCATGAACGCTGTCATCACAATGCCCTATGACCAGTATCATCACAGTGCTCCTTGGCTGTTGTAATGAAAATGCTCCATAACCCCTGTCATCACAGTGAACCATGGCCCTTGTCATCACAATGCTCCCTGACCCATTTCATCACAATGCTCCATGACCACTTTCATTACAGAGCTCCATGACCGCTATCATCACAATGATCCATGACCCCTTTCATCACAGTGTTCCAGTACCATTTTCATCACAATGATCCACGACCCCTATCACCACAATGCTCCATGACACGTATTTTCACTATGCTCTATGGCCCTTGTCATCACAATGCTCCATGGCCACTGTCATCACAATGCTCCATGACCCGTTTCATCACAATGCTAAATTTCCCTTGTCAACACAATGCTCCATGGTGCTTGTCATCACAGTGCTGCATGACTCCTGTCATCACACTGCCCTATGACCCCTGTCATCACAAGGCTCCATGTCCCTTGTCATCACAATGCTCCATAACACCTGTCATCAAATTCCTCCATGCCCTTGTCATGACAATGCTCCATGACCCCTGTCATCACAAGGCTCCGTGGCCCTTGACATCACAATTCTCCATGACACCTGACAACACAATGCTCCAGTACGCCTTTCATCACAATGCTCCAGGCCCCCTGTCATCACAATGCACCATGATCCCTTTCATGACAGTAATCTATGACCCCTTTCATCACAATGCTCCAGTATGCCTTTCATCACAATACTCGATGCCCCCTGTCATCACAATGACCCATGACCCCTCTCAGCAAAATATTCCATGCCCCCTGTAGTCACAATGCTCCATAACAGCTGTCATCACAATGCTCCATGCCCCTTGTCATGACAATGCTCCATGGCATTTTTCATCACAATGTTCCATGACCCCTTTCATCACAATTCTTCAAGACAACTTTCATCACAATGCTCCATGACCACTTTCCTCACAATGCTCCTTGGCCTGGGTCATCGCAATGCTCCATGACTCCTTTCATCACAATGCTCCATGGCCTCTGACATCACAATGCTCCATAAGCAATGTCATCACAATGTGCCATGACCCCGTCAAAACAATGCTCCATAACCCCTTTCATCACAATGCTCCGTGACCCACGTCAACACAATTGTCCAGGACCCCTTTCATCACAATGCTCCTTGGCACGTGTCATCACAAAGCTCCATGAACAGTATCATCACAATGCACCATGATCCCTTTCATAACAATGCACTATGACACCTGTCATCACAATGCTCCAAGACAATTGTCATCACAATGCCACATGACACCTGTCATCACAATACTCCCTGACCTTTGTCATCACAATGCTCCATGACGCCTTTCATCACAATGCACCATTACCCCTTTCATCACAATTCTCCAGGCCCTCTGTCACCACAATGCTCCATAACCCCTGACATCACAATGGCCAATGACACCCGTCATCACAATTCACCATGGATCTTGTCATCAAAAGGCTCCATGCTCGTGTCATCACAATGATCCAAGACCCGTGTCATCACAATGCTCCATGGCTGGTCTCATCAGAGTGCTCCATGACCCCTGTCATCAAAATTCTCCATGAACTTTCATCACAGTGCTCCATGAACACATTCATCACAATGCTCCATGATCCCTTTCATCACAATGCTCTAGGACCAACATCATCACAATGCTCCATGATCGCTATCATCACAATTCTCCATGACCCCTTTCATAACGATGCTCCAATACCCCCTTTCATCACAATGCTCCATGGTTCCTGTCATCAAAATGCGCCAGGACCCATGTCATCACAATGCTCTATGACCCTTGTCATCACAATGTTCCATGGCCCTTGTCATCACAATGCTCCATGACCACATTCATCACAATGCTGCATGACCCATTTCACCACAATGCTAAGTGGCCCTTGTCATCACAATGATCCATGGTGCTTGTCATCACAATGCTCCATGCCCCCGTCATCACAATGCCCAATGACCCCTGTCATCACAAGAATCCATGGTCTTTGACATCACAGTGCTCCATGACACCTGTCATCACAATGCTCGATGATTCGTTTCATCACAATGCTCCCTTATCCCTGTCATCACAGTGCTCCATGACCCCTTGCATCACAACGCTCCATGACCAATTGCATCACAACGCTCCATGACTCCTATCATCACAATGCTCTATGGCCCTTGTCATCACAATGCTCAATGCCCACTGTCATCACAATGCTCCATGAGCACATTCATCACAATACTCTATGAGCCGTTTCATCACAATGCTACATGGCCCTTGTCATCACAATGTTCTACGGTGCTTGTCATCACAATGCTGCATGACCCCTGTCATCACAATGCTCTATGGCCCTTGCCATCACAATGCTCCATGAACGCTGTCATCACAATGCCCTATGACCAGTATCATCACAGTGCTCCTTGGCTGTTGTCATGAAAATGCTCCATAACCCCTGTCATCACAGTGAACCATGGCCCTTGTCATCACAATGCTCCCTGACCCATTTCATCACAATGCTCCATGACCACTTTCATTACAGAGCTCCATGACCGCTATCATCACAATGATCCATGACCCCTTTCATCACAGTGTTCCAGTACCATTTTCATCACAATGATCCACGACCCCTATCACCACAATGCTCCATGACACGTATTTTCACTATGCTCTATGGCCGTTGTCATCACAATGCTCCATGGCCACTGTCATCACAATGCTCCATGACCCGTTTCATCACAATGCTAAATTTCCCTTGTCATCACAATGCTCCATGGCGCTTCTCATCACAGTGCTGCATGACTCCTGTCATCACACTGCCCTATGACCCCTGTCATCACAAGGCTCCATGGCCCTTGTCATCACAATGCTCCATAACACCTGTCATCACAGTCCTCCATGCCCTTGTCATGACAATGCTCCATGACCCCTGTCATCAAAAGGCTCCGTGGCCCTTGACATCACAATTCTCCATGACACCTGACAACACAATGCTCCAGTACGCCTTTCATCACAATGCTCCTGGCCCCCTGTCATCACAATGCACCATGATCCCTTTCATGACAGTAATCCATGACCCCTTTCATCACAATGCTCCAGTATGCCTTTCATCACAATACTCGATGCCCCCTGTCATCACAATGCCCCATGACCGCTCTCAGCAAAATGGCCCTTGTCATCACAATGCTCCATGGCCACTGTCATCACAATGCTCCATGACACGTTTCATCACAATGCTAAATTTCCCTCGTCATCACAATGCTCCATGGTGCTTGTCATCACAGTGCTGCATGACTCCTGTCATCACACTGCCCTATGACCCCTGTCATCACAAGGCTCCATGGCCCTTGTCATCACAATGCTCCATAACACCTGTCATCACAATCCTCCATGCCCTTGTCATGACAATGCTCCATGACCCCTGTCATCACAAGGCTCCGTGGCCCTTGACATCACAATTCTCCATGACACATGACAACACAATGCTCCAGTACGCCTTTCATCACAATGCTCCTGGCCCCCTGTCATCACAATGCACCATGATCCCTTTCATGACAGTAATCCATGACCCCTTTCATCACAATGCTCCAGTATGCCTTTCATCACAATACTCGATGCCCCCTGTCATCACAATGCCCCATAACCGCTCTCAGCAAAATATTCCATGCCCCTTGTAGTCACAATGCTCCATAACAGCTGTCATCACAATGCTCCATGACCCTTGTCATGACAATGCTCCATGGCATTTTTCATCACAATGTTCCATGCCCCCTTTCATCACAATTCTTCAAGACAACTTTCATCACAATGCTCCATGACCACTTTCATCACAATGCTGCTTGGCCTGGGTCATCGCAATGCTCCATGACTCCTTTCATCACAATGCTCCATGGCCTCTGACATCACAATGCTCCATAAGCCATGTCATCACAATGTGCCATGACCCCATCAAAACAATGCTCCATAACCCCTTTCATCACAATGCTCCGTGACCCACGTCAACACAATTGTCCAGGACCCCTTTCATCACAATGCTCCTTGGCACGTGTAATCACAATGCTCCATGAAAAGTATCATCACAATCACCATGATCCCTCTCATAACAATGCACTATGACACCTGTCATCACAATGCTCCAAGACAACTGTCATCACAATGCCACATGACACCTGTCATCACAATACTCCCTAACATTTGTCATCACAATGCTCCATGAAGCCTTTCATCACAATGCACCATTACCCCTTTCAGCACAATTCTCCAGGCCCTCTGTCACCACAATGCTCCATAACCCCTGACATCACAATGGCCAACGACACCTGTCATCACAATTCACCATGGATCTTGTCATCAAAAGGCTCCATGCTCGTGTCATCACAATGATCCAAGACCCGTGTCATCACAATGCTCCATGGCCGGTCTCATCACAGTGCTCCATGACCCCTGTCATCAAAATTCTCCATGAACTTTCATCACAGTGCTCCATGAACACATTCATCACAATGCTCCATGATCCCTTTCATCACAATGCTCTAGGACCAACATCATCCCAATGCTCCATGATCGCTATCATCACAATGCTCCATGACCCCTTTCATAACGATGCTCCAATACCCCCTTTCATCACAATGCTCCATGGTTCCTGTCATCACAATGCGCCAGGACCCATGTCATCACAATGCTCTATGACCCTTGTCATCACAATGTTCCATGGCCCTTGTCATCACAATGCTCCATGACCACATTCATCACAATGCTGCATGACCGGTTTCACCACAAAGCTAAGTGGCCCTTGTCATCACAATGCTCCATGGTGCTTGTCATCACAATGCTCCATGCCCCCGTCATCACAATGCCCCATGACCCCTGTCATCACAAGAATCCATGGTCTTTGAAATCACAGTGCTCCATGACACCTGTCATCACAATGCTCGATGATTCGTTTCATCACAATGCTCCCTTACCCCTGTCATCACAGTGCTCCATGACCCCTTGCATCACAACGCTCCATGACCAATTTCATCACAACGCTCCATGACTCCTATCATCACAATGCTCTATGGCCCTTGTCATCACAATGCTCAATGCCCACTGTCATCACAATGCTCCATGAGCACATTCATCACAATACTCTATGAGCCGTTTCATCACAATGCTAAATGGCCCTTGTCATCACAATGTTCTACGGTGCTTGTCATCACAATGCTGCATGACCCCTGTCATCACAATGCTCCATGGCCCTTGCCATCACAATGCTCCATGAACGCTGTCATCACAATGCCCTATGACCAGTATCATCACAGTGCCCCTTGGCTGTTGTCATGAAAATGCTCCATAACCCCTGTCATCACAGTGAACCATGGCCCTTGTCATCACAATGCTCCCTGACCCATTTCATCACAATGCTCCATGACCACTTTCATTACAGAGCTCCATGACCGCTATCATCACAATGATCCATGACCCCTTTCATCACAGTGTTCCAGTACCACTTTCATCACAATGATCCACGACCCCTATCACCACAATGCTCCATGACACGTATTTTCACTATGCTCTATGGCCCTTGTCATCACAATGCTCCATGGCCACTGTCATCACAATGCTCCATGACCCGTTTCATCACAATGCTAAATTTCCCTTGTCATCACAATGCTCCATGGCGCTTGTCATCACAATGCTCCATAACACCTGTCATCAAATTCCTCCATGCCCTTGTCATGACAATGCTCCATGACCCCTGTCATCACAAGGCGCCGTGGCCCTTGACATCACAATTCTCCATGACACCTGACAACACAATGCTCCAGTACGCCTTTCATCACAATGCTCCAGGCCCCCTGTCATCACAATGCACCATGATCCCTTTCATGACAGTAATCCATGACCCCTTTCATCACAATGCTCCAGTATGCCTTTCATCACAATACTCGATGCCCCCTGTCATCACAATGCCCCATGACCCCTCTCAGCAAAATATTCCATGCCCCCTGTAGTCACAATGCTCCATAACAGCTGTCATCACAATGCTCCATGACCCTTGTCATGACAATGCTCCATGGCATTTTTCATCACAATGTTCCATGACCCCTTTCATCACAATTCTTCAAGACAACTTTCATCACAATGCTCCATGACCACTTTCATCACAATGCTCCTTGGCCTGGGTCATTGCAATGCTCCATGACTCCTTTCATCACAATGCTCCATGGCCTCTGACATCACAATGCTCCATAAGCCATGTCATCACAATGTGCCATGACCCCGTCAAAACAATGCTCCATAACCACTTTCATCACAATGCTCCGTGACCCACGTCAACACAATTGTCCAGGACCCCTTTCATCACAATGCTCCTTGGCACGTGTCATCACAATGCTCCATGAACAGTATCATCACAGTGCTCCTTGGCTGTTGTCATGAAAATGCTCCATAACCCCTCTCATCACAGTGAACCATGGCCCTTGTCATCACAATGCTCCCTGACCCATTTCATCACAATGCTCCATGACCACTTTCATTACAGAGCTCCATGATCGCTATCATCACAATGATCCATGACCCCTTCCATCACAGTGTTCCAGTACTATTTTCATCACAATGATCCACGACCCCTATCACCACAATGCTCCATGACACGTATTTTCACTATGCTCTATGGCCCTTGTCATCACAGTGCTCCATGGCCACTGTCATCACAATGCTCCATGACCCGTTTCATCACAATGCTAAATTTCCCTTGTCATCACAATGCTCCATGGCGCTTGTCATCACAGTGCTGCATGACTGCTGTCATCACACTGCCCTATGACCCCTGTCATCACAAGGCTCCATGGCCCTTGTCATCACAATGCTCCATAACACCTGTCATCACAATCCTCCATGCCCTTGTCATGACAATGCTCCATGACCCCTGTCATCACAAGGCTCCGTGGCCCTTGACATCACAATTCTCCATGACACCTGACAACACAATGCTCCAGTACGCCTTTCATCACAATGCTCCTGGCCCCCTGTCATCTCAATGCACCATGATCCCTTTCATGACAGTAATCCATGACCCCTTTCATCACAATGCTCCAGTATGCCTTTCATCACAATACTCGATGCCCCCTGTCATCACAATGCCCCATGACCGCTCTCAGCAAAATGGCCCTTGTCATCACAATGCTCCATGGCCACTGTCATCACAATGCTCCATGACACGTTTCATCACAATGCTAAATTTCCCTCGTCATCACAATGCTCCAGGGTGCTTGTCATCACAGTGCTGCATGACTCCTGTCATCACACTGCCCTATGACCCCTGTCATCACAAGTCTCCATGGCCCTTGTCATTACAATGCTCCATAACACCTGTCATCACAATCCTCCATGCCCTTGTCATGACAATGCTCCATGACCCCTGTCATCACAAGGCTCCGTGGCCCTTGACATCACAATTCTCCATGACACATGACAACACAATGCTCCAGTACGCCTTTCATCACAATGCTCCTGGCCCCCTGTCATCACAATGCACCATGATCCCTTTCATGACAGTAATCCATGACCCCTTTCATCACAATGCTCCAGTATGCCTTTCATCACAATACTCGATGCCCCCTGTCATCACAATGCCCCATGACCGCTCTCAGCAAAATATTCCATGCCCCTTGTAGTCACAATGCTCCATAACAGCTGTCATCACAATGCTCCATGACCCTTGTCATGACAATGCTCCATGGCATTTTTCATCACAATGTTCCATGCCCCCTTTCATCACAATTCTTCAAGACAACTTTCATCACAATGCTCCATGACCACTTTCATCACAATGCTGCTTGGCCTGGGTTATCGCAATGCTCCATGACTCCTTTCACCACAATGCTCCATGGCCTCTGACATCACAATGCTCCATAAGCCATGTCATCACAATGTGCCATGACCCCATCAAAACAATGCTCCATAACCCCTTTCATCACAATGCTCCGTGACCCACGTCAACACAATTGTCCAGGACCCCTTTCATCACAATGCTCCTTAGCACGTGTAATCACAATGCTCCATGAACAGTATCATCACAATCACCATGATCCCTGTCATAACAATGCACTATGACACCTGTCATCACAATGCTCCAAGACAACTGTCATCACAATGCCACATGACACCTGTCATCACAATACTCCCTAACCTTTGTCATCACAATGCTCCATGAAGCCTTTCATCACAATGCACCATTACCCCTTTCATCACAATTCTCCAGGCCCTCTGTCACCACAATGCTCCATAACCCCTTACATCACAATGGCCAACGACACCTGTCATCACAATTCACCATGGATCTTGTCATCAAAAGGCTCCATGCTCGTGTCATCACAATGATCCAAGACCCGTGTCATCACAATGCTCCATGGCCGGTCTCATCACAGTGCTCCATGACCCCTGTCATCAAAATTCTCCATGAACTTTCATCACAGTGCTCCATGAACACATTCATCACAATGCTCCATGATCCCTTTCATCACAATGCTCTAGGACCAACATCATCCCAATGCTCCATGATCGCTATCATCACAATGCTCCATGACCCCTTTCATAACGATGCTCCAATACCCCCTTTCATCACAATGCTCCATGGTTCCTGTCATCACAATGCGCCAGGACACATGTCATCACAATGCTCTATGACCCTTGTCATCACAATGTTCCATGGCCCTTGTCATCACAATGCTCCATGACCACATTCATCACAATGCTGCATGACCCGTTTCACCACAAAGCTAAGTGGCCCTTGTCATCACAATGCTCCATGGTGCTTTTCATCACAATGCTCCATGCCCCCGTCATCACAATGCCCCATGACCCCTGTCATCACAAGAATCCATGGTCTTTGACATCACAGTGCTCCAGGACACCTGTCATCACAATGCTCGATGATTCGTTTCATCACAATGCTCCCTTACCCCTGTCATCACAGTGCTCCATGACCCCTTGCATCACAACGCTCCATGACCAATTTCATCACAACGCTCCATGACTCCTATCATCACAATGCTCTATGGCCCTTGTCATCACAATGCTCAATGCCCACTGTCATCACAATGCTCCATGAGCACATTCATCACAATACTCTATGAGCCGTTTCATCACAATGCTAAATGGCCCTTGTCATCACAATGTTCTACGGTGCTTGTCATCACAATGCTGCATGACCCCTGTCATCACAATGCTCTATGGCCCTTGCCATCACAATGCTCCATGAACGCTGTCATCACAATGCCTTATGACCAGCTTCATCACAGTGCTCCTTGGCTGTTGTCATGAAAATGCTCCATAACCCCTGCCATCACAGTGAACCATGGCCCTTGTCATCACAATGCTCCCTGACCCATTTCATCACAATGCTCCATGACCACTTTCATTACACAGCTCCATGACCGCTATCATCACAATGATCCATGACCCCTTTCATCACAGTGTTCAAGTACCATTTTCATCACAATGATCCACGACCCCTATCACCACAATGCTCCATGACACGTATTTTCACTATGCTCTATGGCCCTTGTCATCACAATGCTCCATGGCCACTGTCATCACAATGCTCCATGACCCGTTTCATCACAATGCTAAATTTCCCTTGTCATCACAATGCTCCATGGCGCTTCTCATCACAGTGCTGCATGACTCCTGTCATCACACTGCCCTATGACCCCTGTCATCACAAGGCTCCATGGCCCTTGTCTTCACAATGCTCCATAACACCTGTCATCAAATTCCTCCATGCCCTTGTCATGACAATGCTCCATGACCCCTGTCATCACAAGGCTCCGTGGCCCTTGACATCACAATTCTCCATGACACCTGACAACACAATGCTCCAGTACGCCTTTCATCACAATGCTCCAGGCCCCCTGTCATCACAATGCACCATGATCCCTTTCATGACAGTAATCCATGACCCCTTTCATCACAATGCTCCAGTATGCCTTTCATCACAATACACGATGCCCCCTGTCATCACAATGCCCCATGACCCCTCTCAGCAAAATATTCCATGCCCCCTGTAGTCACAATGCTCCATAACAGCTGTCATCACAATGCTCCATGACCCTTGTCATGACAATGCTCCATGGCATTTTTCATCACAATATTCCATGACCCCTTTCATCACAATTCTTCAAGACAACTTTCATCACAATGCTCCATGACCACTTTCCTCACAATGCTCCTTGGCCTGGGTCATCGCAATGCTCCCTGACTCCTTTCATCACAATGCTCCATGGCCTCTGACATCACAATGCTCCATAAGCAATGTCATCACAATGTGCCATGACCCCGTCAAAACAATGCTCCATAACCCCTTTCATCACAATGCTCCGTGACCCACGTCAACACAATTGTCCAGGACCCCTTTCATCACAATGCTCCTTGACACGTGTCATCACAAAGCTCCATGAACAGTATCATCACAATGCACCATGATCCCTTTCATAACAATGCACTATGACACCTGTCATCACAATGCTCCAAGACAATTGTCATCACAATGCCACATGACACCTGTCATCAAAATACTCCCTGACCTTTGTCATCACAATGCTCCATGACGCCTTTCATCACAATGCACCATTACCCCTTTCATCACAATTCTCCAGGCCCTCTGTCAGCACAATGCTCCATAACCCCTGACATCACAATGGCCAACGACACCTGTCATCACAATTCACCATGGATCTTGTCATCAAAAGGCTCCATGCTCGTGTCATCACAATGATCCAAGACCCGTGTCATCACAATGCTCCATGGCCGGTCTCATCACAGTGCTCCATGACCCCTGTCATCAAAATTCTCCATGAACTTTCATCACAGTGCTCCATGAACACATTCATCACAATGCTCCATGATCCCTTTCATCACAATGCTCTAGGACCAACATCATCTCAATGCTCCATGATCGCTATCATCACAATGCTCCATGACCCCTTTCATAACGATGCTCCAATACCCCCTTTCATCACAATGCTCCATGGTTCCTGTCATCACAATGCACCAGGACCCATGTCATCACAATGCTCTATGACCCTTGTCATCACAATGTTCCATGGCCCTTGTCATCACAATGCTCCATGACCACATTCATCACAATGCAGCATGACTCGTTTCACCACAATGCTAAGTGGCCCTTGTCATCACAATGCTCCATGGTGCTTGTCATCACAATGTTCCATGCCCCCGACCTCACAATGCGCCATGACCTCTGTCATCACAAGAATCCATGGTCTTTGACATCACAGTGCTCCATGACACCTGTCATCACAATGCTCGATGATTCGTTTCATCACAATGCTCCTTTACACCTGTCATCACAGTGCTCCATGACCCCTTGCATCACAACGCTCCATGACCAATTTCATCACAACGCCCCATGACTCCTACCATCACAATGCTCTATGGCCCTTGTCATCACAATGCTCAATGCCCACTGTCATCACAATGCTCCATGAGCATATTCATCACAATACTCTATGAGCCGTTTCATCACAATGCTAAATGGCCCTTGTCATCACAATGTTCTACGGTGCTTGTCATCACAATGCTGCATGACCCCTGTCATCACAATGCTCCATGGCCCTTGCCATCACAATGCTCCATGAACGCTGTCATCACAATGCCCTATGACCAGTATCATCACAGTGCTCCTTGGCTGTTGTCATGAAAGTGCTCCATAACCCCTGTCATCACAGTGAACCATGGCCCTTGTCATCACAATGCTCCCTGACCCATTTCATCACAATGCTCCATGACCACTTTCATTACAGAGCTCCATGATTGCTATCATCACAATGATCCATGACCCCTTTCACCACAGTGTTCCAGTACCATTTTCATCACAATGATCCACGACCCCTATCACCACATTGCTCCATGACACTTATTTTCACTATGCTCTATGGCCCTTGTCATCACAATGCTCCATGGCCACTGTCATCACAATGCTCCATGACCCGTTTCATCACAATGCTAAATTTCCCTCATCATCACAATGCTCCATGGTGCTTCTCATCACAGTGCTGCATGACTCCTGTCATCACACTGCCCTATGACCCCTGTCATCACAAGGCTCCATGGCCCTTGTCATCACAATGCTCCATAACACCTGTCATCACAATCCTCCATGCCCTTGTCATGACAATGCTCCATGACCCCTGTCATCACAAGGCACCGTGGCCCTTGACATCACAATTCTCCATGACACCTGACAACACAATGCTCCAGTACGCCTTTCATCACAATGCTCCTGGCCCCCTGTCATCACAATGCACCATGATCCCTTTCATGACAGTAATCCATGACCCCTTTCATCACAATGCTCCAGTATGCCTTTCATCACAATACTCGATGCCCCCTGTCATCACAATGCCCCATGACCGCTCTCAGCAAAATGGCCCTTGTCATCACAATGCTCCATGGCCACTGTCATCACAATGCTCCATGACACGTTTCATCACAATGCTAAATTTCCCTCGTCATCACAATGCTCCATGGTGCTTGTCATCACAGTGCTGCATGACTCCTGTCATCACACTGCCCTATGACCCCTGTCATCACAAGACTCCATGGCCCTTGTCATCACAATGCTCCATAACACCTGTCATCACAATCCTCCATGCCCTTGTCATGACAATGCTCCATGACCCCTGTCATCACAAGGCTCCGTGGCCCTTGACATCACAATTCTCCAGGACACATGACAACACAATGCTCCAGTACGCCTTTCATCACAATGCTCCTGGCCCCCTGTCATCACAATGCACCATGATCCCTTTCATGACAGTAATCCATGACCCCTTTCATCACAATGCTCCAGTATGCCTTTCATCACAATACACGATGCCCCCTGTCATCACAATGCCCCATGACCCCTGTCAGCAAAATATTCCATGCCCCTTGTAGTCACAATGCTCCATAACAGCTGTCATCACAATGCTCCATGACCCTTGTCATGACAATGCTCCATGGCATTTTTCATCACAATGTTCCATGACCCCTTTCATCACAATTCTTCAAGACAACTTTCATCACAATGCTCCATGACCACTTTCCTCACAATGCTGCTTGGCCTGGGTCATCGCAATGCTCCATGACTCCTTTCATCACAATGCTCCATGGCCTCTGACATCACAATGCTCCATAAGCCATGTCATCACAATGTGCCATGACCCCATCAAAACAATGCTCCATAACCCCTTTCATCACAATGCTCCGTGACCCACGTCAACACAATTGTCCAGGACCCCTTTCATCACAATGCTCCTTGGCAAGTGTCATCACAATGCTCCATGAACAGTATCATCACAATCACCATGATCCCTCTGATAACAATGCACTATGACACCTGTCATCACAATGCTCCAAGACAACTGTCATCACAATGCCACATGACACCTGTCATCACAATACTCCCTAACCTTTGTCATCACAATGCTCCATGAAGCCTTTCATCACAATGCACCATTACCCCTTTCATCACAATTCTCCAGGCCCTCTGTCACCACAATGCTCCATAACCCCTGACATCACAATGGCCAACGACACCTGTCATCACAATTCACCATGGATCTTGTCATCAAAAGGCTCCATGCTCGTGTCATCACAATGATCCAAGACCCGTGTCATCACAATGCTCCATGGCCGGTCTCATCACAGTGCTCCATGACCCCTGTCATCAAAATTCTCCATGAACTTTCATCACAGTGCTCCATGAACACATTCATCACAATGCTCCATGATCCCTTTCATCACAATGCTCTAGGACCAACATCATCCCAATGCTCCATGATCACTATCATCACAATGCTCCATGACCCCTTTCATAACGATGCTCCAATACCCCCTTTCATCACAATGCTCCATGGTTCCTGTCATCACAATGCGCCAGGACCCATGTCATCACAATGCTCTATGACCCTTGTCATCACAATGTTCCATGGCCCTTGTCATCACAATGCTCCATGACCACATTCATCACAATGCTGCATGACCCGTTTCACCACAATGCTAAGTGGCCCTTGTCATCACAATGTTCTACGGTGCTTATCATCACAATGCTGCATGACGCCTGTCATCACAATGCTCCATGGCCCTTGCCATCACAATGCTCCATGAACGCTGTCATCACAATGCCCTATGACCAGTATCATCACAGTGCTCCTTGGCTGTTGTAATGAAAATGCTCCATAACCCCTGTCATCACAGTGAACCATGGCCCTTGTCATCACAATGCTCCCTGACCCATTTCATCACAATGCTCCATGACCACTTTCATTACAGAGCTCCATGACCGCTATCATCACAATGATCCATGACCCCTTTCATCACAGTGTTCCAGTACCATTTTCATCACAATGATCCACGACCCCTATCACCACAATGCTCCATGACACGTATTTTCACTATGCTCTATGGCCCTTGTCATCACAATGCTCCATGGCCACTGTCATCACAATGCTCCATGACCCGTTTCATCACAATGCTAAATTTCCCTTGTCAACACAATGCTCAATGGTGCTTGTCATCACAGTGCTGCATGACTCCTGTCATCACACTGCCCTATGACCCCTGTCATCACAAGGCTCCATGTCCCTTGTCATCACAATGCTCCATAACACCTGTCATCAAATTCCTCCATGCCCTTGTCATGACAATGCTCCATGACCCCTGTCATCACAAGGCTCCGTGGCCCTTGACATCACAATTCTCCATGACACCTGACAACACAATGCTCCAGTACGCCTTTCATCACAATGCTCCAGGCCCCCTGTCATCACAATGCACCATGATCCCTTTCATGACAGTAATCTATGACCCCTTTCATCACAATGCTCCAGTATGCCTTTCATCACAATACTCGATGCCCCCTGTCATCACAATGACCCATGACCCCTCTCAGCAAAATATTCCATGCCCCCTGTAGTCACAATGCTCCATAACAGCTGTCATCACAATGCTCCATGCCCCTTGTCATGACAATGCTCCATGGCATTTTTCATCACAATGTTCCATGACCCCTTTCATCACAATTCTTCAAGACAACTTTCATCACAATGCTCCATGACCACTTTCCTCACAATGCTCCTTGGCCTGGGTCATCGCAATGCTCCATGACTCCTTTCATCACAATGCTCCATGGCCTCTGACATCACAATGCTCCATAAGCAATGTCATCACAATGTGCCATGACCCCGTCAAAACAATGCTCCATAACCCCTTTCATCACAATGCTCCGTGACCCACGTCAACACAATTGTCCAGGACCCCTTTCATCACAATGCTCCTTGGCACGTGTCATCACAAAGCTCCATGAACAGTATCATAACAATGCACCATGATCCCTTTCATAACAATGCACTATGACACCTGTCATCACAATGCTCCAAGACAATTGTCATCACAATGCCACATGACACCTGTCATCACAATACTCCCTGACCTTTGTCATCACAATGCTCCATGACGCCTTTCATCACAATGCACCATTACCCCTTTCATCACAATTCTCCAGGCCCTCTGTCACCACAATGCTCCATAACCCCTGACATCACAATGGCCAATGACACCCGTCATCACAATTCACCATGGATCTTGTCATCAAAAGGCTCCATGCTCGTGTCATCACAATGATCCAAGACCCGTGTCATCACAATGCTCCATGGCTGGTCTCATCACAGTGCTCCATGACCCCTGTCATCAAAATTCTCCATGAACTTTCATCACAGTGCTCCATGAACACATTCATCACAATGCTCCATGATCCCTTTCATCACAATGCTCTAGGACCAACATCATCACAATGCTCCATGATCGCTATCATCACAATTCTCCATGACCCCTTTCATAACGATGCTCCAATACCCCCTTTCATCACAATGCTCCATGGTTCCTGTCATCAAAATGCGCCAGGACCCATGTCATCACAATGCTCTATGACCCTTGTCATCACAATGTTCCATGGCCCTTGTCATCACAATGCTCCATGACCACATTCATCACAATGCTGCATGACCCGTTTCACCACAATGCTAAGTGGCCCTTGTCATCACAATGATCCATGGTGCTTGTCATCACAATGCTCCATGCCCCCGTCATCACAATGCCCAATGACCCCTGTCATCACAAGAATCCATGGTCTTTGACATCACAGTGCTCCATGACACCTGTCATCACAATGCTCGATGATTCGTTTCATCACAATGCTCCCTTATCCCTGTCATCACAGTGCTCCATGACCCCTTGCATCACAACGCTCCATGACCAATTGCATCACAACGCTCCATGACTCCTATCATCACAATGCTCTATGGCCCTTGTCATCACAATGCTCAATGCCCACTGTCATCACAATGCTCCATGAGCACATTCATCACAATACTCTATGAGCCGTTTCATCACAATGCTAAATGGCCCTTGTCATCACAATGTTCTACGGTGCTTGTCATCACAATGCTGCATGACCCCTGTCATCACAATGCTCTATGGCCCTTGCCATCACAATGCTCCATGAACGCTGTCATCACAATGCCCTATGACCAGTATCATTACAGTGCTCCTTGGCTGTTGTCATGAAAATGCTCCATAACCCCTGTCATCACAGTGAACCATGGCCCTTGTCATCACAATGCTCCCTGACCCATTTCATCACAATGCTCCATGACCACTTTCATTACAGAGCTCCATGACCGCTATCATCACAATGATCCATGACCCCTTTCATCACAGTGTTCCAGTACCATTTTCATCACAATGATCCACGACCCCTATCACCACAATGCTCCATGACACGTATTTTCACTATGCTCTATGGCCGTTGTCATCACAATGCTCCATGGCCACTGTCATCACAATGCTCCATGACCCGTTTCATCACAATGCTAAATTTCCCTTGTCATCACAATGCTCCATGGCGCTTCTCATCACAGTGCTGCATGACTCCTGTCATCACACTGCCCTATGACCCCTGTCATCACAAGGCTCCATGGCCCTTGTCATCACAATGCTCCATAACATCTGTCATCACAGTCCTCCATGCCCTTGTCATGACAATGCTCCATGACCCCTGTCATCACAAGGCTCCGTGGCCCTTGACATCACAATTCTCCATGACACCTGACAACACAATGCTCCAGTACGCCTTTCATCACAATGCTCCTGGCCCCCTGTCATCACAATGCACCATGATCCCTTTCATGACAGTAATCCATGACCCCTTTCATCACAATGCTCCAGTATGCCTTTCATCACAATACTCGATGCCCCCTGTCATCACAATGCCCCATGACCGCTCTCAGCAAAATGGCCCTTGTCATCACAATGCTCCATGGCCACTGTCATCACAATGCTCCATGACACGTTTCATCACAATGCTAAATTTCCCTCGTCATCACAATGCTCCATGGTGCTTGTCATCACAGTGCTGCATGACTCCTGTCATCACACTGCCCTATGACCCCTGTCATCACAAGTCTCCATGGCCCTTGTCATCACAATGCTCCATAACACCTGTCATCACAATCCTCCATGCCCTTGTCATGACAATGCTCCATGACCCCTGTCATCACAAGGCTCCGTGGCCCTTGACATCACAATTCTCCATGACACATGACAACACAATGCTCCAGTACGCCTTTCATCACAATGCTCCTGGCCCCCTGTCATCACAATGCACCATGATCCCTTTCATGACAGTAATCCATGACCCCTTTCATCACAATGCTCCAGTATGCCTTTCATCACAATACTCGATGCCCCCTGTCATCACAATGCCCCATAACCGCTCTCAGCAAAATATTCCATGCCCCTTGTAGTCACAATGCTCCATAACAGCTGTCATCACAATGCTCCATGACACTTGTCATGACAATGCTCCATGGCATTTTTCATCACAATGTTCCATGCCCCCTTTCATCACAATTCTTCAAGACAACTTTCATCACAATGCTCCATGACCACTTTCATCACAATGCTGCTTGGCCTGGGTCATCGCAATGCTCCATGACTCCTTTCATCACAATGCTCCATGGCCTCTGACATCACAATGCTCCATAAGCCATGTCATCACAATGTGCCATGAACCCATCAAAACAATGCTCCATAACCCCTTTCATCACAATGCTCCGTGACCCACGTCAACACAATTGTCCAGGACCCCTTTCATCACAATGCTCCTTGGCACGTGTAATCACAATGCTCCATGAAAAGTATCATCACAATCACCATGATCCCTCTCATAACAATGCACTATGACACCTGTCATCACAATGCTCCAAGACAACTGTCATCACAATGCCACATGACACCTGTCATCACAATACTCCCTAACATTTGTCATCACAATGCTCCATGAAGCCTTTCATCACAATGCACCATTACCCCTTTCAGCACAATTCTCCAGGCCCTCTGTCACCACAATGCTCCATAACCCCTGACATCACAATGGCCAACGACACCTGTCATCACAATTCACCATGGATCTTGTCATCAAAAGGCTCCATGCTCGTGTCATCACAATGATCCAAGACCCGTGTCATCACAATGCTCCATGGCCGGTCTCATCACAGTGCTCCATGACCCCTGTCATCAAAATTCTCCATGAACTTTCATCACAGTGCTCCATGAACACATTCATCACAATGCTCCATGATCCCTTTCATCACAATGCTCTAGGACCAACATCATCCCAATGCTCCATGATCGCTATCATCACAATGCTCCATGACCCCTTTCATAACGATGCTCCAATACCCCCTTTCATCACAATGCTCCATGGTTCCTGTCATCACAATGCGCCAGGACCCATGTCATCACAATGCTCTATGACCCTTGTCATCACAATGTTCCATGGCCCTTGTCATCACAATGCTCCATGACCACATTCATCACAATGCTGCATGACCGGTTTCACCACAAAGCTAAGTGGCCCTTGTCATCACAATGCTCCATGGTGCTTGTCATCACAATGCTCCATGCCCCCGTCATCACAATGCCCCATGACCCCTGTCATCACAAGAATCCATGGTCTTTGAAATCACAGTGCTCCATGACACCTGTCATCACAATGCTCGATGATTCGTTTCATCACAATGCTCCCTTACCCCTGTCATCACAGTGCTCCATGACCCCTTGCATCACAACGCTCCATGACCAATTTCATCACAACGCTCCATGACTCCTATCATCACAATGCTCTATGGCCCTTGTCATCACAATGCTCAATGCCCACTGTCATCACAATGCTCCATGAGCACATTCATCACAATACTCTATGAGCCGTTTCATCACAATGCTAAATGGCCCTTGTCATCACAATGTTCTACGGTGCTTGTCATCACAATGCTGCATGACCCCTGTCATCACAATGCTCCATGGCCCTTGCCATCACAATGCTCCATGAACGCTGTCATCACAATGCCCTATGACCAGTATCATCACAGTGCCCCTTGGCTGTTGTCATGAAAATGCTCCATAACCCCTGTCATCACAGTGAACCATGGCCCTTGTCATCACAATGCTCCCTGACCCATTTCATCACAATGCTCCATGACCACTTTCATTACAGAGCTCCATGACCGCTATCATCACAATGATCCATGACCCCTTTCATCACAGTGTTCCAGTACCACTTTCATCACAATGATCCACGACCCCTATCACCACAATGCTCCATGACACGTATTTTCACTATGCTCTATGGCCCTTGTCATCACAATGCTCCATGGCCACTGTCATCACAATGCTCCATGACCCGTTTCATCACAATGCTAAATTTCCCTTGTCATCACAATGCTCCATGGCGCTTGTCATCACAATGCTCCATAACACCTGTCATCAAATTCCTCCATGCCCTTGTCATGACAATGCTCCATGACCCCTGTCATCACAAGGCTCCGTGGCCCTTGACATCACAATTCTCCATGACACCTGACAACACAATGCTCCAGTACGCCTTTCATCACAATGCTCCAGGCCCCCTGTCATCACAATGCACCATGATCCCTTTCATGACAGTAATCCATGACCCCTTTCATCACAATGCTCCAGTATGCCTTTCATCACAATACTCGTTGCCCCCTGTCATCACAATGCCCCATGACCCCTCTCAGCAAAATATTCCATGCCCCCTGTAGTCACAATGCTCCATAACAGCTGTCATCACAATGCTCCATGACCCTTGTCATGACAATGCTCCATGGCATTTTTCATCACAATGTTCCATGACCCCTTTCATCACAATTCTTCAAGACAACTTTCATCACAATGCTCCATGACCACATTCATCACAATGCTCCTTGGCCTGGGTCATTGCAATGCTCCATGACTCCTTTCATCACAATGCTCCATGGCCTCTGACATCACAATGCTCCATAAGCCATGTCATCACAATGTGCCATGACCCCGTCAAAACAATGCTCCATAACCACTTTCATCACAATGCTCCGTGACCCACGTCAACACAATTGTCCAGGACCCCTTTCATCACAATGCTCCTTGGCACGTGTCATCACAATGCTCCATGAACAGTATCATCACAGTGCTCCTTGGCTGTTGTCATGAAAATGCTCCATAACCCCTCTCATCACAGTGAACCATGGCCCTTGTCATCACAATGCTCCCTGACCCATTTCATCACAATGCTCCATGACCACTTTCATTACAGAGCTCCATGATCGCTATCATCACAATGATCCATGACCCCTTCCATCACAGTGTTCCAGTACTATTTTCATCACAATGATCCACGACCCCTATCACCACAATGCTCCATGACACGTATTTTCACTATGCTCTATGGCCCTTGTCATCACAGTGCTCCATGGCCACTGTCATCACAATGCTCCATGACCCGTTTCATCACAATGCTAAATTTCCCTTGTCATCACAATGCTCCATGGCGCTTGTCATCACAGTGCTGCATGACTCCTGTCATCACACTGCCCTATGACCCCTGTCATCACAAGGCTCCATGGCCCTTGTCATCACAATGCTCCATAACACCTGTCATCACAATCCTCCATGCCCTTGTCATGACAATGCTCCATGACCCCTGTCATCACAAGGCTCCGTGGCCCTTGACATCACAATTCTCCATGACACCTGACAACACAATGCTCCAGTACGCCTTTCATCACAATGCTCCTGGCCCCCTGTCATCACAATGCACCATGATCCCTTTCATGACAGTAATCCATGACCCCTTTCATCACAATGCTCCAGTATGCCTTTCATCACAATACTCGATGCCCCCTGTCATCACAATGCCCCATGACCGCTCTCAGCAAAATGGCCCTTGTCATCACAATGCTCCATGGCCACTGTCATCACAATGCTCCATGACACGTTTCATCACAATGCTAAATTTCCCTCGTCATCACAATGCTCCAGGGTGCTTGTCATCACAGTGCTGCATGACTCCTGTCATCACACTGCCCTATGACCCCTGTCATCACAAGTCTCCATGGCCCTTGTCATTACAATGCTCCATAACACCTGTCATCACAATCCTCCATGCCCTTGTCATGACAATGCTCCATGACCCCTGTCATCACAAGGCTCCGTGGCCCTTGACATCACAATTCTCCATGACACATGACAACACAATGCTCCAGTACGCCTTTCATCACAATGCTCCTGGCCCCCTGTCATCACAATGCACCATGATCCCTTTCATGACAGTAATCCATGACCCCTTTCATCACAATGCTCCAGTATGCCTTTCATCACAATACTCGATGCCCCCTGTCATCACAATGCCCCATGACCGCTCTCAGCAAAATATTCCATGCCCCTTGTAGTCACAATGCTCCATAACAGCTGTCATCACAATGCTCCATGACCCTTGTCATGACAATGCTCCATGGCATTTTCCATCACAATGTTCCATGCCCCCTTTCATCACAATTCTTCAAGACAACTTTCATCACAATGCTCCATGACCACTTTCATCACAATGCTGCTTGGCCTGGGTCATCGCAATGCTCCATGACTCCTTTCATCACAATGCTCCATGGCCTCTGACATCACAATGCTCCATAAGCCATGTCATCACAATGTGCCATGACCCCATCAAAACAATGCTCCATAACCCCTTTCATCACAATGCTCCGTGACCCATGTCAACACAATTGTCCAGGACCCCTTTCATCACAATGCTCCTTGGCACGTGTAATCACAATGCTCCATGAACAGTATCATCACAATCACCATGATCCCTGTCATAACAATGCACTATGACACCTGTCATCACAATGCTCCAAGACAACTGTCATCACAATGCCACATGACACCTGTCATCACAATACTCCCTAACCTTTGTCATCACAATGCTCCATGAAGCCTTTCATCACAATGCACCATTACCCCTTTCATCACAATTCTCCAGGCCCTCTGTCACCACAATGCTCCATAACCCCTTACATCACAATGGCCAACGACACCTGTCATCACAATTCACCATGGATCTTGTCATCAAAAGGCTCCATGCTCGTGTCATCACAATGATCCAAGACCCGTGTCATCACAATGCTCCATGGCCGGTCTCATCACAGTGCTCCATGACCCCTGTCATCAAAATTCTCCATGAACTTTCATCACAGTGCTCCATGAACACATTCATCACAATGCTCCATGATCCCTTTCATCACAATGCTCTAGGACCAACATCATCCCAATGCTCCATGATCGCTATCATCACAATGCTCCATGACCCCTTTCATAACGATGCTCCAATACCCCCTTTCATCACAATGCTCCATGGTTCCTGTCATCACAATGCGCCAGGACACATGTCATCACAATGCTCTATGACCCTTGTCATCACAATGTTCCATGGCCCTTGTCATCACAATGCTCCATGACCACATTCATCACAATGCTGCATGACCCGTTTCACCACAAAGCTAAGTGGCCCTTGTCATCACAATGCTCCATGGTGCTTTTCATCACAATGCTCCATGCCCCCGTCATCACAATGCCCCATGACCCCTGTCATCACAAGAATCCATGGTCTTTGACATCACAGTGCTCCAGGACACCTGTCATCACAATGCTCGATGATTCGTTTCATCACAATGCTCCCTTACCCCTGTCATCACAGTGCTCCATGACCCCTTGCATCACAACGCTCCATGACCAATTTCATCACAACGCTCCATGACTCCTATCATCACAATGCTCTATGGCCCTTGTCATCACAATGCTCAATGCCCACTGTCATCACAATGCTCCATGAGCACATTCATCACAATACTCTATGAGCCGTTTCATCACAATGCTAAATGGCCCTTGTCATCACAATGTTCTACGGTGCTTGTCATCACAATGCTGCATGACCCCTGTCATCACAATGCTCTATGGCCCTTGCCATCACAATGCTCCATGAACGCTGTCATCACAATGCCCTATGACCAGTATCATCACAGTGCTCCTTGGCTGTTGTCATGAAAATGCTCCATAACCCCTGCCATCACAGTGAACCATGGCCCTTGTCATCACAATGCTCCCTGACCCACTTCATCACAATGCTCCATGACCACTTTCATTACACAGCTCCATGACCGCTATCATCACAATGATCCATGACCCCTTTCATCACAGTGTTCCAGTACCATTTTCATCACAATGATCCACGACCCCTATCACCACAATGCTCCATGACACGTATTTTCACTATGCTCTATGGCCCTTGTCATCACAATGCTCCATGGCCACTGTCATCACAATGCTCCATGACGCGTTTCATCACAATGCTAAATTTCCCTTGTCATCACAATGCTCCATGGCGCTTCTCATCACAGTGCTGCATGACTCCTGTCATCACACTGCCCTATGACCCCTGTCATCACAAGGCTCCATGGCCCTTGTCTTCACAATGCTCCATAACACCTGTCATCAAATTCCTCCATGCCCTTGTCATGACAATGCTCCATGACCCCTGTCATCACAAGGCTCCGTGGCACTTGACATCACAATTCTCCATGACACCTGACAACACAATGCTCCAGTACGCCTTTCATCACAATGCTCCAGGACCCCTGTCATCACAATGCACCATGATCCCTTTCATGACAGTAATCCATGACCCCTTTCATCACAATGCTCCAGTATGCCTTTCATCACAATACTCGATGCCCCCTGTCATCACAATGCCCCATGACCCCTCTCAGCAAAATATTCCATGCCCCCTGTAGTCACAATGCTCCATAACAGCTGTCATCACAATGCTCCATGACCCTTGTCATGACAATGCTCCATGGCATTTTTCATCACAATATTCCATGACCCCTTTCATCACAATTCTTCAAGACAACTTTCATCACAATGCTCCATGACCACTTTCCTCACAATGCTCCTTGGCCTGGGTCATCGCAATGCTCCCTGACTCCTTTCATCACAATGCTCCATGGCCTCTGACATCACAATGCTCCATAAGCAATGTCATCACAATGTGCCATGACCCCGTCAAAACAATGCTCCATAACCCCTTTCATCACAATGCTCCGTGACCCACGTCAACACAATTGTCCAGGACCCCTTTCATCACAATGCTCCTTGGCACGTGTCATCACAAAGCTCCATGAACAGTATCATCACAATGCACCATGATCCCTTTCATAACAATGCACTATGACACCTGTCATCACAATGCTCCAAGACAATTGTCATCACAATGCCACATGACACCTGTCATCACAATACTCCCTGACCTTTGTCATCACAATGCTCCATGACGCCTTTCATCACAATGCACCATTACCCCTTTCATCACAATTCTCCAGGCCCTCTGTCACCACAATGCTCCATAACCCCTGACATCACAATGGCCAACGACACCTGTCATCACAATTCACCATGGATCTTGTCATCAAAAGGCTCCATGCTCGTGTCATCACAATGATCCAAGACCCGGGTCATCACAATGCTCCATGGCCGGTCTCATCACAGTGCTCCATGACCCCTGTCATCAAAATTCTCCATGAACTTTCATCACAGTGCTCCATCAACACATTCATCACAATGCTCCATGATCCCTTTCATCACAATGCTCTAGGACCAACATCATCACAATGCTCCATGATCGCTATCATCACAATGCTCCATGACCCCTTTCATAACGATGCTCCAATACCCCCTTTCATCACAATGCTCCATGGTTCCTGTCATCACAATGCACCAGGACCCATGTCATCACAATGCTCTATGACCCTTGTCATCACAATGTTCCATGGCCCTTGTCATCACAATGCTCCATGGCCACATTCATCACAATGCAGCATGACCCGTTTCACCACAATGCTAAGTGGCCCTTGTCATCACAATGCTCCATGGTGCTTGTCATCACAATGTTCCATGCCCCCGTCCTCACAATGCGCCATGACCTCTGTCATCACAAGAATCCATGGTCTTTGACATCACAGTGCTCCATGACACCTGTCATCACAATGCTCGATGATTCGTTTCATCACAATGCTCCTTTACACCTGTCATCACAGTGCTCCATGACCCCTTGCATCACAACGCTCCATGACCAATTTCATTACAACGCCCCATGACTCCTATCATCACAATGCTCTATGGCCCTTGTCATCACAATGCTCAATGCCCACTGTCATCACAATGCTCCATGAGCATATTCATCACAATACTCTATGAGCCGTTTCATCACAATGCTAAATGGCCCTTGTCATCACAATGTTCTACGGTGCTTGTCATCACAATGCTGCATGACCCCTGTCATCACAATGCTCCATGGCCCTTGCCATCACAATGCTCCATGAACGCTGTCATCACAATGCCCTATGACCAGTATCATCACAGTGCTCCTTGGCTGTTGTCATGAAAATGCTCCATAACCCCTGTCATCACAGTGAACCATGGCCCTTGTCATCACAATGCTCCCTGACCCATTTCATCACAATGCTCCATGACCACTTTCATTACAGAGCTCCATGATTGCTATCATCACAATGATCCATGACCCCTTTCACCACAGTGTTCCACTACCATTTTCATCACAATGATCCACGACCCCTATCACCACATTGCTCCATGACACTTATTTTCACTATGCTCTATGGCCCTTGTCATCACAATGCTCCATGGCCACTGTCATCACAATGCTCCATGACCCGTTTCATCACAATGCTAAATTTCCCTCATCATCACAATGCTCCATGGTGCTTGTCATCACAGTGCTGCATGACTCCTGTCATCACACTGCCCTATGACCCCTGTCATCACAAGGCTCCATGGCCCTTGTCATCACAATGCTCCATAACACCTGTCATCACAATCCTCCATGCCCTTGTCATGACAATGCTCCATGACCCCTGTCATCACAAGGCTCCGTGGCCCTTGACATCACAATTCTCCATGACACCTGACAACACAATGCTCCAGTACGCCTTTCATCACAATGCTCCTGGCCCCCTGTCATCACAATGCACCATGATCCCTTTCATGACAGTAATCCATGACCCCTTTCATCACAATGCTCCAGTATGCCTTTCATCACAATACTCGATGCCCCCTGTCATCACAATGCCCCATGACCGCTCTCAGCAAAATGGCCCTTGTCATCACAATGCTCCATGGCCCTTGCCATCACAATGCTCCATGAACGCTGTCATCACAATGCCCTATGACCAGTATCATCACAGTGCCCCTTGGCTGTTGTCATGAAAATGCTCCATAACCCCTGTCATCACAGTGAACCATGGCCCTTGTCATCACAATGCTCCCTGACCCATTTCATCACAATGCTCCATGACCACTTTCATTACAGAGCTCCATGACCGCTATCATCACAATGATCCATGACCCCTTTCATCACAGTGTTCCAGTACCACTTTCATCACAATGATCCACGACCCCTATCACCACAATGCTCCATGACACGTATTTTCACTATGCTCTATGGCCCTTGTCATCACAATGCTCCATGGCCACTGTCATCACAATGCTCCATGACCCGTTTCATCACAATGCTAAATTTCCCTTGTCATCACAATGCTCCATGGCGCTTGTCATCACAATGCTCCATAACACCTGTCATCAAATTCCTCCATGCCCTTGTCATGACAATGCTCCATGACCCCTGTCATCACAAGGCTCCGTGGCCCTTGACATCACAATTCTCCATGACACCTGACAACACAATGCTCCAGTACGCCTTTCATCACAATGCTCCAGGCCCCCTGTCATCACAATGCACCATGATCCCTTTCATGACAGTAATCCATGACCCCTTTCATCACAATGCTCCAGTATGCCTTTCATCACAATACTCGATGCCCCCTGTCATCACAATGCCCCATGACCCCTCTCAGCAAAATATTCCATGCCCCCTGTAGTCACAATGCTCCATAACAGCTGTCATCACAATGCTCCATGACCCTTGTCATGACAATGCTCCATGGCATTTTTCATCACAATGTTCCATGACCCCTTTCATCACAATTCTTCAAGACAACTTTCATCACAATGCTCCATGACCACATTCATCACAATGCTCCTTGGCCTGGGTCATTGCAATGCTCCATGACTCCTTTCATCACAATGCTCCATGGCCTCTGACATCACAATGCTCCATAAGCCATGTCATCACAATGTGCCATGACCCCATCAAAACAATGCTCCATAACCACTTTCATCACAATGCTCCGTGACCCACGTCAACACAATTGTCCAGGACCCCTTTCATCACAATGCTCCTTGGCACGTGTCATCACAATGCTCCATGAACAGTATCATCACAGTGCTCCTTGGCTGTTGTCATGAAAATGCTCCATAACCCCTCTCATCACAGTGAACCATGGCCCTTGTCATCACAATGCTCCCTGACCCATTTCATCACAATGCTCCATGACCACTTTCATTACAGAGCTCCATGATCGCTATCATCACAATGATCCATGACCCCTTCCATCACAGTGTTCCAGTACTATTTTCATCACAATGATCCACGACCCCTATCACCACAATGCTCCATGACACGTATTTTCACTATGCTCTATGGCCCTTGTCATCACAGTGCTCCATGGCCACTGTCATCACAATGCTCCATGACCCGTTTCATCACAATGCTAAATTTCCCTTGTCATCACAATGCTCCATGGCGCTTGTCATCACAGTGCTGCATGACTCCTGTCATCACACTGCCCTATGACCCCTGTCATCACAAGGCTCCATGGCCCTTGTCATCACAATGCTCCATAACACCTGTCATCACAATCCTCCATGCCCTTGTCATGACAATGCTCCATGACCCCTGTCATCACAAGGCTCCGTGGCCCTTGACATCACAATTCTCCATGACACCTGACAACACAATGCTCCAGTACGCCTTTCATCACAATGCTCCTGGCCCCCTGTCATCACAATGCACCATGATCCCTTTCATGACAGTAATCCATGACCCCTTTCATCACAATGCTCCAGTATGCCTTTCATCACAATACTCGATGCCCCCTGTCATCACAATGCCCCATGACCGCTCTCAGCAAAATGGCCCTTGTCATCACAATGCTCCATGGCCACTGTCATCACAATGCTCCATGACACGTTTCATCACAATGCTAAATTTCCCTCGTCATCACAATGCTCCAGGGTGCTTGTCATCACAGTGCTGCATGACTCCTGTCATCACACTGCCCTATGACCCCTGTCATCACAAGTCTCCATGGCCCTTGTCATTACAATGCTCCATAACACCTGTCATCACAATCCTCCATGCCCTTGTCATGACAATGCTCCATGACCCCTGTCATCACAAGGCTCCGTGGCCCTTGACATCACAATTCTCCATGACACATGACAACACAATGCTCCAGTACGCCTTTCATCACAATGCTCCTGGCCCCCTGTCATCACAATGCACCATGATCCCTTTCATGACAGTAATCCATGACCCCTTTCATCACAATGCTCCAGTATGCCTTTCATCACAATACTCGATGCCCCCTGTCATCACAATGCCCCATGACCGCTCTCAGCAAAATATTCCATGCCCCTTGTAGTCACAATGCTCCATAACAGCTGTCATCACAATGCTCCATGACCCTTGTCATGACAATGCTCCATGGCATTTTTCATCACAATGTTCCATGCCCCCTTTCATCACAATTCTTCAAGACAACTTTCATCACAATGCTCCATGACCACTTTCATCACAATGCTGCTTGGCCTGGGTCATCGCAATGCTCCATGACTCCTTTCATCACAATGCTCCATGGCCTCTGACATCACAATGCTCCATAAGCCATGTCATCACAATGTGCCATGACCCCATCAAAACAATGCTCCATAACCCCTTTCATCACAATGCTCCGTGACCCACGTCAACACAATTGTCCAGGACCCCTTTCATCACAATGCTCCTTGGCACGTGTAATCACAATGCTCCATGAACAGTATCATCACAATCACCATGATCCCTGTCATAACAATGCACTATGACACCTGTCATCACAATGCTCCAAGACAACTGTCATCACAATGCCACATGACACCTGTCATCACAATACTCCCTAACCTTTGTCATCACAATGCTCCATGAAGCCTTTCATCACAATGCACCATTACCCCTTTCATCACAATTCTCCAGGCCCTCTGTCACCACAATGCTCCATAACCCCTTACATCACAATGGCCAACGACACCTGTCATCACAATTCACCATGGATCTTGTCATCAAAAGGCTCCATGCTCGTGTCATCACAATGATCCAAGACCCGTGTCATCACAATGCTCCATGGCCGGTCTCATCACAGTGCTCCATGACCCCTGTCATCAAAATTCTCCATGAACTTTCATCACAGTGCTCCATGAACACATTCATCACAATGCTCCATGATCCCTTTCATCACAATGCTCTAGGACCAACATCATCCCAATGCTCCATGATCGCTATCATCACAATGCTCCATGACCCCTTTCATAACGATGCTCCAATACCCCCTTTCATCACAATGCTCCATGGTTCCTGTCATCACAATGCGCCAGGACACATGTCATCACAATGCTCTATGACCCTTGTCATCACAATGTTCCATGGCCCTTGTCATCACAATGCTCCATGACCACATTCATCACAATGCTGCATGACCCGTTTCACCACAAAGCTAAGTGGCCCTTGTCATCACAATGCTCCATGGTGCTTTTCATCACAATGCTCCATGCCCCCGTCATCACAATGCCCCATGACCCCTGTCATCACAAGAATCCATGGTCTTTGACATCACAGTGCTCCAGGACACCTGTCATCACAATGCTCGATGATTCGTTTCATCACAATGCTCCCTTACCCCTGTCATCACAGTGCTCCATGACCCCTTGCATCACAACGCTCCATGACCAATTTCATCACAACGCTCCATGACTCCTATCATCACAATGCTCTATGGCCCTTGTCATCACAATGCTCAATGCCCACTGTCATCACAATGCTCCATGAGCACATTCATCACAATACTCTATGAGCCGTTTCATCACAATGCTAAATGGCCCTTGTCATCACAATGTTCTACGGTGCTTGTCATCACAATGCTGCATGACCCCTGTCATCACAATGCTCTATGGCCCTTGCCATCACAATGCTCCATGAACGCTGTCATCACAATGCCCTATGACCAGTATCATCACAGTGCTCCTTGGCTGTTGTCATGAAAATGCTCCATAACCCCTGCCATCACAGTGAACCATGGCCCTTGTCATCACAATGCTCCCTGACCCATTTCATCACAATGCTCCATGACCACTTTCATTACACAGCTCCATGACCGCTATCATCACAATGATCCATGACCCCTTTCATCACAGTGTTCCAGTACCATTTTCATCACAATGATCCACGACCCCTATCACCACAATGCTCCATGACACGTATTTTCACTATGCTCTATGGCCCTTGTCATCACAATGCTCCATGGCCACTGTCATCACAATGCTCCATGACGCGTTTCATCACAATGCTAAATTTCCCTTGTCATCACAATGCTCCATGGCGCTTCTCATCACAGTGCTGCATGACTCCTGTCATCACACTGCCCTATGACCCCTGTCATCACAAGGCTCCATGGCCCTTGTCTTCACAATGCTCCATAACACCTGTCATCAAATTCCTCCATGCCCTTGTCATGACAATGCTCCATGACCCCTGTCATCACAAGGCTCCGTGGCACTTGACATCACAATTCTCCATGACACCTGACAACACAATGCTCCAGTACGCCTTTCATCACAATGCTCCAGGACCCCTGTCATCACAATGCACCATGATCCCTTTCATGACAGTAATCCATGACCCCTTTCATCACAATGCTCCAGTATGCCTTTCATCACAATACTCGATGCCCCCTGTCATCACAATGCCCCATGACCCCTCTCAGCAAAATATTCCATGCCCCCTGTAGTCACAATGCTCCATAACAGCTGTCATCACAATGCTCCATGACCCTTGTCATGACAATGCTCCATGGCATTTTTCATCACAATATTCCATGACCCCTTTCATCACAATTCTTCAAGACAACTTTCATCACAATGCTCCATGACCACTTTCCTCACAATGCTCCTTGGCCTGGGTCATCGCAATGCTCCCTGACTCCTTTCATCACAATGCTCCATGGCCTCTGACATCACAATGCTCCATAAGCAATGTCATCACAATGTGCCATGACCCCGTCAAAACAATGCTCCATAACCCCTTTCATCACAATGCTCCGTGACCCACGTCAACACAATTGTCCAGGACCCCTTTCATCACAATGCTCCTTGGCACGTGTCATCACAAAGCTCCATGAACAGTATCATCACAATGCACCATGATCCCTTTCATAACAATGCACTATGACACCTGTCATCACAATGCTCCAAGACAATTGTCATCACAATGCCACATGACACCTGTCATCACAATACTCCCTGACCTTTGTCATCACAATGCTCCATGACGCCTTTCATCACAATGCACCATTACCCCTTTCATCACAATTCTCCAGGCCCTCTGTCACCACAATGCTCCATAACCCCTGACATCACAATGGCCAACGACACCTGTCATCACAATTCACCATGGATCTTGTCATCAAAAGGCTCCATGCTCGTGTCATCACAATGATCCAAGACCCGGGTCATCACAATGCTCCATGGCCGGTCTCATCACAGTGCTCCATGACCCCTGTCATCAAAATTCTCCATGAACTTTCATCACAGTGCTCCATCAACACATTCATCACAATGCTCCATGATCCCTTTCATCACAATGCTCTAGGACCAACATCATCACAATGCTCCATGATCGCTATCATCACAATGCTCCATGACCCCTTTCATAACGATGCTCCAATACCCCCTTTCATCACAATGCTCCATGGTTCCTGTCATCACAATGCACCAGGACCCATGTCATCACAATGCTCTATGACCCTTGTCATCACAATGTTCCATGGCCCTTGTCATCACAATGCTCCATGGCCACATTCATCACAATGCAGCATGACCCGTTTCACCACAATGCTAAGTGGCCCTTGTCATCACAATGCTCCATGGTGCTTGTCATCACAATGTTCCATGCCCCCGTCCTCACAATGCGCCATGACCTCTGTCATCACAAGAATCCATGGTCTTTGACATCACAGTGCTCCATGACACCTGTCATCACAATGCTCGATGATTCGTTTCATCACAATGCTCCTTTACACCTGTCATCACAGTGCTCCATGACCCCTTGCATCACAACGCTCCATGACCAATTTCATTACAACGCCCCATGACTCCTATCATCACAATGCTCTATGGCCCTTGTCATCACAATGCTCAATGCCCACTGTCATCACAATGCTCCATGAGCATATTCATCACAATACTCTATGAGCCGTTTCATCACAATGCTAAATGGCCCTTGTCATCACAATGTTCTACGGTGCTTGTCATCACAATGCTGCATGACCCCTGTCATCACAATGCTCCATGGCCCTTGCCATCACAATGCTCCATGAACGCTGTCATCACAATGCCCTATGACCAGTATCATCACAGTGCTCCTTGGCTGTTGTCATGAAAATGCTCCATAACCCCTGTCATCACAGTGAACCATGGCCCTTGTCATCACAATGCTCCCTGACCCATTTCATCACAATGCTCCATGACCACTTTCATTACAGAGCTCCATGATTGCTATCATCACAATGATCCATGACCCCTTTCACCACAGTGTTCCACTACCATTTTCATCACAATGATCCACGACCCCTATCACCACATTGCTCCATGACACTTATTTTCACTATGCTCTATGGCCCTTGTCATCACAATGCTCCATGGCCACTGTCATCACAATGCTCCATGACCCGTTTCATCACAATGCTAAATTTCCCTCATCATCACAATGCTCCATGGTGCTTGTCATCACAGTGCTGCATGACTCCTGTCATCACACTGCCCTATGACCCCTGTCATCACAAGGCTCCATGGCCCTTGTCATCAGAATGCTCCATAACACCTGTCATCACAATCCTCCATGCCCTTGTCATGACAATGCTCCATGACCCCTGTCATCACAAGGCTCCGTGGCCCTTGACATCACAATTCTCCATGACACCTGACAACACAATGCTCCAGTACGCCTTTCATCACAATGCTCCTGGCCCCCTGTCATCACAATGCACCATGATCCCTTTCATGACAGTAATCCATGACCCCTTTCATCACAATGCTCCAGTATGCCTTTCATCACAATACTCGATGCCCCCTGTCATCACAATGCCCCATGACCGCTCTCAGCAAAATGGCCCTTGTCATCACAATGCTCCATGGCCACTGTCATCACAATGCTCCATGACACGTTTCATCACAATGCTAAATTTCCCTCGTCATCACAATGCTCCATGGTGCTTGTCATCACAGTGCTGCATGACTCCTGTCATCACACTGCCCTATGACCCCTGTCATCACAAGGCTCCATGGCCCTTGTCATCACAATGCTCCATAACACCTGTCATCACAATCCTCCATGCCCTTGTCATGACAATGCTCCATGACCCCTGTCATCACAAGGCTCCGTGGCCCTTGACATCACAATTCTCCATGACACCTGACAACACAATGCTCCAGTACGCCTTTCATCACAATGCTCCTGGCCCCCTGTCATCACAATGCACCATGATCCCTTTCATGACAGTAATCCATGACCCCTTTCATCACAATGCTCCAGTATGCCTTTCATCACAATACGCGATGCCCCCTGTCATCACAATGCCCCATGACCGCTCTCAGCAAAATATTCCATGCCCCTTGTAGTCACAATGCTCCATAACAGCTGTCATCACAATGCTCCATGACCCTTGTCATGACAATGCTCCATGGCATTTTTCATCACAATGTTCCATGACCCCTTTCATCACAATTCTTCAAGACAACTTTCATCACAATGCTCCATGACCACTTTCCTCACAATGCTGCTTGGCCTGGGTCATCGCAATGCTCCATGACTCCTTTCATCACAATGCTCCATGGCCTCTGACATCACAATGCTCCATAAGCCATGTCATCACAATGTGCCATGACCCCATCAAAACAATGCTCCATAACCCCTTTCATCACAATGCTCCGTGACCCACGTCAACACAATTGTCCAGGACCCCTTTCATCACAATGCTCCTTGGCAAGTGTCATCACAATGCTCCATGAACAGTATCATCACAATCACCATGATCCCTCTGATAACAATGCACTATGACACCTGTCATCACAATGCTCCAAGACAACTGTCATCACAATGCCACATGACACCTGTCATCACAATACTCCCTAACCTTTGTCATCACAATGCTCCATGAAGCCTTTCATCACAATGCACCATTACCCCTTTCATCACAATTCTCCAGGCCCTCTGTCACCACAAAGCTCCATAACCCCTGACATCACAATGGCCAACGACACCTGTCATCACAATTCACCATGGATCTTGTCATCAAAAGGCTCCATGCTCGTGTCATCACAATGATCCAAGACCCGTGTCATCACAATGCTCCATGACCACATTCATCACAATGCTGCATGACCCGTTTCACCACAAAGCTAAGTGGCCCTTGTCATCACAATGCTCCATGGTGCTTTTCATCACAATGCTCCATGCCCCCGTCATCACAATGCCCCATGACCCCTGTCATCACAAGAATCCATGGTCTTTGACATCACAGTGCTCCAGGACACCTGTCATCACAATGCTCGATGATTCGTTTCATCACAATGCTCCCTTACCCCTGTCATCACAGTGCTCCATGACCCCTTGCATCACAACGCTCCATGACCAATTTCATCACAACGCTCCATGACTCCTATCATCACAATGCTCTATGGCCCTTGTCATCACAATGCTCAATGCCCACTGTCATCACAATGCTCCATGAGCACATTCATCACAATACTCTATGAGCCGTTTCATCACAATGCTAAATGGCCCTTGTCATCACAATGTTCTACGGTGCTTGTCATCACAATGCTGCATGACCCCTGTCATCACAATGCTCTATGGCCCTTGCCATCACAATGCTCCATGAACGCTGTCATCACAATGCCCTCTGACCAGTATCATCACAGTGCTCCTTGGCTGTTGTCATGAAAATGCTCCATAACCCCTGCCATCACAGTGAACCATGGCCCTTGTCATCACAATGCTCCCTGACCCATTTCATCACAATGCTCCATGACCACTTTCATTACACAGCTCCATGACCGCTATCATCACAATGATCCATGACCCCTTTCATCACAGTGTTCAAGTACCATTTTCATCACAATGATCCACGACCCCTATCACCACAATGCTCCATGACACGTATTTTCACTATGCTCTATGGCCCTTGTCATCACAATGCTCCATGGCCACTGTCATCACAATGCTCCATGACCCGTTTCATCACAATGCTAAATTTCCCTTGTCATCACAATGCTCCATGGCGCTTCTCATCACAGTGCTGCATGACTCCTGTCATCACACTGCCCTATGACCCCTGTCATCACAAGGCTCCATGGCCCTTGTCTTCACAATGCTCCATAACACCTGTCATCAAATTCCTCCATGCCCTTGTCATGACAATGCTCCATGACCCCTGTCATCACAAGGCTCCGTGGCCCTTGACATCACAATTCTCCATGACACCTGACAACACAATGCTCCAGTACGCCTTTCATCACAATGCTCCAGGCCCCCTGTCATCACAATGCACCATGATCCCTTTCATGACAGTAATCCATGACCCCTTTCATCACAATGCTCCAGTATGCCTTTCATCACAATACACGATGCCCCCTGTCATCACAATGCCCCATGACCCCTCTCAGCAAAATATTCCATGCCCCCTGTAGTCACAATGCTCCATAACAGCTGTCATCACAATGCTCCATGACCCTTGTCATGACAATGCTCCATGGCATTTTTCATCACAATATTCCATGACCCCTTTCATCACAATTCTTCAAGACAACTTTCATCACAATGCTCCATGACCACTTTCCTCACAATGCTCCTTGGCCTGGGTCATCGCAATGCTCCCTGACTCCTTTCATCACAATGCTCCATGGCCTCTGACATCACAATGCTCCATAAGCAATGTCATCACAATGTGCCATGACCCCGTCAAAACAATGCTCCATAACCCCTTTCATCACAATGCTCCGTGACCCACGTCAACACAATTGTCCAGGACCCCTTTCATCACAATGCTCCTTGACACGTGTCATCACAAAGCTCCATGAACAGTATCATCACAATGCACCATGATCCCTTTCATAACAATGCACTATGACACCTGTCATCACAATGCTCCAAGAAAATTGTCATCACAATGCCACATGACACCTGTCATCAAAATACTCCCTGACCTTTGTCATCACAATGCTCCATGACGCCTTTCATCACAATGCACCATTACCCCTTTCATCACAATTCTCCAGGCCCTCTGTCAGCACAATGCTCCATAACCCCTGACATCACAATGGCCAACGACACCTGTCATCACAATTCACCATGGATCTTGTCATCAAAAGGCTCCATGCTCGTGTCATCACAATGATCCAAGACCCGTGTCATCACAATGCTCCATGGCCGGTCTCATCACAGTGCTCCATGACCCCTGTCATCAAAATTCTCCATGAACTTTCATCACAGTGCTCCATGAACACATTCATCACAATGCTCCATGATCCCTTTCATCACAATGCTCTAGGACCAACATCATCTCAATGCTCCATGATCGCTATCATCACAATGCTCCATGACCCCTTTCATAACGATGCTCCAATACCCCCTTTCATCACAATGCTCCATGGTTCCTGTCATCACAATGCACCAGGACCCATGTCATCACAATGCTCTATGACCCTTGTCATCACAATGTTCCATGGCCCTTGTCATCACAATGCTCCATGACCACATTCATCACAATGCAGCATGACCCGTTTCACCACAATGCTAAGTGGCCCTTGTCATCACAATGCTCCATGGTGCTTGTCATCACAATGTTCCATGCCCCCGACCTCACAATGCGCCATGACCTCTGTCATCACAAGAATCCATGGTCTTTGACATCACAGTGCTCCATGACACCTGTCATCACAATGCTCGATGATTCGTTTCATCACAATGCTCCTTTACACCTGTCATCACAGTGCTCCATGACCCCTTGCATCACAACGCTCCATGACCAATTTCATCACAACGCCCCATGACTCCTACCATCACAATGCTCTATGGCCCTTGTCATCACAATGCTCAATGCCCACTGTCATCACAATGCTCCATGAGCATATTCATCACAATACTCTATGAGCCGTTTCATCACAATGCTAAATGGCCCTTGTCATCACAATGTTCTACGGTGCTTGTCATCACAATGCTGCATGACCCCTGTCATCACAATGCTCCATGGCCCTTGCCATCACAATGCTCCATGAACGCTGTCATCACAATGCCCTATGACCAGTATCATCACAGTGCTCCTTGGCTGTTGTCATGAAAGTGCTCCATAACCCCTGTCATCACAGTGAACCATGGCCCTTGTCATCACAATGCTCCCTGACCCATTTCATCACAATGCTCCATGACCACTTTCATTACAGAGCTCCATGATTGCTATCATCACAATGATCCATGACCCCTTTCACCACAGTGTTCCAGTACCATTTTCATCACAATGATCCACGACCCCTATCACCACATTGCTCCATGACACTTATTTTCACTATGCTCTATGGCCCTTGTCATCACAATGCTCCATGGCCACTGTCATCACAATGCTCCATGACCCGTTTCATCACAATGCTAAATTTCCCTCATCATCACAATGCTCCATGGTGCTTCTCATCACAGTGCTGCATGACTCCTGTCATCACACTGCCCTATGACCCCTGTCATCACAAGGCTCCATGGCCCTTGTCATCACAATGCTCCATAACACCTGTCATCACAATCCTCCATGCCCTTGTCATGACAATGCTCCATGACCCCTGTCATCACAAGGCACCGTGGCCCTTGACATCACAATTCTCCATGACACCTGACAACACAATGCTCCAGTACGCCTTTCATCACAATGCTCCTGGCCCCCTGTCATCACAATGCACCATGATCCCTTTCATGACAGTAATCCATGACCCCTTTCATCACAATGCTCCAGTATGCCTTTCATCACAATACTCGATGCCCCCTGTCATCACAATGCCCCATGACCGCTCTCAGCAAAATGGCCCTTGTCATCACAATGCTCCATGGCCACTGTCATCACAATGCTCCATGACACGTTTCATCACAATGCTAAATTTCCCTCGTCATCACAATGCTCCATGGTGCTTGTCATCACAGTGCTGCATGACTCCTGTCATCACACTGCCCTATGACCCCTGTCATCACAAGGCTCCATGGCCCTTGTCATCACAATGCTCCATAACACCTGTCATCACAATCCTCCATGCCCTTGTCATGACAATGCTCCATGACCCCTGTCATCACAAGGCTCCGTGGCCCTTGACATCACAATTCTCCAGGACACATGACAACACAATGCTCCAGTACGCCTTTCATCACAATGCTCCTGGCCCCCTGTCATCACAATGCACCATGATCCCTTTCATGACAGTAATCCATGACCCCTTTCATCACAATGCTCCAGTATGCCTTTCATCACAATACACGATGCCCCCTGTCATCACAATGCCCCATGACCCCTCTCAGCAAAATATTCCATGCCCCTTGTAGTCACAATGCTCCATAACAGCTGTCATCACAATGCTCCATGACCCTTGTCATGACAATGCTCCATGGCATTTTTCATCACAATGTTCCATGACCCCTTTCATCACAATTCTTCAAGACAACTTTCATCACAATGCTCCATGACCACTTTCCTCACAATGCTGCTTGGCCTGGGTCATCGCAATCCTCCATGACTCCTTTCATCACAATGCTCCATGGCCTCTGACATCACAATGCTCCATAAGCCATGTCATCACAATGTGCCATGACCCCATCAAAACAATGCTCCATAACCCCTTTCATCACAATGCTCCGTGACCCACGTCAACACAATTGTCCAGGACCCCTTTCATCACAATGCTCCTTGGCAAGTGTCATCACAATGCTCCATGAACAGTATCATCACAATCACCATGATCCCTCTGATAACAATGCACTATGACACCTGTCATCACAATGCTCCAAGACAACTGTCATCACAATGCCACATGACACCTGTCATCACAATACTCCCTAACCTTTGTCATCACAATGCTCCATGAAGCCTTTCATCACAATGCACCATTACCCCTTTCATCACAATTCTCCAGGCCCTCTGTCACCACAATGCTCCATAACCCCTGACATCACAATGGCCAACGACACCTGTCATCACAATTCACCATGGATCTTGTCATCAAAAGGCTCCATGCTCGTGTCATCACAATGATCCAAGACCCGTGTCATCACAATGCTCCATGGCCGGTCTCATCACAGTGCTCCATGACCCCTGTCATCAAAATTCTCCATGAACTTTCATCACAGTGCTCCATGAACACATTCATCACAATGCTCCATGATCCCTTTCATCACAATGCTCTAGGACCAACATCATCCCAATGCTCCATGATCACTATCATCACAATGCTCCATGACCCCTTTCATAACGATGCTCCAATACCCCCTTTCATCACAATGCTCCATGGTTCCTGTCATCACAATGCGCCAGGACCCATGTCATCACAATGCTCTATGACCCTTGTCATCACAATGTTCCATGGCCCTTGTCATCACAATGCTCCATGACCACATTCATCACAATGCTGCATGACCCGTTTCACCACAATGCTAAGTGGCCCTTGTCATCACAATGTTCTACGGTGCTTATCATCACAATGCTGCATGACGCCTGTCATCACAATGCTCCATGGCCCTTGCCATCACAATGCTCCATGAACGCTGTCATCACAATGCCCTATGACCAGTATCATCACAATGCTCCTTGGCTGTTGTAATGAAAATGCTCCATAACCCCTGTCATCACAGTGAACCATGGCCCTTGTCATCACAATGCTCCCTGACCCATTTCATCACAATGCTCCATGACCACTTTCATTACAGAGCTCCATGACCGCTATCATCACAATGATCCATGACCCCTTTCATCACAGTGTTCCAGTACCATTTTCATCACAATGATCCACGACCCCTATCACCACAATGCTCCATGACACGTATTTTCACTATGCTCTATGGCCCTTGTCATCACAATGCTCCATGGCCACTGTCATCACAATGCTCCATGACCCGTTTCATCACAATGCTAAATTTCCCTTGTCAACACAATGCTCCATGGTGCTTGTCATCACAGTGCTGCATGACTCCTGTCATCACACTGCCCTATGACCCCTGTCATCACAAGGCTCCATGTCCCTTGTCATCACAATGCTCCATAACACCTGTCATCAAATTCCTCCATGCCCTTGTCATGACAATGCTCCATGACCCCTGTCATCACAAGGCTCCGTGGCCCTTGACATCACAATTCTCCATGACACCTGACAACACAATGCTCCAGTACGCCTTTCATCACAATGCTCCAGGCCCCCTGTCATCACAATGCACCATGATCCCTTTCATGACAGTAATCTATGACCCCTTTCATCACAATGCTCCAGTATGCCTTTCATCACAATACTCGATGCCCCCTGTCATCACAATGACCCATGACCCCTCTCAGCAAAATATTCCATGCCCCCTGTAGTCACAATGCTCCATAACAGCTGTCATCACAATGCTCCATGCCCCTTGTCATGACAATGCTCCATGGCATTTTTCATCACAATGTTCCATGACCCCTTTCATCACAATTCTTCAAGACAACTTTCATCACAATGCTCCATGACCACTTTCCTCACAATGCTCCTTGGCCTGGGTCATCGCAATGCTCCATGACTCCTTTCATCACAATGCTCCATGGCCTCTGACATCACAATGCTCCATAAGCAATGTCATCACAATGTGCCATGACCCCGTCAAAACAATGCTCCATAACCCCTTTCATCACAATGCTCCGTGACCCACGTCAACACAATTGTCCAGGACCCCTTTCATCACAATGCTCCTTGGCACGTGTCATCACAAAGCTCCATGAACAGTATCATAACAATGCACCATGATCCCTTTCATAACAATGCACTATGACACCTGTCATCACAATGCTCCAAGACAATTGTCATCACAATGCCACATGACACCTGTCATCACAATACTCCCTGACCTTTGTCATCACAATGCTCCATGACGCCTTTCATCACAATGCACCATTACCCCTTTCATCACAATTCTCCAGGCCCTCTGTCACCACAATGCTCCATAACCCCTGACATCACAATGGCCAATGACACCCGTCATCACAATTCACCATGGATCTTGTCATCAAAAGGCTCCATGCTCGTGTCATCACAATGATCCAAGACCCGTGTCATCACAATGCTCCATGGCTGGAATCATCACAGTGCTCCATGACCCCTGTCATCAAAATTCTCCATGAACATTCATCACAGTGCTCCATGAACACATTCATCACAATGCTCCATGATCCCTTTCATCACAATGCTCTAGGACCAACATCATCACAATGCTCCATGATCGCTATCATCACAATTCTCCATGACCCCTTTCATAACGATGCTCCAATACCCCCTTTCATCACAATGCTCCATGGTTCCTGTCATCAAAATGCGCCAGGACCCATGTCATCACAATGCTCTATGACCCTTGTCATCACAATGTTCCATGGCCCTTGTCATCACAATGCTCCATGACCACATTCATCACAATGCTGCATGACCCGTTTCACCACAATGCTAAGTGGCCCTTGTCATCACAATGATCCATGGTGCTTGTCATCACAATGCTCCATGCCCCCGTCATCACAATGCCCAATGACCCCTGTCATCACAAGAATCCATGGTCTTTGACATCACAGTGCTCCATGACACCTGTCATCACAATGCTCGATGATTCGTTTCATCACAATGCTCCCTTATCCCTGTCATCACAGTGCTCCATGACCCCTTGCATCACAACGCTCCATGACCAATTGCATCACAACGCTCCATGACTCCTATCATCACAATGCTCTATGGCCCTTGTCATCACAATGCTCAATGCCCACTGTCATCACAATGCTCCATGAGCACATTCATCACAATACTCTATGAGCCGTTTCATCACAATGCTAAATGGCCCTTGTCATCACAATGTTCTACGGTGCTTGTCATCACAATGCTGCATGACCCCTGTCATCACAATGCTCTATGGCCCTTGCCATCACAATGCTCCATGAACGCTGTCATCACAATGCCCTATGACCAGTATCATTACAGTGCTCCTTGGCTGTTGTCATGAAAATGCTCCATAACCCCTGTCATCACAGTGAACCATGGCCCTTGTCATCACAATGCTCCCTGACCCATTTCATCACAATGCTCCATGACCACTTTCATTACAGAGCTCCATGACCGCTATCATCACAATGATCCATGACCCCTTTCATCACAGTGTTCCAGTACCATTTTCATCACAATGATCCACGACCCCTATCACCACAATGCTCCATGACACGTATTTTCACTATGCTCTATGGCCGTTGTCATCACAATGCTCCATGGCCACTGTCATCACAATGCTCCATGACCCGTTTCATCACAATGCTAAATTTCCCTTGTCATCACAATGCTCCATGGCGCTTCTCATCACAGTGCTGCATGACTCCTGTCATCACACTGCCCTATGACCCCTGTCATCACAAGGCTCCATGGCCCTTGTCATCACAATGCTCCATAACACCTGTCATCACAGTCCTCCATGCCCTTGTCATGACAATGCTCCATGACCCCTGTCATCACAAGGCTCCGTGCCCCTTGACATCACAATTCTCCATGACACCTGACAACACAATGCTCCAGTACGCCTTTCATCACAATGCTCCTGGCCCCCTGTCATCACAATGCACCATGATCCCTTTCATGACAGTAATCCATGACCCCTTTCATCACAATGCTCCAGTATGCCTTTCATCACAATACTCGATGCCCCCTGTCATCACAATGCCCCATGACCGCTCTCAGCAAAATGGCCCTTGTCATCACAATGCTCCATGGCCACTGTCATCACAATGCTCCATGACACGTTTCATCACAATGCTAAATTTCCCTCGTCATCACAATGCTCCATGGTGCTTGTCATCACAGTGCTGCATGACTCCTGTCATCACACTGCCCTATGACCCCTGTCATCACAAGTCTCCATGGCCCTTGTCATCACAATGCTCCATAACACCTGTCATCACAATCCTCCATGCCCTTGTCATGACAATGCTCCATGACCCCTGTCATCACAAGGCTCCGTGGCCCTTGACATCACAATTCTCCATGACTCATGACAACACAATGCTCCAGTACGCCTTTCATCACAATGCTCCTGGCCCCCTGTCATCACAATGCACCATGATCCCTTTCATGACAGTAATCCATGACCCCTTTCATCACAATGCTCCAGTATGCCTTTCATCACAATACTCGATGCCCCCTGTCATCACAATGCCCCATAACCGCTCTCAGCAAAATATTCCATGCCCCTTGTAGTCACAATGCTCCATAACAGCTGTCATGACAATGCTCCATGACCCTTGTCATGACAATGCTCCATGGCATTTTTCATCACAATGTTTCATGCCCCCTTTCATCACAATTCTTCAAGACAACTTTCATCACAATGCTCCATGACCACTTTCATCACAATGCTGCTTGGCCTGGGTCATCGCAATGCTCCATGACTCCTTTCATCACAATGCTCCATGGCCTCTGACATCACAATGCTCCATAAGCCATGTCATCACAATGTGCCATGACCCCATCAAAACAATGCTCCATAACCCCTTTCATCACAATGCTCCGTGACCCACGTCAACACAATTGTCCAGGACCCCTTTCATCACAATGCTCCTTGGCACGTGTAATCACAATGCTCCATGAAAAGTATCATCACAATCACCATGATCCCTCTCATAACAATGCACTATGACACCTGTCATCACAATGCTCCAAGACAACTGTCATCACAATGCCACATGACACCTGTCATCACAATACTCCCTAACATTTGTCATCACAATGCTCCATGAAGCCTTTCATCACAATGCACCATTACCCCTTTCAGCACAATTCTCCAGGCCCTCTGTCACCACAATGCTCCATAACCCCTGACATCACAATGGCCAACGACACCTTTCATCACAATTCACCATGGATCTTGTCATCAAAAGGCTCCATGCTCGTGTCATCACAATGATCCAAGACCCGTGTCATCACAATGCTCCATGGCCGGTCTCATCACAGTGCTCCATGACCCCTGTCATCAAAATTCTCCATGAACTTTCATCACAGTGCTCCATGAACACATTCATCACAATGCTCCATGATCCCTTTCATCAAAATGCTCTAGGACCAACATCATCCCAATGCTCCATGATCGCTATCATCACAATGCTCCATGACCCCTTTCATAACGATGCTCCAATATCCCCTTTCATAACAATGCTCCATGGTTCCTGTCATCACAATGCGCCAGGACCCATGTCATCACAATGCTCTATGACCCTTGTCATCACAATGTTCCATGGCCCTTGTCATCACAATGCTCCATGACCACATTCATCACAATGCTGCATGACCGGTTTCACCACAAAGCTAAGTGGCCCTTGTCATCACAATGCTCCATGGTGCTTGTCATCACAATGCTCCATGCCCCCGTCATCACAATGCCCCATGACCCCTGTCATCACAAGAATCCATGGTCTTTGACATCACAGTGCTCCAGGACACCTGTCATCACAATGCTCGATGATTCGTTTCATCACAATGCTCCCTTACCCCTGTCATCACAGTGCTCCATGACCCCTTGCATCACAACGCTCCATGACCAATTTCATCACAACGCTCCATGACTCCTATCATCACAATGCTCTATGGCCCTTGTCATCACAATGCTCAATGCCCACTGTCATCACAATGCTCCATGAGCACATTCATCACAATACTCTATGAGCCGTTTCATCACAATGCTAAATGGCCCTTGTCATCACAATGTTCTACGGTGCTTGTCATCACAATGCTGCATGACCCCTGTCATCACAATGCTCCATGGCCCTTGCCATCACAATGCTCCATGAACGCTGTCATCACAATGCCCTATGACCAGTATCATCACAGTGCCCCTTGGCTGTTGTCATGAAAATGCTCCATAACCCCTGTCATCACAGTGAACCATGGCCCTTGTCATCACAATGCTCCCTGACCCATTTCATCACAATGCTCCATGACCACTTTCATTACAGAGCTCCATGACCGCTATCATCACAATGATCCATGACCCTTTTCATCACAGTGTTCCAGTACCACTTTCATCACAATGATCCACGACCCCTATCACCACAATGCTCCATGACACGTATTTTCACTATGCTCTATGGCCCTTGTCATCACAATGCTCCATGGCCACTGTCATCACAATGCTCCATGACCCGTTTCATCACAATGCTAAATTTCCCTTGTCATCACAATGCTCCATGGCGCTTGTCATCACAATGCTCCATAACACCTGTCATCAAATTCCTCCATGCCCTTGTCATGACAATGCTCCATGACCCCTGTCATCACAAGGCTCCGTGGCCCTTGACATCACAATTCTCCATGACACCTGACAACACAATGCTCCAGTACGGCTTTCATCACAATGCTCCAGGCCCCCTGTCATCACAATGCACCATGATCCCTTTCATGACAGTAATCCATGACCCCTTTCATCACAATGCTCCAGTATGCCTTTCATCACAATACTCGATGCCCCCTGTCATCACAATGCCCCATGACCCCTCTCAGCAAAATATTCCATGCCCCCTGTAGTCACAATGCTCCATAACAGCTGTCATCACAATGCTCCATGACCCTTGTCATGACAATGCTCCATGGCATTTTTCATCACAATGTTCCATGACCCCTTTCATCACAATTCTTCGAGACAACTTTCATCACAATGCTCCATGACCACTTTCATCACAATGCTCCTTGGCCTGGGTCATTGCAATGCTCCATGACTCCTTTCATCACAATGCTCCATGGCCTCTGACATCACAATGCTCCATAAGCCATGTCATCACAATGTGCCATGACCCCGTCAAAACAATGCTCCATAACCACTTTCATCACAATGCTCCGTGACCCACGTCAACACAATTGTCCAGGACCCCTTTCATCACAATGCTCCTTGGCACGTGTCATCACAATGCTCCATGAACAGTATCATCACAGTGCTCCTTGGCTGTTGTCATGAAAATGCTCCATAACCCCTCTCATCACAGTGAACCATGGCCCTTGTCATCACAATGCTCCCTGACCCATTTCATCACAATGCTCCATGACCACTTTCATTACAGAGCTCCATGATCGCTATCATCACAATGATCCATGACCCCTTCCATCACAGTGTTCCAGTACTATTTTCATCACAATGATCCACGACCCCTATCACCACAATGCTCCATGACACGTATTTTCACTATGCTCTATGGCCCTTGTCATCACAGTGCTCCATGGCCACTGTCATCACAATGCTCCATGACCCGTTTCATCACAATGCTAAATTTCCCTTGTCATCACAATGCTCCATGGCGCTTGTCATCACAGTGCTGCATGACTCCTGTCATCACACTGCCCTATGACCCCTGTCATCAGAAGGCTCCATGGCCCTTGTCATCACAATGCTCCATAACACCTGTCATCACAATCCTCCATGCCCTTGTCATGACAATGCTCCATGACCCCTGTCATCACAAGGCTCCGTGGCCCTTGACATCACAATTCTCCATGACACCTGACAACACAATGCTCCAGTACGCCTTTCATCACAATGCTCCTGGCCCCCTGTCATCACAATGCACCATGATCCCTTTCATGACAGTAATCCATGACCCCTTTCATCACAATGCTCCAGTATGCCTTTCATCACAATACTCGATGCCCCCTGTCATCACAATGCCCCATGACCGCTCTCAGCAAAATGGCCCTTGTCATCACAATGCTCCATGGCCACTGTCATCACAATGCTCCATGACACGTTTCATCACAATGCTAAATTTCCCTCGTCATCACAATGCTCCAGGGTGCTTGTCATCACAGTGCTGCATGACTCCTGTCATCACACTGCCCTATGACCCCTGTCATCACAAGTCTCCATGGCCCTTGTCATTACAATGCTCCATAACACCTGTCATCACAATCCTCCATGCCCTTGTCATGACAATGCTCCATGACCCCTGTCATCACAAGGCTCCGTGGCCCTTGACATCACAATTCTCCATGACACCTGACAACACAATGCTCCAGTACGCCTTTCATCACAATGCTCCTGGCCCCCTGTCATCACAATGCACCATGATCCCTTTCATGACAGTAATCCATGACCCCTTTCATCACAATGCTCCAGTATGCCTTTCATCACAATACTCGATGCCCCCTGTCATCACAATGCCCCATGACCGCTCTCAGCAAAATATTCCATGCCCCTTGTAGTCACAATGCTCCATAACAGCTGTCATCACAATGCTCCATGACCCTTGTCATGACAATGCTCCATGGCATTTTTCATTACAATGTTCCATGCCCCCTTTCATCACAATTCTTCAAGACAACTTTCATCACAATGCTCCATGACCACTTTCATCACAATGCTGCTTGGCCTGGGTCATCGCAATGCTCCATGACTCCTTTCATCACAATGCTCCATGGCCTCTGACATCACAATGCTCCATAAGCCATGTCATCACAATGTGCCATGACCCCATCAAAACAATGCTCCATAACCCCTTTCATCACAATGCTCCGTGACCCACGTCAACACAATTGTCCAGGACCCCTTTCATCACAATGCTCCTTGGCACGTGTAATCACAATGCTCCATGAACAGTATCATCACAATCACCATGATCCCTATCATAACAATGCACTATGACACCTGTCATCACAATGCTCCAAGACAACTGTCATCACAATGCCACATGACACCTGTCATCACAATACTCCCTAACCTTTGTCATCACAATGCTCCATGAAGCCTTTCATCACAATGCACCATTACCCCTTTCATCACAATTCTCCAGGCCCTCTGTCACCACAATGCTCCATAACCCCTTACATCACAATGGCCAACGACACCTGTCATCACAATTCACCATGGATCTTGTCATCAAAAGGCTCCATGCTCGTGTCATCACAATGATCCAAGACCCGTGTCATCACAATGCTCCATGGCCGGTCTCATCACAGTGCTCCATGACCCCTGTCATCAAAATTCTCCATGAACTTTCATCACAGTGCTCCATGAACACATTCATCACAATGCTCCATGATCCCTTTCATCACAATGCTCTAGGACCAACATCATCCCAATGCTCCATGATCGCTATCATCACAATGCTCCATGACCCCTTTCATAACGATGCTCCAATACCCCCTTTCATCACAATGCTCCATGGTTCCTGTCATCACAATGCGCCAGGACACATGTCATCACAATGCTCTATGACCCTTGTCATCACAATGTTCCATGGCCCTTGTCATCACAATGCTCCATGACCACATTCATCACAATGCTGCATGACCCGTTTCACCACAAAGCTAAGTGGCCCTTGTCATCACAATGCTCCATGGTGCTTTTCATCACAATGCTCCATGCCCCCGTCATCACAATGCCCCATGACCCCTGTCATCACAAGAATCCATGGTCTTTGAAATCACAGTGCTCCAGGACACCTGTCATCACAATGCTCGATGATTCGTTTCATCACAATGCTCCCTTACCCCTGTCATCACAGTGCTCCATGACCCCTTGCATCACAACGCTCCATGACCAATTTCATCACAACGCTCCATGACTCCTATCATCACAATGCTCTATGGCCCTTGTCATCACAATGCTCAATGCCCACTGTCATCACAATGCTCCATGAGCACATTCATCACAATACTCTATGAGCCGTTTCATCACAATGCTAAATGGCCCTTGTCATCACAATGTTCTACGGTGCTTGTCATCACAATGCTGCATGACCCCTGTCATCACAATGCTCTATGGCCCTTGCCATCACAATGCTCCATGAACGCTGTCATCACAATGCCCTATGACCAGTATCATCACAGTGCTCCTTGGCTGTTGTCATGAAAATGCTCCATAACCCCTGCCATCACAGTGAACCATGGCCCTTGTCATCACAATGCTCCCTGACCCATTTCATCACAATGCTCCATGACCACTTTCATTACACAGCTCCATGACCGCTATCATCACAATGATCCATGACCCCTTTCATCACAGTGTTCCAGTACCATTTTCATCACAATGATCCACGACCCCTATCACCACAATGCTCCATGACACGTATTTTCACTATGCTCTATGGCCCTTGTCATCACAATGCTCCATGGCCACTGTCATCACAATGCTCCATGACGCGTTTCATCACAATGCTAAATTTCCCTTGTCATCACAATGCTCCATGGCGCTTCTCATCACAGTGCTGCATGACTCCTGTCATCACACTGCCCTATGACCCCTGTCATCACAAGGCTCCATGGCCCTTGTCTTCACAATGCTCCATAACACCTGTCATCAAATTCCTCCATGCCCTTGTCATGACAATGCTCCATGACCCCTGTCATCACAAGTCTCCGTGGCACTTGACATCACAATTCTCCATGACACCTGACAACACAATGCTCCAGTACGCCTTTCATCACAATGCTCCAGGACCCCTGTCATCACAATGCACCATGATCCCTTTCATGACAGTAATCCATGACCCCTTTCATCACAATGCTCCAGTATGCCTTTCATCACAATACTCGATGCCCCCTGTCATCACAATGCCCCATGACCCCTCTCAGCAAAATATTCCATGCCCCCTGTAGTCACAATGCTCCATAACAGCTGTCATCACAATGCTCCATGACCCTTGTCATGACAATGCTCCATGGCATTTTTCATCACAATATTCCATGACCCCTTTCATCACAATTCTTCAAGACAACTTTCATCACAATGCTCCATGACCACTTTCCTCACAATGCTCCTTGGCCTGGGTCATCGCAATGCTCCCTGACTCCTTTCATCACAATGCTCCATGGCCTCTGACATCACAATGCTCCATAAGCAATGTCATCACAATGTGCCATGACCCCGTCAAAACAATGCTCCATAACCCCTTTCATCACAATGCTCCGTGACCCACGTCAACACAATTGTCCAGGACCCCTTTCATCACAATGCTCCTTGGCACGTGTCATCACAAAGCTCCATGAACAGTATCATCACAATGCACCATGATCCCTTTCATAACAATGCACTATGACACCTGTCATCACAATGCTCCAAGACAATTGTCATCACAATGCCACATGACACCTGTCATCACAATACTCCCTGACCTTTGTCATCACAATGCTCCATGACGCCTTTCATCACAATGCACCATTACCCCTTTCATCACAATTCTCCAGGCCCTCTGTCACCACAATGCTCCATAACCCCTGACATCACAATGGCCAACGACACCTGTCATCACAATTCACCATGGATCTTGTCATCAAAAGGCTCCATGCTCGTGTCATCACAATGATCCAAGACCCGGGTCATCACAATGCTCCATGGCCGGTCTCATCACAGTGCTCCATGACCCCTGTCATCAAAATTCTCCATGAACTTTCATCACAGTGCTCCATCAACACATTCATCACAATGCTCCATGATCCCTTTCATCACAATGCTCTAGGACCAACATCATCACAATGCTCCATGATCGCTATCATCACAATGCTCCATGACCCCTTTCATAACGATGCTCCAATACCCCCTTTCATCACAATGCTCCATGGTTCCTGTCATCACAATGCACCAGGACCCATGTCATCACAATGCTCTATGACCCTTGTCATCACAATGTTCCATGGCCCTTGTCATCACAATGCTCCATGGCCACATTCATCACAATGCAGCATGACCCGTTTCACCACAATGCTAAGTGGCCCTTGTCATCACAATGCTCCATGGTGCTTGTCATCACAATGTTCCATGCCCCCGTCCTCACAATGCGCCATGACCTCTGTCATCACAAGAATCCATGGTCTTTGACATCACAGTGCTCCATGACACCTGTCATCACAATGCTCGATGATTCGTTTCATCACAATGCTCCTTTACACCTGTCATCACAGTGCTCCATGACCCCTTGCATCACAACGCTCCATGACCAATTTCATTACAACGCCCCATGACTCCTATCATCACAATGCTCTATGGCCCTTGTCATCACAATGCTCAATGCCCACTGTCATCACAATGCTCCATGAGCATATTCATCACAATACTCTATGAGCCGTTTGATCACAATGCTAAATGGCCCTTGTCATCACAATGTTCTACGGTGCTTGTCATCACAATGCTGCATGACCCCTGTCATCACAATGCTCCATGGCCCTTGCCATCACAATGCTCCATGAACGCTGTCATCACAATGCCCTATGACCAGTATCATCACAGTGCTCCTTGGCTGTTGTCATGAAAATGCTCCATAACCCCTGTCATCACAGTGAACCATGGCCCTTGTCATCACAATGCTCCCTGACCCATTTCATCACAATGCTCCATGACCACTTTCATTACAGAGCTCCATGATTGCTATCATCACAATGATCCATGACCCCTTTCACCACAGTGTTCCACTACCATTTTCATCACAATGATCCACGACCCCTATCACCACATTGCTCCATGACACTTATTTTCACTATGCTCTATGGCCCTTGTCATCACAATGCTCCATGGCCACTGTCATCACAATGCTCCATGACCCGTTTCATCACAATGCTAAATTTCCCTCATCATCACAATGCTCCATGGTGCTTGTCATCACAGTGCTGCATGACTCCTGTCATCACACTGCCCTATGACCCCTGTCATCACAAGGCTCCATGGCCCTTGTCATCACAATGCTCCATAACACCTGTCATCACAATCCTCCATGCCCTTGTCATGACAATGCTCCATGACCCCTGTCATCACAAGGCTCCGTGGCCCTTGACATCACAATTCTCCATGACACCTGACAACACAATGCTCCAGTACGCCTTTCATCACAATGCTCCTGGCCCCCTGTCATCACAATGCACCATGATCCCTTTCATGACAGTAATCCATGACCCCTTTCATCACAATGCTCCAGTATGCCTTTCATCACAATACTCGATGCCCCCTGTCATCACAATGCCCCATGACCGCTCTCAGCAAAATGGCCCTTGTCATCACAATGCTCCATGGCCACTGTCATCACAATGCTCCATGACACGTTTCATCACAATGCTAAATTTCCCTCGTCATCACAATGCTCCATGGTGCTTGTCATCACAGTGCTGCATGACTCCTGTCATCACACTGCCCTATGACCCCTGTCATCACAAGGCTCCATGGCCCTTGTCATCACAATGCTCCATAACACCTGTCATCACAATCCTCCATGCCCTTGTCATGACAATGCTCCATGACCCCTGTCATCACAAGGCTCCGTGGCCCTTGACATCACAATTCTCCATGACACCTGACAACACAATGCTCCAGTACGCCTTTCATCACAATGCTCCTGGCCCCCTGTCATCACAATGCACCATGATCCCTTTCATGACAGTAATCCATGACCCCTTTCATCACAATGCTCCAGTATGCCTTTCATCACAATACTCGATGCCCCCTGTCATCACAATGCCCCATGACCGCTCTCAGCAAAATATTCCATGCCCCTTGTAGTCACAATGCTCCATAACAGCTGTCATCACAATGCTCCATGACCCTTGTCATGACAATGCTCCATGGCATTTTTCATCACAATGTTCCATGCCCCCTTTCATCACAATTCTTCAAGACAACTTACATCACAATGCTCCATGACCACTTTCATCACAATGCTGCTTGGCCTGGGTCATCGCAATGCTCCATGACTCCTTTCATCACAATGCTCCATGGCCTCTGACATCACAATGCTCCATAAGCCATGTCATCACAATGTGCCATTACCCCATCAAAACAATGCTCCATAACCCCTTTCATCACAATGCTCCGTGACCCACGTCAACACAATTGTCCAGGACCCCTTTCATCACAATGATCCTTGGCACGTGTAATCACAATGCTCCATGAACAGTATCATCACAATCACCATGATCCCTCTCATAACAATGCACTATGACACCTGTCATCACAATGCTCCAAGACAACTGTCATCACAATGCCACATGACACCTGTCATCACAATACTCCCTAACCTTTGTCATCACAATGCTCCATGAAGCCTTTCATCACAATGCACCATTACCCCTTTCATCACAATTCTCCAGGCCCTCTGTCACCACCATGCTCCATAACCCCTGACATCACAATGGCCAACGACACCTGTCATCACAATTCACCATGGATCTTGTCATCAAAAGGCTCCATGCTCGTGTCATCACAATGATCCAAGACCCGTGTCATCACAATGCTCCATGGCCGGTCTCATCACAGTGCTCCATGACCCCTGTCATCAAAATTCTCCATGAACTTTCATCACAGTGCTCCATGAACACATTCATCACAATGCTCCATGATCCCTTTCATCACAATGCTCTAGGACCAACATCATCCCAATGCTCCATGATCGCTATCATCACAATGCTCCATGACCCCTTTCATAACGATGCTCCAATACCCCCTTTCATCACAATGCTCCATGGTTCCTGTCATCACAATGCGCCAGGACCCATGTCATCACAATGCTCTATGACCCTTGTCATCACAATGTTCCATGGCCCTTGTCATCACAATGCTCCATGACCACATTCATCACAATGCTGCATGACCCATTTCACCACAAAGCTAAGTGGCCCTTGTCATCACAATGCTCCATGGTGCTTGTCATCACAATGCTCCATGCCCCCGTCATCACAATGCCCCATGACCCCTGTCATCACAAGAATCCATGGTCTTTGACATCACAGTGCTCCATGACACCTGTCATCACAATGCTCGATGATTCGTTTCATCACAATGCTCCCTTACCCCTGTCATCACAGTGCTCCATGACCCCTTGCATCACAACGCTCCATGACCAATTGCATCACAACGCTCCATGACTCCTATCATCACAATGCTCTATGGCCCTTGTCATCACAATGCTCAATGCCCACTGTCATCACAATGCTCCATGAGCACATTCATCACAATACTCTATGAGCCGTTTCATCACAATGCTAAATGGCCCTTGTCATCACAATGTTCTACGGTGCTTGTCATCACAATGCTGCATGACCCCTGTCATCACAATGCTCTATGGCCCTTGCCATCACAATGCTCCATGAACGCTGTCATCACAGTGCCCTATGACCAGTATCATCACAGTGCTCCTTGGCTGTTGTCATGAAAATGCTCCATAACCCCTGTCATCACAGTGAACCATGGCCCTTGTCATCACAATGCTCCCTGACCCATTTCATCACAATGCTCCATGACCACCTTCATTACAAAGCTCCATGACCGCTATCATCACAATGATCCATGACCCCTTTCATCACAGTGTTCCAGTACCATTTTCATCACAATGATCCACGACCCTTATCACCACAATGCTCCATGACACGTATTTTCACTATGCTCTATGGCCCTTGTCATCACAATGCTCCATGGCCACTGTCATCACAATGCTCCATGACCCGTTTCATCACAATGCTAAATTTCCCTTGTCATCACAATGCTCCATGGCGCTTGTCATCACAGTGCTGCATGACTCCTGTCATCACACTGCCCTATGACCCCTGTCATCACAAGGCTCCATGGCCCTTGTCATCACAATGCTCCATAACACCTGTCATCACAATCCTCCATGCCCTTGTCATGACAATGCTCCATGACCCCTGTCATCACAAGGCTCCGTGGCCCTTGACATCACAATTCTCCATGACACCTGACAACACAATGCTCCAGTACGCCTTTCATCACAATGCTCCAGGCCCCCTGTCATCACAATGCCCCATGACCCCTCTCAGCAAAATATTCCATGCCCCCTGTAGGCACAATGCTCCATAACAGCTGTCATCACAATGCTCCATGACCCTTGTCATGACAATGCTCCATGGCATTTTTCATCACAATATTCCATGACCCCTTTCATCACAATTCTTCAAGACAACTTTCATCACAATGCTCCATGACCACTTTCCTCACAATGCTCCTTGGCCTGGGTCATCGCAATGCTCCATGACTCCTTTCATCACAATGCTCCATGGCCTCTGACATCACAATGCTCCATAAGCAATGTCATCACAATGTGCCATGACCCCGTCAAAACAATGCTCCATAACCCCTTTCATCACAATGCTCCGTGACCCACGTCAACACAATTGTCCAGGACCCCTTTCATCACAATGCTCCTTGGCACGTGTCATCACAAAGCTCCATGAACAGTATCATGACAATGCACCATGATCCCTTTCATAACAATGCACTATGACACCTGTCATCACAATGCTCCAAGACAATTGTCATCACAATGCCACATGACACCTGTCATCACAATACTCCCTGACCTTTGTCATCACAATGCTGCATGACGCCTTTCATCACAATGCACCATTACCCCTTTCATCACAATTCTCCAGGCCCTCTGTCACCACAATGCTCCATAACCCCTGACATCACAATGGCCAACGACACCTGTCATCACAATTCACCATGGATCTTGTCATCAAAAGGCTCCATGCTCGTGTCATCACAATGATCCAAGACCCGGGTCATCACAATGCTCCATGGCCGGTCTCATCACAGTGCTCCATGACCCCTGTCATCAAAATTCTCCATGAACTTTCATCACAGTGCTCCATGAACACATTCATCACAATGCTCCATGATCCCTTTCATCACAATGCTCTAGGACCAACATCATCACAATGCTCCATGATCGCTATCATGACAATGCTCCATGACCCCTTTCATAACGATGCTCCAATACCCCCTTTCATCACAATGCTCCATGGTTCCTGTCATCACAATGCACCAGGACCCATGTCATCACAATGCTCTATGACCCTTGTCATCACAATGATCCATGGCCCTTGTCATCACAATGCTCCATGACCACATTCATCACAATGCAGCATGGCCCTTGTCATCACAATGCTCCATGACCACATTCATCACAATGCAGCATGACCCGTTTCACCACAATGCTAAGTGGCCCTTGTCATCACAATGCTCCATGGTGCTTGTCATCACAATGTTCCATGCCCCCGTCCTCACAATGCGCCATGACCTCTGTCATCACAAGAATCCATGGTCTTTGACATCACAGTGCTCCATGACACCTGTCATCACAATGCTCGATGATTCGTTTCATCACAATGCTCCTTTACACCTGTCATCACAGTGCTCCATGACCCCTTGCATCACAACGCTCCATGACCAATTGCATCACAACGCCCCATGACTCCTATCATCACAATGCTCTATGGCCCTTGTCATCACAATGCTCAATGCCCACTGTCATCACAATGCTCCATGAGCACATTCATCACAATACTCTATGAGCCGTTTCATCACAATGTTAAATGGCCCTTGTCATCACAATGTTCTACGGTGCTTATCATCACAATGCTGCATGACCCCTGTCATCACAATGCTCCATAGCCCTTGCCATCACAAAGCTCCATGAACGCTGTCATCACAATGCCCTATGACCAGTATCATCACAGTGCTCCTTGGCTGTTGTCATGAAAATGCTCCATAACCCCTGTCATCACAGTGAACCATGGCCCTTTCATCACAATGCTCCCTGACCCATTTCATCACAATGCTCCATGACCACTTTCATTACAGAGCTCCATGATTGCTATCATCACAATGATCCATGACCCCTTTCACCACAGTGTTCCAGTACCATTTTCATCACAATGATCCACGACCCCTATCACCACATTGCTCCATGACACTTATTTTCACTATGCTCTATGGCCCTTGTCATCACAATGCTCCATGGCCACTGTCATCACAATGCTCCATGAGCCGTTTCATCACAATGCTAAATTTCCCTCATCATCACAATGCTCCATGGTGCTTGTCATCAGAGTGCTGCATGACTCCTGTCATCACACTGCCCTATGACCCCTGTCATCACAAGGCTCCATGGCCCTTGTCATCACAATGCTCCATAACACCTGTCATCAAATTCCTCCATGCCCTTGTCATGACAATGCTCCATGACCCCTGTCATCACAAGGCTCCGTGGCCCTTGACATCACAATTCTCCATGACACCTGACAACACAATGCTCCAGTACGCCTTTCATCACAATGCTCCAGGCCCCCTGTCATCACAATGCACCATGATCCCTTTCATGACAGTAATCTATGACCCCTTTCATCACAATGCTCCAGTATGCCTTTCATCACAATACTCGATGCCCCCTGTCATCACAATGCCCCATGACCCCTCTCAGCAAAATATTCCATGCCCCCTGTAGTCACAATGCTCCATAACAGCTGTCATCACAATGCTCCATGACCCTTGTCATGACAATGCTCCATGGCATTTTTCATCACAATGTTCCATGACCCCTTTCATCACAATTCTTCAAGACAACTTTCATCACAATGCTCCATGACCACTTTCCTCACAATGCTCCTTGGCCTGGTTCATCGCAATGCTCCATGACTCCTTTCATCACAATGCTCCATGGCCTCTGACATCACAATGCTCCATAAGCAATGTCATCACAATGTGCCATGACCCCGTCAAAACAATGCTCCATAACCCCTTTCATCACAATGCTCCGTGACCCACGTCAACACAATTGTCCAGGACCCCTTTCATCACAATGCTCCTTGGCACGTGTCATCACAAAGCTCCATGAACAGTATCATAACAATGCACCATGATCCCTTTCATAACAATGCACTATGACACCTGTCATCACAATGCTCCAAGACAATTGTCATCACAATGCCACATGACACCTGTCATCACAATACTCCCTGACCTTTGTCATCACAATGCTCCATGACGCCTTTCATCACAATGCACCATTACCCCTTTCATCACAATTCTCCAGGCCCTCTGTCACCACAATGCTCCATAAGCCCTGACATCACAATGGCCAATGACACCCGTCATCACCATTCACCATGGATCTTGTCATCAAAAGGCTCCATGCTCGTGTTATCACAATGATCCAAGACCCGGGTCATCACAATGCTCCATGGCCGGTCTCATCACAGTGCTCCATGACCCCTGTCATCAAAATTCTCCATGAACTTTCATCACAGTGCTCCATGAACACATTCATCACAATGCTCCATGATCTCTTTCATCACAATGCTCTAGGACAAACATCATCACAATGCTCCATGATCGCTATCATCACAATGCTCCATGACCCCTTTCATAACGATGCTCCAATACCCCCTTTCATCACAATGCTCCATGGTTCCTGTCATCACAATGCACCAGGACCCATGTCATCACAATGCTCTATGACCCTTGTCATCACAATGTTCCATGGCCCTTGTCATCACAATGCTCCATGACCACATTCATCACAATGCTGCATGACCCGTTTCACCACAATGCTAAGTGGCCCTTGTCATCACAATGATCCATGGTGCTTGTCATCACAATGCTCCATGCCCCCGTCATCACAATGCCCAATGACCCCTGTCATCACAAGAATCCATGGTCTTTGACATCACAGTGCTCCATGACACCTGTCATCACAATGCTCGATGATTCGTTTCATCACAATGCTCCCTTATCCCTGTCATCACAGTGCTCCATGACCCCTTGCATCACAACGCTCCATGACCAATTGCATCACAACGCTCCATGACTCCTATCATCACAATGCTCTATGGCCCTTGTCATCACAATGCTCAATGTCCACTGTCATCACAATGCTCCATGAGCACATTCATCACAATGCTAAATGGCCCTTGTCATCACAATGTTCTACGGTGCTTGTCATCACAATGCTGCATGACCCCTGTCATCACAATGCTCCATGGCCCTTGCCATCACAATGTTCCATGAACGCTGTCATCACAATGCCCTATGACCAGTATCATCACAGTGCTCCTTGGCTGTTGTCATGAAAATGCTCCATAACCCCTGTCATCACAGTGAACCATGGCCCTTGTCATCACAATGCTCCCTGACCCATTTCATCACAATGCTCCATGACCACTTTCATTACAGAGCTCCATGATTGCTATCATCACAATGATCCATGACCCCTTTCACCACAGTGTTCCAGTACCATTTTCATCACAATGATCCACGACCCCTATCACCACATTGCTCCATGACACTTATTTTCACTATGCTCTATGGCCCTTGTCATCACAATGTTCCATGGCACTTGTCATCACAATGCTCCATGACCACATTCATCACAATGCAGCATGACCCGTTTCACCACAATGCTAAGTGGCCCTTGTCATCACAATGCTCCATGGTGCTTGTCATCACAATGTTCCATGCCCCCGTCCTCACAATGCGCCATGACCTCTGTCATCACAAGAATCCATGGTCTTTGACATCACAGTGCTCCATGACCCCTGTCATCACAAGGCTCCGTGTCCCTTGACATCACAATTCTCCATGACACCTGACAACACAATGCTCCAGTACGCCTTTCATCACAATGCTCCAGGCCCCCTGTCATCACAATGCACCATGATCCCTTTCATGACAGTAATCCATGACCCCTTTCATCACAATGCTCCAGTATGCCTTTCATCACAATACTCGATGCCCCCTGTCATCACAATGCCCCATGACCCCTCTCAGCAAAATATTCCATGCCCCCTGTAGTCACAATGCTCCATAACAGCTGTCATCACAATGCTCCATGACCCTTGTCATGACAATGCTCCATGGCATTTTTCATCACAATATTCCATGACCCCTTTCATCACAATTCTTCAGGACAACTTTCCTCACAATGCTCCTTGGCCTGGGTTATCGCAATGCTCCATGAACAGTATCATAACAATGCACCATGATCCCTTTCATAACAATGCACTATGACACCTGTCATCACAATGCTCCAAGACAATTGTCATCACAATGCCACATGACACCTGTCATCACAATACTCCCTGACCTTTGTCATCACAATGCTCCATGACGCCTTTCATCACAATGCACCATTACCCCTTTCATCACAATTCTCCAGGCCCTCTGTCACCACAATGCTCCATAACCCCTGACATCACAATGGCCAATGACACCCGTCATCACCATTCACCATGGATCTTGTCATCAAAAGGCTCCATGCTCGTGTTATCACAATGATCCAAGACCCGGGTCATCACAATGCTCCATGGCCGGTCTCATCACAGTGCTCCATGACCCCTGTCATCAAAATTCTCCATGAACTTTCATCACAGTGCTCCATGAACACATTCATCACAATGCTCCATGATCTCTTTCATCACAATGCTCTAGGACAAACATCATCACAATGCTCCATGATCGCTATCATCACAATGCTCCATGACCCCTTTCATAACGATGCTCCAATACCCCCTTTCATCACAATGCTCCATGGTTCCTGTCATCACAATGCACCAGGACCCATGTCATCACAATGCTCTATGACCCTTGTCATCACAATGTTCCATGGCCCTTGTCATCACAATGCTCCATGACCACATTCATCACAATGCTGCATGACCCGTTTCACCACAATGCTAAGTGGCCCTTGTCATCACAATGATCCATGGTGCTTGTCATCACAATGCTCCATGCCCCCGTCATCACAATGCCCAATGACCCCTGTCATCACAAGAATCCATGGTCTTTGACATCACAGTGCTCCATGACACCTGTCATCACAATGCTCGATGATTCGTTTCATCACAATGCTCCCTTATCCCTGTCATCACAGTGCTCCATGACCCCTTGCATCACAACGCTCCATGACCAATTGCATCACAACGCTCCATGACTCCTATCATCACAATGCTCTATGGCCCTTGTCATCACAATGCTCAATGTCCACTGTCATCACAATGCTCCATGAGCACATTCATCACAATGCTAAATGGCCCTTGTCATCACAATGTTCTACGGTGCTTGTCATCACAATGCTGCATGACCCCTGTCATCACAATGCTCCATGGCCCTTGCCATCACAATGTTCCATGAACGCTGTCATCACAATGCCCTATGACCAGTATCATCACAGTGCTCCTTGGCTGTTGTCATGAAAATGCTCCATAACCCCTGTCATCACAGTGAACCATGGCCCTTGTCATCACAATGCTCCCTGACCCATTTCATCACAATGCTCCATGACCACTTTCATTACAGAGCTCCATGATTGCTATCATCACAATGATCCATGACCCCTTTCACCACAGTGTTCCAGTACCATTTTCATCACAATGATCCACGACCCCTATCACCACATTGCTCCATGACACTTATTTTCACTATGCTCTATGGCCCTTGTCATCACAATGTTCCATGGCACTTGTCATCACAATGCTCCATGACCACATTCATCACAATGCAGCATGACCCGTTTCACCACAATGCTAAGTGGCCCTTGTCATCACAATGCTCCATGGTGCTTGTCATCACAATGTTCCATGCCCCCGTCCTCACAATGCGCCATGACCTCTGTCATCACAAGAATCCATGGTCTTTGACATCACAGTGCTCCATGACCCCTGTCATCACAAGGCTCCGTGTCCCTTGACATCACAATTCTCCATGACACCTGACAACACAATGCTCCAGTACGCCTTTCATCACAATGCTCCAGGCCCCCTGTCATCACAATGCACCATGATCCCTTTCATGACAGTAATCCATGACCCCTTTCATCACAATGCTCCAGTATGCCTTTCATCACAATACTCGATGCCCCCTGTCATCACAATGCCCCATGACCCCTCTCAGCAAAATATTCCATGCCCCCTGTAGTCACAATGCTCCATAACAGCTGTCATCACAATGCTCCATGACCCTTGTCATGACAATGCTCCATGGCATTTTTCATCACAATATTCCATGACCCCTTTCATCACAATTCTTCAGGACAACTTTCCTCACAATGCTCCTTGGCCTGGGTTATCGCAATGCTCCATGACTCCTTTCATCACAATGCTCCATGGCCTCTGACATCACAATGCTCCATAAGCAATGTCATCACAATGTGCCATGACCCCGTCAAAACAATGCTCCATAACCCCTTTCATCACAATGCTCCGTGACCCACGTCAACACAATTGTCCAGGACCCCTTTCATCACAATGCTCCTTGGCACGTGTCATCACAAAGCTCCATGAACAGTATCATCACAATGCACCATGATCCCTTTCATAACAATGCACTATGACACCTGTCATCACAATGCTCCAAGACAATTGTCATCACAATGCCACATGACACCTGTCATCACAATACTCCCTGACCTTTGTCATCACAATGCTGCATGACGCCTTTCATCAGAATGCACCATTACCCCTTTCATCACAATTCTCCAGGCCCTCTGTCACCACAATGCTCCATAACCCCTGACATCACAATGGCCAACGACACCTGTCATCACAATTCACCATGGATCTTGTCATCAAAAGGCTCCATGCTCGTGTCATCACAATGATCCAAGACCCGGGTCATCACAATGCTCCATGGCCGGTCTCATCACAGTGCTCCATGACCCCTGTCATCAAAATTCTCCATGAACTTTCATCACAGTGCTCCATGAACACATTCATCACAATGCTCCATGATCCCTTTCATCACAATGCTCTAGGACCAACATCATCACAATGCTCCATGATCGCTATCATCACAATGCTCCATGACCCCTTTCATAACGATGCTCCAATACCCCCTTTCATCACAATGCTCCATGGTTCCTGTCATCACAATGCACCAGGACCCATGTCATCACAATGCTCTATGACCCTTGTCATCACAATGTTCCATGGCCCTTGTCATCACAATGCTCCATGACCACATTCATCACAATGCAGCATGACCCGTTTCACCACAATGCTAAGTGGCCCTTGTCATCACAATGCTCCATGGTGCTTGTCATCACAATGTTCCATGCCCCCGTCCTCACAATGCGCCATGACCTCTGTCATCACAAGAATCCATGGTCTTTGACATCACAGTGCTCCATGACACCTGTCATCACAATGCTCGATGATTCGTTTCATCACAATGCTCCTTTACACCTGTCATCACAGTGCTCCATGACCCCTTGCATCACAAAGCTCCATGACCAATTGCATCACAACGCCCCATGACTCCTATCATCACAATGCTCTATGGCCCTTGTCATCACAATGCTCAATGCCCACTGTCATCACAATGCTCCATGAGCACATTCATCACAATACTCTATGAGCCGTTTCATCACAATGTTAAATGGCCCTTGTCATCACAACGTTCTACGGTGCTTATCATCACAATGCTGCATGACCCCTGTCATCACAATGCTCCATAGCCCTTGCCATCACAAAGCTCCATGAACGCTGTCATCACAATGCCCTATGACCAGTATCATCACAGTGCTCCTTGGCTGTTGTCATGAAAATGCTCCATAACCCCTGTCATCAGAGTGAACCATGGCCCTTGTCATCACAATGCTCCCTGACCCATTTCATCACAATGCTCCATGACCACTTTCATTACAGAGCTCCATGATTGCTATCATCACAATGATCCATGACCCCTTTCACCACAGTGTTCCAGTACCATTTTCATCACAATGATCCACGACCCCTATCACCACATTGCTCCATGACACTTATTTTCACTATGCTCTATGGCCCTTGTCATCACAATGCTCCATGGCCACTGTCATCACAATGCTCCATGACCCGTTTCATCACAATGCTAAATTTCCCTCATCATCACAATGCTCCATGGTGCTTGTCATCACAGTGCTGCATGACTCCTGTCATCACACTGCCCTATGACCCCTGTCATCACAAGGCTCCATGGCCCTTGTCATCACAATGCTCCATAACACCTGTCATCACAATCCTCCATGCCCTTGTCATGTCAATGCTCCATGACCCCTGTCATCACAAGGCTCCGTGGCCCTTGACATCACAATTCTCCATGACACCTGACAACACAATGCTCCAGTACGCCTTTCATCACAATGCTCCTGGCCCCCTGTCATCACAATGCACCATGATCCCTTTCATGACAGTAATCCATGACCCCTTTCATCACAATGCTCCAGTATGCCTTTCATCACAATACTCGATGCCCCCTGTCATCACAATGCCCCATGACCGCTCTCAGCATAATGGCCCTTGTCATCACAATGCTCCATGGCCACTGTCATCACAATGCTCCATGACACGTTTCATCACAATGCTAAATTTCCCTCGTCATCACAATGCTCCATGGTGCTTGTCATCACAGTGCTGCATGACTCCTGTCATCACACTGCCCTATGACCCCTGTCATCACAAGGCTCCATGGCCCTTGTCATCACAATGCTCCATAACACCTGTCATCACAATCCTCCATGCCCTTGTCATGACAATGCTCCATGACCCCTGTCATCACAAGGCTCCGTGGCCCTTGACATCACAATTCTCCATGACACATGACAACACAATGCTCCAGTACGCCTTTCATCACAATGCTCCTGGCCCCCTGTCATCACAATGCACCATGATCCCTTTCATGACAGTAATCCATGACCCCTTTCATCACAATGCTCCAGTATGCCTTTCATCACAATATTCGATGCCCCCTGTCATCACAATGCCCCATGACCGCTCTCAGCAAAATATTCCATGCCCCTTGTAGTCACAATGCTCCATAACAGCTGTCATCACAATGCTCCATGACCCTTGTCATGACAATGCTCCATGGCATTTTTCATCACAATGTTCCATGCCCCCTTTCATCACAATTCTTCAAGACAACTTTCATCACAATGCTCCATGACCACTTTCCTCACAATGCTGCTTGGCCTGGGTCATCGCAATGCTCCATGACTCCTTTCATCACAATGCTCCATGGCCTCTGACATCACACTGCTCCATGCCCGTGTCATCACAATGCTCCATGACACTTGTCATCACAATGCTCCGTGGCTCTTGTCATCACAATGGTCCATGACATCTGTCATCACAATGCTCCATTATCCCTTTCATCAAAATGCTCCATGACACATTTCATCTCAATGCTCCAGGACTGCTTTCATCACAACGCTCCAGTACTGCTTTCAGCACAATGCTCCATGGCCCTTCTCATCACAATGCTCCATGACACTTTCATCACAATGCTCCATTACACTTGTCATCACAATGCTCCATGGCCCTTGTCATCACAATGCTCCATGACATTGGTCATCACAATGCTCCATGACCACTTTCATCAAAATGCTCCATTATCCCTTTCATCAGCACGCTCCATGACCACTTTCATCACAATGCTACCTGATCGCTATCATCACAATGATCCATGACGCCTTTCATCACAATGTGCTACTATGCCTTTCATCACAATGCTCGATGGCCCGTCTCATCACAATGCTCCATGATCCGTTCATTACTATGCTCCATGACACTTGTCATCGTAATGCTCCATGGCCTTTGACATCACAATGATCCATGTCCACTCTCATCACAATGCTCCATGACACATTTCATCACAATGCTCCATGACCCCTGTCAGCACAATTCACCATGACACTTGTCATCCCAATGCACCATGATCCTTGTCATCAAAATGCTCCATGACCACTTTCATCACAATGTTCCATGACCCCACTCATCACAATACTCCATGACCAATTCCATCACAACGCTCCATGACTCCTTTCATCACAATGCTCCATGACCCTTGTTATCACACTGCTCAATGCCCACTGGCATCACAAAGCTCCATGACAACATTCATCACAATGCTCCATGACCCGTTTCATCACAATGCTAAATGGCACTTGTCATCAAAATGCTCCATGGCGCTTGTCATCACAATGCTCCATGACCCCTTTTATCAAAAGGCTCCATACCCCCTGTCATCACAATGCTCCATGACGATTTTCATCACAATGCTCCATCATCACTATCATCATAATGATCCATGACACCTTTCATCACAATGCTCCAGTACCCCTGCCAGCACAATGCTCCAAGACCCTTGTCATCACAATGCTCCAAAACACTTCTCATCAAAATGCTCCATGACCCTTCTCATCACAATGCTCCGTCACCCTTTACATCACAATGCTCCATGCCCCCTGTCATAACAATGCTCCATGACCACATTCATCACAATGCTCAATGAATCATTTCATCACAATGCTAAATGGCCCTTGTCATCACAATGCTCCACAGCATTTTTCATCACAATGCTCCATGCACCCTGTCATCACAGTGCCCCATGACACCTTTTATCACAATGCTCCATTACCCTTTTCATCACAATGCTCCCTGACCACTTTCATCACAATGCTCCATGACCCCTCTCATCACAATGCTCCATGACACGTGTCATCACAATGCTCCATGACCAAATTCATAACAAAGCTCCATGACCCATTTCATCAAAATGCTCCAAGATTCCTTTCATCACAATGCTCCATGATCCCTGTCATCACAATGCTCCCTGACCACTTTCCTAACAATGCTCCATGACCCCTGTCATCACAATGTTCCATGGCCCATGTCATCACAATGCTCCATGACCCTTATCATCAATATACTCCATGACACCTGTCATCACAATGCTCCATGACCAATTTCATCTAATGCTCCATGACCCATTTCATCAGAGTGCTCCATGATCCCTTTCATCACAATGCTCCATGATCCCTGTCATCACAATGCTTCATGACCACTTTCCTGACAATGCTCCATGATCACTATCATCACACTGCTCCATGATACTTGTCATTACAATGCTCCATGAGCCTTGTCATCACAATGCCAAATGACTCCTCTCATCACATTGCTCCATGCCCCCTGTCATCACAATGCCCCATGACCCCTTTTATTACAATGCTCTGTTACCACATTCATGACAATGCTCCCTGACCACTTTCATCACAATGCTCCAAGATCCCTTGTATCACAATAATCCATGACCCCTTTCAACACAATATTAAAGTACGCCTTTCATCACAATGCTCCATGCCCCCTGTCACCACAGTGCCCCAAGCCCCCTGTCATCACAGTGCTCCATGGCCATTGTCATCACAATGTTCCATGACTCCTGTCATCACAATACTCCATGACCCTTGTCATCACAATGTTCCATGCCCCCTGTCGTCACAATCCTCCATGATCCCTTTCATCATAATAATCTATGACTGCATTCATCACAATGCTCCAGTACGCCTTTCATCACAATGCTCAATGACCCCTGTCATCACAATGCTCCATGGCACCTGTCATCACAATGCTCCAAGACCATTGTAATCACAATGCTCCCTGACCACTGTCATCACAATGCTCCATGACCCCTTTAATCACAATGCTCCATGACCACTTTCATTACACTGCTCCATGATCGTAATCAACACAATGACCCATGACCCCTGTCATCACAATGTTCCACTACCCTTTTCATCACAATGCTCCATGGCCCCTGTCATCACAATGCTCCATGACCCTTGTCATCACAATGCTCCAGACCAACTGTCATAACAATGTTACATGACCACATTCATAACAATGCTCCATAACCCGTTTCATCACAATGCTAAGTGGCACTTGTCATCACAATGCTCATTGGCGCTTGTCATCACAATGCTCCAGGCCAACTCTCATGACAATGCTCCATGACCACATTCATAACAATGCTCCATAACCCGTTTCATCACAATGCTACGTGGCACGTGTCATCACAATGCTCCATGGCGCTTGTCATCACAATGCTCCATGACCACTTTCATCACAGAGCTCCTTGATCGCTATCATTACAATGACCCATGATCCCTTTCATCACAGTGCTCCATTACCCCTTTCATCACAATGCTCCATGACCCCTATCATCACAATGCTCCATGACTCTTATCATCACAATGCTCTATGGCCCTTGTCATCACAATGCCCCATGACACCTGTCATCACAGTGCTCCATGACCCCTTTCACCACAATGTTCCATGACCCCTTTCATCACAACGTCCATGTCCACTTTCATCACAGAGCTCCATGATCACAATCATCACAATGATCCATGATCCCTTTCATCACAGTGCTCCAGTACCCCTTTCATCACAATGCTCCATGACCCCTATCATCACAATGCTCCATGACCCTTATCATCACCATGCTCTATGACCCTTGTCATCACAATGCTCAATGCCTACTGTCATCACAATGCTCTATGACCACATTCATCACAGTACTCCATGACCCGTTTCATCACAATGCTAAATGGCCCTTGTCATCACAATGCTCCATTGCACTTGTCATCACTATGCTGCCTGATCGCTGTCATCATATTGCCCTATGACAACTGTCATCAAAATTCTCCATGGATCTTTTCATCACAATGTTCCATACCCATGTCATCACAATGCTCCATGAACCGTGTCATCAAAACGCTCCATGGCCCTTGTCATCACAATGCTCCATGCCCACTGTCATCACAATACTCCATGACCACATTCATCACAATGCTCCATGACCCGTTTCATCCCAAAGCCCCATGAACCCATTTATCACAATGCTCCATTACCCCTTTCAACACAATGGTCCATGCCTTCTATCACCGCAATGCTCCATGATCCCTGTTATCACAATGCTCTATGGCCCTCATCATCACAATGTTCCATGCCCTCTGTCACCACAACGCTCCATGAGCACATTCATCACAATGCTCCATGATATGCTGCATCACAATTCTAAATGGCCCTTGTCCTGACAATGCTCCATGGCATTTGTCATCACAGTGCTCCATGCCCCTTTTCATCCCAAAGCCCCATGAACCCACTTATCACAATGCTCCATTACCCCTTTCATCACAATGGTCCCTGCCTTCTATCACCGCAATGCTCCATAATCCCTGACATCACTATGCCCCATGACCCCTGTCATCACAATGCTACATGGCCCTTGCCATCACAACGCTCCATAACCCCTGTCATCAAAAAGCCCCATGACCCCTGTCATCACAATGCTCCATGACCCTTCTCATTACAATGCTCCATGACCACTTTCTTCACAATGCTCCAGGCCCCCTGTCATCACAAGGCTCCATGATCCTTTTAATCATAATAATGGACGACTCCTTTCAGCACAATGCTCCAGTACGCCTTTAATCAAAATGTTCAATGACCCTTGCCTTCACAATGTTACATGGCCCTGGTCATCACAATGCTCCATGGCCCTTGTCAACACAATGCTCCATGTCCACTATCATCACAATGCTTCATGACCACATTCATCACAATGCTCCATGACCCATTTAATCACAATGCTAAAAGGCCCTTGTCATAACAATGCTCCATGGTGCATGTCATCACAATGCTCCATGACCACTTTCATCACAATGCTCCTTGACCCCTGTCATCAAAATGCTCCATTATCCATTTCATCACAATACTCCATGACCACTGTCATCACAACGCTAAAAGGCCCATGTCATAACAATGCTCCATGGCGCATGTCATCACAATGCTCCATGACCACTTTCATCACAATGCTCCTTGACCCCTTTCATCAAAATGCTCCATTATCCATTTCATCACAATACTCCATGACGACTTTCATCACAATGCTCCAGTAGGCCTTACATCACAATGCTCCATGCCCACTCTCATGACAATTCCCCATAACCCCTGTCATCACAATGATCCATGACCATTGTCATCACAATGTTCCATGACCCCTGTCATCACAATTCTCCATGACACTTTTCACCACAATGCTCCATGATCCCTGTCATCACAATGCTCCATGACCACTTTCATCACAATGATCTATGACCACATTCATCACAATGCTCCATTATCCCTTTATCACAATGCTCCATGACACCTCTCATCACAATGCTCCATGCCCAATCTCATCACAATCCTCCATGCTGTGGTCTTCACCATGTTCCATGCCGTTGTCATCACAATGCTACATGACCCCATTCATCACAATGCTCCATGCACTTTTCATCACAATGCTCCATGCACTTGTCATCACAATGCTACATGACCACTTTCATCACAATGCCCCATGATCACTTTCATCAAAATGCTGCATGACATGTTTCATCCCAATGCTCCATGACCCCTGTCTACACAATGCTCCATGGCCCTTGTCATCACAAAGCTCCATGACCCCTGTCACCAATAGCCTCATGGCCCCTGACATCACAATGCCCCATGACCCCTGATATAACAATTCTCCATGACTCTTGTCATCACAATGCTCCATGCCTGTGGCATCACAATGCTCCATGATACCTCTCATCACAATGCTCCATGCTGTGGTCTTCACCATGCTCAATGCCCTTGTCATTACTATGCTACATGACCCCTTTCTTCACAATGCTAAATGGCCCTTGTCATCACAATGCTCCATTTCCCCTTTCATCACAATGGTCCCGGACCACTTTCATCACAATGCTCCATGACACCTTCCATCACATGAGCTGGAGACTTACCTCCATGAGTTCTGGCAAGCGATGGACCAGCTATGCTCCCAGGAGGGTGCGTGTGCGGGGCTGCAGGCAGGGGGCGGGGAGGACCCTGGCTCTCCCGTGGTCCTCAGGCAGGCCCTCTCCATGGGATTCTTCTGCTGATGTCACCCCGCACGTGGCGACGCCCTCGGTGTCAGTTTCCATCATCAAACCCCAAGCACTGGGCACGTAAACAACGCAAGTGGATATCCTCGAGACTCTGGAGGCAGAAAGCCCCAGATTAAGGAGTCAGGACTGGTTCCCTGCATGTTAAATACATGTAATCAAGAGTTGCCTTTAAAAAAGACAAAAGAAAAGAAAGGAACGTTGCATGCAAGTCTGGTGACAGCCGGTGATGGGAACCAGAGGGTAGGCTCTGGGGCCGGGAACGCCATGCCCTGTGAGGACCTTGGGCTGCTGCCAGTCTCGGTGGAGGCTCAGCAAGTTCCAGTGACTTCCCCACAGAGGCGTCCCCAGTTGACCATCTGTGCCGGGGATCCAGTACACGTTCAGTCTTCCTGCGGTCAGCCCTTCGTCCTGAGAGCGATGCTCTCACAGGCTACAACGGAGCGCGTGGGGACACTTTACTGAGCTGTGCAGCCGTCGGTACTGCCCTGTTTTGGAACATTTCCCTCAGCCCAAAAATATCCCTCACGCCATTAGTTATCATTCCCTTCCCTTCCCTGCCCCTGACAACCAGGAATCCACTCTGACTCTGTGGACCTACCTGTTCTGGACGTTTCCCCTCAGTGGGGTCACGCCCTGTGTGTCCTTCTGTGTCTGACTTCTCTCGCTAAGCATCGTGTTCTCAGGGTGCATCCACGAGGCAGCGAGTGTCAGGGCTTCACGAAAGACAAACGAAAAGAAAGGCACGTTGCCTGCAACTCTGGTGACAGCCCATGATGAGAACCAGAGGCTATGCTCTGGGGTCGGGAGCGCCACGCCCTCTGAGGCCCTGGGACTGCTGCCAGTCTCGGTGGAGGCTCAGCAACTCCCAGTGACTTCCTCACGGGAGGGACCCCAGCTGAGCGTCAGGGCCCAGGATCCAGTTCACGTTCAGTCTTCCTGCTGTCAGCCCTTCATCTTGAGAACAATGCTATCACAGGCTACACCGGAGCGTGTGGGGACACTTAACTGAGCTGTGCAGCTGTCACTACTGCCCTGTTTTGGAACATTCCCCTCACCCCAAAAATGTCCCTCACGCCATTATTTATCAATCCCTCTCCTCGCCTGCCCCTGACAACCAGGAACCGACTCTGACTCTGTGGACCTACCTGTTCTGGACGTTCATCCTCAGTGGGGTCACACCCTGTGTGTCCTTCTGTGCCTGACTTCTTTCGCTAAGCATCGTGTTCTCAGAGTGCATACACGTGGCAGCGAGTGTCAGTGCTTCACAACTTTGCGTGGCTGAGGGCCGGAAAAAAAGACAAAGGAAAAGAAAGGCACGTTGCCTGCGACTCTGGTGACAGCCGGTGATGAGAACCAGAGGGTAGGCTCTGGGGGCAGGAACGCCGCACCCTGTGAATCCCTGGGCTGCTGCCAGTCTCGGTGGAGGCTCAGCAACCCCCAGTGACTTCCTCTCGGGGGGGTCGCTAGCTGAGCATCTGGGCCCAAGATCCAGTACACGTTCAGTCTACATGGCCCATGCCATCACAATGCCCCATGACCCCTGTCATCACAGTGCTCAATGGCCCATCTCATCACAATGCTCCATGACATCTATCATCACAAGGCTCCATGACCCCTGTCATCACAATGCTCCATCGCCCTTGTCATCTCAATGCTCCATGACCCCTGACATCACAAAGCTCCATGACACATTTTATCGCAATGCTCCATGCCCCATGTCATCACAATGCTCCATTATCCATTTTATCACAATAATCCATGACCCCTTTCATCATAATGCTGCAGTACGCTATTCATCACAATACCCCATGCTCGCTCTCATGACAATGAACCATGACCCCTGTCACCTCAATGCTCCATGTCCCCCTCTCATTACAATGCTCCATGACACCTCTAATCACAATGCTCCATGCTGTGTTCTTCACCAGGCTCCAAGTCCTTGTCATCACAATGCTCGATGGACCCTGTCATCACAATGCTCCATGACAGTTGTCATCAAAATGCTCGATGGCACTTGTCATCACAATGCACCATGTTCACTATCATCACAATGCTCCATGACCACCTTCATCACAATGCTCCATGACTCCTTTCATCACAATGCTCCATGACACCTGTCATCACAATGCACCATGACACCTGTCATCACAATGCTCCCTGACCACTTTCATCACAATGCTCCATGAACCCTGTCATCACAATGCTCCATGATCCGTTTCATGATAATAATCCATGAACACTTTGATCACAATACTCCAGTAAGCCTTTAATCTCAATGCGCCATGCCCCCTGTCATCACAATTATCCATGACTCCTTTCATCACAATGCTTCATTACCCCTGTCATCACAATGCTCCATGAAACTTATCATCACTAAGCTCCAAAACACTTGTCATCACAATGCTCACTGACCCCTGTCATCACAATGCTCCATGACCCCTTTCATCACAATGCTCCGTGACATCTTTCATCAAAAGGCTCCATGACCCCTTTCATCACAAGGCTCCTTGACCCCTGTCATCCCAATACGCCATGGAACTTGGCATCACAATGCCAAAGGACCCCTGTAATCACAATGCTCCATGGCCCTTCTCATCACAATGCTCCATGACATCTGTCATCAGAATGCTCCACTACCCCTTTCATCACAATGCTCCATGACCACTTTCATCACAATGCTCCATTATCTATTTCATCACAATGCTCCATGAACACTTTCATCACAATGCTCCGTGATCGCGATAATCACCATGATACAGGACCCGTTTCATCACAATGCTAAATGGTCCTTGTCCTTACAATCCTCCATGGCGTTTGTCATCACAATGCTCCATAACCTCTGTCATCACAATGCTACATGGCCCATGTCATCACAATGCTCCATGCCCACTGTCACCACAATGCTCTGTAAACCCTGACATCACAATGCGCCATGACCGCTGTCATCACAATACTCCATGGCCTCTTCCATCTCAATGCTCCAAGATGGCTATAATCACAATGCCCCATGACCCCTCTCATCAAAATATTCCATGCCCCCTGTAGTCACAATCATCCATAACAGCTGTCATCACAATGCTCCATGCCCTTGTCATGACAATGCTCCATGCCCCCGTCATCACAATGTTCCATGCCCACTTTCATTGCAATTCTTCAAGACAACTTCCATCACAATGCTCCATGACCACTTTCCTCACAATGCTCCTTGGCCTGGGTCATCGCAATGCTCCATGACTCCTTTCATCACAATGCTCCATGGCCTCTGACATCACAATGCTCCATAAGCCATGTCATCGCAATGTGCCATGACCCCGTCAAAACAATGCTCCATAAACACTTTCATCACAATGCTCCGTGACCCATGTCAACACAATTGTCCAGGACCCCTTTCATCACAATGCTCCTTGGCACGTGTCATCACAATGCTCCATGAATAGTATCATCACAATGCACCATGATCCCTGTCATAACAATGCACTATGACACCTGTCATCACAATGCTCCAAGACAACTGTCATCACAATGCCACATGACTCCTGTCATCACAATACTCCCTGACCTTTGTCATCACAATGCTCCATGACGCCTTTCATCACAATGCACCATTACCCCTTTCATCACAATTCTCCAGGCCCTCTGTCACCACAATGCTCCATAACCCCTGACATCACAATGGCCAACGATACCTGTCATCACAATTCACCATGGATCTTGTCATCAAAAGGCTCCATGCTCGTGTCATCACAATGATCCAAGACCAGTGTCATCACAATGCTCCATGACGACTTTCATCACAATGCTCCAGTAGGCCTTACATCACAATACTCCATGCCCGCTCTCATGACAATTCCCCATAACCCCTGTCATCACAATGACCAACGACACCTGTCATCACAATTCACCATGGATCTTGTCATCAAAAGGCTCCATGCTCGTGTCATCACAATGATCCAAGACCAGTGTCATCACAATGCTCCATGACGACTTTCATCACAATGCTCCAGTAGGCCTTACATCACAATACTCCATGCCCGCTCTCATGACAATTCCCCATAACCCCTGTCATCACAATGACCAACGACACCTGTCATCACAATTCACCATGGATCTTGTCATCAAAAGGCTCCATCCTCGTGTCATCACAATGATACAAGACCCGTGTCATCACAATGCTCCATGGCCGGTCTCATCACAGTGCTCCATGACCCCTGTCATCAAAATTCTCCATGAACTTTCATCACAGTGCTCCATGAACACATTCATCACAATGCTCCATGATCGCTATCATCACAATGCTCCATGACCCCTTTCATAACGATGCCCCAATACCCCCATTCATAACGATGACTCAATACCACCTTTCCTCACAATGCTCCATGGTTCCTGTCATCTCAATGCGCCAGGACCCATGTCATCACATTGCTCTATGACCCTTGTCATCACAATGTTCCATGGCCCTTGTCATCACAATGCTCCATGACCACATTCATCACAATGCTGCATGACCCGTTTCACCACAATGCTAAGTGGCCCTTGTCATCACAATGCTCCATGGTGCTTGTCATCACAATGCTCCATGCCCCCGTCATCACAATGCCCTATGACCCCTGTCATCACAAGGATTCATGGTCTTTGCCATCAGAGTGCTCCATGACACCTGTCATCACAATGCTCGATGATTCGTTTCATCACAATGCTCCCTTACCCCTGTCATCCCAGTGCTCCATGACCACTTGCATGACAACGCTCCATGACCAATTTCATCACAACGCTCCAGGACACCTATCATCACAATGCTCTATGGCACTTGTCATCACAATGCTCAATGCCCACTGTCATCACAATGCTCCATGAGCACATTCATCACAATACTCTATGAGCCGTTTCATCACAATGCTAAATGGCCCTTGTCATCACAATGTTCTACGGTGCTTGTCATCACAATGCTGCATGACCCCTGTCATCACAATGCTCCATGGCCCTTGCCATCACAATGCTCCATGAACGCTGTCATCACAATGCCCTATGACCAGTATCATCACAGTGCTCCTTGGCTGTTGTCATGAAAATGCTCCATAACCTCTGTCATCACAGTGAACCATGGCCCTTGTCATCACAATGCTCCCTGACCCATTTCATCACAATGCTCCATGACCACTTTCATTACAGAGCTCCATGATTGCTATCATCACAATGATCCATGACCCCTTTCATCACAGTGTTCCAGTACCATTTTCATCACAATGATCCACGACCCCTATCACCACAATGCTCCATGACACTTATTCTCACTATGCTCTATGGCCTTTGTCATCACAATTCTCCATGGCCACTGTCATTACAATGCTCCATGACCACATTCATCACAATGCTCCATGACCCGTTCCATCACATTGCTAAATTTCCCTTGTCATCACAATGCTCCATGGCGCTTGTCATCACAATGCTGCATGACTCCTGTCATCACACTGCCCTATGACCCCTGTCATCACAAGGCTCCATGGCCCTTGTCATCACAATGCTCCATAACACCTGTCATCACAATCCTCCATGCCCTTGTCATGACAATGCTCCATGACCCCTGTCATCACAAGGCTCCGTGGCCCTTGACATCACAATTCTCCATGACACTGACAACACAATGCTCCAGTACGCCTTTCATCACAATACTCCAGGCCCCCTGTCATCACAATGCACCATGATCCCTTTCATGACAATAATCCATTACCCCTTTCATCACAATGCTCCAGTATGCCTTTCATCACAATACTCGATACCCCCTGTCATCACAATGCCCCATGACCCCTCTCAGCAAAATATTGCATGCCCACTGTAGTCACAATGCTCCATAACAGCTGTCATCACAATGCTCCATGACCCTTGTCATGACAATGCTCCATGGCATTTTTCATCACAATGTTCCATGCCCCCTTTCATCGCAATTCTTCAAGACAACTTCCATCACAATGCTCCATGATCACTTTCATCACAATGCTCCTTGGCCTGGGTCATCGCAATGCTCCATGACTCCTTTCATCACAATGCTCCATGGCCTCTGACATCACAATGCTCCATAAGCCATGTCATCACAATGTGCCATGACCCCGTCAAAACAATGCTCCATAACCCCTTTCATCACAATGCTCCGTGACCCATGTCAACACAATTGTCCAGGACCCATTTCATCACAATGGTCCTTGGCACGTGTCATCACAATGCTCCATGAACAGTATCATCACAATGCACCATGATCCCTGTCATCACAATGCACTATGACACCTGTCATCACAATGCTCCAAGACAACTGTCATCACAATGCCACATGACTCCTATCATCTCGATACTCCCTGACCTTTGTCATCACAATGCTCCATGACGCCTTTCATCACAATGCACCATTACCCCTTTCATCACAATTCTCCAGGCCCTCTGTCACCACAATGCTCCATAACCCCTGACATCACAATGGCCAACGACACCTGTCATCACAATTCACCATGGATCTTGTCATCAAAAGGCTCCATGCTCGTGTCATCACAATGATCCAAGACCAGTGTCATCACATGTTCCATAACCACATTCATCACAGTGCTGCATGACCCGTTTCACCACAATGCTAAGTGGCCCTTGCCATCACAATGTTCCATGGTGCTTGTCATCACAATGCTCCATACCCCCGTCATCACAATGCCCCATGACCCCTGTCATCACAAGAATCCATGGACTTTGACATCACAGTGCTCCATGACACCTGTCATCACAATGCTCGATGATTCGTTTCATCACAATGCTCCCTTACCCCTGTCATCACAGTGCTCCATGACCCCTTGCATCACAACGCTCCATGACCAATTGCATCACAACGCTCCATGACACCTATCATCACACTGCTCTATGGCCCTTGTCATCACAATGCTCAATGCCCACTGTCATCACAATGCTCCATGAGCACATTCATCACAATACTCTATGAGCCGTTTCATCACAATGCTAAATGGCCCTTGTCATCACAATGTTCTACGGTGCTTGTCATCACAATGCTGCATGACCCCTGTCATCACAATGCTCCATGGCCCTTGCCATCACAATGCTCCATGAACGCTGTCATCACAATGCCCTATGACCAGTATCATCACAGTGCCCCTTGGCTGTTGTCATGAAAATGCTCCATAACCCCTGTCATCACAGTGAACCATGGCCCTTGTCATCACAATGCTCCCTGACCCATTTCATCACAATGCTCCATGACCACTTTCATTACAGAGCTCCATGATTGCTATCATCACAATGATCCATGACCCCTTTCACCACAGTGTTCCAGTACCATTTTCATCACAATGATCCACGACCCCTATCACCACAATGCTCCATGACACTTATTCTCACTATGCTCTATGGCCCTTGTCATCACAATGCTCCATGGCCACTGTCATCACAATGCTCCATGACCACATTCATCACAATGCTCCATGACCCGTTTCATCACAATGCTAAATTTCCCTTGTCATCACAATGCTCCATGGCGCTTGTCATCACAATGCTGCATGACTCCTGTCATCACACTGCCCTATGACCCCTGTCATCACAAGGCTCCATGGCCCTTGTCATCACAATGCTCCCTAACACCTGTCATCACAATCCTCCATGCCCTTGTCATGACAATGCTCCATGACCCCTGTCATCACAAGGCTCCGTGGCTCTTGACATCACAATTCTCCATGACACCTGACAACACAATGCTCCAGTACGCCTTTCATCACAATGCTCCAGGCCCCCTGTCATCACAATGCACCATGATCCCTTTCATGACAATAATCCATGACCCCTTTCATCACAATGCTCCAGTATGCCTTTCATCACAATACTCGATGTCCCCTGTCATCACAATGCCCCAAGACAACTCTCAGCAAAATATTCCATGCCCCCTGAAGTCACAATGCTCCATAACAGCTGTCATCACAATGCTCCATGACCCTTGTCATGACAATGCTCCATGGCATTTTTCATCACAATGTTCCATGCCCCCTTTCATCCCAATTCTTCAAGACAACTTTCATCACAATGCTCCATGACCACTTTCATCACAATGCTCCTTGGCCTGGGTCATTGCAATGCTCCATGACTCCTTTCATCACAATGCTCCATGGCCTCTGACATCACAATGCTCCATAAGCCATGTCATCACAATGTGCCATGACCCCGTCAAAACAATGCTCCATAACCCCTTTCATCACAATGCTCCGTGACCCATGTCAACACAATTGTCCAGGACCCCTTTCATCACAATGGTCCTTGGCACGTGTCATCACAATGCTCCATGAACAGTATCATCACAATGCACCATGATCCCTGTCATCACAATGCACTATGACACCTGTCATCACAATGCTCCAAGACAACTGTCATCACAATGCCACATGACTCCTGTCATCACAATTCTACCTGACCTTTGTCATCACAATGCTCCATGACGCCTTTCATCACAATGCACCATTACCCCTTTCCATAACCCCTGACTTCACAATGGCCAACGACACCTGTCATCACAATTCACCATGGATCTTGTCATCAAAAGGCTCCATGCTCGTGTCATCACAATGATCCAAGACCAGTGTCATCACAATGCTCCATGACCACATTCATCACAATGCTGCATGACCCGTTTCACCACAATGCTAAGTGGCCCTTGCCATCACAATGCTAAGTGGCCCTTGTCATCACAATGCTCCATGCCCCCGTCATCACAATGCCCCATGACCCCTGTCATCACAAGAATCCATGGTCTTTGACATCACAGTGCTCCATGACACCTGTCATCACAATGCTCGATGATTCGTTTCATCACAATGCTCCCTTACCCCAGTCATCACAGTGCCCCATGACCCCTTGCATCACAACGCTCCATGACCAATTTCATCACAACGCTCCATGACTCCTATCATCACAATGCTCTATGGCCCTTGTCATCACAATGCTCAATGCCCACTGTCATCACAATGCTCCATGAGCACATTCATCACAATACTCTATGAGCCGTTTCATCACAATGCTAAATGGCCCTTGTCATCACAATGTTCTACGGTGCTTGTCATCACAATGCTGCATGACCCCTGTCATCACAATGCTCCATGGCCCTTGCCATCACAATGCTCCATGAACGCTGTCATCACAATGCCCTATGACCAGTATCATCACAGTGCTCCTTGGCTGTTGTCATGAAAATGCTCCATAACCTCTGTCATCACAGTGAACCATGGCCCTTGTCATCACAATGCTCCCTGACCCATTTCATCACAATGCTCCATGACCAATTTCATTACGGAGCTCCATCATCGCTATCATCACAGTGATCCATGACCCCTTTCATCACAGTGTTCCAGTACCATTTTCATCACACTGATCCACGACCCCTATCACCACAATGCTCCATGACACTTATTTTCACTATGCTCTATGGCCGTTGTCATCACAATGCTCAATGGCCACTGTCATCACAATGCTCCATGACCACATTCATCACAGTGCTCCATGACCCGTTTCATCACAATGCTAAATTTCCCTTGTCATCAAAATGCTCCATGGCGCTTGTCATCACAATGCTGCATGACTCCTGTCATCACACTGCCCTATGACCCCTGTCATCACAAGGATTCGTGGCCCTTGACATCACAATTCTCCATGACACCTGACAACACAATGCTCCAGTATGACTTTCATCACAATGCTCCAGGCCCCCTGTCATCACAATGCCCCATGACAACTCTCAGCAAAATATTCCATGCCCCCTGTAGTCACAATGCTCCATAACAGCTGTCATCACAATGCTCTATGACCCTTGTCATGACAATGCTCCATGGCATTTTTCATCACAATGTTCCATGCCCACTTTCATTGCAATTCTTCAAGACAACTTCCATCACAATGCTCCATGACCACTTTCCTCACAATGCTCCTTGGCCTGGGTCATCGCAATGCTCCATGACTCCTTTCATCACAATGCTCCATGGCCTCTGACATCACAATGCTCCATACGCCATGTCATCGCAATGTGCCATGACCCCGTCAAAACAATGCTCCATAAACACTTTCATCACAATGCTCCGTGACCCATGTCAACACAATTGTCCAGGACCCCTTTCATCACAATGCTCCTTGGCACGTGTCATCACAATGCTCCATGAATAGTATCATCACAATGCACCATGATCCCTGTCATAACAATGCACTATGACACCTGTCATCACAATGCTCCAAGACAACTGTCATCACAATGTCACATGACTCCTGTCATCACAATACTCCCTGACCTTTGTCATCACAATGCTCCATGATGCCTTTCATCACAATGCACCATTACCCCTTTCATCACAATTCTCCAGGCCCTCTGTCACCACAATGCTCCATAACCCCTGACATCACAATGGCCAACGATACCTGTCATCACAATTCACCATGGATCTTGTCATCAAAAGGCTCCATGCTCGTGTCATCACAATGATCCAAGACCAGTGTCATCACAATGCTCCATGACGACTTTCATCACAATGCTCCAGTAGGCCTTACATCACAATACTCCATGCCCGCTCTCATGACAATTCCCCATAACCCCTGTCATCACAATGGCCAACGACACCTGTCATCACAATTCACCATGGATCTTGTCATCAAAAGGCTCCATGCTCGTGTCATCACAATGATCCAAGACCCGTGTCATCACAATGCTCCATGACCCCTTTCATAACGATGCCCCAATACCCCCTTTCATCACAATGCTCCATGGTTCCTGTCATCACAATGCGCCAGGACCTATGTCATCACAATGCTCTATGACCCTTTGTCATCACAATGTTCCATGGCCCTTGTCATCACAATGCTCCATGACCACATACATCACAATGCTGCATGACCCGTTTCACCACAATGCTAAGGTGCCCTTGTCATCACAATGCTCCATGGTGCTTGTCATCACAATGCTCCATGCCCCCGTCATCACAATGCCCCATGACCCCTGTCATCACAAGAATCCATGGTCTTTGACATCAGAGTGCTCCTTGACACCTGTCATCACAATGCTCGATGTTTTGTTTCATCACAATGCTCCCTTACCCCTGTCATCACAGTGCTCCATGACCCCTTGCATCACAATGCTCCATGACCAATTTCATCACAACGCTCCATGACTCCTATCATCACAATGCTCTATGGCCCTTGTCATCAGAATGCTCAATGCCCACTGTCATCACAATGCTCCATGAGCACATTCATCACAATACTCTATGAGCCGTTTCATCACAATGCTAAATGGCCCTTGTCATCACAATGTTCTACGCTGCTTGTCATCACAATGTTGCATGACCCCTGTCATCACAATGCTCCATAGCCCTTGCCATCACAATGCTCCATGAACGCTGTCATCACAATGCCCTATGACCAGTATCATCACAGTGCTCCTTGGCTGTTGTCATGAAAATGATCCATAACCCCTGTCATCACAGTGAACCATGGCCCTTGTCATCACAATGCTCCCTGACCCATTTCATCACAATGCTCCATGACCACTTTCATTACAGAGCTCCATGATTGCTATCATCACAATGATCCATGACCCCTTTCATCACAGTGTTCCAGTACCATTTTCATCACAATGATCCACGACCCCTATCACCACAATGCTCCATGACACTTATTCTCACTATGCTCTATGGCCCTTGTCATCACAATGCTCCATGACCACATTCATCACAATGCTCCATGACCCGTTCCATCACATTGCTAAATTTCCCTTGTCATCACAATGCTCCATGGCGCTTGTCATCACAATGCTGCATGACTCCTGTCATCACACTGCCCTATGACCCCTGTCATCACAAGGCTCCATGGCCCTTGTCATCACAATGCTCCATAACACCTGTCATCACAATCCTCCATGCCCTTGTCATGACAATGCTCCATGACCCCTGTCATCACAAGGCTCCGTGGCCCTTGACATCACAATTCTCCATGACACCTGAAAACACAATGCTCCAGTACGCCTTTCATCACAATGCTCCAGGCCCCCTGTCATCACAATGCACCATGATCCCTTTCATGACAATAATCCATTACCCCTTTCATCACAATGCTCCCCTATGCCTTTCATCACAATACTCGATGCCCCCTGTCATCACAATGCCCCATGACCCCTCTCAACAAAATATTGCATGCCCACTGTAGTCAGAATGCTCCATAACAGCTGTCATCACAATGCTCCATGACCCTTGTCATGACAATGCTCCATGGCATTTTTAATCACAATGTTCCATGCCCCCTTTCATCGCAATTCTTCAAGACAACTTCCATCACAATGCTCCATGATCACTTTCATCACAATGCTCCTTGGCCTGGGTCATCGCAATGCTCCATGACTCCTTTCATCACAATGCTCCATGGCCTCTGACATCACAATGCTCCATAAGCCATGTCATCACAATGTGCCATGACCCCGTCAAAACAATGCTCCATAACCCCTTTCATCACAATGCTCCGTGACCCATGTCAACACAATTGTCCAGGACCCCTTTCATCACAATGCTCCTTGGCACGTGGCATCACAATGCTCCATGAACAGTATCATCACAATGCACCATGATCCCTGTCATCACAATGCACTATGACACCTGTCATCACAATGCTCCAAGACAACTGTCATCACAATGCCACATGACTCCTGTCATCACAATACTCCCTGACCTTTGTCATCACAATGCTCCATGACGCCTTTCATCACAATGCACCATTACCCCTTTCATCACAATTCTCCAGGCCCTCTGTCACCACAATGCTCCATAACCCCTGACATCACAATGGCCAACGACACCTGTCATCACAATTCACCATGGATCTTGTCATCAAAAGGCTCCATGCTCGTGTCATCACAATGATCCAAGACCAGTGTCATCACAATGCTCCATGACCACATTCATCACAATGCTGCATGACCCGTTTCACCACAATGCTAAGTGGCCCTTGCCATCACAATGCTAAGTGGCCCTTGTCATCACAATGCTCCATGCCCCCGTCATCACAATGCCCCATGACCCCTGTCATCACAAGAATCCATGGTCTTTGACATCACAGTGCTCCATGACACCTGTCATCACAATGCTCGATGATTCGTTTCATCACAATGCTCCCTTACCCCTGTCATCACAGTGCCCCATGACCCCTTGCATCACAACGCTCCATGACCAATTTCATCACAACGCTCCATGACTCCTATCATCACAATGCTCTATGGCCCTTGTCATCACAATGCTCAATGCCCACTGTCATCACAATGCTCCATGAGCACATTCATCACAATACTCTATGAGCCGTTTCATCACAATGCTAAATGGCCCTTGTCATCACAATGTTCTACGCTGCTTGTCATCACAATGCTGCATGACCCCTGTCATCACAATGCTCCATGGCCCTTGCCATCACAATGCTCCATGAACGCTGTCATCACAATGCCCTATGACCAGTATCATCACAGTGCTCCTTGGCTGTTGTCATGAAAATGCTCCATAACCTCTGTCATCACAGTGAACCATGGCCCTTGTCATCACAATGCTCCCTGACCCATTTCATCACAATGCTCCATGACCACTTTCATTACAGAGCTCCATCATCGCTATCATCACAGTGATCCATGACCCCTTTCATCACAGTGTTCCAGTACCATTTTCATCACAATGATCCACGACCCCTATCACCACAATGCTCCATGACACTTATTTTCACTATGCTCTATGGCCCTTGTCATCACAATGCTCCATGGCCACTGTCATCACAATGCTCCATGACCACATTCATCACAATGCTCCATGACCCGTTTCATCACAATGCTAAATTTCCCTTGTCATCAAAATGCTCCATGGCGCTTGTCATCACAATGCTGCATGACTCCTGTCATCACACTGCCCTATGACCCCTGTCATCACAAGGCTCCGTGGCTCTTGACATCACAATTCTCCATGACACCTGACAACACAATGCTCCAGTACGCCTTTCATCACAATGCTCCAGGCCCCCTGTCATCACAATGCACCATGATCCCTTTCATGACAATAATCCATGACCCCTTTCATCACATTGCTCCAGTATGCCTTTCATCACAATACTCGATGCCCCCTGTCATCACAATGCCCCATGACAACTCTCAGCAAAATATTCCATGCCCCCTGTAGTCACAATGCTCCATAACAGCTGTCATCACAATGCTCTATGACCCTTGTCATGACAATGCTCCATGGCATTTTTCATCACAATGTTCCATGCCCACTTTCATTGCAATTCTTCAAGACAGCTTCCATCACAATGCTCCATGACCACTTTCCTCACAATGCTCCTTGGCCTGGGTCATCGCAATGCTCCATGACTCCTTTCATCACAATGCTCCATGGCCTCTGACATCACAATGCTCCATAAGCCATGTCATCGCAATGTGCCATGACCCCGTCAAAACAATGCTCCATAAACACTTTCATCACAATGCTCCGTGACCCATGTCAACACAATTGTCCAGGACCCCTTTCATCACAATGCTCCTTGGCACGTGTCATCACAATGCTCCATGAATAGTATCATCACAATGCACCATGATCCCTGTCATAACAATGCACTATGACACCTGTCATCACAATGCTCCAAGACAATTGTCATCACAATGCCACATGACACCTGTCATCACAATTCACCATGGATTTTGTCATCAAAAGGCTCCATGCTCGTGTCATCACAATGATCCAAGACCCGTGTCATCATAATGCTCCATGGCTGGTCTCATCACAATGCTCCATGACCCCTGTCATCAAAATTCTCCATGAACTTTCATCACAGTGCTCCATGAACACATTCATCACAATGCTCCATGATCCCTTTCATCACAATGCTCTAGGACCAACATCATCACAATGCTCCATGATTGCTATCATCACAATGCTCCATGACCCCTTTCATAACGATGCTCCAATACCCCATTTCATCAAAATGCTCCATGATTCCTGTCATCACAATGCGCCAGGACCCATGTCATCACAATGCTCTATGACCCTTGTCATCACAATGTTCCATGGCCCTTGTCATCACATTGCTCCATGACCACATTCATCACAATGCTGCATGACCCGTTTCACCACAATGCTAAGTGGCCCTTGTCATCACAATGCTCCATGGTGCTTGTCATCACAATGCTCCATGCCCCCGTCATCACAATGCCCCATGAACCCTGTCATCACAAGAATCCATGGTCTTTGACATCACAGTGCTCCATGACACCTGTCATCACAATGCTCGATGTTTTGTTTCATCACAATGCTCCCTTACCCCTGTCATCACAGTGCTCCATGACCCCTTGCATCACAACGCTACATGACCAATTTCATCACAACGCTCCATGACACCTATCATCACAATGCTCTATGGCCCTTGTCATCACAATGCTCAATGCCCACTGTCATCACAATGCTCCATGAGCACATTCATCACAATACTCTATGAGCCGTTTCATCACAATGCTAAATGGCCCTTGTCATCACAATGTTCTACGCTGCTTGTCATCACAATGCTGCATGACCCCTGTCATCACAATGCTCCATGGCCCTTGCCATCACAATGCTCCATGAACGCTGTCATCACAATGGCCTATGACCAGTATCATCACAGTGCTCCTTGGCTGTTGTCATGAAAATGCTCCATAACCCCTGTCATCACAGTGAACCATGGCCCTTGTCATCACAATGCTCCCTGACCCATTTCATCACAATGCTCCATGACCACTTTCATTACAGAGCTCCATGATTGCTATCATCACAATGATCCATGACCCCTTTCACCACAGTGTTCCACTACCATTTTCATCACAATGATCCACGACCCCTATCACCACATTGCTCCATGACACTTATTTTCACTATGCTCTATGGCCCTTGTCATCACAATGCTCCATGGCCACTGTCATCACAAGGCTCCGTGGCCCTTGACATCACAATTCTCCAGTACGCCTTTCATCACAATGCTCCAGGCCCCCTGTCATCACAATGCACCATGATCCCTTTCATGACAATAATCCATGACCCCTTTCATCACATTGCTCCAGTAGGCCTTTCATCACAATACTCGATGCCTCCTGTCATCACAATGCCCCATGACCCCTCTCAGCAAAATATTCCATGCCCCCTGTAGTCACAATGCTCCATAACAGCTGTCATCACAAAGCTCCATGACCCTTGTCATGACAATGCTCCATGGCATTTTTCATCACAATGTTCCATGCCCCCTTTCATCGCAATTCTTCAAGACAACTTCCATCACAATGCTCCATGATCACTTTCATCACAATGCTCCTTGGCCTGGGTCATCGCAATGCTCCATGACTCCTTTCATCACAATGCTCCATGGCCTCTGACATCACAATGCTCCATAAGCAATGTCATCACAATGTGCCATGACCCCGTCAAAACAATGCTCCATAACCCCTTTCATCACAATGCTCCGTGACCCATGTCAACACAATTGTCCAGGACCCCTTTCATCACAATGCTCCTTGGCACGTGTCATCACAATGCTCCATGAACAGTATCATCACAATGCACCATGATCCCTGTCATCACAATGCACTATGACACCTGTCATCACAATGCTCCAAGACAACTGTCATCACAATGCCACATGACTCCTGTCATCACGATACTCCCTGACCTTTGTCATCACAATGCTCCATGACGCCTTTCAACACAATGCACCATTACCCCTTTCATCACAATTCTCCAGGCCCTCTGTCACCACAATGCTCCATAACCCCTGACATCACAATGGCCAACGACACCTGTCATCACAATTCACCATGGATCTTGTCATCAAAAGGCTCCATGCTCGTGTCATCACAATGATCCAAGACCAGTGTAATCACAATGCTCCATAACCACATTCATCACAGTGCTGCATGACCCGTTTCACCACAATGCTAAGTGGCCCTTGCCATCACAATGTTCCATGGTGCTTGTCATCACAATGCTCCATACCCCCGTCATCACAATGCCCCATAACACCTGTCATCACAAGAATCCATGGTCTTTGACATCACAGTGCTCCATGACACCTGTCATCACAATGGTCGATGATTCGTTTCATCACAATGCTCCCTTACCCCTGTCATCACAGTGCTCCATGACCCCTTGCATCACAACGCTCCATGACCAATTGCATCACAACGCTCCATGACACCTATCATCACAATGCTCTATGGCCCTTGTCATCACAATGCTCAATGCCCACTGTCATCACAATGCTCCATGAGCACATTCATCACAATACTCTATGAGCCGTTTCATCACAATGCTAAATGGCCCTTGTCATCACAATGTTCTACGGTGCTTGTCATCACAATGCTGCATGACCCCTGTCATCACAATGCTCCATGGCCCTTGCCATCACAATGCTCCATGAACGCTGTCATCACAATGCCCTATGACCAGTATCATCACAGTGCCCCTTGGCTGTTGTCATGAAAATGCTCCATAACCCCTGTCATCACAGTGAACCATGGCCCTTGTCATCACAATGCTCCCTGACCCATTTCATCACAATGCTCCATGACCACTTTCATTACAGAGCTCCATGACTGCTATCATCACAATGATCCATGACCCCTTTCATCACAGTGTTCCAGTACCATTTTCATCACAATGATCCACGACCCCTATCACCACAATGCTCCATGACACTTATTCTCACTATGCTCTATGGCCCTTGTCATCACAATGCTCCATGGCCACTGTCATCACAATGCTCCATGACCACATTCATCACAATGCTCCATGACCCGTTTCATCACAATGCTAAATTTCCCTTGTCATCACAATGCTCCATGGCGCTTGTCATCACAATGCTGCATGACTCCTGTCATCACACTGCCCTATGACCCCTGTCATCACAAGGCTCCATGGCCCTTGTCATCACAATGCTCCCTAACACCTGTCATCACAATCCTCCATGCCCTTGTCATGACAATGCTCCATGACCCCTGTCATCACAAGGCTCCGTGGCTCTTGACATCACAATTCTCCATGACACCTGACAACACAATGCTCCAGTACGCCTTTCATCACAATGTTCCAGGCCCCCTGTCATCACAATGCACCATGACCCCTTTCATGACAATAATCCATGACCCCTTTCATCACAATGCTCCAGTATGCCTTTCATCACAATACTCGATGTCCCCTGTCATCACAATGCCCCATGACAACTCTCAGCAAAATATTCCATGCCCCCTGTAGTCACAATGCTCCATAACAGCTGTCATCACAATGCTCTATGACCCTTGTCATGACAATGCTCCATGGCATTTTTCATCACAATGTTCCATGCCCACTTTCATTGCAATTCTTCAAGACAGCTTCCATCACAATGCTCCATGACCACTTTCCTCACAATGCTCCTTGGCCTGGGTCATCGCAATGCTCCATGACTCCTTTCATCACAATGCTCCATGGCCTCTGACATCACAATGCTCCATAAGCCATGTCATCGCAATGTGCCATGACCCCGTCAAAACAATGCTCCATAAACACTTTCATCACAATGCTCCGTGACCCATGTCAACACAATTGTCCAGGACCCCTTTCATCACAATGCTCCTTGGCACGTGTCATCACAATGCTCCATGAATAGTATCATCACAATGCACCATGATCCCTGTCATAACAATGCACTATGACACCTGTCATCACAATGCTCCAAGACAATTGTCATCACAATGCCACATGACACCTGTCATCACAATTCACCATGGATTTTGTCATCAAAAGGCTCCATGCTCGTGTCATCACAATGATCCAAGACCCGTGTCATCATAATGCTCCATGGCTGGTCTCATCACAATGCTCCATGACCCCTGTCATCAAAATTCTCCATGAACTTTCATCACAGTGCTCCATGAACACATTCATCACAATGCTCCATGATCCCTTTCATCACAATGCTCTAGGACCAACATCATCACAATGCTCCATGATTGCTATCATCACAATGCTCCATGACCCCTTTCATAACGATGCTCCAATACCCCATTTCATCAAAATGCTCCATGATTCCTGTCATCACAATGCGCCAGGACCCATGTCATCACAATGCTCTATGACCCTTGTCATCACAATGTTCCATGGCCCTTGTCATCACAATGCTCCATGACCACATTCATCACAATGCTGCATGACCCGTTTCACCACAATGCTAAGTGGCCCTTGTCATCACAATGCTCCATGGTGCTTGTCATCACAATGCTCCATGCCCCCGTCATCACAATGCCCCATGAACCCTGTCATCACAAGAATCCATGGTCTTTGACATCACAGTGCTCCATGACACCTGTCATCACAATGCTCGATGTTTTGTTTCATCACAATGCTCCCTTACCCCTGTCATCACAGTGCTCCATGACCCCTTGCATCACAACGCTACATGACCAATTTCATCACAACGCTCCATGACACCTATCATCACAATGCTCTATGGCCCTTGTCATCACAATGCTCAATGCCCACTGTCATCACAATGCTCCATGAGCACATTCATCACAATACTCTATGAGCCGTTTCATCACAATGCTAAATGGCCCTTGTCATCACAATGTTCTACGCTGCTTGTCATCACAATGCTGCATGACCCCTGTCATCACAATGCTCCATGGCCCTTGCCATCACAATGCTCCATGAACGCTGTCATCACAATGGCCTATGACCAGTATCATCACAGTGCTCCTTGGCTGTTGTCATGAAAATGCTCCATAACCCCTGTCATCACAGTGAACCATGGCCCTTGTCATCACAATGCTCCCTGACCCATTTCATCACAATGCTCCATGACCACTTTCATTACAGAGCTCCATGATTGCTATCATCACAATGATCCATGACCCCTTTCACCACAGTGTTCCACTACCATTTTCATCACAATGATCCACGACCCCTATCACCACATTGCTCCATGACACTTATTTTCACTATGCTCTATGGCCCTTGTCATCACAATGCTCCATGGCCACTGTCATCACAAGGCTCCGTGGCCCTTGACATCACAATTCTCCAGTACGCCTTTCATCACAATGCTCCAGGCCCCCTGTCATCACAATGCACCATGATCCCTTTCATGACAATAATCCATGACCCCTTTCATCACATTGCTCCAGTAGGCCTTTCATCACAATACTCGATGCCTCCTGTCATCACAATGCCCCATGACCCCTCTCAGCAAAATATTCCATGCCCCCTGTAGTCACAATGCTCCATAACAGCTGTCATCACAAAGCTCCATGACCCTTGTCATGACAATGCTCCATGGCATTTTTCATCACAATGTTCCATGCCCCCTTTCATCGCAATTCTTCAAGACAACTTCCATCACAATGCTCCATGATCACTTTCATCACAATGCTCCTTGGCCTGGGTCATCGCAATGCTCCATGACTCCTTTCATCACAATGCTCCATGGCCTCTGACATCACAATGCTCCATAAGCAATGTCATCACAATGTGCCATGACCCCGTCAAAACAATGCTCCATAACCCCTTTCATCACAATGCTCCGTGACCCATGTCAACACAATTGTCCAGGACCCCTTTCATCACAATGCTCCTTGGCACGTGTCATCACAATGCTCCATGAACAGTATCATCACAATGCACCATGATCCCTGTCATCACAATGCACTATGACACCTGTCATCACAATGCTCCAAGACAACTGTCATCACAATGCCACATGACTCCTGTCATCACGATACTCCCTGACCTTTGTCATCACAATGCTCCATGACGCCTTTCAACACAATGCACCATTACCCCTTTCATCACAATTCTCCAGGCCCTCTGTCACCACAATGCTCCATAACCCCTGACATCACAATGGCCAACGACACCTGTCATCAAAATTCACCATGGATCTTGTCATCAAAAGGCTCCATGCTCGTGTCATCACAATGATCCAAGACCAGTGTAATCACAATGCTCCATAACCACATTCATCACAGTGCTGCATGACCCGTTTCACCACAATGCTAAGTGGCCCTTGTCATCACAATGTTCCATGGTGCTTGTCATCACAATGCTCCATACCCCCGTCATCACAATGCCCCATAACACCTGTCATCACAAGAATCCATGGTCTTTGACATCACAGTGCTCCATGACACCTGTCATCACAATGGTCGATGATTCGTTTCATCACAATGCTCCCTTACCCCTGTCATCACAGTGCTCCATGACCCCTTGCATCACAACGCTCCATGACCAATTGCATCACAACGCTCCATGACACCTATCATCACAATGCTCTATGGCCCTTGTCATCACAATGCTCAATGCCCACTGTCATCACAATGCTCCATGAGCACATTCATCACAATACTCTATGAGCCGTTTCATCACAATGCTAAATGGCCCTTGTCATCACAATGTTCTACGGTGCTTGTCATCACAATGCTGCATGACCCCTGTCATCACAATGCTCCATGGCCCTTGCCATCACAATGCTCCATGAACGCTGTCATCACAATGCCCTATGACCAGTATCATCACAGTGCCCCTTGGCTGTTGTCATGAAAATGCTCCATAACCCCTGTCATCACAGTGAACCATGGCCCTTGTCATCACAATGCTCCCTGACCCATTTCATCACAATGCTCCATGACCACTTTCATTACAGAGCTCCATGACTGCTATCATCACAATGATCCATGACCCCTTTCATCACAGTGTTCCAGTACCATTTTCATCACAATGATCCACGACCCCTATCACCACAATGCTCCATGACACTTATTCTCACTATGCTCTATGGCCCTTGTCATCACAATGCTCCATGGCCACTGTCATCACAATGCTCCATGACCACATTCATCACAATGCTCCATGACCCGTTTCATCACAATGCTAAATTTCCCTTGTCATCACAATGCTCCATGGCGCTTGTCATCACAATGCTGCATGACTCCTGTCATCACACTGCCCTATGACCCCTGTCATCACAAGGCTCCATGGCCCTTGTCATCACAATGCTCCCTAACACCTGTCATCACAATCCTCCATGCCCTTGTCATGACAATGCTCCATGACCCCTGTCATCACAAGGCTCCGTGGCTCTTGACATCACAATTCTCCATGACACCTGACAACACAATGCTCCAGTACGCCTTTCATCACAATGTTCCAGGCCCCCTGTCATCACAATGCACCATGACCCCTTTCATGACAATAATCCATGACCCCTTTCATCACAATGCTCCAGTATGCCTTTCATCACAATACTCGATGTCCCCTGTCATCACAATGCCCCATGACAACTCTCAGCAAAATATTCCATGCCCCCTGTAGTCACAATGCTCCATAACAGCTGTCATCACAATGCTCTATGACCCTTGTCATGACAATGCTCCATGGCATTTTTCATCACAATGTTCCATGCCCACTTTCATTGCAATTCTTCAAGACAGCTTCCATCACAATGCTCCATGACCACTTTCCTCACAATGCTCCTTGGCCTGGGTCATCGCAATGCTCCATGACTCCTTTCATCACAATGCTCCATGGCCTCTGACATCACAATGCTCCATAAGCCATGTCATCGCAATGTGCCATGACCCCGTCAAAACAATGCTCCATAAACACTTTCATCACAATGCTCCGTGACCCATGTCAACACAATTGTCCAGGACCCCTTTCATCACAATGCTCCTTGGCACGTGTCATCACAATGCTCCATGAATAGTATCATCACAATGCACCATGATCCCTGTCATAACAATGCACTATGACACCTGTCATCACAATGCTCCAAGACAATTGTCATCACAATGCCACATGACACCTGTCATCACAATTCACCATGGATTTTGTCATCAAAAGGCTCCATGCTCGTGTCATCACAATGATCCAAGACCCGTGTCATCATAATGCTCCATGGCTGGTCTCATCACAATGCTCCATGACCCCTGTCATCAAAATTCTCCATGAACTTTCATCACAGTGCTCCATGAACACATTCATCACAATGCTCCATGATCCCTTTCATCACAATGCTCTAGGACCAACATCATCACAATGCTCCATGATTGCTATCATCACAATGCTCCATGACCCCTTTCATAACGATGCTCCAATACCCCATTTCATCAAAATGCTCCATGATTCCTGTCATCACAATGCGCCAGGACCCATGTCATCACAATGCTCTATGACCCTTGTCATCACAATGTTCCATGGCCCTTGTCATCACAATGCTCCATGACCACATTCATCACAATGCTGCATGACCCGTTTCACCACAATGCTAAGTGGCCCTTGTCATCACAATGCTCCATGGTGCTTGTCATCACAATGCTCCATGCCCCCGTCATCACAATGCCCCATGAACCCTGTCATCACAAGAATCCATGGTCTTTGACATCACAGTGCTCCATGACACCTGTCATCACAATGCTCGATGTTTTGTTTCATCACAATGCTCCCTTACCCCTGTCATCACAGTGCTCCATGACCCCTTGCATCACAACGCTACATGACCAATTTCATCACAACGCTCCATGACACCTATCATCACAATGCTCTATGGCCCTTGTCATCACAATGCTCAATGCCCACTGTCATCACAATGCTCCATGAGCACATTCATCACAATACTCTATGAGCCGTTTCATCACAATGCTAAATGGCCCTTGTCATCACAATGTTCTACGCTGCTTGTCATCACAATGCTGCATGACCCCTGTCATCACAATGCTCCATGGCCCTTGCCATCACAATGCTCCATGAACGCTGTCATCACAATGGCCTATGACCAGTATCATCACAGTGCTCCTTGGCTGTTGTCATGAAAATGCTCCATAACCCCTGTCATCACAGTGAACCATGGCCCTTGTCATCACAATGCTCCCTGACCCATTTCATCACAATGCTCCATGACCACTTTCATTACAGAGCTCCATGATTGCTATCATCACAATGATCCATGACCCCTTTCACCACAGTGTTCCACTACCATTTTCATCACAATGATCCACGACCCCTATCACCACATTGCTCCATGACACTTATTTTCACTATGCTCTATGGCCCTTGTCATCACAATGCTCCATGGCCACTGTCATCACAAGGCTCCGTGGCCCTTGACATCACAATTCTCCAGTACGCCTTTCATCACAATGCTCCAGGCCCCCTGTCATCACAATGCACCATGATCCCTTTCATGACAATAATCCATGACCCCTTTCATCACATTGCTCCAGTAGGCCTTTCATCACAATACTCGATGCCTCCTGTCATCACAATGCCCCATGACCCCTCTCAGCAAAATATTCCATGCCCCCTGTAGTCACAATGCTCCATAACAGCTGTCATCACAAAGCTCCATGACCCTTGTCATGACAATGCTCCATGGCATTTTTCATCACAATGTTCCATGCCCCCTTTCATCGCAATTCTTCAAGACAACTTCCATCACAATGCTCCATGATCACTTTCATCACAATGCTCCTTGGCCTGGGTCATCGCAATGCTCCATGACTCCTTTCATCACAATGCTCCATGGCCTCTGACATCACAATGCTCCATAAGCAATGTCATCACAATGTGCCATGACCCCGTCAAAACAATGCTCCATAACCCCTTTCATCACAATGCTCCGTGACCCATGTCAACACAATTGTCCAGGACCCCTTTCATCACAATGCTCCTTGGCACGTGTCATCACAATGCTCCATGAACAGTATCATCACAATGCACCATGATCCCTGTCATCACAATGCACTATGACACCTGTCATCACAATGCTCCAAGACAACTGTCATCACAATGCCACATGACTCCTGTCATCACGATACTCCCTGACCTTTGTCATCACAATGCTCCATGACGCCTTTCAACACAATGCACCATTACCCCTTTCATCACAATTCTCCAGGCCCTCTGTCACCACAATGCTCCATAACCCCTGACATCACAATGGCCAACGACACCTGTCATCACAATTCACCATGGATCTTGTCATCAAAAGGCTCCATGCTCGTGTCATCACAATGATCCAAGACCCGTGTCATCACAATGCTACATGGCCGGTCTCATCACAGTGCTCCATGACACCTGTCATCAAATTTCTCCATGAACTTTCATCACAGTGCTCCATGAACATATTCACCACAATGCTCCATAACCCCTGACATCACAATGGCCAACGACACCGGTCATCACAATTCACCATGGATCTTGTCATCAAAAGGCTCCATGCTCGTGTCATCACAATGATCCAAGACCAGTGTCATCACAATGCTCCATAACCACATTCATCACAGTGCTGCATGACCCGTTTCACCACAATGCTAAGTGGCCCTTGCCATCACAATGTTCCATGGTGCTTGTCATCACAATGCTCCAAACCCCCGTCATCACAATGCCCCATGACACCTGTCATCACAAGAATCCATGGTCTTTGACATCACAGTGCTCCATGACACCTGTCATCACAATGGTCGATGATTCGTTTCATCACAATGCTCCCTTACCCGTGTCATCACAGTGCTCCATGACCCCTTGCATCACAACGCTCCATGACCAATTGCATCACAACGCTCCATGACACCTATCATCACAATGATCTATGGCCCTTGTCATCACAATGCTCAATGCCCACTGTCATCACAATGCTCCATGAGCACATTCATCACAATACTCTATGAGCCGTTTCATCACAATGCTAAATGGCCCTTGTCATCACAATGTTCTACGGTGCTTGTCATCACAATGCTGCATGACCCCTGTCATCACAATGCTCCATGGCCCTTGCCATCACAATGCTCCATGAACGCTGTCAACACAATGCCCTATGACCAGTATCATCACAGTGCCCCTTGGCTGTTGTCATGAAAATGCTCCATAACCCCTGTCATCACAGTGAACCATGGCCCTTGTCATCACAATGCTCCCTGACCCATTTCATCACAATGCTCCATGACCACTTTCATTACAGAGCTCCATGATTGCTATCATCACAATGATCCATGACCCCTTTCATCACAGTGTTCCAGTACCATTTTCATCACAATGATCCACGACCCCTATCACCACAAAGCTCCATGACACTTATTCTCACTATGCTCTATGGCCCTTGTCATCACAATGCTCCATGGCCACTGTCATCACAATGCTCCATGACCACATTCATCACAATGCTCCATGACCCGTTTCATCACAATGCTAAATTTCCCTTGTCATCACAATGCTCCATGGCGCTTGTCATCACAATGCTGCATGACTCCTGTCATCACACTGCCCTATGACCCCTGTCATCACAAGGCTCCATGGCCCTTGTCATCACAATGCTCCCTAACACCTGTCTTCACAATCCTCCATGCCCTTGTCATGACAATGCTCCATGACCCCTGTCATCACAAGGCTCCGTGGCTCTTGACATCACAATTCTCCATGACACCTGACAACACAATGCTCCAGTACGCTTTTCATCACAATGCTCCAGGCCCCCTGTCATCACAATGCACCATGATCCCTTTCATGACAATAATCCATGACCCCTTTCATCACAATGCTCCAGTATGCCTTTCATCACAATACTCGATGCCCCCTGTCATCACAATGCCCCAAGACAACTCTCAGCAAAATATTCCATGCCCCCTGTAGTCACAATGCTCCATAACATCTGTCATCACAATGCTCCATGACCCTTGTCATGACAATGCTCCATGGCATTTTTCATCACAATGTTCCATGCCCCCTTTCATCGCAATTCTTCAAGACAACTTTCATCACAATGCTCCATGACCACTTTCATCACAATGCTCCTTGGCCTGGGTCATTGCAATGCTCCATGACTCCTTTCATCACAATGCTCCATGGCCTCTGACATCACAATGCTCCATAAGCCATGTCATCACATTGTGCCATGACCCCGTCAAAACAATGCTCCATAACCCCTTTCATCACAATGCTCCGTGACCCATATCAACACAATTGTCCAGGACCCCTTTCATCACAATGCTCCTTGGCACGTGTCATCACAATGCTCCATGAACAGTATCATCACAATGCACCATGATCCCTGTCATCACAATGCACTATGACACCTGTCATCACAATGCTCCAAGACAACTGTCATCACAATGCCACATGATTCCTGTCATCACAATTCTCCCTGACCTTTGTCATCACAATGCTCCATGACGCCTTTCATCACAATGCACCATTACCCCTTTCCATAACCCCTGACTTCAGAATGGCCAATGACACCTGTCATCACAATTCACCATGGATCTTGTCATCAACTGGCTCCATGCTCGTGTCATCACAATGATCCAAGACCAGTGTCATCACAATGCTCCATGACCACATTCATCACAATGCTGCATGACCCGTTTCACCACAATGCTAAGTGGCCCTTGCCATCACAATGCTAAGTGGCCCTTGTCATCACAATGCTCCATGCCCCCGTCTTCACAATGCCCCATGAACCCTGTCATCACAAGAATCCATGGTCTTTGACATCACAGTGCTCCATGACACCTGTCATCACAATGCTCGATGATTCGTTTCATCACAATGCTCCCTTACCCCTGTCATCACAGTGCTCCATGACCCATTGCATCACAACGCTCCATGACCAATTTCATCACAACGCTCCATGACTCCTATCATCACAATGCTCTATGGCCCTTGTCATCACAATGCTCAATGCCCACTGTCATCACAATGCTCCATGAGCACATTCATCACAATACTCTATGAGCCGTTTCATCACAATGCTAAATGGCCCTTGTCATCACAATGTTCTACGCTGCTTGTCATCAGAATGCTGCATGACCCCTGTCATCACAATGCTCCATGGCCCTTGCCATCACAATGCTCCATGAACGCTGTCATCACAATGCCCTATGACCAGTATCATCACAGTGCTCCTTGGCTGTTGTCATGAAAATGCTCCATAACCTCTGTCATCACAGTGAACCATGGCCCTTGTCATCACAATGCTCCCTGACCCATTTCATCACAATGCTCCATGACCACTTTCATTACAGAGCTCCATCATCGCTATCATCACAGTGATCCATGACCCCTTTCATCACAGTGTTCCAGTACCATTTTCATCACAATGATCCACGACCCCTATCACCACAATGCTCCATGACACTTATTTTCACTATGCTCTATGGCCCTTGTCATCACAATGCTCCATGGCCACTGTCATCACAATGCTCCATGACCACATTCATCACAATGCTCCATGACCCGTTTCATCACAATGCTAAATTTCCCTTGTCATCAAAATGCTCCATGGCGCTTGTCATCACAATGCTGCATGACTCCTGTCATCACACTGCCCTATGACCCCTGTCATCACAAGGCTCCGTGGCTCTTGACATCACAATTCTCCATGACACCTGACAACACAATACTCCAGTACGCCTTTCATCACAATGCTCCAGGCCCCCTGTCATCACAATGCACCATGATCCCTTTCATGACAATAATCCATGACCCCTTTCATCACATTGCTCCAGTATGCCTTTCATCACAATACTCGATGCCCCCTGTCATCACAATGCCCCATGACAACTCTCAGCAAAATATTCCATGCCCCCTGTAGTCACAATGCTCCATAACAGCTGTCATGACAATGCTCCATGACCCTTGTCATGACAATGCTCCATGGCATTTTTCATCACAATGTTCCATGCCCACTTTCATTGCAATTCTTCAAGACAACTTCCATCACAATGCTCCATGACCACTTTCCTCACAATGCTCCTTGGCCTGGGTCATCGCAATGCTCCATGACTCCTTTCATCACAATGCTCCATGGCCTCTGACATCACAATGCTCCATAAGCCATGTCATCGCAATGTGCCATGACCCCGTCAAAACAATGCTCCATAAACACTTTCATCACAATGCTCCGTGACCCATGTCAACACAATTGTCCAGGACCCCTTTCATCACAATGCTCCTTGGCACGTGTCATCACAATGCTCCATGAATAGTATCATCACAATGCACCATGATCCCTGTCATAACAATGCACTATGACACCTGTCATCACAATGCTCCAAGACAACTGTCATCACAATGCCACATGACACCTGTCATCACAATACTCCCTGACCTTTGTCATCACAATGCTCCATGACGCCTTTCATCACAATGCACCATTACCCCTTTCATCACAATTCTCCAGGCCCTCTGTCACCACAATGCTCCATAACCCCTGACATCACAATGGCCAACGATACCTGTCATCACAATTCACCATGGATCTTATCATCAAAAGGCTCCATGCTCGTGTCATCACAATGATCCAAGACCAGTGTCATCACAATGCTCCATGACGACTTTCATCACAATGCTCCAGTAGGCCTTACATCACAATACTCCATGCCCGCTCTCATGACAATTCCCCATAACCCCTGTCATCACAATGGCCAACGACACCTGTCATCACAATTCACCATGGATCTTGTCATCAAAAGGCTCCATGCTCGTGTCATCACAATGATCCAAGACCCGTGTCATCACAATGCTACATGGCCGGTCTCATCACAGTGCTCCATGACACCTGTCATCAAATTTCTCCATGAACTTTCATCACAGTGCTCCATGAACATATTCACCACAATGCTCCATAACCCCTGACATCACAATGGCCAACGACACCGGTCATCACAATTCACCATGGATCTTGTCATCAAAAGGCTCCATGCTCGTGTCATCACAATGATCCAAGACCAGTGTCATCACAATGCTCCATAACCACATTCATCACAGTGCTGCATGACCCGTTTCACCACAATGCTAAGTGGCCCTTGCCATCACAATGTTCCATGGTGCTTGTCATCACAATGCTCCAAACCCCCGTCATCACAATGCCCCATGACACCTGTCATCACAAGAATCCATGGTCTTTGACATCACAGTGCTCCATGACACCTGTCATCACAATGGTCGATGATTCGTTTCATCACAATGCTCCCTTACCCGTGTCATCACAGTGCTCCATGACCCCTTGCATCACAACGCTCCATGACCAATTGCATCACAACGCTCCATGACACCTATCATCACAATGATCTATGGCCCTTGTCATCACAATGCTCAATGCCCACTGTCATCACAATGCTCCATGAGCACATTCATCACAATACTCTATGAGCCGTTTCATCACAATGCTAAATGGCCCTTGTCATCACAATGTTCTACGGTGCTTGTCATCACAATGCTGCATGACCCCTGTCATCACAATGCTCCATGGCCCTTGCCATCACAATGCTCCATGAACGCTGTCAACACAATGCCCTATGACCAGTATCATCACAGTGCCCCTTGGCTGTTGTCATGAAAATGCTCCATAACCCCTGTCATCACAGTGAACCATGGCCCTTGTCATCACAATGCTCCCTGACCCATTTCATCACAATGCTCCATGACCACTTTCATTACAGAGCTCCATGATTGCTATCATCACAATGATCCATGACCCCTTTCATCACAGTGTTCCAGTACCATTTTCATCACAATGATCCACGACCCCTATCACCACAAAGCTCCATGACACTTATTCTCACTATGCTCTATGGCCCTTGTCATCACAATGCTCCATGGCCACTGTCATCACAATGCTCCATGACCACATTCATCACAATGCTCCATGACCCGTTTCATCACAATGCTAAATTTCCCTTGTCATCACAATGCTCCATGGCGCTTGTCATCACAATGCTGCATGACTCCTGTCATCACACTGCCCTATGACCCCTGTCATCACAAGGCTCCATGGCCCTTGTCATCACAATGCTCCCTAACACCTGTCTTCACAATCCTCCATGCCCTTGTCATGACAATGCTCCATGACCCCTGTCATCACAAGGCTCCGTGGCTCTTGACATCACAATTCTCCATGACACCTGACAACACAATGCTCCAGTACGCTTTTCATCACAATGCTCCAGGCCCCCTGTCATCACAATGCACCATGATCCCTTTCATGACAATAATCCATGACCCCTTTCATCACAATGCTCCAGTATGCCTTTCATCACAATACTCGATGTCCCCTGTCATCACAATGCCCCAAGACAACTCTCAGCAAAATATTCCATGCCCCCTGTAGTCACAATGCTCCATAACAGCTGTCATCACAATGCTCCATGACCCTTGTCATGACAATGCTCCATGGCATTTTTCATCACAATGTTCCATGCCCCCTTTCATCGCAATTCTTCAAGACAACTTTCATCACAATGCTCCATGACCACTTTCATCACAATGCTCCTTGGCCTGGGTCATTGCAATGCTCCATGACTCCTTTCATCACAATGCTCCATGGCCTCTGACATCACAATGCTCCATAAGCCATGTCATCACAATGTGCCATGACCCCGTCAAAACAATGCTCCATAACCCCTTTCATCACAATGCTCCGTGACCCATGTCAACACAATTGTCCAGGACCCCTTTCATCACAATGGTCCTTGGCACGTGTCATCACAATGCTCCATGAACAGTATCATCACAATGCACCATGATCCCTGTCATCACAATGCACTATGACACCTGTCATCACAATGCTCCAAGACAACTGTCATCACAATGCCACATGACTCCTGTCATCACAATTCTCCCTGACCTTTGTCATCACAATGCTCCATGACGCCTTTCATCACAATGCACCATTACCCCTTTCCATAACCCCTGACTTCACAATGGCCAATGACACCTGTCATCACAATTCACCATGGATCTTGTCATCAAAAGGCTCCATGCTCGTGTCATCACAATGATCCAAGACCAGTGTCATCACAATGCTCCATGACCACATTCATCACAATGCTGCATGACCCGTTTCACCACAATGCTAAGTGGCCCTTGCCATCACAATGCTAAGTGGCCCTTGTCATCACAATGCTCCATGCCCCCGTCATCACAATGCCCCATGACCCCTGTCATCACAAGAATCCATGGTCTTTGACATCACAGTGCTCCATGACACCTGTCATCACAATGCTCGATGATTCGTTTCATCACAATGCTCCCTTACCCCAGTCATCACAGTGCTCCATGACCCCTTGCATCACAACGCTCCATGACCAATTTCATCACAACGCTCCATGACTCCTATCATCACAATGCTCTATGGCCCTTGTCATCACAATGCTCAATGCCCACTGTCATCACAATGCTCCATGAGCACATTCATCACAATACTCTATGAGCCGTTTCATCACAATGCTAAATGGCCCTTGTCATCACAATGTTCTACGGTGCTTGTCATCACAATGCTGCATGACCCCTGTCATCACAATGCTCCATGGCCCTTGCCATCACAATGCTCCATGAACGCTGTCATCACAATGCCCTATGACCAGTATCATCACAGTGCTCCTTGGCTGTTGTCATGAAAATGCTCCATAACCTCTGTCATCACAGTGAACCATGGCCCTTGTCATCACAATGCTCCCTGACCCATTTCATCACAATGCTCCATGACCAATTTCATTACGGAGCTCCATCATCGCTATCATCACAGTGATCCATGACCCCTTTCATCACAGTGTTCCAGTACCATTTTCATCACAATGATCCACGACCCCTATCACCACAATGCTCCATGACACTTATTTTCACTATGCTCTATGGCCGTTGTCATCACAATGCTCAATGGCCACTGTCATCACAATGCTCCATGACCACATTCATCACAGTGCTCCATGACCCGTTTCATCACAATGCTAAATTTCCCTTGTCATCAAAATGCTCCATGGCACTTGTCATCACAATGCTGCATGACTCCTGTCATCACACTGCCCTATGACCCCTGTCATCACAAGGATTCGTGGCCCTTGACATCACAATTCTCCATGACACCTGACAACACAATGCTCCAGTATGCCTTTCATCACAATGCTCCAGGCCCCCTGTCATCACAATGCCCCATGACAACTCTCAGCAAAATATTCCATGTCCCCTGTAGTCACAATGCTCCATAACAGCTGTCATCACAATGCTCCATGACCCTTGTCATGACAATGCTCCATGGCATTTTTCATCACAATGTTCCATGCCCACTTTCATTGCAATTCTTCAAGACAACTTCCATCACAATGCTCCATGACCACTTTCCTCACATTGCTCCTTGGCCTGGGTCATCGCAATGCTCCATGACTCCTTTCATCACAATGCTCCATGGCCTCTGACATCACAATGCTCCATACGCCATGTCATCGCAATGTGCCATGACCCCGTCAAAACAATGCTCCATAAACACTTTCATCACAATGCTCCGTGACCCATGTCAACACAATTGTCCAGGACCCCTTTCATCACAATGCTCCTTGGCACGTGTCATCACAATGCTCCATGAATAGTATCATCACAATGCACCATGATCCCTGTCATAACAATGCACTATGACACCTGTCATCACAATGCTCCAAGACAACTGTCATCACAATGTCACATGACTCCTGTCATCACAATACTCCCTGACCTTTGTCATCACAATGCTCCATGATGCCTTTCATCACAATGCACCATTACCCCTTTCATCACAATTCTCCAGGCCCTCTGTCACCACAATGCTCCATAACCCCTGACATCACAATGGCCAACGATACCTGTCATCACAATTCACCATGGATCTTGTCATCAAAAGGCTCCATGCTCGTGTCATCACAATGATCCAAGACCAGTGTCATCACAATGCTCCATGACGACTTTCATCACAATGCTCCAGTAGGCCTTACATCACAATACTCCATGCCCGCTCTCATGACAATTCCCCATAACCCCTGTCATCACAATGGCCAACGACACCTGTCATCACAATTCACCATGGATCTTGTCATCAAAAGGCTCCATGCTCGTGTCATCACAATGATCCAAGACCCGTGTCATCACAATGCTCCATGACCCCTTTCATAACGATGCCCCAATACCCCCTTTCATCACAATGCTCCATGGTTCCTGTCATCACAATGCGCCAGGACCTATGTCATCACAATGCTCTATGACCCTTTGTCATCACAATGTTCCATGGCCCTTGTCATCACAATGCTCCATGACCACATACATCACAATGCTGCATGACCCGTTTCACCACAATGCTAAGGTGCCCTTGTCATCACAATGCTCCATGGTGCTTGTCATCACAATGCTCCATGCCCCCGTCATCACAATGCCCCATGACCCATGTCATCACAAGAATCCATGGTCTTTGACATCAGAGTGCTCCATGACACCTGTCATCACAATGCTCGATGTTTTGTTTCATCACAATGCTCCCTTACCCCTGTCATCACAGTGCTCCATGACCCCTTGCATCACAATGCTCCATGACCAATTTCATCACAACGCTCCATGACTCCTATCATCACAATGCTCTATGGCCCTTGTCATCAGAATGCTCAATGCCCACTGTCATCACAATGCTCCATGAGCACATTCATCACAATACTCTATGAGCCGTTTCATCACAATGCTAAATGGCCCTTGTCATCACAATGTTCTACGCTGCTTGTCATCACAATGTTGCATGACCCCTGTCATCACAATGCTCCATGGCCCTTGCCATCACAATGCTCCATGAACGCTGTCATCACAATGCCCTATGACCAGTATCATCACAGTGCTCCTTGGCTGTTGTCATGAAAATGATCCATAACCCCTGTCATCACAGTGAACCATGGCCCTTGTCATCACAATGCTCCCTGACCCATTTCATCACAATGCTCCATGACCACTTTCATTACAGAGCTCCATGATTGCTATCATCACAATGATCCATGACCCCTTTCATCACAGTGTTCCAGTACCATTTTCATCACAATGATCCACGACCCCTATCACCACAATGCTCCATGACACTTATTCTCACTATGCTCTATGGCCCTTGTCATCACAATGCTCCATGGCCACTGTCATCACAATGCTCCATGACCACATTCATCACAATGCTCCATGACCCGTTCCATCACATTGCTAAATTTCCCTTGTCATCACAATGCTCCATGGCGCTTGTCATCACAATGCTGCATGACTCCTGTCATCACACTGCCCTATGACCCCTGTCATCACAAGGCTCCATGGCCCTTGTCATCACAATGCTCCATAACACCTGTCATCACAATCCTCCATGCCCTTGTCATGACAATGCTCCATGACCCCTGTCATCACAAGGCTCCGTGGCCCTTGACATCACAATTCTCCATGACACCTGAAAACACAATGCTCCAGTACGCCTTTCATCACAATGCTCCAGGCCCCCTGTCATCACAATGCACCATGATCCCTTTCATGACAATAATCCATTACCCCTTTCATCACAATGCTCCCCTATGCCTTTCATCACAATACTCGATGCCCCCTGTCATCACAATGCCCCATGACCCCTCTCACCAAAATATTGCATGCCCACTGTAGTCAGAATGCTCCATAACAGCTGTCATCACAATGCTCCATGACCCTTGTCATGACAATGCTCCATGGCATTTTTAATCACAATGTTCCATGCCCCCTTTCATCGCAATTCTTCAAGACAACTTCCATCACAATGCTCCATGATCACTTTCATCACAATGCTCCTTGGCCTGGGTCATCGCAATGCTCCATGACTCCTTTCATCACAATGCTCCATGGCCTCTGACATCACAATGCTCCATAAGCCATGTCATCACAATGTGCCATGACCCCGTCAAAACAATGCTCCATAACCCCTTTCATCACAATGCTCCGTGACCCATGTCAACACAATTGTCCAGGACCCCTTTCATCACAATGCTCCTTGGCACGTGGCATCACAATGCTCCATGAACAGTATCATCACAATGCACCATGATCCCTGTCATCACAATGCACTATGACACCTGTCATCACAATGCTCCAAGACAACTGTCATCACAATGCCACATGACTCCTGTCATCACAATACTCCCTGACCTTTGTCATCACAATGCTCCATGACGCCTTTCATCACAATGCACCATTACCCCTTTCATCACAATTCTCCAGGCCCTCTGTCACCACAATGCTCCATAACCCCTGACATCACAATGGCCAACGACACCTGTCATCACAATTCACCATGGATCTTGTCAACAAAAGGCTCCATGCTCGTGTCATCACAATGATCCAAGACCAGTGTCATCACAATGCTCCATGACCACATTCATCACAATGCTGCATGACCCATTTCACCACAATGCTAAGTGGCCCTTGCCATCACAATGCTAAGTGGCCCTTGTCATCACAATGCTCCATGCCCCCGTCATCACAATGCCCCATGACCCCTGTCATCACAAGAATCCATGGTCTTTGACATCACAGTGCTCCATGACACCTGTCATCACAATGCTCGATGATTCGTTTCATCACAATGCTCCCTTACCCCTGTCATCACAGTGCCCCATGACCCCTTGCATCACAACGCTCCATGACCAATTTCATCACAACGCTCCATGACTCCTATCATCACAATGCTCTATGGCCCTTGTCATCACAATGCTCAATGCCCACTGTCATCACAATGCTCCATGAGCACATTCATCACAATACTCTATGAGCCGTTTCATCACAATGCTAAATGGCCCTTGTCATCACAATGTTCAACGCTGCTTGTCATCACAATGCTGCATGACCCCTGCCATCACAATGCTCCATGGCCCTTGCCATCACAATGCTCCATGAACGCTGTCATCACAATGCCCTATGACCAGTATCATCACAGTGCTCCTTGGCTGTTGTCATGAAAATGCTCCATAACCTCTGTCATCACAGTGAACCATGGCCCTTGTCATCACAATGCTCCCTGACCCATTTCATCACAATGCTCCATGACCACTTTCATTACAGAGCTCCATCATCGCTATCATCACAGTGATCCATGACCCCTTTCATCACAGTGTTCCAGTACCATTTTCATCACAATGATCCACGACCCCTATCACCACAATGCTCCATGACACTTATTTTCACTATGCTCTATGGCCCTTGTCATCACAATGCTCCATGGCCACTGTCATCACAATGCTCCATGACCACATTCATCACAATGCTCCATGACCCGTTTCATCACAATGCTAAATTTCCCTTGTCATCAAAATGCTCCATGGCGCTTGTCATCACAATGCTGCATGACTCCTGTCATCACACTGCCCTATGACCCCTGTCATCACAAGGCTCCGTGGCTCTTGACATCACAATTCTCCATGACACCTGACAACACAATGCTCCAGTACGCCTTTCATCACAATGCTCCAGGCCCCCTGTCATCACAATGCACCATGATCCCTTTCATGACAATAATCCATGACCCCTTTCATCACATTGCTCCAGTATGCCTTTCATCACAATACTCGATGCCCCCTGTCATCACAATGCCCCATGACAACTCTCAGCAAAATATTCCATGCCCTCTGTAGTCACAATGCTCCATAACAGCTGTCATCACAATGCTCTATGACCCTTGTCATGACAATGCTCCATGGCATTTTTCATCACAATGTTCCATGCCCACTTTCATTGCAATTCTTCAAGACAGCTTCCATCACAATGCTCCATGACCACTTTCCTCACAATGCTCCTTGGCCTGGGTCATCGCAATGCTCCATGACTCCTTTCATCACAATGCTCCATGGCCTCTGACATCACAATGCTCCATAAGCCATGTCATCGCAATGTGCCATGACCCCGTCAAAACAATGCTCCATAAACACTTTCATCACAATGCTCCGTGACCCATGTCAACACAATTGTCCAGGACCCCTTTCATCACAATGCTCCTTGGCACGTGTCATCACAATGCTCCATGAATAGTATCATCACAATGCACCATGATCCCTGTCATAACAATGCACTATGACACCTGTCATCACAATGCTCCAAGACAATTGTCATCACAATGCCACATGACACCTGTCATCACAATTCACCATGGATTTTGTCATCAAAAGGCTCCATGCTCGTGTCATCACAATGATCCAAGACCCGTGTCATCATAATGCTCCATGGCTGGTCTCATCACAGTGCTCCATGACCCCTGTCATCAAAATTCTCCATGAACTTTCATCACAGTGCTCCATGAACACATTCATCACAATGCTCCATGATCCCTTTCATCACAATGCTCTAGGACCAACATCATCACAATGCTCCATGATTGCTATCATCACAATGCTCCATGACCCCTTTCATAACGATGCTCCAATACCCCATTTCATCAAAATGCTCCATGATTCCTCTCATCACAATGCGCCAGGACCCATGTCATCACAATGCTCTATGACCCTTGTCATCACAATGTTCCATGGCCCTTGTCATCACAATGCTCCATGACCACATTCATCACAATGCTGCATGACCCGTTTCACCACAATGCTAAGTGGCCCTTGTCATCACAATGCTCCATGGTGCTTGTCATCACAATGCTCCATGCCCCCGTCATCACAATGCCCCATGAACCCTGTCATCACAAGAATCCATGGTCTTTGACATCACAGTGCTCCATGACACCTGTCATCACAATGCTCGATGTTTTGTTTCATCACAATGCTCCCTTACCCCTGTCATCACAGTGCTCCATGACCCCTTGCATCACAACGCTACATGACCAATTTCATCACAACGCTCCATGACACCTATCATCACAATGCTCTATGGCCCTTGTCATCACAATGCTCAATGCCCACTGTCATCACAATGCTCCATGAGCACATTCATCACAATACTCTATGAGCCGTTTCATCACAATGCTAAATGGCCCTTGTCATCACAATGTTCTACGCTGCTTGTCATCACAATGCTGCATGACCCCTGTCATCACAATGCTCCATGGCCCTTGCCATCACAATGCTCCATGAACGCTGTCATCACAATGGCCTATGACCAGTATCATCACAGTGCTCCTTGGCTGTTGTCATGAAAATGCTCCATAACCCCTGTCATCACAGTGAACCATGGCCCTTGTCATCACAATGCTCCCTGACCCATTTCATCACAATGCTCCATGACCACTTTCATTACAGAGCTCCATGATTGCTATCATCACAATGATCCATGACCCCTTTCACCACAGTGTTCCACTACCATTTTCATCACAATGATCCACGACCCCTATCACCACATTGCTCCATGACACTTATTTTCACTATGCTCTATGGCCCTTGTCATCACAATGCTCCATGGCCACTGTCATCACAAGGCTCCGTGGCCCTTGACATCACAATTCTCCAGTACGCCTTTCATCACAATGCTCCAGGCCCCCTGTCATCACAATGCACCATGATCCCTTTCATGACAATAATCCATGACCCCTTTCATCACATTGCTCCAGTAGGCCTTTCATCACAATACTCGATGCCCCCTGTCATCACAATGCCCCATGACCCCTCTCAGCAAAATATTCCATGCCCCCTGTAGTCACAATGCTCCATAACAGCTGTCATCACAAAGCTCCATGACCCTTGTCATGACAATGCTCCATGGCATTTTTCATCACAATGTTCCATGCCCCCTTTCATCGCAATTCTTCAAGACAACTTCCATCACAATGCTCCATGATCACTTTCATCACAATGCTCCTTGGCCTGGGTCATCGCAATGCTCCATGACTCCTTTCATCACAATGCTCCATGGCCTCTGACATCACAATGCTCCATAAGCAATGTCATCACAATGTGCCATGACCCCGTCAAAACAATGCTCCATAACCCCTTTCATCACAATGCTCCGTGACCCATGTCAACACAATTGTCCAGGACCCCTTTCATCACAATGCTCCTTGGCACGTGTCATCACAATGCTCCATGAACAGTATCATCACAATGCACCATGATCCCTGTCATCACAATGCACTATGACACCTGTCATCACAATGCTCCAAGACAACTGTCATCACAATGCCACATGACTCCTGTCATCACGATACTCCCTGACCTTTGTCATCACAATGCTCCATGACGCCTTTCAACACAATGCACCATTACCCCTTTCATCACAATTCTCCAGGCCCTCTGTCACCACAATGCTCCATAACCCCTGACATCACAATGGCCAACGACACCTGTCATCACAATTCACCATGGATCTTGTCATCAAAAGGCTCCATGCTCGTGTCATCACAATGATCCAAGACCAGTGTAATCACAATGCTCCATAACCACATTCATCACAGTGCTGCATGACCCGTTTCACCACAATGCTAAGTGGCCCTTGCCATCACAATGTTCCATGGTGCTTGTCATCACAATGCTCCATACCCCCGTCATCACAATGCCCCATAACACCTGTCATCACAAGAATCCATGGTCTTTGACATCACAGTGCTCCATGACACCTGTCATCACAATGGTCGATGATTCGTTTCATCACAATGCTCCCTTACCCCTGTCATCACAGTGCTCCATGACCCCTTGCATCACAACGCTCCATGACCAATTGCATCACAACGCTCCATGACACCTATCATCACAATGCTCTATGGCCCTTGTCATCACAATGCTCAATGCCCACTGTCATCACAATGCTCCATGAGCACATTCATCACAATACTCTATGAGCCGTTTCATCACAATGCTAAATGGCCCTTGTCATCACAATGTTCTACGGTGCTTGTCATCACAATGCTGCATGACCCCTGTCATCACAATGCTCCATGGCCCTTGCCATCACAATGCTCCATGAACGCTGTCATCACAATGCCCTATGACCAGTATCATCACAGTGCCCCTTGGCTGTTGTCATGAAAATGCTCCATAACCCCTGTCATCACAGTGAACCATGGCCCTTGTCATCACAATGCTCCCTGACCCATTTCATCACAATGCTCCATGACCACTTTCATTACAGAGCTCCATGACTGCTATCATCACAATGATCCATGACCCCTTTCATCACCGTGTTCCAGTACCATTTTCATCACAATGATCCACGACCCCTATCACCACAATGCTCCATGACACTTATTCTCACTATGCTCTATGGCCCTTGTCATCACAATGCTCCATGGCCACTGTCATCACAATGCTCCATGACCACATTCATCACAATGCTCCATGACCCGTTTCATCACAATGCTAAATTTCCCTTGTCATCACAATGCTCCATGGCGCTTGTCATCACAATGCTGCATGACTCCTGTCATCACACTGCCCTATGACCCCTGTCATCACAAGGCTCCATGGCCCTTGTCATCACAATGCTCCCTAACACCTGTCATCACAATCCTCCATGCCCTTGTCATGACAATGCTCCATGACCCCTGTCATCACAAGGCTCCGTGGCTCTTGACATCACAATTCTCCATGACACCTGACAACACAATGCTCCAGTACGCCTTTCATCACAATGTTCCAGGCCCCCTGTCATCACAATGCACCATGATCCCTTTCATGACAATAATCCATGACCCCTTTCATCACAATGCTCCAGTATGCCTTTCATCACAATACTCGATGCCCCCTGTCATCACAATGCCCCAAGACAACTCTCAGCAAAATATTCCATGCCCCCTGTAGTCACAATGCTCCATAACATCTGTCATCACAATGCTCCATGACCCTTGTCATGACAATGCTCCATGGCATTTTTCATCACAATGTTCCATGCCCCCTTTCATCGCAATTCTTCAAGACAACTTTCATCACAATGCTCCATGACCACTTTCATCACAATGCTCCTTGGCCTGGGTCATTGCAATGCTCCATGACTCCTTTCATCACAATGCTCCATGGCCTCTGACATCACAATGCTCCATAAGCCATGTCATCACATTGTGCCATGACCCCGTCAAAACAATGCTCCATAACCCCTTTCATCACAATGCTCCGTGACCCATATCAACACAATTGTCCAGGACCCCTTTAATCACAATGCTCCTTGGCACGTGTCATCACAATGCTCCATGAACAGTATCATCACAATGCACCATGATCCCTGTCATCACAATGCACTATGACACCTGTCATCACAATGCTCCAAGACAACTGTCATCACAATGCCACATGATTCCTGTCATCACAATTCTCCCTGACCTTTGTCATCACAATGCTCCATGACGCCTTTCATCACAATGCACCATTACCCCTTTCCATAACCCCTGACTTCAGAATGGCCAATGACACCTGTCATCACAATTCACCATGGATCTTGTCATCAAATGGCTCCATGCTCGTGTCATCACAATGATCCAAGACCAGTGTCATCACAATGCTCCATGACCACATTCATCACAATGCTGCATGACCCGTTTCACCACAATGCTAAGTGGCCCTTGCCATCACAATGCTAAGTGGCCCTTGTCATCACAATGCTCCATGCCCCCGTCTTCACAATGCCCCATGAACCCTGTCATCACAAGAATCCATGGTCTTTGACATCACAGTGCTCCATGACACCTGTCATCACAATGCTCGATGATTCGTTTCATCACAATGCTCCCTTACCCCTGTCATCACAGTGCTCCATGACCCCTTGCATCACAACGCTCCATGACCAATTGCATCACAACGCTCCATGACTCCTATCATCACAATGCTCTATGGCCCTTGTCATCACAATGCTCAATGCCCACTGTCATCACAATGCTCCATGAGCACATTCATCACAATACTCTATGAGCCGTTTCATCACAATGCTAAATGGCCCTTGTCATCACAATGTTCTACGCTGCTTGTCATCACAATGTTGCATGACCCCTGTCATCACAATGCTCCATGGCCCTTGCCATCACAATGCTCCATGAACGCTGTCATCACAATGCCCTATGACCAGTATCATCACAGTGCTCCTTGGCTGTTGTCATGAAAATGATCCATAACCCCTGTCATCACAGTGAACCATGGCCCTTGTCATCACAATGCTCCCTGACCCATTTCATCACAATGCTCCATGACCACTTTCATTACAGAGCTCCATGATTGCTATCATCACAATGATCCATGACCCCTTTCATCACAGTGTTCCAGTACCATTTTCATCACAATGATCCACGACCCCTATCACCACAATGCTCCATGACACTTATTCTCACTATGCTCTATGGCCCTTGTCATCACAATGCTCCATGGCCACTGTCATCACAATGCTCCATGACCACATTCATCACAATGCTCCATGACCCGTTCCATCACATTGCTAAATTTCCCTTGTCATCACAATGCTCCATGGCGCTTGTCATCACAATGCTGCATGACTCCTGTCATCACACTGCCCTATGACCCCTGTCATCACAAGGCTCCATGGCCCTTGTCATCACAATGCTCCATAACACCTGTCATCACAATCCTCCATGCCCTTGTCATGACAATGCTCCATGACCCCTGTCATCACAAGGCTCCGTGGCCCTTGACATCACAATTCTCCATGACACCTGAAAACACAATGCTCCAGTACGCCTTTCATCACAATGCTCCAGGCCCCCTGTCATCACAATGCACCATGATCCCTTTCATGACAATAATCCATTACCCCTTTCATCACAATGCTCCCCTATGCCTTTCATCACAATACTCGATGCCCCCTGTCATCACAATGCCCCATGACCCCTCTCACCAAAATATTGCATGCCCACTGTAGTCAGAATGCTCCATAACAGCTGTCATCACAATGCTCCATGACCCTTGTCATGACAATGCTCCATGGCATTTTTAATCACAATGTTCCATGCCCCCTTTCATCGCAATTCTTCAAGACAACTTCCATCACAATGCTCCATGATCACTTTCATCACAATGCTCCTTGGCCTGGGTCATCGCAATGCTCCATGACTCCTTTCATCACAATGCTCCATGGCCTCTGACATCACAATGCTCCATAAGCCATGTCATCACAATGTGCCATGACCCCGTCAAAACAATGCTCCATAACCCCTTTCATCACAATGCTCCGTGACCCATGTCAACACAATTGTCCAGGACCCCTTTCATCACAATGCTCCTTGGCACGTGGCATCACAATGCTCCATGAACAGTATCATCACAATGCACCATGATCCCTGTCATCACAATGCACTATGACACCTGTCATCACAATGCTCCAAGACAACTGTCATCACAATGCCACATGACTCCTGTCATCACAATACTCCCTGACCTTTGTCATCACAATGCTCCATGACGCCTTTCATCACAATGCACCATTACCCCTTTCATCACAATTCTCCAGGCCCTCTGTCACCACAATGCTCCATAACCCCTGACATCACAATGGCCAACGACACCTGTCATCACAATTCACCATGGATCTTGTCAACAAAAGGCTCCATGCTCGTGTCATCACAATGATCCAAGACCAGTGTCATCACAATGCTCCATGACCACATTCATCACAATGCTGCATGACCCGTTTCACCACAATGCTAAGTGGCCCTTGCCATCACAATGCTAAGTGGCCCTTGTCATCACAATGCTCCATGCCCCCGTCATCACAATGCCCCATGACCCCTGTCATCACAAGAATCCATGGTCTTTGACATCACAGTGCTCCATGACACCTGTCATCACAATGCTCGATGATTCGTTTCATCACAATGCTCCCTTACCCCTGTCATCACAGTGCCCCATGACCCCTTGCATCACAACGCTCCATGACCAATTTCATCACAACGCTCCATGACTCCTATCATCACAATGCTCTATGGCCCTTGTCATCACAATGCTCAATGCCCACTGTCATCACAATGCTCCATGAGCACATTCATCACAATACTCTATGAGCCGTTTCATCACAATGCTAAATGGCCCTTGTCATCACAATGTTCAACGCTGCTTGTCATCACAATGCTGCATGACCCCTGTCATCACAATGCTCCATGGCCCTTGCCATCACAATGCTCCATGAACGCTGTCATCACAATGCCCTATGACCAGTATCATCACAGTGCTCCTTGGCTGTTGTCATGAAAATGCTCCATAACCTCTGTCATCACAGTGAACCATGGCCCTTGTCATCACAATGCTCCCTGACCCATTTCATCACAATGCTCCATGACCACTTTCATTACAGAGCTCCATCATCGCTATCATCACAGTGATCCATGACCCCTTTCATCACAGTGTTCCAGTACCATTTTCATCACAATGATCCACGACCCCTATCACCACAATGCTCCATGACACTTATTTTCACTATGCTCTATGGCCCTTGTCATCACAATGCTCCATGGCCACTGTCATCACAATGCTCCATGACCACATTCATCACAATGCTCCATGACCCGTTTCATCACAATGCTAAATTTCCCTTGTCATCAAAATGCTCCATGGCGCTTGTCATCACAATGCTGCATGACTCCTGTCATCACACTGCCCTATGACCCCTGTCATCACAAGGCTCCGTGGCTCTTGACATCACAATTCTCCATGACACCTGACAACACAATGCTCCAGTACGCCTTTCATCACAATGCTCCAGGCCCCCTGTCATCACAATGCACCATGATCCCTTTCATGACAATAATCCATGACCCCTTTCATCACATTGCTCCAGTATGCCTTTCATCACAATACTCGATGCCCCCTGTCATCACAATGCCCCATGACAACTCTCAGCAAAATATTCCATGCCCCCTGTAGTCACAATGCTCCATAACAGCTGTCATGACAATGCTCCATGACCCTTGTCATGACAATGCTCCATGGCATTTTTCATCACAATGTTCCATGCCCACTTTCATTGCAATTCTTCAAGACAACTTCCATCACAATGCTCCATGACCACTTTCCTCACAATGCTCCTTGGCCTGGGTCATCGCAATGCTCCATGACTCCTTTCATCACAATGCTCCATGGCCTCTGACATCACAATGCTCCATAAGCCATGTCATCGCAATGTGCCATGACCCCGTCAAAACAATGCTCCATAAACACTTTCATCACAATGCTCCGTGACCCATGTCAACACAATTGTCCAGGACCCCTTTCATCACAATGCTCCTTGGCACGTGTCATCACAATGCTCCATGAATAGTATCATCACAATGCACCATGATCCCTGTCATAACAATGCACTATGACACCTGTCATCACAATGCTCCAAGACAACTGTCATCACAATGCCACATGACACCTGTCATCACAATACTCCCTGACCTTTGTCATCACAATGCTCCATGACGCCTTTCATCACAATGCACCATTACCCCTTTCATCACAATTCTCCAGGCCCTCTGTCACCACAATGCTCCATAACCCCTGACATCACAATGGCCAACGATACCTGTCATCACAATTCACCATGGATCTTATCATCAAAAGGCTCCATGCTCGTGTCATCACAATGATCCAAGACCAGTGTCATCACAATGCTCCATGACGACTTTCATCACAATGCTCCAGTAGGCCTTACATCACAATACTCCATGCCCGCTCTCATGACAATTCCCCATAACCCCTGTCATCACAATGGCCAACGACACCTGTCATCACAATTCACCATGGATCTTGTCATCAAAAGGCTCCATGCTCGTGTCATCACAATGATCCAAGACCCGTGTCATCACAATGCTACATGGCCGGTCTCATCACAGTGCTCCATGACACCTGTCATCAAATTTCTCCATGAACTTTCATCACAGTGCTCCATGAACATATTCACCACAATGCTCCATAACCCCTGACATCACAATGGCCAACGACACCGGTCATCACAATTCACCATGGATCTTGTCATCAAAAGGCTCCATGCTCGTGTCATCACAATGATCCAAGACCAGTGTCATCACAATGCTCCATAACCACATTCATCACAGTGCTGCATGACCCGTTTCACCACAATGCTAAGTGGCCCTTGCCATCACAATGTTCCATGGTGCTTGTCATCACAATGCTCCAAACCCCCGTCATCACAATGCCCCATGACACCTGTCATCACAAGAATCCATGGTCTTTGACATCACAGTGCTCCATGACACCTGTCATCACAATGGTCGATGATTCGTTTCATCACAATGCTCCCTTACCCGTGTCATCACAGTGCTCCATGACCCCTTGCATCACAACGCTCCATGACCAATTGCATCACAACGCTCCATGACACCTATCATCACAATGATCTATGGCCCTTGTCATCACAATGCTCAATGCCCACTGTCATCACAATGCTCCATGAGCACATTCATCACAATACTCTATGAGCCGTTTCATCACAATGCTAAATGGCCCTTGTCATCACAATGTTCTACGGTGCTTGTCATCACAATGCTGCATGACCCCTGTCATCACAATGCTCCATGGCCCTTGCCATCACAATGCTCCATGAACGCTGTCAACACAATGCCCTATGACCAGTATCATCACAGTGCCCCTTGGCTGTTGTCATGAAAATGCTCCATAACCCCTGTCATCACAGTGAACCATGGCCCTTGTCATCACAATGCTCCCTGACCCATTTCATCACAATGCTCCATGACCACTTTCATTACAGAGCTCCATGATTGCTATCATCACAATGATCCATGACCCCTTTCATCACAGTGTTCCAGTACCATTTTCATCACAATGATCCACGACCCCTATCACCACAAAGCTCCATGACACTTATTCTCACTATGCTCTATGGCCCTTGTCATCACAATGCTCCATGGCCACTGTCATCACAATGCTCCATGACCACATTCATCACAATGCTCCATGACCCGTTTCATCACAATGCTAAATTTCCCTTGTCATCACAATGCTCCATGGCGCTTGTCATCACAATGCTGCATGACTCCTGTCATCACACTGCCCTATGACCCCTGTCATCACAAGGCTCCATGGCCCTTGTCATCACAATGCTCCCTAACACCTGTCATCACAATCCTCCATGCCCTTGTCATGACAATGCTCCATGACCCCTGTCATCACAAGGCTCCGTGGCTCTTGACATCACAATTCTCCATGACACCTGACAACACAATGCTCCAGTACGCTTTTCATCACAATGCTCCAGGCCCCCTGTCATCACAATGCACCATGATCCCTTTCATGACAATAATCCATGACCCCTTTCATCACAATGCTCCAGTATGCCTTTCATCACAATACTCGATGTCCCCTGTCATCACAATGCCCCAAGACAACTCTCAGCAAAATATTCCATGCCCCCTGTAGTCACAATGCTCCATAACAGCTGTCATCACAATGCTCCATGACCCTTGTCATGACAATGCTCCATGGCATTTTTCATCACAATGTTCCATGCCCCCTTTCATCGCAATTCTTCAAGACAACTTTCATCACAATGCTCCATGACCACTTTCATCACAATGCTCCTTGGCCTGGGTCATTGCAATGCTCCATGACTCCTTTCATCACAATGCTCCATGGCCTCTGACATCACAATGCTCCATAAGCCATGTCATCACAATGTGCCATGACCCCGTCAAAACAATGCTCCATAACCCCTTTCATCACAATGCTCCGTGACCCATGTCAACACAATTGTCCAGGACCCCTTTCATCACAATGGTCCTTGGCACGTGTCATCACAATGCTCCATGAACAGTATCATCACAATGCACCATGATCCCTGTCATCACAATGCACTATGACACCTGTCATCACAATGCTCCAAGACAACTGTCATCACAATGCCACATGACTCCTGTCATCACAATTCTCCCTGACCTTTGTCATCACAATGCTCCATGACGCCTTTCATCACAATGCACCATTACCCCTTTCCATAACCCCTGACTTCACAATGGCCAATGACACCTGTCATCACAATTCACCATGGATCTTGTCATCAAAAGGCTCCATGCTCGTGTCATCACAATGATCCAAGACCAGTGTCATCACAATGCTCCATGACCACATTCATCACAATGCTGCATGACCCGTTTCACCACAATGCTAAGTGGCCCTTGCCATCACAATGCTAAGTGGCCCTTGTCATCACAATGCTCCATGCCCCCGTCATCACAATGCCCCATGACCCCTGTCATCACAAGAATCCATGGTCTTTGACATCACAGTGCTCCATGACACCTGTCATCACAATGCTCGATGATTCGTTTCATCACAATGCTCCCTTACCCCAGTCATCACAGTGCTCCATGACCCCTTGCATCACAACGCTCCATGACCAATTTCATCACAACGCTCCATGACTCCTATCATCACAATGCTCTATGGCCCTTGTCATCACAATGCTCAATGCCCACTGTCATCACAATGCTCCATGAGCACATTCATCACAATACTCTATGAGCCGTTTCATCACAATGCTAAATGGCCCTTGTCATCACAATGTTCTACGGTGCTTGTCATCACAATGCTGCATGACCCCTGTCATCACAATGCTCCATGGCCCTTGCCATCACAATGCTCCATGAACGCTGTCATCACAATGCCCTATGACCAGTATCATCACAGTGCTCCTTGGCTGTTGTCATGAAAATGCTCCATAACCTCTGTCATCACAGTGAACCATGGCCCTTGTCATCACAATGCTCCCTGACCCATTTCATCACAATGCTCCATGACCAATTTCATTACGGAGCTCCATCATCGCTATCATCACAGTGATCCATGACCCCTTTCATCACAGTGTTCCAGTACCATTTTCATCACAATGATCCACGACCCCTATCACCACAATGCTCCATGACACTTATTTTCACTATGCTCTATGGCCGTTGTCATCACAATGCTCAATGGCCACTGTCATCACAATGCTCCATGACCACATTCATCACAGTGCTCCATGACCCGTTTCATCACAATGCTAAATTTCCCTTGTCATCAAAATGCTCCATGGCACTTGTCATCACAATGCTGCATGACTCCTGTCATCACACTGCCCTATGACCCCTGTCATCACAAGGATTCGTGGCCCTTGACATCACAATTCTCCATGACACCTGACAACACAATGCTCCAGTATGCCTTTCATCACAATGCTCCAGGCCCCCTGTCATCACAATGCCCCATGACAACTCTCAGCAAAATATTCCATGTCCCCTGTAGTCACAATGCTCCATAACAGCTGTCATCACAATGCTCCATGACCCTTGTCATGACAATGCTCCATGGCATTTTTCATCACAATGTTCCATGCCCACTTTCATTGCAATTCTTCAAGACAACTTCCATCACAATGCTCCATGACCACTTTCCTCACATTGCTCCTTGGCCTGGGTCATCGCAATGCTCCATGACTCCTTTCATCACAATGCTCCATGGCCTCTGACATCACAATGCTCCATACGCCATGTCATCGCAATGTGCCATGACCCCGTCAAAACAATGCTCCATAAACACTTTCATCACAATGCTCCGTGACCCATGTCAACACAATTGTCCAGGACCCCTTTCATCACAATGCTCCTTGGCACGTGTCATCACAATGCTCCATGAATAGTATCATCACAATGCACCATGATCCCTGTCATAACAATGCACTATGACACCTGTCATCACAATGCTCCAAGACAACTGTCATCACAATGTCACATGACTCCTGTCATCACAATACTCCCTGACCTTTGTCATCACAATGCTCCATGATGCCTTTCATCACAATGCACCATTACCCCTTTCATCACAATTCTCCAGGCCCTCTGTCACCACAATGCTCCATAACCCCTGACATCACAATGGCCAACGATACCTGTCATCACAATTCACCATGGATCTTGTCATCAAAAGGCTCCATGCTCGTGTCATCACAATGATCCAAGACCAGTGTCATCACAATGCTCCATGACGACTTTCATCACAATGCTCCAGTAGGCCTTACATCACAATACTCCATGCCCGCTCTCATGACAATTCCCCATAACCCCTGTCATCACAATGGCCAACGACACCTGTCATCACAATTCACCATGGATCTTGTCATCAAAAGGCTCCATGCTCGTGTCATCACAATGATCCAAGACCCGTGTCATCACAATGCTCCATGACCCCTTTCATAACGATGCCCCAATACCCCCTTTCATCACAATGCTCCATGGTTCCTGTCATCACAATGCGCCAGGACCTATGTCATCACAATGCTCTATGACCCTTTGTCATCACAATGTTCCATGGCCCTTGTCATCACAATGCTCCATGACCACATACATCACAATGCTGCATGACCCGTTTCACCACAATGCTAAGGTGCCCTTGTCATCACAATGCTCCATGGTGCTTGTCATCACAATGCTCCATGCCCCCGTCATCACAATGCCCCATGACCCATGTCATCACAAGAATCCATGGTCTTTGACATCAGAGTGCTCCATGACACCTGTCATCACAATGCTCGATGTTTTGTTTCATCACAATGCTCCCTTACCCCTGTCATCACAGTGCTCCATGACCCCTTGCATCACAATGCTCCATGACCAATTTCATCACAACGCTCCATGACTCCTATCATCACAATGCTCTATGGCCCTTGTCATCAGAATGCTCAATGCCCACTGTCATCACAATGCTCCATGAGCACATTCATCACAATACTCTATGAGCCGTTTCATCACAATGCTAAATGGCCCTTGTCATCACAATGTTCTACGCTGCTTGTCATCACAATGTTGCATGACCCCTGTCATCACAATGCTCCATGGCCCTTGCCATCACAATGCTCCATGAACGCTGTCATCACAATGCCCTATGACCAGTATCATCACAGTGCTCCTTGGCTGTTGTCATGAAAATGATCCATAACCCCTGTCATCACAGTGAACCATGGCCCTTGTCATCACAATGCTCCCTGACCCATTTCATCACAATGCTCCATGACCACTTTCATTACAGAGCTCCATGATTGCTATCATCACAATGATCCATGACCCCTTTCATCACAGTGTTCCAGTACCATTTTCATCACAATGATCCACGACCCCTATCACCACAATGCTCCATGACACTTATTCTCACTATGCTCTATGGCCCTTGTCATCACAATGCTCCATGGCCACTGTCATCACAATGCTCCATGACCACATTCATCACAATGCTCCATGACCCGTTCCATCACATTGCTAAATTTCCCTTGTCATCACAATGCTCCATGGCGCTTGTCATCACAATGCTGCATGACTCCTGTCATCACACTGCCCTATGACCCCTGTCATCACAAGGCTCCATGGCCCTTGTCATCACAATGCTCCATAACACCTGTCATCACAATCCTCCATGCCCTTGTCATGACAATGCTCCATGACCCCTGTCATCACAAGGCTCCGTGGCCCTTGACATCACAATTCTCCATGACACCTGAAAACACAATGCTCCAGTACGCCTTTCATCACAATGCTCCAGGCCCCCTGTCATCACAATGCACCATGATCCCTTTCATGACAATAATCCATTACCCCTTTCATCACAATGCTCCCCTATGCCTTTCATCACAATACTCGATGCCCCCTGTCATCACAATGCCCCATGACCCCTCTCACCAAAATATTGCATGCCCACTGTAGTCAGAATGTTCCATAACAGCTGTCATCACAATGCTCCATGACCCTTGTCATGACAATGCTCCATGGCATTTTTAATCACAATGTTCCATGCCCCCTTTCATCGCAATTCTTCAAGACAACTTCCATCACAATGCTCCATGATCACTTTCATCACAATGCTCCTTGGCCTGGGTCATCGCAATGCTCCATGACTCCTTTCATCACAATGCTCCATGGCCTCTGACATCACAATGCTCCATAAGCCATGTCATCACAATGTGCCATGACCCCGTCAAAACAATGCTCCATAACCCCTTTCATCACAATGCTCCGTGACCCATGTCAACACAATTGTCCAGGACCCCTTTCATCACAATGCTCCTTGGCACGTGGCATCACAATGCTCCATGAACAGTATCATCACAATGCACCATGATCCCTGTCATCACAATGCACTATGACACCTGTCATCACAATGCTCCAAGACAACTGTCATCACAATGCCACATGACTCCTGTCATCACAATACTCCCTGACCTTTGTCATCACAATGCTCCATGACGCCTTTCATCACAATGCACCATTACCCCTTTCATCACAATTCTCCAGGCCCTCTGTCACCACAATGCTCCATAACCCCTGACATCACAATGGCCAACGACACCTGTCATCACAATTCACCATGGATCTTGTCAACAAAAGGCTCCATGCTCGTGTCATCACAATGATCCAAGACCAGTGTCATCACAATGCTCCATGACCACATTCATCACAATGCTGCATGACCCATTTCACCACAATGCTAAGTGGCCCTTGCCATCACAATGCTAAGTGGCCCTTGTCATCACAATGCTCCATGCCCCCGTCATCACAATGCCCCATGACCCCTGTCATCACAAGAATCCATGGTCTTTGACATCACAGTGCTCCATGACACCTGTCATCACAATGCTCGATGATTCGTTTCATCACAATGCTCCCTTACCCCTGTCATCACAGTGCCCCATGACCCCTTGCATCACAACGCTCCATGACCAATTTCATCACAACGCTCCATGACTCCTATCATCACAATGCTCTATGGCCCTTGTCATCACAATGCTCAATGCCCACTGTCATCACAATGCTCCATGAGCACATTCATCACAATACTCTATGAGCCGTTTCATCACAATGCTAAATGGCCCTTGTCATCACAATGTTCAACGCTGCTTGTCATCACAATGCTGCATGACCCCTGCCATCACAATGCTCCATGGCCCTTGCCATCACAATGCTCCATGAACGCTGTCATCACAATGCCCTATGACCAGTATCATCACAGTGCTCCTTGGCTGTTGTCATGAAAATGCTCCATAACCTCTGTCATCACAGTGAACCATGGCCCTTGTCATCACAATGCTCCCTGACCCATTTCATCACAATGCTCCATGACCACTTTCATTACAGAGCTCCATCATCGCTATCATCACAGTGATCCATGACCCCTTTCATCACAGTGTTCCAGTACCATTTTCATCACAATGATCCACGACCCCTATCACCACAATGCTCCATGACACTTATTTTCACTATGCTCTATGGCCCTTGTCATCACAATGCTCCATGGCCACTGTCATCACAATGCTCCATGACCACATTCATCACAATGCTCCATGACCCGTTTCATCACAATGCTAAATTTCCCTTGTCATCAAAATGCTCCATGGCGCTTGTCATCACAATGCTGCATGACTCCTGTCATCACACTGCCCTATGACCCCTGTCATCACAAGGCTCCGTGGCTCTTGACATCACAATTCTCCATGACACCTGACAACACAATGCTCCAGTACGCCTTTCATCACAATGCTCCAGGCCCCCTGTCATCACAATGCACCATGATCCCTTTCATGACAATAATCCATGACCCCTTTCATCACATTGCTCCAGTATGCCTTTCATCACAATACTCGATGCCCCCTGTCATCACAATGCCCCATGACAACTCTCAGCAAAATAATCCATGCCCTCTGTAGTCACAATGCTCCATAACAGCTGTCATCACAATGCTCTATGACCCTTGTCATGACAATGCTCCATGGCATTTTTCATCACAATGTTCCATGCCCACTTTCATTGCAATTCTTCAAGACAGCTTCCATCACAATGCTCCATGACCACTTTCCTCACAATGCTCCTTGGCCTGGGTCATCGCAATGCTCCATGACTCCTTTCATCACAATGCTCCATGGCCTCTGACATCACAATGCTCCATAAGCCATGTCATCGCAATGTGCCATGACCCCGTCAAAACAATGCTCCATAAACACTTTCATCACAATGCTCCGTGACCCATGTCAACACAATTGTCCAGGACCCCTTTCATCACAATGCTCCTTGGCACGTGTCATCACAATGCTCCATGAATAGTATCATCACAATGCACCATGATCCCTGTCATAACAATGCACTATGACACCTGTCATCACAATGCTCCAAGACAATTGTCATCACAATGCCACATGACACCTGTCATCACAATTCACCATGGATTTTGTCATCAAAAGGCTCCATGCTCGTGTCATCACAATGATCCAAGACCCGTGTCATCATAATGCTCCATGGCTGGTCTCATCACAGTGCTCCATGACCCCTGTCATCAAAATTCTCCATGAACTTTCATCACAGTGCTCCATGAACACATTCATCACAATGCTCCATGATCCCTTTCATCACAATGCTCTAGGACCAACATCATCACAATGCTCCATGATTGCTATCATCACAATGCTCCATGACCCCTTTCATAACGATGCTCCAATACCCCATTTCATCAAAATGCTCCATGATTCCTGTCATCACAATGCGCCAGGACCCATGTCATCACAATGCTCTATGACCCTTGTCATCACAATGTTCCATGGCCCTTGTCATCACAATGCTCCATGACCACATTCATCACAATGCTGCATGACCCGTTTCACCACAATGCTAAGTGGCCCTTGTCATCACAATGCTCCATGGTGCTTGTCATCACAATGCTCCATGCCCCCGTCATCACAATGCCCCATGAACCCTGTCATCACAAGAATCCATGGTCTTTGACATCACAGTGCTCCATGACACCTGTCATCACAATGCTCGATGTTTTGTTTCATCACAATGCTCCCTTACCCCTGTCATCACAGTGCTCCATGACCCCTTGCATCACAACGCTACATGACCAATTTCATCACAACGCTCCATGACACCTATCATCACAATGCTCTATGGCCCTTGTCATCACAATGCTCAATGCCCACTGTCATCACAATGCTCCATGAGCACATTCATCACAATACTCTATGAGCCGTTTCATCACAATGCTAAATGGCCCTTGTCATCACAATGTTCTACGCTGCTTGTCATCACAATGCTGCATGACCCCTGTCATCACAATGCTCCATGGCCCTTGCCATCACAATGCTCCATGAACGCTGTCATCACAATGGCCTATGACCAGTATCATCACAGTGCTCCTTGGCTGTTGTCATGAAAATGCTCCATAACCCCTGTCATCACAGTGAACCATGGCCCTTGTCATCACAATGCTCCCTGACCCATTTCATCACAATGCTCCATGACCACTTTCATTACAGAGCTCCATGATTGCTATCATCACAATGATCCATGACCCCTTTCACCACAGTGTTCCACTACCATTTTCATCACAATGATCCACGACCCCTATCACCACATTGCTCCATGACACTTATTTTCACTATGCTCTATGGCCCTTGTCATCACAATGCTCCATGGCCACTGTCATCACAAGGCTCCGTGGCCCTTGACATCACAATTCTCCAGTACGCCTTTCATCACAATGCTCCAGGCCCCCTGTCATCACAATGCACCATGATCCCTTTCATGACAATAATCCATGACCCCTTTCATCACATTGCTCCAGTAGGCCTTTCATCACAATACTCGATGCCCCCTGTCATCACAATGCCCCATGACCCCTCTCAGCAAAATATTCCATGCCCCCTGTAGTCACAATGCTCCATAACAGCTGTCATCACAAAGCTCCATGACCCTTGTCATGACAATGCTCCATGGCATTTTTCATCACAATGTTCCATGCCCCCTTTCATCGCAATTCTTCAAGACAACTTCCATCACAATGCTCCATGATCACTTTCATCACAATGCTCCTTGGCCTGGGTCATCGCAATGCTCCATGACTCCTTTCATCACAATGCTCCATGGCCTCTGACATCACAATGCTCCATAAGCAATGTCATCACAATGTGCCATGACCCCGTCAAAACAATGCTCCATAACCCCTTTCATCACAATGCTCCGTGACCCATGTCAACACAATTGTCCAGGACCCCTTTCATCACAATGCTCCTTGGCACGTGTCATCACAATGCTCCATGAACAGTATCATCACAATGCACCATGATCCCTGTCATCACAATGCACTATGACACCTGTCATCACAATGCTCCAAGACAACTGTCATCACAATGCCACATGACTCCTGTCATCACGATACTCCCTGACCTTTGTCATCACAATGCTCCATGACGCCTTTCAACACAATGCACCATTACCCCTTTCATCACAATTCTCCAGGCCCTCTGTCACCACAATGCTCCATAACCCCTGACATCACAATGGCCAACGACACCTGTCATCACAATTCACCATGGATCTTGTCATCAAAAGGCTCCATGCTCGTGTCATCACAATGATCCAAGACCAGTGTAATCACAATGCTCCATAACCACATTCATCACAGTGCTGCATGACCCGTTTCACCACAATGCTAAGTGGCCCTTGCCATCACAATGTTCCATGGTGCTTGTCATCACAATGCTCCATACCCCCGTCATCACAATGCCCCATAACACCTGTCATCACAAGAATCCATGGTCTTTGACATCACAGTGCTCCATGACACCTGTCATCACAATGGTCGATGATTCGTTTCATCACAATGCTCCCTTACCCCTGTCATCACAGTGCTCCATGACCCCTTGCATCACAACGCTCCATGACCAATTGCATCACAACGCTCCATGACACCTATCATCACAATGCTCTATGGCCCTTGTCATCACAATGCTCAATGCCCACTGTCATCACAATGCTCCATGAGCACATTCATCACAATACTCTATGAGCCGTTTCATCACAATGCTAAATGGCCCTTGTCATCACAATGTTCTACGGTGCTTGTCATCACAATGCTGCATGACCCCTGTCATCACAATGCTCCATGGCCCTTGCCATCACAATGCTCCATGAACGCTGTCATCACAATGCCCTATGACCAGTATCATCACAGTGCCCCTTGGCTGTTGTCATGAAAATGCTCCATAACCCCTGTCATCACAGTGAACCATGGCCCTTGTCATCACAATGCTCCCTGACCCATTTCATCACAATGCTCCATGACCACTTTCATTACAGAGCTCCATGACTGCTATCATCACAATGATCCATGACCCCTTTCATCACCGTGTTCCAGTACCATTTTCATCACAATGATCCACGACCCCTATCACCACAATGCTCCATGACACTTATTCTCACTATGCTCTATGGCCCTTGTCATCACAATGCTCCATGGCCACTGTCATCACAATGCTCCATGACCACATTCATCACAATGCTCCATGACCCGTTTCATCACAATGCTAAATTTCCCTTGTCATCACAATGCTCCATGGCGCTTGTCATCACAATGCTGCATGACTCCTGTCATCACACTGCCCTATGACCCCTGTCATCACAAGGCTCCATGGCCCTTGTCATCACAATGCTCCCTAACACCTGTCATCACAATCCTCCATGCCCTTGTCATGACAATGCTCCATGACCCCTGTCATCACAAGGCTCCGTGGCTCTTGACATCACAATTCTCCATGACACCTGACAACACAATGCTCCAGTACGCCTTTCATCACAATGTTCCAGGCCCCCTGTCATCACAATGCACCATGATCCCTTTCATGACAATAATCCATGACCCCTTTCATCACAATGCTCCAGTATGCCTTTCATCACAATACTCGATGCCCCCTGTCATCACAATGCCCCAAGACAACTCTCAGCAAAATATTCCATGCCCCCTGTAGTCACAATGCTCCATAACATCTGTCATCACAATGCTCCATGACCCTTGTCATGACAATGCTCCATGGCATTTTTCATCACAATGTTCCATGCCCCCTTTCATCGCAATTCTTCAAGACAACTTTCATCACAATGCTCCATGACCACTTTCATCACAATGCTCCTTGGCCTGGGTCATTGCAATGCTCCATGACTCCTTTCATCACAATGCTCCATGGCCTCTGACATCACAATGCTCCATAAGCCATGTCATCACATTGTGCCATGACCCCGTCAAAACAATGCTCCATAACCCCTTTCATCACAATGCTCCGTGACCCATATCAACACAATTGTCCAGGACCCCTTTAATCACAATGCTCCTTGGCACGTGTCATCACAATGCTCCATGAACAGTATCATCACAATGCACCATGATCCCTGTCATCACAATGCACTATGACACCTGTCATCACAATGCTCCAAGACAACTGTCATCACAATGCCACATGATTCCTGTCATCACAATTCTCCCTGACCTTTGTCATCACAATGCTCCATGACGCGTTTCATCACAATGCACCATTACCCCTTTCCATAACCCCTGACTTCAGAATGGCCAATGACACCTGTCATCACAATTCACCATGGATCTTGTCATCAAATGGCTCCATGCTCGTGTCATCACAATGATCCAAGACCAGTGTCATCACAATGCTCCATGACCACATTCATCACAATGCTGCATGACCCGTTTCACCACAATGCTAAGTGGCCCTTGCCATCACAATGCTAAGTGGCCCTTGTCATCACAATGCTCCATGCCCCCGTCTTCACAATGCCCCATGAACCCTGTCATCACAAGAATCCATGGTCTTTGACATCACAGTGCTCCATGACACCTGTCATCACAATGCTCGATGATTCGTTTCATCACAATGCTCCCTTACCCCTGTCATCACAGTGCTCCATGACCCCTTGCATCACAACGCTCCATGACCAATTGCATCACAACGCTCCATGACTCCTATCATCACAATGCTCTATGGCCCTTGTCATCACAATGCTCAATGCCCACTGTCATCACAATGCTCCATGAGCACATTCATCACAATACTCTATGAGCCGTTTCATCACAATGCTAAATGGCCCTTGTCATCACAATGTTCTACGCTGCTTGTCATCACAATGTTGCATGACCCCTGTCATCACAATGCTCCATGGCCCTTGCCATCACAATGCTCCATGAACGCTGTCATCACAATGCCCTATGACCAGTATCATCACAGTGCTCCTTGGCTGTTGTCATGAAAATGATCCATAACCCCTGTCATCACAGTGAACCATGGCCCTTGTCATCACAATGCTCCCTGACCCATTTCATCACAATGCTCCATGACCACTTTCATTACAGAGCTCCATGATTGCTATCATCACAATGATCCATGACCCCTTTCATCACAGTGTTCCAGTACCATTTTCATCACAATGATCCACGACCCCTATCACCACAATGCTCCATGACACTTATTCTCACTATGCTCTATGGCCCTTGTCATCACAATGCTCCATGGCCACTGTCATCACAATGCTCCATGACCACATTCATCACAATGCTCCATGACCCGTTCCATCACATTGCTAAATTTCCCTTGTCATCACAATGCTCCATGGCGCTTGTCATCACAATGCTGCATGACTCCTGTCATCACACTGCCCTATGACCCCTGTCATCACAAGGCTCCATGGCCCTTGTCATCACAATGCTCCATAACACCTGTCATCACAATCCTCCATGCCCTTGTCATGACAATGCTCCATGACCCCTGTCATCACAAGGCTCCGTGGCCCTTGACATCACAATTCTCCATGACACCTGAAAACACAATGCTCCAGTACGCCTTTCATCACAATGCTCCAGGCCCCCTGTCATCACAATGCACCATGATCCCTTTCATGACAATAATCCATTACCCCTTTCATCACAATGCTCCCCTATGCCTTTCATCACAATACTCGATGCCCCCTGTCATCACAATGCCCCATGACCCCTCTCACCAAAATATTGCATGCCCACTGTAGTCAGAATGCTCCATAACAGCTGTCATCACAATGCTCCATGACCCTTGTCATGACAATGCTCCATGGCATTTTTAATCACAATGTTCCATGCCCCCTTTCATCGCAATTCTTCAAGACAACTTCCATCACAATGCTCCATGATCACTTTCATCACAATGCTCCTTGGCCTGGGTCATCGCAATGCTCCATGACTCCTTTCATCACAATGCTCCATGGCCTCTGACATCACAATGCTCCATAAGCCATGTCATCACAATGTGCCATGACCCCGTCAAAACAATGCTCCATAACCCCTTTCATCACAATGCTCCGTGACCCATGTCAACACAATTGTCCAGGACCCCTTTCATCACAATGCTCCTTGGCACGTGGCATCACAATGCTCCATGAACAGTATCATCACAATGCACCATGATCCCTGTCATCACAATGCACTATGACACCTGTCATCACAATGCTCCAAGACAACTGTCATCACAATGCCACATGACTCCTGTCATCACAATACTCCCTGACCTTTGTCATCACAATGCTCCATGACGCCTTTCATCACAATGCACCATTACCCCTTTCATCACAATTCTCCAGGCCCTCTGTCACCACAATGCTCCATAACCCCTGACATCACAATGGCCAACGACACCTGTCATCACAATTCACCATGGATCTTGTCAACAAAAGGCTCCATGCTCGTGTCATCACAATGATCCAAGACCAGTGTCATCACAATGCTCCATGACCACATTCATCACAATGCTGCATGACCCGTTTCACCACAATGCTAAGTGGCCCTTGCCATCACAATGCTAAGTGGCCCTTGTCATCACAATGCTCCATGCCCCCGTCATCACAATGCCCCATGACCCCTGTCATCACAAGAATCCATGGTCTTTGACATCACAGTGCTCCATGACACCTGTCATCACAATGCTCGATGATTCGTTTCATCACAATGCTCCCTTACCCCTGTCATCACAGTGCCCCATGACCCCTTGCATCACAACGCTCCATGACCAATTTCATCACAACGCTCCATGACTCCTATCATCACAATGCTCTATGGCCCTTGTCATCACAATGCTCAATGCCCACTGTCATCACAATGCTCCATGAGCACATTCATCACAATACTCTATGAGCCGTTTCATCACAATGCTAAATGGCCCTTGTCATCACAATGTTCAACGCTGCTTGTCATCACAATGCTGCATGACCCCTGTCATCACAATGCTCCATGGCCCTTGCCATCACAATGCTCCATGAACGCTGTCATCACAATGCCCTATGACCAGTATCATCACAGTGCTCCTTGGCTGTTGTCATGAAAATGCTCCATAACCTCTGTCATCACAGTGAACCATGGCCCTTGTCATCACAATGCTCCCTGACCCATTTCATCACAATGCTCCATGACCACTTTCATTACAGAGCTCCATCATCGCTATCATCACAGTGATCCATGACCCCTTTCATCACAGTGTTCCAGTACCATTTTCATCACAATGATCCACGACCCCTATCACCACAATGCTCCATGACACTTATTTTCACTATGCTCTATGGCCCTTGTCATCACAATGCTCCATGGCCACTGTCATCACAATGCTCCATGACCACATTCATCACAATGCTCCATGACCCGTTTCATCACAATGCTAAATTTCCCTTGTCATCAAAATGCTCCATGGCGCTTGTCATCACAATGCTGCATGACTCCTGTCATCACACTGCCCTATGACCCCTGTCATCACAAGGCTCCGTGGCTCTTGACATCACAATTCTCCATGACACCTGACAACACAATGCTCCAGTACGCCTTTCATCACAATGCTCCAGGCCCCCTGTCATCACAATGCACCATGATCCCTTTCATGACAATAATCCATGACCCCTTTCATCACATTGCTCCAGTATGCCTTTCATCACAATACTCGATGCCCCCTGTCATCACAATGCCCCCTGACAACTCTCAGCAAAATATTCCATGCCCCCTGTAGTCACAATGCTCCATAACAGCTGTCATCACAATGCTCTATGACCCTTGTCATGACAATGCTCCATGGCATTTTTCATCACAATGTTCCATGCCCACTTTCATTGCAATTCTTCAAGACAGCTTCCATCACAATGCTCCATGACCACTTTCCTCACAATGCTCCTTGGCCTGGGTCATCGCAATGCTCCATGACTCCTTTCATCACAATGCTCCATGGCCTCTGACATCACAATGCTCCATAAGCCATGTCATCGCAATGTGCCATGACCCCGTCAAAACAATGCTCCATAAACACTTTCATCACAATGCTCCGTGACCCATGTCAACACAATTGTCCAGGACCCCTTTCATCACAATGCTCCTTGGCACGTGTCATCACAATGCTCCATGAATAGTATCATCACAATGCACCATGATCCCTGTCATAACAATGCACTATGACACCTGTCATCACAATGCTCCAAGACAATTGTCATCACAATGCCACATGACACCTGTCATCACAATTCACCATGGATTTTGTCATCAAAAGGCTCCATGCTCGTGTCATCACAATGATCCAAGACCCGTGTCATCATAATGCTCCATGGCTGGTCTCATCACAGTGCTCCATGACCCCTGTCATCAAAATTCTCCATGAACTTTCATCACAGTGCTCCATGAACACATTCATCACAATGCTCCATGATCCCTTTCATCACAATGCTCTAGGACCAACATCATCACAATGCTCCATGATTGCTATCATCACAATGCTCCATGACCCCTTTCATAACGATGCTCCAATACCCCATTTCATCAAAATGCTCCATGATTCCTGTCATCACAATGCGCCAGGACCCATGTCATCACAATGCTCTATGACCCTTGTCATCACAATGTTCCATGGCCCTTGTCATCACAATGCTCCATGACCACATTCATCACAATGCTGCATGACCCGTTTCACCACAATGCTAAGTGGCCCTTGTCATCACAATGCTCCATGGTGCTTGTCATCACAATGCTCCATGCCCCCGTCATCACAATGCCCCATGAACCCTGTCATCACAAGAATCCATGGTCTTTGACATCACAGTGCTCCATGACACCTGTCATCACAATGCTCGATGTTTTGTTTCATCACAATGCTCCCTTACCCCTGTCATCACAGTGCTCCATGACCCCTTGCATCACAACGCTACATGACCAATTTCATCACAACGCTCCATGACACCTATCATCACAATGCTCTATGGCCCTTGTCATCACAATGCTCAATGCCCACTGTCATCACAATGCTCCATGAGCACATTCATCACAATACTCTATGAGCCGTTTCATCACAATGCTAAATGGCCCTTGTCATCACAATGTTCTACGCTGCTTGTCATCACAATGCTGCATGACCCCTGTCATCACAATGCTCCATGGCCCTTGCCATCACAATGCTCCATGAACGCTGTCATCACAATGGCCTATGACCAGTATCATCACAGTGCTCCTTGGCTGTTGTCATGAAAATGCTCCATAACCCCTGTCATCACAGTGAACCATGGCCCTTGTCATCACAATGCTCCCTGACCCATTTCATCACAATGCTCCATGACCACTTTCATTACAGAGCTCCATCATCGCTATCATCACAGTGATCCATGACCCCTTTCATCACAGTGTTCCAGTACCATTTTCATCACAATGATCCACGACCCCTATCACCACAATGCTCCATGACACTTATTTTCACTATGCTCTATGGCCCTTGTCATCACAATGCTCCATGGCCACTGTCATCACAAGGCTCCGTGGCCCTTGACATCACAATTCTCCAGTACGCCTTTCATCACAATGCTCCAGGCCCCCTGTCATCACAATGCACCATGATCCCTTTCATGACAATAATCCATGACCCCTTTCATCACATTGCTCCAGTAGGCCTTTCATCACAATACTCGATGCCCCCTGTCATCACAATGCCCCATGACCCCTCTCAGCAAAATATTCCATGCCCCCTGTAGTCACAATGCTCCATAACAGCTGTCATCACAAAGCTCCATGACCCTTGTCATGACAATGCTCCATGGCATTTTTCATCACAATGTTCCATGCCCCCTTTCATCGCAATTCTTCAAGACAACTTCCATCACAATGCTCCATGATCACTTTCATCACAATGCTCCTTGGCCTGGGTCATCGCAATGCTCCATGACTCCTTTCATCACAATGCTCCATGGCCTCTGACATCACAATGCTCCATAAGCAATGTCATCACAATGTGCCATGACCCCGTCAAAACAATGCTCCATAACCCCTTTCATCACAATGCTCCGTGACCCATGTCAACACAATTGTCCAGGACCCCTTTCATCACAATGCTCCTTGGCACGTGTCATCACAATGCTCCATGAACAGTATCATCACAATGCACCATGATCCCTGTCATCACAATGCACTATGACACCTGTCATCACAATGCTCCAAGACAACTCTCATCACAATGCCACATGACTCCTGTCATCACGATACTCCCTGACCTTTGTCATCACAATGCTCCATGACGCCTTTCAACACAATGCACCATTACCCCTTTCATCACAATTCTCCAGGCCCTCTGTCACCACAATGCTCCATAACCCCTGACATCACAATGGCCAACGACACCTGTCATCACAATTCACCATGGATCTTGTCATCAAAAGGCTCCATGCTCGTGTCATCACAATGATCCAAGACCAGTGTAATCACAATGCTCCATAACCACATTCATCACAGTGCTGCATGACCCGTTTCACCACAATGCTAAGTGGCCCTTGCCATCACAATGTTCCATGGTGCTTGTCATCACAATGCTCCATACCCCCGTCATCACAATGCCCCATAACACCTGTCATCACAAGAATCCATGGTCTTTGACATCACAGTGCTCCATGACACCTGTCATCACAATGGTCGATGATTCGTTTCATCACAATGCTCCCTTACCCCTGTCATCACAGTGCTCCATGACCCCTTGCATCACAACGCTCCATGACCAATTGCATCACAACGCTCCATGACACCTATCATCACAATGCTCTATGGCCCTTGTCATCACAATGCTCAATGCCCACTGTCATCACAATGCTCCATGAGCACATTCATCACAATACTCTATGAGCCGTTTCATCACAATGCTAAATGGCCCTTGTCATCACAATGTTCTACGGTGCTTGTCATCACAATGCTGCATGACCCCTGTCATCACAATGCTCCATGGCCCTTGCCATCACAATGCTCCATGAACGCTGTCATCACAATGCCCTATGACCAGTATCATCACAGTGCCCCTTGGCTGTTGTCATGAAAATGCTCCATAACCCCTGTCATCACAGTGAACCATGGCCCTTGTCATCACAATGCTCCCTGACCCATTTCATCACAATGCTCCATGACCACTTTCATTACAGAGCTCCATGACTGCTATCATCACAATGATCCATGACCCCTTTCATCACAGTGTTCCAGTACCATTTTCATCACAATGATCCACGACCCCTATCACCAAAATGCTCCATGACACTTATTCTCACTATGCTCTATGGCCCTTGTCATCACAATGCTCCATGGCCACTGTCATCACAATGCTCCATGACCACATTCATCACAATGCTCCATGACCCGTTTCATCACAATGCTAAATTTCCCTTGTCATCACAATGCTCCATGGCGCTTGTCATCACAATGCTGCATGACTCCTGTCATCACACTGCCCTATGACCCCTGTCATCACAAGGCTCCGTGGCTCTTGACATCACAATTCTCCATGACACCTGACAACACAATGCTCCAGTACGCCTTTCATCACAATGCTCCAGGCCCCCTGTCATCACAATGCACCATGATCCCTTTCATGACAATAATCCATGACCCCTTTCATCACATTGCTCCAGTATGCCTTTCATCACAATACTCGATGCCCCCTGTCATCACAATGCCCCATGACAACTCTCAGCAAAATATTCCATGCCCCCTGTAGTCACAATGCTCCATAACAGCTGTCATGACAATGCTCCATGACCCTTGTCATGACAATGCTCCATGGCATTTTTCATCACAATGTTCCATGCCCACTTTCATTGCAATTCTTCAAGACAACTTCCATCACAATGCTGCATGACCACTTTCCTCACAATGCTCCTTGGCCTGGGTCATCGCAATGCTCCATGACTCCTTTCATCACAATGCTCCATGGCCTCTGACATCACAATGCTCCATAAGCCATGTCATCGCAATGTGCCATGACCCCGTCAAAACAATGCTCCATAAACACATTCATCACAATGCTCCGTGACCCATGTCAACACAATTGTCCAGGACCCCTTTCATCACAATGCTCCTTGGCACGTGTCATCACAATGCTCCATGAATAGTATCATCACAATGCACCATGATCCCTGTCATAACAATGCACTATGACACCTGTCATCACAATGCTCCAAGACAACTGTCATCACAATGCCACATGACTCCTGTCATCACAATACTCCCTGACCTTTGTCATCACAATGCTCCATGACGCCTTTCATCACAATGCACCATTACCCCTTTCATCACAATTCTCCAGGCCCTCTGTCACCACAATGCTCCATAACCCCTGACATCACAATGGCCAACGATACCTGTCATCACAATTCACCATGGATCTTATCATCAAAAGGCTCCATGCTCGTGTCATCACAATGATCCAAGACCAGTGTCATCACAATGCTCCATGACGACTTTCATCACAATGCTCCAGTAGGCCTTACATCACAATACTCCATGCCCGCTCTCATGACAATTCCCCATAACCCCTGTCATCACAATGGCCAACGACACCTGTCATCACAATTCACCATGGATCTTGTCATCAAAAGGCTCCATGCTCGTGTCATCACAATGATCCAAGACCCGTGTCATCACAATGCTACATGGCCGGTCTCATCACAGTGCTCCATGACCCCTGTCATCAAATTTCTCCATGAACTTTCATCACAGTGCTCCATGAACATATTCACCACAATGCTCCATAACCCCTGACATCACAATGGCCAACGACACCGGTCATCACAATTCACCATGGATCTTGTCATCAAAAGGCTCCATGCTCGTGTCATCACAATGATCCAAGACCAGTGTCATCACAATGCTCCATAACCACATTCATCACAGTGCTGCATGACCCGTTTCACCACAATGCTAAGTGGCCCTTGCCATCACAATGTTCCATGGTGCTTGTCATCACAATGCTCCAAACCCCCGTCATCACAATGCCCCATGACACCTGTCATCACAAGAATCCATGGTCTTTGACATCACAGTGCTCCATGACACCTGTCATCACAATGGTCGATGATTCGTTTCATCACAATGCTCCCTTACCCCTGTCATCACAGTGCTCCATGACCCCTTGCATCACAACGCTCCATAACCAATTGCATCACAACGCTCCATGACACCTATCATCACAATGCTCTATGGCCCTTGTCATCACAATGCTCAATGCCCACTGTCATCACAATGCTCCATGAGCACATTCATCACAATACTCTATGAGCCGTTTCATCACAATGCTAAATGGCCCTTGTCATCACAATGTTCTACGGTGCTTGTCATCACAATGCTGCATGACCCCTGTCATCACAATGCTCCATGGCCCTTGCCATCACAATGCTCCATGAACGCTGTCAACACAATGCCCTATGACCAGTATCATCACAGTGCCCCTTGGCTGTTGTCATGAAAATGCTCCATAACCCCTGTCATCACAGTGAACCATGGCCCTTGTCATCACAATGCTCTCTGACCCATTTCATCACAATGCTCCATGACCACTTTCATTACAGAGCTCCATGATTGCTATCATCACAATGATCCATGACCCCTTTCATCACAGTGTTCCAGTACCATTTTCATCACAATGATCCACGACCCCTATCACCACAAAGCTCCATGACACTTATTCTCACTATGCTCTATGGCCCTTGTCATCACAATGCTCCATGGCCACTGTCATCACAATGCTCCATGACCACATTCATCACAATGCTCCATGACCCGTTTCATCACAATGCTAAATTTCCCTTGTCATCACAATGCTCCATGGCGCTTGTCATCACAATGCTGCATGACTCCTGTCATCACACTGCCCTATGACCCCTGTCATCACAAGGCTCCATGGCCCTTGTCATCACAATGCTCCATAACACCTGTCATCACAATCCTCCATGCCCTTGTCATGACAATGCTCCATGACCCCTGTCATCACAAGGCTCCGTGGCCCTTGACATCACAATTCTCCATGACACCTGACAACACAATGCTCCAGTACGCCTTTCATCACAATGCTCCAGGCCCCCTGTCATCACAATGCACCATGATCCCTTTCATGACAATAATCCATGACCCCTTTCATCACATTGCTCCAGTATGCCTTTCATCACAATACTCGATGCCCCCTGTCATCACAATGCCCCATGACAACTCTCAGCAAAATATTCCATGCCCCCTGTAGTCACAATGCTCCATAACAGCTGTCATCACAATGCTCCATGACCCTTGTCATGACAATGCTCCATGGCATTTTTCATCACAATGTTCCATGCCCACTTTCATTGCAATTCTTCAAGACAACTTCCATCACAATGCTCCATGACCACTTTCCTCACAATGCTCCTTGGCCTGGGTCATCGCAATGCTCCATGACTCCTTTCATCACAATGCTCCATGGCCTCTGACATCACAATGCTCCATAAGCCATGTCATCGCAATGTGCCATGACCCCGTCAAAACAATGCTCCATAAACACTTTCATCACAATGCTCCGTGACCCATGTCAACACAATTCTCCAGGACCCCTTTCATCACAATGCTCCTTGGCACGTGTCATCACAATGCTCCATGAATAGTATCATCACAATGCACCATGATCCCTGTCATAACAATGCACTATGACACCTGTCATCACAATGCTCCAAGACAACTGTCATCACAATGCCACATGACTCCTGTCATCACAATACTCCCTGACCTTTGTCATCACAATGCTCCATGACGCCTTCATCACAATGCACCATTACCCCTTTCATCAAAATTCTCCAGGCCCTCTGTCACCACAATGCTCCATAACCCCTGACATCACAATGCCCAACGATACCTGTCATCACAATTCACCATGGATCTTGTCATCAAAAGGCTCCATGCTCGTGTCATCACAATGATCCAAGACCAGTGTCATCACAATGCTCCATGACGACTTTCATCACAATGCTCCAGTAGGCCTTACATCACAATACTCCATGCCCGCTCTCATGACAATTCCCCATAACCCCTGTCATCACAATTACCAACGACACCTGTCATCACAATTCACCATGGATCTTGTCATCAAAAGGCTCCATGCTCGTGTCATCACAATGATCCAAGACCAGTGTCATCACAATGCTCCATGACCACATTCATCACAATGCTGCATGACCCGTTTCACCACAATGCTAAGTGGCCCTTGCCATCACAATGCTAAGTGGCCCTTGTCATCACAATGCTCCATGCCCCCGTAATCACAATGCCCCATGACCCCTGTCATCACAAGAATCCATGGTCTTTGACATCACAGTGCTCCATGACACCTGTCATCACAATGCTCGATGATTCGTTTCATCACAATGCTCCCTTACCCCTGTCATCACAGTGCTCCATGACCCCTTGCATCACAACGCTCCATGACCAATTTCATCACAACGCTCCATGACTCCTATCATCACAATGCTCTATGGCCCTTGTCATCACAATGCTCAATGCCCACTGTGATCACAATGCTCCATGAGCACATTCATCACAATACTCTATGAGCCGTTTCATCACAATGCTAAATGGCCCTTGTCATCACAATGTTCTACGCTGCTTGTCATCAGAATGCTGAATGACCCCTGTCATCACAATGCTCCATGGCCCTTGCCATCACAATGCTCCATGAACGCTGTCAACACAATGCCCTATGACCAGTATCATCACAGTGCTCCTTGGCTGTTGTCATGAAAATGCTCCATAACCTCTGTCATCACAGTGAACCATGGCCCTTGTCATTACAATGCTCCCTGACCCATTTCATCACAATGCTCCATGACCACTTTCATTACAGAGCTCCATCATCGCTATCATCACAGTGATCCATGACCCGTTTCATCACAGTGTTCCAGTACCATTTTCATCACCATGATCCACGACCCCTATCACCACAATGCTCCATGACACTTATTTTCACTATGCTCTATGGCCCTTGTCATCACAATGCTCCATGGCCACTGTCATCACAATGCTCCATGACCACATTCATCACAATGCTCCATGACCCGTTTCATCACAATGCTAAATTTCCCTTGTCATCAAAATGCTCCATGGCGCTTGTCATCACAATGCTGCATGACTCCTGTCATCACACTGCCCTATGACCCCTGTCATCACAAGGCTCCGTGGCCCTTGACATCACAATTCTCCATGACACCTGACAACACAATGCTCCAGTACGCCTTTCCTCACAATGCTCCAGGCCCCCTGTCATCACAATGCACCATGATCCCTTTCATGAAAATAATCCATGACCCCTTTCATCACATTGCTCCAGTATGCCTTTCATCACAATACTCGATGCCCCCTGTCATCACAATGCCCCATGACAACTCTCAGCAAAATATTCCATGCCCCCTGTAGTCACAATGCTCCATAACAGCTGTCATCACAATGCTCCATGACCCTTGTCATGACAATGCTCCATGGCATTTTTCATCACAATGTTCCATGCCCACTTTCATTGCAATTCTTCAAGACAACTTCCATCACAATGCTCCATGACCACTTTCCTCACAATGCTCCTTGGCCTGGGTCATCGCAATGCTCCATGACTCCTTTCATCACAATGCTCCATGGCCTCTGACATCACAATGCTCCATAAACCATGTCATCACAATGTGCCATGACCCCATCAAAACAATGCTCCATAACCCCTTTCATCACAATGCTCCATGACCCACGTCAACACAATTGTCCAGGACCCCTTTCATCACGATGCTCCTTGGCACGTGTCATCACAAAGCTCCATGAACAGTATCATCACAATGCACCATGATCCCTTTCATAACAATGCACTATGACACCTGTCATCACAATGCTCCAAGACAACTGTCATCACAATGCCACATGACACCTGTCATCACAATTCACCATGGATTTTGTCATCAAAAGGCTCCATGCTCGTGTCATCACAATGATCCAAGACCCGTGTCATCATAATGCTCCATGGCTGGTCTCATCACAGTGCTCCATGACCCCTGTCATCAAAATTCTCCATGAACTTTCATCACAGTGCTCCATGAACACATTCATCACAATGCTCCATGATCACTTTCATCACAATGCTCTAGGACCAACATCATCACAATGCTCCATGATTGCTATCATCACAATGCTCCATGACCCCTTTCATAACGATGCTCCAATACCCCATTTCATCAAAATGCTCCATGATTCCTGTCATCACAATGCGCCAGGACCCATGTCATCACAATGCTCTATGACCCTTGTCATCACAATGTTCCATGGCCCTTGTCATCACAATGCTCCATGACCACATTCATCACAATGCTGCATGACCCGTTTCACCACAATGCTAAGTGGCCCTTGCCATCACAATGCTCCATGGTGCTTGTCATCACAATGCTCCATGCCCCCGTCTTCACAATGCCCCATGAACCCTGTCATCACAAGAATCCATGGTCTTTGACATCACAGTGCTCCATGACACCTGTCATCACAATGCTCGATGTTTTGTTTCATCACAATGCTCCCTTACCCCTGTCATCACAGTGCTCCATGACCCCTTGCATCACAACGCTCCATGACCAATTTCATCACAACGCTCCATGACTCCTATCATCACAATGCTCTATGGCCCTTGTCATCACAATGCTCAATGCCCACTGTCATCACAATGCTCCATGAGCACATTCATCACAATACTCTATGAGCCGTTTCATCACAATGCTAAATGGCCCTTGTCATCACAATGTTCTACGGTGCTTGTCATCACAATGCTGCATGACCCCTGTCATCACAATGCTCCATGGCCCTTGCCATCACAATGCTCCATGAACGCTGTCATCACAATGCCCTATGACCAGTATCATCACAGTGCTCCTTGGCTGTTGTCATGAAAATGCTCCATAACCCCTGTCATCACAGTGAACCATGGCCCTTGTCATCACAATGCTCCCTGACCCATTTCATCACAATGCTCCATGACCACTTTCATTACAGAGCTCCATGATTGCTATCATCACAATGATCCATGACCCCTTTCATCACAGTGTTCCAGTACCATTTTCATCACAATGATCCACGACCCCTATCACCACAATGCTCCATGACACTTATTCTCACTATGCTCTATGGCCCTTGTCATCACAAAGCTCCATGGCCACTGTCATCACAATGCTCCATGACCACATTCATCACAATGCTCCATGACCCGTTCCATCACATTGCTAAATTTCCCTTGTCATCACAATGCTCCATGGCGCTTGTCATCACAATGCTGCATGACTCCTGTCATCACAATGCCCTATGACCCCTGTCATCACAAGGCTCCATGGCCCTTGTCATCACAATGCTCCATAACACCTGTCATCACAATCCTCCATGCCCTTGTCATGACAATGCTCCATGACCCCTGTCATCACAAGGCTCCGTGGCCCTTGACATCACAATTCTCCATGACACCTGACAACACAATGCTCCAGTACGCCTTTCATCACAATGCTCCAGGCCCCCTGTCATCACAATGCACCATGATCCCTTTCATGACAATAATCCATGACCCCTTTCATCACATTGCTCGAGTAGGCCTTTCATCACAATACTCGATGCCCCCTGTCATCACAATGCCCCATGACAACTCTCAGCAAAATATTCCATGCCCCCTGTAGTCACAATGCTCCATAACAGCTGTCATCACAATGCTCCATGACCCTTGTCATGACAATGCTCCATGGCATTTTTCATCACAATGTTCCATGCCCACTTTCATTGCAATTCTTCAAGACAACTTCCATCACAATGCTCCATGACCACTTTCCTCACAATGCTCCTTGGCCTGGGTCATCGCAATGCTCCATGACTCCTTTCATCACAATGCTCCTTGGCACGTGGCATCACAATGCTCCATGAACAGTATCATCACAATGCACCATGATCCCTGTCATCACAATGCACTATGACACCTGTCATCACAATGCTCCAAGACAACTGTCATCACAATGCCACATGACTCCTGTCATCACAATACTCCCTGACCTTTGTCATCACAATGCTCCATGAAGCCTTTCATCACAATGCACCATTACCCATTTCATCACAATTCTCCAGGCCCTCTGTCACCACAATGCTCCATAACCCCTGACATCACAATGGCCAACGACACCTGTCATCACAATTCACCATGGATCTTGTCATCAAAAGGCTCCATGCTCGTGTCATCACAATGATCCAAGACCAGTGTCACCACAATGCTCCATAACCACATTCATCACAGTGCTGCATGACCCGTTTCACCACAATGCTAAGTGGCCCTTGCCATCACAATGTTCCATGGTGCTTGTCATCACAATGCTCCATACCCCCGTCATCACAATGCCCCATGACACCTGTCATCACAAGAATCCATGGTCTTTGACATCACAGTGCTCCATGACACCTGTCATCACAATGCTCGATGATTCGTTTCATCACAATGCTCCCTTACCCCTGTCATCACAGTGCTCCATGACCCCTTGCATCACAACGCTCCATGACCAATCGCATCACAACGCTCCATGACACCTATCATCACAATGCTCTATGGCCCTTGTCATCAGAATGCTCAATGCCCACTGTCATCACAATGCTCCATGAGCACATTCATCACAATACTCTATGAGCCGTTTCATCACAATGCTAAATGGCCCTTGTCATCACAATGTTCTACGGTGCTTGTCATCACAATGCTGCATGACCCCTGTCATCACAATGCTCCATGGCCCTTGCCATCACAATGCTCCATGAACGCTGTCATCACAATGCCCTATGACCAGTATCACCACAGTGCTCCTTGGCTGTTGTCATGAAAATGCTCCATAACCCCTGTCATCACAGTGAACCATGGCCCTTGTCATCACAATGCTCCCTGACCCATTTCATCACAATGCTCCATGACCACTTTCATTACAGAGCTCCATGATCGCTATCATCACAATGATCCATGACCCCTTTCATCACAGTGTTCCAGTACCATTTTCATCACAATGATCCACGACCCCTATCACCACAATGCTCCATGACACTTATTCTCACTATGCTCAATGGCCCTTGTCATCACAATGCTCCATGGCCACTGTCATCACAATGCTCCATGACCACATTCATCACAATGCTCCATGACCCGTTCCATCACATTGCTAAATTTCCCTTGTCATCACAATGCTCCATGGCGCTTGTCATCACAATGCTGCATGACTCCTGTCATCACACTGCCCTATGACCCCTGTCATCACAAGGCTCCATGGCCCTTGTCATCACAATGCTCCATAACACCTGTCATCACAATCCTCCATGCCCTTGTCATGACAATGCTCCATGACCCCTGTCATCACAAGGCTCCGTGGCCCTTGACATCACAATTCTCCATGACACCTGACAACACAATGCTCCAGTACGCCTTTCATCACAATGCTCCAGGCCCCCTGTCATCACAATGCACCATGATCCCTTTCATGACAATAATCCATTACCCCTTTCATCACAATGCTCCAGTATGCCTTTCATCACAATACTCGATGCCCCCTGTCATCACAATGCCCCATGACCCCTCTCAGCAAAATATTCCATGCCCACTGTAGTCACAATGCTCCATAACAGCTGTCATCACAATGCTCCATGACCCTTGTCATGACAATGCTCCATGGCATTTTTCATCACAATGTTCCATGCCCCCTTTCATCGCAATTCTTCAAGACAACTTCCATCACAATGCTCCATGATCACTTTCATCACAATGCTCCTTGGCCTGGGTCATCGCAATGCTCCATGACTCCTTTCATCACAATGCTCCATGGTCTCTGACATCACAATGCTCCATAAGCCATGTCATCACAATGTGCCATGACCCCGTCAAAACAATGCTCCATAACCCCTTTCATCACAATGCTCCGTGACCCATGTCAACACAATTGTCCAGGACCCCTTTCATCACAATGCTCCTTGGCACGTGGCATCACAATGCTCCATGAACAGTATCATCACAATGCACCATGATCCCTGTCATCACAATGCACTATGACACCTGTCATCACAATGCTCCAAGACAACTGTCATCACAATGCCACATGACTCCTGTCATCACAATACTCCCTGACCTTTGTCATCACAATGCTCCATGACGCCTTTCATCACAATGCACCATTACCCCTTTCATCACAATTCTCCAGGCCCTCTGTCACCACAATGCTCCATAACCCCTGACATCACAATGGCCAACGACACCTGTCATCACAATTCACCATGGATCTTGTCATCAAAAGGCTCCATGCTCGTGTCATCACAATGATCCAAGACCAGTGTCACCACAATGCTCCATAACCACATTCATCACAGTGCTGCATGACCCGTTTCACCACAATGCTAAGTGGCCCTTGCCATCACAATGTTCCATGGTGCTTGTCATCACAATGCGCCATACCCCCGTCATCACAATGCCCCATGACACCTGTCATCACAAGAATCCATGGTCTTTGACATCACAGTGCTCCATGACACCTGTCATCACAATGCTCGATGATTCGTTTCATCACAATGCTCCCTTACCCCTGTCATCACTGTGCTCCATGACCCCTTGCATCACAACGCTCCATGACCAATTGCATCACAACGCTCCATGACACCTATCATCACAATGCTCTATGGCCCTTGTCATCACAATGCTCAATGCCCACTGTCATCACAATGCTCCATGAGCACATTCATCACAATACTCTATGAGCCGTTTCATCACAATGCTAAATGGCCCTTGTCATCACAATGTTCTACGCTGCTTGTCATCACAATGCTGTATGACCCCTGTCATCACAATGCTCCATGGCCCTTGCCATCACAATGCTCCATGAACGCTGTCATCACAATGCTCCATGAACGCTCTCATCACAATGCCCTATGACCAGTATCATCACAGTGCCCCTTGGCTGTTGTCATGAAAATGCTCCATAACCCCTGTCATCACAGTGAACCATGGCCCTTGTCATCACAATGCTCCCTGACCCATTTCATCACAATGCTCCATGACCACTTTCATTACAGAGCTCCATGACTGCTATCATCACAATGATCCATGACCCCTTTCATCACAGTGTTCCAGTACCATTTTCATCACAATGATCGACGACCCCTATCACCACAATGCTCCATGACACTTATTCTCACTATGCTCTATGGCCCTTGTCATCACAATGCTCCATGGCCACTGTCATCACAATGCTCCATGACCACATTCATCACAATGCTCCATGACCCGTTTCATCACAATGCTAAATTTCCCTTGTCATCACAATGCTCCATGGCGCTTGTCATCACAATGCTGCATGACTCCTGTCATCACACTGCCCTATGACCCCTGTCATCACAAGGCTCCATGGCCCTTGTCATCACAATGCTCCATAACACCTGTCATCACAATCCTCCATGCCCTTGTCATGACAATGCTCCATGACCCCTGTCATCACAAGGCTCCGTGGCCCTTGACATCACAATTCTCCATGACACCTGACAACACAATGCTCCAGTACGCCTTTCATCACAATGCTCCAGGCCCCCTGTCATCACAATGCACCATGATCCCTTTCATGACAATAATCCATGACCCCTTTCATCACAACGCTCCAGTATGCCTTTCATCACATTACTCGATGCCCCCTGTCATCACAATGCCCCATGACCCCTGTCATCACAAGAATCCATGGTCTTTGACATCAGAGTGCTCCATGACACCTGTCATCACAATGCTCGATGATTCGTTTCATCACAATGCTCCCTTACCCCTGTCATCACAGTGCTCCATGACCCCTTGCATCACAACGCTCCATGACCAATTTCATCACAACGCTCCATGACTCCTATCATCACAATGCTCTATGGCCCTTGTCATCACAATGCTCAATGCCCACTGTCATCACAATGCTCCATGAGCACATTCATCACAATACTCTATGAGCCGTTTCATCACAATGCTAAATGGCCCTTGTCATCACAATGTTCTACGGTGCTTGTCATCACAATGCTGCATGACCCCTGTCATCACAATGCTCCATAGCCCTTGCCATCACAATGCTCCATGAACGCTGTCATCACAATGCCCTATGACCAGTATCATCACAGTGCTCCTTGGCTGTTGTCATGAAAATGCTCCATAACCCCTGTCATCACAGTGAACCATGGCCCTTGTCATCACAATGCTCCCTGACCCATTTCATCACAATGCTCCATGACCACTTTCATTACAGAGCTCCATGATTGCTATCATCACAATGATCCATGACCCCTTTCATCACAGTGTTCCAGTACCATTTTCATCACAATGATCCACGACCCCTATCACCACAATGCTCCATGACACTTATTCTCACTATGCTCTATGGCCCTTGTCATCACAATGCTCCATGGCCACTGTCATCACAATGCTCCATGACCACATTCATCACAATGCTCCATGACCCGTTCCATCACATTGCTAAATTTCCCTTCTCATCACAATGCTCCATGGCGCTTGTCATCACAATGCTGCATGACTCCTGTCATCACACTGCCCTATGACCCCTGTCATCACAAGGCTCCATGGCCCTTGTCATCACAATGCTCCATAACACCTGTCATCACAATCCTCCATGCCCTTGTCATGACAATGCTCCATGACCCCTGTCATCACAAGGCTCCGTGGCCCTTGACATCACAATTCTCCATGACACCTGACAACACAATGCTCCAGTACGCCTTTCATCACAATGCTCCAGGCCCCCTGTCATCACAATGCACCATGATCCCTTTCATGACAATAATCCATTACCCCTTTCATCACAATGCTCCAGTATGCCTTTCATCACAATACTCGATGCCCCCTGTCATCACAATGCCCCATGACCCCTCTCAGCAAAATATTCCATGCCCACTGTAGTCACAATGCTCCATAACAGCTGTCATCACAATGCTCCATGACCCTTGTCATGACAATGCTCCATGGCATTTTTCATCACAATGTTCCATGCCCCCTTTCATCGCAATTCTTCAAGACAACTTCCATCACAATGCTCCATGATCACTTTCATCACAATGCTCCTTGGCCTGGGTCATCGCAATGCTCCATGACTCCTTTCATCACAATGCTCCATGGCCTCTGACATCACAATGCTCCATAAGCCATGTCATCACAATGTGCCATGACCCCGTCAAAACAATGCTCCATAACCCCTTTCATCACAATGCTCCGTGACCAATGTCAACACAATTGTCCAGGACCCCTTTCATCACAATGCTCCTTGGCACGTGGCATCACAATGCTCCATGAACAGTATCATCACAATGCACCATGATCCCTGTCATCACAATGCACTATGACACCTGTCATCACAATGCTCCAAGACAACTGTCATCACAATGCCACATGACTCCTGTCATCACAATACTCCCTGACCTTTGTCATCACAATGCTCCATGACGCCTTTCATCACAATGCACCATTACCCCTTTCATCACAATTCTCCAGGCCCTCTGTCACCACAATGCTCCATAACCCCTGACATCACAATGGCCAACGACACCTGTCATCACAATTCACCATGGATCTTGTCATCAAAAGGCTCCATGCTCGTGTCATCACAATGATCCAAGACCAGTGTCACCACAATGCTCCATAACCACATTCATCACAGTGCTGCATGACCCGTTTCACCACAATGCTAAGTGGCCCTTGCCATCACAATGTTCCATGGTGCTTGTCATCACAATGCGCCATACCCCCGTCATCACAATGCCCCATGACACCTGTCATCACAAGAATCCATGGTCTTTGACATCACAGTGCTCCATGACACCTGTCATCACAATGCTCGATGATTCGTTTCATCACAATGCTCCCTTACCCCTGTCATCACAGTGCTCCATGACCCCTTGCATCACAACGCTCCATGACCAATTGCATCACAACGCTCCATGACACCTATCATCACAATGCTCTATGGCCCTTGTCATCACAATGCTCAATGCCCACTGTCATCACAATGCTCCATGAGCACATTCATCACAATACTCTATGAGCCGTTTCATCACAATGCTAAATGGCCCTTGTCATCACAATGTTCTACGCTGCTTGTCATCACAATGCTGCATGACCCCTGTCATCACAATGCTCCATGGCCCTTGCCATCACAATGCTCCATGAACGCTGTCATCACAATGCCCTATGACCAGTATCATCACAGTGCCCCTTGGCTGTTGTCATGAAAATGCTCCATAACCCCTGTCATCACAGTGAACCATGGCCCTTGTCATCACAATGCTCCCTGACCCATTTCATCACAATGCTCCATGACCACTTTCATTACAGAGCTCCATGACTGCTATCATCACAATGATCCATGACCCCTTTCATCACAGTGTTCCAGTACCATTTTCATCACAATGATCGACGACCCCTATCACCACAATGCTCCATGACACTTATTCTCACTATGCTCAATGGCCCTTGTCATCACAATGCTCCATGGCCACTGTCATCACAATGCTCCATGACCACATTCATCACAATGCTCCATGACCCGTTTCATCACAATGCTAAATTTCCCTTGTCATCACAATGCTCCATGGCGCTTGTCATCACAATGCTGCATGACTCCTGTCATCACACTGCCCTATGACCCCTGTCATCACAAGGCTCCATGGCCCTTGTCATCACAATGCTCCATAACACCTGTCATCACAATCCTCCATGCCCTTGTCATGACAATGCTCCATGACCCCTGTCATCACAAGGCTCCGTGGCCCTTGACATCACAATTCTCCATGACACCTGACAACACAATGCTCCAGTACGCCTTTCATCACAATGCTCCAGGCCCCCTGTCATCACAATGCACCATGATCCCTTTCATGACAATAATCCATTACCCCTTTCATCACAATGCTCCAGTATGCCTTTCATCACAATACTCGATGCCCCCTGTCATCACAATGCCCCATGACCCCTCTCAGCAAAATATTCCATGCCCACTGTAGTCACAATGCTCCATAACAGCTGTCATCACAATGCTCCATGACCCTTGTCATGACAATGCTCCATGGCATTTTTCATCACAATGTTCCATGCCCCCTTTCATCGCAATTCTTCAAGACAACTTCCATCACAATGCTCCATGATCACTTTCATCACAATGCTCCTTGGCCTGGGTCATCGCAATGCTCCATGACTCCTTTCATCACAATACTCCATGGCCTCTGACATCACAATGCTCCATAAGCCATGTCATCACAATGTGCCATGACCCCGTCAAAACAATGCTCCATAACCCCTTTCATCACAATGCTCCGTGACCAATGTCAACACAATTGTCCAGGACCCCTTTCATCACAATGCTCCTTGGCACGTGGCATCACAATGCTCCATGAACAGTATCATCACAATGCACCATGATCCCTGTCATCACAATGCACTATGACACCTGTCATCACAATGCTCCAAGACAACTGTCATCACAATGCCACATGACTCCTGTCATCACAATACTCCCTGACCTTTGTCATCACAATGCTCCATGACGCCTTTCATCACAATGCACCATTACCCCTTTCATCACAATTCTCCAGGCCCTCTGTCACCACAATGCTCCATAACCCCTGACATCACAATGGCCAACGACACCTGTCATCAGAATTCACCATGGATCTTGTCATCAAAAGGCTCCATGCTCGTGTCATCACAATGATCCAAGACCAGTGTCACCACAATGCTCCATAACCACATTCATCACAGTGCTGCATGACCCGTTTCACCACAATGCTAAGTGGCCCTTGCCATCACAATGTTCCATGGTGCTTGTCATCACAATGCGCCATACCCCCGTCATCACAATGCCCCATGACACCTGTCATCACAAGAATCCATGGTCTTTGACATCACAGTGCTCCATGACACCTGTCATCACAATGCTCGATGATTCGTTTCATCACAATGCTCCCTTACCCCTGTCATCACAGTGCTCCATGACCCCTTGCATCACAACGCTCCATGACCAATTGCATCACAACGCTCCATGACACCTATCATCACAATGCTCTATGGCCCTTGTCATCACAATGCTCAATGCCCACTGTCATCACAATGCTCCATGAGCACATTCATCACAATACTCTATGAGCCGTTTCATCACAATGCTAAATGGCCCTTGTCATCACAATGTTCTACGCTGCTTGTCATCACAATGCTGCATGACCCCTGTCATCACAATGCTCCATGGCCCTTGCCATCACAATGCTCCATGAACGCTGTCATCACAATGCCCTATGACCAGTATCATCACAGTGCCCCTTGGCTGTTGTCATGAAAATGCTCCATAACCCCTGTCATCACAGTGAACCATGGCCCTTGTCATCACAATGCTCCCTGACCCATTTCATCACAATGCTCCATGACCACTTTCATTACAGAGCTCCATGACTGCTATCATCACAATGATCCATGACCCCTTTCATCACATTGTTCCAGTACCATTTTCATCACAATGATCGACGACCCCTATCACCACAATGCTCCATGACACTTATTCTCACTATGCTCAATGGCCCTTGTCATCACAATGCTCCATGGCCACTGTCATCACAATGCTCCATGACCACATTCATCACAATGCTCCATGACCCGTTTCATCACAATGCTAAATTTCCCTTGTCATCACAATGCTCCATGGCGCTTGTCATCACAATGCTGCATGACTCCTGTCATCACACTGCCCTATGACCCCTGTCATCACAAGGCTCCATGGCCCTTGTCATCACAATGCTCCATAACACCTGTCATCACAATCCTCCATGCCCTTGTCATGACAATGCTCCATGACCCCTGTCATCACAAGGCTCCGTGGCCCTTGACATCACAATTCTCCATGACACCTGACAACACAATGCTCCAGTACGCCTTTCATCACAATGCTCCAGGCCCCCTGTCATCACAATGCACCATGATCCCTTTCATGACAATAATCCATGACCCCTTTCATCACAACGCTCCAGTATGCCTTTCATCACATTACTCGATGCCCCCTGTCATCACAATGCCCCAAGACAACTCTCAGCAAAATATTCCATGCCCCCTGTAGTCACAATGCTCCATAACAGCTGTCATCACAATGCTCCATGACCCTTGTCATGACAATGCTCCATGGCATTTTTCATCACAATGTTCCATGCCCCCTTTCATCGCAATTCTTCAAGACAACTTTCATCACAATGCTCCATGACCACTTTCATCACAATGCTCCTTGGCCTGGGTCATTGCAATGCTCCATGACTCCTTTCATCACAATGCTCCATAACCCCTTTCATCACAATGCTCCGTGACCCATATCAACACAATTGTCCAGGACCCCTTTCATCACAATGCTCCTTGGCACGTGTCATCACAATGCTCCATGAACAGTATCATCACAATGCACCATGATCCCTGTCATCACAATGCACTATGACACCTGTCATCACAATGCTCCAAGACAACTGTCATCTCAATGCCACATGACTCCTGTCATCACAATTCTCCCTGACCTTTGTCATCACAATGCTCCATGACGCCTTTCATCACAATGCACCATTACCCCTTTCCATAACCCCTGACTTCACAATGGCCAATGACACCTGTCATCACAATTCACCATGGATCTTGTCATCAAAAGGCTCCATGCTCGTGTCATCACAATGATCCAAGACCAGTGTCATCACAATGCTCCATGACCACATTCATCACAATGCTGCATGACCTGTTTCACCACAATGCTAAGTGGCCCTTGCCATCACAATGCTAAGTGGCCCTTGTCATCACAATGCTCCATGCCCCCGTCATCACAATGCCCCATGAACCCTGTCATCACAAGAATCCATGGTCTTTGACATCACAGTGCTCCATGACACCTGTCATCACAATGCTCGATGATTCGTTTCATCACAATGCTCCCTTACCCCTGTCATCACAGTGCTCCATGACCCCTTGCATCACAACGCTCCATGACCAATTTCATCACAACGCTCCATGACTCCTATCATCACAATGCTCTATGGCCCTTGTCATCACAATGCTCAATGCCCACTGTCATCACAATGCTCCATGAGCACATTCATCACAATACTCTATGAGCCGCTTCATCACAATGCTAAATGGCCCTTGTCATCACAATGTTTTACGGTGCTTGTCATCACAATGCTGCATGACCCCTGTCATCACAATGCTCCATGGCCCTTGCCATCACAATGCTCCATGAACGCTGTCATCACAATGCCCTATGACCAGTATCATCACAGTGCTCCTTGGCTGTTGTCATGAAAATGCTCCATAACCCCTGTCATCACAGTGAACCATGGCACTTGTCATCACAATGCTCCCTGACCCATTTCATCACAATGCTCCATGACCACTTTCATTACAGAGCTCCATGATTGCTATCATCACAATGATCCATGACCCCTTTCATCACAGTGTTCCAGTACCATTTTCATCACAATGATCCACGACCCCTATCACCACAATACTCCATGACACTTATTCTCACTATGCTCTATGGCCCTTGTCATCACAATGCTCCATGGCCACTGTCATCACAATGCTCCATGACCACATTCATCACAATGCTCCAGGACCCGTTTCATCACAATGCTAAATTTCCCTTGTCATCACAATGCTTCATGGCGCTTGTCATCACAATGCTGCATGACTCCTGTCATCACACTGCCCTATGACCCCTGTCATCACAAGGCTCCATGGCCCTTGTCATCACAATGCTCCCTAACACCTGTCATCACAATCCTCCATGCCCTTGTCATGACAATGCTCCATGACCCCTGTCATCACAAGGCTCCGTGGCCCTTGACATCACAATTCTCCATGACACCTGACAACACAATGCTCCAGTACGCCTTTCATCACAATGCTCCAGGCCCCCTGTCATCACAATGCACCATGATCCCTTTCATGACAATAATCCATGACCCCTTTCATCACATTGCTCCAGTATGCCTTTCATCACAATACTCGATGCCCCCTGTCATCACAATGCCCCATGACAACTCTCAGCAAAATATTCCATGCCCCCTGTAGTCACAATGCTCCATAACAGCTGTCATGACAATGCTCCATGACCCTTGTCATGACAATGCTCCATGGCATTTTTCATCACAATGTTCCATGCCCACTTTCATTGCAATTCTTCAAGACAACTTCCATCACAATGCTCCATGACCACTTTCCTCACAATGCTCCTTGGCCTGGGTCATCGCAATGCTCCATGACTCCTTTCATCACAATGCTCCATGGCCTCTGACATCACAATGCTCCATAAGCCATGTCATCGCAATGTGCCATGACCCCGTCAAAACAATGCTCCATAAACACTTTCATCACAATGCTCCGTGACCCATGTCAACACAATTGTCCAGGACCCCTTTCATCACAATGCTCCTTGGCACGTGTCATCACAATGCTCCATGAATAGTATCATCACAATGCACCATGATCCCTGTCATAACAATGCACTATGACACCTGTCATCACAATGCTCCAAGACAACTGTCATCACAATGCCACATGACTCCTGTCATCACAATACTCCCTGACCTTTGTCATCACAATGCTCCATGACGCCTTTCATCACAATGCACCATTACCCCTTTCATCACAATTCTCCAGGCCCTCTGTCACCACAATGCTCCATAACCCCTGACATCACAATGGCCAACGATACCTGTCATCACAATTCACCATGGATCTTGTCATCAAAAGGCTCCATGCTCGTGTCATCACAATGATCCAAGACCAGTGTCACCACAATGCTCCATGACACTTATTTTCACTATGCTCTATGGCCCTTGTCATCACAATGCTCCATGGCCACTGTCATCACAATGCTCCATGACCACATTCATCACAATGCTCCATGACCCGTTTCATCACAATGCTAAATTTCCCTTGTCATCAAAATGCTCCATGGCGCTTGTCATCACAATGCTGCATGACTCCTGTCATCACACTGCCCTATGACCCCTGTCATCACAAGGCTCCGTGGCCCTTGACATCACAATTCTCCATGACACCTGACAACACAATGCTCCAGTACGCCTTTCATCACAATGCTCCAGGCCCCCTGTCATCACAATGCACCATGATCCCTTTCATGACAATAATCCATGACCCCTTTCATCACATTGCTCCAGTATGCCTTTCATCACAATACTCGATGCCCCCTGTCATCACAATGCCCCATGACAACTCTCAGCAAAATATTCCATGCCCCCTGTAGTCACAATGCTCCATAACAGCTGTCATCACAATGCTCCATGACCCTTGTCATGACAATGCTCCATGGCATTTTTCATCACAATGTTCCATGCCCACTTTCATTGCAATTCTTCAAGACAACTTCCATCACAATGCTCCATGACCACTTTCCTCACAATGCTCCTTGGCCTGGGTCATCGCAATGCTCCATGACTCCTTTCATCACAATGCTCCATGGCCTCTGACATCACAATGCTCCATAAGCCATGTCATCGCAATGTGCCATGACCCCGTCAAAACAATGCTCCATAAACACTTTCATCACAATGCTCCGTGACCCATGTCAACACAATTGTCCAGGACCCCTTTCATCACAATGCTCCTTGGCACGTGTCATCACAATGCTCCATGAATAGTATCATCACAATGCACCATGATCCCTGTCATAACAATGCACTATGACACCTGTCATCACAATGCTCCAAGACAACTGTCATCACAATGCCACATGACTCCTGTCATCACAATACTCCCTGACCTTTGTCATCACAATGCTCCATGACGCCTTTCATCACAATGCACCATTACCCCTTTCATCACAATTCTCCAGGCCCTCTGTCACCACAATGCTCCATAACCCCTGACATCACAATGGCCAACGATACCTGTCATCACAATTCACCATGGATCTTGTCATCAAAAGGCTCCATGCTCGTGTCATCACAATGATCCAAGACCAGTGTCATCACAATGCTCCATGACGACTTTCATCACAATGCTCCAGTAGGCCTTACATCACAATACTCCATGCCCGCTCTCATGACAATTCCCCATAACCCCTGTCATCACAATGACCAACGACACCTGTCATCACAATTCACCATGGATCTTGTCATCAAAAGGCTCCATGCTCGTGTCATCACAATGATCCAAGACCCGTGTCATCACAATGCTACATGGCCGGTCTCATCACAGTGCTCCATGACCCCTGTCATCAAAATTCTCCATGAACTTTCATCACAGTGCTCCATCAACACATTCATCACAATGCTCCATGATCCCTTTCATCACAATGTTCTAGGACCAACATCATCACAATGCTCCGTGATCGCTATCATCACAATGCTCCATGACCCCTTTCATAACGATGCCCCAATACCCCCTTTCATCACAATGCTCCATGGTTCCTGTCATCACAGTGCGCCAGGACCCATGTCATCACAATGCTCTATGACCCTTTGTCATCACAATGTTCCATGGCCCTTGTCATCACAATGCTCCATGACCACATTCATCACAATGCTGCATGACCCGTTTCACCACAATGCTAAGTGGCCCTTGTCATCACAATGCTCCATGGTGCTTGTCATCACAATGCTCCATGCCCCCGTCATCACAATGCCCCATGACCCCTGTCATCACAAGAATCCATGGTCTTTGACATCACAGTGCTCCATGACACCTGTCATCACAATGCTCGATGATTCGTTTCATCACAATGCTCCCTTACCCCTGTCATCACAGTGCTCCATGACCCCTTGCATCACAACGCTCCATGACCAATTTCATCACAACGCTCCATGACTCCTATCATCACAATGCTCTATGGCCCTTGTCATCACAATGCTCAATGCCCACTGTCATCACAATGCTCCATGAGCACATTCATCACAATACTCTATGAGCCGTTTCATCACAATGCTAAATGGCCCTTGTCATCACAATGTTCTACGGTGCTTGTCATCACAATGCTGCATGACCCCTGTCATCACAATGCTCCATAGCCCTTGCCATCACAATGCTCCATGAACGCTGTCATCACAATGCCCTATGACCAGTATCATCACAGTGCTCCTTGGCTGTTGTCATGAAAATGCTCCATAACCCCTGTCATCACAGTGAACCATGGCCCTTGTCATCACAATGCTCCCTGACCCATTTCATCACAATGCTCCATGACCACTTTCATTACAGAGCTCCATGATTGCTATCATCACAGTGATCCATGACCCCTTTCACCACAGTGTTCCAGTACCATTTTCATCACAATGATCCACGACCCCTATCACCACATTGCTCCATGACACTTATTTTCACTATGCTCTATGGCCCTTGTCATCACAATGCTCCATGGCCACTGTCATCACAATGCTCCATGACCACATTCATCACAATGCTCCATGACCCGTTTCATCACAATGCTAAATTTCCCTTGTCATCAAAATGCTCCATGGCGCTTGTCATCACAATGCTGCATGACTCCTGTCATCACACTGCCCTATGACCCCTGTCATCACAAGGCTCCGTGGCCCTTGACATCACAATTCTCCATGACACCTGACAACACAATGCTCCAGTACGCCTTTCATCACAATGCTCCAGGCCCCCTGTCATCACAATGCACCATGATCCCTTTCATGACAATAATCCATGACCCCTTTCATCACATTGCTCCAGTATGCCTTTCATCACAATACTCGATGCCCCCTGTCATCACAATGCCCCATGACAACTCTCAGCAAAATATTCCATGCCCCCTGTAGTCACAATGCTCCATAACAGCTGTCATCACAATGCTCCATGACCCTTGTCATGACAATGCTCCATGGCATTTTTCATCACAATGTTCCATGCCCACTTTCATTGCAATTCTTCAAGACAACTTCCATCACAATGCTCCATGACCACTTTCCTCACAATGCTCCTTGGCCTGGGTCATCGCAATGCTCCATGACTCCTTTCATCACAATGCTCCATGGCCTCTGACATCACAATGCTCCATAAGCCATGTCATCGCAATGTGCCATGACCCCGTCAAAACAATGCTCCATAAACACTTTCATCACAATGCTCCGTGACCCATGTCAACACAATTGTCCAGGACCCCTTTCATCACAATGCTCCTTGGCACGTGTCATCACAATGCTCCATGAATAGTATCATCACAATGCACCATGATCCCTGTCATAACAATGCACTATGACACCTGTCATCACAATGCTCCAAGACAACTGTCATCACAATGCCACATGACTCCTGTCATCACAATACTCCCTGACCTTTGTCATCACAATGCTCCATGACGCCTTTCATCACAATGCACCATTACCCCTTTCATCACAATTCTCCAGGCCCTCTGTCACCACAATGCTCCATAACCTCTGACATCACAATGGCCAACGATACCTGTCATCACAATTCACCATGGATCTTGTCATCAAAAGGCTCCATGCTCGTGTCATCACAATGATCCAAGACCAGTGTCATCACAATGCTCCATGACGACTTTCATCACAATGCTCCAGTAGGCCTTACATCACAATACTCCATGCCCGCTCTCATTTCAATTCCCCATAACCCCTGTCATCACAATGACCAACGACACCTGTCATCACAATTCACCATGGATCTTGTCATCAAAAGGCTCCATGCTCGTGTGATCACAATGATCCAAGACCCGTGTCATCACAATGCTACATGGCCGGTCTCATCACAGTGCTCCATGACCCCTGTCATCAAAATTCTCCATGAACTTTCATCACAGTGCTCCATCAACACATTCATCACAATGCTCCATGATCCCTTTCATCACAATGTTCTAGGACCAACATCATCACAATGCTCCGTGATCGCTATCATCACAATGCTCCATGACCCCTTTCATAACGATGCCCCAATACCCCCTTTCATCACAATGCTCCATGGTTCCTGTCATCACAGTGCGCCAGGACCCATGTCATCACAATGCTCTATGACCCTTTGTCATCACAATGTTCCATGGCCCTTGTCATCACAATGCTCCATGACCACATTCATCACAATGCTGCATGACCCGTTTCACCACAATGCTAAGTGGCCCTTGTCATCACAATGCTCCATGGTGCTTGTCATCACAATGCTCCATGCCCCTGTCATCACAATGCCCCATGACCCCTGTCATCACAAGAATCCATGGTCTTTGACATCACAGTGCTCCATGACACCTGTCATCACAATGCTCGATGATTCGTTTCATCACAATGCTCCCTTACCCCTGTCATCACAGTGCTCCATGACCCCTTGCATCACAACGCTCCATGACCAATTTCATCACAACGCTCCATGACTCCTATCATCACAATGCTCTATGGCCCTTGTCATCACAATGCTCAATGCCCACTGTCATCACAATGCTCCATGAGCACATTCATCACAATACTCTATGAGCCGTTTCATCACAATGCTAAATGGCCCTTGTCATCACAATGTTCTATGGTGCTTGTCATCACAATGCTGCATGACCCCTGTCATCACAATGCTCCATAGCCCTTGCCATCACAATGCTCCATGAACGCTGTCATCACAATGCCCTATGACCAGTATCATCACAGTGCTCCTTGGCTGTTGTCATGAAAATGCTCCATAACCCCTGTCATCACAGTGAACCATGGCCCTTGTCATCACAATGCTCCCTGACCCATTTCATCACAATGCTCCATGACCACTTTCATTACAGAGCTCCATGATTGCTATCATCACAATGATCCATGACCCCTTTCACCACAGTGTTCCAGTACCATTTTCATCACAATGATCCACGACCCCTATCACCACATTGCTCCATGACACTTATTTTCACTATGCTCTATGGCCCTTGTCATCACAATGCTCCATGGCCACTGTCATCACAATGCTCCATGACCACATTCATCACAATGCTCCATGACCCGTTTCATCACAATGCTAAATTTCCCTTGTCATCAAAATGCTCCATGGCGTTTGTCATCACAATGCTGCATGACTCCTGTCATCACACTGCCCTATGACCCCTGTCATCACAAGGCTCCGTGGCCCTTGACATCACAATTCTCCATGACACCTGACAACACAATGCTCCAGTACGCCTTTCATCACAATGCTCCAGGCCCCCTGTCATCACAATGCACCATGATCCCTTTCATGACAATAATCCATGACCCCTTTCATCACATTGCTCCAGTATGCCTTTCATCACAATACTCGATGCCCCCTGTCATCACAATGCCCCATGACAACTCTCAGCAAAATATTCCATGCCCCCTGTAGTCACAATGCTCCATAACAGCTGTCATCACAATGCTCCATGACCCTTGTCATGACAATGCTCCATGGCATTTTTCATCACAATGTTCCATGCCCACTTTCATTGCAATTCTTCAAGACAACTTCCATCACAATGCTCCATGACCACTTTCCTCACAATGCTCCTTGGCCTGGGTCATCGCAATGCTCCATGACTCCTTTCATCACAATGCTCCATGGCCTCTGACATCACAATGCTCCATAAGCCATGTCATCGCAATGTGCCATGACCCCGTCAAAACAATGCTCCATAAACACTTTCATCACAATGCTCCGTGACCCATGTCAACACAATTGTCCAGGACCCCTTTCATCACAATGCTCCTTGGCACGTGTCATCACAATGCTCCATGAATAGTATCATCACAATGCACCATGATCCCTGTCATAACAATGCACTATGACACCTGTCATCACAATGCTCCAAGACAACTGTCATCACAATGCCACATGACTCCTGTCATCACAATACTCCCTGACCTTTGTCATCACAATGCTCCATGACGCCTTTCATCACAATGCACCATTACCCCTTTCATCACAATTCTCCAGGCCTTCTGTCACCACAATGCTCCATAACCCCTGACATCACAATGGCCAACGATACCTGTCATCACAATTCACCATGGATCTTGTCATCAAAAGGCTCCATGCTCGTGTCATCACAATGATCCAAGACCAGTGTCACCACAATGCTCCATGACACTTATTTTCACTATGCTCTATGGCCCTTGTCATCACAATGCTCCATGGCCACTGTCATCACAATGCTCCATGACCACATTCATCACAATGCTCCATGACCCGTTTCATCACAATGCTAAATTTCCCTTGTCATCAAAATGCTCCATGGCGCTTGTCATCACAATGCTGCATGACTCCTGTCATCACACTGCCCTATGACCCCTGTCATCACAAGGCTCCGTGGCCCTTGACATCACAATTCTCCATGACACCTGACAACACAATGCTCCAGTACGCCTTTCATCACAATGCTCCAGGCCCCCTGTCATCACAATGCACCATGATCCCTTTCATGACAATAATCCATGACCCCTTTCATCACATTGCTCCAGTATGCCTTTCATCACAATACTCGATGCCCCCTGTCATCACAATGCCCCATGACAACTCTCAGCAAAATATTCCATGCCCCCTGTAGTCACAATGCTCCATAACAGCTGTCATCACAATGCTCCATGACCCTTGTCATGACAATGCTCCAGGGCATTTTTCATCACAATGTTCCATGCCCACTTTCATTGCAATTCTTCAAGACAACTTCCATCACAATGCTCCATGACCACTTTCCTCACAATGCTCCTTGGCCTGGGTCATCGCAATGCTCCATGACTCCTTTCATCACAATGCTCCATGGCCTCTGACATCACGATGCTCCATAAGCCATGTCATCGCAATGTGCCATGACCCCGTCAAAACAATGCTCCATAAACACTTTCATCACAATGCTCCGTGACCCATGTCAACACAATTGTCCAGGACCCCTTTCATCACAATGCTCCTTGGCACGTGTCATCACAATGCTCCATGAATAGTATCATCACAATGCACCATGATCCCTGTCATAACAATGCACTATGACACCTGTCATCACAATGCTCCAAGACAACTGTCATCACAATGCCACATGACTCCTGTCATCACAATACTCCCTGACCTTTGTCATCACAATGCTCCATGACGCCTTTCATCACAATGCACCATTACCCCTTTCATCACAATTCTCCAGGCCCTCTGTCACCACAATGCTCCATAACCCCTGACTTCACAATGGCCAACGATACCTGTCATCACAATTCACCATGGATCTTGTCATCAAAAGGCTCCATGCTCGTGTCATCACAATGATCCAAGACCAGTGTCATCACAATGCTCCAGTAGGCCTTACATCACAATACTCCATGCCCGCTCTCATGACAATTCCCCATAACCCCTGTCATCACAATGACCAACGACACCTGTCATCACAATTCACCATGGATCTTGTCATCAAAAGGCTCCATGCTCGTGTCATCACAATGATCCAAGACCCGTGTCATCACAATGCTACATGGCCGGTCTCATCACAGTGCTCCATGACCCCTGTCATCAAAATTCTCCATGAACTTTCATCACAGTGCTCCATCAGCACATTCATCACAATGCTCCATGATCCCTTTCATCACAATGTTCTAGGACCAACATCATCACAATGCTCCGTGATCGCTATCATCACAATGCTCCATGACCCCTTTCATAACGATGCCCCAATACCCCCTTTCATCACAATGCTCCATGGTTCCTGTCATCACAGTGCGCCAGGACCCATGTCATCACAATGCTCTATGACCCTTTGTCATCACAATGTTCCATGGCCCTTGTCATCACAATGCTCCATGACCACATTCATCAAAATGCTGCATGACCCGTTTCACCACAATTCTAAGTGGCCCTTGCCTTCACAATGCTAAGTGGCTCTTGTCATCACAATGCTCCATGCCCCCGTCATCACAATGCTCCATGACCCCTGTCATCACAAGAATCCATGGTCTTTGACATCACAGTGCTCCATGACACCTGTCATCACAATGCTCGATGATTCGTTTCATCACAATGCTCCCTTACCCCTGTCATCACAGTGCTCCATGACCCCTTGCATCACAACGCTCCATGACCAATTTCATCACAACGCTCCATGACTCCTATCATCACAATGCTCTATGGCCCTTGTCATCACAATGCTCAATGCCCACTGTCATCACAATGCTCCATGAGCACATTCATCACAATACTCTATGAGCCGTTTCATCACAATGCTAAATGGCCCTTGTCATCACAATGTTCTACGGTGCTTGTCATCACAATGCTGCATGACCCCTGTCATCACAATGCTCCATAGCCCTTGCCATCACAATGCTCCATGAACGCTGTCATCACAATGCCCTATGACCAGTATCATCACAGTGCTCCTTGGCTGTTGTCATGAAAATGCTCCATAACCCCTGTCATCACAGTGAACCATGGCCCTTGTCATCACAATGCTCCCTGACCCATTTCATCACAATGCTCCATGACCACTTTCATTACAGAGCTCCATGATTGCTATCATCACAATGATCCATGACCCCTTTCACCACAGTGTTCCAGTACCATTTTCATCACAATGATCCACGACCCCTATCACCACATTGCTCCATGACACTTATTTTCACTATGCTCTATGGCCCTTGTCATCACAATGCTCCATGGCCACTGTCATCACAATGCTCCATGACCCGTTTCATCACAATGCTAAATTTCCCTTGTCATCAAAATGCTCCATGGCGCTTGTCATCACAATGCTGCATGACTCCTGTCATCACACTGCCCTATGACCCCTGTCATCACAAGGCTCCGTGGCCCTTGACATCACAATTCTCCATGACACCTGACAACACAATGCTCCAGTACGCCTTTCATCACAATGCTCCAGGCCCCCTGTCATCACAATGCACCATGATCCCTTTCATGACAATAATCCATGACCCCTTTCATCACATTGCTCCAGTATGCCTTTCATCACAATACTCGATGCCCCCTGTCATCACAATGCCCCATGACAACTCTCAGCAAAATATTCCATGCCCCCTGTAGTCACAATGCTACATAACAGCTGTCATGACAATGCTCCATGACCCTTGTCATGACAATGCTCCATGGCATTTTTCATCACAATGTTCCATGCCCACTTTCATTGCAATTCTTCAAGACAACTTCCATCACAATGCTCCATGACCACTTTCCTCACAATGCTCCTTGGCCTGGGTCATCGCAATGCTCCATGACTCCTTTCATCACAATGCTCAATGGCCTCTGACATCACAATGCTCCATAAGCCATGTCATCGCAATGTGCCATGACCCCGTCAAAACAATGCTCCATAAACACTTTCATCACAATGCTCCGTGACCCATGTCAACACAATTGTCCAGGACCCCTTTCATCACAATGCTCCTTGGCACGTGTCATCACAATGCTCCATGAATAGTATCATCACAATGCACCATGATCCCTGTCATAACAATGCACTATGACACCTGTCATCACAATGCTCCAAGACAACTGTCATCACAATGCCACATGACTCCTGTCATCACAATACTCCCTGACCTTTGTCATCACAATGCTCCATGACGCCTTTCATCACAATGCACCATTACCCCTTTCATCACAATTCTCCAGGCCCTCTGTCACCACAATGCTCCATAACCCCTGACATCACAATGGCCAACGATACCTGTCATCACAATTCACCATGGATCTTGTCATCAAAAGGCTCCATGCTCGTGTCATCACAATGATCCAAGACCAGTGTCACCACAATGCTCCATGACACTTATTTTCACTATGCTCTATGGCCCTTGTCATCACAATGCTCCATGGCCACTGTCATCACAATGCTCCATGACCACATTCATCACAATGCTCCATGACCCGTTTCATCACAATGCTAAATTTCCCTTGTCATCAAAATGCTCCATGGCGCTTGTCATCACAATGCTGCATGACTCCTGTCATCACACTGCCCTATGACCCCTGTCGTCACAAGGCTCCGTGGCCCTTGACATCACAATTCTCCATGACACCTGACAACACAATGCTCCAGTACGCCTTTCATCACAATGCTCCAGGCCCCCTGTCATCACAATGCACCATGATCCCTTTCATGACAATAATCCATGACCCCTTTCATCACATTGCTCCAGTATGCCTTTCATCACAATACTCGATGCCCCCTGTCATCACAATGCCCCATGACAACTCTCAGCAAAATATTCCATGCCCCCTGTAGTCACAATGCTCCATAACAGCTGTCATGACAATGCTCCATGACCCTTGTCATGACAATGCTCCATGGCATTTTTCATCACAATGTTCCATGCCCACTTTCATTGCAATTCTTCAAGACAACTTCCATCACAATGCTCCATGACCACTTTCCTCACAATGCTCCTTGGCCTGGGTCATCGCAATGCTCCATGACTCCTTTCATCACAATGCTCCATGGCCTCTGACATCACAATGCTCCATAAGCCATGTCATCGCAATGTGCCATGACCCCGTCAAAACAATGCTCCATAAACACTTTCATCACAATGCTCCGTGACCCATGTCAACACAATTGTCCAGGACCCCTTTCATCACAATGCTCCTTGGCACGTGTCATCACAATGCTCCATGAATAGTATCATCACAATGCACCATGATCCCTGTCATAACAATGCACTATGACACCTGTCATCACAATGCTCCAAGACAACTGTCATCACAATGCCACATGACTCCTGTCATCACAATACTCCCTGACCTTTGTCATCACAATGCTCCATGACGCCTTTCATCACAATGCACCATTACCCCTTTCATCACAATTCTCCAGGCCCTCTGTCACCACAATGCTCCATAACCCCTGACATCACAATGGCCAACGATACCTGTCATCACAATTCACCATGGATCTTGTCATCAAAAGGCTCCATGCTCGTGTCATCACAATGATCCAAGACCAGTGTCATCACAATGCTCCATGACGACTTTCATCACAATGCTCCAGTAGGCCTTACATCACAATACTCCATGCCCGCTCTCATGACAATTCCCCATAACCCCTGTCATCACAATGACCAACGACACCTGTCATCGCAATTCACCATGGATCTTGTCATCAAAAGGCTCCATGCTCGTGTCATCACAATGATCCAAGACCCGTGTCATCACAATGCTACATGGCTGGTCTCATCACAGTGCTCCATGACCCCTGTCATCAAAATTCTCCATGAACTTTCATCACAGTGCTCCATCAACACATTCATCACAATGCTCCATGATCCCTTTCATCACAATGTTCTAGGACCAACATCATCACAATGCTCCGTGATCGCTATCATCACAATGCTCCATGACCCCTTTCATAACGATGCCCCAATACCCCCTTTCATCACAATGCTCCATGGTTCCTGTCATCACAGTGCGCCAGGACCCATGTCATCACAATGCTCTATGACCCTTTGTCATCACAATGTTCCATGGCCCTTGTCATCACAATGCTCCATGACCACATTCATCACAATGCTGCATGACCCGTTTCACCACAATGCTAAGTGGCCCTTGTCATCACAATGCTCCATGGTGCTTGTCATCACAATGCTCCATGCCCCCGTCATCACAATGCCCCATGACCCCTGTCATCACAAGAATCCATGGTCTTTGACATCACAGTGCTCCATGACACCTGTCATCACAATGCTCGATGATTCGTTTCATCACAATGCTCCCTTACCCCTGTCATCACAGTGCTCCATGACCCCTTGCATCACAACGCTCCATGACCAATTTCATCACAACGCTCCATGACTCCTATCATCACAATGCTCTATGGCCCTTGTCATCACAATGCTCAATGCCCACTGTCATCACAATGCTCCATGAGCACATTCATCACAATACTCTATGAGCCGTTTCATCACAATGCTAAATGGCCCTTGTCATCACAATGTTCTACGGTGCTTGTCATCACAATGCTGCATGACCCCTGTCATCACAATGCTCCATAGCCCTTGCCATCACAATGCTCCATGAACGCTGTCATCACAATGCCCTATGACCAGTATCATCACAGTGCTCCTTGGCTGTTGTCATGAAAATGCTCCATAACCCCTGTCATCACAGTGAACCATGGCCCTTGTCATCACAATGCTCCCTGACCCATTTCATCACAATGCTCCATGACCACTTTCATTACAGAGCTCCATGATTGCTATCATCACAATGATCCATGACCCCTTTCACCACAGTGTTCCAGTACCATTTTCATCACAATGATCCACGACCCCTATCACCACATTGCTCCATGACACTTATTTTCACTATGCTCTATGGCCCTTGTCATCACAATGCTCCATGGCCACTGTCATCACAATGCTCCATGACCACATTCATCACAATGCTCCATGACCCGTTTCATCACAATGCTAAATTTCCCTTGTCATCAAAATGCTCCATGGCGCTTGTCATCACAATGCTGCATGACTCCTGTCATCACACTGCCCTATGACCCCTGTCATCACAAGGCTCCGTGGCCCTTGACATCACAATTCTCCATGACACCTGACAACACAATGCTCCAGTACGCCTTTCATCACAACGCTCCAGGCCCCCTGTCATCACAATGCACCATGATCCCTTTCATGACAATAATCCATGACCCCTTTCATCACATTGCTCCAGTATGCCTTTCATCACAATACTCGATGCCCCCTGTCATCACAATGCCCCATGACAACTCTCAGCAAAATATTCCATGCCCCCTGTAGTCACAATGCTACATAACAGCTGTCATCACAATGCTCCATGACCCTTGTCATGACAATGCTCCATGGCATTTTTCATCACAATGTTCCATGCCCACTTTCATTGCAATTCTTCAAGACAACTTCCATCACAATGCTCCATGACCACTTTCCTCACAATGCTCCTTGGCCTGGGTCATCGCAATGCTCCATGACTCCTTTCATCACAATGCTCCATGGCCTCTGACATCACAATGCTCCATAAGCCATGTCATCACAATGTGCCATGACCCCATCAAAACAATGCTCCATAACCCCTTTCATCACAATGCTCCGTGACCCACGTCAACACAATTGTCCAGGACCCCTTTCATCACAATGCTCCTTGGCACGTGTCATCACAATGCTCCATGAATAGTATCATCACAATGCACCATGATCCCTGTCATAACAATGCACTATGACACCTGTCATCACAATGCTCCAAGACAACTGTCATCACAATGCCACATGACTCCTGTCATCACAATACTCCCTGACCTTTGTCATCACAATGCTCCATGACGCCTTTCATCACAATGCACCATTACCCCTTTCATCACAATTCTCCAGGCCCTCTGTCACCACAATGCTCCATAACCCCTGACATCACAATGGCCAACGATACCTGTCATCACAATTCACCATGGATCTTGTCATCAAAAGGCTCCATGCTCGTGTCATCACAATGATCCAAGACCAGTGTCATCACAATGCTCCATGACGACTTTCATCACAATGCTCCAGTAGGCCTTACATCACAATACTCCATGCCCGCTCTCATGACAATTCCCCATAACCCCTGTCATCACAATGACCAACGACACCTGTCATCACAATTCACCATGGATCTTGTCATCAAAAGGCTCCATGCTCGTGTCATCACAATGATCCAAGACCCGTGTCATCACAATGCTACATGGCTGGTCTCATCACAGTGCTCCATGACCCCTGTCATCGAAATTCTCCATGAACTTTCATCACAGTGCTCCATCAACACATTCATCACAATGCTCCATGATCCCTTTCATCACAATGTTCTAGGACCAACATCATCACAATGCTCCGTGATCGCTATCATCACAATGCTCCATGACCCCTTTCATAACGATGCCCCAATAACCCCTTTCATCACAATGCTCCATGGTTCCTGTCATCACAATGCGCCAGGACCCATGTCATCACAATGCTCTATGACCCTTTGTCATCACAATGTTCCATGGCCCTTGTCATCACAATGCTCCATGACCACATTCATCACAATGCTGCATGACCCGTTTCACCACAATGCTAAGTGGCCCTTGTCATCACAATGCTCCATGGTGCTTGTCATCACAATGCTCCATGCCCCCGTCATCACAATGCCCCATGACCCCTGTCATCACAAGAATCCATGGTCTTTGACATCACAGTGCTCCATGACACCTGTCATCACAATGCTCGATGATTCGTTTCATCACAATGCTCCCTTACACCTGTCATCACAGTGCTCCATGACCCCTTGCATCACAACGCTCCATGACCAATTTCATCACAACGCTCCATGACTCCTATCATCACAATGCTCTATGGCCCTTGTCATCACAATGCTCAATGCCCACTGTCATCACAATGCTCCATGAGCACATTCATCACAATACTCTATGAGCCGTTTCATCACAATGCTAAATGGCCCTTGTCATCACAATGTTCTACGGTGCTTGTCATCACAATGCTGCATGACCCCTGTCATCACAATGCTCTATGGCCCTTGCCATCACAATGCTCCATGAACGCTGTCATCACAATGCCTTATGACCAGTATCATCACAGTGCTCCTTGGCTGTTGTCATGAAAATGCTCCATAACCCCTGTCATCACAGTGAACCATGGCCCTTGTCATCACAATGCTCCCTGACCCATTTCATCACAATGCTCCATGACCACTTTCATTACAGAGCTCCATGACCGCTATCATCACAATGATCCATGACCCCTTTCATCACAGTGTTCCAGTACCATTTTCATCACAATGATCCACGACCCCTATCACCACAATGCTCCATGACACGTATTTTCACTATGCTCTATGGCCCTTGTCATCACAATGCTCCATGGCGCTTGAACATCACAATGCTGCATGACTCCTGTCATCACACTGCCCTATGACCCCTGTCATCACAATCCTCCATGCCCTTGTCATGACAATGCTCCATGACCCCTGTCATCACAAGGCTCCGTGGCCCTTGACATCACAATTCTCCATGACACCTGACAACACAATGCTCCAGTACGCCTTTCATCACAATGCTCCAGGCCTCCTGTCATCACAATGCACCATGATCCCTTTCATGACAGTAATCCATGACCCCTTTCATCACAATGCTCCAGTATGCCTTTCATCACAATACTCGATGCCCACTGTCATCTCAATGCCCCATGACCCCTCTCAGCAAAATATTCCATGCCCCATGTAGTCACAATGCTCCATAACAGCTGTCATCACAATGTTCCATGCCCCCTTTCATCGCAATTTTTCAAGACAGCTTTCATCACAATGCTCCATGACCACTTTCCTCACAATGCTCCTTGGCCTGGGTCATCGCAATGCTCCATGACTCCTTTCATCACAATGCTCCATGGCCTCTGACATCACAATGCTCCATAAGCCATGTCATCACAATGTGCCATGACCCCGTCAAAACAATGCTCCATAACCCCTTTCATCACAATGCTCCGTGACCCACGTCAACACAATTGTCCAGGACCCCTTTCATCACAATGGTCATTGGCACGTGTCATCAAAATGCTCCATGAACAGTATCATCACAATGCACCATGATCCCTGTCATCACAATGCAGTATGACACCTGTCATCACAATGCTCCAAGACAACTGTCATCACAATGCCACATGACTCCTGTCATCACAATTCTCCCTGACCTTTGTCATCACAATGCTCCATGACGCCTTTCATCACAATGCACCATTACCCCTTTCCATAACCCCTGACTTCACAATGGCCAATGACACCTGTCATCACAATTCACCATGGATCTTGTCATCAAAAGGCTCCATGCTCGTGTCATCACAATGATCCAAGACAAGTGTCATCACAATGCTCCATGACCACATTCATCACAATGCTGCATGACCCGTTTCACCACAATGCTAAGTGGCCCTTGCCATCACAATGCTAAGTGGCCCTTGTCATCACAATGCTCCATGCCCCCGTCATCACAATGCCCCTTGACACCTGTCATCACAAGAATCCATGGTCTTTGACATCACAGTGCTCCATGACACCTGTCATCACAATGCTCGATGATTCGTTTCATCACAATGCTCCCTTACCCCTGTCATCACAGTGCTCCATGACCCCTTGCATCACAACGCTCCATGACCAATTGCATCACAACGCTCCATGACTCCTATCATCACAATGCTCTATGGCCCTTGTCATCACAATGCTCAATGCCCACTGTCATCACAATGCTCCATGAGCACATTCATCACAATACTCTATGAGCCGTTTCATCACAATGCTAAATGGCCCTTGTCATCACAATGTTCTACGGTGCTTGTCATCACAATGCTGCATGACCCCTGTCATCACAATGCTCCATGGCCCTTGCCATCACAATGCTCCATGAACGCTGTCATCACAATGCCCTATGACCAGTATCATCACAGTGCTCCTTGGCTGTTGTCATGAAAATGCTCCATATCCACTGTCATCACAGTGAACCATGGCCCTTGTCATCACAATGCTCCCTGACCCATTTCATCACAATGCTCCATGACCACTTTCATTACAGAGCTCCATCATCGCTATCATCACAGTGATCCATGACCCCTTTCATCACAGTGTTCCAGTACCATTTTCATCACAATGATCCACGACCCCTATCACCACAATGCTCCATGACACGTATTTTCACTATGCTCTATGGCCCTTGTCCTCACAATGCTCCAGGGCCACTGTCATCACAATGCTCCATGACCCGTTTCATCACAATGCTAAATTTCCCTTGTCATCAAAATGCTCCATGGCGCTTGTCATCACAATGCTGCATGACTCCTGTCATCACACTGCCCTATGACCCCTGTCGTCACAAGGCTCCGTGGCCCTTGACATCACAATTCTCCATGACACCTGACAACACAATGCTCCAGTACGCCTTTCATCACAATGCTCCAGGCCCCCTGTCATCACAATGCACCATGATCCCTTTCATGACAATAATCCATGACCCCTTTCATCACATTGCTCCAGTATGCCTTTCATCACAATACTCGATGCCCCCTGTCATCACAATGCCCCATGACAACTCTCAGCAAAATATTCCATGCCCCCTGTAGTCACAATGCTCCATAACAGCTGTCATGACAATGCTCCATGACCCTTGTCATGACAATGCTCCATGGCATTTTTCATCACAATGTTCCATGCCCACTTTCATTGCAATTCTTCAAGACAACTTCCATCACAATGCTCCATGACCACTTTCCTCACAATGCTCCTTGGCCTGGGTCATCGCAATGCTCCATGACTCCTTTCATCACAATGCTCCATGGCCTCTGACATCACAATGCTCCATAAGCCATGTCATCGCAATGTGCCATGACCCCGTCAAAACAATGCTCCATAAACACTTTCATCACAATGCTCCGTGACCCATGTCAACACAATTGTCCAGGACCCCTTTCATCACAATGCTCCTTGGCACGTGTCATCACAATGCTCCATGAATAGTATCATCACAATGCACCATGATCCCTGTCATAACAATGCACTATGACACCTGTCATCACAATGCTCCAAGACAACTGTCATCACAATGCCACATGACTCCTGTCATCACAATACTCCCTGACCTTTGTCATCACAATGCTCCATGACGCCTTTCATCACAATGCACCATTACCCCTTTCATCACAATTCTCCAGGCCCTCTGTCACCACAATGCTCCATAACCCCTGACATCACAATGGCCAACGATACCTGTCATCACAATTCACCATGGATCTTGTCATCAAAAGGCTCCATGCTCGTGTCATCACAATGATCCAAGACCAGTGTCACCACAATGCTCCATGACACTTATTTTCACTATGCTCTATGGCCCTTGTCATCACAATGCTCCATGGCCACTGTCATCACAATGCTCCATGACCACATTCATCACAATGCTCCATGACCCGTTTCATCACAATGCTAAATTTCCCTTGTCATCAAAATGCTCCATGGCGCTTGTCATCACAATGCTGCATGACTCCTGTCATCACACTGCCCTATGACCCCTGTCGTCACAAGGCTCCGTGGCCCTTGACATCACAATTTTCCATGACACCTGACAACACAATGCTCCAGTACGCCTTTCATCACAATGCTCCAGGCCCCCTGTCATCACAATGCACCATGATCCCTTTCATGACAATAATCCATGACCCCTTTCATCACATTGCTCCAGTATGCCTTTCATCACAATACTCGATGCCCCCTGTCATCACAATGCCCCATGACAACTCTCAGCAAAATATTCCATGCCCCCTGTAGTCACAATGCTCCATAACAGCTGTCATGACAATGCTCCATGACCCTTGTCATGACAATGCTCCATGGCATTTTTCATCACAATGTTCCATGCCCACTTTCATTGCAATTCTTCAAGACAACTTCCATCACAATGCTCCATGACCACTTTCCTCACAATGCTCCTTGGCCTGGGTCATCGCAATGCTCCATGACTCCTTTCATCACAATGCTCCATGGCCTCTGACATCACAATGCTCCATAAGCCATGTCATCGCAATGTGCCATGACCCCGTCAAAACAATGCTCCATAAACACTTTCATCACAATGCTCCGTGACCCATGTCAACACAATTGTCCAGGACCCCTTTCATCACAATGCTCCTTGGCACGTGTCATCACAATGCTCCATGAATAGTATCATCACAATGCACCATGATCCCTGTCATAACAATGCACTATGACACCTGTCATCACAATGCTCCAAGACAACTGTCATCACAATGCCACATGACTCCTGTCATCACAATACTCCCTGACCTTTGTCATCACAATGCTCCATGACGCCTTTCATCACAATGCACCATTACCCCTTTCATCACAATTCTCCAGGCCCTCTGTCACCACAATGCTCCATAACCCCTGACATCACAATGGCCAACGATACCTGTCATCACAATTCACCATGGATCTTGTCATCAAAAGGCTCCATGCTCGTGTCATCACAATGATCCAAGACCAGTGTCATCACAATGCTCCATGACGACTTTCATCACAATGCTCCAGTAGGCCTTACATCACAATACTCCATGCCCGCTCTCATGACAATTCCCCATAACCCCTGTCATCACAATGACCAACGACACCTGTCATCACAATTCACCATGGATCTTGTCATCAAAAGGCTCCATGCTCGTGTCATCACAATGATCCAAGACCCGTGTCATCACAATGCTACATGGCCGGTCTCATCACAGTGCTCCATGACCCCTGTCATCAAAATTCTCCATGAACTTTCATCACAGTGCTCCATCAACACATTCATCACAATGCTCCATGATCCCTTTCATCACAATGTTCTAGGACCAACATCATCACAATGCTCCGTGATCGCTATCATCACAATGCTCCATGACCCCTTTCATAACGATGCCCCAATACCCCCTTTCATCACAATGCTCCATGGTTCCTGTCATCACAGTGCGCCAGGACCCATGTCATCACAATGCTCTATGACCCTTTGTCATCACAATGTTCCATGGCCCTTGTCATCACAATGCTCCATGACCACATTCATCACAATGCTGCATGACCCGTTTCACCACAATGCTAAGTGGCCCTTGTCATCACAATGCTCCATGGTGCTTGTCATCACAATGCTCCATGCCCCCGTCATCACAATGCCCCATGACCCCTGTCATCACAAGAATCCATGGTCTTTGACATCACAGTGCTCCATGACACCTGTCATCACAATGCTCGATGATTCGTTTCATCACAATGCTCCCTTACCCCTGTCATCACAGTGCTCCATGACCCCTTGCATCACAACGCTCCATGACCAATTTCATCACAACGCTCCATGACTCCTATCATCACAATGCTCTATGGCCCTTGTCATCACAATGCTCAATGCCCACTGTCATCACAATGCTCCATGAGCACATTCATCACAATACTCTATGAGCCGTTTCATCACAATGCTAAATGGCCCTTGTCATCACAATGTTCTACGGTGCTTGTCATCACAATGCTGCATGACCCCTGTCATCACAATGCTCCATAGCCCTTGCCATCACAATGCTCCATGAACGCTGTCATCACAATGCCCTATGACCAGTATCATCACAGTGCTCCTTGGCTGTTGTCATGAAAATGCTCCATAACCCCTGTCATCACAGTGAACCATGGCCCTTGTCATCACAATGCTCCCTGACCCATTTCATCACAATGCTCCATGACCACTTTCATTACAGAGTTCCATGATTGCTATCATCACAATGATCCATGACCCCTTTCACCACAGTGTTCCAGTACCATTTTCATCACAATGATCCACGACCCCTATCACCACATTGCTCCATGACACTTATTTTCACTATGCTCTATGGCCCTTGTCATCACAAAGCTCCATGGCCACTGTCATCACAATGCTCCATGACCACATTCATCACAATGCTCCATGACCCGTTTCATCACAATGCTAAATTTCCCTTGTCATCAAAATGCTCCATGGCGCTTGTCATCACAATGCTGCATGACTCCTGTCATCACACTGCCCTATGACCCCTGTCATCACAAGGCTCCGTGGCCCTTGACATCACAATTCTCCATGACACCTGACAACACAATGCTCCAGTACGCCTTTCATCACAACGCTCCAGGCCCCCTGTCATCACAATGCACCATGATCCCTTTCATGACAATAATCCATGACCCCTTTCATCACATTGCTCCAGTATGCCTTTCATCACAATACTCGATGCCCCCTGTCATCACAATGCCCCATGACAACTCTCAGCAAAATATTCCATGCCCCCTGTAGTCACAATGCTCCATAACAGCTGTCATCACAATGCTCCATGACCCTTGTCATGACAATGCTCCATGGCATTTTTCATCACAATGTTCCATGCCCACTTTCATTGCAATTCTTCAAGACAACTTCCATCACAATGCTCCATGACCACTTTCCTCACAATGCTCCTTGGCCTGGGTCATCGCAATGCTCCATGACTCCTTTCATCACAATGCTCCATGGCCTCTGACATCACAATGCTCCATAAGCCATGTCATCACAATGTGCCATGACCCCGTCAAAACAATGCTCCATAACCCCTTTCATCACAATGCTCCGTGACCCACGTCAACACAATTGTCCAGGACCCCTTTCATCACAATGCTCCTTGGCACGTGTCATCACAATGCTCCATGAATAGTATCATCACAATGCACCATGATCCCTGTCATAACAATGCACTATGACACCTGTCATCACAATGCTCCAAGACAACTGTCATCACGATGCCACATGACTCCTGTCATCACAATACTCCCTGACCTTTGTCATCACAATGCTCCATGACGCCTTTCATCACAATGCACCATTACCCCTTTCATCACAATTCTCCAGGCCCTCTGTCACCACAATGCTCCATAACCCCTGACATCACAATGGCCAACGATACCTGTCATCACAATTCACCATGGATCTTGTCATCAAAAGGCTCCATGCTCGTGTCATCACAATGATCCAAGACCAGTGTCATCACAATGCTCCATGACGACTTTCATCACAATGCTCCAGTAGGCCTTACATCACAATACTCCATGCCCGCTCTCATGACAATTCCCCATAACCCCTGTCATCACAATGACCAACGACACCTGTCATCACAATTCACCATGGATCTTGTCATCAAAAGGCTCCATGCTCGTGTCATCACAATGATCCAAGACCCGTGTCATCACAATGCTACATGGCTGGTCTCATCACAGTGCTCCATGACCCCTGTCATCGAAATTCTCCATGAACTTTCATCACAGTGCTCCATCAACACATTCATCACAATGCTCCATGATCCCTTTCATCACAATGTTCTAGGACCAACATCATCACAATGCTCCGTGATCGCTATCATCACAATGCTCCATGACCCCTTTCATAACGATGCCCCAATAACCCCTTTCATCACAATGCTCCATGGTTCCTGTCATCACAATGCGCCAGGACCCATGTCATCACAATGCTCTATGACCCTTTGTCATCACAATGTTCCATGGCCCTTGTCATCACAATGCTCCATGACCACATTCATCACAATGCTGCATGACCCGTTTCACCACAATGCTAAGTGGCCCTTGTCATCACAATGCTCCATGGTGCTTGTCATCACAATGCTCCATGCCCCCGTCATCACAATGCCCCATGACCCCTGTCATCACAAGAATCCATGGTCTTTGACATCACAGTGCTCCATGACACCTGTCATCACAATGCTCGATGATTCGTTTCATCACAATGCTCCCTTACACCTGTCATCACAGTGCTCCATGACCCCTTGCATCACAACGCTCCATGACCAATTTCATCACAACGCTCCATGACTCCTATCATCACAATGCTCTATGGCCCTTGTCATCACAATGCTCAATGCCCACTGTCATCACAATGCTCCATGAGCACATTCATCACAATACTCTATGAGCCGTTTCATCACAATGCTAAATGGCCCTTGTCATAACAATGTTCTACGGTGCTTGTCATCACAATGCTGCATGACCCCTGTCATCACAATGCTCTATGGCCCTTGCCATCACAATGCTCCATGAACGCTGTCATCACAATGCCTTATGACCAGTATCATCACAGTGCTCCTTGGCTGTTGTCATGAAAATGCTCCATAACCCCTGTCATCACAGTGAACCATGGCCCTTGTCATCACAATGCTCCCTGACCCATTTCATCACAATGCTCCATGACCACTTTCATTACAGAGCTCCATGACCGCTATCATCACAATGATCCATGACCCCTTTCATCACAGTGTTCCAGTACCATTTTCATCACAATGATCCACGACCCCTATCACCACAATGCTCCATGACACGTATTTTCACTATGCTCTATGGCCCTTGTCATCACAATGCTCCATGGCGCTTGAACATCACAATGCTGCATGACTCCTGTCATCACACTGCCCTATGACCCCTGTCATCACAATCCTCCATGCCCTTGTCATGACAATGCTCCATGACCCCTGTCATCACAAGGCTCCGTGGCCCTTGACATCACAATTCTCCATGACACCTGACAACACAATGCTCCAGTACGCCTTTCATCACAATGCTCCAGGCCTCCTGTCATCACAATGCACCATGATCCCTTTCATGACAGTAATCCATGACCCCTTTCATCACAATGCTCCAGTATGCCTTTCATCACAATACTCGATGCCCACTGTCATCTCAATGCCCCATGACCCCTCTCAGCAAAATATTCCATGCCCCATGTAGTCACAATGCTCCATAACAGCTGTCATCACAATGTTCCATGCCCCCTTTCATCGCAATTTTTCAAGACAGCTTTCATCACAATGCTCCATGACCACTTTCCTCACAATGCTCCTTGGCCTGGGTCATCGCAATGCTCCATGACTCCTTTCATCACAATGCTCCATGGCCTCTGACATCACAATGCTCCATAAGCCATGTCATCACAATGTGCCATGACCCCGTCAAAACAATGCTCCATAACCCCTTTCATCACAATGCTCCGTGACCCACGTCAACACAATTGTCCAGGACCCCTTTCATCACAATGCTCATTGGCACGTGTCATCAAAATGCTCCATGAACAGTATCATCACAATGCACCATGATCCCTGTCATCACAATGCAGTATGACACCTGTCATCACAATGCTCCAAAACAACTGTCATCACAATGCCACATGACTCCTGTCATCACAATTCTCCCTGACCTTTGTCATCACAATGCTCCATGACGCCTTTCATCACAATGCACCATTACCCCTTTCCATAACCCCTGACTTCACAATGGCCAATGACACCTGTCATCACAATTCACCATGGATCTTGTCATCAAAAGGCTCCATGCTCGTGTCATCACAATGATCCAAGACAAGTGTCATCACAATGCTCCATGACCACATTCATCACAATGCTGCATGACCCGTTTCACCACAATGCTAAGTGGCCCTTGCCATCACAATGCTAAGTGGCCCTTGTCATCACAATGCTCCATGCCCCCGTCATCACAATGCCCCTTGACACCTGTCATCACAAGAATCCATGGTCTTTGACATCACAGTGCTCCATGACACCTGTCATCACAATGCTCGATGATTCGTTTCATCACAATGCTCCCTTACCCCTGTCATCACAGTGCTCCATGACCCCTTGCATCACAACGCTCCATGACCAATTTCATCACAACGCTCCATGACTCCTATCATCACAATGCTCTATGGCCCTTGTCATCACAATGCTCAATGCCCACTGTCATCACAATGCTCCATGAGCACATTCATCACAATACTCTATGAGCCGTTTCATCACAATGCTAAATGGCCCTTGTCATCACAATGTTCTACGGTGCTTGTCATTACAATGCTGCATGACCCCTGTCATCACAATGCTCCATGGCCCTTGCCATCACAATGCTCCATGAACGCTGTCATCACAATGCCCTATGACCAGTATCATCACAGTGCTCCTTGGCTGTTGTCATGAAAATGCTCCATATCCACTGTCATCACAGTGAACCATGGCCCTTGTCATCACAATGCTCCCTGACCCATTTCATCACAATGCTCCATGACCACTTTCATTACAGAGCTCCATCATCGCTATCATCACAGTGATCCATGACCCCTTTCATCACAGTGTTCCAGTACCATTTTCATCACAATGATCCACGACCCCTATCACCACAATGCTCCATGACACTTATTTTCACTATGCTCTATGGCCCTTGTCATCACAATGCTCCATGGCCCTTGCCATCACAATGCTCCATGAACGCTGTCATCACAATGCCCTATGACCAGTATCATCACAGTGCCCCTTGGCTGTTGTCATGAAAATGCTCCATAACCCCTGTCATCACAGGGAACCATGGCCCTTGTCATCACAATGCTCCCTGACCCATTTCATCACAATGCTTCATGACCACTTTCATTACAGAGCTCCATGACTGCTATCATCACAATGATCCATGACCCCTTTCATCACAGTGTTCCAGTACCATTTTCATCACAATGATCCACGACCCCTATCACCACAATGCTCCATGACACTTATTCTCACTATGCTCTATGGACCTTGTCATCACAATGCTCCATGGCCACTGTCATCACAATGCTCCATGACCACATTCATCACAATGCTCCATGACCCGTTTCATCACAATGCTAAATTTCCCTTGTCATCACAATGCTCCATGGCGCTTGTCATCACAAGGCTGCATGACTCCTGTCATCACACTGCCCTATGACCCCTGTCATCACAAGGCTCCATGGCCCTTGTCATCACAATGCTCCCTAACACCTGTCATCACAATCCTCCATGCCCTTGTCATGACAATGCTCCATGACCCCTGTCATCACAAGGCTCCGTGGCCCTTGACATCACAATTCTCCATGACACCTGACAACACCATGCTCCAGTACGCCTTTCATCACAATGCTCCAGGCCCCCTGTCATCACAATGCACCATGATCCCTTTCATGACAATAATCCATGACCCCTTTCATCACAATGCTCCAGTATGCCTTTCATCACAATACTCGATGCCCCCTGTCATCACAATGCCCCAAGACAACTCTCAGCAAAATATTCCATGCCCCCTGTAGTCACAATGCTCCATAACAGCTGTCATCACAATGCTCCATGACCCTTGTCATGACAATACTCCATGGCATTTTTCATCACAATGTTCCATGCCCCCTTTCATCCCAATTCTTCAAGACAACTTTCATCACAATGCTCCATGACCACTTTCATCACAATGCTCCTTGGCCTGGGTCATTGCAATGCTCCATGACTCCTTTCATCACAATGCTCCATGTCCTCTGATATCACAATGCTCCATAAGCCATGTCATCACAATGTGCCAAGTCCCCGTCAAAACAATGCTCCATAACCCCTTTCATCACAATGCTCCGTGACCCATGTCAACACAATTGTCCAGGACCCCTTTCATCACAATGCTCCTTGGCACGTGTCATCACAATGCTCCATGAACAGTATCATCACAATGCACCATGATCCCTGTCATCACAATGCACTATGACACCTGTCATCACAATGCTCCAAGACAACTGTCATCACAATGCCACATGACTCCTGTCATCACAATTCTCCCTGACCTTTGTCATCACAATGCTCCATGACGCCTTTCATCACAATGCACCATTACCCCTTTCCATAACCCCTGACTTCACAATGGCCAATGACACCTGTCATCACAATTCACCATGGATCTTGTCATCAAAAGGCTCCATGCTCGTGTCATCACAATGATCCAAGACCAGTGTCATCACAATGCTCCATGACCACATTCATCACAATGCTGCATGACCCGTTTCACCACAATGCTAAGTGGCCCTTGCCATCACAATGCTAAGTGGCCCTTGTCATCACAATGCTCCATGCCCCCATCATCACAATGCCCCATGACCCCTGTCATCACAAGAATCCATGGTCTTTGACATCACAGTGCTCCATGACACCTGTCATCACAATGCTCGATGATTCGTTTCATCACAATGCTCCCTTACCCCTGTCATCACAGTGCTCCATGACCCCTTGCATCACAACGCTCCATGACCAATTTCATCACAACGCTCCATGACTCCTATCATCACAATGCTCTATGGCCCTTGTCATCACAATGCTCAATGCCCACTGTCATCACAATGCTCCATGAGCACATTCATCACAATACTCTATGAGCCGTTTCATCACAATGCTAAATGGCCCTTGTCATCACAATGTTCTACGGTGCTTGTCATCACAATGCTGCATGACCCCTGTCATCACAATGCTCCATGGCCCTTGCCATCACAATGCTCCATGAACGCTGTCATCACAATGCCCTATGACCAGTATCATCACAGTGCTCCTTGGCTGTTGTCATAAAAATGCTCCATAACCTCTGTCATCACAGTGAACCATGGCCCTTGTCATCACAATGCTCCCTGACCCATTTCATCACAATGCTCCATGACCACTTTCATTACAGAGCTCCATCATCGCTATCATCACAGTGATCCATGACCCCGTTCATCACAGTGTTCCAGTACCATTTTCATCACAATGATCCACGACCCCTATCACCACAATGCTCCATGACACTTATTTTCACTATGCTCTATGGCCCTTGTCATCACAATGCTCCATGGCCACTGTCATCACAATGCTCCATGACCACATTCATCACAATGCTCCATGACCCGTTTCATCACAATGCTAAATTTCACTTGTCATCAAAATGCTCCATGGCGCTTGTCATCACAATGCTGCATGACTCCTGTCATCACACTGCCCTATGACCCCTGTCATCACAAGGCTCCGTGGCCCTTGACATCACAATTCTCCATGACACCTGACAACACAATGCTCCAGTACGCCTTTCATCACAATGCTCCAGGCCCCCTGTCATCACAATGCACCATGATCCCTTTCATGACAATAATCCATGACCCCTTTCATCACATTGCTCCAGTATGCCTTTCATCACAATACTCGATGCCCACTGTCATCTCAATGCCCCATGACCCCTCTCAGCAAAATATTCCATGCCCCATGTAGTCACAATGCTCCATAACAGCTGTCATCACAATGTTCCATGCCCCCTTTCATCGCAATTTTTCAAGACAGCTTTCATCACAATGCTCCATGACCACTTTCCTCACAATGCTCCTTGGCCTGGGTCATCGCAATGCTCCATGACTCCTTTCATCACAATGCTCCATGGCCTCTGACATCACAATGCTCCATAAGCCATGTCATCACAATGTGCCATGACCCCGTCAAAACAATGCTCCATAACCCCTTTCATCACAATGCTCCGTGACCCACGTCAACACAATTGTCCAGGACCCCTTTCATCACAATGCTCATTGGCACGTGTCATCAAAATGCTCCATGAACAGTATCATCACAATGCACCATGATCCCTGTCATCACAATGCAGTATGACACCTGTCATCACAATGCTCCAAGACAACTGTCATCACAATGCCACATGACTCCTGTCATCACAATTCTCCCTGACCTTTGTCATCACAATGCTCCATGACGCCTTTCATCACAATGCACCATTACCCCTTTCCATAACCCCTGACTTCACAATGGCCAATGACACCTGTCATCACAATTCACCATGGATCTTGTCATCAAAAGGCTCCATGCTCGTGTCATCACAATGATCCAAGACAAGTGTCATCACAATGCTCCATGACCACATTCATCACAATGCTGCATGACCCGTTTCACCACAATGCTAAGTGGCCCTTGCCATCACAATGCTAAGTGGCCCTTGTCATCACAATGCTCCATGCCCCCGTCATCACAATGCCCCTTGACACCTGTCATCACAAGAATCCATGGTCTTTGACATCACAGTGCTCCATGACACCTGTCATCACAATGCTCGATGATTCGTTTCATCACAATGCTCCCTTACCCCTGTCATCACAGTGCTCCATGACCCCTTGCATCACAACGCTCCATGACCAATTGCATCACAACGCTCCATGACTCCTATCATCACAATGCTCTATGGCCCTTGTCATCACAATGCTCAATGCCCACTGTCATCACAATGCTCCATGAGCACATTCATCACAATACTCTATGAGCCGTTTCATCACAATGCTAAATGGCCCTTGTCATCACAATGTTCTACGGTGCTTGTCATCACAATGCTGCATGACCCCTGTCATCACAATGCTCCATGGCCATTGCCATCACAATGCTCCATGAACGCTGTCATCACAATGCCCTATGACCAGTATCATCACAGTGCTCCTTGGCTGTTGTCATGAAAATGCTCCATATCCACTGTCATCACAGTGAACCATGGCCCTTGTCATCACAATGCTCCCTGACCCATTTCATCACAATGCTCCATGACCACTTTCATTACAGAGCTCCATCATCGCTATCATCACAGTGATCCATGACCCCTTTCATCACAGTGTTCCAGTACCATTTTCATCACAATGATCCACGACCCCTATCACCACAATGCTCCATGACACGTATTTTCACTATGCTCTATGGCCCTTGTCCTCACAATGCTCCAGGGCCACTGTCATCACAATGCTCCATGACCCGTTTCATCACAATGCTAAATTTCCCTTGTCATCAAAATGCTCCATGGCGCTTGTCATCACAATGCTGCATGACTCCTGTCATCACACTGCCCTATGACCCCTGTCATCACAAGGCTCCGTGGCCCTTGACATCACAATTCTCCATGACACCTGACAACACAATGCTCCAGTACGCCTTTCATCACAATGCTCCAGGCCCCCTGTCATCACAATGCACCATGATCCCTTTCATGACAATAATCCATGACCCCTTTCATCACATTGCTCCAGTATGCCTTTCATCACAATACTCGATGCCCCCTGTCATCACAATGCCCCATGACAACTCTCAGCAAAATATTCCATGCCCCCTGTAGTCACAATGCTCCATAACAGCTGTCATGACAATGCTCCATGACCCTTGTCATGACAATGCTCCATGGCATTTTTCATCACAATGTTCCATGCCCACTTTCATTGCAATTCTTCAAGACAACTTCCATCACAATGCTCCATGACCACTTTCCTCACAATGCTCCTTGGCCTGGGTCATCGCAATGCTCCATGACTCCTTTCATCACAATGCTCAATGGCCTCTGACATCACAATGCTCCATAAGCCATGTCATCGCAATGTGCCATGACCCCGTCAAAACAATGCTCCATAAACACTTTCATCACAATGCTCCGTGACCCATGTCAACACAATTGTCCAGGACCCCTTTCATCACAATGCTCCTTGGCACGTGTCATCACAATGCTCCATGAATAGTATCATCACAATGCACCATGATCCCTGTCATAACAATGCACTATGACACCTGTCATCACAATGCTCCAAGACAACTGTCATCACAATGCCACATGACTCCTGTCATCACAATACTCCCTGACCTTTGTCATCACAATGCTCCATGACGCCTTTCATCACAATGCACCATTACCCCTTTCATCACAATTCTCCAGGCCCTCTGTCACCACAATGCTCCATAACCCCTGACATCACAATGGCCAACGATACCTGTCATCACAATTCACCATGGATCTTGTCATCAAAAGGCTCCATGCTCGTGTCATCACAATGATCCAAGACCAGTGTCATCACAATGCTCCATGACGACTTTCATCACAATGCTCCAGTAGGCCTTACATCACAATACTCCATGCCCGCTCTCATGACAATTCCCCATAACCCCTGTCATCACAATGACCAACGACACCTGTCATCACAATTCACCATGGATCTTGTCATCAAAAGGCTCCATGCTCGTGTCATCACAATGATCCAAGACCCGTGTCATCACAATGCTACATGGCCGGTCTCATCACAGTGCTCCATGACCCCTGTCATCAAAATTCTCCATGAACTTTCATCACAGTGCTCCATCAACACATTCATCACAATGCTCCATGATCCCTTTCATCACAATGTTCTAGGACCAACATCATCACAATGCTCCGTGATCGCTATCATCACAATGCTCCATGACCCCTTTCATAACGATGCCCCAATACCCCCTTTCATCACAATGCTCCATGGTTCCTGTCATCACAGTGCGCCAGGACCCATGTCATCACAATGCTCTATGACCCTTTGTCATCACAATGTTCCATGGCCCTTGTCATCACAATGCTCCATGACCACATTCATCACAATGCTGCATGACCCGTTTCACCACAATGCTAAGTGGCCCTTGTCATCACAATGCTCCATGGTGCTTGTCATCACAATGCTCCATGCCCCCGTCATCACAATGCCCCATGACCCCTGTCATCACAAGAATCCATGGTCTTTGACATCACAGTGCTCCATGACACCTGTCATCACAATGCTCGATGATTCGTTTCATCACAATGCTCCCTTACCCCTGTCATCACAGTGCTCCATGACCCCTTGCATCACAACGCTCCATGACCAATTTCATCACAACGCTCCATGACTCCTATCATCACAATGCTCTATGGCCCTTGTCATCACAATGCTCAATGCCCACTGTCATCACAATGCTCCATGAGCACATTCATCACAATACTCTATGAGCCGTTTCATCACAATGCTAAATGGCCCTTGTCATCACAATGTTCTACGGTGCTTGTCATCACAATGCTGCATGACCCCTGTCATCACAATGCTCCATAGCCCTTGCCATCACAATGCTCCATGAACGCTGTCATCACAATGCCCTATGACCAGTATCATCACAGTGCTCCTTGGCTGTTGTCATGAAAATGCTCCATAACCCCTGTCATCACAGTGAACCATGGCCCTTGTCATCACAATGCTCCCTGACCCATTTCATCACAATGCTCCATGACCACTTTCATTACAGAGTTCCATGATTGCTATCATCACAATGATCCATGACCCCTTTCACCACAGTGTTCCAGTACCATTTTCATCACAATGATCCACGACCCCTATCACCACATTGCTCCATGACACTTATTTTCACTATGCTCTATGGCCCTTGTCATCACAAAGCTCCATGGCCACTGTCATCACAATGCTCCATGACCACATTCATCACAATGCTCCATGACCCGTTTCATCACAATGCTAAATTTCCCTTGTCATCAAAATGCTCCATGGCGCTTGTCATCACAATGCTGCATGACTCCTGTCATCACACTGCCCTATGACCCCTGTCATCACAAGGCTCCGTGGCCCTTGACATCACAATTCTCCATGACACCTGACAACACAATGCTCCAGTAGGCCTTTCATCACAATGCTCCAGGCCCCCTGTCATCACAATGCACCATGATCCCTTTCATGACAATAATCCATGACCCCTTTCATCACATTGCTCCAGTATGCCTTTCATCACAATACTCGATGCCCCCTGTCATCACAATGCCCCATGACAACTCTCAGCAAAATATTCCATGCCCCCTGTAGTCACAATGCTCCATAACAGCTGTCATCACAATGCTCCATGACCCTTGTCATGACAATGCTCCATGGCATTTTTCATCACAATGTTCCATGCCCACTTTCATTGCAATTCTTCAAGACAACTTCCATCACAATGCTCCATGACCACTTTCCTCACAATGCTCCTTGGCCTGGGTCATCGCAATGCTCCATGACTCCTTTCATCACAATGCTCCATGGCCTCTGACATCACAATGCTCCATAAGCCATGTCATCACAATGTGCCATGACCCCGTCAAAACAATGCTCCATAACCCCTTTCATCACAATGCTCCGTGACCCACGTCAACACAATTGTCCAGGACCCCTTTCATCACAATGCTCCTTGGCACGTGTCATCACAATGCTCCATGAATAGTATCATCACAATGCACCATGATCCCTGTCATAACAATGCACTATGACACCTGTCATCACAATGCTCCAAGACAACTGTCATCACAATGCCACATGACTCCTGTCATCACAATACTCCCTGACCTTTGTCATCACAATGCTCCATGACGCCTTTCATCACAATGCACCATTACCCCTTTCATCACAATTCTCCAGGCCCTCTGTCACCACAATGCTCCATAACCCCTGACATCACAATGGCCAACGATACCTGTCATCACAATTCACCATGGATCTTGTCATCAAAAGGCTCCATGCTCGTGTCATCACAATGATCCAAGACCAGTGTCATCACAATGCTCCATGACGACTTTCATCACAATGCTCCAGTAGGCCTTACATCACAATACTCCATGCCCGCTCTCATGACAATTCCCCATAACCCCTGTCATCACAATGACCAACGACACCTGTCATCACAATTCACCATGGATCTTGTCATCAAAAGGCTCCATGCTCGTGTCATCACAATGATCCAAGACCCGTGTCATCACAATGCTACATGGCCGGTCTCATCACAGTGCTCCATGACCCCTGTCATCAAAATTCTCCATGAACTTTCATCACAGTGCTCCATCAACACATTCATCACAATGCTCCATGATCCCTTTCATCACAATGTTCTAGGACCAACATCATCACAATGCTCCGTGATCGCTATCATCACAATGCTCCATGACCCCTTTCATAACGATGCCCCAATACCCCCTTTCATCACAATGCTCCATGGTTCCTGTCATCACAGTGCGCCAGGACCCATGTCATCACAATGCTCTATGACCCTTTGTCATCACAATGTTCCATGGCCCTTGTCATCACAATGCTCCATGACCACATTCATCACAATGCTGCATGACCCGTTTCACCACAATGCTAAGTGGCCCTTGTCATCACAATGCTCCATGGTGCTTGTCATCACAATGCTCCATGCCCCCGTCATCACAATGCCCCATGACCCCTGTCATCACAAGAATCCATGGTCTTTGACATCACAGTGCTCCATGACACCTGTCATCACAATGCTCGATGATTCGTTTCATCACAATGCTCCCTTACCCCTGTCATCACAGTGCTCCATGACCCCTTGCATCACAACGCTCCATGACCAATTTCATCACAACGCTCCATGACTCCTATCATCACAATGCTCTATGGCCCTTGTCATCACAATGCTCAATGCCCACTGTCATCACAATGCTCCATGAGCACATTCATCACAATACTCTATGAGCCGTTTCATCACAATGCTAAATGGCCCTTGTCATCACAATGTTCTACGGTGCTTGTCATCACAATGCTGCATGACCCCTGTCATCACAATGCTCCATAGCCCTTGCCATCACAATGCTCCATGAACGCTGTCATCACAATGCCCTATGACCAGTATCATCACAGTGCTCCTTGGCTGTTGTCATGAAAATGCTCCATAACCCCTGTCATCACAGTGAACCATGGCCCTTGTCATCACAATGCTCCCTGACCCATTTCATCACAATGCTCCATGACCACTTTCATTACAGAGTTCCATGATTGCTATCATCACAATGATCCATGACCCCTTTCACCACAGTGTTCCAGTACCATTTTCATCACAATGATCCACGACCCCTATCACCACATTGCTCCATGACACTTATTTTCACTATGCTCTATGGCCCTTGTCATCACAAAGCTCCATGGCCACTGTCATCACAATGCTCCATGACCACATTCATCACAATGCTCCATGACCCGTTTCATCACAATGCTAAATTTCCCTTGTCATCAAAATGCTCCATGGCGCTTGTCATCACAATGCTGCATGACTCCTGTCATCACACTGCCCTATGACCCCTGTCATCACAAGGCTCCGTGGCCCTTGACATCACAATTCTCCATGACACCTGACAACACAATGCTCCAGTAGGCCTTTCATCACAATGCTCCAGGCCCCCTGTCATCACAATGCACCATGATCCCTTTCATGACAATAATCCATGACCCCTTTCATCACATTGCTCCAGTATGCCTTTCATCACAATACTCGATGCCCCCTGTCATCACAATGCCCCATGACAACTCTCAGCAAAATATTCCATGCCCCCTGTAGTCACAATGCTCCATAACAGCTGTCATCACAATGCTCCATGACCCTTGTCATGACAATGCTCCATGGCATTTTTCATCACAATGTTCCATGCCCACTTTCATTGCAATTCTTCAAGACAACTTCCATCACAATGCTCCATGACCACTTTCCTCACAATGCTCCTTGGCCTGGGTCATCGCAATGCTCCATGACTCCTTTCATCACAATGCTCCATGGCCTCTGACATCACAATGCTCCATAAGCCATGTCATCACAATGTGCCATGACCCCGTCAAAACAATGCTCCATAACCCCTTTCATCACAATGCTCCGTGACCCACGTCAACACAATTGTCCAGGACCCCTTTCATCACAATGCTCCTTGGCACGTGTCATCACAATGCTCCATGAATAGTATCATCACAATGCACCATGATCCCTGTCATAACAATGCACTATGACACCTGTCATCACAATGCTCCAAGACAACTGTCATCACAATGCCACATGACTCCTGTCATCACAATACTCCCTGACCTTTGTCATCACAATGCTCCATGACGCCTTTCATCACAATGCACCATTACCCCTTTCATCACAATTCTCCAGGCCCTCTGTCACCACAATGCTCCATAACCCCTGACATCACAATGGCCAACGATACCTGTCATCACAATTCACCATGGATCTTGTCATCAAAAGGCTCCATGCTCGTGTCATCACAATGATCCAAGACCAGTGTCATCACAATGCTCCATGACGACTTTCATCACAATGCTCCAGTAGGCCTTACATCACAATACTCCATGCCCGCTCTCATGACAATTCCCCATAACCCCTGTCATCACAATGACCAACGACACCTGTCATCACAATTCACCATGGATCTTGTCATCAAAAGGCTCCATGCTCGTGTCATCACAATGATCCAAGACCCGTGTCATCACAATGCTACATGGCTGGTCTCATCACAGTGCTCCATGACCCCTGTCATCGAAATTCTCCATGAACTTTCATCACAGTGCTCCATCAACACATTCATCACAATGCTCCATGATCCCTTTCATCACAATGTTCTAGGACCAACATCATCACAATGCTCCGTGATCGCTATCATCACAATGCTCCATGACCCCTTTCATAACGATGCCCCAATAACCCCTTTCATCACAATGCTCCATGGTTCCTGTCATCACAATGCGCCAGGACCCATGTCATCACAATGCTCTATGACCCTTTGTCATCACAATGTTCCATGGCCCTTGTCATCACAATGCTGCATGACCCGTTTCACCACAATGCTAAGTGGCCCTTGTCATCACAATGCTCCATGGTGCTTGTCATCACAATGCTCCATGCCCCCGTCATCACAATGCCCCATGACCCCTGTCATCACAAGAATCCATGGTCTTTGACATCACAGTGCTCCATGACACCTGTCATCACAATGCTCGATGATTCGTTTCATCACAATGCTCCCTTACACCTGTCATCACAGTGCTCCATGACCCCTTGCATCACAACGCTCCATGACCAATTTCATCACAACGCTCCATGACTCCTATCATCACAATGCTCTATGGCCCTTGTCATCACAATGCTCAATGCCCACTGTCATCACAATGCTCCATGAGCACATTCATCACAATACTCTATGAGCCGTTTCATCACAATGCTAAATGGCCCTTGTCATCACAATGTTCTACGGTGCTTGTCATCACAATGCTGCATGACCCCTGTCATCACAATGCTCTATGGCCCTTGCCATCACAATGCTCCATGAACGCTGTCATCACAATGCCTTATGACCAGTATCATCACAGTGCTCCTTGGCTGTTGTCATGAAAATGCTCCATAACCCCTGTCATCACAGTGAACCATGGCCCTTGTCATCACAATGCTCCCTGACCCATTTCATCACAATGCTCCATGACCACTTTCATTACAGAGCTCCATGACCGCTATCATCACAATGATCCATGACCCCTTTCATCACAGTGTTCCAGTACCATTTTCATCACAATGATCCACGACCCCTATCACCACAATGCTCCATGACACGTATTTTCACTATGCTCTATGGCCCTTGTCATCACAATGCTCCATGGCGCTTGAACATCACAATGCTGCATGACTCCTGTCATCACACTGCCCTATGACCCCTGTCATCACAATCCTCCATGCCCTTGTCATGACAATGCTCCATGACCCCTGTCATCACAAGGCTCCGTGGCCCTTGACATCACAATTCTCCATGACACCTGACAACACAATGCTCCAGTACGCCTTTCATCACAATGCTCCAGGCCTCCTGTCATCACAATGCACCATGATCCCTTTCATGACAGTAATCCATGACCCCTTTCATCACAATGCTCCAGTATGCCTTTCATCACAATACTCGATGCCCACTGTCATCTCAATGCCCCATGACCCCTCTCAGCAAAATATTCCATGCCCCATGTAGTCACAATGCTCCATAACAGCTGTCATCACAATGTTCCATGCCCCCTTTCATCGCAATTTTTCAAGACAGCTTTCATCACAATGCTCCATGACCACTTTCCTCACAATGCTCCTTGGCCTGGGTCATCGCAATGCTCCATGACTCCTTTCATCACAATGCTCCATGGCCTCTGACATCACAATGCTCCATAAGCCATGTCATCACAATGTGCCATGACCCCGTCAAAACAATGCTCCATAACCCCTTTCATCACAATGCTCCGTGACCCACGTCAACACAATTGTCCAGGACCCCTTTCATCACAATGCTCATTGGCACGTGTCATCAAAATGCTCCATGAACAGTATCATCACAATGCACCATGATCCCTGTCATCACAATGCAGTATGACACCTGTCATCACAATGCTCCAAGACAACTGTCATCACAATGCCACATGACTCCTGTCATCACAATTCTCCCTGACCTTTGTCATCACAATGCTCCATGACGCCTTTCATCACAATGCACCATTACCCCTTTCCATAACCCCTGACTTCACAATGGCCAATGACACCTGTCATCACAATTCACCATGGATCTTGTCATCAAAAGGCTCCATGCTCGTGTCATCACAATGATCCAAGACAAGTGTCATCACAATGCTCCATGACCACATTCATCACAATGCTGCATGACCCGTTTCACCACAATGCTAAGTGGCCCTTGCCATCACAATGCTAAGTGGCCCTTGTCATCACAATGCTCCATGCCCCCGTCATCACAATGCCCCTTGACACCTGTCATCACAAGAATCCATGGTCTTTGACATCACAGTGCTCCATGACACCTGTCATCACAATGCTCGATGATTCGTTTCATCACAATGCTCCCTTACCCCTGTCATCACAGTGCTCCATGACCCCTTGCATCACAACGCTCCATGACCAATTGCATCACAACGCTCCATGACTCCTATCATCACAATGCTCTATGGCCCTTGTCATCACAATGCTCAATGCCCACTGTCATCACAATGCTCCATGAGCACATTCATCACAATACTCTATGAGCCGTTTCATCACAATGCTAAATGGCCCTTGTCATCACAATGTTCTACGGTGCTTGTCATCACAATGCTGCATGACCCCTGTCATCACAATGCTCCATGGCCCTTGCCATCACAATGCTCCATGAACGCTGTCATCACAATGCCCTATGACCAGTATCATCACAGTGCTCCTTGGCTGTTGTCATGAAAATGCTCCATATCCACTGTCATCACAGTGAACCATGGCCCTTGTCATCACAATGCTCCCTGACCCATTTCATCACAATGCTCCATGACCACTTTCATTACAGAGCTCCATCATCGCTATCATCACAGTGATCCATGACCCCTTTCATCACAGTGTTCCAGTACCATTTTCATCACAATGATCCACGACCCCTATCACCACAATGCTCCATGACACTTATTTTCACTATGCTCTATGGCCCTTGTCATCACAATGCTCCATGGCCCTTGCCATCACAATGCTCCATGAACGCTGTCATCACAATGCCCTATGACCAGTATCATCACAGTGCCCCTTGGCTGTTGTCATGAAAATGCTCCATAACCCCTGTCATCACAGGGAACCATGGCCCTTGTCATCACAATGCTCCCTGACCCATTTCATCACAATGCTCCATGACCACTTTCATTACAGAGCTCCATGACTGCTATCATCACAATGATCCATGACCCCTTTCATCACAGTGTTCCAGTACCATTTTCATCACAATGATCCACGACCCCTATCACCACAATGCTCCATGACACTTATTCTCACTATGCTCTATGGACCTTGTCATCACAATGCTCCATGGCCACTGTCATCACAATGCTCCATGACCACATTCATCACAATGCTCCATGACCCGTTTCATCACAATGCTAAATTTTCCTTGTCATCACAATGCTCCATGGCGCTTTTCATCACAAGGCTGCATGACTCCTGTCATCACACTGCCCTATGACCCCTGTCATCACAAGGCTCCATGGCCCTTGTCATCACAATGCTCCCTAACACCTGTCATCACAATCCTCCATGCCCTTGTCATGACAATGCTCCATGACCCCTGTCATCACAAGGCTCCGTGGCCCTTGACATCACAATTCTCCATGACACCTGACAACACCATGCTCCAGTACGCCTTTCATCACAATGCTCCAGGCCCCCTGTCATCACAATGCACCATGATCCCTTTCATGACAATAATCCATGACCCCTTTCATCACAATGCTCCAGTATGCCTTTCATCACAATACTCGATGCCCCCTGTCATCACAATGCCCCAAGACAACTCTCAGCAAAATATTCCATGCCCCCTGTAGTCACAATGCTCCATAACAGCTGTCATCACAATGCTCCATGACCCTTGTCATGACAATACTCCATGGCATTTTTCATCACAATGTTCCATGCCCCCTTTCATCCCAATTCTTCAAGACAACTTTCATCACAATGCTCCATGACCACTTTCATCACAATGCTCCTTGGCCTGGGTCATTGCAATGCTCCATGACTCCTTTCATCACAATGCTCCATGGCCTCTGATATCACAATGCTCCATAAGCCATGTCATCACAATGTGCCAAGTCCCCGTCAAAACAATGCACCATAACCCCTTTCATCACAATGCTCCGTGACCCATGTCAACACAATTGTCCAGGACCCCTTTCATCACAATGCTCCTTGGCACGTGTCATCACAATGCTCCATGAACAGTATCATCACAATGCACCATGATCCCTGTCATCACAATGCACTATGACACCTGTCATCACAATGCTCCAAGACAACTGTCATCACAATGCCACATGACTCCTGTCATCACAATTCTCCCTGACCTTTGTCATCACAATGCTCCATGACGCCTTTCATCACAATGCACCATTACCCCTTTCCATAACCCCTGACTTCACAATGGCCAAAGACACCTGTCATCACAATTCACCATGGATCTTGTCATCAAAAGGCTCCATGCTCGTGTCATCACAATGATCCAAGACCAGTGTCATCACAATGCTCCATGACCACATTCATCACAATGCTGCATGACCCGTTTCACCACAATGCTAAGTGGCCCTTGCCATCACAATGCTAAGTGGCCCTTGTCATCACAATGCTCCATGCCCCCATCATCACAATGCCCCATGACCCCTGTCATCACAAGAATCCATGGTCTTTGACATCACAGTGCTCCATGACACCTGTCATCACAATGCTCGATGATTCGTTTCATCACAATGCTCCCTTACCCCTGTCATCACAGTGCTCCATGACCCCTTGCATCACAACGCTCCATGACCAATTTCATCACAACGCTCCATGACTCCTATCATCACAATGCTCTATGGCCCTTGTCATCACAATGCTCAATGCCCACTGTCATCACAATGCTCCATGAGCACATTCATCACAATACTCTATGAGCCGTTTCATCACAATGCTAAATGGCCCTTGTCATCACAATGTTCTACGGTGCTTGTCATCACAATGCTGCATGACCCCTGTCATCACAATGCTCCATGGCCCTTGCCATCACAATGCTCCATGAACGCTGTCATCACAATGCCCTATGACCAGTATCATCACAGTGCTCCTTGGCTGTTGTCATAAAAATGCTCCATAACCTCTGTCATCACAGTGAACCATGGCCCTTGTCATCACAATGCTCCCTGACCCATTTCATCACAATGCTCCATGACCACTTTCATTACAGAGCTCCATCATCGCTATCATCACAGTGATCCATGACCCCTTTCATCACAGTGTTCCAGTACCATTTTCATCACAATGATCCACGACCCCTATCACCACAATGCTCCATGACACTTATTTTCACTATGCTCTATGGCCCTTGTCATCACAATGCTCCATGGCCACTGTCATCACAATGCTCCATGACCACATTCATCACAATGCTCCATGACCCGTTTCATCACAATGCTAAATTTCACTTGTCATCAAAATGCTCCATGGCGCTTGTCATCACAATGCTGCATGACTCCTGTCATCACACTGCCCTATGACCCCTGTCATCACAAGGCTCCGTGGCCCTTGACATCACAATTCTCCATGACACCTGACAACACAATGCTCCAGTACGCCTTTCATCACAATGCTCCAGGCCCCCTGTCATCACAATGCACCATGATCCCTTTCATGACAATAATCCATGACCCCTTTCATCACATTGCTCCAGTATGCCTTTCATCACAATACTCGATGCCCCCTGTCATCACAATGCCCCATGACAACTCTCAGCAAAATATTCCATGCCCCCTGTAGTCACAATGCTACATAACAGCTGTCATCACAATGCTCCATGACCCTTGTCATGACAATGCTCCATGGCATTTTTCATCACAATGTTCCATGCCCACTTTCATTGCAATTCTTCAAGACAACTTCCATCACAATGCTCCATGACCACTTTCCTCACAATGCTCCTTGGCCTGGGTCATCGCAATGCTCCATGACTCCTTTCATCACAATGCTCCATGGCCTCTGACATCACAATGCTCCATAAGCCATGTCATCGCAATGTGCCATGACCCCGTCAAAACAATGCTCCATAAACACTTTCATCACAATGCTCCGTGACCCATGTCAACACAATTGTCCAGGACCCCTTTCATCACAATGCTCCTTGGCACGTGTCATCACAATGCTCCATGAATAGTATCATCACAATGCACCATGATCCCTGTCATAACAATGCACTATGACACCTGTCATCACAATGCTCCAAGACAACTGTCATCACAATGCCACATGACTCCTGTCATCACAATACTCCCTGACCTTTGTCATCACAATGCTCCATGACGCCTTTCATCACAATGCACCATTACCCCTTTCATCACAATTCTCCAGGCCCTCTGTCACCACAATGCTCCATAACCCCTGACATCACAATGGCCAACGATACCTGTCATCACAATTCACCATGGATCTTGTCATCAAAAGGCTCCATGCTCGTGTCATCACAATGATCCAAGACCAGTGTCATCACAATGCTCCATGACGACTTTCATCACAATGCTCCAGTAGGCCTTACATCACAATACTCCATGCCCGCTCTCATGACAATTCCCCATAACCCCTGTCATCACAATGACCAACGACACCTGTCATCACAATTCACCATGGATCTTGTCATCAAAAGGCTCCATGCTCGTGTCATCACAATGATCCAAGACCCGTGTCATCACAATGCTACATGGCCGGTCTCATCACAGTGCTCCATGACCCCTGTCATCAAAATTCTCCATGAACTTTCATCACAGTGCTCCATCAACACATTCATCACAATGCTCCATGATCCCTTTCATCACAATGTTCTAGGACCAACATCATCACAATGCTCCGTGATCGCTATCATCACAATGCTCCATGACCCCTTTCATAACGATGCCCCAATACCCCCTTTCATCACAATGCTCCATGGTTCCTGTCATCACAGTGCGCCAGGACCCATGTCATCACAATGCTCTATGACCCTTTGTCATCACAATGTTCCATGGCCCTTGTCATCACAATGCTCCATGACCACATTCATCACAATGCTGCATGACCCGTTTCACCACAATGCTAAGTGGCCCTTGTCATCACAATGCTCCATGGTGCTTGTCATCACAATGCTCCATGCCCCCGTCATCACAATGCCCCATGACCCCTGTCATCACAAGAATCCATGGTCTTTGACATCACAGTGCTCCATGACACCTGTCATCACAATGCTCGATGATTCGTTTCATCACAATGCTCCCTTACCCCTGTCATCACAGTGCTCCATGACCCCTTGCATCACAACGCTCCATGACCAATTTCATCACAACGCTCCATGACTCCTATCATCACAATGCTCTATGGCCCTTGTCATCACAATGCTCAATGCCCACTGTCATCACAATGCTCCATGAGCACATACATCACAATACTCTATGAGCCGTTTCATCACAATGCTAAATGGCCCTTGTCATCACAATGTTCTACGGTGCTTGTCATCACAATGCTGCATGACCCCTGTCATCACAATGCTCCATAGCCCTTGCCATCACAATGCTCCATGAACGCTGTCATCACAATGCCCTATGACCAGTATCATCACAGTGCTCCTTGGCTGTTGTCATGAAAATGCTCCATAACCCCTGTCATCACAGTGAACCATGGCCCTTGTCATCACAATGCTCCCTGACCCATTTCATCACAATGCTCCATGACCACTTTCATTACAGAGCTCCATGATTGCTATCATCACAATGATCCATGACCCCTTTCACCACAGTGTTCCAGTACCATTTTCATCACAATGATCCACGACCCCTATCACCACATTGCTCCATGACACTTATTTTCACTATGCTCTATGGCCCTTGTCATCACAATGCTCCATGGCCACTGTCATCACAATGCTCCATGACCACATTCATCACAATGCTCCATGACCCGTTTCATCACAATGCTAAATTTCCCTTGTCATCAAAATGCTCCATGGCGCTTGTCATCACAATGCTGCATGACTCCTGTCATCACACTGCCCTATGACCCCTGTCATCACAAGGCTCCGTGGCCCTTGACATCACAATTCTCCATGACACCTGACAACACAATGCTCCAGTACGCCTTTCATCACAATGCTCCAGGCCCCCTGTCATCACAATGCACCATGATCCCTTTCATGACAATAATCCATGACCCCTTTCATCACATTGCTCCAGTATGCCTTTCATCACAATACTCGATGCCCCCTGTCATCACAATGCCCCATGACAACTCTCAGCAAAATATTCCATGCCCCCTGTAGTCACAATGCTCCATAACAGCTGTCATGACAATGCTCCATGACCCTTGTCATGACAATGCTCCATGGCATTTTTCATCACAATGTTCCATGCCCACTTTCATTGCAATTCTTCAAGACAACTTCCATCACAATGCTCCATGACCACTTTCCTCACAATGCTCCTTGGCCTGGGTCATCGCAATGCTCCATGACTCCTTTCATCACAATGCTCCATGGCCTCTGACATCACAATGCTCCATAAGCCATGTCATCGCAATGTGCCATGACCCCATCAAAACAATGCTCCATAAACACTTTCATCACAATGCTCCGTGACCCATGTCAACACAATTGTCCAGGACCCCTTTCATCACAATGCTCCTTGGCACGTGTCATCACAATGCTCCATGAATAGTATCATCACAATGCACCATGATCCCTGTCATAACAATGCACTATGACACCTGTCATCACAATGCTCCAAGACAACTGTCATCACAATGCCACATGACTCCTGTCATCACAATACTCCCTGACCTTTGTCATCACAATGCTCCATGACGCCTTTCATCACAATGCACCATTACCCCTTTCATCACAATTCTCCAGGCCCTCTGTCACCACAATGCTCCATAACCCCTGACATCACAATGGCCAACGATACCTGTCATCACAATTCACCATGGATCTTGTCATCAAAAGGCTCCATGCTCGTGTCATCACAATGATCCAAGACCAGTGTCATCACAATGCTCCATGACGACTTTCATCACAATGCTCCAGTAGGCCTTACATCACAATACTCCATGCCCGCTCTCATGACAATTCCCCATAACCCCTGTCATCACAATGACCAACGACACCTGTCATCACAATTCACCATGGATCTTGTCATCAAAAGGCTCCATGCTCGTGTCATCACAATGATCCAAGACCCGTGTCATCACAATGCTACATGGCTGGTCTCATCACAGTGCTCCATGACCCCTGTCATCGAAATTCTCCATGAACTTTCATCACAGTGCTCCATCAACACATTCATCACAATGCTCCATGATCCCTTTCATCACAATGTTCTAGGACCAACATCATCACAATGCTCCGTGATCGCTATCATCACAATGCTCCATGACCCCTTTCATAACGATGCCCCAATACCCCCTTTCATCACAATGCTCCATGGTTCCTGTCATCACAGTGCGCCAGGACCCATGTCATCACAATGCTCTATGACCCTTTGTCATCACAATGTTCCATGGCCCTTGTCATCACAATGCTCCATGACCACATTCATCACAATGCTGCATGACCCGTTTCACCACAATGCTAAGTGGCCCTTGTCATCACAATGCTCCATGGTGCTTGTCATCACAATGCTCCATGCCCCCGTCATCACAATGCCCCATGACCCCTGTCATCACAAGAATCCATGGTCTTTGACATCACAGTGCTCCATGACACCTGTCATCACAATGCTCGATGATTCGTTTCATCACAATGCTCCCTTACCCCTGTCATCACAGTGCTCCATGACCCCTTGCATCACAACGCTCCATGACCAATTTCATCACAACGCTCCATGACTCCTATCATCACAATGCTCTATGGCCCTTGTCATCACAATGCTCAATGCCCACTGTCATCACAATGCTCCATGAGCACATTCATCACAATACTCTATGAGCCGTTTCATCACAATGCTAAATGGCCCTTGTCATCACAATGTTCTACGGTGCTTGTCATCACAATGCTGCATGACCCCTGTCATCACAATGCTCCATAGCCCTTGCCATCACAATGCTCCATGAACGCTGTCATCACAATGCCCTATGACCAGTATCATCACAGTGCTCCTTGGCTGTTGTCATGAAAATGCTCCATAACCCCTGTCATCACAGTGAACCATGGCCCTTGTCATCACAACGCTCCCTGACACATTTCATCACAATGCTCCATGACCACTTTCATTACAGAGCTCCATGATTGCTATCATCACAATGATCCATGACCCCTTTCACCACAGTGTTCCAGTACCATTTTAATCACAATGATCCACGACCCCTATCACCACATTGCTCCATGACACTTATTTTCACTATGCTCTATGGCCCTTGTCATCACAATGCTCCATGGCCACTGTCATCACAATGCTCCATGACCACATTCATCACAATGCTCCATGACCCGTTTCATCACAATGCTAAATTTCCCTTGTCATCAAAATGCTCCATGGCGCTTGTCATCACAATGCTGCATGACTCCTGTCATCACACTGCCCTATGACCCCTGTCATCACAAGGCTCCGTGGCCCTTGACATCACAATTCTCCATGACACCTGACAACACAATGCTCCAGTACGCCTTTCATCACAATGCTCCAGGCCCCCTGTCATCACAATGCACCATGATCCCTTTCATGACAATAATCCATGACCCCTTTCATCACATTGCTCCAGTATGCCTTTCATCACAATACTCGATGCCCCCTGTCATCACAATGCCCCATGACAACTCTCAGCAAAATATTCCATGCCCCCTGTAGTCACAATGCTCCATAACATCTGTCATGACAATGCTCCATGACCCTTGTCATGACAATGCTCCATGGCATTTTTCATCACAATGTTCCATGCCCACTTTCATTGCAATTCTTCAAGACAACTTCCATCACAATGCTCCATGACCACTTTCCTCACAATGCTCCTTGGCCTGGGTCATCGCAATGCTCCATGACTCCTTTCATCACAATGCTCCATGGCCTCTGACATCACAATGCTCCATAAGCCATGTCATCGCAATGTGCCATGACCCCATCAAAACAATGCTCCATAAACACTTTCATCACAATGCTCCGTGACCCATGTCAACACAATTGTCCAGGACCCCTTTCATCACAATGCTCCTTGGCACGTGTCATCACAATGCTCCATGAATAGTATCATCACAATGCACCATGATCCCTGTCATAACAATGCACTATGACACCTGTCATCACAATGCTCCAAGACAACTGTCATCACAATGCCACATGACTCCTGTCATCACAATACTCCCTGACCTTTGTCATCACAATGCTCCATGACGCCTTTCATCACAATGCACCATTACCCCTTTCATCACAATTCTCCAGGCCCTCTGTCACCACAATGCTCCATAACCCCTGACATCACAATGGCCAACGATACCTGTCATCACAATTCACCATGGATCTTGTCATCAAAAGGCTCCATGCTCGTGTCATCACAATGATCCAAGACCAGTGTCATCACAATGCTCCATGACGACTTTCATCACAATGCTCCAGTAGGCCTTACATCACAATACTCCATGCCCGCTCTCATGACAATTCCCCATAACCCCTGTCATCACAATGACCAACGACACCTGTCATCACAATTCACCATGGATCTTTTCATCAAAAGGCTCCATGCTCGTGTCATCACAATGATCCAAGACCAGTGTCATCACAATGCTCCATGACGACTTTCATCACAATGCTCCAGTAGGCCTTACATCACAATACTCCATGCCCGCTCTCATGACAATTCCCCATAACCCCTGTCATCACAATGACCAACGACACCTGTCATCACAATTCACCATGGATCTTGTCATCAAAAGGCTCCATGCTCGTGTCATCACAATGATCCAAGACCCGTGTCATCACAATGCTACATGGCCGGTCTCATCACAGTGCTCCATGACCCCTGTCATCGAAATTCTCCATGAACTTTCATCACAGTGCTCCATCAACACATTCATCACAATGCTCCATGATCCCTTTCATCACAATGTTCTAGGACCAACATCATCACAATGCTCCGTGATCGCTATCATCACAATGCTCCATGACCCCTTTCATAACGATGCCCCAATACCCCCTTTCATCACAATGCTCCATGGTTCCTGTCATCACAGTGCGCCAGGACCCATGTCATCACAATGCTCTATGACCCTGTGTCATCACAATGTTCCATGGCCCTTGTCATCACAATGCTCCATGACCACTTTCCTCACAATGCTCCTTGGCCTGGGTCATCGCAATGCTCCATGACTCCTTTCATCACAATGCTCCATGGCCTCTGACATCACAATGCTCCATAAGCCATGTCATATCAATGTGCCATGACCCCGTCAAAACAATGCTCCATAACCCCTTTCATCACAATGCTCCGTGACCCACGTCAACACAATTGTCCAGGACCCCTTTCATCACAATGCTCATTGGCACGTGTCATCACAATGCTCCATGAACAGTATCATCACAATGCACCATGATCCCTGTCATCACAATGCACTATGACACCTGTCATCACAATGCTCCAAGACAACTGTCATCACAATGCCACATGACTCCTGTCATCACAATTCTCCCTGACCTTTGTCATCACAATGCTCCATGACGCCTTTCATCACAATGCACCATTACCCCTTTCCATAACCCCTGACTTCACAATGGCCAATGACACCTGTCATCACAATTCACCATGGATCTTGTCATCAAAAGGCTCCATGCTCGTGTCATCACAATGATCCAAGACCAGTGTCATCACAATGCTCCATGACCACATTCATCACAATGCTGCATGACCCGTTTCACCACAATGCTAAGTGGCCCTTGCCATCAAAATGCTAAGTGGTCCTTGTCATCACAATGCTCCATGCCCCCGTCATCACAATGCCCCATGACCCCTGTCATCACAAGAATCCATGGTCTTTGACATCACAGTGCTCCATGACACCTGTCATCACAATGCTCGATGATTCGTTTCATCACAATGCTCCCTTACCCCTGTCATCACAGTGCTCCATGACCCCTTGCATCACAACGCTCCATGACTAATTTCATCACAACGCTCCATGACTCCTATTATCACAATGCTCTATGGCCCTTGTCATCACAATGCTCAATGCCCACTGTCATCACAATGCTCCATGAGCACATTCATCACAATACTCTATGAGCCGTTTCATCACAATGCTAAATGGCCCTTGTCATCACAATGTTCTACGGTGCTTGTCATCACAATGCTGCATGACCCCTGTCATCACAATGCTCCATGGCCCTTGCCATCACAATGCTCCATGAACGCTGTCATCACAATGCCCTATGACCAGTATCATCACAGTGCTCCTTGGCTGTTGTCATGAAAATGCTCCATAACCTCTGTCATCACAGTGAACCATGGCCCTTGTCATCACAATGCTCCCTGACCCATTTCATCACAATGCTCCATGACCACTTTCATTAGAGAGCTCCATCATCGCTATCATCACAGTGATCCATGACCCCTTTCATCACAGTGTTCCAGTACAATTTTCATCACAATGATCCACGACCCCTATCACCACAATGCTCCATGACACTTATTTTCACTATGCTCTATGGCCCTTGTCATCACAATGCTCCATGGCCACTGTCATCACAATGCTCCATGACCACATTCATCACAATGCTCCATGACCCGTTTCATCACAATGCTAAATTTCCCTTGTCATCACAATGCTCCATGGCGCTTGTCATCACAAGGCTTCATGACTCCTGTCATCACACTGCCCTATGACCCCTGTCATCACAAGGCTCCATGGCCCTTGTCATCACAATGCTCCCTAACACCTGTCATCACAATCCTCCATGCCCTTGTCATGACAATGCTCCATGACCCCTGTCATCACAAGGCTCCGTGGCCCTTGACATCACAATTCTCCATGACACCTGACAACACAATGCTCCAGTACGCCTTTCATCACAATGCTCCAGGCCCCCTGTCATCACAATGCACCATGATCCCTTTCATAACAATAATCCATGACCCCTTTCATCACATTGCTCCAGTATGCCTTTCATCACAATACTCGATGCCCCCTGTCATCACAATGCCCCATGACAACTCTCAGCAAAATATTCCATGCCCCCTGTAGTCACAATGCTCCATAACAGCTGTCATCACAATGCTCCATGACCCTTGTCATGACAATGCTCCATGGCATTTTTCATCACAATGTTCCATGCCCCCTTTCATCCCAATTCTTCAAGACAACTTTCATCACAATGCTCCATGACCACTTTCATCACAATGCTCCTTGGCCTGGGTCATTGCAATGCTCCATGACTCCTTTCATCACAATGCTCCATGGCCTCTGACATCACAATGCTCCATAAGCCATGTCATCACAATGTGCCAAGTCCCCGTCAAAACAATGCTCCATAACCCCTTTCATCACAATGCTCCGTGACCCATGTCAACACAATTGTCCAGGACCCCTTTCATCACAATGCTCCTTGGCACGTGTCATCACAATGCTCCATGAACAGTATCATCACAATGCACCATGATCCCTGTCATCACAATGCACTATGACACCTGTCATCACAATGCTCCAAGACAACTGTCATCACAATGCCACATGACTCCTGTCATCACAATTCTCCCTGACCTTTGTCATCACAATGCTCCATGACGCCTTTCATCACAATGCACCATTACCCCTTTCCATAACCCCTGACTTCACAATGGCCAATGACACCTGTCATCACAATTCACCATGGATCTTGTCATCAAAAGGCTCCATGCTCGTGTCATCACAATGATCCAAGACCAGTGTCATCACAATGCTCCATGACCACATTCATCACAATGCTCCATGACCCGTTTCATCACAATGCTAAATTTCCCTTGTCATCAAAATGCTCCATGGCGCTTGTCATCACAATGCTCCATGACTCCTTTCATCACAATGCTCCATGCCCTCTGACATCACAATGCTCCATAAGCCATGTCATCACATTGTGCCATGACCCCGTCAAAACAATGCTCCATAACCCCTTTCATCACAATGCTCCGTGACCCATATCAACACAATTGTCCAGGACCCCTTTCATCACAATGCTCCTTGGCACGTGTCATCACAATGCTCCATGAACAGTATCATCACAATGCACCATGATCCCTGTCATCACAATGCACTATGACACCTGTCATCACAATGCTCCAAGACAACTGTCATCACAATGCCACATGATTCCTGTCATCACAATTCTCCCTGACCTTTGTCATCACAATGCTCCATGACGCCTTTCATCACAATGCACCATTACCCCTTTCCATAACCCCTGACTTCAGAATGGCCAATGACACCTGTCATCACAATTCACCATGGATCTTGTCATCAAATGGCTCCATGCTCGTGTCATCACAATGATCCAAGACCAGTGTCATCACAATGCTCCATGACCACATTCATCACAATGCTGCATGACCCGTTTCACCACAATGCTAAGTGGCCCTTGCCATCACAATGCTAAGTGGCCCTTGTCATCACAATGTTCCATGCCCCCGTCTTCACAATGCCCCATGAACCCTGTCATCACAAGAATCCATGGTCTTTGACATCACAGTGCTCCATGACACCTGTCATCACAATGCTCGATGATTCGTTTCATCACAATGCTCCCTTACCCCTGTCATCACAGTGCTCCATGACCCCTTGCATCACAACGCTCCATGACCAATTGCATCACAACGCTCCATGACTCCTATCATCACAATGCTCTATGGCCCTTGTCATCACAATGCTCAATGCCCACTGTCATCACAATGCTCCATGAGCACATTCATCACAATACTCTATGAGCCGTTTCATCACAATGCTAAATGGCCCTTGTCATCACAATGTTCTACGCTGCTTGTCATCAGAATGCTGCATGACCCCTGTCATCACAATGCTCCATGGCCCTTGCCATCACAATGCTCCATGAACGCTGTCATCACAATGCCCTATGACCAGTATCATCACAGTGCTCCTTGGCTGTTGTCATGAAAATGCTCCATAACCTCTGTCATCACAGTGAACCATGGCCCTTGTCATCACAATGCTCCCTGACCCATTTCATCACAATGCTCCATGACCACTTTCATTACAGAGCTCCATCATCGCTATCATCACAGTGATCCATGACCCCTTTCATCACAGTGTTCCAGTACCATTTTCATCACAATGATCCACGACCCCTATCACCACAATGCTCCATGACACTTATTTTCACTATGCTCTATGGCCCTTGTCATCACAATGCTCCATGGCCACTGTCATCACAAGGCTCCGTGGCCCTTGACATCACAATTCTCCAGTACGCCTTTCATCACAATGCTCCAGGCCCCCTGTCATCACAATGCACCATGATCCCTTTCATGACAATAATCCATGACCCCTTTCATCACATTGCTCCAGTAGGCCTTTCATCACAATACTCGATGCCCCCTGTCATCACAATGCCCCATGACCCCTCTCAGCAAAATATTCCATGCCCCCTGTAGTCACAATGCTCCATAACAGCTGTCATCACAAAGCTCCATGACCCTTGTCATGACAATGCTCCATGGCATTTTTCATCACAATGTTCCATGCCCCCTTTCATCGCAATTCTTCAAGACAACTTCCATCACAATGCTCCATGATCACTTTCATCACAATGCTCCTTGGCCTGGGTCATCGCAATGCTCCATGACTCCTTTCATCACAATGCTCCATGGCCTCTGACATCACAATGCTCCATAAGCAATGTCATCACAATGTGCCATGACCCCGTCAAAACAATGCTCCATAACCCCTTTCATCACAATGCTCCGTGACCCATGTCAACACAATTGTCCAGGACCCCTTTCATCACAATGCTCCTTGGCACGTGTCATCACAATGCTCCATGAACAGTATCATCACAATGCACCATGATCCCTGTCATCACAATGCACTATGACACCTGTCATCACAATGCTCCAAGACAACTGTCATCACAATGCCACATGACTCCTGTCATCACGATACTCCCTGACCTTTGTCATCACAATGCTCCATGACGCCTTTCAACACAATGCACCATTACCCCTTTCATCACAATTCTCCAGGCCCTCTGTCACCACAATGCTCCATAACCCCTGACATCACAATGGCCAACGACACCTGTCATCACAATTCACCATGGATCTTGTCATCAAAAGGCTCCATGCTCGTGTCATCACAATGATCCAAGACCAGTGTAATCACAATGCTCCATAACCACATTCATCACAGTGCTGCATGAACCGTTTCACCACAATGCTAAGTGGCCCTTGCCATCACAATGTTCCATGGTGCTTGTCATCACAATGCTCCATACCCCCGTCATCACAATGCCCCATAACACCTGTCATCACAAGAATCCATGGTCTTTGACATCACAGTGCTCCATGACACCTGTCATCACAATGGTCGATGATTCGTTTCATCACAATGCTCCCTTACCCCTGTCATCACAGTGCTCCATGACCCCTTGCATCACAACGCTCCATGACCAATTGCATCACAACGCTCCATGACACCTATCATCACAATGCTCTATGGCCCTTGTCATCACAATGCTCAATGCCCACTGTCATCACAATGCTCCATGAGCACATTCATCACAATACTCTATGAGCCGTTTCATCACAATGCTAAATGGCCCTTGTCATCACAATGTTCTACGGTGCTTGTCATCACAATGCTGCATGACCCCTGTCATCACAATGCTCCATGGCCCTTGCCATCACAATGCTCCATGAACGCTGTCATCACAATGCCCTATGACCAGTATCATCACAGTGCCCCTTGGCTGTTGTCATGAAAATGCTCCATAACCCCTGTCATCACAGTGAACCATGGCCCTTGTCATCACAATGCTCCCTGACCCATTTCATCACAATGCTCCATGACCACTTTCATTACAGAGCTCCATGACTGCTATCATCACAATGATCCATGACCCCTTTCATCACAGTGTTCCAGTACCATTTTCATCACAATGATCCACGACCCCTATCACCACAATGCTCCATGACACTTATTCTCACTATGCTCTATGGCCCTTGTCATCACAATGCTCCATGGCCACTGTCATCACAATGCTCCATGACCACATTCATCACAATGCTCCATGACCCGTTTCATCACAATGCTAAATTTCCCTTGTCATCACAATGCTCCATGGCGCTTGTCATCACAATGCTGCATGACTCCTGTCATCACACTGCCCTATGACCCCTGTCATCACAAGGCTCCATGGCCCTTGTCATCACAATGCTCCCTAACACCTGTCATCACAATCCTCCATGCCCTTGTCATGACAATGCTCCATGACCCCTGTCATCACAAGGCTCCGTGGCTCTTGACATCACAATTCTCCATGACACCTGACAACACAATGCTCCAGTACGCCTTTCATCACAATGTTCCAGGCCCCCTGTCATCACAATGCACCAAGATCCCTTTCATGACAATAATCCATGACCCCTTTAATCACAATGCTCCAGTATGCCTTTCATCACAATACTCGATGCCCCCTGTCATCACAATGCCCCAAGACAACTCTCAGCAAAATATTCCATGCCCCCTGTAGTCACAATGCTCCATAACATCTGTCATCACAATGCTCCATGACCCTTGTCATGACAATGCTCCATGGCATTTTTCATCACAATGTTCCATGCCCCCTTTCATCGCAATTCTTCAAGACAACTTTCATCACAATGCTCCATGACCACTTTCATCACAATGCTCCTTGGCCTGGGTCATTGCAATGCTCCATGACTCCTTTCATCACAATGCTCCATGGCCTCTGACATCACAATGCTCCATAAGCCATGTCATCACATTGTGCCATGACCCCGTCAAAACAATGCTCCATAACCCCTTTCATCACAATGCTCCGTGACCCATATCAACACAATTGTCCAGGACCCCTTTCATCACAATGCTCCTTGGCACGTGTCATCACAATGCTCCATGAACAGTATCATCACAATGCACCATGATCCCTGTCATCACAATGCACTATGACACCTGTCATCACAATGCTCCAAGACAACTGTCATCACAATGCCACATGACTCCTGTCATCACAATTCTCCCTGACCTTTGTCATCACAATGCTCCATGACGCCTTTCATCACAATGCACCATTACCCCTTTCCATAACCCCTGACTTCACAATGGCCAATGACACCTGTCATCACAATTCACCATGGATCTTGTCATCAAAAGGCTCCATGCTCGTGTCATCACAATGATCCAAGACCAGTGTCATCACAATGCTCCATGACCACATTCATCACAATGCTGCATGACCCGTTTCACCACAATGCTAAGTGGCCCTTGCCATCAAAATGCTAAGTGGTCCTTGTCATCACAATGCTCCATGCCCCCGTCATCACAATGCCCCATGACCCCTGTCATCACAAGAATCCATGGTCTTTGACATCACAGTGCTCCATGACACCTGTCATCACAATGCTCGATGATTCGTTTCATCACAATGCTCCCTTACCCCTGTCATCACAGTGCTCCATGACCCCTTGCATCACAACGCTCCATGACTAATTTCATCACAACGCTCCATGACTCCTATTATCACAATGCTCTATGGCCCTTGTCATCACAATGCTCAATGCCCACTGTCATCACAATGCTCCATGAGCACATTCATCACAATACTCTATGAGCCGTTTCATCACAATGCTAAATGGCCCTTGTCATCACAATGTTCTACGGTGCTTGTCATCACAATGCTGCATGACCCCTGTCATCACAATGCTCCATGGCCCTTGCCATCACAATGCTCCATGAACGCTGTCATCACAATGCCCTATGACCAGTATCATCACAGTGCTCCTTGGCTGTTGTCATGAAAATGCTCCATAACCTCTGTCATCACAGTGAACCATGGCCCTTGTCATCACAATGCTCCCTGACCCATTTCATCACAATGCTCCATGACCACTTTCATTACAGAGCTCCATCATCGCTATCATCACAGTGATCCATGACCCCTTTCATCACAGTGTTCCAGTACCATTTTCATCACAATGATCCACGACCCCTATCACCACAATGCTCCATGACACTTATTTTCACTATGCTCTATGGCCCTTGTCATCACAATGCTCCATGGCCACTGTCATCACAATGCTCCATGACCACATTCATCACAATGCTCCATGACCCGTTTCATCACAATGCTAAATTTCCCTTGTCATCACAATGCTCCATGGCGCTTGTCATCACAAGGCTTCATGACTCCTGTCATCACACTGCCCTATGACCCCTGTCATCACAAGGCTCCATGGCCCTTGTCATCACAATGCTCCCTAACACCTGTCATCACAATCCTCCATGCCCTTGTCATGACAATGCTCCATGACCCCTGTCATCACAAGGCTCCGTGGCCCTTGACATCACAATTCTCCATGACACCTGACAACACAATGCTCCAGTACGCCTTTCATCACAATGCTCCAGGCCCCCTGTCATCACAATGCACCATGATCCCTTTCATAACAATAATCCATGACCCCTTTCATCACATTGCTCCAGTATGCCTTTCATCACAATACTCGATGCCCCCTGTCATCACAATGCCCCATGACAACTCTCAGCAAAATATTCCATGCCCCCTGTAGTCACAATGCTCCATAACAGCTGTCATCACAATGCTCCATGACCCTTGTCATGACAATGCTCCATGGCATTTTTCATCACAATGTTCCATGCCCCCTTTCATCCCAATTCTTCAAGACAACTTTCATCACAATGCTCCATGACCACTTTCATCACAATGCTCCTTGGCCTGGGTCATTGCAATGCTCCATGACTCCTTTCATCACAATGCTCCATGGCCTCTGACATCACAATGCTCCATAAGCCATGTCATCACAATGTGCCAAGTCCCCGTCAAAACAATGCTCCATAACCCCTTTCATCACAATGCTCCGTGACCCATGTCAACACAATTGTCCAGGACCCCTTTCATCACAATGCTCCTTGGCACGTGTCATCACAATGCTCCATGAACAGTATCATCACAATGCACCATGATCCCTGTCATCACAATGCACTATGACACCTGTCATCACAATGCTCCAAGACAACTGTCATCACAATGCCACATGACTCCTGTCATCACAATTCTCCCTGACCTTTGTCATCACAATGCTCCATGACGCCTTTCATCACAATGCACCATTACCCCTTTCCATAACCCCTGACTTCACAATGGCCAATGACACCTGTCATCACAATTCACCATGGATCTTGTCATCAAAAGGCTCCATGCTCGTGTCATCACAATGATCCAAGACCAGTGTCATCACAATGCTCCATGACCACATTCATCACAATGCTCCATGACCCGTTTCATCACAATGCTAAATTTCCCTTGTCATCAAAATGCTCCATGGCGCTTGTCATCACAATGCTCCATGACTCCTTTCATCACAATGCTCCATGCCCTCTGACATCACAATGCTCCATAAGCCATGTCATCACATTGTGCCATGACCCCGTCAAAACAATGCTCCATAACCCCTTTCATCACAATGCTCCGTGACCCATATCAACACAATTGTCCAGGACCCCTTTCATCACAATGCTCCTTGGCACGTGTCATCACAATGCTCCATGAACAGTATCATCACAATGCACCATGATCCCTGTCATCACAATGCACTATGACACCTGTCATCACAATGCTCCAAGACAACTGTCATCACAATGCCACATGATTCCTGTCATCACAATTCTCCCTGACCTTTGTCATCACAATGCTCCATGACGCCTTTCATCACAATGCACCATTACCCCTTTCCATAACCCCTGACTTCAGAATGGCCAATGACACCTGTCATCACAATTCACCATGGATCTTGTCATCAAATGGCTCCATGCTCGTGTCATCACAATGATCCAAGACCAGTGTCATCACAATGCTCCATGACCACATTCATCACAATGCTGCATGACCCGTTTCACCACAATGCTAAGTGGCCCTTGCCATCACAATGCTAAGTGGCCCTTGTCATCACAATGCTCCATGCCCCCGTCTTCACAATGCCCCATGAACCCTGTCATCACAAGAATCCATGGTCTTTGACATCACAGTGCTCCATGACACCTGTCATCACAATGCTCGATGATTCGTTTCATCACAATGCTCCCTTACCCCTGTCATCACAGTGCTCCATGACCCCTTGCATCACAACGCTCCATGACCAATTGCATCACAACGCTCCATGACTCCTATCATCACAATGCTCTATGGCCCTTGTCATCACAATGCTCAATGCCCACTGTCATCACAATGCTCCATGAGCACATTCATCACAATACTCTATGAGCCGTTTCATCACAATGCTAAATGGCCCTTGTCATCACAATGTTCTACGCTGCTTGTCATCAGAATGCTGCATGACCCCTGTCATCACAATGCTCCATGGCCCTTGCCATCACAATGCTCCATGAACGCTGTCATCACAATGCCCTATGACCAGTATCATCACAGTGCTCCTTGGCTGTTGTCATGAAAATGCTCCATAACCTCTGTCATCACAGTGAACCATGGCCCTTGTCATCACAATGCTCCCTGACCCATTTCATCACAATGCTCCATGACCACTTTCATTACAGAGCTCCATCATCGCTATCATCACAGTGATCCATGACCCCTTTCATCACAGTGTTCCAGTACCATTTTCATCACAATGATCCACGACCCCTATCACCACAATGCTCCATGACACTTATTTTCACTATGCTCTATGGCCCTTGTCATCACAATGCTCCATGGCCACTGTCATCACAAGGCTCCGTGGCCCTTGACATCACAATTCTCCAGTACGCCTTTCATCACACTGCTCCAGGCCCCCTGTCATCACAATGCACCATGATCCCTTTCATGACAATAATCCATGACCCCTTTCATCACATTGCTCCAGTATGCCTTTCATCACAATACTCGATGCCCCCTGTCATCACAATGCCCCATGACAACTCTCAGCAAAATATTCCATGCCCCCTGTAGTCACAATGCTCCATAACAGCTGTCATCACAATGCTCCATGACCCTTGTCATGACAATGCTCCATGGCATTTTTCATCACAATGTTCCATGCCCACTTTCATTGCAATTCTTCAAGACAACTTCCATCACAATGCTCCATGACCACTTTCCTCACAATGCTCCTTGGCCTGGGTCATCGCAATGCTCCATGACTCCTTTCATCACAATGCTCCATGGCCTCTGACATCACAATGCTCCATAAGCCATGTCATCGCAATGTGCCATGACCCCGTCAAAACAATGCTCCATAAACACATTCATCATAATGCTCCGTGACCCATGTCAACACAATTGTCCAGGACCCCTTTCATCACAATGCTCCTTGGCACGTGTCATCACAATGCTCCATGAATAGTATCATCACAATGCACCATGATCCCTGTCATAACAATGCACTATGACACCTGTCATCACAATGCTCCAAGACAACTGTCATCACAATGCCACATGACTCCTGTCATCACAATACTCCCTGACCTTTGTCATCACAATGCTCCATGACGCCTTTCATCACAATGCACCATTACCCCTTTCATCACAATTCTCCAGGCCCTCTGTCACCACAATGCTCCATAACCCCTGACATCACAATGGCCAACGATACCTGTCATCACAATTCACCATGGATCTTATCATCAAAAGGCTCCATGCTCGTGTCATCACAATGATCCAAGACCAGTGTCATCACAATGCTCCATGACGACTTTCATCACAATGCTCCAGTAGGCCTTACATCACAATACTCCATGCCCGCTCTCATGACAATTCCCCATAACCCCTGTCATCACAATGGCCAACGACACCTGTCATCACAATTCACCATGGATCTTGTCATCAAAAGGCTCCATGCTCGTGTCATCACAATGATCCAAGACCCGTGTCATCACAATGCTACATGGCCGGTCTCATCACAGTGCTCCATGACCCCTGTCATCAAATTTCTCCATGAACTTTCATCACAGTGCTCCATGAACATATTCACCACAATGCTCCATAACCCCTGACATCACAATGGCCAACGACACCGGTCATCACAATTCACCATGGATCTTGTCATCAAAAGGCTCCATGCTCGTGTCATCACAATGATCCAAGACCAGTGTCATCACAATGCTCCATAACCACATTCATCACAGTGCTGCATGACCCGTTTCACCACAATGCTAAGTGGCCCTTGCCATCACAATGTTCCATGGTGCTTGTCATCACAATGCTCCAAACCCCCGTCATCACAATGCCCCATGACACCTGTCATCACAAGAATCCATGGTCTTTGACATCACAGTGCTCCATGACACCTGTCATCACAATGGTCGATGATTCGTTTCATCACAATGCTCCCTTACCCCTGTCATCACAGTGCTCCATGACCCCTTGCATCACAACGCTCCATGACCAATTGCATCACAACGCTCCATGACACCTATCATCACAATGCTCTATGGCCCTTGTCATCACAATGCTCAATGCCCACTGTCATCACAATGCTCCATGAGCACATTCATCACAATACTCTATGAGCCGTTTCATCACAATGCTAAATGGCCCTTGTCATCACAATGTTCTACGGTGCTTGTCATCACAATGCTGCATGACCCCTGTCATCACAATGCTCCATGGCCCTTGCCATCACAATGCTCCATGAACGCTGTCAACACAATGCCCTATGACCAGTATCATCACAGTGCCCCTTGGCTGTTGTCATGAAAATGCTCCATAACCCCTGTCATCACAGTGAACCATGGCCCTTGTCATCACAATGCTCCCTGACCCATTTCATCACAATGCTCCATGACCACTTTCATTACAGAGCTCCATGATTGCTATCATCACAATGATCCATGACCCCTTTCATCACAGTGTTCCAGTACCATTTTCATCACAATGATCCACGACCCCTATCACCACAAAGCTCCATGACACTTATTCTCACTATGCTCTATGGCCCTTGTCATCACAATGCTCCATGGCCACTGTCATCACAATGCTCCATGACCACATTCATCACAATGCTCCATGACCCGTTTCATCACAATGCTAAATTTCCCTTGTCATCACAATGCTCCATGGCGCTTGTCATCACAATGCTGCATGACTCCTGTCATCACACTGCCCTATGACCCCTGTCATCACAAGGCTCCATGGCCCTTGTCATCACAATGCTCCATAACACCTGTCATCACAATCCTCCATGCCCTTGTCATGACAATGCTCCATGACCCCTGTCATCACAAGGCTCCGTGGCCCTTGACATCACAATTCTCCATGACACCTGACAACACAATGCTCCAGTACGCCTTTCATCACAATGCTCCAGGCCCCCTGTCATCACAATGCACCATGATCCCTTTCATGACAATAATCCATGACCCCTTTCATCACATTGCTCCAGTATGCCTTTCATCACAATACTCGATGCCCCCTGTCATCACAATGCCCCATGACAACTCTCAGCAAAATATTCCATGCCCCCTGTAGTCACAATGCTCCATAACAGCTGTCATCACAATGCTCCATGACCCTTGTCATGACAATGCTCCATGGCATTTTTCATCACAATGTTCCATGCCCACTTTCATTGCAATTCTTCAAGACAACTTCCATCACAATGCTCCATGACCACTTTCCTCACAATGCTCCTTGGCCTGGGTCATCGCAATGCTCCATGACTCCTTTCATCACAATGCTCCATGGCCTCTGACATCACAATGCTCCATAAGCCATGTCATCGCAATGTGCCATGACCCCGTCAAAACAATGCTCCATAAACACTTTCATCACAATGCTCCGTGACCCATGTCAACACAATTGTCCAGGACCCCTTTCATCACAATGCTCCTTGGCACGTGTCATCACAATGCTCCATGAATAGTATCATCACAATGCACCATGATCCCTGTCATAACAATGCACTATGACACCTGTCATCACAATGCTCCAAGACAACTGTCATCACAATGCCACATGACTCCTGTCATCACAATACTCCCTGACCTTTGTCATCACAATGCTCCATGACGCCTTCATCACAATGCACCATTACCCCTTTCATCAAAATTCTCCAGGCCCTCTGTCACCACAATGCTCCATAACCCCTGACATCACAATGCCCAACGATACCTGTCATCACAATTCACCATGGATCTTGTCATCAAAAGGCTCCATGCTCGTGTCATCACAATGATCCAAGACCAGTGTCATCACAATGCTCCATGACGACTTTCATCACAATGCTCCAGTAGGCCTTACATCACAATACTCCATGCCCGCTCTCATGACAATTCCCCATAACCCCTGTCATCACAATGACCAACGACACCTGTCATCACAATTCACCATGGATCTTGTCATCAAAAGGCTCCATGCTCGTGTCATCACAATGATCCAAGACCAGTGTCATCACAATGCTCCATGACCACATTCATCACAATGCTGCATGACCCGTTTCACCACAATGCTAAGTGGCCCTTGCCATCACAATGCTAAGTGGCCCTTGTCATCACAATGCTCCATGCCCCCGTCATCACAATGCCCCATGACCCCTGTCATCACAAGAATCCATGGTCTTTGACATCACAGTGCTCCATGACACCTGTCATCACAATGCTCGATGATTCGTTTCATCACAATGCTCCCTTACCCCTGTCATCACAGTGCTCCATGACCCCTTGCATCACAACGCTCCATGACCAATTTCATCACAACGCTCCATGACTCCTATCATCACAATGCTCTATGGCCCTTGTCATCACAATGCTCAATGCCCACTGTGATCACAATGCTCCATGAGCACATTCATCACAATACTCTATGAGCCGTTTCATCACAATGCTAAATGGCCCTTGTCATCACAATGTTCTACGCTGCTTGTCATCAGAATGCTGAATGACCCCTGTCATCACAATGCTCCATGGCCCTTGCCATCACAATGCTCCATGAACGCTGTCAACACAATGCCCTATGACCAGTATCATCACAGTGCTCCTTGGCTGTTGTCATGAAAATGCTCCATAACCTCTGTCATCACAGTGAACCATGGCCCTTGTCATTACAATGCTCCCTGACCCATTTCATCACAATGCTCCATGACCACTTTCATTACAGAGCTCCATCATCGCTATCATCACAGTGATCCATGACCCGTTTCATCACAGTGTTCCAGTACCATTTTCATCACCATGATCCACGACCCCTATCACCACAATGCTCCATGACACTTATTTTCACTATGCTCTATGGCCCTTGTCATCACAATGCTCCATGGCCACTGTCATCACAATGCTCCATGACCACATTCATCACAATGCTCCATGACCCGTTTCATCACAATGCTAAATTTCCCTTGTCATCAAAATGCTCCATGGCGCTTGTCATCACAATGCTGCATGACTCCTGTCATCACACTGCCCTATGACCCCTGTCATCACAAGGCTCCGTGGCCCTTGACATCACAATTCTCCATGACACCTGACAACACAATGCTCCAGTACGCCTTTCCTCACAATGCTCCAGGCCCCCTGTCATCACAATGCACCATGATCCCTTTCATGAAAATAATCCATGACCCCTTTCATCACATTGCTCCAGTATGCCTTTCATCACAATACTCGATGCCCCCTGTCATCACAATGCCCCATGACAACTCTCAGCAAAATATTCCATGCCCCCTGTAGTCACAATGCTCCATAACAGCTGTCATCACAATGCTCCATGACCCTTGTCATGACAATGCTCCATGGCATTTTTCATCACAATGTTCCATGCCCACTTTCATTGCAATTCTTCAAGACAACTTCCATCACAATGCTCCATGACCACTTTCCTCACAATGCTCCTTGGCCTGGGTCATCGCAATGCTCCATGACTCCTTTCATCACAATGCTCCATGGCCTCTGACATCACAATGCTCCATAAACCATGTCATCACAATGTGCCATGACCCCATCAAAACAATGCTCCATAACCCCTTTCATCACAATGCTCCATGACCCACGTCAACACAATTGTCCAGGACCCCTTTCATCACGATGCTCCTTGGCACGTGTCATCACAAAGCTCCATGAACAGTATCATCACAATGCACCATGATCCCTTTCATAACAATGCACTATGACACCTGTCATCACAATGCTCCAAGACAACTGTCATCACAATGCCACATGACACCAGTCATCACAATTCACCATGGATTTTGTCATCAAAAGGCTCCATGCTCGTGTCATCACAATGATCCAAGACCCGTGTCATCATAATGCTCCATGGCTGGTCTCATCACAGTGCTCCATGACCCCTGTCATCAAAATTCTCCATGAACTTTCATCACAGTGCTCCATGAACACATTCATCACAATGCTCCATGATCACTTTCATCACAATGCTCTAGGACCAACATCATCACAATGCTCCATGATTGCTATCATCACAATGCTCCATGACCCCTTTCATAACGATGCTCCAATACCCCATTTCATCAAAATGCTCCATGATTCCTGTCATCACAATGCGCCAGGACCCATGTCATCACAATGCTCTATGACCCTTGTCATCACAATGTTCCATGGCCCTTGTCATCACAATGCTCCATGACCACATTCATCACAATGCTGCATGACCCGTTTCACCACAATGCTAAGTGGCCCTTGCTATCACAATGCTCCATGGTGCTTGTCATCACAATGCTCCATGCCCCCGTCTTCACAATGCCCCATGAACCCTGTCATCACAAGAATCCATGGTCTTTGACATCACAGTGCTCCATGACACCTGTCATCACAATGCTCGATGATTCGTTTCATCACAATGCTCCCTTACCCCTGTCATCACAGTGCTCCATGACCCCTTGCATCACAACGCTCCATGACCAATTTCATCACAACGCTCCATGACTCCTATCATCACAATGCTCTATGGCCCTTGTCATCACAATGCTCAATGCCCACTGTCATCACAATGCTCCATGAGCACATTCATCACAATACTCTATGAGCCGTTTCATCACAATGCTAAATGGCCCTTGTCATCACAATGTTCTACGGTGCTTGTCATCACAATGCTGCATGACCCCTGTCATCACAATGCTCCATGGCCCTTGCCATCACAATGCTCCATGAACGCTGTCATCACAATGCCCTATGACCAGTATCATCACAGTGCTCCTTGGCTGTTGTCATGAAAATGCTCCATAACCCCTGTCATCACAGTGAACCATGGCCCTTGTCATCACAATGCTCCCTGACCCATTTCATCACAATGCTCCATGACCACTTTCATTACAGAGCGCCATGATTGCTATCATCACAATGATCCATGACCCCTTTCATCACAGTGTTCCAGTACCATTTTCATCACAATGATCCACGACCCCTATCACCACAATGCTCCATGACACTTATTCTCACTATGCTCTATGGCCCTTGTCATCACAAAGCTCCATGGCCACTGTCATCACAATGCTCCATGACCACATTCATCACAATGCTCCATGACCCGTTCCATCACATTGCTAAATTTCCCTTGTCATCACAATGCTCCATGGCGCTTGTCATCACAATGCTGCATGACTCCTGTCATCACAATGCCCTATGACCCCTGTCATCACAAGGCTCCATGGCCCTTGTCATCACAATGCTCCATAACACCTGTCATCACAATCCTCCATGCCCTTGTCATGACAATGCTCCATGACCCCTGTCATCACAAGGCTCCGTGGCCCTTGACATCACAATTCTCCATGACACCTGACAACACAATGCTCCAGTACGCCTTTCATCACAATGCTCCAGGCCCCCTGTCATCACAATGCACCATGATCCCTTTCATGACAATAATCCATGACCCGTTTCATCACATTGCTCCAGTAGGCCTTTCATCACAATACTCGATGCCCCCTGTCATCACAATGCCCCATGACAACTCTCAGCAAAATATTCCATGCCCCCTGTAGTCACAATGCTCCATAACAGCTGTCATCACAATGCTCCATGACCCTTGTCATGACAATGCTCCATGGCATTTTTCATCACAATGTTCCATGCCCACTTTCATTGCAATTCTTCAAGACAACTTCCATCACAATGCTCCATGACCACTTTCCTCACAATGCTCCTTGGCCTGGGTCATCGCAATGCTCCATGACTCCTTTCATCACAATGCTCCATGGCCTCTGACATCACAATGCTCCATAAGCCATGTCATCACAATGTGCCATGACCCCGTCAAAACAATGCTCCATAAACACTTTCATCACAATGCTCCGTGACCCATGTCAACACAATTGTCCAGGACCCCTTTCATCACAATGCTCCTTGGCACGTGTCATCACAATGCTCCATGAATAGTATCATCATAATGCACCATGATCCCTGTCATAACAATGCACTATGACACCTGTCATCACAATGCTCCAAGACAACTGTCATCACAATGCCACATGACTCCTGTCATCACAATACTCCCTGACCTTTGTCATCACAATGCTCCATGACGCCTTTCATCACAATGCACCATTACCACTTTCATCACAATTCTCCAGGCCCTCTGTCACCACAATGCTCCATAACCCCTGACATCACAATGGCCAACGATACCTGTCATCACAATTCACCATGGATCTTGTCATCAAAAGGCTCCATGCTCGTGTCATCACAATGATCCAAGACCAGTGTCATCACAATGCTCCATGACGACTTTCATCACAATGCTCCAGTAGGCCTTACATCACAATACTCCATGCCCGCTCTCATGACAATTCCCCATAACCCCTGTCATCACAATGGCCAACGACACCTGTCATCACAATTCACCATGGATCTTGTCATCAAAAGGCTCCATGCTCGTGTCATCACAATGATCCAAGACCCGTGTCATCACAATGCTACATGGCCGGTCTCATCACAGTGCTCCATGACCCCTGTCATCGAAATTCTCCATGAACTTTCATCACAGTGCTCCATCAACACATTCATCACAATGCTCCATGATCCCTTTCATCACAATGTTCTAGGACCAACATCATCACAATGCTCCGTGATCCCTATCATCACAATGCTCCATGACCCCTTTCATAACGATGCCCCAATACCCCCTTTCATCACAATGCTCCATGGTTCCTGTCATCACAGTGCGCCAGGACCCATGTCATCACAATGCTCTATGACCCTTTGTCATCACAATGTTCCATGGCCCTTGTCATCACAATGCTCCATGACCACATTCATCACAATGCTGCATGACCCGTTTCACCACAATGCTAAGTGGCCCTTGTCATCACAATGCTCCATGGTGCTTGTCATCACAATGCTCCATGCCCCCGTCATCACAGTGCCCCATGACCCCTGTCATCACAAGAATCCATGGTCTTTGACATCAGAGTGCTCCATGACACCTGTCATCACAATGCTCGATGATTCGTTTCATCACAATGCTCCCTTACCCCTGTCATCACAGTGCTCCATGACCCCTTGCATCACAACGCTCCATGACCAATTTCATCACAACGCTCCATGACTCCTATCATCACAATGCTCTATGGCCCTTGTCATCACAATGCTCAATGCCCACTGTCATCACAATGCTCCATGAGCACATTCATCACAATACTCTATGAGCCGTTTCATCACAATGCTAAATGGCCCTTGTCATCACAATGTTCTACGGTGCTTGTCATCACAATGCTGCATGACCCCTGTCATCACAATGCTCCATGGCCCTTGCCATCACAATGCTCCATGAACGCTGTCATCACAATGCCCTATGACCAGTATCATCACAGTGCTCCTTGGCTGTTGTCATGAAAATGCTCCATAACCCCTGTCATCACAGTGAACCATGGCCCTTGTCATCACAATGCTCCCTGACCCATTTCATCACAATGCTCCATGACCACTTTCATTACAGAGCGCCATGATTGCTATCATCACAATGATCCATGACCCCTTTCATCACAGTGTTCCAGTACCATTTTCATCACAATGATCCACGACCCCTATCACCACAATGCTCCATGACACTTATTCTCACTATGCTCTATGGCCCTTGTCATCACAAAGCTCCATGGCCACTGTCATCACAATGCTCCATGACCACATTCATCACAATGCTCCATGACCCGTTCCATCACATTGCTAAATTTCCCTTGTCATCACAATGCTCCATGGCGCTTGTCATCACAATGCTGCATGACTCCTGTCATCACAATGCCCTATGACCCCTGTCATCACAAGGCTCCATGGCCCTTGTCATCACAATGCTCCATAACACCTGTCATCACAATCCTCCATGCCCTTGTCATGACAATGCTCCATGACCCCTGTCATCACAAGGCTCCGTGGCCCTTGACATCACAATTCTCCATGACACCTGACAACACAATGCTCCAGTACGCCTTTCATCACAATGCTCCAGGCCCCCTGTCATCACAATGCACCATGATCCCTTTCATGACAATAATCCATGACCCCTTTCATCACATTGCTCCAGTAGGCCTTTCATCACAATACTCGATGCCCCCTGTCATCACAATGCCCCATGACAACTCTCAGCAAAATATTCCATGCCCCCTGTAGTCACAATGCTCCATAACAGCTGTCATCACAATGCTCCATGACCCTTGTCATGACAATGCTCCATGGCATTTTTCATCACAATGTTCCATGCCCACTTTCATTGCAATTCTTCAAGACAACTTCCATCACAATGCTCCATGACCACTTTCCTCACAATGCTCCTTGGCCTGGGTCATCGCAATGCTCCATGACTCCTTTCATCACAATGCTCCATGGCCTCTGACATCACAATGCTCCATAAGCCATGTCATCACAATGTGCCATGACCCCGTCAAAACAATGCTCCATAAACACTTTCATCACAATGCTCCGTGACCCATGTCAACACAATTGTCCAGGACCCCTTTCATCACAATGCTCCTTGGCACGTGTCATCACAATGCTCCATGAATAGTATCATCATAATGCACCATGATCCCTGTCATAACAATGCACTATGACACCTGTCATCACAATGCTCCAAGACAACTGCCATCACAATGCCACATGACTCCTGTCATCACAATACTCCCTGACCTTTGTCATCACAATGCTCCATGACGCCTTTCATCACAATGCACCATTACCACTTTCATCACAATTCTCCAGGCCCTCTGTCACCACAATGCTCCATAACCCCTGACATCACAATGGCCAACGATACCTGTCATCACAATTCACCATGGATCTTGTCATCAAAAGGCTCCATGCTCGTGTCATCACAATGATCCAAGACCAGTGTCATCACAATGCTCCATGACGACTTTCATCACAATGCTCCAGTAGGCCTTACATCACAATACTCCATGCCCGCTCTCATGACAATTCCCCATAACCCCTGTCATCACAATGGCCAACGACACCTGTCATCACAATTCACCATGGATCTTGTCATCAAAAGGCTCCATGCTCGTGTCATCACAATGATCCAAGACCCGTGTCATCACAATGCTACATGGCCGGTCTCATCACAGTGCTCCATGACCCCTGTCATCGAAATTCTCCATGAACTTTCATCACAGTGCTCCATCAACACATTCATCACAATGCTCCATGATCCCTTTCATCACAATGTTCTAGGACCAACATCATCACAATGCTCCGTGATCCCTATCATCACAATGCTCCATGACCCCTTTCATAACGATGCCCCAATACCCCCTTTCATCACAATGCTCCATGGTTCCTGTCATCACAGTGCGCCAGGACCCATGTCATCACAATGCTCTATGACCCTTTGTCATCACAATGTTCCATGGCCCTTGTCATCACAATGCTCCATGACCACATTCATCACAATGCTGCATGACCCGTTTCACCACAATGCTAAGTGGCCCTTGTCATCACAATGCTCCATGGTGCTTGTCATCACAATGCTCCATGCCCCCGTCATCACAGTGCCCCATGACCCCTGTCATCACAAGAATCCATGGTCTTTGACATCAGAGTGCTCCATGACACCTGTCATCACAATGCTCGATGATTCGTTTCATCACAATGCTCCCTTACCCCTGTCATCACAGTGCTCCATGACCCCTTGCATCACAACGCTCCATGACCAATTTCATCACAACGCTCCATGACTCCTATCATCACAATGCTCTATGGCCCTTGTCATCACAATGCTCAATGCCCACTGTCATCACAATGCTCCATGAGCACATTCATCACAATACTCTATGAGCCGTTTCATCACAATGCTAAATGGCCCTTGTCATCACAATATTCTATGGTGCTTGTCATCACAATGCTGCATGACCCCTGTCATCACAATGCTCCATAGCCCTTGCCATCACAATGCTCCATGAACGCTGTCATCACAATGCCCTATGACCAGTATCATCACAGTGCTCCTTGGCTGTTGTCATGAAAATGCTCCATAACCCCTGTCATCACAGTGAACCATGGCCCTTGTCATCACAATGCTCCCTGACCCATTTCATCACAATGCGCCATGACCACTTTCATTACAGAGCTCCATGATTGCTATCATCACAATGATCCATGACCCCTTTCATCACAGTGTTCCAGTACCATTTTCATCACAATGATCCACGACCCCTATCACCACAATGCTCCATGACACTTATTCTCACTATGCTCTATGGCCCTTGTCATCACAATGCTCCATGGCCACTGTCATCACAATGCTCCATGACCACATTCATCACAATGCTCCATGACCCGTTCCATCACATTGCTAAATTTCCCTTGTCATCACAATGCTCCATGGCGCTTGTCATCACAATGCTGCATGACTCCTGTCATCACACTGCCCTATGACCCCTGTCATCACAAGGCTCCATGGCCCTTGTCATCACAATGCTCCATAACACCTGTCATCACAATCCTCCATGCCCTTGTCATGACAATGCTCCATGACCCCTGTCATCACAAGGCTCCGTGGCCCTTGACATCACAATTCTCCATGACACCTGACAACACAATGCTCCAGTATGCCTTTCATCACAATGCTCCAGGCCCCCTGTCATCACAATGCACCATGATCCCTTTCATGACAATAATCCATTACCCCTTTCATCACAATGCTCCAGTATGCCTTTCTTCACAATACTCGATGCCCCCTGTCATCACAATGCCCCATGACCCCTCTCAGCAAAATATTCCATGCCCACTGTAGTCACAATGCTCCATAACAGCTGTCATCACAATGCTCCATGACCCTTGTCATGACAATGCTCCATGGCATTTTTCATCACAATGTTCCATGCCCACTTTCATTGCAATTCTTCAAGACAACTTCCATCACAATGCTCCATGACCACTTTCCTCACAATGCTCCTTGGCCTGGGTCATCGCAATGCTCCATGACTCCTTTCATCACAATGCTCCTTGGCACGTGGCATCACAATGCTCCATGAACAGTATCATCACAATGCACCATGATCCCTGTCATCACAATGCACTATGACACCTGTCATCACAATGCTCCAAGACAACTGTCATCACAATGCCACATGACTCCTGTCATCACAATACTCCCTGACCTTTGTCATCACAATGCTCCATGAAGCCTTTCATCACAATGCACCATTACCCATTTCATCACAATTCTCCAGGCCCTCTGTCACCACAATGCTCCATAACCCCTGACATCACAATGGCCAACGACACCTGTCATCACAATTCACCATGGATCTTGTCATCAAAAGGCTCCATGCTCGTGTCATCACAATGATCCAAGACCAGTGTCACCACAATGCTCCATAACCACATTCATCACAGTGCTGCATGACCCGTTTCACCACAATGCTAAGTGGCCCTTGCCATCACAATGTTCCATGGTGCTTGTCATCACAATGCTCCATACCCCCGTCATCACAATGCCCCATGACACCTGTCATCACAAGAATCCATGGTCTTTGACATCACAGTGCTCCATGACACCTGTCATCACAATGCTCGATGATTCGTTTCATCACAATGCTCCCTTACCCCTGTCATCACAGTGCTCCATGACCCCTTGCATCACAACGCTCCATGACCAATCGCATCACAACGCTCCATGACACCTATCATCACAATGCTCTATGGCCCTTGTCATCACAATGCTCAATGCCCACTGTCATCACAATGCTCCATGAGCACATTCATCACAATACTCTATGAGCCGTTTCATCACAATGCTAAATGGCCCTTGTCATCACAATGTTCTACGGTGCTTGTCATCACAATGCTGCATGACCCCTGTCATCACAATGCTCCATGGCCCTTGCCATCACAATGCTCCATGAACGCTGTCATCACAATGCCCTATGACCAGTATCACCACAGTGCTCCTTGGCTGTTGTCATGAAAATGCTCCATAACCCCTGTCATCACAGTGAACCATGGCCCTTGTCATCACAATGCTCCCTGACCCATTTCATCACAATGCTCCATGACCACTTTCATTACAGAGCTCCATGATCGCTATCATCACAATGATCCATGACCCCTTTCATCACAGTGTTCCAGTACCATTTTCATCACAATGATCCACGACCCCTATCACCACAATGCTCCATGACACTTATTCTCACTATGCTCAATGGCCCTTGTCATCACAATGCTCCATGGCCACTGTCATCACAATGCTCCATGACCACATTCATCACAATGCTCCATGACCCGTTCCATCACATTGCTAAATTTCCCTTCTCATCACAATGCTCCATGGCGCTTGTCATCACAATGCTGCATGACTCCTGTCATCACACTGCCCTATGACCCCTGTCATCACAAGGCTCCATGGCCCTTGTCATCACAATGCTCCATAACACCTGTCATCACAATCCTCCATGCCCTTGTCATGACAATGCTCCATGACCCCTGTCATCACAAGGCTCCGTGGCCCTTGACATCACAATTCTCCATGACACCTGACAACACAATGCTCCAGTACGCCTTTCATCACAATGCTCCAGGCCCCCTGTCATCACAATGCACCATGATCCCTTTCATGACAATAATCCATTACCCCTTTCATCACAATGCTCCAGTATGCCTTTCATCACAATACTCGATGCGCCCTGTCATCACAATGCCCCATGACCCCTCTCAGCAAAATATTCCATGCCCACTGTAGTCACAATGCTCCATAACAGCTGTCATCACAATGCTCCATGACCCTTGTCATGACAATGCTCCATGGCATTTTTCATCACAATGTTCCATGCCCCCTTTCATCGCAATTCTTCAAGACAACTTCCATCACAATGCTCCATGATCACTTTCATCACAATGCTCCTTGGCCTGGGTCATCGCAATGCTCCATGACTCCTTTCATCACAATGCTCCATGGCCTCTGACATCACAATGCTCCATAAGCCATGTCATCACAATGTGCCATGACCCCGTCAAAACAATGCTCCATAACCCCTTTCATCACAATGCTCCGTGACCCATGTCAACACAATTGTCCAGGACCCCTTTCATCACAATGCTCCTTGGCACGTGGCATCACAATGCTCCATGAACAGTATCATCACAATGCACCATGATCCCTGTCATCACAATGCACTATGACACCTGTCATTACAATGCTCCAAGACAACTGTCATCACAATGCCACATGACTCCTGTCATCACAATACTCCCTGACCTTTGTCATCACAATGCTCCATGACGCCTTTCATCACAATGCACCATTACCCCTTTCATCACAATTCTCCAGGCCCTCTGTCACCACAATGCTCCATAACCCCTGACATCACAATGGCCAACGACACCTGTCATCACAATTCACCATGGATCTTGTCATCAAAAGGCTCCATGCTCGTGTCATCACAATGATCCAAGACCAGTGTCACCACAATGCTCCATAACCACATTCATCACAGTGCTGCATGACCCGTTTCACCACAATGCTAAGTGGCCCTTGCCATCACAATGTTCCATGGTGCTTGTCATCACAATGCGCCATACCCCCGTCATCACAATGCCCCATGACACCTGTCATCACAAGAATCCATGGTCTTTGACATCACAGTGCTCCATGACACCTGTCATCACAATGCTCGATGATTCGTTTCATCACAATGCTCCCTTACCCCTGTCATCACAGTGCTCCATGACCCCTTGCATCACAACGCTCCATGACCAATTGCATCACAACGCTCCATGACACCTATCATCACAATGCTCTATGGCCCTTGTCATCACAATGCTCAATGCCCACTGTCATCACAATGCTCCATGAGCACATTCATCACAATACTCTATGAGCCGTTTCATCACAATGCTAAATGGCCCTTGTCATCACAATGTTCTACGCTGCTTGTCATCACAATGCTGCATGACCCCTGTCATCACAATGCTCCATGGCCCTTGCCATCACAATGCTCCATGAACGCTGTCATCACAATGCTCCATGAACGCTCTCATCACAATGCCCTATGACCAGTATCATCACAGTGCCCCTTGGCTGTTGTCATGAAAATGCTCCATAACCCCTGTCATCACAGTGAACCATGGCCCTTGTCATCACAATGCTCCCTGACCCATTTCATCACAATGCTCCATGACCACTTTCATTACAGAGCTCCATGACTGCTATCATCACAATGATCCATGACCCCTTTCATCACAGTGTTCCAGTACCATTTTCATCACAATGATCGACGACCCCTATCACCACAATGCTCCATGACACTTATTCTCACTATGCTCTATGGCCCTTGTCATCACAATGCTCCATGGCCACTGTCATCACAATGCTCCATGACCACATTCATCACAATGCTCCATGACCCGTTTCATCACAATGCTAAATTTCCCTTGTCATCACAATGCTCCATGGCGCTTGTCATCACAATGCTGCATGACTCCTGTCATCACACTGCCCTATGACCCCTGTCATCACAAGGCTCCATGGCCCTTGTCATCACAATGCTCCATAACACCTGTCATCACAATCCTCCATGCCCTTGTCATGACAATGCTCCATGACCCCTGTCATCACAAGGCTCCGTGGCCCTTGACATCACAATTCTCCATGACACCTGACAACACAATGCTCCAGTACGCCTTTCATCACAATGCTCCAGGCCCCCTGTCATCACAATGCACCATGATCCCTTTCATGACAATAATCCATGACCCCTTTCATCACAACGCTCCAGTATGCCTTTCATCACATTACTCGATGCCCCCTGTCATCACAATGCCCCATGACCCCTGTCATCACAAGAATCCATGGTCTTTGACATCAGAGTGCTCCATGACACCTGTCATCACAATGCTCGATGATTCGTTTCATCACAATGCTCCCTTACCCCTGTCATCACAGTGCTCCATGACCCCTTGCATCACAACGCTCCATGACCAATTTCATCACAACGCTCCATGACTCCTATCATCACAATGCTCTATGGCCCTTGTCATCACAATGCTCAATGCCCACTGTCATCACAATGCTCCATGAGCACATTCATCACAATACTCTATGAGCCGTTTCATCACAATGCTAAATGGCCCTTGTCATCACAATGTTCTACGGTGCTTGTCATCACAATGCTGCATGACCCCTGTCATCACAATGCTCCATAGCCCTTGCCATCACAATGCTCCATGAACGCTGTCATCACAATGCCCTATGACCAGTATCATCACAGTGCTCCTTGGCTGTTGTCATGAAAATGCTCCATAACCCCTGTCATCACAGTGAACCATGGCCCTTGTCATCACAATGCTCCCTGACCCATTTCATCACAATGCTCCATGACCACTTTCATTACAGAGCTCCATGATTGCTATCATCACAATGATCCATGACCCCTTTCATCACAGTGTTCCAGTACCATTTTCATCACAATGATCCACGACCCTTATCACCACAATGCTCCATGACACTTATTCTCACTATGCTCTATGGCCCTTGTCATCACAATGCTCCATGGCCACTGTCATCACAATGCTCCATGACCACATTCATCACAATGCTCCATGACCCGTTCCATCACATTGCTAAATTTCCCTTCTCATCACAATGCTCCATGGCGCTTGTCATCACAATGCTGCATGACTCCTGTCATCACACTGCCCTATGACCCCTGTCATCACAAGGCTCCATGGCCCTTGTCATCACAATGCTCCATAACACCTGTCATCACAATCCTCCATGCCCTTGTCATGACAATGCTCCATGACCCCTGTCATCACAAGGCTCCGTGGCCCTTGACATCACAATTCTCCATGACACCTGACAACACAATGCTCCAGTACGCCTTTCATCACAATGCTCCAGGCCCCCTGTCATCACAATGCACCATGATCCCTTTCATGACAATAATCCATTACCCCTTTCATCACAATGCTCCAGTATGCCTTTCATCACAATACTCGATGCCCCCTGTCATCACAATGCCCCATGACCCCTCTCAGCAAAATATTCCATGCCCACTGTAGTCACAATGCTCCATAACAGCTGTCATCACAATGCTCCATGACCCTTGTCATGACAATGCTCCATGGCATTTTTCATCACAATGTTCCATGCCCCCTTTCATCGCAATTCTTCAAGACAACTTCCATCACAATGCTCCATGACCACTTTCATCACAATGCTCCTTGGCCTGGGTCATCGCAATGCTCCATGACTCCTTTCATCACAATGCTCCATGGCCTCTGACATCACAATGCTCCATAAGCCATGTCATCACAATGTGCCATGACCCCGTCAAAACAATGCTCCATAACCCCTTTCATCACAATGCTCCGTGACCCATGTCAACACAATTGTCCAGGACCCCTTTCATCACAATGCTCCTTGGCACGTGGCATCACAATGCTCCATGAACAGTATCATCACAATGCACCATGATCCCTGTCATCACAATGCACTATGACACCTGTCATCACAATGCTCCAAGACAACTGTCATCACAATGCCACATGACTCCTGTCATCACAATACTCCCTGACCTTTGTCATCACAATGCTCCATGACGCCTTTCATCACAATGCACCATTACCCCTTTCATCACAATTCTCCAGGCCCTCTGTCACCACAATGCTCCATAACCCCTGACATCACAATGGCCAACGACACCTGTCATCACAATTCACCATGGATCTTGTCATCAAAAGGCTCCATGCTCGTGTCATCACAATGATCCAAGACCAGTGTCACCACAATGCTCCATAACCACATTCATCACAGTGCTGCATGACCCGTTTCACCACAATGCTAAGTGGCCCTTGCCATCACAATGTTCCATGGTGCTTGTCATCACAATGCGCCATACCCCCGTCATCACAATGCCCCATGACACCTGTCATCACAAGAATCCATGGTCTTTGACATCACAGTGCTCCATGACACCTGTCATCACAATGCTCGATGATTCGTTTCATCACAATGCTCCCTTACCCCTGTCATCACAGTGCTCCATGACCCCTTGCATCACAACGCTCCATGACCAATTGCATCACAACGCTCCATGACACCTATCATCACAATGCTCTATGGCCCTTGTCATCACAATGCTCAATGCCCACTGTCATCACAATGCTCCATGAGCACATTCATCACAATACTCTATGAGCCGTTTCATCACAATGCTAAATGGCCCTTGTCATCACAATGTTCTACGCTGCTTGTCATCACAATGCTGCATGACCCCTGTCATCACAATGCTCCATGGCCCTTGCCATCACAATGCTCCATGAACGCTGTCATCACAATGCCCTATGACCAGTATCATCACAGTGCCCCTTGGCTGTTGTCATGAAAATGCTCCATAACCCCTGTCATCACAGTGAACCATGGCCCTTGTCATCACAATGCTCCCTGACCCATTTCATCACAATGCTCCATGACCACTTTCATTACAGAGCTCCATGACTGCTATCATCACAATGATCCATGACCCCTTTCATCACAGTGTTCCAGTACCATTTTCATCACAATGATCGACGACCCCTATCACCACAATGCTCCATGACACTTATTCTCACTATGCTCAATGGCCCTTGTCATCACAATGCTCCATGGCCACTGTCATCACAATGCTCCATGACCACATTCATCACAATGCTCCATGACCCGTTTCATCACAATGCTAAATTTCCCTTGTCATCACAATGCTCCATGGCGCTTGTCATCACAATGCTGCATGACTCCTGTCATCACACTGCCCTATGACCCCTGTCATCACAAGGCTCCATGGCCCTTGTCATCACAATGCTCCATAACACCTGTCATCACAATCCTCCATGCCCTTGTCATGACAATGCTCCATGACCCCTGTCATCACAAGGCTCCGTGGCCCTTGACATCACAATTCTCCATGACACCTGACAACACAATGCTCCAGTACGCCTTTCATCACAATGCTCCAGGCCCCCTGTCATCACAATGCACCATGATCCCTTTCATGACAATAATCCATGACCCCTTTCATCACAACGCTCCAGTATGCCTTTCATCACATTACTCGATGCCCCCTGTCATCACAATGCCCCAAGACAACTCTCAGCAAAATATTCCATGCCCCCTGTAGTCACAATGCTCCATAACAGCTGTCATCACAATGCTCCATGACCCTTGTCATGACAATGCTCCATGGCATTTTTCATCACAATGTTCCATGCCCCCTTTCATCGCAATTCTTCAAGACAACTTTCATCACAATGTTCCATGACCTCTTTCATCACAATGCTCCTTGGCCTGGGTCATTGCAATGCTCCATGACTCCTTTCATCACAATGCTCCATAACCCCTTTCATCACAATGCTCCGTGACCCATGTCAACACAATTGTCCAGGACCCCTTTCATCACAATGCTCCTTGGCACGTGTCATCACAATGCTCCATGAACAGTATCATCACAATGCACCATGATCCCTGTCATCACAGTGCACTATGACACCTGTCATCACAATGCTCCAAGACAACTGTCATCACAATGCCACATGACTCCTGTCATCACAATTCTCCCTGACCTTTGTCATCACAATGCTCCATGACGCCTTTCATCACAATGCACCATTACCCCTTTCCATAACCCCTGACTTCACAATGGCCAATGACACCTGTCATCACAATTCACCATGGATCTTGTCATCAAAAGGCTCCATGCTCGTGTCATCACAATGATCCAAGACCAGTGTCATCACAATGCTCCATGACCACATTCATCACAATGCTGCATGACCTGTTTCACCACAATGCTAAGTGGCCCTTGCCATCACAATGCTAAGTGGCCCTTGTCATCACAATGCTCCATGCCCCCGTCATCACAATGCCCCATGAACCCTGTCATCACAAGAATCCATGGTCTTTGACATCACAGTGCTCCATGACACCTGTCATCACAATGCTCGATGATTCGTTTCATCACAATGCTCCCTTACCCCTGTCATCACAGTGCTCCATGACCCCTTGCATCACAACGCTCCATGACCAATTTCATCACAACGCTCCATGACACCTATCATCACAATGCTCTATGGCCCTTGTCATCACAATGCCCAATGCCCACTGTCATCACAATGCTCCATGAGCACATTCATCACAATACTCTATGAGCCGCTTCATCACAATGCTAAATGGCCCTTGTCATCACAATGTTCTACGGTGCTTGTCATCACAATGCTGCATGACCCCTGTCATCACAATGCTCCATGGCACTTGCCATCACAATGCTCCATGAACGCTGTCATCACAATGCCCTATGACCAGTATCATCACAGTGCTCCTTGGCTGTTGTCATGAAAATGCTCCATAACCCCTGTCATCACAGTGAACCATGGCACTTGTCATCACAATGCTCCCTGACCCATTTCATCACAATGCTCCATGACCACTTTCATTACAGAGCTCCATGATTGCTATCATTACAATGATCCATGACCCCTTTCATCACAGTGTTCCAGTACCATTTTCATCACAATGATCCACGACCCCTATCACCACAATACTCCATGACACTTATTCTCACTATGCTCTATGGCCCTTGTCATCACAATGCTCCATGGCCACTGTCATCACAATGCTCCATGACCACATTCATCACAATGCTCCAGGACCCGTTTCATCACAATGCTAAATTTCCCTTGTCATCACAATGCTTCATGGCGCTTGTCATCACAATGCTGCATGACTCCTGTCATCACACTGCCCTATGACCCCTGTCATCACAAGGCTCCATGGCCCTTGTCATCACAATGCTCCCTAACACCTGTCATCACAATCCTCCATGCCCTTGTCATGACAATGCTCCATGACCCCTGTCATCACAAGGCTCCGTGGCCCTTGACATCACAATTCTCCATGACACCTGACAACACAATGCTCCAGTACGCCTTTCATCACAATGCTCCAGGCCCCCTGTCATCACAATGCACCATGATCCCTTTCATGACAATAATCCATGACCCCTTTCATCACATTGCTCCAGTATGCCTTTCATCACAATACTCGATGCCCCCTGTCATCACAATGCCCCATGACAACTCTCAGCAAAATATTCCATGCCCCCTGTAGTCACAATGCTCCATAACAGCTGTCATGACAATGCTCCATGACCCTTGTCATGACAATGCTCCATGGCATTTTTCATCACAATGTTCCATGCCCACTTTCATTGCAATTCTTCAAGACAACTTCCATCACAATGCTCCATGACCACTTTCCTCACAATGCTCCTTGGCCTGGGTCATCGCAATGCTCCATGACTCCTTTCATCACAATGCTCCATGGCCTCTGACATCACAATGCTCCATAAGCCATGTCATCGCAATGTGCCATGACCCCGTCAAAACAATGCTCCATAAACACTTTCATCACAATGCTCCGTGACCCATGTCAACACAATTGTCCAGGACCCCTTTCATCACAATGCTCCTTGGCACGTGTCATCACAATGCTCCATGAATAGTATCATCACAATGCACCATGATCCCTGTCATAACAATGCACTATGACACCTGTCATCACAATGCTCCAAGACAACTGTCATCACAATGCCACATGACTCCTGTCATCACAATACTCCCTGACCTTTGTCATCACAATGCTCCATGACGCCTTTCATCACAATGCACCATTACCCCTTTCATCACAATTCTCCAGGCCCTCTGTCACCACAATGCTCCATAACCCCTGACATCACAATGGCCAACGATACCTGTCATCACAATTCACCATGGATCTTGTCATCAAAAGGCTCCATGCTCGTGTCATCACAATGATCCAAGACCAGTGTCACCACAATGCTCCATGACACTTATTTTCACTATGCTCTATGGCCCTTGTCATCACAATGCTCCATGGCCACTGTCATCACAATGCTCCATGACCACATTCATCACAATGCTCCATGACCCGTTTCATCACAATGCTAAATTTCCCTTGTCATCAAAATGCTCCATGGCGCTTGTCATCACAATGCTGCATGACTCCTGTCATCACACTGCCCTATGACCCCTGTCATCACAAGGCTCCGTGGCCCTTGACATCACAATTCTCCATGACACCTGACAACACAATGCTCCAGTACGCCTTTCATCACAATGCTCCAGGCCCCCTGTCATCACAATGCACCATGATCCCTTTCATGACAATAATCCATGACCCCTTTCATCACATTGCTCCAGTATGCCTTTCATCACAATACTCGATGCCCCCTGTCATCACAATGCCCCATGACAACTCTCAGCAAAATATTCCATGCCCCCTGTAGTCACAATGCTCCATAACAGCTGTCATCACAATGCTCCATGACCCTTGTCATGACAATGCTCCAGGGCATTTTTCATCACAATGTTCCATGCCCACTTTCATTGCAATTCTTCAAGACAACTTCCATCACAATGCTCCATGACCACTTTCCTCACAATGCTCCTTGGCCTGGGTCATCGCAATGCTCCATGACTCCTTTCATCACAATGCTCCATGGCCTCTGACATCACAATGCTCCATAAGCCATGTCATCGCAATGTGCCATGACCCCGTCAAAACAATGCTCCATAAACACTTTCATCACAATGCTCCGTGACCCATGTCAACACAATTGTCCAGGACCCCTTTCATCACAATGCTCCTTGGCACGTGTCATCACAATGCTCCATGAATAGTATCATCACAATGCACCATGATCCCTGTCATAACAATGCACTATGACACCTGTCATCACAATGCTCCAAGACAACTGTCATCACAATGCCACATGACTCCTGTCATCACAATACTCCCTGACCTTTGTCATCACAATGCTCCATGACGCCTTTCATCACAATGCACCATTACCCCTTTCATCACAATTCTCCAGGCCCTCTGTCACCACAATGCTCCATAACCCCTGACATCACAATGGCCAACGATACCTGTCATCACAATTCACCATGGATCTTGTCATCAAAAGGCTCCATGCTCGTGTCATCACAATGATCCAAGACCAGTGTCATCACAATGCTCCATGACGACTTTCATCACAATGCTCCAGTAGGCCTTACATCACAATACTCCATGCCCGCTCTCATGACAATTCCCCATAACCCCTGTCATCACAATGACCAACGACACCTGTCATCACAATTCACCATGGATCTTGTCATCAAAAGGCTCCATGCTCGTGTCATCACAATGATCCAAGACCCGTGTCATCACAATGCTACATGGCCGGTCTCATCACAGTGCTCCATGACCCCTGTCATCAAAATTCTCCATGAACTTTCATCACAGTGCTCCATCAACACATTCATCACAATGCTCCATGATCCCTTTCATCACAATGTTCTAGGACCAACATCATCACAATGCTCCGTGATCGCTATCATCACAATGCTCCATGACCCCTTTCATAACGATGCCCCAATACCCCCTTTCATCACAATGCTCCATGGTTCCTGTCATCACAGTGCGCCAGGACCCATGTCATCACAATGCTCTATGACCCTTTGTCATCACAATGTTCCATGGCCCTTGTCATCACAATGCTCCATGACCACATTCATCACAATGCTGCATGACCCGTTTCACCACAATGCTAAGTGGCCCTTGTCATCACAATGCTCCATGGTGCTTGTCATCACAATGCTCCATGCCCCCGTCATCACAATGCCCCATGACCCCTGTCATCACAAGAATCCATGGTCTTTGACATCACAGTGCTCCATGACACCTGTCATCACAATGCTCGATGATTCGTTTCATCACAATGCTCCCTTACCCCTGTCATCACAGTGCTCCATGACCCCTTGCATCACAACGCTCCATGACCAATTTCATCACAACGCTCCATGACTCCTATCATCACAATGCTCTATGGCCCTTGTCATCACAATGCTCAATGCCCACTGTCATCACAATGCTCCATGAGCACATTCATCACAATACTCTATGAGCCGTTTCATCACAATGCTAAATGGCCCTTGTCATCACAATGTTCTATGGTGCTTGTCATCACAATGCTGCATGACCCCTGTCATCACAATGCTCCATAGCCCTTGCCATCACAATGCTCCATGAACGCTGTCATCACAATGCCCTATGACCAGTATCATCACAGTGCTCCTTGGCTGTTGTCATGAAAATGCTCCATAACCCCTGTCATCACAGTGAACCATGGCCCTTGTCATCACAATGCTCCCTGACCCATTTCATCACAATGCTCCATGACCACTTTCATTACAGAGCTCCATGATTGCTATCATCACAGTGATCCATGACCCCTTTCACCACAGTGTTCCAGTACCATTTTCATCACAATGATCCACGACCCCTATCACCACATTGCTCCATGACACTTATTTTCACTATGCTCTATGGCCCTTGTCATCACAATGCTCCATGGCCACTGTCATCACAATGCTCCATGACCACATTCATCACAATGCTCCATGACCCGTTTCATCACAATGCTAAATTTCCCTTGTCATCAAAATGCTCCATGGCGCTTGTCATCACAATGCTGCATGACTCCTGTCATCACACTGCCCTATGACCCCTGTCATCACAAGGCTCCGTGGCCCTTGACATCACAATTCTCCATGACACCTGACAACACAATGCTCCAGTACGCCTTTCATCACAATGCTCCAGGCCCCCTGTCATCACAATGCACCATGATCCCTTTCATGACAATAATCCATGACCCCTTTCATCACATTGCTCCAGTATGCCTTTCATCACAATACTCGATGCCCCCTCTCATCACAATGCCCCATGACAACTCTCAGCAAAATATTCCATGCCCCCTGTAGTCACAATGCTCCATAACAGCTGTCATCACAATGCTCCATGACCCTTGTCATGACAATGCTCCATGGCATTTTTCATCACAATGTTCCATGCCCACTTTCATTGCAATTCTTCAAGACAACTTCCATCACAATGCTCCATGACCACTTTCCTCACAATGCTCCTTGGCCTGGGTCATCGCAATGCTCCATGACTCCTTTCATCACAATGCTCCATGGCCTCTGACATCACAATGCTCCATAAGCCATGTCATCGCAATGTGCCATGACCCGTCAAAACAATGCTCCATAAACACTTTCATCACAATGCTCCGTGACCCATGTCAACACAATTGTCCAGGACCCCTTTCATCACAATGCTCCTTGGCACGTGTCATCACAATGCTCCATGAATAGTATCATCACAATGCACCATGATCCCTGTCATAACAATGCACTATGACACCTGTCATCACAATGCTCCAAGACAACTGTCATCACAATGCCACATGACTCCTGTCATCACAATACTCCCTGACCTTTGTCATCACAATGCTCCATGACGCCTTTCATCACAATGCACCATTACCCCTTTCATCACAATTCTCCAGGCCTTCTGTCACCACAATGCTCCATAACCCCTGACATCACAATGGCCAACGATACCTGTCATCACAATTCACCATGGATCTTGTCATCAAAAGGCTCCATGCTCGTGTCATCACAATGATCCAAGACCAGTGTCACCACAATGCTCCATGACACTTATTTTCACTATGCTCTATGGCCCTTGTCATCACAATGCTCCATGGCCACTGTCATCACAATGCTCCATGACCACATTCATCACAATGCTCCATGACCCGTTTCATCACAATGCTAAATTTCCCTTGTCATCAAAATGCTCCATGGCGCTTGTCATCACAATGCTGCATGACTCCTGTCATCACACTGCCCTATGACCCCTGTCATCACAAGGCTCCGTGGCCCTTGACATCACAATTCTCCATGACACCTGACAACACAATGCTCCAGTACGCCTTTCATCACAATGCTCCAGGCCCCCTGTCATCACAATGCACCATGATCCCTTTCATGACAATAATCCATGACCCCTTTCATCACATTGCTCCAGTATGCCTTTCATCACAATACTCGATGCCCCCTGTCATCACAATGCCCCATGACAACTCTCAGCAAAATATTCCATGCCCCCTGTAGTCACAATGCTCCATAACAGCTGTCATCACAATGCTCCATGACCCTTGTCATGACAATGCTCCAGGGCATTTTTCATCACAATGTTCCATGCCCACTTTCATTGCAATTCTTCAAGACAACTTCCATCACAATGCTCCATGACCACTTTCCTCACAATGCTCCTTGGCCTGGGTCATCGCAATGCTCCATGACTCCTTTCATCACAATGCTCCATGGCCTCTGACATCACAATGCTCCATAAGCCATGTCATCGCAATGTGCCATGACCCCGTCAAAACAATGCTCCATAAACACTTTCATCACAATGCTCCGTGACCCATGTCAACACAATTGTCCAGGACCCCTTTCATCACAATGCTCCTTGGCACGTGTCATCACAATGCTCCATGAATAGTATCATCACAATGCACCATGATCCCTGTCATAACAATGCACTATGACACCTGTCATCACAATGCTCCAAGACAACTGTCATCACAATGCCACATGACTCCTGTCATCACAATACTCCCTGACCTTTGTCATCACAATGCTCCATGACGCCTTTCATCACAATGCACCATTACCCCTTTCATCACAATTCTCCAGGCCCTCTGTCACCACAATGCTCCATAACCCCTGACTTCACAATGGCCAACGATACCTGTCATCACAATTCACCATGGATCTTGTCATCAAAAGGCTCCATGCTCGTGTCATCACAATGATCCAAGACCAGTGTCATCACAATGCTCCATGACGACTTTCATCACAATGCTCCAGTAGGCCTTACATCACAATACTCCATGCCCGCTCTCATGACAATTCCCCATAACCCCTGTCATCACAATGACCAACGACACCTGTCATCACAATTCACCATGGATCTTGTCATCAAAAGGCTCCATGCTCGTGTCATCACAATGATCCAAGACCCGTGTCATCACAATGCTACATGGCCGGTCTCATCACAGTGCTCCATGACCCCTGTCATCAAAATTCTCCATGAACTTTCATCACAGTGCTCCATCAACACATTCATCACAATGCTCCATGATCCCTTTCATCACAATGTTCTAGGACCAACATCATCACAATGCTCCGTGATCGCTATCATCACAATGCTCCATGACCCCTTTCATAACGATGCCCCAATACCCCCTTTCATCACAATGCTCCATGGTTCCTGTCATCACAGTGCGCCAGGACCCATGTCATCACAATGCTCTATGACCCTTTGTCATCACAATGTTCCATGGCCCTTGTCATCACAATGCTCCATGACCACATTCATCACAATGCTGCATGACCCGTTTCACCACAATTCTAAGTGGCCCTTGCCATCACAATGCTAAGTGGCTCTTGTCATCACAATGCTCCATGCCCCCGTCATCACAATGCCCCATGACCCCTGTCATCACAAGAATCCATGGTCTTTGACATCACAGTGCTCCATGACACCTGTCATCACAATGCTCGATGATTCGTTTCATCACAATGCTCCCTTACCCCTGTCATCACAGTGCTCCATGACCCCTTGCATCACAACGCTCCATGACCAATTTCATCACAACGCTCCATGACTCCTATCATCACAATGCTCTATGGCCCTTGTCATCACAATGCTCAATGCCCACTGTCATCACAATGCTCCATGAGCACATTCATCACAATACTCTATGAGCCGTTTCATCACAATGCTAAATGGCCCTTGTCATCACAATGTTCTACGGTGCTTGTCATCACAATGCTGCATGACCCCTGTCATCACAATGCTCCATAGCCCTTGCCATCACAATGCTCCATGAACGCTGTCATCACAATGCCCTATGACCAGTATCATCACAGTGCTCCTTGGCTGTTGTCATGAAAATGCTCCATAACCCCTGTCATCACAGTGAACCATGGCCCTTGTCATCACAATGCTCCCTGACCCATTTCATCACAATGCTCCATGACCACTTTCATTACAGAGCTCCATGATTGCTATCATCACAATGATCCATGACCCCTTTCACCACAGTGTTCCAGTACCATTTTCATCACAATGATCCACGACCCCTATCACCACATTGCTCCATGACACTTATTTTCACTATGCTCTATGGCCCTTGTCATCACAATGCTCCATGGCCACTGTCATCACAATGCTCCATGACCCGTTTCATCACAATGCTAAATTTCCCTTGTCATCAAAATGCTCCATGGCGCTTGTCATCACAATGCTGCATGACTCCTGTCATCACACTGCCCTATGACCCCTGTCATCACAAGGCTCCGTGGCCCTTGACATCACAATTCTCCATGACACCTGACAACACAATGCTCCAGTACGCCTTTCATCACAATGCTCCAGGCCCCCTGTCATCACAATGCACCATGATCCCTTTCATGACAATAATCCATGACCCCTTTCATCACATTGCTCCAGTATGCCTTTCATCACAATACTCGATGCCCCCTGTCATCACAATGCCCCATGACAACTCTCAGCAAAATATTCCATGCCCCCTGTAGTCACAATGCTCCATAACAGCTGTCATCACAATGCTCCATGACCCTTGTCATGACAATGTTCCATGGCATTTTTCATCACAATGTTCCATGCCCACTTTCATTGCAATTCTTCAAGACAACTTCCATCACAATGCTCCATGACCACTTTCCTCACAATGCTCCTTGGCCTGGGTCATCGCAATGCTCCATGACTCCTTTCATCACAATGCTCAATGGCCTCTGACATCACAATGCTCCATAAGCCATGTCATCGCAATGTGCCATGACCCCGTCAAAACAATGCTCCATAAACACTTTCATCACAATGCTCCGTGACCCATGTCAACACAATTGTCCAGGACCCCTTTCATCACAATGCTCCTTGGCACGTGTCATCACAATGCTCCATGAATAGTATCATCACAATGCACCATGATCCCTGTCATAACAATGCACTATGACACCTGTCATCACAATGCTCCAAGACAACTGTCATCACAATGCCACATGACTCCTGTCATCACAATACTCCCTGACCTTTGTCATCACAATGCTCCATGACGCCTTTCATCACAATGCACCATTACCCCTTTCATCACAATTCTCCAGGCCCTCTGTCACCACAATGCTCCATAACCCCTGACATCACAATGGCCAACGATACCTGTCATCACAATTCACCATGGATCTTGTCATCAAAAGGCTCCATGCTCGTGTCATCACAATGATCCAAGACCAGTGTCACCACAATGCTCCATGACACTTATTTTCACTATGCTCTATGGCCCTTGTCATCACAATGCTCCATGGCCACTGTCATCACAATGCTCCATGACCACATTCATCACAATGCTCCATGACCCGTTTCATCACAATGCTAAATTTCCCTTGTCATCAAAATGCTCCATGGCGCTTGTCATCACAATGCTGCATGACTCCTGTCATCACACTGCCCTATGACCCCTGTCGTCACAAGGCTCCGTGGCCCTTGACATCACAATTCTCCATGACACCTGACAACACAATGCTCCAGTACGCCTTTCATCACAATGCTCCAGGCCCCCTGTCATCACAATGCACCATGATCCCTTTCATGACAATAATCCATGACCCCTTTCATCACATTGCTCCAGTATGCCTTTCATCACAATACTCGATGCCCCCTGTCATCACAATGCCCCATGACAACTCTCAGCAAAATATTCCATGCCCCCTGTAGTCACAATGCTCCATAACAGCTGTCATCACAATGCTCCATGACCCTTGTCATGACAATGCTCCATGGCATTTTTCATCACAATGTTCCATGCCCACTTTCATTGCAATTCTTCAAGACAACTTCCATCACAATGCTCCATGACCACTTTCCTCACAATGCTCCTTGGCCTGGGTCATCGCAATGCTCCATGACTCCTTTCATCACAATGCTCCATGGCCTCTGACATCACAATGCTCCATAAGCCATGTCATCGCAATGTGCCATGACCCCGTCAAAACAATGCTCCATAAACACTTTCATCACAATGCTCCGTGACCCATGTCAACACAATTGTCCAGGACCCCTTTCATCACAATGCTCCTTGGCACGTGTCATCACAATGCTCCATGAATAGTATCATCACAATGCACCATGATCCCTGTCATAATAATGCACTATGACACCTGTCATCACAATGCTCCAAGACAACTGTCATCAGAATGCCACATGACTCCTGTCATCACAATACTCCCTGACCTTTGTCATCACAATGCTCCATGACGCCTTTCATCACAATGCACCATTACCCCTTTCATCACAATTCTCCAGTCCCTCTGTCACCACAATGCTCCATAACCCCTGACTTCACAATGGCCAACGATACCTGTCATCACAATTCACCATGGATCTTGTCATCAAAAGGCTCCATGCTCGTGTCATCACAATGATCCAAGACCAGTGTCATCACAATGCTCCATGACGACTTTCATCACAATGCTCCAGTAGGCCTTACATTACAATACTCCATGCCCGCTCTCATGACAATTCCCCATAACCCCTGTCATCACAATGACCAACGACACCTGTCATCACAATTCACCATGGATCTTGTCATCAAAAGGCTCCATGCTCGTGTCATCACAATGATCCAAGACCCGTGTCATCACAATGCTACATGGCCGGTCTCATCACAGTGCTCCATGACCCCTGTCATCAAAATTCTCCATGAACTTTCATCACAGTGCTCCATCAACACATTCATCACAATGCTCCATGATCCCTTTCATCACAATGTTCTAGGACCAACATCATCACAATGCTCCGTGATCGCTATCATCACAATGCTCCATGACCCCTTTCATAACGATGCCCCAATACCCCCTTTCATCACAATGCTCCATGGTTCCTGTCATCACAGTGCACCAGGACCCATGTCATCACAATGCTCTATGACCCTTTGTCATCACAATGTTCCATGGCCCTTGTCATCACAATGCTCCATGACCACATTCATCACAATGCTGCATGACCCGTTTCACCACAATGCTAAGTGGCCCTTGTCATCACAATGCTCCATGGTGCTTGTCATCACAATGCTCCATGCCCCCGTCATCACAATGCCCCATGACCCCTGTCATCACAAGAATCCATGGTCTTTGACATCACAGTGCTCCATGACACCTGTCATCACAATGCTCGATGATTCGTTTCATCACAATGCTCCCTTACCCCTGTCATCACAGTGCTCCATGACCCCTTGCATCACAACGCTCCATGACCAATTTCATCACAACGCTCCATGACTCCTATCATCACAATGCTCTATGGCCCTTGTCATCACAATGCTCAATGCCCACTGTCATCACAATGCTCCATGAGCACATTCATCACAATACTCTATGAGCCGTTTCATCACAATGCTAAATGGCCCTTGTCATCACAATGTTCTACGGTGCTTGTCATCACAATGCTGCATGACCCCTGTCATCACAATGCTCCATAGCCCTTGCCATCACAATGCTCCATGAACGCTGTCATCACAATGCCCTATGACCAGTATCATCACAGTGCTCCTTGGCTGTTGTCATGAAAATGCTCCATAACCCCTGTCATCACAGTGAACCATGGCCCTTGTCATCACAATGCTCCCTGACCCATTTCATCACAATGCTCCATGACCACTTTCATTACAGAGCTCCATGATTGCTATCATCACAATGATCCATGACCCCTTTCACCACAGTGTTCCAGTACCATTTTCATCACAATGATCCACGACCCCTATCACCACATTGCTCCATGACACTTATTTTCACTATGCTCTATGGCCCTTGTCATCACAATGCTCCATGGCCACTGTCATCACAATGCTCCATGACCACATTCATCACAATGCTCCATGACCCGTTTCATCACAATGCTAAATTTCCCTTGTCATCAAAATGCTCCATGGCGCTTGTCATCACAATGCTGCATGACTCCTGTCATCACACTGCCCTATGACCCCTGTCATCACAAGGCTCCGTGGCCCTTGACATCACAATTCTCCATGACACCTGACAACACAATGCTCCAGTACGCCTTTCATCACAATGCTCCAGGCCCCCTGTCATCACAATGCACCATGATCCCTTTCATGACAATAATCCATGACCCCTTTCATCACATTGCTCCAGTATGCCTTTCATCACAATACTCGATGCCCCCTGTCATCACAATGCCCCATGACAACTCTCAGCAAAATATTCCATGCCCCCTGTAGTCACAATGCTCCATAACAGCTGTCATCACAATGCTCCATGACCCTTGTCATGACAATGCTCCATGGCATTTTTCATCACAATGTTCCATGCCCACTTTCATTGCAATTCTTCAAGACAACTTCCATCACAATGCTCCATGACCACTTTCCTCACAATGCTCCTTGGCCTGGGTCATCGCAATGCTCCATGACTCCTTTCATCACAATGCTCCATGGCCTCTGACATCACAATGCTCCATAAGCCATGTCATCGCAATGTGCCATGACCCCGTCAAAACAATGCTCCATAAACACTTTCATCACAATGCTCCGTGACCCATGTCAACACAATTGTCCAGGACCCCTTTCATCACAATGCTCCTTGGCACGTGTCATCACAATGCTCCATGAATAGTATCATCACAATGCACCATGATCCCTGTCATAACAATGCACTATGACACCTGTCATCACAATGCTCCAAGACAACTGTCATCACAATGCCACATGACTCCTGTCATCACAATACTCCCTGACCTTTGTCATCACAATGCTCCATGACGCCTTTCATCACAATGCACCATTACCCCTTTCATCACAATTCTCCAGTCCCTCTGTCACCACAATGCTCCATAACCCCTGACATCACAATGGCCAACGATACCTGTCATCACAATTCACCATGGATCTTGTCATCAAAAGGCTCCATGCTCGTGTCATCACAATGATCCAAGACCAGTGTCATCACAATGCTCCATGACGACTTTCATCACAATGCTCCAGTAGGCCTTACATCACAATACTCCATGCCCGCTCTCATGACAATTCCCCATAACCCCTGTCATCACAATGACCAACGACACCTGTCATCACAATTCACCATGGATCTTGTCATCAAAAGGCTCCATGCTCGTGTCATCACAATGATCCAAGACCCGTGTCATCACAATGCTACATGGCCGGTCTCATCACAGTGCTCCATGACCCCTGTCATCAAAATTCTCCATGAACTTTCATCACAGTGCTCCATCAACACATTCATCACAATGCTCCATGATCCCTTTCATCACAATGTTCTAGGACCAACATCATCACAATGCTCCGTGATCGCTATCATCACAATGCTCCATGACCCCTTTCATAACGATGCCCCAATACCCCCTTTCATCACAATGCTCCATGGTTCCTGTCATCACAGTGCGCCAGGACCCATGTCATCACAATGCTCTATGACCCTTTGTCATCACAATGTTCCATGGCCCTTGTCATCACAATGCTCCATGACCACATTCATCACAATGCTGCATGACCCGTTTCACCACAATGCTAAGTGGCCCTTGTCATCACAATGCTCCATGGTGCTTGTCATCACAATGCTCCATGCCCCCGTCATCACAATGCCCCATGACCCCTGTCATCACAAGAATCCATGGTCTTTGACATCACAGTGCTCCATGACACCTGTCATCACAATGCTCGATGATTCGTTTCATCACAATGCTCCCTTACCCCTGTCATCACAGTGCTCCATGACCCCTTGCATCACAACGCTCCATGACCAATTTCATCACAACGCTCCATGACTCCTATCATCACAATGCTCTATGGCCCTTGTCATCACAATGCTCAATGCCCACTGTCATCACAATGCTCCATGAGCACATTCATCACAATACTCTATGAGCCGTTTCATCACAATGCTAAATGGCCCTTGTCATCACAATGTTCTACGGTGCTTGTCATCACAATGCTGCATGACCCCTGTCATCACAATGCTCCATAGCCCTTGCCATCACAATGCTCCATGAACGCTGTCATCACAATGCCCTATGACCAGTATCATCACAGTGCTCCTTGGCTGTTGTCATGAAAATGCTCCATAACCCCTGTCATCACAGTGAACCATGGCCCTTGTCATCACAATGCTCCCTGACACATTTCATCACAATGCTCCATGACCACTTTCATTACAGAGCTCCATGATTGCTATCATCACAATGATCCATGACCCCTTTCACCACAGTGTTCCAGTACCATTTTCATCACAATGATCCACGACCCCTATCACCACATTGCTCCATGACACTTATTTTCACTATGCTCTATGGCCCTTGTCATCACAATGCTCCATGGCCACTGTCATCACAATGCTCCATGACCACATTCATCACAATGCTCCATGACCCGTTTCATCACAATGCTAAATTTCCCTTGTCATCAAAATGCTCCATGGCGCTTGTCATCACAATGCTGCATGACTCCTGTCATCACACTGCCCTATGACCCCTGTCATCACAAGGCTCCGTGGCCCTTGACATCACAATTCTCCATGACACCTGACAACACAATGCTCCAGTACGCCTTTCATCACAATGCTCCAGGCCCCCTGTCATCACAATGCACCATGATCCCTTTCATGACAATAATCCATGACCCCTTTCATCACATTGCTCCAGTATGCCTTTCATCACAATACTCGATGCCCCCTGTCATCACAATGCCCCATGACAACTCTCAGCAAAATATTCCATGCCCCCTGTAGTCACAATGCTCCATAACAGCTGTCATGACAATGCTCCATGACCCTTGTCATGACAATGCTCCATGGCATTTTTCATCACAATGTTCCATGCCCACTTTCATTGCAATTCTTCAAGACAACTTCCATCACAATGCTCCATGACCACTTTCCTCACAATGCTCCTTGGCCTGGGTCATCGCAATGCTCCATGACTCCTTTCATCACAATGCTCCATGGCCTCTGACATCACAATGCTCCATAAGCCATGTCATCGCAATGTGCCATGACCCCATCAAAACAATGCTCCATAAACACTTTCATCACAATGCTCCGTGACCCATGTCAACACAATTGTCCAGGACCCCTTTCATCACAATGCTCCTTGGCACGTGTCATCACAATGCTCCATGAATAGTATCATCACAATGCACCATGATCCCTGTCATAACAATGCACTATGACACCTGTCATCACAATGCTCCAAGACAACTGTCATCACAATGCCACATGACTCCTGTCATCACAATACTCCCTGACCTTTGTCATCACAATGCTCCATGACGCCTTTCATCACAATGCACCATTACCCCTTTCATCACAATTCTCCAGGCCCTCTGTCACCACAATGCTCCATAACCCCTGACATCACAATGGCCAACGATACCTGTCATCACAATTCACCATGGATCTTGTCATCAAAAGGCTCCATGCTCGTGTCATCACAATGATCCAAGACCAGTGTCATCACAATGCTCCATGACGACTTTCATCACAATGCTCCAGTAGGCCTTACATCACAATACTCCATGCCCGCTCTCATGACAATTCCCCATAACCCCTGTCATCACAATGACCAACGACACCTGTCATCACAATTCACCATGGATCTTGTCATCAAAAGGCTCCATGCTCGTGTCATCACAATGATCCAAGACCCGTGTCATCACAATGCTACATGGCCGGTCTCATCACAGTGCTCCATGACCCCTGTCATCAAAATTCTCCATGAACTTTCATCACAGTGCTCCATCAACACATTCATCACAATGCTCCATGATCCCTTTCATCACAATGTTCTAGGACCAACATCATCACAATGCTCCGTGATCGCTATCATCACAATGCTCCATGACCCCTTTCATAACGATGCCCCAATACCCCCTTTCATCACAATGCTCCATGGTTCCTGTCATCACAGTGCGCCAGGACCCATGTCATCACAATGCTCTATGACCCTTTGTCATCACAATGTTCCATGGCCCTTGTCATCACAATGCTCCATGACCACATTCATCACAATGCTGCATGACCCGTTTCACCACAATGCTAAGTGGCCCTTGTCATCACAATGCTCCATGGTGCTTGTCATCACAATGCTCCATGCCCCCGTCATCACAATGCCCCATGACCCCTGTCATCACAAGAATCCATGGTCTTTGACATCACAGTGCTCCATGACACCTGTCATCACAATGCTCGATGATTCGTTTCATCACAATGCTCCCTTACCCCTGTCATCACAGTGCTCCATGACCCCTTGCATCACAACGCTCCATGACCAATTTCATCACAACGCTCCATGACTCCTATCATCACAATGCTCTATGGCCCTTGTCATCACAATGCTCAATGCCCACTGTCATCACAATGCTCCATGAGCACATTCATCACAATACTCTATGAGCCGTTTCATCACAATGCTAAATGGCCCTTGTCATCACAATGTTCTACGGTGCTTGTCATCACAATGCTGCATGACCCCTGTCATCACAATGCTCCATAGCCCTTGCCATCACAATGCTCCATGAACGCTGTCATCACAATGCCCTATGACCAGTATCATCACAGTGCTCCTTGGCTGTTGTCATGAAAATGCTCCATAACCCCTGTCATCACAGTGAACCATGGCCCTTGTCATCACAATGCTCCCTGACCCATTTCATCACAATGCTCCATGACCACTTTCATTACAGAGCTCCATCATCGCTATCATCACAGTGATCCATGACCCCTTTCACCACAGTGTTCCAGTACCATTTTCATCACAATGATCCACGACCCCTATCACCACAATGCTCCATGACACTTATTTTCACTATGCTCTATGGCCCTTGTCATCACAATGCTCCATGGCCACTGTCATCACAATGCTCCATGACCACATTCATCACAATGCTCCATGACCCGTTTCATCACAATGCTAAATTTCCCTTGTCATCAAAATGCTCCATGGCGCTTGTCATCACAATGCTGCATGACTCCTGTCATCACACTGCCCTATGACCCCTGTCATCACAAGGCTCCGTGGCCCTTGACATCACAATTCTCCATGACACCTGACAACACAATGCTCCAGTACGCCTTTCATCACAATGCTCCAGGCCCCCTGTCATCACAATGCACCATGATCCCTTTCATGACAATAATCCATGACCCCTTTCATCACATTGCTCCAGTATGCCTTTCATCACAATACTCGATGCCCCCTGTCATCACAATGCCCCATGACAACTCTCAGCAAAATATTCCATGCCCCCTGTAGTCACAATGCTCCATAACAGCTGTCATCACAATGCTCCATGACCCTTGTCATGACAATGCTCCATGGCATTTTTCATCACAATGTTCCATGCCCACTTTCATTGCAATTCTTCAAGACAACTTCCATCACAATGCTCCATGACCACTTTCCTCACAATGCTCCTTGGCCTGGGTCATCGCAATGCTCCATGACTCCTTTCATCACAATGCTCCATGGCCTCTGACATCACAATGCTCCATAAGCCATGTCATCGCAATGTGCCATGACCCCGTCAAAACAATGCTCCATAAACACTTTCATCACAATGCTCCGTGACCCATGTCAACACAATTGTCCAGGACCCCTTTCATCACAATGCTCCTTGGCACGTGTCATCACAATGCTCCATGAATAGTATCATCACAATGCACCATGATCCCTGTCATAACAATGCACTATGACACCTGTCATCACAATGCTCCAAGACAACTGTCATCACAATGCCACATGACTCCTGTCATCACAATACTCCCTGACCTTTGTCATCACAATGCTCCATGACGCCTTTCATCACAATGCACCATTACCCCTTTCATCACAATTCTCCAGGCCCTCTGTCACCACAATGCTCCATAACCCCTGACATCACAATGGCCAACGATACCTGTCATCACAATTCACCATGGATCTTGTCATCAAAAGGCTCCATGCTCGTGTCATCACAATGATCCAAGACCAGTGTCATCACAATGCTCCATGACGACTTTCATCACAATGCTCCAGTAGGCCTTACATCACAATACTCCATGCCCGCTCTCATGACAATTCCCCATAACCCCTGTCATCACAATGACCAACGACACCTGTCATCACAATTCACCATGGATCTTGTCATCAAAAGGCTCCATGCTCGTGTCATCACAATGATCCAAGACCCGTGTCATCACAATGCTACATGGCCGGTCTCATCACAGTGCTCCATGACCCCTGTCATCAAAATTCTCCATGAACTTTCATCACAGTGCTCCATCAACACATTCATCACAATGCTCCATGATCCCTTTCATCACAATGTTCTAGGACCAACATCATCACAATGCTCCGTGATCGCTATCATCACAATGCTCCATGACCCCTTTCATAACGATGCCCCAATACCCCCTTTCATCACAATGCTCCATGGTTCCTGTCATCACAGTGCGCCAGGACCCATGTCATCACAATGCTCTATGACCCTTTGTCATCACAATGTTCCATGGCCCTTGTCATCACAATGCTCCATGACCACATTCATCACAATGCTGCATGACCCGTTTCACCACAATGCTAAGTGGCCCTTGTCATCACAATGCTCCATGGTGCTTGTCATCACAATGCTCCATGCCCCCGTCATCACAATGCCCCATGACCCCTGTCATCACAAGAATCCATGGTCTTTGACATCACAGTGCTCCATGACACCTGTCATCACAATGCTCGATGATTCGTTTCATCACAATGCTCCCTTACCCCTGTCATCACAGTGCTCCATGACCCCTTGCATCACAACGCTCCATGACCAATTTCATCACAACGCTCCATGACTCCTATCATCACAATGCTCTATGGCCCTTGTCATCACAATGCTCAATGCCCACTGTCATCACAATGCTCCATGAGCACATTCATCACAATACTCTATGAGCCGTTTCATCACAATGCTAAATGGCCCTTGTCATCACAATGTTCTACGGTGCTTGTCATCACAATGCTGCATGACCCCTGTCATCACAATGCTCCATAGCCCTTGCCATCACAATGCTCCATGAACGCTGTCATCACAATGCCCTATGACCAGTATCATCACAGTGCTCCTTGGCTGTTGTCATGAAAATGCTCCATAACCCCTGTCATCACAGTGAACCATGGCCCTTGTCATCACAATGCTCCCTGACACATTTCATCACAATGCTCCATGACCACTTTCATTACAGAGCTCCATGATTGCTATCATCACAATGATCCATGACCCCTTTCACCACAGTGTTCCAGTACCATTTTCATCACAATGATCCACGACCCCTATCACCACATTGCTCCATGACACTTATTTTCACTATGCTCTATGGCCCTTGTCATCACAATGCTCCATGGCCACTGTCATCACAATGCTCCATGACCACATTCATCACAATGCTCCATGACCCGTTTCATCACAATGCTAAATTTCCCTTGTCATCAAAATGCTCCATGGCGCTTGTCATCACAATGCTGCATGACTCCTGTCATCACACTGCCCTATGACCCCTGTCATCACAAGGCTCCGTGGCCCTTGACATCACAATTCTCCATGACACCTGACAACACAATGCTCCAGTACGCCTTTCATCACAATGCTCCAGGCCCCCTGTCATCACAATGCACCATGATCCCTTTCATGACAATAATCCATGACCCCTTTCATCACATTGCTCCAGTATGCCTTTCATCACAATACTCGATGCCCCCTGTCATCACAATGCCCCATGACAACTCTCAGCAAAATATTCCATGCCCCCTGTAGTCACAATGCTCCATAACAGCTGTCATGACAATGCTCCATGACCCTTGTCATGACAATGCTCCATGGCATTTTTCATCACAATGTTCCATGCCCACTTTCATTGCAATTCTTCAAGACAACTTCCATCACAATGCTCCATGACCACTTTCCTCACAATGCTCCTTGGCCTGGGTCATCGCAATGCTCCATGACTCCTTTCATCACAATGCTCCATGGCCTCTGACATCACAATGCTCCATAAGCCATGTCATCGCAATGTGCCATGACCCCATCAAAACAATGCTCCATAAACACTTTCATCACAATGCTCCGTGACCCATGTCAACACAATTGTCCAGGACCCCTTTCATCACAATGCTCCTTGGCACGTGTCATCACAATGCTCCATGAATAGTATCATCACAATGCACCATGATCCCTGTCATAACAATGCACTATGACACCTGTCATCACAATGCTCCAAGACAACTGTCATCACAATGCCACATGACTCCTGTCATCACAATACTCCCTGACCTTTGTCATCACAATGCTCCATGACGCCTTTCATCACAATGCACCATTACCCCTTTCATCACAATTCTCCAGGCCCTCTGTCACCACAATGCTCCATAACCCCTGACATCACAATGGCCAACGATACCTGTCATCACAATTCACCATGGATCTTGTCATCAAAAGGCTCCATGCTCGTGTCATCACAATGATCCAAGACCAGTGTCATCACAATGCTCCATGACGACTTTCATCACAATGCTCCAGTAGGCCTTACATCACAATACTCCATGCCCGCTCTCATGACAATTCCCCATAACCCCTGTCATCACAATGACCAACGACACCTGTCATCACAATTCACCATGGATCTTGTCATCAAAAGGCTCCATGCTCGTGTCATCACAATGATCCAAGACCCGTGTCATCACAATGCTACATGGCCGGTCTCATCACAGTGCTCCATGACCCCTGTCATCAAAATTCTCCATGAACTTTCATCACAGTGCTCCATCAACACATTCATCACAATGCTCCATGATCCCTTTCATCACAATGTTCTAGGACCAACATCATCACAATGCTCCGTGATCGCTATCATCACAATGCTCCATGACCCCTTTCATAACGATGCCCCAATACCCCCTTTCATCACAATGCTCCATGGTTCCTGTCATCACAGTGCGCCAGGACCCATGTCATCACAATGCTCTATGACCCTTTGTCATCACAATGTTCCATGGCCCTTGTCATCACAATGCTCCATGACCACATTCATCACAATGCTGCATGACCCGTTTCACCACAATGCTAAGTGGCCCTTGTCATCACAATGCTCCATGGTGCTTGTCATCACAATGCTCCATGCCCCCGTCATCACAATGCCCCATGACCCCTGTCATCACAAGAATCCATGGTCTTTGACATCACAGTGCTCCATGACACCTGTCATCACAATGCTCGATGATTCGTTTCATCACAATGCTCCCTTACCCCTGTCATCACAGTGCTCCATGACCCCTTGCATCACAACGCTCCATGACCAATTTCATCACAACGCTCCATGACTCCTATCATCACAATGCTCTATGGCCCTTGTCATCACAATGCTCAATGCCCACTGTCATCACAATGCTCCATGAGCACATTCATCACAATACTCTATGAGCCGTTTCATCACAATGCTAAATGGCCCTTGTCATCACAATGTTCTACGGTGCTTGTCATCACAATGCTGCATGACCCCTGTCATCACAATGCTCCATAGCCCTTGCCATCACAATGCTCCATGAACGCTGTCATCACAATGCCCTATGACCAGTATCATCACAGTGCTCCTTGGCTGTTGTCATGAAAATGCTCCATAACCCCTGTCATCACAGTGAACCATGGCCCTTGTCATCACAATGCTCCCTGACCCATTTCATCACAATGCTCCATGACCACTTTCATTACAGAGCTCCATCATCGCTATCATCACAGTGATCCATGACCCCTTTCACCACAGTGTTCCAGTACCATTTTCATCACAATGATCCACGACCCCTATCACCACAATGCTCCATGACACTTATTTTCACTATGCTCTATGGCCCTTGTCATCACAATGCTCCATGGCCACTGTCATCACAATGCTCCATGACCACATTCATCACAATGCTCCATGACCCGTTTCATCACAATGCTAAATTTCCCTTGTCATCAAAATGCTCCATGGCGCTTGTCATCACAATGCTGCATGACTCCTGTCATCACACTGCCCTATGACCCCTGTCATCACAAGGCTCCGTGGCCCTTGACATCACAATTCTCCATGACACCTGACAACACAATGCTCCAGTACGCCTTTCATCACAATGCTCCAGGCCCCCTGTCATCACAATGCACCATGATCCCTTTCATGACAATAATCCATGACCCCTTTCATCACATTGCTCCAGTATGCCTTTCATCACAATACTCGATGCCCCCTGTCATCACAATGCCCCATGACAACTCTCAGCAAAATATTCCATGCCCCCTGTAGTCACAATGCTCCATAACAGCTCTCATGACAATGCTCCATGACCCTTGTCATGACAATGCTCCATGGCATTTTTCATCACAATGTTCCATGCCCACTTTCATTGCAATTCTTCAAGACAACTTCCATCACAATGCTCCATGACCACTTTCCTCACAATGCTCCTTGGCCTGGGTCATCGCAATGCTCCATGACTCCTTTCATCACAATGCTCCATGGCCTCTGACATCACAATGCTCCATAAGCCATGTCATATCAATGTGCCATGACCCCGTCAAAACAATGCTCCATAACCCCTTTCATCACAATGCTCCGTGACCCACGTCAACACAATTGTCCAGGACCCCTTTCATCACAATGCTCATTGGCACGTGTCATCACAATGCTCCATGAACAGTATCATCACAATGCACCATGATCCCTGTCATCACAATGCACTATGACACCTGTCATCACAATGCTCCAAGACAACTGTCATCACAATGCCACATGACTCCTGTCATCACAATTCTCCCTGACCTTTGTCATCACAATGCTCCATGACGCCTTTCATCACAATGCACCATTACCCCTTTCCATAACCCCTGACTTCACAATGGCCAATGACACCTGTCATCACAATTCACCATGGATCTTGTCATCAAAAGGCTCCATGCTCGTGTCATCACAATGATCCAAGACCAGTGTCATCACAATGCTCCATGACCACATTCATCACAATGCTTCATGACCCGTTTCACCACAATGCTAAGTGGCCCTTGCCATCAAAATGCTAAGTGGCCCTTGTCATCACAATGCTCCATGCCCCCCTCATCACAATGCCCCATGACCCCTGTCATCACAAGAATCCATGGTCTTTGACATCACAGTGCTCCATGACACCTGTCATCACAATGCTCGATGATTCGTTTCATCACAATGCTCCCTTACCCCTGTCATCACAGTGCTCCATGACCCCTTGCATCACAACGCTCCATGACTAATTTCATCACAACGCTCCATGACTCCTATTATCACAATGCTCTATGGCCCTTGTCATCACAATGCTCAATGCCCACTGTCATCACAATGCTCCATGAGCACATTCATCACAATACTCTATGAGCCGTTTCATCACAATGCTAAATGGCCCTTGTCATCACAATGTTCTACGGTGCTTGTCATCACAATGCTGCATGACCCCTGTCATCACAATGCTCCATGGCCCTTGCCATCACAATGCTCCATGAACGCTGTCATCACAATGCCCTATGACCAGTATCATCACAGTGCTCCTTGGCTGTTGTCATGAAAATGCTCCATAACCTCTGTCATCACAGTGAACCATGGCCCTTGTCATCACAATGCTCCCTGACCCATTTCATCACAATGCTCCATGACCACTTTCATTAGAGAGCTCCATCATCGCTATCATCACAGTGATCCATGACCCCTTTCATCACAGTGTTCCAGTACAATTTTCATCACAATGATCCACGACCCCTATCACCACAATGCTCCATGACACTTATTTTCACTATGCTCTATGGCCCTTGTCATCACAATGCTCCATGGCCACTGTCATCACAATGCTCCATGACCACATTCATCACAATGCTCCATGACCCGTTTCATCACAATGCTAAATTTCCCTTGTCATCACAATGCTCCATGGCGCTTGTCATCACAATGCTGCATGACTCCTGTCATCACACTGCCCTATGACCCCTGTCATCACAAGGCTCCATGGCCCTTGTCATCACAATGCTCCCTAACACCTGTCATCACAATCCTCCATGCCCTTGTCATGACAATGCTCCATGACCCCTGTCATCACAAGGCTCCGTGGCCCTTGACATCACAATTCTCCATGACACCTGACAACACAATGCTCCAGTACGCCTTTCATCACAATGCTCCAGGCCCCCTGTCATCACAATGCACCATGATCCCTTTCATAACAATAATCCATGACCGCTTTCATCACATTGCTCCAGTATGCCTTTCATCACAATACTCGATGCCCCCTGTCATCACAATGCCCCATGACAACTCTCAGCAAAATATTCCATGCCCCCTGTAGTCACAATGCTCCATAACAGCTGTCATCACAATGCTCCATGACCCTTGTCATGACAATGCTCCATGGCATTTTTCATCACAATGTTCCATGCCCCCTTTCATCCCAATTCTTCAAGACAACTTTCATCACAATGCTCCATGACCACTTTCATCACAATGCTCCTTGGCCTGGGTCATTGCAATGCTCCATGACTCCTTTCATCACAATGCTCCATGGCCTCTGACATCACAATGCTCCATAAGCCATGTCATCACAATGTGCCAAGTCCCCGTCAAAACAATGCTCCATAACCCCTTTCATCACAATGCTCCGTGACCCATGTCAACACAATTGTCCAGGACCCCTTTCATCACAATGCTCCTTGGCACGTGTCATCACAATGCTTCATGAACAGTATCATCACAATGCACCATGATCCCTGTCATCACAATGCACTATGACACCTGTCATCACAATGCTCCAAGACAACTGTCATCACAATGCCACATGACTCCTGTCATCACAATTCTCCCTGACCTTTGTCATCACAATGCTCCATGACGCCTTTCATCACAATGCACCATTACCCCTTTCCATAACCCCTGACTTCACAATGGCCAATGACACCTGTCATCACAATTCACCATGGATCTTGTCATCAAAAGGCTCCATGCTCGTGTCATCACAATGATCCAAGACCAGTGTCATCACAATGCTCCATGACCACATTCATCACAATGCTCCATGACCCGTTTCATCACAATGCTAAATTTCCCTTGTCATCAAAATGCTCCATGGCGCTTGTCATCACAATGCTGCATGACTCCTGTCATCACACTGCCCTATGACCCCTGTCATCACAAGGCTCCGTGGCCCTTGACATCACAATTCTCCATGACACCTGACAACACAATGCTCCAGTACGCCTTTCATCACAATGCTCCAGGCCCCCTGTCATCACAATGCACCATGATCCCTTTCATGACAATAATCCATGACCCCTTTCATCACATTGCTCCAGTATGCCTTTCATCACAATACTCGATGCCCCCTGTCATCACAATGCCCCATGACAACTCTCAGCAAAATATTCCATGCCCCCTGTAGTCACAATGCTCCATAACAGCTGTCATGACAATGCTCCATGACCCTTGTCATGACAATGCTCCATGGCATTTTTCATCACAATGTTCCATGCCCACTTTCATTGCAATTCTTCAAGACAACTTCCATCAGAATGCTCCATGACCACTTTCCTCACAATGCTCAATGGCCTCTGACATCACAATGCTCCATAAGCCATGTCATCGCAATGTGCCATGACCCCGTCAAAACAATGCTCCATAAACACTTTCATCACAATGCTCCGTGACCCATGTCAACACAATTGTCCAGGACCCCTTTCATCACAATGCTCCTTGGCACGTGTCATCACAATGCTCCATGAATAGTATCATCACAATGCACCATGATCCCTGTCATAACAATGCACTATGACACCTGTCATCACAATGCTCCAAGACAACTGTCATCACAATGCCACATGACTCCTGTCATCACAATACTCCCTGACCTTTGTCATCACAATGCTCCATGACGCCTTTCATCACAATGCACCATTTCCCCTTTCATCACAATTCTCCAGGCCCTCTGTCACCACAATGCTCCATAACCCCTGACTTCACAATGGCCAACGATACCTGTCATCACAATTCACCATGGATCTTGTCATCAAAAGGCTCCATGCTCGTGTCATCACAATGATCCAAGACCAGTGTCATCACAATGCTCCATGACGACTTTCATCACAATGCTCCAGTAGGCCTTACATTACAATACTCCATGCCCGCTCTCATGACAATTCCCCATAACCCCTGTCATCACAATGACCAACGACACCTGTCATCACAATTCACCATGGATCTTGTCATCAAAAGGCTCCATGCTCGTGTCATCACAATGATCCAAGACCCGTGTCATCACAATGCTACATGGCCGGTCTCATCACAGTGCTCCATGACCCCTGTCATCAAAATTCTCCATGAACTTTCATCACAGTGCTCCATCAACACATTCATCACAATGCTCCATGATCCCTTTCATCACAATGTTCTAGGACCAACATCATCACAATGCTCCGTGATCGCTATCATCACAATGCTCCATGACCCCTTTCATAACGATGCCCCAATACCCCCTTTCATCACAATGCTCCATGGTTCCTGTCATCACAGTGCGCCAGGACCCATGTCATCACAATGCTCTATGACCCTTTGTCATCACAATGTTCCATGGCCCTTGTCATCACAATGCTCCATGACCACATTCATCACAATGCTGCATGACCCGTTTCACCACAATGCTAAGTGGCCCTTGTCATCACAATGCTCCATGGTGCTTGTCATCACAATGCTCCATGCCCCCGTCATCACAATGCCCCATGACCCCTGTCATCACAAGAATCCATGGTCTTTGAAATCACAGTGCTCCATGACACCTGTCATCACAATGCTCGATGATTCGTTTCATCACAATGCTCCCTTACCCCTGTCATCACAGTGCTCCATGACCCCTTGCATCACAACGCTCCATGACCAATTTCATCACAACGCTCCATGACTCCTATCATCACAATGCTCTATGGCCCTTGTCATCACAATGCTCAATGCCCACTGTCATCACAATGCTCCATGAGCACATTCATCACAATACTCTATGAGCCGTTTCATCACAATGCTAAATGGCCCTTGTCATCACAATGTTCTACGGTGCTTGTCATCACAATGCTGCATGACCCCTGTCATCACAATGCTCCATAGCCCTTGCCATCACAATGCTCCATGAACGCTGTCATCACAATGCCCTATGACCAGTATCATCACAGTGCTCCTTGGCTGTTGTCATGAAAATGCTCCATAACCCCTGTCATCACAGTGAACCATGGCCCTTGTCATCACAATGCTCCCTGACCCATTTCATCACAATGCTCCATGACCACTTTCATTACAGAGCTCCATGATTGCTATCATCACAATGATCCATGACCCCTTTCACCACAGTGTTCCAGTACCATTTTCATCACAATGATCCACGACCCCTATCACCACATTGCTCCATGACACTTATTTTCACTATGCTCTATGGCCCTTGTCATCACAATGCTCCATGGCCACTGTCATCACAATGCTCCATGACCACATTCATCACAATGCTCCATGACCCGTTTCATCACAATGCTAAATTTCCCTTGTCATCAAAATGCTCCATGGCGCTTGTCATCACAATGCTGCATGACTCCTGTCATCACACTGCCCTATGACCCCTGTCATCACAAGGCTCCGTGGCCCTTGACATCACAATTCTCCATGACACCTGACAACACAATGCTCCAGTACGCCTTTCATCACAATGCTCCAGGCCCCCTGTCATCACAATGCACCATGATCCCTTTCATGACAATAATCCATGACCCCTTTCATCACATTGCTCCAGTATGCCTTTCATCACAATACTCGATGCCCCCTGTCATCACAATGCCCCATGACAACTCTCAGCAAAATATTCCATGCCCCCTGTAGTCACAATGCTCCATAACAGCTGTCATCACAATGCTCCATGACCCTTGTCATGACAATGCTCCATGGCATTTTTCATCACAATGTTCCATGCCCACTTTCATTGCAATTCTTCAAGACAACTTCCATCACAATGCTCCATGACCACTTTCCTCACAATGCTCCTTGGCCTGGGTCATCGCAATGCTCCCTGACTCCTTTCATCACAATGCTCCATGGCCTCTGACATCACAATGCTCCATAAGCCATGTCATCGCAATGTGCCATGACCCCGTCAAAACAATGCTCCATAAACACTTTCATCACAATGCTCCGTGACCCATGTCAACACAATTGTCCAGGACCCCTTTCATCACAATGCTCCTTGGCACGTGTCATCACAATGCTCCATGAATAGTATCATCACAATGCACCATGATCCCTGTCATAACAATGCACTATGACACCTGTCATCACAATGCTCCAAGACAACTGTCATCACAATGCCACATGACTCCTGTCATCACAATACTCCCTGACCTTTGTCATCACAATGCTCCATGACGCCTTTCATCACAATGCACCATTACCCCTTTCATCACAATTCTCCAGGCCCTCTGTCACCACAATGCTCCATAACCCCTGACATCACAATGGCCAACGATACCTGTCATCACAATTCACCATGGATCTTGTCATCAAAAGGCTCCATGCTCGTGTCATCACAATGATCCAAGACCAGTGTCATCACAATGCTCCATGACGACTTTCATCACAATGCTCCAGTAGGCCTTACATCACAATACTCCATGCCCGCTCTCATGACAATTCCCCATAACCCCTGTCATCACAATGACCAACGACACCTGTCATCACAATTCACCATGGATCTTGTCATCAAAAGGCTCCATGCTCGTGTCATCACAATGATCCAAGACCCGTGTCATCACAATGCTACATGGCCGGTCTCATCACAGTGCTCCATGACCCCTGTCATCAAAATTCTCCATGAACTTTCATCACAGTGCTCCATCAACACATTCATCACAATGCTCCATGATCCCTTTCATCACAATGTTCTAGGACCAACATCATCACAATGCTCCGTGATCGCTATCATCACAATGCTCCATGACCCCTTTCATAACGATGCCCCAATACCCCCTTTCATCACAATGCTCCATGGTTCCTGTCATCACAGTGCGCCAGGACCCATGTCATCACAATGCTCTATGACCCTTTGTCATCACAATGTTCCATGGCCCTTGTCATCACAATGCTCCATGACCACATTCATCACAATGCTGCATGACCCGTTTCACCACAATGCTAAGTGGCCCTTGTCATCACAATGCTCCATGGTGCTTGTCATCACAATGCTCCATGCCCCCGTCATCACAATGCCCCATGACCCCTGTCATCACAAGAATCCATGGTCTTTGACATCACAGTGCTCCATGACACCTGTCATCACAATGCTCGATGATTCGTTTCATCACAATGCTCCCTTACCCCTGTCATCACAGTGCTCCATGACCCCTTGCATCACAACGCTCCATGACCAATTTCATCACAACGCTCCATGACTCCTATCATCACAATGCTCTATGGCCCTTGTCATCACAATGCTCAATGCCCACTGTCATCACAATGCTCCATGAGCACATTCATCACAATACTCTATGAGCCGTTTCATCACAATGCTAAATGGCCCTTGTCATCACAATGTTCTACGGTGCTTGTCATCACAATGCTGCATGACCCCTGTCATCACAATGCTCCATAGCCCTTGCCATCACAATGCTCCATGAACGCTGTCATCACAATGCCCTATGACCAGTATCATCACAGTGCTCCTTGGCTGTTGTCATGAAAATGCTCCATAACCCCTGTCATCACAGTGAACCATGGCACTTGTCATCACAATGCTCCCTGACACATTTCATCACAATGCTCCATGACCACTTTCATTACAGAGCTCCATGATTGCTATCATCACAATGATCCATGACCCCTTTCACCACAGTGTTCCAGTACCATTTTAATCACAATGATCCACGACCCCTATCACCACATTGCTCCATGACACTTATTTTCACTATGCTCTATGGCCCTTGTCATCACAATGCTCCATGGCCACTGTCATCACAATGCTCCATGACCACATTCATCACAATGCTCCATGACCCGTTTCATCACAATGCTAAATTTCCCTTGTCATCAAAATGCTCCATGGCGCTTGTCATCACAATGCTGCATGACTCCTGTCATCACACTGCCCTATGACCCCTGTCATCACAAGGCTCCGTGGCCCTTGACATCACAATTCTCCATGACACCTGACAACACAATGCTCCAGTACGCCTTTCATCACAATGCTCCAGGCCCCCTGTCATCACAATGCACCATGATCCCTTTCATGACAATAATCCATGACCCCTTTCATCACATTGCTCCAGTATGCCTTTCATCACAATACTCGATGCCCCCTGTCATCACAATGCCCCATGACAACTCTCAGCAAAATATTCCATGCCCCCTGTAGTCACAATGCTCCATAACAGCTGTCATGACAATGCTCCATGACCCTTGTCATGACAATGCTCCATGGCATTTTTCATCACAATGTTCCATGCCCACTTTCATTGCAATTCTTCAAGACAACTTCCATCACAATGCTCCATGACCACTTTCCTCACAATGCTCCTTGGCCTGGGTCATCGCAATGCTCCATGACTCCTTTCATCACAATGCTCCATGGCCTCTGACATCACAATGCTCCATAAGCCATGTCATCGCAATGTGCCATGACCCCGTCAAAACAATGCTCCATAAACACTTTCATCACAATGCTCCGTGACCCATGTCAACACAATTGTCCAGGACCCCTTTCATCACAATGCTCCTTGGCACGTGTCATCACAATGCTCCATGAATAGTATCATCACAATGCACCATGATCCCTGTCATAACAATGCACTATGACACCTGTCATCACAATGCTCCAAGACAACTGTCATCACAATGCCACATGACTCCTGTCATCACAATACTCCCTGACCTTTGTCATCACAATGCTCCATGACGCCTTTCATCACAATGCACCATTACCCCTTTCATCACAATTCTCCAGTCCCTCTGTCACCACAATGCTCCATAACCCCTGACATCACAATGGCCAACGATACCTGTCATCACAATTCACCATGGATCTTGTCATCAAAAGGCTCCATGCTCGTGTCATCACAATGATCCAAGACCCGTGTCATCACAATGCTACATGGCCGGTCTCATCACAGTGCTCCATGACCCCTGTCATCAAAATTCTCCATGAACTTTCATCACAGTGCTCCATCAACACATTCATCACAATGCTCCATGATCCCTTTCATCACAATGTTCTAGGACCAACATCATCACAATGCTCCGTGATCGCTATCATCACAATGCTCCATGACCCCTTTCATAACGATGCCCCAATACCCCCTTTCATCACAATGCTCCATGGTTCCTGTCATCACAGTGCGCCAGGACCCATGTCATCACAATGCTCTATGACCCTTTGTCATCACAATGTTCCATGGCCCTTGTCATCACAATGCTCCATGACCACATTCATCACAATGCTGCATGACCCGTTTCACCACAATGCTAAGTGGCCCTTGTCATCACAATGCTCCATGGTGCTTGTCATCACAATGCTCCATGCCCCCGTCATCACAATGCCCCATGACCCCTGTCATCACAAGAATCCATGGTCTTTGACATCACAGTGCTCCATGACACCTGTCATCACAATGCTCGATGATTCGTTTCATCACAATGCTCCCTTACCCCTGTCATCACAGTGCTCCATGACCCCTTGCATCACAACGCTCCATGACCAATTTCATCACAACGCTCCATGACTCCTATCATCACAATGCTCTATGGCCCTTGTCATCACAATGCTCAATGCCCACTGTCATCACAATGCTCCATGAGCACATTCATCACAATACTCTATGAGCCGTTTCATCACAATGCTAAATGGCCCTTGTCATCACAATGTTCTACGGTGCTTGTCATCACAATGCTGCATGACCCCTGTCATCACAATGCTCCATAGCCCTTGCCATCACAATGCTCCATGAACGCTGTCATCACAATGCCCTATGACCAGTATCATCACAGTGCTCCTTGGCTGTTGTCATGAAAATGCTCCATAACCCCTGTCATCACAGTGAACCATGGCCCTTGTCATCACAATGCTCCCTGACCCATTTCATCACAATGCTCCATGACCACTTTCATTACAGAGCTCCATCATCGCTATCATCACAGTGATCCATGACCCCTTTCACCACAGTGTTCCAGTACCATTTTCATCACAATGATCCACGACCCCTATCACCACAATGCTCCATGACACTTATTTTCACTATGCTCTATGGCCCTTGTCATCACAATGCTCCATGGCCACTGTCATCACAATGCTCCATGACCACATTCATCACAATGCTCCATGACCCGTTTCATCACAATGCTAAATTTCCCTTGTCATCAAAATGCTCCATGGCGCTTGTCATCACAATGCTGCATGACTCCTGTCATCACACTGCCCTATGACCCCTGTCATCACAAGGCTCCGTGGCCCTTGACATCACAATTCTCCATGACACCTGACAACACAATGCTCCAGTACGCCTTTCATCACAATGCTCCAGGCCCCCTGTCATCACAATGCACCATGATCCCTTTCATGACAATAATCCATGACCCCTTTCATCACATTGCTCCAGTATGCCTTTCATCACAATACTCGATGCCCCCTGTCATCACAATGCCCCATGACAACTCTCAGCAAAATATTCCATGCCCCCTGTAGTCACAATGCTCCATAACAGCTGTCATGACAATGCTCCATGACCCTTGTCATGACAATGCTCCATGGCATTTTTCATCACAATGTTCCATGCCCACTTTCATTGCAATTCTTCAAGACAACTTCCATCACAATGCTCCATGACCACTTTCATCACAATGCTCCATGGCCTCTGACATCACAATGCTCCATAAGCCATGTCATCGCAATGTGCCATGACCCCGTCAAAACAATGCTCCATAAACACTTTCATCACAATGCTCCGTGACCCATGTCAACACAATTGTCCAGGACCCCTTTCATCACAATGCTCCTTGGCACGTGTCATCACAATGCTCCATGAATAGTATCATCACAATGCACCATGATCCCTGTCATAACAATGCACTATGACACCTGTCATCACAATGCTCCAAGACAACTGTCATCACAATGCCACATGACTCCTGTCATCACAATACTCCCTAACCTTTGTCATCACAATGCTCCATGACGCCTTTCATCACAATGCACCATTACCCCTTTCATCACAATTCTCCAGGCCCTCTGTCACCACAATGCTCCATAACCCCTGACATCACAATGGCCAACGATACCTGTCATCACAATTCACCATGGATCTTGTCATCAAAAGGCTCCATGCTCGTGTCATCACAATGATCCAAGACCAGTGTCATCACAATGCTCCATGACGACTTTCATCACAATGCTCCAGTAGGCCTTACATCACAATACTCCATGCCCGCTCTCATGACAATTCCCCATAACCCCTGTCATCACAATGACCAACGACACCTGTCATCACAATTCACCATGGATCTTGTCATCAAAAGGCTCCATGCTCGTGTCATCACAATGATCCAAGACCAGTGTCATCACAATGCTCCATGACGACTTTCATCACAATGCTCCAGTAGGCCTTACATCACAATACTCCATGCCCGCTCTCATGACAATTCCCCATAACCCCTGTCATCACAATGACCAACGACACCTGTCATCACAATTCACCATGGATCTTGTCATCAAAAGGCTCCATGCTCGTGTCATCACAATGATCCAAGACCCGTGTCATCACAATGCTACATGGCCGGTCTCATCACAGTGCTCCATGACCCCTGTCATCGAAATTCTCCATGAACTTTCATCACAGTGCTCCATCAACACATTCATCACAATGCTCCATGATCCCTTTCATCACAATGTTCTAGGACCAACATCATCACAATGCTCCGTGATCGCTATCATCACAATGCTCCATGACCCCTTTCATAACGATGCCCCAATAACCCCTTTCATCACAATGCTCCATGGTTCCTGTCATCACAATGCGCCAGGACCCATGTCATCACAATGCTCTATGACCCTTTGTCATCACAATGTTCCATGGCCCTTGTCATCACAATGCTCCATGACCACTTTCCTCACAATGCTCCTTGGCCTGGGTCATCGCAATGCTCCATGACTCCTTTCATCACAATGCTCCATGGCCTCTGAAATCACAATGCTCCATAAGCCATGTCATCACAATGTGCCATGACCCCGTCAAAACAATGCTCCATAACCCCTTTCATCACAATGCTCCGTGACCCACGTCAACACAATTGTCCAGGACCCCTTTCATCACAATGCTCCTTGGCACGTGTCATCACAAAGCTCCATGAATAGTATCATCACAATGCACCATGATCCCTGTCATAACAATGCACTATGACACCTGTCATCACAATGCTCCAAGACAACTGTCATCACAATGCCACATGACTCCTGTCATCACAATTCTCCCTGACCTTTGTCATCACAATGCTCCATGACGCCTTTCATCACAATGCACCATTACCCCTTTCCATAACCCCTGACTTCACAATGGCCAATGACACCTGTCATCACAATTCACCATGGATCTTGTCATCAAAAGGCTCCATGCTCGTGTCATCACAATGATCCAAGACCAGTGTCATCACAATGCTCCATGACCACATTCATCACAATGCTGCATGACCCGTTTCACCACAATGCTAAGTGGCCCTTGCCATCAAAATGCTAAGTGGCCCTTGTCATCACAATGCTCCATGCCCCCGTCATCACAATGCCCCATGACCCCTGTCATCACAAGAATCCATGGTCTTTGACATCACAGTGCTCCATGACACCTGTCATCACAATGCTCGATGATTCGTTTCATCACAATGCTCCCTTACCCCTGTCATCACAGTGCTCCATGACCCCTTGCATCACAACGCTCCATGACTAATTTCATCACAACGCTCCATGACTCCTATTATCACAATGCTCTATGGCCCTTGTCATCACAATGCTCAATGCCCACTGTCATCACAATGCTCCATGAGCACATTCATCACAATACTCTATGAGCCGTTTCATCACAATGCTAAATGGCCCTTGTCATCACAATGTTCTACGGTGCTTGTCATCACAATGCTGCATGACCCCTGTCATCACAATGCTCCATGGCCCTTGCCATCACAATGCTCCATGAACGCTGTCATCACAATGCCCTATGACCAGTATCATCACAGTGCTCCTTGGCTGTTGTCATGAAAATGCTCCATAACCTCTGTCATCACAGTGAACCATGGCCCTTGTCATCACAATGCTCCCTGACCCATTTCATCACAATGCTCCATGACCACTTTCATTAGAGAGCTCCATCATCGCTATCATCACAGTGATCCATGACCCCTTTCATCACAGTGTTCCAGTACAATTTTCATCACAATGATCCACGACCCCTATCACCACAATGCTCCATGACACTTATTTTCACTATGCTCTATGGCCCTTGTCATCACAATGCTCCATGGCCACTGTCATCACAATGCTCCATGACCACATTCATCACAATGCTCCATGACCCGTTTCATCACAATGCTAAATTTCCCTTGTCATCACAATGCTCCATGGCGCTTGTCATCACAAGGCTGCATGACTCCTGTCATCACACTGCCCTATGACCCCTGTCATCACAAGGCTCCATGGCCCTTGTCATCACAATGCTCCCTAACACCTGTCATCACAATCCTCCATGCCCTTGTCATGACAATGCTCCATGACCCCTGTCATCACAAGGCTCCGTGGCCCTTGACATCACAATTCTCCATGACACCTGACAACACAATGCTCCAGTACGCCTTTCATCACAATGCTCCAGGCCCCCTGTCATCACAATGCACCATGATCCCTTTCATAACAATAATCCATGACCCCTTTCATCACATTGCTCCAGTATGCCTTTCATCACAATACTCGATGCCCCCTGTCATCACAATGCCCCATGACAACTCTCAGCAAAATATTCCATGCCCCCTGTAGTCACAATGCTCCATAACAGCTGTCATCACAATGCTCCATGACCCTTGTCATGACAATGCTCCATGGCATTTTTCATCACAATGTTCCATGCCCCCTTTCATCCCAATTCTTCAAGACAACTTTCATCACAATGCTCCATGACCATTTTCATCACAATGCTCCTTGGCCTGGGTCATTGCAATGCTCCATGACTCCTTTCATCACAATGCTCCATGGCCTCTGACATCACAATGCTCCATAAGCCATGTCATCACAATGTGCCAAGTCCCCGTCAAAACAATGCTCCATAACCCCTTTCATCACAATGCTCCGTGACCCATGTCAACACAATTGTCCAGGACCCCTTTCATCACAATGCTCCTTGGCACGTGTCATCACAATGCTCCATGAACAGTATCATCACAATGCACCATGATCCCTGTCATCACAATGCACTATGACACCTGTCATCACAATGCTCCAAGACAACTGTCATCACAATGCCACATGACTCCTGTCATCACAATTCTCCCTGACCTTTGTCATCACAATGCTCCATGACGCCTTTCATCACAATGCACCATTACCCCTTTCCATAACCCCTGACTTCACAATGGCCAATGACACCTGTCATCACAATTCACCATGGATCTTGTCATCAAAAGGCTCCATGCTCGTGTCATCACAATGATCCAAGACCAGTGTCATCACAATGCTCCATGACCACATTCATCACAATGCTCCATGACCCGTTTCATCACAATGCTAAATTTCCCTTGTCATCAAAATGCTCCATGGCGCTTGTCATCACAATGCTGCATGACTCCTGTCATCACACTGCCCTATGACCCCTGTCATCACAAGGCTCCGTGGCCCTTGACATCACAATTCTCCATGACACCTGACAACACAATGCTCCAGTACGCCTTTCATCACAATGCTCCAGGCCCCCTGTCATCACAATGCACCATGATCCCTTTCATGACAATAATCCATGACCCCTTTCATCACATTGCTCCAGTATGCCTTTCATCACAATACTCGATGCCCCCTGTCATCACAATGCCCCATGACAACTCTCCGCAAAATATTCCATGACCCCTGTAGTCACAATGCTCCATAACAGCTGTCATGACAATGCTCCATGACCCTTGTCATGACAATGCTCCATGGCATTTTTCATCACAATGTTCCATGCCCACTTTCATTGCAATTCTTCAAGACAACTTCCATCACAATGCTCCATGACCACTTTCCTCACAATGCTCCTTGGCCTGGGTCATCGCAATGCTCCATGACTCCTTTCATCACAATGCTCCATGGCCTCTGACATCACAATGCTCCATAAGCCATGTCATCGCAATGTGCCATGACCCCGTCAAAACAATGCTCCATAAACACTTTCATCACAATGCTCCGTGACCCATGTCAACACAATTGTCCAGGACCCCTTTCATCACAATGCTCCTTGGCACGTGTCATCACAATGCTCCATGAATAGTATCATCACAATGCACCATGATCCCTGTCATAACAATGCACTATGACACCTGTCATCACAATGCTCCAAGACAACTGTCATCACAATGCCACATGACTCCTATCATCACAATACTCCCTGACCTTTGTCATCACAATGCTCCATGACGCCTTTCATCACAATGCACCATTACCCCTTTCCTCACAATTCTCCAGGCCCTCTGTCACCACAATGCTCCATAACCCCTGACATCACAATGGCCAACGATACCTGTCATCACAATTCACCATGGATCTTGTCATCAAAAGGCTCCATGCTCGTGTCATCACAATGATCCAAGACCAGTGTCATCACAATGCTCCATGACGACTTTCATCACAATGCTCCAGTAGGCCTTACATCACAATACTCCATGCCCGCTCTCATGACAATTCCCCATAACCCCTGTCATCACAATGACCAACGACACCTGTCATCACAATTCACCATGGATCTTGTCATCAAAAGGCTCTATGCTCGTGTCATCACAATGATCCAAGACACGTGTCATCACAATGCTACATGGCCGGTCTCATCACAGTGCTCCATGACCCCTGTCATCGAAATTCTCCATGAACTTTCATCACAGTGCTCCATCAACACATTCATCACAATGCTCCATGATCCCTTTCATCACAATGTTCTAGGACCAACATCATCACAATGCTCCGTGATCGCTATCATCACAATGCTCCATGACCCCTTTCATAACGATGCCCCAATAACCCCTTTCATCACAATGCTCCATGGTTCCTGTCATCACAATGCGCCAGGACCCATGTCATCACAATGCTCTATGACCCTTTGTCATCACAAAGTTCCATGGCCCTTGTCATCACAATGCTCCATGACCACTTTCCTCACAATGCTCCTTGGCCTGGGTCATCGCAATGCTCCATGACTCCTTTCATCACAATGCTCCATGGCCTCTGACATCACAATGCTCCATAAGCCATGTCATCACAATGTGCCATGACCCCGTCAAAACAATGCTCCATAACCCCTTTCATCACAATGCTCCGTGACCCACGTCAACACAATTGTCCAGGACCCCTTTCATCACAATGCTCATTGGCACGTGTCATCACAATGCTCCATGAACAGTATCATCACAATGCACCATGATCCCTGTCATCACAATGCACTATGACACCTGTCATCACAATGCTCCAAGACAACTGTCATCACAATGCCACATGACTCCTGTCATCACAATTCTCCCTGACCTTTGTCATCACAGTGCCCCATGACGCCTTTCATCACAATGCACCATTACCCCTTTCCATAACCCCTGACTTCACAATGGCCAATGACACCTGTCATCACAATTCACCATGGATCTTGTCATCAAAAGGCTCCATGCTCGTGTCATCACAATGATCCAAGACCAGTGTCATCACAATGCTCCATGACCACATTCATCACAATGCTGCATGACCCGTTTCACCACAATGCTAAGTGGCCCTTGCCATCACAATGCTAAGTGGCCCTTGTCATCACAATGCTCCATGCCCCCGTCATCACAATGCCCCATGACCCCTGTCATCACAAGAATCCATGGTCTTTGACATCACAGTGCTCCATGACACCTGTCATCACAATGCTCGATGATTCGTTTCATCACAATGCTCCCTTACCCCTGTCATCACAGTGCTCCATGACCTCTTGCATCACAACGCTCCATGACTAATTTCATCACAACGCTCCATGACTCCTATCATCACAATGCTCTATGGCCCTTGTCATCACAATGCTCAATGCCCAGTGTCATCACAATGCTCCATGAGCACATTCATCACAATACTCTATGAGCCGTTTCATCACAATGCTAAATGGCCCTTGTCATCACAATGTTCTACGGTGCTTGTCATCACAATGCTGCATGACCCCTGTCATCACAATGCTCCATGGCCCTTGCCATCACAATGCTCCATGAACGCTGTCATCACAATGCCCTATGACCAGTATCATCACAGTGCTCCTTGGCTGTTGTCATGAAAATGCTCCATAACCTCTGTCATCACAGTGAACCATGGCCCTTGTCATCACAATGCTCCCTGACCCATTTCATCACAATGCTCCATGACCCCTTTCAATAGAGAGCTCCATCATCGCTATCATCACAGTGATCCATGACCCCTTTCATCACAGTGTTCCAGTACAATTTTCATCACAATGATCCACGACCCCTATCACCACAATGCTCCATGACACTTATTTTCAGTATGCTCTATGGCCCTAGTCATCACAATGCTCCATGGCCACTGTCATCACAATGCTCCATGACCACATTCATCACAATGCTCCATGACCCGTTTCATCACAATGCTAAATTTCCCTTGTCATCAAAATGCTCCATGGCGCTTGTCATCACAATGCTGCATGACTCCTGTCATCACACTGCCCTATGACCCCTGTCATCACAAGGCTCCGTGGCCCTTGACATCACAATTCTCCATGACACCTGACAACACAATGCTCCAGTACGCCTTTCATCACAATGCTCCAGGCCCCCTGTCATCACAATGCACCATGATCCCTTTCATGACAATAATCCATGACCCCTTTCATCACATTGCTCCAGTATGCCTTTCATCACAATACTCGATGCCCCCTGTCATCACAATGCCCCATGACAACTCTCAGCAAAATATTCCATGCCCCCTGTAGTCACAATGCTCCATAACAGCTGTCATCACAATGCTCCATGACCCTTGTCATGACAATGCTCCATGGCATTTTTCATCACAATGTTCCATGCCCACTTTCTTTGCAATTCTTCAAGACAACTTCCATCACAATGCTCCATGACCACTTTCCTCACAATGCTCCTTGGCCTGGGTCATCGCAATGCTCCATGACTCCTTTCATCACAATGCTCCATGGCCTCTGACATCACAATGCTCCATAAGCCATGTCATCACAATGTGCCATGACCCCGTCAAAACAATGCTCCATAAACACTTTCATCACAATGCTCCGTGACCCATGTCAACACAATTGTCCAGGACCCCTTTCATCACAATGCTCCTTGGCACGTGTCATCACAATGCTCCATGAATAGTATCATCACAATGCACCATGATCCCTGTCATAACAATGCACTATGACACCTGTCATCACAATGCTCCAAGACAACTGTCATCACAATGCCACTTGACTCCTGTCATCACAATACTCCCTGACCTTTGTCATCACAATGCTCCATGACGCCTTTCATCACAATGCACCATTACCCCTTTCATCACAATTCTCCAGGCCCTCTGTCACCACAATGCTCCATAACCCCTGACATCACAATGGCCAACGATACCTGTCATCACAATTCACCATGGATCTTGTCATCAAAAGGCTCCATGCTCGTGTCATCACAATGATCCAAGACCAGTGTCATCACAATGCTCCATGACGACTTTCATCACAATGCTCCAGTAGGCCTTACATCACAATACTCCATGCCCGCTCTCATGACAATTCCCCATAACCCCTGTCATCACAATGGCCAACGACACCTGTCATCACAATTCACCATGGATCTTGTCATCAAAAGGCTCCATGCTCGTGTCATCACAATGATCCAAGACACGTGTCATCACAATGCTACATGGCCGGTCTCATCACAGTGCTCCATGACCCCTGACATCGAAATTCTCCATGAACTTTCATCACAGTGCTCCATCAACACATTCATCACAATGCTCCATGATCCCTTTCATCACAATGTTCTAGGACCAACATCATCACAATGCTCCGTATTCGCTATCATCACAATGTTCCATGACCCCTTTCATAACGATGCCCCAATACACCCTTTCATCACAATGCTCCATGGTTCCTGTCATCACAGTGCGCCAGGACCCATGTCATCACAATGCTCTATGACCCTTTGTCATCACAATGTTCCATGGCCCTTGTCATCACAATGCTCCATGACCACATTCATCACAATGCTGCATGACCCGTTTCACTACAATGCTAAGTGGCCCTTGTCATCACAATGCTCCATGGTGCTTGTCATCACAATGCTCCATGCCCACGTCATCACAATGCCCCATGACCCCTGTCATCACAAGAATCCATGGTCTTTGACATCACAGTGCTCCATGACACCTGTCATCACAATGCTCGATGATTCGTTTCATCACAATGCTCCCTTACCCCTGTCATCACAGTGCTCCATGACCCCTTGCATCACAACGCTCCATGACCAATTGCATCACAACGCTCCATGACACCTATCATCACAATGCTCTATGGCCCTTGTCATCACAATGCTCAATGCCCACTGTCATCACAATGCTCCATGAGCACATTCATCACAATACTCTATGAGCCGTTTCATCACAATGCTAAATGGCCCTTGTCATCACAATGTTCTACGGTGCTTGTCATCACAATGCTGCATGACCCCTGTCATCACAATGCTCCATGGCCCTTGCCATCACAATGCTCCATGAACGCTGTCATCACAATGCCCTATGACCAGTATCATCACAGTGCTCCTTGGCTGTTGTCATGAAAATGCTCCATAACCTCTGTCATCACAGTGAACCATGGCCCTTGTCATCACAATGCTCCCTGACCCATTTCATCACAATGCTCCATGACCACTTTCATTACAGAGCTCCATCATCGCTATCATCACAGTGATCCATGACCCCTTTCATCACAGTGTTCCAGTACAATTTTCATCACAATGATCCACGACCCCTATCACCACAATGCTCCATGACACTTATTTTCACTATGCTCTATGGCCCTTGTCATCACAATGCTCCATGGCCACTGTCATCACAATGCTCCATGACCACATTCATCACAATGCTCCATGACCCGTTTCATCACAATGCTAAATTTCCCTTGTCATCACAATGCTCCATGGCGCTTGTCATCACAAGGCTGCATGACTCCTGTCATCACACTGCCCTATGACCCCTGTCATCACAAGGCTCCATGGCCCTTGTCATCACAATGCTCCCTAACACCTGTCATCACAATCCTCCATGCCCTTGTCATGACAATGCTCCATGACCCCTGTCATCACAAGGCTCCGTGGCCCTTGACATCACAATTCTCCATGACACCTGACAACACAATGCTCCAGTACGCCTTTCATCACAATGCTCCAGGCCCCCTGTCATCACAATGCACCATGATCCCTTTCATAACAATAATCCATGACCCCTTTCATCACATTGCTCCAGTATGCCTTTCATCACAATACTCGATGCCCCCTGTCATCACAATGCCCCATGACAACTCTCAGCAAAATATTCCATGCCCCCTGTAGTCACAATGCTCCATAACAGCTGTCATCACAATGCTCCATGACCCTTGTCATGACAATGCTCCATGGCATTTTTCATCACAATGTTCCATGCCCCCTTTCATCCCAATTCTTCAAGACAACTTTCATCACAATGCTCCATGACCACTTTCATCACAATGCTCCTTGGCCTGGGTCATTGCAATGCTCCATGACTCCTTTCATCACAATGCTCCATGGCCTCTGACATCACAATGCTCCATAAGCCATGTCATCACAATGTGCCAAGTCCCCGTCAAAACAATGCTCCATAACCCCTTTCATCACAATGCTCCGTGACCCATGTCAACACAATTGTCCAGGACCCCTTTCATCACAATGCTCCTTGGCACGTGTCATCACAATGCTCCATGAACAGTATCATCACAATGCACCATGATCCCTGTCATCACAATGCACTATGACACCTGTCATCACAATGCTCCAAGACAACTGTCATCACAATGCCACATGACTCCTGTCATCACAATTCTCCCTGACCTTTGTCATCACAATGCTCCATGACGCCTTTCATCACAATGCACCATTACCCCTTTCCATAACCCCTGACTTCACAATGGCCAATGACACCTGTCATCACAATTCACCATGGATCTTGTCATCAAAAGGCTCCATGCTTGTGTCATCACAATGATCCAAGACCAGTGTCATCACAATGCTCCATGACCACATTCATCACAATGCTCCATGACCCGTTTCATCACAATGCTAAATTTCCCTTGTCATCAAAATGCTCCATGGCGCTTGTCATCACAATGCTGCATGACTCCTGTCATCACACTGCCCTATGACCCCTGTCATCACAAGGCTCCGTGGCCCTTGACATCACAATTCTCCATGACACCTGACAACACAATGCTCCAGTACGCCTTTCATCACAATGCTCCAGGCCCCCTGTCATCACAATGCACCATGATCCCTTTCATGACAATAATCCATGACCCCTTTCATCACATTGCTCCAGTATGCCTTTCATCACAATACTCGATGCCCCCTGTCATCACAATGCCCCATGACAACTCTCAGCAAAATATTCCATGCCCCCTGTAGTCACAATGCTCCATAACAGCTGTCATGACAATGCTCCATGACCCTTGTCATGACAATGCTCCATGGCATTTTTCATCACAATGTTCCATGCCCACTTTCATTGCAATTCTTCAAGACAACTTCCATCACAATGCTCCATGACCACTTTCCTCACAATGCTCCTTGGCCTGGGTCATCGCAATGCTCCATGACTCCTTTCATCACAATGCTCCATGGCCTCTGACATCACAATGCTCCATAAGCCATGTCATCGCAATGTGCCATGACCCCGTCAAAACAATGCTCCATAAACACTTTCATCACAATGCTCCGTGACCCATGTCAACACAATTGTCCAGGACCCCTTTCATCACAATGCTCCTTGGCACGTGTCATCACAATGCTCCATGAATAGTATCATCACAATGCACCATGATCCCTGTCATAACAATGCACTATGACACCTGTCATCACAATGCTCCAAGACAACTGTCATCACAATGCCACATGACTCCTGTCATCACAATACTCCCTGACCTTTGTCATCACAATGCTCCATGACGCCTTTCATCACAATGCACCATTACCCCTTTCATCACAATTCTCCAGGCCCTCTGTCACCACAATGCTCCATAACCCCTGACATCACAATGGCCAACGATACCTGTCATCACAATTCACCATGGATCTTGTCATCAAAAGGCTCCATGCTCGTGTCATCACAATGATCCAAGACCAGTGTCATCACAATGCTCCATGACGACTTTCATCACAATGCTCCAGTAGGCCTTACATCACAATACTCCATGCCCGCTCTCATGACAATTCCCCATAACCCCTGTCATCACAATGGCCAACGACACCTGTCATCACAATTCACCATGGATCTTGTCATCAAAAGGCTCCATGCTCGTGTCATCACAATGATCCAAGACCCGTGTCATCACAATGCTACATGGCCGGTCTCATCACAGTGCTCCATGACCCCTGACATCGAAATTCTCCATGAACTTTCATCACAGTGCTCCATCAACACATTCATCACAATGCTCCATGATCCCTTTCATCACAATGTTCTAGGACCAACATCATCACAATGCTCCGTGATCGCTATCATCACAATGCTCCATGACCCCTTTCATAACGATGCCCCAATACCCCCTTTCATCACAATGCTCCATGGTTCCTGTCATCACAGTGCGCCAGGACCCATGTCATCACAATGCTCTATGACCCTTTGTCATCACAATGTTCCATGGCCCTTGTCATCACAATGCTCCATGACCACATTCATCACAATGCTGCATGACCCGTTTCACCACAATGCTAAGTGGCCCTTGTCATCACAATGCTCCATGGTGCTTGTCATCACAATGCTCCATGCCCCCGTCATCACAATGCCCCATGACCCCTGTCATCACAAGAATCCATGGTCTTTGACATCACAGTGCTCCATGACACCTGTCATCACAATGCTCGATGATTCGTTTCATCACAATGCTCCCTTACCCCTGTCATCACAGTGCTCCATGACCCCTTGCATCACAACGCTCCATGACCAATTGCATCACAACGCTCCATGACACCTATCATCACAATGCTCTATGGCCCTTGTCATCACAATGCTCAATGCCCACTGTCATCACAATGCTCCATGAGCACATTCATCACAATACTCTATGAGCCGTTTCATCACAATGCTAAATGGCCCTTGTCATCACAATGTTCTACGGTGCTTGTCATCACAATGCTGCATGACCCCTGTCATCACAATGCTCCATAGCCCTTGCCATCACAATGCTCCATGAACGCTGTCATCACAATGCCCTATAACCAGTATCATCACAGTGCTCCTTGGCTGTTGTCATGAAAATGCTCCATAACCCCTGTCATCACAGTGAACCATGGCCCTTGTCATCACAATGCTCCCTGACCCATTTCATCACAATGCTCCATGACCACTTTCATTACAGAGCTCCATGATTGCTATCAGCACAATGATCCATGACCCCTTTCACCACAGTGTTCCAGTACCATTTTCATCACAATGATCCACGACCCCTATAAACACATTGCTCCATGACACTTATTTTCACTATGCTCTATGGCCCTTGTCATCACAATGCTCCATGGCCACTGTCATCACAATGCTCCATGACCACATTCATCACAATGCTCCATGACCCGTTTCATCACAATGCTAAATTTCCCTTGTCATCAAAATGCTCCATGGCGCTTGTCATCACAATGCTGCATGACTCATGTCATCACACTGCCCTATGACCCCTGTCATCACAAGGCTCCGTGGCCCTTGACATCACAATTCTCCATGACACCTGACAACACAATGCTCCAGTACGCCTTTCATCACAATGCTCCAGGCCCCCTGTCATCACAATGCACCATGATCCCTTTCATGACAATAATCCATGACCCCTTTCATCACATTGCTCCAGTATGCCTTTCATCACAATACTCGATGCCCCCTGTCATCACAATGCCCCATGACAACTCTCAGCAAAATATTCCATGCCCCCTGTAGTCACAATGCTCCATAACAGCTGTCATCACAATGCTCCATGACCCTTGTCATGACAATGCTCCATGGCATTTTTCATCACAATGTTCCATGCCCACTTTCATTGCAATTCTTCAAGACAACTTCCATCACAATGCTCCATGACCACTTTCCTCACAATGCTCCTTGGCCTGGGTCATCGCAATGCTCCATGACTCCTTTCATCACAATGCTCCATGGCCTCTGACATCACAATGCTCCATAAGCCATGTCATCGCAATGTGCCATGACCCCGTCAAAACAATGCTCCATAAACACTTTCATCACAATGCTCCGTGACCCATGTCAACACAATTGTCCAGGACCCCTTTCATCACAATGCTCCTTGGCACGTGTCATCACAATGCTCCATGAATAGTATCATCACAATGCACCATGATCCCTGTCATAACAATGCACTATGACACCTGTCATCACAATGCTCCAAGACAACTGTCATCACAATGCCACATGACTCCTGTCATCACAATACTCCCTGACCTTTGTCATCACAATGCTCCATGACGCCTTTCATCACAATGCACCATTACCCCTTTCATCACAATTCTCCAGGCCCTCTGTCACCACAATGCTCCATAACCCCTGACATCACAATGGCCAACGATACCTGTCATCACAATTCACCATGGATCTTGTCATCAAAAGGCTCCATGCTCGTGTCATCACAATGATCCAAGACCAGTGTCATCACAATGCTCCATGACGACTTTCATCACAATGCTCCAGTAGGCCTTACATCACAATACTCCATGCCCGCTCTCATGACAATTCCCCATAACCCCTGTCATCACAATGGCCAACGACACCTGTCATCACAATTCACCATGGATCTTGTCATCAAAAGGCTCCATGCTCGTGTCATCACAATGATCCAAGACCCGTGTCATCACAATGCTACATGGCCGGTCTCATCACAGTGCTCCATGACCCCTGACATCGAAATTCTCCATGAACTTTCATCACAGTGCTCCATCAACACATTCATCACAATGCTCCATGATCCCTTTCATCACAATGTTCTAGGACCAACATCATCACAATGCTCCGTGATCGCTATCATCACAATGCTCCATGACCCCTTTCATAACGATGCCCCAATACCCCCTTTCATCACAATGCTCCATGGTTCCTGTCATCACAGTGCGCCAGGACCCATGTCATCACAATGCTCTATGACCCTTTGTCATCACAATGTTCCATGGCCCTTGTCATCACAATGCTCCATGACCACATTCATCACAATGCTGCATGACCCGTTTCACCACAATGCTAAGTGGCCCTTGTCATCACAATGCTCCATGGTGCTTGTCATCACAATGCTCCATGCCCCCGTCATCACAATGCCCCATGACCCCTGTCATCACAAGAATCCATGGTCTTTGACATCACAGTGCTCCATGACACCTGTCATCACAATGCTCGATGATTCGTTTCATCACAATGCTCCCTTACCCCTGTCATCACAGTGCTCCATGACCCCTTGCATCACAACGCTCCATGACCAATTGCATCACAACGCTCCATGACACCTATCATCACAATGCTCTATGGCCCTTGTCATCACAATGCTCAATGCCCACTGTCATCACAATGCTCCATGAGCACATTCATCACAATACTCTATGAGCCGTTTCATCACAATGCTAAATGGCCCTTGTCATCACAATGTTCTACGGTGCTTGTCATCACAATGCTGCATGACCCCTGTCATCACAATGCTCCATAGCCCTTGCCATCACAATGCTCCATGAACGCTGTCATCACAATGCCCTATGACCAGTATCATCACAGTGCTCCTTGGCTGTTGTCATGAAAATGCTCCATAACCCCTGTCATCACAGTGAACCATGGCCCTTGTCATCACAATGCTCCCTGACCCATTTCATCACAATGCTCCATGACCACTTTCATTACAGAGCTCCATGATTGCTATCAGCACAATGATCCATGACCCCTTTCACCACAGTGTTCCAGTACCATTTTCATCACAATGATCCACGACCCCTATAAACACATTGCTCCATGACACTTATTTTCACTATGCTCTATGGCCCTTGTCATCACAATGCTCCATGGCCACTGTCATCACAATGCTCCATGACCACATTCATCACAATGCTCCATGACCCGTTTCATCACAATGCTAAATTTCCCTTGTCATCAAAATGCTCCATGGCGCTTGTCATCACAATGCTGCATGACTCCTGTCATCACACTGCCCTATGACCCCTGTCATCACAAGGCTCCGTGGCCCTTGACATCACAATTCTCCATGACACCTGACAACACAATGCTCCAGTACGCCTTTCATCACAATGCTCCAGGCCCCCTGTCATCACAATGCACCATGATCCCTTTCATGACAATAATCCATGACCCCTTTCATCACATTGCTCCAGTATGCCTTTCATCACAATACTCGATGCCCCCTGTCATCACAATGCCCCATGACAACTCTCAGCAAAATATTCCATGCCCCCTGTAGTCACAATGCTCCATAACAGCTGTCATCACAATGCTCCATGACCCTTGTCATGACAATGCTCCATGGCATTTTTCATCACAATGTTCCATGCCCACTTTCATTGCAATTCTTCAAGACAACTTCCATCACAATGCTCCATGACCACTTTCCTCACAATGCTCCTTGGCCTGGGTCATCGCAATGCTCCATGACTCCTTTCATCACAATGCTCCATGGCCTCTGACATCACAATGCTCCATAAGCCATGTCATCACAATGTGCCATGACCCCGTCAAAACAATGCTCCATAAACACTTTCATCACAATGCTCCGTGACCCATGTCAACACAATTGTCCAGGACCCCTTTCATCACAATGCTCCTTGGCACGTGTCATCACAATGCTCCATGAATAGTATCATCACAATGCACCATGATCCCTGTCATAACAATGCACTATGACACCTGTCATCACAATGCTCCAAGACAACTGTCATCACAATGCCACATGACTCCTATCATCACAATACTCCCTGACCTTTGTCATCACAATGCTCCATGACGCCTTTCATCACAATGCACCATTACCCCTTTCATCACAATTCTCCAGGCCCTCTGTCACCACAATGCTCCATAACCCCTGACATCACAATGGCCAACGATACCTGTCATCACAATTCACCATGGATCTTGTCATCAAAAGGCTCCATGCTCGTGTCATCACAATGATCAAAGACCAGTGTCATCACAATGCTCCATGACGACTTTCATCACAATGCTCCAGTAGGCCTTACATCACAATACTCCATGCCCGCTCTCATGACAATTCCCCATAACCCCTGTCATCACAATGACCAACGACACCTGTCATCACAATTCACCATGGATCTTGTCATCAAAAGGCTCCATGCTCGTGTCATCACAATGATCCAAGACACGTGTCATCACAATGCTACATGGCAGGTCTCATCACAGTGCTCCATGACCCCTGTCATCGAAATTCTCCATGAACTTTCATCACAGTGCTCCATCAACACATTCATCACAATGCTCCATGATCCCTTTCATCACAATGTTCTAGGACCAACATCATCACAATGCTCCGTGATCGCTATCATCACAATGCTCCATGACCCCTTTCATAACGATGCCCCAATAACCCCTTTCATCACAATGCTCCATGGTTCCTGTCATCACAAAGCGCCAGGACCCATGTCATCACAATGCTCTATGACCCTTTGTCATCACAATGTTCCATGGCCCTTGTCATCACAATGCTCCATGACCACTTTCCTCACAATGCTCCTTGGCCTGGGTCATCGCAATGCTCCATGACTCCTTTCATCACAATGCTCCATGGCCTCTGACATCACAATGCTCCATAAGCCATGTCATCACAATGTGCCATGACCCCGTCAAAACAATGCTCCATAACCCCTTTCATCACAATGCTCCGTGACCCACGTCAACACAATTGTCCAGGACCCCTTTCATCACAATGCTCATTGGCACGTGTCATCACAATGCTCCATGAACAGTATCATCACAATGCACCATGATCCCTGTCATCACAATGCACTATGACACCTGTCATCACAATGCTCCAAGACAACTGTCATCACAATGCCACATGACTCCTGTCATCACAATTCTCCCTGACCTTTGTCATCACAATGCCCCATGACGCCTTTCATCACAATGCACCATTACCCCTTTCCATAACCCCTGACTTCACAATGGCCAATGACACCTGTCATCACAATTCACCATGGATCTTGTCATCAAAAGGCTCCATGCTCGTGTCATCACAATGATCCAAGACCAGTGTCATCACAATGCTCCATGACCACATTCATCACAATGCTGCATGACCCGTTTCACCACAATGCTAAGTGGCCCTTGCCATCACAATGCTAAGTGGCCCTTGTCATCACAATGCTCCATGCCCCCGTCATCACAATGCCCCATGACCCCTGTCATCACAAGAATCCATGGTCTTTGACATCACAGTGCTCCATGACACCTGTCATCACAATGCTCGATGATTCGTTTCATCACAATGCTCCCTTACCCCTGTCATCACAGTGCTCCATGACCTCTTGCATCACAACGCTCCATGACTAATTTCATCACAACGCTCCATGACTCCTATCATCACAATGCTCTATGGCCCTTGTCATCACAATGCTCAATGCCCACTGTCATCACAATGCTCCATGAGCACATTCATCACAATACTCTATGAGCCGTTTCATCACAATGCTAAATGGCCCTTGTCATCACAATGTTCTACGGTGCTTGTCATCACAATGCTGCATGACCCCTGTCATCACAATGCTCCATGGCCCTTGCCATCACAATGCTCCATGAACGCTGTCATCACAATGCCCTATGACCAGTATCATCACAGTGCTCCTTGGCTGTTGTCATGAAAATGCTCCATAACCTCTGTCATCACAGTGAACCATGGCCCTTGTCATCACAATGCTCCCTGACCCATTTCATCACAATGCTCCATGACCCCTTTCATTAGAGAGCTCCATCATCGCTATCATCACAGTGATCCATGACCCCTTTCATCACAGTGTTCCAGTACAATTTTCATCACAATGATCCACGACCCCTATCACCACAAAGCTCCATGACACTTATTTTCAGTATGCTCTATGGCCCTAGTCATCACAATGCTCCATGGCCACTGTCATCACAATGCTCCATGACCACATTCATCACAATGCTCCATGACCCGTTTCATCACAATGCTAAATTTCCCTTGTCATCAAAATGCTCCATGGCGCTTGTCATCACAATGCTGCATGACTCCTGTCATCACACTGCCCTATGACCCCTGTCATCACAAGGCTCCGTGGCCCTTGACATCACAATTCTCCATGACACCTGACAACACAATGCTCCAGTACGCCTTTCATCACAATGCTCCAGGCCCCCTGTCATCACAATGCACCATGATCCCTTTCATGACAATAATCCATGACCCCTTTCATCACATTGCTCCAGTATGCCTTTCATCACAATACTCGATGCCCCCTGTCATCACAATGCCCCATGACAACTCTCAGCAAAATATTCCATGCCCCCTGTAGTCACAATGCTCCATAACAGCTGTCATCACAATGCTCCATGACCCTTGTCATGACAATGCTCCATGGCATTTTTCATCACAATGTTCCATGCCCACTTTCTTTGCAATTCTTCAAGACAACTTCCATCACAATGCTCCATGACCACTTTCCTCACAATGCTCCTTGGCCTGGGTCATCGCAATGCTCCATGACTCCTTTCATCACAATGCTCCATGGCCTCTGACATCACAATGCTCCATAAGCCATGTCATCACAATGTGCCATGACCCCGTCAAAACAATGCTCCATAAACACTTTCATCACAATGCTCCGTGACCCATGTCAACACAATTGTCCAGGACCCCTTTCATCACAATGCTCCTTGGCACGTGTCATCACAATGCTCCATGAATAGTATCATCACAATGCACCATGATCCCTGTCATAACAATGCACTATGACACCTGTCATCACAATGCTCCAAGACAACTGTCATCACAATGCCACATGACTCCTGTCATCACAATACTCCCTGACCTTTGTCATCACAATGCTCCATGACGCCTTTCATCACAATGCACCATTACCCCTTTCATCACAATTCTCCAGGCCCTCTGTCACCACAATGCTCCATAACCCCTGACATCACAATGGCCAACGATACCTGTCATCACAATTCACCATGGATCTTGTCATCAAAAGGCTCCATGCTCGTGTCATCACAATGATCCAAGACCAGTGTCATCACAATGCTCCATGACGACTTTCATCACAATGCTCCAGTAGGCCTTACATCACAATACTCCATGCCCGCTCTCATGACAATTCCCCATAACCCCTGTCATCACAATGGCCAACGACACCTGTCATCACAATTCACCATGGATCTTGTCATCAAAAGGCTCCATGCTCGTGTCATCACAATGATCCAAGACCCGTGTCATCACAATGCTACATGGCCGGTCTCATCACAGTGCTCTATGACCCCTGACATCGAAATTCTCCATGAACTTTCATCACAGTGCTCCATCAACACATTCATCACAATGCTCCATGATCCCTTTCATCACAATGTTCTAGGACCAACATCATCACAATGCTCCGTATTCGCTATCATCACAATGCTCCATGACCCCTTTCATAACGATGCCCCAATATACCCTTTCATCACAATGCTCCATGGTTCCTGTCATCACAGTGCGCCAGGACCCATGTCATCACAATGCTCTATGACCCTTTGTCATCACAATGTTCCATGGCCCTTGTCATCACAATGCTCCATGACCACATTCATCACAATGCTGCATGACCCGTTTCACCACAATGCTAAGTGGCCCTTGTCATCACAATGCTCCATGGTGCTTGTCATCACAATGCTCCATGCCCACGTCATCACAATGCCCCATGACCCCTGTCATCACAAGAATCCATGGTCTTTGACATCACAGTGCTCCATGACACCTGTCATCACAATGCTCGATGATTCGTTTCATCACAATGCTCCCTTACCCCTGTCATCACAGTGCTCCATGACCCCTTGCATCACAACGCTCCATGACCAATTGCATCACAACGCTCCATGACTCCTATCATCACAATGCTCTATGGCCCTTGTCATCACAATGCTCAATGCCCACTGTCATCACAATGCTCCATGAGCACATTCATCACAATACTCTATGAGCCGTTTCATCACAATGCTAAATGGCCCTTGTCATCACAATGTTCTACGGTGCTTGTCATCACAATGCTGCATGACCCCTGTCATCACAATGCTCCATAGCCCTTGCCATCACAATGCTCCATGAACGCTGTCATCACAATGCCCTATGACCAGTATCATCACAGTGCTCCTTGGCTGTTGTCATGAAAATGCTCCATAACCCCTGTCATCACAGTGAACCATGGCCCTTCTCATCACAATGCTCCCTGACCCATTTCATCACAATGCTCCATGACCACTTTCATTACAGAGCTCCATGATTGCTATCATCACAATGATCCATGACCCCTTTCACCACAGTGTTCCAGTACCATTTTCATCACAATGATCCACGACCCCTATCACCACATTGCTCCATGACACTTATTCTCTCTATGCTCTATGGCCCTTGTCATCACAATGCTCCATGGCCACTGTCATCACAATGCTCCATGACCACATTCATCACAATGCTCCATGACCCGTTTCATCACAATGCTAAATTTCCCTTGTCATCAAAATGCTCCATGGCGCTTGTCATCACAATGCTGCATGACTCCTGTCATCACACTGCCCTATGACCCCTGTCATCACAAGGCTCCGTGGCCCTTGACATCACAATTCTCCATGACACCTGACAACACAGTGCTCCAGTACACCTTTCATCACAATGCTCCAGGCCCCCTGTCATCACAATGCACCATGATCCCTTTCATGACAATAATCCATGACCCCTTTCATCACATTGCTCCAGTATGCCTTTCATCACAATACTCGATGCCCCCTGTCATCACAATGCCCCATGACAACTCTCAGCAAAATATTCCATGCCCCCTGTAGTCACAATACTCCATAACAGCTGTCATGACAATGCTCCATGACCCTTGTCATGACAATGCTCCATGGCATTTTTCATCACAATGTTCCATGCCCACTTTCATTGCAATTCTTCAAGACAACTTCCATCACAATGCTCCATGACCACTTTCCTCACAATGCTCCTTGGCCTGGGTCATCGCAATGCTCCATGACTCCTTTCATCACAATGCTCCATGGCCTCTGACATCACAATGCTCCATAAGCCATGTCATCGCAATGTGCCATGACCCCGTCAAAACAATGCTCCATAAACACTTTCATCACAATGCTCCGTGACCCATGTCAACACAATTGTCCAGGACCCCTTTCATCACAATGCTCCTTGGCACGTGTCATCACAATGCTCCATGAATAGTATCATCACAATGCACCATGATCCCTGTCATAACAATGCACTATGACACCTGTCATCACAATGCTCCAAGACAACTGTCATCATAATGCCACATGACTCCTGTCATCACAATACTCCCTGACCTTTGTCATCACAATGCTCCATGACGCCTTTCATCACAATGCACCATTACCCCTTTCATCACAATTCTCCAGGCCCTCTGTCACCACAATGCTCCATAACCCCTGACATCACAATGGCCAACGATACCTGTCATCACAATTCACCATGGATCTTGTCATCAAAAGGCTCCATGCTCGTGTCATCACAATGATCCAAGACCAGTGTCATCACAATGCTCCATGACGACTTTCATCACAATGCTCCAGTAGGCCTTACATCACAATACTCCATGCCCGCTCTCATGACAATTCCCCATAACCCCTGTCATCACAATGGCCAACGACACCTGTCATCACAATTCACCATGGATCTTGTCATCAAAAGGCTCCATGCTCGTGTCATCACAATGATCCAAGACCCGTGTCATCACAATGCTACATGGCCGGTCTCATCACAGTGCTCCATGACCCCTGACATCGAAATTCTCCATGAACTTTCATCACAGTGCTCCATCAACACATTCATCACAATGCTCCATGATCCCTTTCATCACAATGTTCTAGGACCAACATCATCACAATGCTCCGTGATCGCTATCATCACAATGCTCCATGACCCCTTTCATAACGATGCCCCAATACCCCCTTTCATCACAATGCTCCATGGTTCCTGTCATCACAGTGCGCCAGGACCCATGTCATCACAATGCTCTATGACCCTTTGTCATCACAATGTTCCATGGCCCTTGTCATCACAATGCTCCATGACCACATTCATCACAATGCTGCATGACCCGTTTCACCACAATGCTAAGTGGCCCTTGTCATCACAATGCTCCATGGTGCTTGTCATCACAATGCTCCATGCCCCCGTCATCACAATGCCCCATGACCCCTGTCATCACAAGAATCCATGGTCTTTGACATCACAGTGCTCCATGACACCTGTCATCACAATGCTCGATGATTCGTTTCATCACAATGCTCCCTTACCCCTGTCATCACAGTGCTCCATGACCCCTTGCATCACAACGCTCCATGACCAATTGCATCACAACGCTCCATGACACCTATCATCACAATGCTCTATGGCCCTTGTCATCACAATGCTCAATGCCCACTGTCATCACAATGCTCCATGAGCACATTCATCACAATACTCTATGAGCCGTTTCATCACAATGCTAAATGGCCCTTGTCATCACAATGTTCTACGGTGCTTGTCATCACAATGCTGCATGACCCCTGTCATCACAATGCTCCATGGCCCTTGCCATCCCAATGCTCCATGAACGCTGTCATCACAATGCCCTATGACCAGTATCATCACAGTGCCCCTTGGCTGTTGTCATGAAAATGCTCCATAACCCCTGTCATCACAGTGAACCATGGCCCTTGTCATCACAATGCTCCCTGACACATTTCATCACAATGCTCCATGACCACTTTCATTACAGAGCTCCATGATTGCTATCATCACAATGATCCATGACCCCTTTCATCACAGTGTTCCAGTACCATTTTCATCACAATGATCCACGACCCCTATCACCACAATACCCCATGACACTTATTCTCACTATGCTCTATGGCCCTTGTCATCACAATGCTCCATGGCCACTGTCATCACAATGCTCCATGACCACATTCATCACAATGCTCCAGGACCCGTTTCATCACAATGCTAAATTTCCCTTGTCATCACAATGCTCCATGGCGCTTGTCATCACAATGCTGCATGACTCCTGTCATCACACTGCCCTATGACCCCTGTCATCACAAGGCTCCATGGCCCTTGTCATCACAATGCTCCCTAACACCTGTCATCACAATCCTCCATGCCCTTGTCATGACAATGCTCCATGACCCCTGTCATCACAAGGCTCCGTGGCCCTTGACATCACAATTCTCCATGACACCTGACAACACAATGCTCCAGTACGCCTTTCATCACAATGCTCCAGGCCCCCTGTCATCACAATGCACCATGATCCCTTTCATGACAATAATCCATGACCCCTTTCATCACATTGCTCCAGTATGCCTTTCATCACAATACTCGATGCCCCCTGTCATCACAATGCCCCATGACAACTCTCAGCAAAATATTCCATGCCCCCTGTAGTCACAATGCTCCATAACAGCTGTCATCACAATGCTCCATGACCCTTGTCATGACAATGCTCCATGGCATTTTTCATCACAATGTTCCATGCCCACTTTCATTGCAATTCTTCAAGACAACTTCCATCACAATGCTCCATGACCACTTTCCTCACAATGCTCCTTGGCCTGGGTCATCGCAATGCTCCATGACTCCTTTCAAAACAATGCTCCATGGCCTCTGACATCACAATGCTCCATAAGCCATGTCATCGCAATGTGCCATGACCCCGTCAAAACAATGCTCCATAAACACTTTCATCACAATGCTCCGTGACCCATGTCAACACAATTGTCCAGGACCCCTTTCATCACAATGCTCCTTGGCACGTGTCATCACAATGCTCCATGAATAGTATCATCACAATGCACCATGATCCCTGTCATAACAATGCACTATGACACCTGTCATCACAATGCTCCAAGACAACTGTCATCACAATGTCACATGACTCCTGTCATCACAATACTCCCTGACCTTTGTCATCACAATGCTCCATGACGCCTTTCATCACAATGCACCATTACCCCTTTCATCACAATTCTCCAGGCCCTCTGTCACCACAATGCTCCATAACCCCTGACATCACAATGGCCAACGATACCTGTCATCACAATTCACCATGGATCTTGTCATCAAAAGGCTCCATGCTCGTGTCATCACAATGATCCAAGACCAGTGTCACCACAATGCTCCATGACACTTATTTTCACTATGCTCTATGGCCCTTGTCATCACAATGCTCCATGGCCACTGTCATCACAACGCTCCATGACCACATTCATCACAATGCTCCATGACCCGTTTCATCACAATGCTAAATTTCCCTTGTCATCAAAATGCTCCATGGCGCTTGTCATCACAATGCTGCATGACTCCTGTCATCACACTGCCCTATGACCCCTGTCATCACAAGGCTCCGTGGCCCTTGACATCACAATTCTCCATGACACCTGACAACACAATGCTCCAGTACGCCTTTCATCACAATGCTCCAGGCCCCCTGTCATCACAATGCACCATGATCCCTTTCATGACAATAATCCATGACCCCTTTCATCACATTGCTCCAGTATGCCTTTCATCACAATACTCGATGCCCCCTGTCATCACAATGCCCCATGACAACTCTCAGCAAAATATTCCATGCCCCCTGTAGTCACAATGCTCCATAACAGCTGTCATGACAATGCTCCATGACCCTTGTCATGACAATGCTCCATGGCATTTTTCATCACAATGTTCCATGCCCACTTTCATTGCAATTCTTCAAGACAACTTCCATCACAATGCTCCATGACCACTTTCCTCACAATGCTCCTTGGCCTGGGTCATCGCAATGCTCCATGACTCCTTTCATCACAATGCTCCATGGCCTCTGACATCACAATGCTCCATAAGCCATGTCATCGCAATGTGCCATGACCCCGTCAAAACAATGCTCCATAAACACTTTCATCACAATGCTCCGTGACCCATGTCAACACAATTGTCCAGGACCCCTTTCATCACAATGCTCCTTGGCACGTGTCATCACAATGCTCCATGAATAGTATCATCACAATGCACCATGATCCCTGTCATAACAATGCACTATGACACCTGTCATCACAATGCTCCAAGACAACTGTCATCACAATGCCACATGACTCCTGTCATCACAATACTCCCTGACCTTTGTCATCACAATGCTCCATGACGCCTTTCATCACAATGCACCATTACCCCTTTCATCACAATTCTCCAGGCCCTCTGTCACCACAATGCTCCATAACCCCTGACATCACAATGGCCAACGATACCTGTCATCACAATTCACCATGGATCTTGTCATCAAAAGGCTCCATGCTCGTGTCATCACAATGATCCAAGACCAGTGTCATCACAATGCTCCATGACGACTTTCATCACAATGCTCCAGTAGGCCTTACATCACAATACTCCATGCCCGCTCTCATGACAATTCCCCATAACCCCTGTCATCACAATGACCAACGACACCTGTCATCACAATTCACCATGGATCTTGTCATCAAAAGGCTCCATGCTCGTGTCATCACAATGATCCAAGACCAGTGTCATCACAATGCTCCATGACGACTTTCATCACAATGCTCCAGTAGGCCTTACATCACAATACTCCATGCCCGCTCTCATGACAATTCCCCATAACCCCTGTCATCACAATGACCAACGACACCTGTCATCACAATTCACCATGGATCTTGTCATCAAAAGGCTCCATGCTCGTGTCATCACAATGATCCAAGACCCGTGTCATCACAATGCTACATGGCCGGTCTCATCACAGTGCTCCATGACCCCTGTCATCGAAATTCTCCATGAACTTTCATCACAGTGCTCCATCAACACATTCATCACAATGCTCCATGATCCCTTTCATCACAATGTTCTAGGACCAACATCATCACAATGCTCCGTGATCGCTATCATCACAATGCTCCATGACCCCTTTCATAACGATGCCCCAATAACCCCTTTCATCACAATGCTCCATGGTTCCTGTCATCACAATGCGCCAGGACCCATGTCATCACAATGCTCTATGACCCTTTGTCATCACAATGTTCCATGGCCCTTGTCATCACAATGCTCCATGACCACATTCATCACAATGCTGCATGACCCGTTTCACCACAATGCTAAGTGGCCCTTGCCATCACAATGCTAAGTGGCCCTTGTCATCACAATGCTCCATGCCCCCGTCATCACAATGCCCCATGACCCCTGTCATCACAAGAATCCATGGTCTTTGACATCACAGTGCTCCATGACACCTGTCATCACAATGCTCGATGATTCGTTTCATCACAATGCTCCCTTACCCCTCTCATCACAGTGCTCCATGACCCCTTGCATCACAACGCTCCATGACCAATTGCATCACAACACTCCATGACTCCTATCATCACAATGTTCTATGGCCCTTGTCATCACAATGCTCAATGCCCACTGTCATCACAATGCTCCATGAGCACATTCATCACAATACTCTATGAGCCGTTTCATCACAATGCTAAATGGCCCTTGTCATCACAATGTTCTACGGTGCTTGTCATCACAATGCTGCATGACCCCTGTCATCACAATGCTCCATAGCCCTTGCCATCACAATGCTCCATGAACGCTGTCATCACAATGCCCTATGACCAGTATCATCACAGTGCTCCTTGGCTGTTGTCATGAAAATGCTCCATAACCCCTGTCATCACAGTGAACCATGGCACTTGTCATCACAATGCTCCCTGACACATTTCATCACAATGCTCCATGACCACTTTCATTACAGAGCTCCATGATTGCTATCATCACAATGATCCATGACCCCTTTCACCACAGTGTTCCAGTACCATTTTAATCACAATGATCCACGACCCCTATCACCACATTGCTCCATGACACTTATTTTCACTATGCTCTATGGCCCTTGTCATCACAATGCTCCATGGCCACTGTCATCACAATGCTCCATGACCACATTCATCACAATGCTCCATGACCCGTTTCATCACAATGCTAAATTTCCCTTGTCATCAAAATGCTCCATGGCGCTTGTCATCACAATGCTGCATGACTCCTGTCATCACACTGCCCTATGACCCCTGTCATCACAAGGCTCCGTGGCCCTTGACATCACAATTCTCCATGACACCTGACAACACAATGCTCCAGTACGCCTTTCATCACAATGCTCCAGGCCCCCTGTCATCACAATGCACCATGATCCCTTTCATGACAATAATCCATGACCCCTTTCATCACATTGCTCCAGTATGCCTTTCATCACAATACTCGATGCCCCCTGTCATCACAATGCCCCATGACAACTCTCAGCAAAATATTCCATGCCCCCTGTAGTCACAATGCTCCATAACAGCTGTCATGACAATGCTCCATGACCCTTGTCATGACAATGCTCCATGGCATTTTTCATCACAATGTTCCATGCCCACTTTCATTGCAATTCTTCAAGACAACTTCCATCACAATGCTCCATGACCACTTTCCTCACAATGCTCCTTGGCCTGGGTCATCGCAATGCTCCATGACTCCTTTCATCACAATGCTCCATGGCCTCTGACATCACAATGCTCCATAAGCCATGTCATCGCAATGTGCCATGACCCCATCAAAACAATGCTCCATAAACACTTTCATCACAATGCTCCGTGACCCATGTCAACACAATTGTCCAGGACCCCTTTCATCACAATGCTCCTTGGCACGTGTCATCACAATGCTCCATGAATAGTATCATCACAATGCACCATGATCCCTGTCATAACAATGCACTATGACACCTGTCATCACAATGCTCCAAGACAACTGTCATCACAATGCCACATGACTCCTGTCATCACAATACTCCCTGACCTTTGTCATCACAATGCTCCATGACGCCTTTCATCACAATGCACCATTACCCCTTTCATCACAATTCTCCAGGCCCTCTGTCACCACAATGCTCCATAACCCCTGACATCACAATGGCCAACGATACCTGTCATCACAATTCACCATGGATCTTGTCATCAAAAGGCTCCATGCTCGTGTCATCACAATGATCCAAGACCAGTGTCATCACAATGCTCCATGACGACTTTCATCACAATGCTCCAGTAGGCCTTACATCACAATACTCCATGCCCGCTCTCATGACAATTCCCCATAACCCCTGTCATCACAATGACCAACGACACCTGTCATCACAATTCACCATGGATCTTGTCATCAAAAGGCTCCATGCTCGTGTCATCACAATGATCCAAGACCCGTGTCATCACAATGCTACATGGCCGGTCTCATCACAGTGCTCCATGACCCCTGTCATCAAAATTCTCCATGAACTTTCATCACAGTGCTCCATCAACACATTCATCACAATGCTCCATGATCCCTTTCATCACAATGTTCTAGGACCAACATCATCACAATGCTCCGTGATCGCTATCATCACAATGCTCCATGACCCCTTTCATAACGATGCCCCAATACCCCCTTTCATCACAATGCTCCATGGTTCCTGTCATCACAGTGCGCCAGGACCCATGTCATCACAATGCTCTATGACCCTTTGTCATCACAATGTTCCATGGCCCTTGTCATCACAATGCTCCATGACCACATTCATCACAATGCTGCATGACCCGTTTCACCACAATGCTAAGTGGCCCTTGTCATCACAATGCTCCATGGTGCTTGTCATCACAATGCTCCATGCCCCCGTCATCACAATGCCCCATGACCCCTGTCATCACAAGAATCCATGGTCTTTGACATCACAGTGCTCCATGACACCTGTCATCACAATGCTCGATGATTCGTTTCATCACAATGCTCCCTTACCCCTGTCATCACAGTGCTCCATGACCCCTTGCATCACAACGCTCCATGACCAATTTCATCACAACGCTCCATGACTCCTATCATCACAATGCTCTATGGCCCTTGTCATCACAATGCTCAATGCCCACTGTCATCACAATGCTCCATGAGCACATTCATCACAATACTCTATGAGCCGTTTCATCACAATGCTAAATGGCCCTTGTCATCACAATGTTCTACGGTGCTTGTCATCACAATGCTGCATGACCCCTGTCATCACAATGCTCCATAGCCCTTGCCATCACAATGCTCCATGAACGCTGTCATCACAATGCCCTATGACCAGTATCATCACAGTGCTCCTTGGCTGTTGTCATGAAAATGCTCCATAACCCCTGTCATCACAGTGAACCATGGCCCTTGTCATCACAATGCTCCCTGACCCATTTCATCACAATGCTCCATGACCACTTTCATTACAGAGCTCCATCATCGCTATCATCACAGTGATCCATGACCCCTTTCACCACAGTGTTCCAGTACCATTTTCATCACAATGATCCACGACCCCTATCACCACAATGCTCCATGACACTTATTTTCACTATGCTCTATGGCCCTTGTCATCACAATGCTCCATGGCCACTGTCATCACAATGCTCCATGACCACATTCATCACAATGCTCCATGACCCGTTTCATCACAATGCTAAATTTCCCTTGTCATCAAAATGCTCCATGGCGCTTGTCATCACAATGCTGCATGACTCCTGTCATCACACTGCCCTATGACCCCTGTCATCACAAGGCTCCGTGGCCCTTGACATCACAATTCTCCATGACACCTGACAACACAATGCTCCAGTACGCCTTTCATCACAATGCTCCAGGCCCCCTGTCATCACAATGCACCATGATCCCTTTCATGACAATAATCCATGACCCCTTTCATCACATTGCTCCAGTATGCCTTTCATCACAATACTCGATGCCCCCTGTCATCACAATGCCCCATGACAACTCTCAGCAAAATATTCCATGCCCCCTGTAGTCACAATGCTCCATAACAGCTCTCATGACAATGCTCCATGACCCTTGTCATGACAATGCTCCATGGCATTTTTCATCACAATGTTCCATGCCCACTTTCATTGCAATTCTTCAAGACAACTTCCATCACAATGCTCCATGACCACTTTCCTCACAATGCTCCTTGGCCTGGGTCATCGCAATGCTCCATGACTCCTTTCATCACAATGCTCCATGGCCTCTGACATCACAATGCTCCATAAGCCATGTCATATCAATGTGCCATGACCCCGTCAAAACAATGCTCCATAACCCCTTTCATCACAATGCTCCGTGACCCACGTCAACACAATTGTCCAGGACCCCTTTCATCACAATGCTCATTGGCACGTGTCATCACAATGCTCCATGAACAGTATCATCACAATGCACCATGATCCCTGTCATCACAATGCACTATGACACCTGTCATCACAATGCTCCAAGACAACTGTCATCACAATGCCACATGACTCCTGTCATCACAATTCTCCCTGACCTTTGTCATCACAATGCTCCATGACGCCTTTCATCACAATGCACCATTACCCCTTTCCATAACCCCTGACTTCACAATGGCCAATGACACCTGTCATCACAATTCACCATGGATCTTGTCATCAAAAGGCTCCATGCTCGTGTCATCACAATGATCCAAGACCAGTGTCATCACAATGCTCCATGACCACATTCATCACAATGCTTCATGACCCGTTTCACCACAATGCTAAGTGGCCCTTGCCATCAAAATGCTAAGTGGCCCTTGTCATCACAATGCTCCATGCCCCCCTCATCACAATGCCCCATGACCCCTGTCATCACAAGAATCCATGGTCTTTGACATCACAGTGCTCCATGACACCTGTCATCACAATGCTCGATGATTCGTTTCATCACAATGCTCCCTTACCCCTGTCATCACAGTGCTCCATGACCCCTTGCATCACAACGCTCCATGACTAATTTCATCACAACGCTCCATGACTCCTATTATCACAATGCTCTATGGCCCTTGTCATCACAATGCTCAATGCCCACTGTCATCACAATGCTCCATGAGCACATTCATCACAATACTCTATGAGCCGTTTCATCACAATGCTAAATGGCCCTTGTCATCACAATGTTCTACGGTGCTTGTCATCACAATGCTGCATGACCCCTGTCATCACAATGCTCCATGGCCCTTGCCATCACAATGCTCCATGAACGCTGTCATCACAATGCCCTATGACCAGTATCATCACAGTGCTCCTTGGCTGTTGTCATGAAAATGCTCCATAACCTCTGTCATCACAGTGAACCATGGCCCTTGTCATCACAATGCTCCCTGACCCATTTCATCACAATGCTCCATGACCACTTTCATTAGAGAGCTCCATCATCGCTATCATCACAGTGATCCATGACCCCTTTCATCACAGTGTTCCAGTACAATTTTCATCACAATGATCCACGACCCCTATCACCACAATGCTCCATGACACTTATTTTCACTATGCTCTATGGCCCTTGTCATCACAATGCTCCATGGCCACTGTCATCACAATGCTCCATGACCACATTCATCACAATGCTCCATGACCCGTTTCATCACAATGCTAAATTTCCCTTGTCATCACAATGCTCCATGGCGCTTGTCATCACAATGCTGCATGACTCCTGTCATCACACTGCCCTATGACCCCTGTCATCACAAGGCTCCATGGCCCTTGTCATCACAATGCTCCCTAACACCTGTCATCACAATCCTCCATGCCCTTGTCATGACAATGCTCCATGACCCCTGTCATCACAAGGCTCCGTGGCCCTTGACATCACAATTCTCCATGACACCTGACAACACAATGCTCCAGTACGCCTTTCATCACAATGCTCCAGGCCCCCTGTCATCACAATGCACCATGATCCCTTTCATAACAATAATCCATGACCGCTTTCATCACATTGCTCCAGTATGCCTTTCATCACAATACTCGATGCCCCCTGTCATCACAATGCCCCATGACAACTCTCAGCAAAATATTCCATGCCCCCTGTAGTCACAATGCTCCATAACAGCTGTCATCACAATGCTCCATGACCCTTGTCATGACAATGCTCCATGGCATTTTTCATCACAATGTTCCATGCCCCCTTTCATCCCAATTCTTCAAGACAACTTTCATCACAATGCTCCATGACCACTTTCATCACAATGCTCCTTGGCCTGGGTCATTGCAATGCTCCATGACTCCTTTCATCACAATGCTCCATGGCCTCTGACATCACAATGCTCCATAAGCCATGTCATCACAATGTGCCAAGTCCCCGTCAAAACAATGCTCCATAACCCCTTTCATCACAATGCTCCGTGACCCATGTCAACACAATTGTCCAGGACCCCTTTCATCACAATGCTCCTTGGCACGTGTCATCACAATGCTTCATGAACAGTATCATCACAATGCACCATGATCCCTGTCATCACAATGCACTATGACACCTGTCATCACAATGCTCCAAGACAACTGTCATCACAATGCCACATGACTCCTGTCATCACAATTCTCCCTGACCTTTGTCATCACAATGCTCCATGACGCCTTTCATCACAATGCACCATTACCCCTTTCCATAACCCCTGACTTCACAATGGCCAATGACACCTGTCATCACAATTCACCATGGATCTTGTCATCAAAAGGCTCCATGCTCGTGTCATCACAATGATCCAAGACCAGTGTCATCACAATGCTCCATGACCACATTCATCACAATGCTCCATGACCCGTTTCATCACAATGCTAAATTTCCCTTGTCATCAAAATGCTCCATGGCGCTTGTCATCACAATGCTGCATGACTCCTGTCATCACACTGCCCTATGACCCCTGTCATCACAAGGCTCCGTGGCCCTTGACATCACAATTCTCCATGACACCTGACAACACAATGCTCCAGTACGCCTTTCATCACAATGCTCCAGGCCCCCTGTCATCACAATGCACCATGATCCCTTTCATGACAATAATCCATGACCCCTTTCATCACATTGCTCCAGTATGCCTTTCATCACAATACTCGATGCCCCCTGTCATCACAATGCCCCATGACAACTCTCAGCAAAATATTCCATGCCCCCTGTAGTCACAATGCTCCATAACAGCTGTCATGACAATGCTCCATGACCCTTGTCATGACAATGCTCCATGGCATTTTTCATCACAATGTTCCATGCCCACTTTCATTGCAATTCTTCAAGACAACTTCCATCAGAATGCTCCATGACCACTTTCCTCACAATGCTCAATGGCCTCTGACATCACAATGCTCCATAAGCCATGTCATCGCAATGTGCCATGACCCCGTCAAAACAATGCTCCATAAACACTTTCATCACAATGCTCCGTGACCCATGTCAACACAATTGTCCAGGACCCCTTTCATCACAATGCTCCTTGGCACGTGTCATCACAATGCTCCATGAATAGTATCATCACAATGCACCATGATCCCTGTCATAACAATGCACTATGACACCTGTCATCACAATGCTCCAAGACAACTGTCATCACAATGCCACATGACTCCTGTCATCACAATACTCCCTGACCTTTGTCATCACAATGCTCCATGACGCCTTTCATCACAATGCACCATTTCCCCTTTCATCACAATTCTCCAGGCCCTCTGTCACCACAATGCTCCATAACCCCTGACTTCACAATGGCCAACGATACCTGTCATCACAATTCACCATGGATCTTGTCATCAAAAGGCTCCATGCTCGTGTCATCACAATGATCCAAGACCAGTGTCATCACAATGCTCCATGACGACTTTCATCACAATGCTCCAGTAGGCCTTACATTACAATACTCCATGCCCGCTCTCATGACAATTCCCCATAACCCCTGTCATCACAATGACCAACGACACCTGTCATCACAATTCACCATGGATCTTGTCATCAAAAGGCTCCATGCTCGTGTCATCACAATGATCCAAGACCCGTGTCATCACAATGCTACATGGCCGGTCTCATCACAGTGCTCCATGACCCCTGTCATCAAAATTCTCCATGAACTTTCATCACAGTGCTCCATCAACACATTCATCACAATGCTCCATGATCCCTTTCATCACAATGTTCTAGGACCAACATCATCACAATGCTCCGTGATCGCTATCATCACAATGCTCCATGACCCCTTTCATAACGATGCCCCAATACCCCCTTTCATCACAATGCTCCATGGTTCCTGTCATCACAGTGCGCCAGGACCCATGTCATCACAATGCTCTATGACCCTTTGTCATCACAATGTTCCATGGCCCTTGTCATCACAATGCTCCATGACCACATTCATCACAATGCTGCATGACCCGTTTCACCACAATGCTAAGTGGCCCTTGTCATCACAATGCTCCATGGTGCTTGTCATCACAATGCTCCATGCCCCCGTCATCACAATGCCCCATGACCCCTGTCATCACAAGAATCCATGGTCTTTGAAATCACAGTGCTCCATGACACCTGTCATCACAATGCTCGATGATTCGTTTCATCACAATGCTCCCTTACCCCTGTCATCACAGTGCTCCATGACCCCTTGCATCACAACGCTCCATGACCAATTTCATCACAACGCTCCATGACTCCTATCATCACAATGCTCTATGGCCCTTGTCATCACAATGCTCAATGCCCACTGTCATCACAATGCTCCATGAGCACATTCATCACAATACTCTATGAGCCGTTTCATCACAATGCTAAATGGCCCTTGTCATCACAATGTTCTACGGTGCTTGTCATCACAATGCTGCATGACCCCTGTCATCACAATGCTCCATAGCCCTTGCCATCACAATGCTCCATGAACGCTGTCATCACAATGCCCTATGACCAGTATCATCACAGTGCTCCTTGGCTGTTGTCATGAAAATGCTCCATAACCCCTGTCATCACAGTGAACCATGGCCCTTGTCATCACAATGCTCCCTGACCCATTTCATCACAATGCTCCATGACCACTTTCATTACAGAGCTCCATGATTGCTATCATCACAATGATCCATGACCCCTTTCACCACAGTGTTCCAGTACCATTTTCATCACAATGATCCACGACCCCTATCACCACATTGCTCCATGACACTTATTTTCACTATGCTCTATGGCCCTTGTCATCACAATGCTCCATGGCCACTGTCATCACAATGCTCCATGACCACATTCATCACAATGCTCCATGACCCGTTTCATCACAATGCTAAATTTCCCTTGTCATCAAAATGCTCCATGGCGCTTGTCATCACAATGCTGCATGACTCCTGTCATCACACTGCCCTATGACCCCTGTCATCACAAGGCTCCGTGGCCCTTGACATCACAATTCTCCATGACACCTGACAACACAATGCTCCAGTACGCCTTTCATCACAATGCTCCAGGCCCCCTGTCATCACAATGCACCATGATCCCTTTCATGACAATAATCCATGACCCCTTTCATCACATTGCTCCAGTATGCCTTTCATCACAATACTCGATGCCCCCTGTCATCACAATGCCCCATGACAACTCTCAGCAAAATATTCCATGCCCCCTGTAGTCACAATGCTCCATAACAGCTGTCATCACAATGCTCCATGACCCTTGTCATGACAATGCTCCATGGCATTTTTCATCACAATGTTCCATGCCCACTTTCATTGCAATTCTTCAAGACAACTTCCATCACAATGCTCCATGACCACTTTCCTCACAATGCTCCTTGGCCTGGGTCATCGCAATGCTCCCTGACTCCTTTCATCACAATGCTCCATGGCCTCTGACATCACAATGCTCCATAAGCCATGTCATCGCAATGTGCCATGACCCCGTCAAAACAATGCTCCATAAACACTTTCATCACAATGCTCCGTGACCCATGTCAACACAATTGTCCAGGACCCCTTTCATCACAATGCTCCTTGGCACGTGTCATCACAATGCTCCATGAATAGTATCATCACAATGCACCATGATCCCTGTCATAACAATGCACTATGACACCTGTCATCACAATGCTCCAAGACAACTGTCATCACAATGCCACATGACTCCTGTCATCACAATACTCCCTGACCTTTGTCATCACAATGCTCCATGACGCCTTTCATCACAATGCACCATTACCCCTTTCATCACAATTCTCCAGGCCCTCTGTCACCACAATGCTCCATAACCCCTGACATCACAATGGCCAACGATACCTGTCATCACAATTCACCATGGATCTTGTCATCAAAAGGCTCCATGCTCGTGTCATCACAATGATCCAAGACCAGTGTCATCACAATGCTCCATGACGACTTTCATCACAATGCTCCAGTAGGCCTTACATCACAATACTCCATGCCCGCTCTCATGACAATTCCCCATAACCCCTGTCATCACAATGACCAACGACACCTGTCATCACAATTCACCATGGATCTTGTCATCAAAAGGCTCCATGCTCGTGTCATCACAATGATCCAAGACCCGTGTCATCACAATGCTACATGGCCGGTCTCATCACAGTGCTCCATGACCCCTGTCATCAAAATTCTCCATGAACTTTCATCACAGTGCTCCATCAACACATTCATCACAATGCTCCATGATCCCTTTCATCACAATGTTCTAGGACCAACATCATCACAATGCTCCGTGATCGCTATCATCACAATGCTCCATGACCCCTTTCATAACGATGCCCCAATACCCCCTTTCATCACAATGCTCCATGGTTCCTGTCATCACAGTGCGCCAGGACCCATGTCATCACAATGCTCTATGACCCTTTGTCATCACAATGTTCCATGGCCCTTGTCATCACAATGCTCCATGACCACATTCATCACAATGCTGCATGACCCGTTTCACCACAATGCTAAGTGGCCCTTGTCATCACAATGCTCCATGGTGCTTGTCATCACAATGCTCCATGCCCCCGTCATCACAATGCCCCATGACCCCTGTCATCACAAGAATCCATGGTCTTTGACATCACAGTGCTCCATGACACCTGTCATCACAATGCTCGATGATTCGTTTCATCACAATGCTCCCTTACCCCTGTCATCACAGTGCTCCATGACCCCTTGCATCACAACGCTCCATGACCAATTTCATCACAACGCTCCATGACTCCTATCATCACAATGCTCTATGGCCCTTGTCATCACAATGCTCAATGCCCACTGTCATCACAATGCTCCATGAGCACATTCATCACAATACTCTATGAGCCGTTTCATCACAATGCTAAATGGCCCTTGTCATCACAATGTTCTACGGTGCTTGTCATCACAATGCTGCATGACCCCTGTCATCACAATGCTCCATAGCCCTTGCCATCACAATGCTCCATGAACGCTGTCATCACAATGCCCTATGACCAGTATCATCACAGTGCTCCTTGGCTGTTGTCATGAAAATGCTCCATAACCCCTGTCATCACAGTGAACCATGGCACTTGTCATCACAATGCTCCCTGACACATTTCATCACAATGCTCCATGACCACTTTCATTACAGAGCTCCATGATTGCTATCATCACAATGATCCATGACCCCTTTCACCACAGTGTTCCAGTACCATTTTAATCACAATGATCCACGACCCCTATCACCACATTGCTCCATGACACTTATTTTCACTATGCTCTATGGCCCTTGTCATCACAATGCTCCATGGCCACTGTCATCACAATGCTCCATGACCACATTCATCACAATGCTCCATGACCCGTTTCATCACAATGCTAAATTTCCCTTGTCATCAAAATGCTCCATGGCGCTTGTCATCACAATGCTGCATGACTCCTGTCATCACACTGCCCTATGACCCCTGTCATCACAAGGCTCCGTGGCCCTTGACATCACAATTCTCCATGACACCTGACAACACAATGCTCCAGTACGCCTTTCATCACAATGCTCCAGGCCCCCTGTCATCACAATGCACCATGATCCCTTTCATGACAATAATCCATGACCCCTTTCATCACATTGCTCCAGTATGCCTTTCATCACAATACTCGATGCCCCCTGTCATCACAATGCCCCATGACAACTCTCAGCAAAATATTCCATGCCCCCTGTAGTCACAATGCTCCATAACAGCTGTCATGACAATGCTCCATGACCCTTGTCATGACAATGCTCCATGGCATTTTTCATCACAATGTTCCATGCCCACTTTCATTGCAATTCTTCAAGACAACTTCCATCACAATGCTCCATGACCACTTTCCTCACAATGCTCCTTGGCCTGGGTCATCGCAATGCTCCATGACTCCTTTCATCACAATGCTCCATGGCCTCTGACATCACAATGCTCCATAAGCCATGTCATCGCAATGTGCCATGACCCCGTCAAAACAATGCTCCATAAACACTTTCATCACAATGCTCCGTGACCCATGTCAACACAATTGTCCAGGACCCCTTTCATCACAATGCTCCTTGGCACGTGTCATCACAATGCTCCATGAATAGTATCATCACAATGCACCATGATCCCTGTCATAACAATGCACTATGACACCTGTCATCACAATGCTCCAAGACAACTGTCATCACAATGCCACATGACTCCTGTCATCACAATACTCCCTGACCTTTGTCATCACAATGCTCCATGACGCCTTTCATCACAATGCACCATTACCCCTTTCATCACAATTCTCCAGTCCCTCTGTCACCACAATGCTCCATAACCCCTGACATCACAATGGCCAACGATACCTGTCATCACAATTCACCATGGATCTTGTCATCAAAAGGCTCCATGCTCGTGTCATCACAATGATCCAAGACCCGTGTCATCACAATGCTACATGGCCGGTCTCATCACAGTGCTCCATGACCCCTGTCATCAAAATTCTCCATGAACTTTCATCACAGTGCTCCATCAACACATTCATCACAATGCTCCATGATCCCTTTCATCACAATGTTCTAGGACCAACATCATCACAATGCTCCGTGATCGCTATCATCACAATGCTCCATGACCCCTTTCATAACGATGCCCCAATACCCCCTTTCATCACAATGCTCCATGGTTCCTGTCATCACAGTGCGCCAGGACCCATGTCATCACAATGCTCTATGACCCTTTGTCATCACAATGTTCCATGGCCCTTGTCATCACAATGCTCCATGACCACATTCATCACAATGCTGCATGACCCGTTTCACCACAATGCTAAGTGGCCCTTGTCATCACAATGCTCCATGGTGCTTGTCATCACAATGCTCCATGCCCCCGTCATCACAATGCCCCATGACCCCTGTCATCACAAGAATCCATGGTCTTTGACATCACAGTGCTCCATGACACCTGTCATCACAATGCTCGATGATTCGTTTCATCACAATGCTCCCTTACCCCTGTCATCACAGTGCTCCATGACCCCTTGCATCACAACGCTCCATGACCAATTTCATCACAACGCTCCATGACTCCTATCATCACAATGCTCTATGGCCCTTGTCATCACAATGCTCAATGCCCACTGTCATCACAATGCTCCATGAGCACATTCATCACAATACTCTATGAGCCGTTTCATCACAATGCTAAATGGCCCTTGTCATCACAATGTTCTACGGTGCTTGTCATCACAATGCTGCATGACCCCTGTCATCACAATGCTCCATAGCCCTTGCCATCACAATGCTCCATGAACGCTGTCATCACAATGCCCTATGACCAGTATCATCACAGTGCTCCTTGGCTGTTGTCATGAAAATGCTCCATAACCCCTGTCATCACAGTGAACCATGGCCCTTGTCATCACAATGCTCCCTGACCCATTTCATCACAATGCTCCATGACCACTTTCATTACAGAGCTCCATCATCGCTATCATCACAGTGATCCATGACCCCTTTCACCACAGTGTTCCAGTACCATTTTCATCACAATGATCCACGACCCCTATCACCACAATGCTCCATGACACTTATTTTCACTATGCTCTATGGCCCTTGTCATCACAATGCTCCATGGCCACTGTCATCACAATGCTCCATGACCACATTCATCACAATGCTCCATGACCCGTTTCATCACAATGCTAAATTTCCCTTGTCATCAAAATGCTCCATGGCGCTTGTCATCACAATGCTGCATGACTCCTGTCATCACACTGCCCTATGACCCCTGTCATCACAAGGCTCCGTGGCCCTTGACATCACAATTCTCCATGACACCTGACAACACAATGCTCCAGTACGCCTTTCATCACAATGCTCCAGGCCCCCTGTCATCACAATGCACCATGATCCCTTTCATGACAATAATCCATGACCCCTTTCATCACATTGCTCCAGTATGCCTTTCATCACAATACTCGATGCCCCCTGTCATCACAATGCCCCATGACAACTCTCAGCAAAATATTCCATGCCCCCTGTAGTCACAATGCTCCATAACAGCTGTCATGACAATGCTCCATGACCCTTGTCATGACAATGCTCCATGGCATTTTTCATCACAATGTTCCATGCCCACTTTCATTGCAATTCTTCAAGACAACTTCCATCACAATGCTCCATGACCACTTTCATCACAATGCTCCATGGCCTCTGACATCACAATGCTCCATAAGCCATGTCATCGCAATGTGCCATGACCCCGTCAAAACAATGCTCCATAAACACTTTCATCACAATGCTCCGTGACCCATGTCAACACAATTGTCCAGGACCCCTTTCATCACAATGCTCCTTGGCACGTGTCATCACAATGCTCCATGAATAGTATCATCACAATGCACCATGATCCCTGTCATAACAATGCACTATGACACCTGTCATCACAATGCTCCAAGACAACTGTCATCACAATGCCACATGACTCCTGTCATCACAATACTCCCTAACCTTTGTCATCACAATGCTCCATGACGCCTTTCATCACAATGCACCATTACCCCTTTCATCACAATTCTCCAGGCCCTCTGTCACCACAATGCTCCATAACCCCTGACATCACAATGGCCAACGATACCTGTCATCACAATTCACCATGGATCTTGTCATCAAAAGGCTCCATGCTCGTGTCATCACAATGATCCAAGACCAGTGTCATCACAATGCTCCATGACGACTTTCATCACAATGCTCCAGTAGGCCTTACATCACAATACTCCATGCCCGCTCTCATGACAATTCCCCATAACCCCTGTCATCACAATGACCAACGACACCTGTCATCACAATTCACCATGGATCTTGTCATCAAAAGGCTCCATGCTCGTGTCATCACAATGATCCAAGACCAGTGTCATCACAATGCTCCATGACGACTTTCATCACAATGCTCCAGTAGGCCTTACATCACAATACTCCATGCCCGCTCTCATGACAATTCCCCATAACCCCTGTCATCACAATGACCAACGACACCTGTCATCACAATTCACCATGGATCTTGTCATCAAAAGGCTCCATGCTCGTGTCATCACAATGATCCAAGACCCGTGTCATCACAATGCTACATGGCCGGTCTCATCACAGTGCTCCATGACCCCTGTCATCGAAATTCTCCATGAACTTTCATCACAGTGCTCCATCAACACATTCATCACAATGCTCCATGATCCCTTTCATCACAATGTTCTAGGACCAACATCATCACAATGCTCCGTGATCGCTATCATCACAATGCTCCATGACCCCTTTCATAACGATGCCCCAATAACCCCTTTCATCACAATGCTCCATGGTTCCTGTCATCACAATGCGCCAGGACCCATGTCATCACAATGCTCTATGACCCTTTGTCATCACAATGTTCCATGGCCCTTGTCATCACAATGCTCCATGACCACTTTCCTCACAATGCTCCTTGGCCTGGGTCATCGCAATGCTCCATGACTCCTTTCATCACAATGCTCCATGGCCTCTGAAATCACAATGCTCCATAAGCCATGTCATCACAATGTGCCATGACCCCGTCAAAACAATGCTCCATAACCCCTTTCATCACAATGCTCCGTGACCCACGTCAACACAATTGTCCAGGACCCCTTTCATCACAATGCTCCTTGGCACGTGTCATCACAAAGCTCCATGAATAGTATCATCACAATGCACCATGATCCCTGTCATAACAATGCACTATGACACCTGTCATCACAATGCTCCAAGACAACTGTCATCACAATGCCACATGACTCCTGTCATCACAATTCTCCCTGACCTTTGTCATCACAATGCTCCATGACGCCTTTCATCACAATGCACCATTACCCCTTTCCATAACCCCTGACTTCACAATGGCCAATGACACCTGTCATCACAATTCACCATGGATCTTGTCATCAAAAGGCTCCATGCTCGTGTCATCACAATGATCCAAGACCAGTGTCATCACAATGCTCCATGACCACATTCATCACAATGCTGCATGACCCGTTTCACCACAATGCTAAGTGGCCCTTGCCATCAAAATGCTAAGTGGCCCTTGTCATCACAATGCTCCATGCCCCCGTCATCACAATGCCCCATGACCCCTGTCATCACAAGAATCCATGGTCTTTGACATCACAGTGCTCCATGACACCTGTCATCACAATGCTCGATGATTCGTTTCATCACAATGCTCCCTTACCCCTGTCATCACAGTGCTCCATGACCCCTTGCATCACAACGCTCCATGACTAATTTCATCACAACGCTCCATGACTCCTATTATCACAATGCTCTATGGCCCTTGTCATCACAATGCTCAATGCCCACTGTCATCACAATGCTCCATGAGCACATTCATCACAATACTCTATGAGCCGTTTCATCACAATGCTAAATGGCCCTTGTCATCACAATGTTCTACGGTGCTTGTCATCACAATGCTGCATGACCCCTGTCATCACAATGCTCCATGGCCCTTGCCATCACAATGCTCCATGAACGCTGTCATCACAATGCCCTATGACCAGTATCATCACAGTGCTCCTTGGCTGTTGTCATGAAAATGCTCCATAACCTCTGTCATCACAGTGAACCATGGCCCTTGTCATCACAATGCTCCCTGACCCATTTCATCACAATGCTCCATGACCACTTTCATTAGAGAGCTCCATCATCGCTATCATCACAGTGATCCATGACCCCTTTCATCACAGTGTTCCAGTACAATTTTCATCACAATGATCCACGACCCCTATCACCACAATGCTCCATGACACTTATTTTCACTATGCTCTATGGCCCTTGTCATCACAATGCTCCATGGCCACTGTCATCACAATGCTCCATGACCACATTCATCACAATGCTCCATGACCCGTTTCATCACAATGCTAAATTTCCCTTGTCATCACAATGCTCCATGGCGCTTGTCATCACAAGGCTGCATGACTCCTGTCATCACACTGCCCTATGACCCCTGTCATCACAAGGCTCCATGGCCCTTGTCATCACAATGCTCCCTAACACCTGTCATCACAATCCTCCATGCCCTTGTCATGACAATGCTCCATGACCCCTGTCATCACAAGGCTCCGTGGCCCTTGACATCACAATTCTCCATGACACCTGACAACACAATGCTCCAGTACGCCTTTCATCACAATGCTCCAGGCCCCCTGTCATCACAATGCACCATGATCCCTTTCATAACAATAATCCATGACCCCTTTCATCACATTGCTCCAGTATGCCTTTCATCACAATACTCGATGCCCCCTGTCATCACAATGCCCCATGACAACTCTCAGCAAAATATTCCATGCCCCCTGTAGTCACAATGCTCCATAACAGCTGTCATCACAATGCTCCATGACCCTTGTCATGACAATGCTCCATGGCATTTTTCATCACAATGTTCCATGCCCCCTTTCATCCCAATTCTTCAAGACAACTTTCATCACAATGCTCCATGACCATTTTCATCACAATGCTCCTTGGCCTGGGTCATTGCAATGCTCCATGACTCCTTTCATCACAATGCTCCATGGCCTCTGACATCACAATGCTCCATAAGCCATGTCATCACAATGTGCCAAGTCCCCGTCAAAACAATGCTCCATAACCCCTTTCATCACAATGCTCCGTGACCCATGTCAACACAATTGTCCAGGACCCCTTTCATCACAATGCTCCTTGGCACGTGTCATCACAATGCTCCATGAACAGTATCATCACAATGCACCATGATCCCTGTCATCACAATGCACTATGACACCTGTCATCACAATGCTCCAAGACAACTGTCATCACAATGCCACATGACTCCTGTCATCACAATTCTCCCTGACCTTTGTCATCACAATGCTCCATGACGCCTTTCATCACAATGCACCATTACCCCTTTCCATAACCCCTGACTTCACAATGGCCAATGACACCTGTCATCACAATTCACCATGGATCTTGTCATCAAAAGGCTCCATGCTCGTGTCATCACAATGATCCAAGACCAGTGTCATCACAATGCTCCATGACCACATTCATCACAATGCTCCATGACCCGTTTCATCACAATGCTAAATTTCCCTTGTCATCAAAATGCTCCATGGCGCTTGTCATCACAATGCTGCATGACTCCTGTCATCACACTGCCCTATGACCCCTGTCATCACAAGGCTCCGTGGCCCTTGACATCACAATTCTCCATGACACCTGACAACACAATGCTCCAGTACGCCTTTCATCACAATGCTCCAGGCCCCCTGTCATCACAATGCACCATGATCCCTTTCATGACAATAATCCATGACCCCTTTCATCACATTGCTCCAGTATGCCTTTCATCACAATACTCGATGCCCCCTGTCATCACAATGCCCCATGACAACTCTCCGCAAAATATTCCATGACCCCTGTAGTCACAATGCTCCATAACAGCTGTCATGACAATGCTCCATGACCCTTGTCATGACAATGCTCCATGGCATTTTTCATCACAATGTTCCATGCCCACTTTCATTGCAATTCTTCAAGACAACTTCCATCACAATGCTCCATGACCACTTTCCTCACAATGCTCCTTGGCCTGGGTCATCGCAATGCTCCATGACTCCTTTCATCACAATGCTCCATGGCCTCTGACATCACAATGCTCCATAAGCCATGTCATCGCAATGTGCCATGACCCCGTCAAAACAATGCTCCATAAACACTTTCATCACAATGCTCCGTGACCCATGTCAACACAATTGTCCAGGACCCCTTTCATCACAATGCTCCTTGGCACGTGTCATCACAATGCTCCATGAATAGTATCATCACAATGCACCATGATCCCTGTCATAACAATGCACTATGACACCTGTCATCACAATGCTCCAAGACAACTGTCATCACAATGCCACATGACTCCTATCATCACAATACTCCCTGACCTTTGTCATCACAATGCTCCATGACGCCTTTCATCACAATGCACCATTACCCCTTTCCTCACAATTCTCCAGGCCCTCTGTCACCACAATGCTCCATAACCCCTGACATCACAATGGCCAACGATACCTGTCATCACAATTCACCATGGATCTTGTCATCAAAAGGCTCCATGCTCGTGTCATCACAATGATCCAAGACCAGTGTCATCACAATGCTCCATGACGACTTTCATCACAATGCTCCAGTAGGCCTTACATCACAATACTCCATGCCCGCTCTCATGACAATTCCCCATAACCCCTGTCATCACAATGACCAACGACACCTGTCATCACAATTCACCATGGATCTTGTCATCAAAAGGCTCTATGCTCGTGTCATCACAATGATCCAAGACACGTGTCATCACAATGCTACATGGCCGGTCTCATCACAGTGCTCCATGACCCCTGTCATCGAAATTCTCCATGAACTTTCATCACAGTGCTCCATCAACACATTCATCACAATGCTCCATGATCCCTTTCATCACAATGTTCTAGGACCAACATCATCACAATGCTCCGTGATCGCTATCATCACAATGCTCCATGACCCCTTTCATAACGATGCCCCAATAACCCCTTTCATCACAATGCTCCATGGTTCCTGTCATCACAATGCGCCAGGACCCATGTCATCACAATGCTCTATGACCCTTTGTCATCACAAAGTTCCATGGCCCTTGTCATCACAATGCTCCATGACCACTTTCCTCACAATGCTCCTTGGCCTGGGTCATCGCAATGCTCCATGACTCCTTTCATCACAATGCTCCATGGCCTCTGACATCACAATGCTCCATAAGCCATGTCATCACAATGTGCCATGACCCCGTCAAAACAATGCTCCATAACCCCTTTCATCACAATGCTCCGTGACCCACGTCAACACAATTGTCCAGGACCCCTTTCATCACAATGCTCATTGGCACGTGTCATCACAATGCTCCATGAACAGTATCATCACAATGCACCATGATCCCTGTCATCACAATGCACTATGACACCTGTCATCACAATGCTCCAAGACAACTGTCATCACAATGCCACATGACTCCTGTCATCACAATTCTCCCTGACCTTTGTCATCACAGTGCCCCATGACGCCTTTCATCACAATGCACCATTACCCCTTTCCATAACCCCTGACTTCACAATGGCCAATGACACCTGTCATCACAATTCACCATGGATCTTGTCATCAAAAGGCTCCATGCTCGTGTCATCACAATGATCCAAGACCAGTGTCATCACAATGCTCCATGACCACATTCATCACAATGCTGCATGACCCGTTTCACCACAATGCTAAGTGGCCCTTGCCATCACAATGCTAAGTGGCCCTTGTCATCACAATGCTCCATGCCCCCGTCATCACAATGCCCCATGACCCCTGTCATCACAAGAATCCATGGTCTTTGACATCACAGTGCTCCATGACACCTGTCATCACAATGCTCGATGATTCGTTTCATCACAATGCTCCCTTACCCCTGTCATCACAGTGCTCCATGACCTCTTGCATCACAACGCTCCATGACTAATTTCATCACAACGCTCCATGACTCCTATCATCACAATGCTCTATGGCCCTTGTCATCACAATGCTCAATGCCCAGTGTCATCACAATGCTCCATGAGCACATTCATCACAATACTCTATGAGCCGTTTCATCACAATGCTAAATGGCCCTTGTCATCACAATGTTCTACGGTGCTTGTCATCACAATGCTGCATGACCCCTGTCATCACAATGCTCCATGGCCCTTGCCATCACAATGCTCCATGAACGCTGTCATCACAATGCCCTATGACCAGTATCATCACAGTGCTCCTTGGCTGTTGTCATGAAAATGCTCCATAACCTCTGTCATCACAGTGAACCATGGCCCTTGTCATCACAATGCTCCCTGACCCATTTCATCACAATGCTCCATGACCCCTTTCAATAGAGAGCTCCATCATCGCTATCATCACAGTGATCCATGACCCCTTTCATCACAGTGTTCCAGTACAATTTTCATCACAATGATCCACGACCCCTATCACCACAATGCTCCATGACACTTATTTTCAGTATGCTCTATGGCCCTAGTCATCACAATGCTCCATGGCCACTGTCATCACAATGCTCCATGACCACATTCATCACAATGCTCCATGACCCGTTTCATCACAATGCTAAATTTCCCTTGTCATCAAAATGCTCCATGGCGCTTGTCATCACAATGCTGCATGACTCCTGTCATCACACTGCCCTATGACCCCTGTCATCACAAGGCTCCGTGGCCCTTGACATCACAATTCTCCATGACACCTGACAACACAATGCTCCAGTACGCCTTTCATCACAATGCTCCAGGCCCCCTGTCATCACAATGCACCATGATCCCTTTCATGACAATAATCCATGACCCCTTTCATCACATTGCTCCAGTATGCCTTTCATCACAATACTCGATGCCCCCTGTCATCACAATGCCCCATGACAACTCTCAGCAAAATATTCCATGCCCCCTGTAGTCACAATGCTCCATAACAGCTGTCATCACAATGCTCCATGACCCTTGTCATGACAATGCTCCATGGCATTTTTCATCACAATGTTCCATGCCCACTTTCTTTGCAATTCTTCAAGACAACTTCCATCACAATGCTCCATGACCACTTTCCTCACAATGCTCCTTGGCCTGGGTCATCGCAATGCTCCATGACTCCTTTCATCACAATGCTCCATGGCCTCTGACATCACAATGCTCCATAAGCCATGTCATCACAATGTGCCATGACCCCGTCAAAACAATGCTCCATAAACACTTTCATCACAATGCTCCGTGACCCATGTCAACACAATTGTCCAGGACCCCTTTCATCACAATGCTCCTTGGCACGTGTCATCACAATGCTCCATGAATAGTATCATCACAATGCACCATGATCCCTGTCATAACAATGCACTATGACACCTGTCATCACAATGCTCCAAGACAACTGTCATCACAATGCCACTTGACTCCTGTCATCACAATACTCCCTGACCTTTGTCATCACAATGCTCCATGACGCCTTTCATCACAATGCACCATTACCCCTTTCATCACAATTCTCCAGGCCCTCTGTCACCACAATGCTCCATAACCCCTGACATCACAATGGCCAACGATACCTGTCATCACAATTCACCATGGATCTTGTCATCAAAAGGCTCCATGCTCGTGTCATCACAATGATCCAAGACCAGTGTCATCACAATGCTCCATGACGACTTTCATCACAATGCTCCAGTAGGCCTTACATCACAATACTCCATGCCCGCTCTCATGACAATTCCCCATAACCCCTGTCATCACAATGGCCAACGACACCTGTCATCACAATTCACCATGGATCTTGTCATCAAAAGGCTCCATGCTCGTGTCATCACAATGATCCAAGACACGTGTCATCACAATGCTACATGGCCGGTCTCATCACAGTGCTCCATGACCCCTGACATCGAAATTCTCCATGAACTTTCATCACAGTGCTCCATCAACACATTCATCACAATGCTCCATGATCCCTTTCATCACAATGTTCTAGGACCAACATCATCACAATGCTCCGTATTCGCTATCATCACAATGTTCCATGACCCCTTTCATAACGATGCCCCAATACACCCTTTCATCACAATGCTCCATGGTTCCTGTCATCACAGTGCGCCAGGACCCATGTCATCACAATGCTCTATGACCCTTTGTCATCACAATGTTCCATGGCCCTTGTCATCACAATGCTCCATGACCACATTCATCACAATGCTGCATGACCCGTTTCACTACAATGCTAAGTGGCCCTTGTCATCACAATGCTCCATGGTGCTTGTCATCACAATGCTCCATGCCCACGTCATCACAATGCCCCATGACCCCTGTCATCACAAGAATCCATGGTCTTTGACATCACAGTGCTCCATGACACCTGTCATCACAATGCTCGATGATTCGTTTCATCACAATGCTCCCTTACCCCTGTCATCACAGTGCTCCATGACCCCTTGCATCACAACGCTCCATGACCAATTGCATCACAACGCTCCATGACACCTATCATCACAATGCTCTATGGCCCTTGTCATCACAATGCTCAATGCCCACTGTCATCACAATGCTCCATGAGCACATTCATCACAATACTCTATGAGCCGTTTCATCACAATGCTAAATGGCCCTTGTCATCACAATGTTCTACGGTGCTTGTCATCACAATGCTGCATGACCCCTGTCATCACAATGCTCCATGGCCCTTGCCATCACAATGCTCCATGAACGCTGTCATCACAATGCCCTATGACCAGTATCATCACAGTGCTCCTTGGCTGTTGTCATGAAAATGCTCCATAACCTCTGTCATCACAGTGAACCATGGCCCTTGTCATCACAATGCTCCCTGACCCATTTCATCACAATGCTCCATGACCACTTTCATTACAGAGCTCCATCATCGCTATCATCACAGTGATCCATGACCCCTTTCATCACAGTGTTCCAGTACAATTTTCATCACAATGATCCACGACCCCTATCACCACAATGCTCCATGACACTTATTTTCACTATGCTCTATGGCCCTTGTCATCACAATGCTCCATGGCCACTGTCATCACAATGCTCCATGACCACATTCATCACAATGCTCCATGACCCGTTTCATCACAATGCTAAATTTCCCTTGTCATCACAATGCTCCATGGCGCTTGTCATCACAAGGCTGCATGACTCCTGTCATCACACTGCCCTATGACCCCTGTCATCACAAGGCTCCATGGCCCTTGTCATCACAATGCTCCCTAACACCTGTCATCACAATCCTCCATGCCCTTGTCATGACAATGCTCCATGACCCCTGTCATCACAAGGCTCCGTGGCCCTTGACATCACAATTCTCCATGACACCTGACAACACAATGCTCCAGTACGCCTTTCATCACAATGCTCCAGGCCCCCTGTCATCACAATGCACCATGATCCCTTTCATAACAATAATCCATGACCCCTTTCATCACATTGCTCCAGTATGCCTTTCATCACAATACTCGATGCCCCCTGTCATCACAATGCCCCATGACAACTCTCAGCAAAATATTCCATGCCCCCTGTAGTCACAATGCTCCATAACAGCTGTCATCACAATGCTCCATGACCCTTGTCATGACAATGCTCCATGGCATTTTTCATCACAATGTTCCATGCCCCCTTTCATCCCAATTCTTCAAGACAACTTTCATCACAATGCTCCATGACCACTTTCATCACAATGCTCCTTGGCCTGGGTCATTGCAATGCTCCATGACTCCTTTCATCACAATGCTCCATGGCCTCTGACATCACAATGCTCCATAAGCCATGTCATCACAATGTGCCAAGTCCCCGTCAAAACAATGCTCCATAACCCCTTTCATCACAATGCTCCGTGACCCATGTCAACACAATTGTCCAGGACCCCTTTCATCACAATGCTCCTTGGCACGTGTCATCACAATGCTCCATGAACAGTATCATCACAATGCACCATGATCCCTGTCATCACAATGCACTATGACACCTGTCATCACAATGCTCCAAGACAACTGTCATCACAATGCCACATGACTCCTGTCATCACAATTCTCCCTGACCTTTGTCATCACAATGCTCCATGACGCCTTTCATCACAATGCACCATTACCCCTTTCCATAACCCCTGACTTCACAATGGCCAATGACACCTGTCATCACAATTCACCATGGATCTTGTCATCAAAAGGCTCCATGCTTGTGTCATCACAATGATCCAAGACCAGTGTCATCACAATGCTCCATGACCACATTCATCACAATGCTCCATGACCCGTTTCATCACAATGCTAAATTTCCCTTGTCATCAAAATGCTCCATGGCGCTTGTCATCACAATGCTGCATGACTCCTGTCATCACACTGCCCTATGACCCCTGTCATCACAAGGCTCCGTGGCCCTTGACATCACAATTCTCCATGACACCTGACAACACAATGCTCCAGTACGCCTTTCATCACAATGCTCCAGGCCCCCTGTCATCACAATGCACCATGATCCCTTTCATGACAATAATCCATGACCCCTTTCATCACATTGCTCCAGTATGCCTTTCATCACAATACTCGATGCCCCCTGTCATCACAATGCCCCATGACAACTCTCAGCAAAATATTCCATGCCCCCTGTAGTCACAATGCTCCATAACAGCTGTCATGACAATGCTCCATGACCCTTGTCATGACAATGCTCCATGGCATTTTTCATCACAATGTTCCATGCCCACTTTCATTGCAATTCTTCAAGACAACTTCCATCACAATGCTCCATGACCACTTTCCTCACAATGCTCCTTGGCCTGGGTCATCGCAATGCTCCATGACTCCTTTCATCACAATGCTCCATGGCCTCTGACATCACAATGCTCCATAAGCCATGTCATCGCAATGTGCCATGACCCCGTCAAAACAATGCTCCATAAACACTTTCATCACAATGCTCCGTGACCCATGTCAACACAATTGTCCAGGACCCCTTTCATCACAATGCTCCTTGGCACGTGTCATCACAATGCTCCATGAATAGTATCATCACAATGCACCATGATCCCTGTCATAACAATGCACTATGACACCTGTCATCACAATGCTCCAAGACAACTGTCATCACAATGCCACATGACTCCTGTCATCACAATACTCCCTGACCTTTGTCATCACAATGCTCCATGACGCCTTTCATCACAATGCACCATTACCCCTTTCATCACAATTCTCCAGGCCCTCTGTCACCACAATGCTCCATAACCCCTGACATCACAATGGCCAACGATACCTGTCATCACAATTCACCATGGATCTTGTCATCAAAAGGCTCCATGCTCGTGTCATCACAATGATCCAAGACCAGTGTCATCACAATGCTCCATGACGACTTTCATCACAATGCTCCAGTAGGCCTTACATCACAATACTCCATGCCCGCTCTCATGACAATTCCCCATAACCCCTGTCATCACAATGGCCAACGACACCTGTCATCACAATTCACCATGGATCTTGTCATCAAAAGGCTCCATGCTCGTGTCATCACAATGATCCAAGACCCGTGTCATCACAATGCTACATGGCCGGTCTCATCACAGTGCTCCATGACCCCTGACATCGAAATTCTCCATGAACTTTCATCACAGTGCTCCATCAACACATTCATCACAATGCTCCATGATCCCTTTCATCACAATGTTCTAGGACCAACATCATCACAATGCTCCGTGATCGCTATCATCACAATGCTCCATGACCCCTTTCATAACGATGCCCCAATACCCCCTTTCATCACAATGCTCCATGGTTCCTGTCATCACAGTGCGCCAGGACCCATGTCATCACAATGCTCTATGACCCTTTGTCATCACAATGTTCCATGGCCCTTGTCATCACAATGCTCCATGACCACATTCATCACAATGCTGCATGACCCGTTTCACCACAATGCTAAGTGGCCCTTGTCATCACAATGCTCCATGGTGCTTGTCATCACAATGCTCCATGCCCCCGTCATCACAATGCCCCATGACCCCTGTCATCACAAGAATCCATGGTCTTTGACATCACAGTGCTCCATGACACCTGTCATCACAATGCTCGATGATTCGTTTCATCACAATGCTCCCTTACCCCTGTCATCACAGTGCTCCATGACCCCTTGCATCACAACGCTCCATGACCAATTGCATCACAACGCTCCATGACACCTATCATCACAATGCTCTATGGCCCTTGTCATCACAATGCTCAATGCCCACTGTCATCACAATGCTCCATGAGCACATTCATCACAATACTCTATGAGCCGTTTCATCACAATGCTAAATGGCCCTTGTCATCACAATGTTCTACGGTGCTTGTCATCACAATGCTGCATGACCCCTGTCATCACAATGCTCCATAGCCCTTGCCATCACAATGCTCCATGAACGCTGTCATCACAATGCCCTATAACCAGTATCATCACAGTGCTCCTTGGCTGTTGTCATGAAAATGCTCCATAACCCCTGTCATCACAGTGAACCATGGCCCTTGTCATCACAATGCTCCCTGACCCATTTCATCACAATGCTCCATGACCACTTTCATTACAGAGCTCCATGATTGCTATCAGCACAATGATCCATGACCCCTTTCACCACAGTGTTCCAGTACCATTTTCATCACAATGATCCACGACCCCTATAAACACATTGCTCCATGACACTTATTTTCACTATGCTCTATGGCCCTTGTCATCACAATGCTCCATGGCCACTGTCATCACAATGCTCCATGACCACATTCATCACAATGCTCCATGACCCGTTTCATCACAATGCTAAATTTCCCTTGTCATCAAAATGCTCCATGGCGCTTGTCATCACAATGCTGCATGACTCATGTCATCACACTGCCCTATGACCCCTGTCATCACAAGGCTCCGTGGCCCTTGACATCACAATTCTCCATGACACCTGACAACACAATGCTCCAGTACGCCTTTCATCACAATGCTCCAGGCCCCCTGTCATCACAATGCACCATGATCCCTTTCATGACAATAATCCATGACCCCTTTCATCACATTGCTCCAGTATGCCTTTCATCACAATACTCGATGCCCCCTGTCATCACAATGCCCCATGACAACTCTCAGCAAAATATTCCATGCCCCCTGTAGTCACAATGCTCCATAACAGCTGTCATCACAATGCTCCATGACCCTTGTCATGACAATGCTCCATGGCATTTTTCATCACAATGTTCCATGCCCACTTTCATTGCAATTCTTCAAGACAACTTCCATCACAATGCTCCATGACCACTTTCCTCACAATGCTCCTTGGCCTGGGTCATCGCAATGCTCCATGACTCCTTTCATCACAATGCTCCATGGCCTCTGACATCACAATGCTCCATAAGCCATGTCATCGCAATGTGCCATGACCCCGTCAAAACAATGCTCCATAAACACTTTCATCACAATGCTCCGTGACCCATGTCAACACAATTGTCCAGGACCCCTTTCATCACAATGCTCCTTGGCACGTGTCATCACAATGCTCCATGAATAGTATCATCACAATGCACCATGATCCCTGTCATAACAATGCACTATGACACCTGTCATCACAATGCTCCAAGACAACTGTCATCACAATGCCACATGACTCCTGTCATCACAATACTCCCTGACCTTTGTCATCACAATGCTCCATGACGCCTTTCATCACAATGCACCATTACCCCTTTCATCACAATTCTCCAGGCCCTCTGTCACCACAATGCTCCATAACCCCTGACATCACAATGGCCAACGATACCTGTCATCACAATTCACCATGGATCTTGTCATCAAAAGGCTCCATGCTCGTGTCATCACAATGATCCAAGACCAGTGTCATCACAATGCTCCATGACGACTTTCATCACAATGCTCCAGTAGGCCTTACATCACAATACTCCATGCCCGCTCTCATGACAATTCCCCATAACCCCTGTCATCACAATGGCCAACGACACCTGTCATCACAATTCACCATGGATCTTGTCATCAAAAGGCTCCATGCTCGTGTCATCACAATGATCCAAGACCCGTGTCATCACAATGCTACATGGCCGGTCTCATCACAGTGCTCCATGACCCCTGACATCGAAATTCTCCATGAACTTTCATCACAGTGCTCCATCAACACATTCATCACAATGCTCCATGATCCCTTTCATCACAATGTTCTAGGACCAACATCATCACAATGCTCCGTGATCGCTATCATCACAATGCTCCATGACCCCTTTCATAACGATGCCCCAATACCCCCTTTCATCACAATGCTCCATGGTTCCTGTCATCACAGTGCGCCAGGACCCATGTCATCACAATGCTCTATGACCCTTTGTCATCACAATGTTCCATGGCCCTTGTCATCACAATGCTCCATGACCACATTCATCACAATGCTGCATGACCCGTTTCACCACAATGCTAAGTGGCCCTTGTCATCACAATGCTCCATGGTGCTTGTCATCACAATGCTCCATGCCCCCGTCATCACAATGCCCCATGACCCCTGTCATCACAAGAATCCATGGTCTTTGACATCACAGTGCTCCATGACACCTGTCATCACAATGCTCGATGATTCGTTTCATCACAATGCTCCCTTACCCCTGTCATCACAGTGCTCCATGACCCCTTGCATCACAACGCTCCATGACCAATTGCATCACAACGCTCCATGACACCTATCATCACAATGCTCTATGGCCCTTGTCATCACAATGCTCAATGCCCACTGTCATCACAATGCTCCATGAGCACATTCATCACAATACTCTATGAGCCGTTTCATCACAATGCTAAATGGCCCTTGTCATCACAATGTTCTACGGTGCTTGTCATCACAATGCTGCATGACCCCTGTCATCACAATGCTCCATAGCCCTTGCCATCACAATGCTCCATGAACGCTGTCATCACAATGCCCTATGACCAGTATCATCACAGTGCTCCTTGGCTGTTGTCATGAAAATGCTCCATAACCCCTGTCATCACAGTGAACCATGGCCCTTGTCATCACAATGCTCCCTGACCCATTTCATCACAATGCTCCATGACCACTTTCATTACAGAGCTCCATGATTGCTATCAGCACAATGATCCATGACCCCTTTCACCACAGTGTTCCAGTACCATTTTCATCACAATGATCCACGACCCCTATAAACACATTGCTCCATGACACTTATTTTCACTATGCTCTATGGCCCTTGTCATCACAATGCTCCATGGCCACTGTCATCACAATGCTCCATGACCACATTCATCACAATGCTCCATGACCCGTTTCATCACAATGCTAAATTTCCCTTGTCATCAAAATGCTCCATGGCGCTTGTCATCACAATGCTGCATGACTCCTGTCATCACACTGCCCTATGACCCCTGTCATCACAAGGCTCCGTGGCCCTTGACATCACAATTCTCCATGACACCTGACAACACAATGCTCCAGTACGCCTTTCATCACAATGCTCCAGGCCCCCTGTCATCACAATGCACCATGATCCCTTTCATGACAATAATCCATGACCCCTTTCATCACATTGCTCCAGTATGCCTTTCATCACAATACTCGATGCCCCCTGTCATCACAATGCCCCATGACAACTCTCAGCAAAATATTCCATGCCCCCTGTAGTCACAATGCTCCATAACAGCTGTCATCACAATGCTCCATGACCCTTGTCATGACAATGCTCCATGGCATTTTTCATCACAATGTTCCATGCCCACTTTCATTGCAATTCTTCAAGACAACTTCCATCACAATGCTCCATGACCACTTTCCTCACAATGCTCCTTGGCCTGGGTCATCGCAATGCTCCATGACTCCTTTCATCACAATGCTCCATGGCCTCTGACATCACAATGCTCCATAAGCCATGTCATCACAATGTGCCATGACCCCGTCAAAACAATGCTCCATAAACACTTTCATCACAATGCTCCGTGACCCATGTCAACACAATTGTCCAGGACCCCTTTCATCACAATGCTCCTTGGCACGTGTCATCACAATGCTCCATGAATAGTATCATCACAATGCACCATGATCCCTGTCATAACAATGCACTATGACACCTGTCATCACAATGCTCCAAGACAACTGTCATCACAATGCCACATGACTCCTATCATCACAATACTCCCTGACCTTTGTCATCACAATGCTCCATGACGCCTTTCATCACAATGCACCATTACCCCTTTCATCACAATTCTCCAGGCCCTCTGTCACCACAATGCTCCATAACCCCTGACATCACAATGGCCAACGATACCTGTCATCACAATTCACCATGGATCTTGTCATCAAAAGGCTCCATGCTCGTGTCATCACAATGATCAAAGACCAGTGTCATCACAATGCTCCATGACGACTTTCATCACAATGCTCCAGTAGGCCTTACATCACAATACTCCATGCCCGCTCTCATGACAATTCCCCATAACCCCTGTCATCACAATGACCAACGACACCTGTCATCACAATTCACCATGGATCTTGTCATCAAAAGGCTCCATGCTCGTGTCATCACAATGATCCAAGACACGTGTCATCACAATGCTACATGGCAGGTCTCATCACAGTGCTCCATGACCCCTGTCATCGAAATTCTCCATGAACTTTCATCACAGTGCTCCATCAACACATTCATCACAATGCTCCATGATCCCTTTCATCACAATGTTCTAGGACCAACATCATCACAATGCTCCGTGATCGCTATCATCACAATGCTCCATGACCCCTTTCATAACGATGCCCCAATAACCCCTTTCATCACAATGCTCCATGGTTCCTGTCATCACAAAGCGCCAGGACCCATGTCATCACAATGCTCTATGACCCTTTGTCATCACAATGTTCCATGGCCCTTGTCATCACAATGCTCCATGACCACTTTCCTCACAATGCTCCTTGGCCTGGGTCATCGCAATGCTCCATGACTCCTTTCATCACAATGCTCCATGGCCTCTGACATCACAATGCTCCATAAGCCATGTCATCACAATGTGCCATGACCCCGTCAAAACAATGCTCCATAACCCCTTTCATCACAATGCTCCGTGACCCACGTCAACACAATTGTCCAGGACCCCTTTCATCACAATGCTCATTGGCACGTGTCATCACAATGCTCCATGAACAGTATCATCACAATGCACCATGATCCCTGTCATCACAATGCACTATGACACCTGTCATCACAATGCTCCAAGACAACTGTCATCACAATGCCACATGACTCCTGTCATCACAATTCTCCCTGACCTTTGTCATCACAATGCCCCATGACGCCTTTCATCACAATGCACCATTACCCCTTTCCATAACCCCTGACTTCACAATGGCCAATGACACCTGTCATCACAATTCACCATGGATCTTGTCATCAAAAGGCTCCATGCTCGTGTCATCACAATGATCCAAGACCAGTGTCATCACAATGCTCCATGACCACATTCATCACAATGCTGCATGACCCGTTTCACCACAATGCTAAGTGGCCCTTGCCATCACAATGCTAAGTGGCCCTTGTCATCACAATGCTCCATGCCCCCGTCATCACAATGCCCCATGACCCCTGTCATCACAAGAATCCATGGTCTTTGACATCACAGTGCTCCATGACACCTGTCATCACAATGCTCGATGATTCGTTTCATCACAATGCTCCCTTACCCCTGTCATCACAGTGCTCCATGACCTCTTGCATCACAACGCTCCATGACTAATTTCATCACAACGCTCCATGACTCCTATCATCACAATGCTCTATGGCCCTTGTCATCACAATGCTCAATGCCCACTGTCATCACAATGCTCCATGAGCACATTCATCACAATACTCTATGAGCCGTTTCATCACAATGCTAAATGGCCCTTGTCATCACAATGTTCTACGGTGCTTGTCATCACAATGCTGCATGACCCCTGTCATCACAATGCTCCATGGCCCTTGCCATCACAATGCTCCATGAACGCTGTCATCACAATGCCCTATGACCAGTATCATCACAGTGCTCCTTGGCTGTTGTCATGAAAATGCTCCATAACCTCTGTCATCACAGTGAACCATGGCCCTTGTCATCACAATGCTCCCTGACCCATTTCATCACAATGCTCCATGACCCCTTTCATTAGAGAGCTCCATCATCGCTATCATCACAGTGATCCATGACCCCTTTCATCACAGTGTTCCAGTACAATTTTCATCACAATGATCCACGACCCCTATCACCACAAAGCTCCATGACACTTATTTTCAGTATGCTCTATGGCCCTAGTCATCACAATGCTCCATGGCCACTGTCATCACAATGCTCCATGACCACATTCATCACAATGCTCCATGACCCGTTTCATCACAATGCTAAATTTCCCTTGTCATCAAAATGCTCCATGGCGCTTGTCATCACAATGCTGCATGACTCCTGTCATCACACTGCCCTATGACCCCTGTCATCACAAGGCTCCGTGGCCCTTGACATCACAATTCTCCATGACACCTGACAACACAATGCTCCAGTACGCCTTTCATCACAATGCTCCAGGCCCCCTGTCATCACAATGCACCATGATCCCTTTCATGACAATAATCCATGACCCCTTTCATCACATTGCTCCAGTATGCCTTTCATCACAATACTCGATGCCCCCTGTCATCACAATGCCCCATGACAACTCTCAGCAAAATATTCCATGCCCCCTGTAGTCACAATGCTCCATAACAGCTGTCATCACAATGCTCCATGACCCTTGTCATGACAATGCTCCATGGCATTTTTCATCACAATGTTCCATGCCCACTTTCTTTGCAATTCTTCAAGACAACTTCCATCACAATGCTCCATGACCACTTTCCTCACAATGCTCCTTGGCCTGGGTCATCGCAATGCTCCATGACTCCTTTCATCACAATGCTCCATGGCCTCTGACATCACAATGCTCCATAAGCCATGTCATCACAATGTGCCATGACCCCGTCAAAACAATGCTCCATAAACACTTTCATCACAATGCTCCGTGACCCATGTCAACACAATTGTCCAGGACCCCTTTCATCACAATGCTCCTTGGCACGTGTCATCACAATGCTCCATGAATAGTATCATCACAATGCACCATGATCCCTGTCATAACAATGCACTATGACACCTGTCATCACAATGCTCCAAGACAACTGTCATCACAATGCCACATGACTCCTGTCATCACAATACTCCCTGACCTTTGTCATCACAATGCTCCATGACGCCTTTCATCACAATGCACCATTACCCCTTTCATCACAATTCTCCAGGCCCTCTGTCACCACAATGCTCCATAACCCCTGACATCACAATGGCCAACGATACCTGTCATCACAATTCACCATGGATCTTGTCATCAAAAGGCTCCATGCTCGTGTCATCACAATGATCCAAGACCAGTGTCATCACAATGCTCCATGACGACTTTCATCACAATGCTCCAGTAGGCCTTACATCACAATACTCCATGCCCGCTCTCATGACAATTCCCCATAACCCCTGTCATCACAATGGCCAACGACACCTGTCATCACAATTCACCATGGATCTTGTCATCAAAAGGCTCCATGCTCGTGTCATCACAATGATCCAAGACCCGTGTCATCACAATGCTACATGGCCGGTCTCATCACAGTGCTCTATGACCCCTGACATCGAAATTCTCCATGAACTTTCATCACAGTGCTCCATCAACACATTCATCACAATGCTCCATGATCCCTTTCATCACAATGTTCTAGGACCAACATCATCACAATGCTCCGTATTCGCTATCATCACAATGCTCCATGACCCCTTTCATAACGATGCCCCAATATACCCTTTCATCACAATGCTCCATGGTTCCTGTCATCACAGTGCGCCAGGACCCATGTCATCACAATGCTCTATGACCCTTTGTCATCACAATGTTCCATGGCCCTTGTCATCACAATGCTCCATGACCACATTCATCACAATGCTGCATGACCCGTTTCACCACAATGCTAAGTGGCCCTTGTCATCACAATGCTCCATGGTGCTTGTCATCACAATGCTCCATGCCCACGTCATCACAATGCCCCATGACCCCTGTCATCACAAGAATCCATGGTCTTTGACATCACAGTGCTCCATGACACCTGTCATCACAATGCTCGATGATTCGTTTCATCACAATGCTCCCTTACCCCTGTCATCACAGTGCTCCATGACCCCTTGCATCACAACGCTCCATGACCAATTGCATCACAACGCTCCATGACTCCTATCATCACAATGCTCTATGGCCCTTGTCATCACAATGCTCAATGCCCACTGTCATCACAATGCTCCATGAGCACATTCATCACAATACTCTATGAGCCGTTTCATCACAATGCTAAATGGCCCTTGTCATCACAATGTTCTACGGTGCTTGTCATCACAATGCTGCATGACCCCTGTCATCACAATGCTCCATAGCCCTTGCCATCACAATGCTCCATGAACGCTGTCATCACAATGCCCTATGACCAGTATCATCACAGTGCTCCTTGGCTGTTGTCATGAAAATGCTCCATAACCCCTGTCATCACAGTGAACCATGGCCCTTCTCATCACAATGCTCCCTGACCCATTTCATCACAATGCTCCATGACCACTTTCATTACAGAGCTCCATGATTGCTATCATCACAATGATCCATGACCCCTTTCACCACAGTGTTCCAGTACCATTTTCATCACAATGATCCACGACCCCTATCACCACATTGCTCCATGACACTTATTCTCTCTATGCTCTATGGCCCTTGTCATCACAATGCTCCATGGCCACTGTCATCACAATGCTCCATGACCACATTCATCACAATGCTCCATGACCCGTTTCATCACAATGCTAAATTTCCCTTGTCATCAAAATGCTCCATGGCGCTTGTCATCACAATGCTGCATGACTCCTGTCATCACACTGCCCTATGACCCCTGTCATCACAAGGCTCCGTGGCCCTTGACATCACAATTCTCCATGACACCTGACAACACAGTGCTCCAGTACACCTTTCATCACAATGCTCCAGGCCCCCTGTCATCACAATGCACCATGATCCCTTTCATGACAATAATCCATGACCCCTTTCATCACATTGCTCCAGTATGCCTTTCATCACAATACTCGATGCCCCCTGTCATCACAATGCCCCATGACAACTCTCAGCAAAATATTCCATGCCCCCTGTAGTCACAATACTCCATAACAGCTGTCATGACAATGCTCCATGACCCTTGTCATGACAATGCTCCATGGCATTTTTCATCACAATGTTCCATGCCCACTTTCATTGCAATTCTTCAAGACAACTTCCATCACAATGCTCCATGACCACTTTCCTCACAATGCTCCTTGGCCTGGGTCATCGCAATGCTCCATGACTCCTTTCATCACAATGCTCCATGGCCTCTGACATCACAATGCTCCATAAGCCATGTCATCGCAATGTGCCATGACCCCGTCAAAACAATGCTCCATAAACACTTTCATCACAATGCTCCGTGACCCATGTCAACACAATTGTCCAGGACCCCTTTCATCACAATGCTCCTTGGCACGTGTCATCACAATGCTCCATGAATAGTATCATCACAATGCACCATGATCCCTGTCATAACAATGCACTATGACACCTGTCATCACAATGCTCCAAGACAACTGTCATCATAATGCCACATGACTCCTGTCATCACAATACTCCCTGACCTTTGTCATCACAATGCTCCATGACGCCTTTCATCACAATGCACCATTACCCCTTTCATCACAATTCTCCAGGCCCTCTGTCACCACAATGCTCCATAACCCCTGACATCACAATGGCCAACGATACCTGTCATCACAATTCACCATGGATCTTGTCATCAAAAGGCTCCATGCTCGTGTCATCACAATGATCCAAGACCAGTGTCATCACAATGCTCCATGACGACTTTCATCACAATGCTCCAGTAGGCCTTACATCACAATACTCCATGCCCGCTCTCATGACAATTCCCCATAACCCCTGTCATCACAATGGCCAACGACACCTGTCATCACAATTCACCATGGATCTTGTCATCAAAAGGCTCCATGCTCGTGTCATCACAATGATCCAAGACCCGTGTCATCACAATGCTACATGGCCGGTCTCATCACAGTGCTCCATGACCCCTGACATCGAAATTCTCCATGAACTTTCATCACAGTGCTCCATCAACACATTCATCACAATGCTCCATGATCCCTTTCATCACAATGTTCTAGGACCAACATCATCACAATGCTCCGTGATCGCTATCATCACAATGCTCCATGACCCCTTTCATAACGATGCCCCAATACCCCCTTTCATCACAATGCTCCATGGTTCCTGTCATCACAGTGCGCCAGGACCCATGTCATCACAATGCTCTATGACCCTTTGTCATCACAATGTTCCATGGCCCTTGTCATCACAATGCTCCATGACCACATTCATCACAATGCTGCATGACCCGTTTCACCACAATGCTAAGTGGCCCTTGTCATCACAATGCTCCATGGTGCTTGTCATCACAATGCTCCATGCCCCCGTCATCACAATGCCCCATGACCCCTGTCATCACAAGAATCCATGGTCTTTGACATCACAGTGCTCCATGACACCTGTCATCACAATGCTCGATGATTCGTTTCATCACAATGCTCCCTTACCCCTGTCATCACAGTGCTCCATGACCCCTTGCATCACAACGCTCCATGACCAATTGCATCACAACGCTCCATGACACCTATCATCACAATGCTCTATGGCCCTTGTCATCACAATGCTCAATGCCCACTGTCATCACAATGCTCCATGAGCACATTCATCACAATACTCTATGAGCCGTTTCATCACAATGCTAAATGGCCCTTGTCATCACAATGTTCTACGGTGCTTGTCATCACAATGCTGCATGACCCCTGTCATCACAATGCTCCATGGCCCTTGCCATCCCAATGCTCCATGAACGCTGTCATCACAATGCCCTATGACCAGTATCATCACAGTGCCCCTTGGCTGTTGTCATGAAAATGCTCCATAACCCCTGTCATCACAGTGAACCATGGCCCTTGTCATCACAATGCTCCCTGACACATTTCATCACAATGCTCCATGACCACTTTCATTACAGAGCTCCATGATTGCTATCATCACAATGATCCATGACCCCTTTCATCACAGTGTTCCAGTACCATTTTCATCACAATGATCCACGACCCCTATCACCACAATACCCCATGACACTTATTCTCACTATGCTCTATGGCCCTTGTCATCACAATGCTCCATGGCCACTGTCATCACAATGCTCCATGACCACATTCATCACAATGCTCCAGGACCCGTTTCATCACAATGCTAAATTTCCCTTGTCATCACAATGCTCCATGGCGCTTGTCATCACAATGCTGCATGACTCCTGTCATCACACTGCCCTATGACCCCTGTCATCACAAGGCTCCATGGCCCTTGTCATCACAATGCTCCCTAACACCTGTCATCACAATCCTCCATGCCCTTGTCATGACAATGCTCCATGACCCCTGTCATCACAAGGCTCCGTGGCCCTTGACATCACAATTCTCCATGACACCTGACAACACAATGCTCCAGTACGCCTTTCATCACAATGCTCCAGGCCCCCTGTCATCACAATGCACCATGATCCCTTTCATGACAATAATCCATGACCCCTTTCATCACATTGCTCCAGTATGCCTTTCATCACAATACTCGATGCCCCCTGTCATCACAATGCCCCATGACAACTCTCAGCAAAATATTCCATGCCCCCTGTAGTCACAATGCTCCATAACAGCTGTCATCACAATGCTCCATGACCCTTGTCATGACAATGCTCCATGGCATTTTTCATCACAATGTTCCATGCCCACTTTCATTGCAATTCTTCAAGACAACTTCCATCACAATGCTCCATGACCACTTTCCTCACAATGCTCCTTGGCCTGGGTCATCGCAATGCTCCATGACTCCTTTCAAAACAATGCTCCATGGCCTCTGACATCACAATGCTCCATAAGCCATGTCATCGCAATGTGCCATGACCCCGTCAAAACAATGCTCCATAAACACTTTCATCACAATGCTCCGTGACCCATGTCAACACAATTGTCCAGGACCCCTTTCATCACAATGCTCCTTGGCACGTGTCATCACAATGCTCCATGAATAGTATCATCACAATGCACCATGATCCCTGTCATAACAATGCACTATGACACCTGTCATCACAATGCTCCAAGACAACTGTCATCACAATGTCACATGACTCCTGTCATCACAATACTCCCTGACCTTTGTCATCACAATGCTCCATGACGCCTTTCATCACAATGCACCATTACCCCTTTCATCACAATTCTCCAGGCCCTCTGTCACCACAATGCTCCATAACCCCTGACATCACAATGGCCAACGATACCTGTCATCACAATTCACCATGGATCTTGTCATCAAAAGGCTCCATGCTCGTGTCATCACAATGATCCAAGACCAGTGTCACCACAATGCTCCATGACACTTATTTTCACTATGCTCTATGGCCCTTGTCATCACAATGCTCCATGGCCACTGTCATCACAACGCTCCATGACCACATTCATCACAATGCTCCATGACCCGTTTCATCACAATGCTAAATTTCCCTTGTCATCAAAATGCTCCATGGCGCTTGTCATCACAATGCTGCATGACTCCTGTCATCACACTGCCCTATGACCCCTGTCATCACAAGGCTCCGTGGCCCTTGACATCACAATTCTCCATGACACCTGACAACACAATGCTCCAGTACGCCTTTCATCACAATGCTCCAGGCCCCCTGTCATCACAATGCACCATGATCCCTTTCATGACAATAATCCATGACCCCTTTCATCACATTGCTCCAGTATGCCTTTCATCACAATACTCGATGCCCCCTGTCATCACAATGCCCCATGACAACTCTCAGCAAAATATTCCATGCCCCCTGTAGTCACAATGCTCCATAACAGCTGTCATGACAATGCTCCATGACCCTTGTCATGACAATGCTCCATGGCATTTTTCATCACAATGTTCCATGCCCACTTTCATTGCAATTCTTCAAGACAACTTCCATCACAATGCTCCATGACCACTTTCCTCACAATGCTCCTTGGCCTGGGTCATCGCAATGCTCCATGACTCCTTTCATCACAATGCTCCATGGCCTCTGACATCACAATGCTCCATAAGCCATGTCATCGCAATGTGCCATGACCCCGTCAAAACAATGCTCCATAAACACTTTCATCACAATGCTCCGTGACCCATGTCAACACAATTGTCCAGGACCCCTTTCATCACAATGCTCCTTGGCACGTGTCATCACAATGCTCCATGAATAGTATCATCACAATGCACCATGATCCCTGTCATAACAATGCACTATGACACCTGTCATCACAATGCTCCAAGACAACTGTCATCACAATGCCACATGACTCCTGTCATCACAATACTCCCTGACCTTTGTCATCACAATGCTCCATGACGCCTTTCATCACAATGCACCATTACCCCTTTCATCACAATTCTCCAGGCCCTCTGTCACCACAATGCTCCATAACCCCTGACATCACAATGGCCAACGATACCTGTCATCACAATTCACCATGGATCTTGTCATCAAAAGGCTCCATGCTCGTGTCATCACAATGATCCAAGACCAGTGTCATCACAATGCTCCATGACGACTTTCATCACAATGCTCCAGTAGGCCTTACATCACAATACTCCATGCCCGCTCTCATGACAATTCCCCATAACCCCTGTCATCACAATGACCAACGACACCTGTCATCACAATTCACCATGGATCTTGTCATCAAAAGGCTCCATGCTCGTGTCATCACAATGATCCAAGACCAGTGTCATCACAATGCTCCATGACGACTTTCATCACAATGCTCCAGTAGGCCTTACATCACAATACTCCATGCCCGCTCTCATGACAATTCCCCATAACCCCTGTCATCACAATGACCAACGACACCTGTCATCACAATTCACCATGGATCTTGTCATCAAAAGGCTCCATGCTCGTGTCATCACAATGATCCAAGACCCGTGTCATCACAATGCTACATGGCCGGTCTCATCACAGTGCTCCATGACCCCTGTCATCGAAATTCTCCATGAACTTTCATCACAGTGCTCCATCAACACATTCATCACAATGCTCCATGATCCCTTTCATCACAATGTTCTAGGACCAACATCATCACAATGCTCCGTGATCGCTATCATCACAATGCTCCATGACCCCTTTCATAACGATGCCCCAATAACCCCTTTCATCACAATGCTCCATGGTTCCTGTCATCACAATGCGCCAGGACCCATGTCATCACAATGCTCTATGACCCTTTGTCATCACAATGTTCCATGGCCCTTGTCATCACAATGCTCCATGACCACATTCATCACAATGCTGCATGACCCGTTTCACCACAATGCTAAGTGGCCCTTGCCATCACAATGCTAAGTGGCCCTTGTCATCACAATGCTCCATGCCCCCGTCATCACAATGCCCCATGACCCCTGTCATCACAAGAATCCATGGTCTTTGACATCACAGTGCTCCATGACACCTGTCATCACAATGCTCGATGATTCGTTTCATCACAATGCTCCCTTACCCCTCTCATCACAGTGCTCCATGACCCCTTGCATCACAACGCTCCATGACCAATTGCATCACAACACTCCATGACTCCTATCATCACAATGTTCTATGGCCCTTGTCATCACAATGCTCAATGCCCACTGTCATCACAATGCTCCATGAGCACATTCATCACAATACTCTATGAGCCGTTTCATCACAATGCTAAATGGCCCTTGTCATCACAATGTTCTACGGTGCTTGTCATCACAATGCTGCATGACCCCTGTCATCACAATGCTCCATGGCCCTTGCCATCACAATGCTCCATGAACGCTGTCATCACAATGCCCTATGACCAGTATCATCACAGTGCCCCTTGGCTGTTGTCATGAAAATGCTCCATAACCCCTGTCATCACAGTGAACCATGGCCCTTGTCATCACAATGCTCCCTGACCCATTTCATCACAATGCTCCATGACCACTTTCATTACAGAGCTCCATGACTGCTATCATCACAATGATCCATGACCCCTTTCATCACAGTGTTCCAGTACCATTTTCATCACAATGATCCACGACCCCTATCACCACAATGCTCCATGACACTTATTCTCACTATGCTCTATGGCCCTTGTCATCACAATGCTCCATGGCCACTGTCATCACAATGCTCCATGACCACATTCATCACAATGCTCCATGACCCGTTTCATCACAATGCTAAATTTCCCTTGTCATCACAATGCTCCATGGCGCTTGTCATCACAATGCTGCATGACTCCTGTCATCACACTGCCCTATGACCCCTGTCATCACAAGGCTCCATGGCCCTTGTCATCACAATGCTCCCTAACACCTGTCATCACAATCCTCCATGCCCTTGTCATGACAATGCTCCATGACCCCTGTCATCACAAGGCTCCGTGGCCCTTGACATCACAATTCTCCATGACACCTGACAACACAATGCTCCAGTACGCCTTTCATCACAATGCTCCAGGCCCCCTGTCATCACAATGCCCCAAGACAACTCTCATCAAAATATTCCATGCCCCCTGTAGTCACAATGCTCCATAACAGTTGTCATCACAATGCTCCATGACCCTTGTCATGACAATGCTCCATGGCATTTTTCATCACAATGTTCCATGCCCCCTTTCATCCCAATTCTTGAAGACAACTTTCATCACAATGCTCCATGACCACTTTCATCACAATGCTCCTTGGCCTGGGTCATTGCAATGCTCCATGACTCCTTTCATCACAATGCTCCATGGCCTCTGACATCACAATGCTCCATAAGCCATGTCATCACAATGTGCCAAGTCCCCGTCAAAACAATGCTCCATAACCCCTTTCATCACAATGCTCCGTGACCCATGTCAACACAATTGTCCAGGACCCCTTTCATCACAATGCTCCTTGGCACGTGTCATCACAATGCTCCATGAACAGTATCATCACAATGCACCATGATCCCTGTCATCACAATGCACTATGACACCTGTCATCACAATGCTCCAAGACAACTGTCATCACAATGCCACATGACTCCTGTCATCACAATTCTCCCTGACCTTTGTGATCACAATGCTCCATGACGCCTTTCATCACAATGCACCATTACCCCTTTCCATAACCCCTGACTTCACAATGGCCAATGACACCTGTCATCACAATTCACCATGGATCTTGTCATCAAAAGGCTCCATGCTCGTGTCATCACAATGATCCAAGACCAGTGTCATCACAATGCTCCATGACCACATTCATCACAATGCTGCATGACCCGTTTCACCACAATGCTAAGTGGCCCTTGCCATCACAATGCTAAGTGGCCCTTGTCATCACAATGCTCCATGCCCCCGTCATCACAATGCCCCATGACCCCTGTCATCACAAGAATCCATGGTCTTTGACATCACAGTGCTCCATGACACCTGTCATCACAATGCTCGATGATTCGTTTCATCACAATGCTCCCTTACCCCTGTCATCACAGTGCTCCATGACCCCTTGCATCACAACGCTCCATGACCAATTGCATCACAACGCTCCATGACTCCTATCATCACAATGTTCTATGGCCCTTGTCATCACAATGCTCAATGCCCACTGTCATCACAATGCTCCATGAGCACATTCATCACAATACTCTATGAGCCGTTTCATCACAATGCTAAATGGCCCTTGTCATCACAATGTTCTACGGTGCTTGTCATCACAATGCTGCATGACCCCTGTCATCACAATGCTCCATGGCCCTTGCCATCACAATGCTCCATGAACGCTGTCATCACAATGCCCTATGACCAGTATCATCACAGTGCTCCTTGGCTGTTGTCATGAAAATGCTCCATATCCTCTGTCATCACAGTGAACCATGGCCCTTGTCACCACAATGCTCCCTGACCCATTTCATCACAATGCTCCATGACCACTTTCATTACAGAGCTCCATCATCGCTATCATCACAGTGATCCATGACCCCTTTCATCACAGTGTTCCAGTACCATTTTCATCACAATGATCCACGACCCCTATCACCACAATGCTCCATGACACTTATTTTCACTATGCTCTATGGCCCTTGTCATCACAATGCTCCATGGCCACTGTCATCACAATGCTCCATGACCACATTCATCACAATGCTCCATGACCCGTTTCATCACAATGCTAAATTTCCCTTGTCATCAAAATGCTCCATGGCGCTTGTCATCACAATGCTGCATGACTCCTGTCATCACACTGCCCTATGACCCCTGTCATCACAAGGCTCCGTGGCCCTTGACATCACAATTCTCCATGACACCTGACAACACAATGCTCCAGTACGCCTTTCATCACAATGCTCCAGGCCCCCTGTCATCACAATGCACCATGATCCCTTTCATGACAATAATCCATGACCCCTTTCATCACATTGCTCCAGTATGCCTTTCATCACAATACTCGATGCCCCCTGTCATCACAATGCCCCATGACAACTCTCAGCAAAATATTCCATGCCCCCTGTAGTCACAATGCTCCATAACAGCTGTCATCACAATGCTCCATGACCCTTGTCATGACAATGCTCCATGGCATTTTTCATCACAATGTTCCATGCCCACTTTCATTGCAATTCTTCAAGACAACTTCCATCACAATGCTCCATGACCACTTTCCTCACAATGCTCCTTGGCCTGGGTCATCGCAATGCTCCATGACTCCTTTCATCACAATGCTCCATGGCCTCTGACATCACAATGCTCCATAAGCCATGTCATCGCAATGTGCCATGACCCCGTCAAAACAATGCTCCATAAACACTTTCATCACAATGCTCCGTGACCCATGTCAACACAATTGTCCAGGACCCCTTTCATCACAATGCTCCTTGGCACGTGTCATCACAATGCTCCATGAATAGTATCATCACAATGCACCATGATCCCTGTCATAACAATGCACTATGACACCTGTCATCACAATGCTCCAAGACAACTGTCATCACAATGCCACATGACTCCTGTCATCACAATACTCCCTGACCTTTGTCATCACAATGCTCCATGACGCCTTTCATCACAATGCACCATTACCCCTTTCATCACAATTCTCCAGGCCCTCTGTCACCACAATGCTCCATAACCCCTGACATCACAATGGCCAACGATACCTGTCATCACAATTCACCATGGATCTTGTCATCAAAAGGCTCCATGCTCGTGTCATCACAATGATCCAAGACCAGTGTCATCACAATGCTCCATGACGACTTTCATCACAATGCTCCAGTAGGCCTTACATCACAATACTCCATGCCCGCTCTCATGACAATTCCCCATAACCCCTGTCATCACAATGACCAACGACACCTGTCATCACAATTCACCATGGATCTTGTCATCAAAAGGCTCCATGCTCGTGTCATCACAATGATCCAAGACCCGTGTCATCACAATGCTACATGGCCGGTCTCATCACAGTGCTCCATGACCCCTGTCATCAAAATTCTCCATGAACTTTCATCACAGTGCTCCATCAACACATTCATCACAATGCTCCATGATCCCTTTCATCACAATGTTCTAGGACCAACATCATCACAATGCTCCGTGATCGCTATCATCACAATGCTCCATGACCCCTTTCATAACGATGCCCCAATACCCCCTTTCATCACAATGCTCCATGGTTCCTGTCATCACAGTGCGCCAGGACCCATGTCATCACAATGCTCTATGACCCTTTGTCATCACAATGTTCCATGGCCCTTGTCATCACAATGCTCCATGACCACATTCATCACAATGCTGCATGACCCGTTTCACCACAATGCTAAGTGGCCCTTGTCATCACAATGCTCCATGGTGCTTGTCATCACAATGCTCCATGCCCCCATCATCACAATGCCCCATGACCCCTGTCATCACAAGAATCCATGGTCTTTGACATCACAGTGCTCCATGACACCTGTCATCACAATGCTCGATGATTCGTTTCATCACAATGCTCCCTTACCCCTGTCATCACAGTGCTCCATGACCCCTTGCATCACAACGCTCCATGACCAATTGCATCACAACGCTCCATGACTCCTATCATCACAATGCTCTATGGCCCTTGTCATCACAATGCTCAATGCCCACTGTCATCACAATGCTCCATGAGCACATTCATCACAATACTCTATGAGCCGTTTCATCACAATGCTAAATGGCCCTTGTCATCACAATGTTCTACGGTGCTTGTCATCACAATGCTGCATGACCCCTGTCATCACAATGCTCCATAGCCCTTGCCATCACAATGCTCCATGAACGCTGTCATCACAATGCCCTATGACCAGTATCATCACAGTGCTCCTTGGCTGTTGTCATGAAAATGCTCCATAACCCCTGTCATCACAGTGAACCATGGCCCTTGTCATCACAATGCTCCCTGACCCATTTCATCACAATGCTCCATGACCACTTTCATTACAGAGCTCCATGATTGCTATCATCACAATGATCCATGACCCCTTTCACCACAGTGTTCCAGTACCATTTTCATCACAATGATCCACGACCCCTATCACCACAATGCTCCATGACACGTATTTTCACTATGCTCCATGGCCCTTGTCATCACAATGCTCCATGGCGCTTGAACATCACAATGCTGCATGACTCCTGTCATCACACTGCCCTATGACCCCTGTCATCACAATCCTCCATGCCCTTGTCATGACAATGCTCAATGACCCCTGTCATCACAAGGCTCCGTGGCCCTTGACATCACAATTCTCCATGACACCTGACAACACATTGCTCCAGTACGCCTTTCATCACAATGCTCCAGGCCTCCTGTCATCAAAATGCACCATGATCCCTTTCATGACAGTAATCCATGACCCCTTTCATCACAATGCTCCAGTATGCCTTTCATCACAATACTCGATGCCCACTGTCATCTCAATGCCCCATGACCCCTCTCAGCAAAATATTCCATACCCCATGTAGTCACAATGCTCCATAACAGCTGTCATCACAATGTTCCATGCCCCCTTTCATCGCAATTTTTCAAGACAACTTTCATCACAATGCTCCATGACCACTTTCCTCACAATGCTCCTTGGCCTGGGTCATCGCAATGCTCCATGACTCCTTTCATCACAATGCTCCATGGCCTCTGACATCACAATGCTCCATAAGCCATGTCATCACAATGTGCCATGACCCCGTCAAAACAATGCTCCATAACCCCTTTCATCACAATGCTCCGTGACCCACGTCAACACAATTGTCCAGGACCTCTTTCATCACAATGCTCATTGGCACGTGTCATCACAATGCTCCATGAACAGTATCATCACAATGCACCATGATCCCTGTCATCACAATGCACTATGACACCTGTCATCACAATGCTCCAAGACAACTGTCATCACAATGCCACATGACTCCTGTCATCACAATTCTCCCTGACCTTTGTCATCACAATGCTCCATGACGCCTTTCATCACAATGCACCATTACCCCTTTCCATAACCCCTGACTTCACAATGGCCAATGACACCTGTCATCACAATTCACCATGGATCTTGTCATCAAAAGGCTCCATGCTCGTGTCATCACAATGATCCAAGACCAGTGTCATCACAATGCTCCATGACCACATTCATCACAATGCTGCATGACCCGTTTCACCACAATGCTAAGTGGCCCTTGCCATCACAATGCTAAGTGGCCCTTGTCATCACAATGCTCCATGCCCCCGTCATCACAATGCCCCATGACCCCTGTCATCACAAGAATCCATGGTCTTTGACATCACAGTGCTCCATGACACCTGTCATCACAATGCTCGATGATTCGTTTCATCACAATGCTCCCTTACCCCTGTCATCACAGTGCTCCATGACCCCTTGCATCACAAGGCTCCATGACCAATTGCATCACAACGCTCCATGACACCTATCATCACAATGCTCTATGGCCCTTGTCATCACAATGCTCAATGCCCACTGTCATCACAATGCTCCATGAGCACATTCATCACAATACTCTATGAGCCGTTTCATCACAATGCTAAATGGCCCTTGTCATCACAATGTTCTACGGTGCTTGTCATCACAATGCTGCATGACCCCTGTCATCACAATGCTCCATAGCCCTTGCCATCACAATGCTCCATGAACGCTGTCATCACAATGCCCTATGACCAGTATCATCACAGTGCTCCTTGGCTGTTGTCATGAAAATGCTCCATAACCCCTGTCATCACAGTGAACCATGGCCCTTGTCATCACAATGCTCCCTGACACATTTCATCACAATGCTCCATGACCACTTTCATTACAGAGCTCCATGATTGCTATCATCACAATGATCCATGACCCCTTTCACCACAGTGTTCCAGTACCATTTTCATCACAATGATCCACGACCCCTATCACCACATTGCTCCATGACACTTATTTTCACTATGCTCTATGGCCCTTGTCATCACAATGCTCCATGGCCACTGTCATCACAATGCTCCATGACCACATTCATCACAATGCTCCATGACCCGTTTCATCACAATGCTAAATTTCCCTTGTCATCAAAATGCTCCATGGCGCTTGTCATCACAATGCTGCATGACTCCTGTCATCACACTGCCCTATGACCCCTGTCATCACAAGGCTCCGTGGCCCTTGACATCACAATTCTCCATGACACCTGACAAAACAATGCTCCAGTACGCCTTTCATCACAATGCTCCAGGCCCCCTGTCATCACAATGCACCATGATCCCTTTCATGACAATAATCCATGACCCCTTTCATCACATTGCTCCAGTATGCCTTTCATCACAATACTCGATGCCCCCTGTCATCACAATGCCCCATGACAACTCTCAGCAAAATATTCCATGCCCCCTGTAGTCACAATGCTCCATAACAGCTGTCATGACAATGCTCCATGACCCTTGTCATGACAATGCTCCATGGCATTTTTCATCACAATGTTCCATGCCCACTTTCATTGCAATTCTTCAAGACAACTTCCATCACAATGCTCCATGACCACTTTCCTCACAATGCTCCTTGGCCTGGGTCATCGCAATGCTCCATGACTCCTTTCATCACAATGCTCCATGGCCTCTGACATCACAATGCTCCATAAGCCATGTCATTGCAATGTGCCATGACCCCGTCAAAACAATGCTCCATAAACACTTTCATCACAATGCTCCGTGACCCATGTCAACACAATTGTCCAGGACCCCTTTCATCACAATGCTCCTTGGCACGTGTCATCACAATGCTCCATGAATAGTATCATCACAATGCACCATGATCCCTGTCATAACAATGCACTATGACACCTGTCATCACAATGCTCCAAGACAACTGTCATCACAATGCCACATGACTCCTGTCATCACAATACTCCCTGACCTTTGTCATCACAATGCTCCATGACCCCTTTCATCACAATGCACCATTACCCCTTTCATCACAATTCTCCAGGCCCTCTGTCACCACAATGCTCCATAACCCCTGACATCACAATGGCCAACGATACCTGACATCACAATTCACCATGGATCTTGTCATCAAAAGGCTCCATGCTCGTGTCATCACAATGATCCAAGACCAGTGTCACCACAATGCTCCATGACACTTATTTTCACTATGATCTATGGCCCTTGTCATCACAATGCTCCATGGCCACTGTCATCACAATGCTCCATGACCACATTCATCACAATGCTCCATGACCCGTTTCATCACAATGCTAAATTTCCCTTGTCATCACAATGCTCCATGGCGCTTGTCATCACAATGCTGCATGACTCCTGTCATCACACTGCCCTATGACCCCTGTCATCACAAAGCTCCGTGGCCCTTGACATCACAATTCTCCATGACACCTGACAACACAATGCTCCAGTACGCCTTTCATCACAATGCTCCAGGCCCCCTGTCATCACAATGCACCATGATCCCTTTCATGACAATAATCCATGACCCCTTTCATCACATTGCTCCAGTATGCCTTTCATCACAATACTCGATGCCCCCTGTCATCACAATGCCCCATGACAACTCTCAGCAAAATATTTCATGCCCCCTGTAGTCACAATGCTCCATAACAGCTGTCATGACAATGCTCCATGACCCTTGTCATGACAATGCTCCATGGCATTTTTCATCACAATGTTCCATGCCCACTTTCATTGCAATTCTTCAAGACAACTTCCATCACAATGCTCCATGACCACTTTCCTCACAATGCTCCTTGGCCTGGGTCATCGCAATGCTCCATGACTCCTTTCATCACAATGCTCCATGGCCTCTGACATCACAATGCTCCATAAGCCATGTCATCGCAATGTGCCATGACCCCGTCAAAACAATGCTCCATAAACACTTTCATCACAATGCTCCGTGACCCATGTCAACACAATTGTCCAGGACCCCTTTCATCACAATGCTCCTTGGCACGTGTCATCACAATGCTCCATGAATAGTATCATCACAATGCACCATGATCCCTGTCATAACAATGCACTATGACACCTGTCATCACAATGCTCCAAGACAACTGTCATCACAATGCCACATGACTCCTGTCATCACAATACTCCCTGACCTTTGTCATCACAATGCTCCATGACGCCTTTCATCACAATGCACCATTACCCCTTTCATCACAATTCTCCAGGCCCTCTGTCACCACAATGCTCCATAACCCCTGACATCACAATGGCCAACGATACCTGTCATCACAATTCACCATGGATCTTGTCATCAAAAGGCTCCATGCTCGTGTCATCACAATGATCCAAGACCAGTGTCATCACAATGCTCCATGACGACTTTCATCACAATGCTCCAGTAGGCCTTACATCACAATACTCCATGCCCGCTCTCATGACAATTGCCCATAACCCCTGTCATCACAATGACCAACGACACCTGTCATCACAATTCACCATGGATCTTGTCGTCAAAAGGCTCTATGCTCGTGTCATCACAATGATCCAAGACCAGTGTCATCACAATGCTCCATGACGACTTTCATCACAATGCTCCAGTAGGCCTTACATCACAATACTCCATGCCCGCTCTCATGACAATTCCCCATAACCCCTGTCATCACAATGACCAACGACACCTGTCATCACAATTCACCATGGATCTTGTCATCAAAAGGCTCCATGCTCGTGTCATCACAATGATCCAAGACCCGTGTCATCACAATGCTACATGGCCGGTCTCATCACAGTGCTCCATGACCCCTGTCATCGAAATTCTCCATGAACTTTCATCACAGTGCTCCATCAACACATTCATCACAATGCTCCATGATCCCTTTCATCACAATGTTCTAGGACCAACATCATCACAATGCTCCGTGATCGCTATCATCACAATGCTCCATGACCCCTTTCATAACGATGCCCCAATACCCCCTTTCATCACAATGCTCCATGGTTCCTGTCATCACAGTGCGCCAGGACCCATGTCATCACAATGCTCTATGACCCTTTGTCATCACAATGTTCCATGGCCCTTGTCATCACAATGCTCCATGACCACATTCATCACAATGCTGCATGACCCGTTTCACCACAATGCTAAGTGGCCCTTGTCATCACAATGCTCCGTGGTGCTTGTCATCACAATGCTCCATGCCCCCGTCATCACAATGCCCCATGACCCCTGTCATCACAATAATCCATGGTCTTTGACATCACAGTGCTCCATGACACCTGTCATCACAATGCTCGATGATTCGTTTCATCACAATGCTCCCTTACCCCTGTCATCACAGTGCTCCATGACCCCTTGCATCACAACGCTCCATGACCAATTTCATCACAACGCTCCATGACTCCTATCATCACAATGCTCTATGGCCCTTGTCATCACAATGCTCAATGCCCACTGTCATCACAATGCTCCATGAGCACATTCATCACAATACTCTATGAGCCGTTTCATCACAATGCTAAATGGCCCTTGTCATCACAATGTTCTACGGTGCTTGTCATCACAATGCTGCATGACCCCTGTCATCACAATGCTCTATGGCCCTTGCCATCACAATGCTCCATGAACGCTGTCATCACAATGCCTTATGACCAGTATCATCACAGTGCTCCTTGGCTGTTGTCATGAAAATGCTCCATAACCCCTGTCATCACAGTGAACCATGGCCCTTGTCATCACAATGCTCCCTGACCCATTTCATCACAATGCTCCATGACCACTTTCATTACAGAGCTCCATGACCGCTATCATCACAATGATCCATGACCCCTTTCATCACAGTGTTCCAGTACCATTTTCATCACAATGATCCACGACCCCTATCACCACAATGCTCCATGACACGTATTTTCACTATGCTCTATGGCCCTTGTCATCACAATGCTCCATGGCACTTGAACATCACAATGCTGCATGACTCCTGTCATCACACTGCCCTATGACCCCTGTCATCACAATCCTCCATGCCCTTGTCATGACAATGCTCCATGACCCCTGTCATCACAAGGCTCCGTGGCCCTTGACATCACAATTCTCCATGACACCTGACAACACAATGCTCCAGTACGCCTTTCATCACAATGCTCCAGGCCTCCTGTCATCACAATGCACCATGATCCCTTTCATGACAGTAATCCATGACCCCTTTCATCACAATGCTCCAGTATGCCTTTCATCACAATACTCGATGCCCACTGTCATCTCAACTCCCCATGACCCCTCTCAGCAAAATATTCCATGCCCCATGTAGTCACAATGCTCCATAACAGCTGTCATCCCAATGTTCCATGCCCCCTTTCATCGCAATTTTTCAAGACAACTTTCATCACAATGCTCCATGACCACTTTCCTCACAATGCTCCTTGGCCTGGGTCATCGCAATGCTCCATGACTCCTTTCATCACAATGCTCCATGGCCTCTGACATCACAATGCTCCATAAGCCATGTCATCACAATGTGCCATGACCCCGTCAAAACAATGCTCCATAACCCCTTTCATCACAATGCTCCGTGACCCACGTCAACACAATTGTCCAGGACCCCTTTCATCACAATGCTCATTGGCACGTGTCATCAAAATGCTCCATGAACAGTATCATCACAATGCACCATGATCCCTGTCATCACAATGCACTATGACACCTGTCATCACAATGCTCCAAGACAACTGTCATCACAATGCCACATGACTCCTGTCATCACAATTCTCCCTGACCTTTGTCATCACAGTGCTCCATGACACCTGTCATCACAATGCTCCATGATTCGTTTCATCACAATGCTCCCTTACCCCTGTCATCACAGTGCTCCATGACCCCTTGCATCACAACGCTCCATGACCAATTGCATCACAACGCTCCATGACACCTATCATCACAATGCTCTATGGCCCTTGTCATCACAATGCTCAATGCCCACTGTCATCACAATGCTCCATGAGCACATTCATCACAATACTCTATGAGCCGTTTCATCACAATGCTAAATGGCCCTTGTCATCACAATGTTCTACGGTGCTTGTCATCACTATGCTGCATGACCCCTGTCATCACAATGCTCCATGGCCCTTGCCATCACAATGCTCCATGAACGCTGTCATCACAATGCCCTATGACCAGTATCATCACAGTGCCCCTTGGCTGTTGTCATGAAAATGCTCCATAACCCCTGTCATCACAGTGAACCATGGCCCTTGTCATCACAATGCTCCCTGACCCATTTCATCACAATGCTCCATGACCACTTTCATTACAGAGCTCCATGACTGCTATCATCACAATGATCCATGACCCCTTTCATCACAGTGTTCCAGTACCATTTTCATCACAATGATCCACGACCCCTATCACCACAATGCTCCATGACACTTATTCTCACTATGCTCTATGGCCCTTGTCATCACAATGCTCCATGGCCACTGTCATCACAATGCTCCATGACCACATTCATCACAATGCTCCATGACCCGTTTCATCACAATGCTAAATTTCCCTTGTCATCACAATGCTCAATGGCGCTTGTCATCACAATGCTGCATGACTCCTGTCATCACACTGCCCTATGACCCCTGTCATCACAAGGCTCCATGGCCCTTGTCATCACAATGCTCCCTAACACCTGTCATCACAATCCTCCATGCCCTTGTCATGACAATGCTCCATGACCCCTGTCATCACAAGGCTCCGTGGCTCTTGACATCACAATTCTCCATGACACCTGACAACACAATGCTCCAGTACGCCTTTCATCACAATGTTCCAGGCCCCCTGTCATCACAATGCTCCATGACCACTTTCCTCACAATGCTCCTTGGCCTGGGTCATCGCAATGCTCCATGACTCCTTTCATCACAATGCTCCATGGCCTCTGACATCACAATGCTCCATATGCCATGTCATCACAATGTGCCATGACCCCATCAAAACAATGCTCCATAACCCCTTTCATCACAATGCTCCGTGACCCACGTCAACACAATTGTCCAGGACCCCTTTCATCACAATGCTCATTGGCACGTGTCATCACAATGCTCCATGAACAGTATCATCACAATGCACCATGATCCCTGTCATCACAATGCACTATGACACCTGTCATCACAATGCTCCAAGACAACTGTCATCACAATGCCACATGACTCCTGTCATCACAATTCTCCCTGACCTTTGTCATCACAATGCTCCATGACGCCTTTCATCACAATGCACCATTACCCCTTTCCATAACCCCTGACTTCACAATGGCCAATGACACCTGTCATCACAATTCACCATGGATCTTGTCATCAAAAGGCTCCATGCTCGTGTCATCACAATGATCCAAGACCAGTGTCATCACAATGCTCCATGACCACATTCATCACAATGCTGCATGACCCGTTTCACCACAATGCTAAGTGGCCCTTGCCATCACAATGCTAAGTGGCCCTTGTCATCACAATGCTCCATGCCCCCGTCATCACAATGCCCCATGACCCCTGTCATCACAAGAATCCATGGTCTTTGACATCACAGTGCTCCATGACACCTGTCATCACAATGCTCGATGATTCGTTTCATCACAATGCTCCCTTACCCCTGTCATCACAGTGCTCCATGACCCCTTGCATCACAACGCTCCATGACTAATTTCATCACAACGCTCCATGACTCCTATCATCACAATGCTCTATGGCCCTTGTCATCACAATGCTCAATGCCCACTGTCATCACAATGCTCCATGAGCACATTCATCACAATACTCTATGAGCCGTTTCATCACAATGCTAAATGGCCCTTGTCATCACAATGTTCTACGCTGCTTGTCATCACAATGCTGCATGACCCCTGTCATCACAATGCTCCATGGCCCTTGCCATCACAATGCTCCATGAACGCTGTCATCACAATGCCCTATGACCAGTATCATCACAGTGCTCCTTGGCTGTTGTCATGAAAATGCTCCATAACCTCTGTCATCACAGTGAACCATGGCCCTTGTCATCACAATGCTCCCTGACCCATTTCATCACAATGCTCCATGACCACTTTCATTACAGAGCTCCATCATCGCTATCATCACAGTGATCCATGACCCGTTTCATCACAGTGTTCCAGTACCATTTTCATCACAATGATCCACGACCCCTATCACCACAATGCTCCATGACACTTATTCTCACTATGCTCTATGGCCCTTGTCATCACAATGCTCCATGGCCCTTGTCATCACAATGCTCCATAACACCTGTCATCACAATCCTCCATGCCCTTCTCATGACAATGCTCCATGACCCCTGTCATCACAAGGCTCCGTGGCCCTTGACATCACAATTCTCCATGACACCTGACAACACAATGCTCCAGTACGCCTTTCATCACAACGCTCCAGGCCCCCAGTCATCACAATGCACCATGATCCCTTTCATGACAATAATCCATGACCCCTTTCATCACAATGCTCCAGTATGCCTTTCATCACAATACTCGATGCCCCCTGTCATCACAATGCCCCATGACCCCACTCAGCAAAATATTCCATGCCCCCTGTAGTCACAATGCTCCATAGCAGCTGTCATCACAATGCTCCATGACCCTTGTCATGACAATGCTCCATGGCATTTTTCATCACAATGTTCCATGCCCCCTTTCATCGCAATTCTTCAAAACAACTTCCATCACAATGCTCCATGACCACTTTCATCACAATGCTCCTTTGCCTGGGTCATTGCAATGCTCCATGACTCCTTTCATCACAATGCTCCATGGCCTCTGACATCACAATGCTCCATAATCCATGTCATCACAATGTGCCATGACCCCGTCAAAACAATGCTCCATAACCCCTTTCATCACAGTGCTCCGTGACCCATGTCAACACAATTGTCCAGGACCCCTTTCATCACAATGCTCCTTGGCACGTGTCATCACAATGCTCCATGAACAGTATCATCACAATGCACCATGATCCCTGTCATCACAATGCACTATGACACATGTCATCACAATGCTCCAAGACAACTGTCATCACAATGCCACATGACTCCTGTCATCACAATTCTCCCTGACCTTTGTCATCACAATGCTCCATGACGCCTTTCATCTCAATGCACCATTACCCCTTTCCATAACCCCTGACTTCACAATGGCCAATGACACCTGTCATCACAATTCACCATGGATCTTGTCATCAAAAGGCTCCATGCTCGTGTCATCACAATGATCCAAGACCAGTGTCATCACAATGCTCCATGACCACATTCATCACAATGCTGCATGACCCGTTTCACCACAATGCTAAGTGGCCCTTGCCATCACAATGCTCCATGTCCCCGTCATCACAATGCCCCATGACCCCTGTCATCACAAGAATCCATGGTCTTTGACATCACAGTGCTCCATGACACCTGTCATCACAATGGTCGATGATTCGTTTCATCACAATGCTCCCTTACCCCTGTCATCACAGTGCTCCATGACCCCTTGCATCACAACGCTCCATGACCAATTGCATCACAACGCTCCATGACACCTATCATCACAATGCTCTATGGCCCTTGTCATCACAATGCTCAATGCCCACTGTCATCACAATGCTCCATGAGCACATTCATCACAATACTCTATGAGCCGTTTCATCACAATGCTACATGGCCCTTGTCATCACAATGTTCTACGGTGCTTGTCATCACAATGCTGCATGACCCCTGTCATCACAATGCTCCATGGCCCTTGCCATCACAATGCTCCATGAACGCTGTCATCACAATGGCCTATGACCAGTATCATCACAGTGCCCCTTGGCTGTTGTCATGAAAATGCTCCATAACCCCTGTCATCACAGTGAACCATGGCCCTTGTCATCACAATGCTCCCTGACCCATTTCATCACAATGCTCCATGACCCCTTTCATTACAGAGCTCCATGATTGCTATCATCACAATGATCCATGACCCCTTTCATCACAGTGTTCCAGTACCATTTTCATCACAATGATCCACGACCCCTATCACCACAATGCTCCATGACACTTATTCTCACTATGCTCTATGGCCCTTGTCATCACAATGCTCCATGGCCACTGTCATCACAATGCTCCATGACCACATTCATCACAATGCTCCATGACCCGTTTCATCACAATGCTAAATTTCCCTTGTCATCACAATGCTCCATGGCGCTTGTCATCACAATGCTGCATGACTCCTGTCATCACACTGCCCTATGACCCCTGTCATCACAAGGCTCCATGGCCCTTGTCATCACAATGCTCCCTAACACCTGTCATCACAATCCTCCATGCCCTTGTCATGACAATGCTCCATGACCCCTGTCATCACAAGGCTCCGTGGCCCTTGATATCACAATTCTCCATGACACCTGACAACACAATGCTCCAGTACGCCTTTCATCACAATGCTCCAGGCCCCCTGTCATCACAATGCACCATGATCCCTTTCATGGCAATAATCCATGACCCCTTTCATCACAATGCTCCAGTATGCCTTTCATCACAATACTCGATGCCCCCTGTCATCACGATGACCCATGACCCCTCTCAGCAAAATATTCCATGCCCACTGTAGTCACAATGCTCCATAACAGCTGTCATCACAATGCTGCATGACCCTTGTCATGACAATGCTCCATGGCATTTTTCATCACAATGTTCCATGCCCCCTTTCATCGCAATTCTTCAAGACAACTTCCATCACAATGCTCCATGATCACTTTCATCACAATGCTCCTTGGCCTGGGTCATCGCAATGCTCCATGACTCCTTTCATCACAATGCTCCATGGCCTCTGACATCACAATGCTCCATAAGCCATGTCATCACAATGTGCCATGACCCCGTCAAAACAATGCTCCATAACCCCTTTCATCACAATGCTCCGTGACCCATGTCAACACAATTGTCCAGGACCCCTTTCATCACAATGCTCCTTGGCACGTGTCATCACAATGCTCCATGAACAGTATCATCACAATGCACCATGATCCATGTCATCACAATGCACTATGACACCTGTCATCACAATGCTCCAAGACAACTGTCATCACAATGCCACATGACTCCTGTCATCACAATACTCCCTGACCTTTGTCATCACAATGCTCCATGACGCCTTTCATCACAATGCACCATTACCCCTTTCATCACAATCCTCCAGGCCCTCTATCACCACAATGCTCCATAACCCCTGACATCACAATGGCCAACGACACCTGTCATCACAATTCACCATGGATGTTGTCATCAAAAGGCTCCATGCTCGTGTCATCACAATGATCCAAGACCAGTGTCATCACAATGCTCCATAACCACATTCATCACAGTGCTGCATGACCCGTTTCACCACAATGCTAAGTGGCCCTTGCCATCACAATGTTCCATGGTGCTTGTCATCACAATGCTCCATACCCCCGTCATCACAATGCCCCATGACCCCTGTCATCACAAGAATCCATGGTCTTTGACATCACAGTGCTCCATGACACCTGTCATCACAATGCTCGATGATTCGTTTCATCACAATGCTCCCTTAACCCTGTCATCACAGTGCTCCATGACCCCTTGCATCACAACGCTCCATGACCAATTTCATCACAACGCTCCATGACTCCTATCATCACAATGCTCTATGGCCCTTGTCATCCCAATGCTCAATGCCCACTGTCATCACAATGCTCCATGAGCACATTCATCACAATACTCTATGAGCCGTTTCATCACAATGCTAAATGGCCCTTGTCATCACAATGGTCTACGGTGCTTGTCATCACAATGCTGCATGACCCCTGTCATCACATTGCTCCATGGCACTTGCCATCACAATGCTCCATGAACGCTGTCATCACAATGCCCTATGACCAGTATCATCACAGTGCTCCTTGGCTGTTGTCATGAAAATGCTCCATAACCTCTGTCATCACAGTGAACCATGGCCCTTGTCATCACAATGCTCCCTGACCCATTTCATCACAATGCTCCATGACCACTTTCATTACAGAGCTCCATCATCGCTATCATCACAGTGATCCATGACCCCTTTCATCACAGTGTTCCAGTACCATTTTCATCACAATGATCCACGACCCCTATCACCACAATGCTCCATGACACTTATTTTCACTATGCTCTATGGCCCTTGTCATCACAATGCTCCATGGCCACTGTCATCACAATGCTCCATGACCACATTCATCACAATGCTCCATGACCCGTTTCATCACAATGCTAAATTTCCCTTGTCATCAAAATGCTCCATGGCGCTTGTCATCACAATGCTGCATGACTCCTGTCATCACACTGCCCTATGACCCCTGTCATCACAAGGCTCCGTGGCCCTTGACATCACAATTCTCCATGACACCTGACAACACAATGCTCCAGTACGCCTTTCATCACAATGCTCCAGGCCCCCTGTCATCACAATGCACCATGATCCCTTTCATGACAATAATCCATGACCCCTTTCATCACATTGCTCCAGTATGCCTTTCATCACAATACTCGATGCCCCCTGTCATCACAATGCCCCATGACAACTCTCAGCAAAATATTCCATGCCCCCTGTAGTCACAATGCTCCATAACAGCTGTCATCACAATGCTCCATGACCCTTGTCATGACAATGCTCCATGGCATTTTTCATCACAATGTTCCATGCCCACTTTCATTGCAATTCTTCAAGACAACTTCCATCACAATGCTCCATGACCACTTTCCTCACAAGGCTCCTTGGCCTGGGTCATCGCAATGCTCCATGACTCCTTTCATCACAATGCTCCATGGCCTCTGACATCACAATGCTCCATAAGCCATGTCATCACAATGTGCCATGACCCCGTCAAAACAATGCTCCATAACCCCTTTCATCACAATGCTCCGTGACCCATGTCAACACAATTGTCCAGGACCCCTTTCATCACAATACTCCTTGGCACGTGTCATCACAATGCTCCATGAACAGTATCATCACAATGCACCATGATCCCTGTCATCACAATGCACTATGACACCTGTCATCACAATGCTCAAAGACAACTGTCATCACAATGCCACATGACTCCTGTCATCACAATACTCCCTGACCTTTGTCACCACAATGCTCCATGACGCCTTTCATCACAATGCACCATTACCCCTTTCATCACAATTCTCCAGGCCCTCTGTCACCACAATGCTCCATAACCCCTGACATCACAATGGCCAACGACACCTGTCATCACATTTCACCATGCATCTTGTCATCAAAAGGCTCCATGCTCGTGTCATCACAATGATCCAAGACCAGTGTCATCACAATGCTCCATAACCACATTCATCACAGTGCTGCATGACCCGTTTCACCACAATGCTAAGTGGCCCTTGCCATCACAATGTTCCATGGTGCTTGTCATCACAATGCTCCATACCCCCGTCATCACAATGCCCCATGACCCCGGCCATCACAAGAATCCATGGTCTTTGACATCACAGTGCTCCATGACACCTGTCATCACAATGCTCGATGATTCGTTTCATCACAATGCTCCCTTACCCCTGTCATCACAGTGCTCCATGACCCCTTGCATCACAACGCTCCATGACCAATTGCATCACAACGCTCCATGACACCTATCATCACAATGCTCTATGGCCCTTGTCATCACAATGCTCAATGCCCACTCTCATCACAATGCTCCATGAGCACATTCATCACAATACTCTATGAGCCGTTTCATCACAATGCTAAATGGCCCTTGTCATCACAATGTTCTACGGTGCTTGTCATCACAATGCTGCATGGCCCCTGTCATCACAATGCTCCATGGCCCTTGCCATCACAATGCTCCATGAACGCTGTCATCACAATGCCCTATGACCAGTATCATCACAGTGCTCCTTGGCTGTTGTCATGAAAATGCTCCATAACCCCTGTCATCACAGTGAACCATGGCCCTTGTCATCACAATGCTCCCTGACCCATTTCATCACAATGCTCCATGACCACTTTCATTACAGAGCTCCATGATTGCTATCATCACAATGATCCATGACCCCTTTCATCACAGTGTTCCAGTGCCATTTTCATAAAAATGATCCACGACCCCTATCACCACAATGCTCCATGACACTTATTCTCACTATGCTCTATGGCCGGTGTCATCACAATGCTTCATGGCCACTGTCATCACAATGCTCCATGACCACATTCATCACAATGCTTTATGACCCGTTTCATCACAATGCTAAATTTCCCTTGTCATCACAATGCTCCATGGCGCTTGTCATCACAATGCTGCATGACTCCTGTCATCACACTGCCCTATGACCCCTGTCATCACAAGGCTCCATGGCCCTTGTCATCACAATGCTCCCTAACACCTGTCATCACAATCCTCCATGCCCTTGTCATGACAATGCTCCATGACCCCTGTCATCACAAGGCTCCGTGGCCCTTGACATCACAATTCTCCATGACACCTGACAACACAATGCTCCAGTACGCCTTTCATCACAATGCTCCAGGCCCCCTGTCATCACAATGCACCATGATCCCTTTCATGACAATAATCCATGACCCTTTTCATCACAATGCTCTAGTATGCCTTTCATCACAATACTCGATGCCCCCTGTCATCACAATGCCCCATGACCCCTCTCAGCAAAATATTCCATGCCCCCTGTAGTCACAATGCTCCATAGCAGCTGTCATCACAATGCTCCATGACCCTTGTCATGACAATGCTCCATGGCATTTTTCATCACAATGTTCCATGCCCCCTTTCATCGCAATTCTTCAAGACAACTTCCATCACAATGCTCCATGACCACTTTCATCACAATTCTCCTTGGCCTGGGTCATTGCAATGCTCCATGACTCCTTTCATCACAATGCTCCATGGCCTCTGACATCACAATGCTCCATAAGCCATGTCATCACAATGTGCCATGACCCCGTCAAAACAATGCTCCATAACCCCTTTCATCACAATGCTCCGTGACCCATGTCAACACAATTGTCCAGGACCCCTTTCATCACAATGCTCCTTGGCACGTGTCATCACAATGCTCCATGAACAGTATCATCACAATGCACCATGATCCCTGTCATCACAATGCACTATGACACCTGTCATCACAATGCTCCAAGACAACTGTCATCACAATGCCACATGACTCCTGTCATCACAATTCTCCCTGACCTTTGTCATCACAATGCTCCATGACGCCTTTCATCACAATGCACCATTACCCCTTTCCATAACCCCTGACTTCACAATGGCCAATGACACCTGTCATCACAATTCACCATGGATCTTGTCATCAAAAGGCTCCATGCTCGTGTCATCACAATGATCCAAGACCAGTGTCATCACAATGCTCCATGACCACATTCATCACAATGCTGCATGACCCGTTTCACCACAATGCTAAGTGGCCCTTGCCATCACAATGCTAAGTGGCCCTTGTAATCACAATGCTCCATGCCCCCATCATCACAATGCCCCATGACCCCTGTCATCACAAGAATCCATGGTCTTTGACATCACAGTGCTCCATGACACCTGTCATCACAATGCTCGATGATTCGTTTCATCACAATGCTCCCTTACCCCTGTCATCACAGTGCTCCATGACCCCTTGCATCACAACGCTCCATGACCAATTTCATCACAACGCTCCATGACTCCTATCATCACAATGCTCTATGGCCCTTGTCATCACAATGCTCAATGCCCACTGTCATCACAATGCTCCATGAGCACATTCATCACAATACTCTATGAGCCGTTTCATCACAATGCTAAATGGCCCTTGTCATCACAATGTTCTACGGTGCTTGTCATCACAATGCTGCATGACCCCTGTCATCACAATGCTCCATGGCCCTTGCCATCACAATGCTCCATGAACGCTGTCATCACAATGCCCTATGACCAGTATCATCACAGTGCTCCTTGACTGTTGTCATGAAAATGCTCCATAACCTCTGTCATCACAGTGAACCATGGCCCTTGTCATCACAATGCTCCCTGACCCATTTCCTCACAATGCTCCATGACCACTTTCATTACAGAGCTCCATCATCGCTATCATCACAGTGATCCATGACCCCTTTCATCACAGTGTTCCAGTACCATTTTCATCACAATGATCCACGACCCCTATCACCACAATGCTCCATGACACTTATTTTCACTATGCTCTATGGCCCTTGTCATCACAATGCTCCATGACCACATTCATCACAATGCTCCATGACCCGTTTCATCACAATGCTAAATTTCCCTTGTCATCAAAATGCTCCATGGCGCTTGTCATCACAATGCTGCATGACTCCTGTCATCACACTGCCCTATGACCCCTGTCATCACAAGGCTCCGTGGCCCTTGACATCACAATTCTCCATGACACCTGACAACACAATGCTCCAGTACGCCTTTCATCACAATGCTCCAGGCCCCCTGTCATCACAATGCACCATGATCCCTTTCATGACAATAATCCATGACCCCTTTCATCACAATGCTCCAGTATGCCTTTCATCACAATACTCGATGCCCCCTGTCATCACAATGCCCCATGACCCCTCTCAGCAAAATATTCCATGCCCACTGTAGTCACAATGCTCCATAGCAGCTGTCATCACAATGCTCCATGACCCTTGTCATGACAATGCTCCATGGCATTTTTCATCACCATGTTCCATGCCCCCTTTCATCGCAATTCTTCAAGACAACTTTCATCACAATGCTCCATGACCACTTTCATCACAAGGCTCCTTGGCCTGGGTCATCGCAATGCTCCATGACACCTTTCATCACAATGCTCCATGGCCTCTGACATCACAATGCTCCATAAGCCATGTCATCACAATGTGCCATGACCCCGTCAAAACAATGCTCCATAACCCCTTTCATCACAATGCTCCGTGACCCATGTCAACACAATTGTCCAGGACCCCTTTCATCACAATGCTCCTTGGCACGTGTCATCACAATGCTCCATGAACAGTATCATCACAATGCACCATGATCCCTGTCATCACAATGCACTATGACACCTGTTATCACAATGCTCCAAGACAACTGTCATCACAATGCCACATGACTCCTGTCATCACAATACTCCCTGACATTTGTCATCACAATGCTCCATGAACAGTATCATCGCAATGCACCATTACCCCTTTCATCACAATTCTCCAGGCCCTCTGTCACCACAATGCTCCATAACCCCTGACATCACAATGGCCAATGACACCTGTCATCACAATTCACCAGGGATCTTGTCATCAAAAGGCTCCATGCTCATGTCATCACAATGATCCAAGACCAGTGTCATCACAATGCTCCATGACGACTTTCATCACAATGCTCCAGTAGGCCTTACATCACAATACTCCATGCCCGCTCTCATGACAATTCCCCATAACCCCTGTCATCACAATGGCCAACGACACCTGTCATCACAATTCACCATGGATCTTGTCATCAAAAGGCTCCATGCTCGTGTCATCACAATGATCCAAGACCCGTGTCATCACAATGCTACATGGCCGGTCTCATCACAGTGCTCCATGACCCCTGTTATCAAAATTCACCATGAACTTTCATCACAGTGCTCCATCAACACATTCATCACAATGCTCCATGATCCCATTCATCACAATGTTCTAGGACCAACATCATCACAATGCTCCGTGATCGCTATCATCACAATGCTCTATGACCCCTTTCATAACGATGCCCCAATACCCCCTTTCATCACAATGCTCCATGGTTCCTGTCATCACAATGCGCCAGGACCCATGTCATCACAATGCTCTATGACCCTTTGTCATCACAATGTTCCATGGCCCTTGTCATCACAATGCTCCATGACCACATTCATCACAATGCTGCATGACACTTTTCACCACAATGCTAAGTGGCCTTTGTCATCACAATGCTCCATGGTGCTTGTCATCACAATGCTCCATGCCCCCGTCATCACAATGCCCCATGACCCCTGTCATCACAAGAATCCATGGTCTTTGACATCAGAGTGCTCCATGACACCTGTCATCACAATGCTCGATGATTCGTTTCATCACAATGCTCCCTTACCCCTGTCATCACAGTGCTCCATGACCCCTTGCATCACAACGCTCCATGACCAATTTCATCACAACGCTCCATGACTCCTATCATCACAATGCTCTATGGCCCTTGTCATCACAATGCTCAATGCCCACTGTCATCACAATGCTCCATGAGCACATTCATCACAATACTCTATGAGCCGTTTCATCACAATGCTAAATGGCCCTTGTCATCACAATGTTCTACGGTGCTTGTCATCACAATGCTGCATGACCCCTTTCATCACAATGCTCCATAGCCCTTGCCATCACAATGCTCCATGAACGCTGTCATCACAATGCCCTATGACCAGTATCATCACAGTGCTCCTTGGCTGTTGTCATGAAAATGCTCCATAACCCCTGTCATCACAGTGAACCATGGCCCTTGTCATCACAATGCTCCCTGACCCATTTCATCACAATGCTCCATGACCACTTTCATTACAGAGCTCCATGATTGCTATCATCACAATGATCCATGACCCCTTTCATCACAGTGTTCCAGTACCATTTTCATCACAATGATCCACGACCCCTATCACCACAATGCTCCATGACACTTATTCTCACTATGCTCTATGGCCCTTGTCATCACAATGCTCCATGGCCACTGTCATCACAATGCTCCATGACCACATTCATCACAATGCTCCATGACCCGTTCCATCACATTGCTAAATTTCCCTTGTCATCACAATGCTCCATGGCGCTTGTCATCACAATGCTGCATGACTCCTGTCATCACACTGCCCTATGACCCCTGTCATCACAAGGCTCCGTGGCCCTTGACATCACAATTCTCCATGACACCTGACAACACAATGCTCCAGTACGCCTTTCATCACAATGCTCCAGGCCCCCTGTCATCACAATGCACCATGATCCCTTTCATGACAATAATCCATGACCCCTTTCATCACAATGCTCCAGTATGCCTTTCATCACAATACTTGATGCCCCCTGTCATCACAATGCCCCATGACCCCACTCAGCAAAATATTCCATGCCCCCTGTAGTCACAATGCTCCATAGCAGCTGTCATCACAATGCTCCATGACCCTTGTCATGACAATGCTCCATGGCATTTTTCATCACAATGTTCCATGCCCCCTTTCATCGCAATTCTTCAAGACAACTTCCATCACAATGCTCCATGACCACTTTCATCACAATGCTCCTTGGCCTGGGTCATTGCAATGCTCCATGACTCCTTTCATCACAATGCTCCATGGCCTCTGACATCACAATGCTCCATAAGCCATGTCATCACAATGTGCCATGACCCCGTCAAAACAATGCTCCATAACCCCTTTCATCACAATGCTCCGTGACCCACGTCAACACAATTGTCCAGGACCCCTTTCATCACAATGCTCCTTGGCACGTGTCATCACAATGCTCCATGAACAGTATCATCACAATGCACCATGATCCCTGTCATCACAATGCACTATGACACCTGTCATCACAATGCTCCAAGACAACTGTCATCACAATGCCACATGACTCCTGTCATCACAATTCTCCCTGACCTTTGTCATCACAATGCTCCATGACGCCTTTCATCACAATGCACCATTACCCCTTTCATCACAATTCTCCAGGCCCTCTGTCACCACAATGCTCCATAACCCCTGACTTCACAATGGCCAATGACACCTGTCATCACAATTCACCATGGATCTTGTCATCAAAAGGCTCCATGCTCGTGTCATCACAATGATCCAAGACCACTGTCATCACAATGCTCCATGACCACATTCATCACAATGCTGCATGACCCGTTTCACCACAATGCTAAGTGGCCCTTGCCATCACAATGCTCCATGGCCACTGTCATCACAATGCTCCATGACCACATTCATCACAATGCTCCATGACCCGTTTCATCACAATGCTAAATTTCCCTTGTCATCAAAATGCTCCATGGCGCTTGTCATCACAATGCTGCATGACTCCTGTCATCACCCTGCCCTATGACCCCTGTCATCAAAAGGCTCCGTGGCCCTTGACATCACAATTCTCCATGACACCTGACAACACAATGCTCCAGTACGCCTTTCATCACAATGCTCCAGGCCCCCTGTCATCACAATGCACCATGATCCCTTTCATGACAATAATCCATGACCCCTTTCATCACAATGCTCCAGTATGCCTTTCATCACAATACTCGATGCCCCCTGTCATCACAATGCCCCATGACAACTCTCAGCAAAATGTTCCATGCCCCCTGTAGTCACAATGCTCCATAACAGCTGTCATCACAATGCTCCATGACCCTTGTCATGACAATGCTCCATGGCATTTTTCATCACAATGTTCCATGCCCCCTTTCATTGCAATTCTTCAAGACAACTTCCATCACAATGCTCCATGACCACTTTCTTCACAATGCTCCTTGGCCTGGGTCATCGCAATGCTCCATGACTCCTTTCATCACAATGCTCCATGGCCTCTGACATCACAATGCTCCATAAGCCATGTCATCACAATGTGCCATGACCCCGTCAAAACAATGCTCCATAACCCCTTTCATCACAATGCTCCGTGACCCATGTCAACACAATTGTCCAGGACCCCTTTCATCACAATGCTCCTTGGCACGTGTCATCACAATGCTCCATGAACAGTATCATCACAATGCACCATGATCCCTGTCATCACAATGCACTATGACACCTGTTATCACAATGCTCCAAGACAACTGTCATCACAATGCCACATGACTCCTGTCATCACAATTCTCCCTGACCTTTGTCATCACAATGCTCCATGACGCCTTTCATCACAATGCACCATTACCCCTTTCATCACAATTCTCCAGGCCCTCTGTCACCACAATGCTCCATAACCCGTGACATCACAATGGCCAACGACACCTGTCATCACAATTCACCATGGATCTTGTCATCAAAAGACTCCATGCTCGTGTCATCACAATGATTCAAGACCCGTGTCATCGCAATGCTCCATGGCCGGTCTCATCACAGTGCTCCATGACCCCTGTCATCAAAATTCTCCATGAACTTTCATTACAGTGCTCCATGAACACATTCATCACAATGCTCCATGATCCCTTTCATCACAATGCTCTAGGACCAACATCCTCACAATGATGCATGATCACTATCATCACAATGCTCCATGACCCCTTTCATAACGATTCCGCAATACCCCCTTTCATCACAATGCTCCATGGTTCCTGTCATCACAATGCGCCAGGACCCATGTCATCACAATGCTCTATGACCCTTGTCATCACAATGTTCCATGGCCCTAGTCATCACAATGCTCCATGACCACATTCATCACAATGCTGCATGACCCGTTTCACCACAATGCTAAGTGGCCCTTGTCATCACAATGCTCCATGGTGCTTGTCATCACAATGCCCCATGCCCCCGTCATCACAGTACCCCATGACCCCTGTCATCACAAGAATCCATGGTCTTTGACATCACAATGCTCCATGACACCTGTCATCACAATGCTCGATGATTCGTTTCATCACAATGCTCCCTTACCCCTGTCATCACAGTGCTCCATGACCCCTTGCATCACAACGCTCCATGACCAATTGCATCACAACGCTCCATGACTCCTATCATCACAATGCTCTATGGCCCTTGTCATCACAATGCTCAATGCCCACTGTCATCACAATACTCCATGAGCACATTCATCACAATACTCTATGAGCCGTTTCATCACAATGTTAAATGGCCCTTGTCATCACAATGTTCTACGGTGCTTGTCATCACAATGCTGCATGACCCCTGTCATCACAATGCTCCATAGCCCTTGCCATCACAAAGCTCCATGAACGCTGTCATCACAATGCCCTATGACCAGTATCATCACAGTGCTCCTTGGCTGTTGTCATGAAAATGCTCCATAACCCCTGTCATCACAGTGAACCATGGCCCTTATCATCACAATGCTCCCTGACCCATTTCATCACAATGCTCCATGACCACTTTCATTACAGAGCTCCATGATTGCTATCATCACAATGATCCATGACCCCTTTCATCACAGTGTTCCAGTGCCATTTTCATAACAATGATCCACGACCCCTATCACCACAATGCTCCATGACACTTATTCTCACTATGCTCTATGGCCCTTGTCATCACAATGCTTCATGGCAACTGTCATCACAATGCTCCATGACCACATTCATCACAATGCTCCATGACCCGTTTCATCACAATGCTAAATTTCCCTTGTCATCACAATGCTCCATGGCGCTTGTCATCACAATGCTGCATGACTCCTGTCATCACACTGCCCTATGACCCCTGTCATCACAAGGCTCCATGGCCCTTGTCATCACAATGCTCCCTAACACCTGTCATCACAATCCTCCATGCCCTTGTCATGACAATGCTCCATGACCCCTGTCATCACAAGGCTCCGTGGCCCTTGACATCACAATTCTCCATGACACCTGACAACACAATGCTCCAGTACGCCTTTCATCACAATGCTCCAGGCCCCCTGTCATCACAATGCACCATGATCCCTTTCATGACAATCATCCATGACCCCTTTCATCACAATGCTCCAGTATGCCTTTCATCACAATACTCGATGCCCCCTGTCATCACAATGCCCCATGACAACTCTCAGCAAAATGTTCCATGCCCCCTGTAGTCACAATGCTCCATAACAGCTGTCATCACAATGCTCCATGACCCTTGTCATGACAATGCTCCATGGCATTTTTCATCACAATGTTCCATGCCCCCTTTCATTGCAATTCTTCAAGACAACTTCCATCACAATGCTCCATGACCACTTTCTTCACAATGCTCCTTGGCCTGGGTCATCGCAATGCTCCATGACTCCTTTCATCACAATGCTCCATGGCCTCTGACATCACAATGCTCCATAAGCCATGTCATCACAATGTGCCATGACCCCGTCAAAACAATGCTCCATAACCCCTTTCATCACAATGCTCCGTGACCCATGTCAACACAATTGTCCAGGACCCCTTTCATCACAATGCTCCTTGGCACGTGTCATCACAATGCTCCATGAACAGTATCATCACAATGCACCATGATCCCTGTCATCACAATGCACTATGACACCTGTTATCACAATGCTCCAAGACAACTGTCATCACAATGCCACATGACTCCTGTCATCACAATTCTCCCTGACCTTTGTCATCACAATGCTCCATGACGCCTTTCATCACAATGCACCATTACCCCTTTCATCACAATTCTCCAGGCCCTCTGTCACCACAATGCTCCATAACCCGTGACATCACAATGGCCAACGACACCTGTCATCACAATTCACCATGGATCTTGTCATCAAAAGACTCCATGCTCGTGTCATCACAATGATTCAAGACCCGTGTCATCGCAATGCTCCATGGCCGGTCTCATCACAGTGCTCCATGACCCCTGTCATCAAAATTCTCCATGAACTTTCATTACAGTGCTCCATGAACACATTCATCACAATGCTCCATGATCCCTTTCATCACAATGCTCTAGGACCAACATCCTCACAATGATGCATGATCACTATCATCACAATGCTCCATGACCCCTTTCATAACGATTCCGCAATACCCCCTTTCATCACAATGCTCCATGGTTCCTGTCATCACAATGCGCCAGGACCCATGTCATCACAATGCTCTATGACCCTTGTCATCACAATGTTCCATGGCCCTAGTCATCACAATGCTCCATGACCACATTCATCACAATGCTGCATGACCCGTTTCACCACAATGCTAAGTGGCCCTTGTCATCACAATGCTCCATGGTGCTTGTCATCACAATGCCCCATGCCCCCGTCATCACAGTACCCCATGACCCCTGTCATCACAAGAATCCATGGTCTTTGACATCACAATGCTCCATGACACCTGTCATCACAATGCTCGATGATTCGTTTCATCACAATGCTCCCTTACCCCTGTCATCACAGTGCTCCATGACCCCTTGCATCACAACGCTCCATGACCAATTGCATCACAACGCTCCATGACTCCTATCATCACAATGCTCTATGGCCCTTGTCATCACAATGCTCAATGCCCACTGTCATCACAATACTCCATGAGCACATTCATCACAATACTCTATGAGCCGTTTCATCACAATGTTAAATGGCCCTTGTCATCACAATGTTCTACGGTGCTTGTCATCACAATGCTGCATGACCCCTGTCATCACAATGCTCCATAGCCCTTGCCATCACAAAGCTCCATGAACGCTGTCATCACAATGCCCTATGACCAGTATCATCACAGTGCTCCTTGGCTGTTGTCATGAAAATGCTCCATAACCCCTGTCATCACAGTGAACCATGGCCCTTATCATCACAATGCTCCCTGACCCATTTCATCACAATGCTCCATGACCACTTTCATTACAGAGCTCCATGATTGCTATCATCACAATGATCCATGACCCCTTTCATCACAGTGTTCCAGTGCCATTTTCATAACAATGATCCACGACCCCTATCACCACAATGCTCCATGACACTTATTCTCACTATGCTCTATGGCCCTTGTCATCACAATGCTTCATGGCAACTGTCATCACAATGCTCCATGACCACATTCATCACAATGCTCCATGACCCGTTTCATCACAATGCTAAATTTCCCTTGTCATCACAATGCTCCATGGCGCTTGTCATCACAATGCTGCATGACTCCTGTCATCACACTGCCCTATGACCCCTGTCATCACAAGGCTCCATGGCCCTTGTCATCACAATGCTCCCTAACACCTGTCATCACAATCCTCCATGCCCTTGTCATGACAATGCTCCATGACCCCTGTCATCACAAGGCTCCGTGGCCCTTGACATCACAATTCTCCATGACACCTGACAACACAATGCTCCAGTACGCCTTTCATCACAATGCTCCAGGCCCCCTGTCATCACAATGCACCATGATCCCTTTCATGACAATAATCCATGACCCCTTTCATCACAATGCTCTAGTATGCCTTTCATCACAATACTCGATGCCCCCTGTCATCACAATGCCCCATGACCCCTCTCAGCAAAATATTCCATGCCCCCTGTAGTCACAATGCTCCATAGCAGCTGTCATCACAATGCTCCATGACCCTTGTCATGACAATGCTCCATGGCATTTTTCATCACAATGTTCCATGCCCCCTTTCATCGCAATTCTTCAAGACAACTTCCATCACAATGCTCCATGACCACTTTCATCACAATGCTCCTTGGCCTGGGTCATCGCAATGCTCCATGACTCCTTTCATCACAATGCTCCATGGCCTCTGACATCACAATGCTCCATAAGCCATGTCATCACAATGTGCCATGACCCCGTCAAAACAATGCTCCATAACCCCTTTCATCACAATGCTCCGTGACCCACGTCAACACAATTGTCCAGGACCCCTTTCATCACAATGCTCCTTGGCACGTGTCATCACAATGCTCCATGAACAGTATCATCACAATGCACCATGATCCCTGTCATCACAATGCACTATGACACCTGTCATCACAATGCTCCAAGACAACTGTCATCACAATGCCACATGACTCCTGTCATCACAATACTCCCTGACATTTGTCATCACAATGCTCCATGACGCCTTTCATCACAATGCACCATTACCACTTTCATCACAATTCTCCAGGCCTTCTGTCACCACAATGCTCCATAACCCCTGACTTCACAATGGCCAATGACACCTGTCATCACAATTCACCATGGATCTTGTCATCAAAAGGCTCCATGCTCGTGTCATCACAATGATCCAAAACCAGTGTCATCACAATGCTCCATGACCACATTCATCACAATGCTGCATGACCCGTTTCACCACAATGCTAAGTGGCCCTTGCCATCACAATGCTAAGTGGCCCTTGTCATCACAATGCTCCATGCCCCCGTCATCACAATGCCCCATGACCCCTGTCATCACAAGAATCCATGGTCTTTGACATCACAGTGCTCCATGACACCTGTCATCACAATGCTCGATGATTCGTTTCATCACAATGCTCCCTTACCCCTGTCATCACAGTGCTCCATGACCCCTTGCATCACAACGCTCCATGACCAATTTCATCACAACGCTCTATGACTCCTATCATCACAATGCTCTATGGCCCTTGTCATCAAAATGCTCAATGCCCACTGTCATCACAATGCTCCATGAGCACATTCATCACAATACTCTATGAGCCGTTTCATCACAATGCTAAATGGCCCTTTTCATCACAATGTTCTACGGTGCTTGTCATCACAATGCTCCATAACCCCTTTCATCACAATGCTCCGTGACCCATGTCAACACAATTGTCCAGGACCCCTTTCATCACAATGCTCCTTGGCACGTGGCATCACAATGCTCCATGAACAGTATCATCACAATGCACCATGATCCCTGTTATCACAATGCACTATGACACCTGTCATCACAATGCTCCAAGACAACTGTCATCACAATGCCACATGACTCCTGTCATCGCAATACTCCCTGACCTTTGTCATCACAATGCTCCATGACGCCTTTCATCACAATGCACCATTACCCCTTTCATCACAATTCTCCAGGCCCTCTGTCACCACAATGCTCCATAACCCCTGACATCACAATGGCCAACGACACCTGTCATCACAATTCACCATGGATCTTGTCATCAAAAGGCTCCATGCTCATGTCATCACAATGATCCAAGACCATTGTCATCACAATGCTCCATAACCACATTCATCACAGTGCTGCATGACCCGTTTCACCACAATGCTAAGTGGCCCTTGCCATCACAATGTTCCATGGTGCTTGTCATCACAATGCTCCATACCCCCGTCATCACAATGCCCCATGACCCCTGTCATCACAAGAATCCATGGTCTTTGACATCACAGTGCTCCAAGACACCTGTCATCACAATGGTCGATGATTCGTTTCATCACAATGCTCCCTTACCCCTGTCATCACAGTGCTCCATGACCCCTTGCATCACAACGCTCCATGACCAATTGCATCACAACGCTCCATGACACCTATCATCACAATGCTCTATGGCCCTTGTCATCACAATGCTCAATGCCCACTGTCATCACAATGCTCCATGAGCACATTCATCACAATACTCTATGAGCCGTTTCATCACAATGCTAAATGGCCCTTGTCATCACAATGTTCTACGGTGCTTGTCATCACAATGCTGCATGGCCCCTGTCATCACAATGCTCCATGGCCCTTGCCATCACAATGCTCCATGAACGCTGTCATCACAATGCCCTATGACCAGTATCATCACAGTGCCCCTTGGCTGTTGTCATGAAAATGCTCCATAACCCCTGTCATCACAGTGAACCATGGCCCTTGTCATCACAATGCTCCCTGACCCATTTCATCACAATGCTCCATGACCACTTTCATTACAGAGCTCCATGATTGCTATCAACACAATGATCCATGACCCCTTTCATCACAGTGTTCCAGTACCATTTTCATCACAATGATCCACGACCCCTATCACCACAATGCTCCATGACACTTATTCTCACTATGCTCTATGGCCCTTGTCATCACAATGCTCCATGGCCACTGTCATCACAATGCTCCATGACCACATTCATCACAATGCTCCATGACCCGTTTCATCACAATGCTAAATTTCCCTTGTCATCACAATGCTCCATGGCGCTTGTCATCACAATGCTGCATGACTCCTGTCATCACACTGCCCTATGACCCCTGTCATCACAAGGCTCCATGGCCCTTGTCATCACAATGCTCCCTAACACCTGTCATCACAATCCTCCATGCCCTTGTCATGACAATGCCACATGACCCCTGTCATCACAAGGCTCCGTGGCCCTTGACATCACAATTCTCCATGACACCTGACAACACAATGCTCCAGTACGCCTTTCATCACAATGCTCCAGGCCCCCTGTCATCACAATGCACCATGATCCCTTTCATGACAATAATCCATGACCCCTTTCATCACAATGCTCCAGTATGCCTTTCATCACAATACTCGATGCCCCCTGTCATCACAATGCCCCAAGACAACTCTCAGCAAAATATTCCATGCCCCCTGTAGTCACAATGCTCCATAACAGCTGTCATCACAATGCTCCATGACCCTTGTCATGACAATGCTCCATGGCATTTTTCATCACATTGTTCCATGCCCCCTTTCATCGCAATTCTTCAAGACAACTTCCATCACAATGCTCCATGACCACTTTCATCACAATGCTCCTTGGCCTGGGTCATTGCAATGCTCCATGACTCCTTTCATCACAATGCTCCATGGCCTCTGACATCACAATGCTCCATAAGCCATGTCATCACAATGTGCCATGACCCCGTCAAAACAATGCTCCATAACCCCTTTCATCACAATGCTCCGTGACCCATGTCAACACAATTGTCCAGGACCCCTTTCATCACAATGCTCCTTGGCACGTGTCATCACAATGCTCCATGAACAGTATCATCACAATGCACCATGATCCCTGTCATCACAATGCACTATGACACCTGTCATCACAATGCTCCAAGACAACTGTCATCACAATGCCACATGACTCCTGTCATCACAATTCTCCCTGACCTTTGTCATCACAATGCTCCATGACGCCTTTCATCACAATGCACCATTACCCCTTTCCATAACCCCTGACTTCACAATGGCCAATGACACCTGTCATCACAATTCACCATGGATCTTGTCATCAAAAGGCTCCATGCTCGTGTCATCACAATGATCCAAGACCAGTGTCATCACAATGCTCCATGACCACATTCATCACAATGCTCCATGACCCGTTTCATCACAATGCTAAATTTCCCTTGTCATCAAAATGCTCCATGGCGCTTGTCATCACAATGCTGCATGACTCCTGTCATCACACTGCCCTATGACCCCTGTCATCACAAGGCTCCGTGGCCCTTGACATCACAATTCTCCATGACACCTGACAACACAATGCTCCAGTACGCCTTTCATCACAATGCTCCAGGCCCCCTGTCATCACAATGCACCATGATCCCTTTCATGACAATAATCCATGACCCCTTTCATCACATTGCTCCAGTATGCCTTTCATCACAATACTCGATGCCCCCTGTCATCACAATGCCCCATGACAACTCTCAGCAAAATATTCCATGCCCCCTGTAGTCACAATGCTCCATAACAGCTGTCATGACAATGCTCCATGACCCTTGTCATGACAATGCTCCATGGCATTTTTCATCACAATGTTCCATGCCCACTTTCATTGCAATTCTTCAAGACAACTTCCATCAGAATGCTCCATGACCACTTTCCTCACAATGCTCAATGGCCTCTGACATCACAATGCTCCATAAGCCATGTCATCGCAATGTGCCATGACCCCGTCAAAACAATGCTCCATAAACACTTTCATCACAATGCTCCGTGACCCATGTCAACACAATTGTCCAGGACCCCTTTCATCACAATGCTCCTTGGCACGTGTCATCACAATGCTCCATGAATAGTATCATCACAATGCACCATGATCCCTGTCATAACAATGCACTATGACACCTGTCATCACAATGCTCCAAGACAACTGTCATCACAATGCCACATGACTCCTGTCATCACAATACTCCCTGACCTTTGTCATCACAATGCTCCATGACGCCTTTCATCACAATGCACCATTTCCCCTTTCATCACAATTCTCCAGGCCCTCTGTCACCACAATGCTCCATAACCCCTGACTTCACAATGGCCAACGATACCTGTCATCACAATTCACCATGGATCTTGTCATCAAAAGGCTCCATGCTCGTGTCATCACAATGATCCAAGACCAGTGTCATCACAATGCTCCATGACGACTTTCATCACAATGCTCCAGTAGGCCTTACATTACAATACTCCATGCCCGCTCTCATGACAATTCCCCATAACCCCTGTCATCACAATGACCAACGACACCTGTCATCACAATTCACCATGGATCTTGTCATCAAAAGGCTCCATGCTCGTGTCATCACAATGATCCAAGACCCGTGTCATCACAATGCTACATGGCCGGTCTCATCACAGTGCTCCATGACCCCTGTCATCAAAATTCTCCATGAACTTTCATCACAGTGCTCCATCAACACATTCATCACAATGCTCCATGATCCCTTTCATCACAATGTTCTAGGACCAACATCATCACAATGCTCCGTGATCGCTATCATCACAATGCTCCATGACCCCTTTCATAACGATGCCCCAATACCCCCTTTCATCACAATGCTCCATGGTTCCTGTCATCACAGTGCGCCAGGACCCATGTCATCACAATGCTCTATGACCCTTTGTCATCACAATGTTCCATGGCCCTTGTCATCACAATGCTCCATGACCACATTCATCACAATGCTGCATGACCCGTTTCACCACAATGCTAAGTGGCCCTTGTCATCACAATGCTCCATGGTGCTTGTCATCACAATGCTCCATGCCCCCGTCATCACAATGCCCCATGACCCCTGTCATCACAAGAATCCATGGTCTTTGAAATCACAGTGCTCCATGACACCTGTCATCACAATGCTCGATGATTCGTTTCATCACAATGCTCCCTTACCCCTGTCATCACAGTGCTCCATGACCCCTTGCATCACAACGCTCCATGACCAATTTCATCACAACGCTCCATGACTCCTATCATCACAATGCTCTATGGCCCTTGTCATCACAATGCTCAATGCCCACTGTCATCACAATGCTCCATGAGCACATTCATCACAATACTCTATGAGCCGTTTCATCACAATGCTAAATGGCCCTTGTCATCACAATGTTCTACGGTGCTTGTCATCACAATGCTGCATGACCCCTGTCATCACAATGCTCCATAGCCCTTGCCATCACAATGCTCCATGAACGCTGTCATCACAATGCCCTATGACCAGTATCATCACAGTGCTCCTTGGCTGTTGTCATGAAAATGCTCCATAACCCCTGTCATCACAGTGAACCATGGCCCTTGTCATCACAATGCTCCCTGACCCATTTCATCACAATGCTCCATGACCACTTTCATTACAGAGCTCCATGATTGCTATCATCACAATGATCCATGACCCCTTTCACCACAGTGTTCCAGTACCATTTTCATCACAATGATCCACGACCCCTATCACCACATTGCTCCATGACACTTATTTTCACTATGCTCTATGGCCCTTGTCATCACAATGCTCCATGGCCACTGTCATCACAATGCTCCATGACCACATTCATCACAATGCTCCATGACCCGTTTCATCACAATGCTAAATTTCCCTTGTCATCAAAATGCTCCATGGCGCTTGTCATCACAATGCTGCATGACTCCTGTCATCACACTGCCCTATGACCCCTGTCATCACAAGGCTCCGTGGCCCTTGACATCACAATTCTCCATGACACCTGACAACACAATGCTCCAGTACGCCTTTCTTCACAATGCTCCAGGCCCCCTGTCATCACAATGCACCATGATCCCTTTCATGACAATAATCCATGACCCCTTTCATCACAATGCTCCAGTATGCCTTTCATCACAATACTCGATGCCCCCTGTCATCACAATGCCCCATGACCCCTCTCAGCAAAATATTCCATGCCCCCTGTAGTCACAATGCTCCATAGCAGCTGTCATCACAATGCTCCATGACCCTTGTCATGACAATGCTCCATGGCATTTTTCATCACAATGTTCCATGCCCCCTTTCATCGCAATTCTTCAAGACAACTTTCATCACAATGCTCCATGACCACTTTCATCACAAGGCTCCTTGGCCTGGGTCATCGCAATGCTCCATGACTCCTTTCATCACAATGCTCCATGGCCTCTGACATCACAATGCTCCATAAGCCATGTCATCACAATGTGCCATGACCCCGTCAAAACAATGCTCCATAACCCCTTTCATCACAATGCTCCGTGACCCATGTCAACACAATTGTCCAGGACCCCTTTCATCACAATGCTCCTTGGCACGTGTCATCACAATGCTCCATGAACAGTATCATCACAATGCACCATGATCCCTGTCATCACAATGCACTATGACACCTGTTATCACAATGCTCCAAGACAACTGTCATCACAATGCCACATGACTCCTGTCATCACAATACTCCCTGACATTTGTCATCACAATGCTCCATGAACAGTATCATCACAATGCACCATTACCCCTTTCATCACAATTCTCCAGGCCCTCTGTCACCACAATGCTCCATAACCCCTGACATCACAATGGCCAATGACACCTGTCATCACAATTCACCAGGGATCTTGTCATCAAAAGGCTCCATGCTCATGTCATCACAATGATCCAAGACCAGTGTCATCACAATGCTCCATGACGACTTTCATCACAATGCTCCTGTAGGCCTTACATCACAATACTCCATGCCCGCTCTCATGACAATTCCCCATAACCCCTGTCATCACAATGGCCAACGACACCTGTCATCACAATTCACCATGGATCTTGTCATCAAAAGGCTCCATGCTCGTGTCATCACAATGATCCAAGACCCGTGTCATCACAATGCTACATGGCCGGTCTCATCACAGTGCTCCATGACCCCTGTTATCAAAATTCTCCATGAACTTTCATCACAGTGCTCCATCAACACATTCATCACAATGCTCCATGATCCCTTTCATCACAATGTTCTAGGACCAACATCATCACAATGCTCCGTTATCGCTATCATCACAATGCTCTATGACCCCTTTCATAACGATGCCCCAATACCCCCTTTCATCACAATGCTCCATGGTTCCTGTCATCACAATGCGCCAGGACCCATGTCATCACAATGCTCTATGACCCTTTGTCATCACAATGTTCCATGGCCCTTGTCATCACAATGCTCCATGACCACATTCATCACAATGCTGCATGACCCTTTTCACCACAATGCTAAGTGGCCCTTGTCATCACAATGCTCCATGCCCCCGTCATCACAATGCCCCATGACCCCTGTCATCACAAGAATCCATGGTCTTTGACATCACAGTGCTCCATGACACCTGTCATCACAATGCTCGATGATTCGTTTCATCACAATGCTCCCTTACCCCTGTCATCACAGTGCTCCATGACCCCTTGCATCACAACGCTCCATGACCAATTTCATCACAACGCTCCATGACTCCTATCATCACAATGCTCTATGGCCCTTGTCATCACAATGCTCAATGCCCACTGTCATCACAATGCTCCATGAGCACATTCATCACAATACTCTATGAGCCGTTTCATCACAATGCTAAATGGCCCTTGTCATCACAATGTTCTACGGTGCTTGTCATCACAATGCTGCATGACCCCTGTCATCACAATGCTCCATAGCCCTTGCCATCACAATGCTCCATGAACGCTGTCATCACAATGCCCTATGACCAGTATCATCACAGTGCTCCTTGGCTGTTGTCATGAAAATGCTCCATAACCCCTGTCATCACAGTGAACCATGGCCCTTGTCATCACAATGCTCCCTGACCCATTTCATCACAATGCTCCATGACCACTTTCATTACAGAGCTCCATGATTGCTATCATCACAATGATCCATGACCCCTTTCATCACAGTGTTCCAGTACCATTTTCATCACAATGATCCACGACCCCTATCACCACAATGCTCCATGACACTTATTCTCACTATGCTCTATGGCCCTTGTCATCACAATGCTCCATGGCCACTGTCATCACAATGCTCCATGACCACATTCATCACAATGCTCCATGACCCGTTCCATCACATTGCTAAATTTCCCTTGTCATCACAATGCTCCATGGCGCTTGTCATCACAATGCTGCATGACTCCTGTCATCACACTGCCCTATGACCCCTGTCATCACAAGGCTCCATGGCCCTTGTCATCACAATGCTCCATAACACCTGTCATCACAATCCTCCATGCCCTTGTCATGACAATGCTCCATGACCCCTGTCATCACAAGGCTCCGTGGCCCTTGACATCACAATTCTCCATGACACCTGACAACACAATGCTCCAGTACGCCTTTCATCACAATGCTCCAGGCCCCCTGTCATCACAATGCACCATGATCCCTTTCATGACAATAATCCATGACCCCTTTCATCACAATGCTCCAGTATGCCTTTCATCACAATACTCGATGCCCCCTGTCATCACAATGCCCCATGACCCCACTCAGCAAAATATTCCATGCCCCCTGTAGTCACAATGCTCCATAGCAGCTGTCATCACAATGCTCCATGACCATTGTCATGACAATGCTCCATGGCATTTTTCATCACAATGTTCCATGCCCCCTTTCATCGCAATTCTTCAAGACAACTTCCATCACAATGCTCCATGACCACTTTCATCACAATGCTCCTTGGCCTGGGTCATTGCAATGCTCCATGACTCCTTTCATCACAATGCTCCATGGCCTCTGACATCACAATGCTCCATAAGCCATGTCATCACAATGTGCCATGACCCCGTCAAAACAATGCTCCATAACCCCTTTCATCACAATGCTCCGTGACCCACGTCAACACAATTGTCCAGGACCCCTTTCATCACAATGCTCCTTGGCACGTGTCATCACAATGCTCCATGAACAGTATCATCACAATGCACCATGATCCCTGTCATCACAATGCACTATGACACCTGTCATCACAATGCTCCAAGACAACTGTCATCACAATGCCACATGACTCCTGTCATCACAATTCTCCCTGACCTTTGTCATCACAATGCTCCATGACGCCTTTCATCACAATGCACCATTACCCCTTTCATCACAATTCTCCAGGCCCTCTGTCACCACAATGCTCCATAACCCCTGACTTCACAATGGCCAATGACACCTGTCATCACAATTCACCATGGATCTTGTCATCAAAAGGCTCCATGCTCGTGTCATCACAATGATCCAAGACCACTGTCATCACAATGCTCCATGACCACATTCATCACAATGCTGCATGACCCGTTTCACCACAATGATAAGTGGCCCTTGCCATCACAATGCTCCATGGCCACTGTCATCACAATGCTCCATGACCACATTCATCACAATGCTCCATGACCCGTTTCATCACAATGCTAAATTTCCCTTGTCATCAAAATGCTCCATGGCGCTTGTCATCACAATGCTGCATGACTCCTGTCATCACCCTGCCCTATGACCCCTGTCATCACAAGGCTCCGTGGCCCTTGACATCACAATTCTCCATGACACCTGACAACACAATGCTCCAGTACGCCTTTCATCACAATGCTCCAGGCCCCCTGTCATCACAATGCACCATGATCCCTTTCATGACAATAATCCATGACCCCTTTCATCACAATGCTCCAGTATGCCTTTCATCACAATACTCGATGCCCCCTGTCATCACAATGCCCCATGACAACTCTCAGCAAAATGTTCCATGCCCCCTGTAGTCACAATGCTCCATAACAGCTGTCATCACAATGCGCTATGACCCTTGTCATGACAATGCTCCATGGCATTTTTTACCACAATGTTCCATGCCCCCTTTCATTGCAATTCTTCAAGACAACTTCCATCACAATGCTCCATGACCACTTTCTTCACAATGCTCCTTGGCCTGGGTCATCGCAATGCTCCATGACTCCTTTCATCACAATGCTCCATGGCCTCTGACATCACAATGCTCCATAAGCCATGTCATCACAATGTGCCATGACCCCGTCAAAACAATGCTCCATAACCCCTTTAATCAAAATGCTCCGTGACCCATGTCAACACAATTGTCCAGGACCCCTTTCATCACAATGCTCCTTGGCACGTGTCATCACAATGCTCCATGAACAGTATCATCACAATGCACCATGATCCCTGTCATCACAATGCACTATGACACCTGTTATCACAATGCTCCAAGACAACTGTCATCACAATGCCACATGACTCCTGTCATCACAATTCTCCCTGACCTTTGTCATCACAATGCTCCATGACGCCTTTCATCACAATGCACCATTACCCCTTTCATCACAATTCTCCAGGCCCTCTGTCACCACAATGCTCCATAACCCCTGACATCACAATGGCCAACAACACCTGTCATCACAATTCACCATGGATCTTGTCATCAAAAGACTCCATGCTCGTGTCATCACAATGATTCAAGACCCGTGTCATCACAATGCTCCATGGCCGGTCTCATCACAGTGCTCCATGACCCCTGTCATCAAAATTCTCCATGAAATTTCATCACAGTGCTCCATGAACACATTCATCACAATGCTCCATGATCCCTTTCATCACAATGCTCTAGGACCAACATCCTCACAATGATGCATGATCACTATCATCACAATGCTCCATGACCCCTTTCATAACGATTCCGCAATACCCCCTTTCATCACAATGCTCCATGGTTCCTGTCATCACAATGCGCCAGGACCCATGTCATCACAATGCTCTATGACCCTTGTCATCACAATGTTCCATGGCCCTAGTCATCACAATGCTCCATGACCACATTCATCACAATGCTGCATGACCCCTGTCATCACAAGGCTCCGTGGCCCTTGACATCACAATTCTCCATGACACCTGACAACACAATGCTCCAGTACGCCTTTCATCACAATGCTCCAGGCCCCCTGTCATCACAATGCACCATGATCCCTTTCATGACAATAATCCATGACCCCTTTCATCACAATGCTCCAGTATGCCTTTCATCACAATACTCGATGCCCCCTGTCATCACAATGCCCCATGACCCCTCTCAGCAAAATATTCCATGCCCCCTGTAGTCACAATGCTCCATAGCAGCTGTCATCACAATGCTCCATGACCCTTGTCATGACAATGCTCCATGGCATTTTTCATCACAATGTTCCATGCCCCCTTTCATCGCAATTCTTCAAGACAACTTTCATCACAATGCTCCATGACCACTTTCATCACAAGGCTCCTTGGCCTGGGTCATCGCAATGCTCCATGACTCCTTTCATCACAATGCTCCATGGCCTCTGACATCACAATGCTCCATAAGCCATGTCATCACAATGTGCCATGACCCCGTCAAAACAATGCTCCATAACCCCTTTCATCACAATGCTCCGTGACCCATGTCAACACAATTGTCCAGGACCCCTTTCATCACAATGCTCCTTGGCACGTGTCATCACAATGCTCCATGAACAGTATCATCACAATGCACCATGATCCCTGTCATCACAATGCACTATGACACCTGTTATCACAATGCTCCAAGACAACTGTCATCACAATGCCACATGACTCCTGTCATCTCAATACTCCCTGACATTTGTCATCACAATGCTCCATGAACAGTATCATCACAATGCACCATTACCCTTTTCATCACAATTCTCCAGGCCCTCTGTCACCACAATGCTCCATAACCCCTGACATCACAATGGCCAATGACACCTGTCATCACAATTCACCAGGGATCTTGTCATCAAAAGGCTCCATGCTCATGTCATCACAATGATCCAAGACCAGTGTCATCACAATGCTCCATGACGACTTTCATCACAATGCTCCAGTAGGCCTTACATCACAATACTCCATGCCCGCTCTCATGACAATTCCCCATAACCCCTGTCATCACAATGGCCAACGACACCTGTCATCACAATTCACCATGGATCTTGTCATCAAAAGGCTCCATGCTCGTGTCATCACAATGATCCAAGACCCGTGTCATCACAATGCTACATGGCCGGTCTCATCACAGTGCTCCATGACCCCTGTTATCAAAATTCTCCATGAACTTTCATCACAGTGCTCCATCAACACATTCATCACAATGCTCCATGATCCCTTTCATCACAATGTTCTAGGACCAACATCATCACAATGCTCCGTTATCGCTATCATCACAATGCTCTATGACCCCTTTCATAACGATGCCCCAATACCCCCTTTCATCACAATGCTCCATGGTTCCTGTCATCACAATGCGCCAGGACCCATGTCATCACAATGCTCTATGACCCTTTGTCATCACAATGTTCCATGGCCCTTGTCATCACAATGCTCCATGACCACATTCATCACAATGCTGCATGACCCTTTTCACCACAATGCTAAGTGGCCCTTGTCATCACAATGCTCCATGGTGCTTGTCATCACAATGCTCCATGCCCCCGTCATCACAATGCCCCATGACCCCTGTCATCACAAGAATCCATGGTCTTTGACATCACAGTGCTCCATGACACCTGTCATCACAATGCTCGATGATTCGTTTCATCACAATGCTCCCTTACCCCTGTCATCACAGTGCTCCATGACCCCTTGCATCACAACGCTCCATGACCAATTTCATCACAACGCTCCATGACTCCTATCATCACAATGCTCTATGGCCCTTGTCATCACAATGCTCAATGCCCACTGTCATCACAATGCTCCATGAGCACATTCATCACAATACTCTATGAGCCGTTTCATCACAATGCTAAATGGCCCTTGTCATCACAATGTTCTACGGTGCTTGTCATCACAATGCTGCATGACCCCTGTCATCACAATGCTCCATAGCCCTTGCCATCACAATGCTCCATGAACGCTGTCATCACAATGCCCTATGACCAGTATCATCACAGTGCTCCTTGGCTGTTGTTATGAAAATGCTCCATAACCCCTGTCATCACAGTGAACCATGGCCCTTGTCATCACAATGCTCCCTGACCCATTTCATCACAATGCTCCATGACCACTTTCATTACAGAGCTCCATGATTGCTATCATCACAATGATCCATGACCCCTTTCATCACAGTGTTCCAGTACCATTTTCATCACAATGATCCACGACCCCTATCACCACAATGCTCCATGACACTTATTCTCACTATGCTCTATGGCCCTTGTCATCACAATGCTCCATGGCCACTGTCATCACAATGCTCCATGACCACATTCATCACAATGCTCCATGACCCGTTCCATCACATTGCTAAATTTCCCTTGTCATCACAATGCTCCATGGCGCTTGTCATCACAATGCTGCATGACTCCTGTCATCACACTGCCCTATGACCCCTGTCATCACAAGGCTCCATGGCCCTTGTCATCACAATGCTCCATAACACCTGTCATCACAATCCTCCATGCCCTTGTCATGACAATGCTCCATGACCCCTGTCATCACAAGGCTCCGTGGCCCTTGACATCACAATTCTCCATGACACCTGACAACACAATGCTCCAGTACGCCTTTCATCACAATGCTCCAGGCCCCCTGTCATCACAATGCACCATGATCCCTTTCATGACAATAATCCATGACCCCTTTCATCACAATGCTCCAGTATGCCTTTCATCACAATACTCGATGCCCCCTGTCATCACAATGCCCCATGACCCCACTCAGCAAAATATTCCATGCCCCCTGTAGTCACAATGCTCCATAGCAGCTGTCATCACAATGCTCCATGACCCTTGTCATGACAATGCTCCATGGCATTTTTCATCACAATGTTCCATGCCCCCTTTCATCGCAATTCTTCAAGACAACTTCCATCACAATGCTCCATGACCACTTTCATCACAATGCTCCTTGGCCTGGGTCATTGCAATGCTCCATGACTCCTTTCATCACAATGCTCCATGGCCTCTGACATCACAATGCTCCATAAGCCATGTCATCACAATGTGCCATGACCCCGTCAAAACAATGCTCCATAACCCCTTTCATCACAATGCTCCGTGACCCACGTCAACACAATTGTCCAGGACCCCTTTCATCACAATGCTCCTTGGCACGTGTCATCACAATGCTCCATGAACAGTATCATCACAATGCACCATGATCCCTGTCATCACAATGCACTATGACACCTGTCATCACAATGCTCCAAGACAACTGTCATCACAATGCCACATGACTCCTGTCATCACAATTCTCCCTGACCTTTGTCATCACAATGCTCCATGACGCCTTTCATCACAATGCACCATTACCCCTTTCATCACAATTCTCCAGGCCCTCTGTCACCACAATGCTCCATAACCCCTGACATCACAATGGCCAACAACACCTGTCATCACAATTCACCATGGATCTTGTCATCAAAAGACTCCATGCTCGTGTCATCACAATGATTCAAGACCCGTGTCATCACAATGCTCCATGGCCGGTCTCATCACAGTGCTCCATGACCCCTGTCATCAAAATTCTCCATGAAATTTCATCACAGTGCTCCATGAACACATTCATCACAATGCTCCATGATCCCTTTCATCACAATGCTCTAGGACCAACATCCTCACAATGATGCATGATCACTATCATCACAATGCTCCATGACCCCTTTCATAACGATTCCGCAATACCCCCTTTCATCACAATGCTCCATGGTTCCTGTCATCACAATGCGCCAGGACCCATGTCATCACAATGCTCTATGACCCTTGTCATCACAATGTTCCATGGCCCTAGTCATCACAATGCTCCATGACCACATTCATCACAATGCTGCATGACCCCTGTCATCACAAGGCTCCGTGGCCCTTGACATCACAATTCTCCATGACACCTGACAACACAATGCTCCAGTACGCCTTTCATCACAATGCTCCAGGCCCCCTGTCATCACAATGCACCATGATCCCTTTCATGACAATAATCCATGACCCCTTTCATCACAATGCTCCAGTATGCCTTTCATCACAATACTCGATGCCCCCTGTCATCACAATGCCCCATGACCCCTCTCAGCAAAATATTCCATGCCCCCTGTAGTCACAATGCTCCATAGCAGCTGTCATCACAATGCTCCATGACCCTTGTCATGACAATGCTCCATGGCATTTTTCATCACAATGTTCCATGCCCCCTTTCATCGCAATTCTTCAAGACAACTTTCATCACAATGCTCCATGACCACTTTCATCACAAGGCTCCTTGGCCTGGGTCATCGCAATGCTCCATGACTCCTTTCATCACAATGCTCCATGGCCTCTGACATCACAATGCTCCATAAGCCATGTCATCACAATGTGCCATGACCCCGTCAAAACAATGCTCCATAACCCCTTTCATCACAATGCTCCGTGACCCATGTCAACACAATTGTCCAGGACCCCTTTCATCACAATGCTCCTTGGCACGTGTCATCACAATGCTCCATGAACAGTATCATCACAATGCACCATGATCCCTGTCATCACAATGCACTATGACACCTGTTATCACAATGCTCCAAGACAACTGTCATCACAATGCCACATGATTCCTGTCATCACAATACTCCCTGACATTTGTCATCACAATGCTCCATGAACAGTATCATCACAATGCACCATTACCCCTTTCATCACAATTCTCCAGGCCCTCTGTCACCACAATGCTCCATAACCCCTGACATCACAATGGCCAATGACACCTGTCATCACAATTCACCAGGGATCTTGTCATCAAAAGGCTCCATGCTCATGTCATCACAATGATCCAAGACCAGTGTCATCACAATGCTCCATGACGACTTTCATCACAATGCTCCAGTAGGCCTTACATCACAATACTCCATGCCCGCTCTCATGACAATTCCCCATAACCCCTGTCATCACAATGGCCAACGACACCTGTCATCACAATTCACCATGGATCTTGTCATCAAAAGGCTCCATGCTCGTGTCATCACAATGATCCAAGACCCGTGTCATCACAATGCTACATGGCCGGTCTCATCACAGTGCTCCATGACCCCTGTTATCAAAATTCTCCATGAACTTTCATCACAGTGCTCCATCAACACATTCATCACAATGCTCCATGATCCCTTTCATCACAATGTTCTAGGACCAACATCATCACAATGCTCCATTATCGCTATCATCACAATGCTCTATGACCCCTTTCATAACGATGCCCCAATACCCCCTTTCATCACAATGCTCCATGGTTCCTGTCATCACAATGCGCCAGGACCCATGTCATCACAATGCTCTATGACCCTTTGTCATCACAATGTTCCATGGCCCTTGTCATCACAATGCTCCATGACCACATTCATCACAATGCTGCATGACCCTTTTCACCACAATGCTAAGTGGCCCTTGTCATCACAATGCTCCATGGTGCTTGTCATCACAATGCTCCATGCCCCCGTCATCACAATGCCCCATGACCCCTGTCATCACAAGAATCCATGGTCTTTGACATCACAGTGCTCCATGACACCTGTCATCACAATGCTCGATGATTCGTTTCATCACAATGCTCCCTTACCCCTGTCATCACAGTGCTCCATGACCCCTTGCATCACAACGCTCCATGACCAATTTCATCACAACGCTCCATGACTCCTATCATCACAATGCTCTATGGCCCTTGTCATCACAATGCTTAATGCCCACTGTCATCACAATGCTCCATGAGCACATTCATCACAATACTCTATGAGCCGTTTCATCACAATGCTAAATGGCCCTTGTCATCACAATGTTCTACGGTGCTTGTCATCACAATGCTGCATGACCCCTGTCATCACAATGCTCCATAGCCCTTGCCATCACAATGCTCCATGAACGCTGTCATCACAATGCCCTATGACCAGTATCATCACAGTGCTCCTTGGCTGTTGTTATGAAAATGCTCCATAACCCCTGTCATCACAGTGAACCATGGCCCTTGTCATCACAATGCTCCCTGACCCATTTCATCACAATGCTCCATGACCACTTTCATTACAGAGCTCCATGATTGCTATCATCACAATGATCCATGACCCCTTTCATCACAGTGTTCCAGTACCATTTTCATCACAATGATCCACGACCCCTATCACCACAATGCTCCATGACACTTATTCTCACTATGCTCTATGGCCCTTGTCATCACAATGCTCCATGGCCACTGTCATCACAATGCTCCATGACCACATTCATCACAATGCTCCATGACCCGTTCCATCACATTGCTAAATTTCCCTTGTCATCACAATGCTCCATGGCGCTTGTCATCACAATGCTGCATGACTCCTGTCATCACACTGCCCTATGACCCCTGTCATCACAAGGCTCCATGGCCCTTGTCATCACAATGCTCCATAACACCTGTCATCACAATCCTCCATGCCCTTGTCATGACAATGCTCCGTGACCCCTGTCATCACAAGGCTCCGTGGCCCTTGACATCACAATTCTCCATGACACCTGACAACACAATGCTCCAGTACGCCTTTCATCACAATGCTCCAGGCCCCCTGTCATCACAATGCACCATGATCCCTTTCATGACAATAATCCATGACCCCTTTCATCACAATGCTCCAGTATGCCTTTCATCACAATACTCGATGCCCCCTGTCATCACAATGCCCCATGACCCCACTCAGCAAAATATTCCATGCCCCCTGTAGTCACAATGCTCCATAGCAGCTGTCATCACAATGCTCCATGACCCTTGTCATGACAATGCTCCATGGCATTTTTCATCACAATGTTCCATGCCCCCTTTCATCGCAATTCTTCAAGACAACTTCCATCACAATGCTCCATGACCACTTTCATCACAATGCTCCTTGGCCTGGGTCATTGCAATGCTCCATGACTCCTTTCATCACAATGCTCCATGGCCTCTGACATCACAATGCTCCATAAGCCATGTCATCACAATGTGCCATGACCCCGTCAAAACAATGCTCCATAACCCCTTTCATCACAATGCTCCGTGACCCACGTCAACACAATTGTCCAGGACCCCTTTCATCACAATGCTCCTTGGCACGTGTCATCACAATGCTCCATGAACAGTATCATCACAATGCACCATGATCCCTGTCATCACAATGCACTATGACACCTGTCATCACAATGCTCCAAGACAACTGTCATCACAATGCCACATGACTCCTGTCATCACAATTCTCCCTGACCTTTGTCATCACAATGCTCCATGACGCCTTTCATCACAATGCACCATTACCCCTTTCATCACAATTCTCCAGGCCCTCTGTCACCACAATGCTCCATAACCCCTGACTTCACAATGGCCAATGACACCTGTCATCACAATTCACCATGGATCTTGTCATCAAAAGGCTCCATGCTCGTGTCATCACAATGATCCAAGACCACTGTCATCACAATGCTCCATGACCACATTCATCACAATGCTGCATGTCCCGTTTCACCACAATGATAAGTGGCCCTTGCCATCACAATGCTCCATGGCCACTGTCATCACAATGCTCCATGACCACATTCATCACAATGCTCCATGACCCGTTTCATCACAATGCTAAATTTCCCTTGTCATCAAAATGCTCCATGGCGCTTGTCATCACAATGCTGCATGACTCCTGTCATCACCCTGCCCTATGACCCCTGTCATCACAAGGCTCCGTGGCCCTTGACATCACAATTCTCCATGACACCTGACAACACAATGCTCCAGTACGCCTTTCATCACAATGCTCCAGGCCCCCTGTCATCACAATGCACCATGATCCCTTTCATGACAATAATCCATGACCCCTTTCATCACAATGCTCCAGTATGCCTTTCATCACAATACTCGATGCCCCCTGTCATCACAATGCCCCATGACAACTCTCAGCAAAATGTTCCATGCCCCCTGTAGTCACAATGCTCCATAACAGCTGTCATCACAATGCGCTATGACCCTTGTCATGACAATGCTCCATGGCATTTTTTACCACAATGTTCCATGCCCCCTTTCATTGCAATTCTTCAAGACAACTTCCATCACAATGCTCCATGACCACTTTCTTCACAATGCTCCTTGGCCTGGGTCATCGCAATGCTCCATGACTCCTTTCATCACAATGCTCCATGGCCTCTGACATCACAATGCTCCATAAGCCATGTCATCACAATGTGCCATGACCCCGTCAAAACAATGCTCCATAACCCCTTTAATCAAAATGCTCCGTGACCCATGTCAACACAATTGTCCAGGACCCCTTTCATCACAATGCTCCTTGGCACGTGTCATCACAATGCTCCATGAACAGTATCATCACAATGCACCATGATCCCTGTCATCACAATGCACTATGACACCTGTTATCACAATGCTCCAAGACAACTGTCATCACAATGCCACATGACTCCTGTCATCACAATTCTCCCTGACCTTTGTCATCACAATGCTCCATGACGCCTTTCATCACAATGCACCATTACCCCTTTCATCACAATTCTCCAGGCCCTCTGTCACCACAATGCTCCATAACCCCTGACATCACAATGGCCAATGACACCTGTCATCACAATTCACCAGGGATCTTGTCATCAAAAGGCTCCATGCTCATGTCATCACAATGATCCAAGACCAGTGTCATCACAATGCTCCATGACGACTTTCATCACAATGCTCCAGTAGGCCTTACATCACAATACTCCATGCCCGCTCTCATGACAATTCCCCATAACCCCTGTCATCACAATGGCCAACGACACCTGTCATCACAATTCACCATGGATCTTGTCATCAAAAGGCTCCATGCTCGTGTCATCACAATGATCCAAGACCCGTGTCATCACAATGCTACATGGCCGGTCTCATCACAGTGCTCCATGACCCCTGTTATCAAAATTCTCCATGAACTTTCATCACAGTGCTCCATCAACACATTCATCACAATGCTCCATGATCCCTTTCATCACAATGTTCTAGGACCAACATCATCACAATGCTCCGTGATCGCTATCATCACAATGCTCTATGACCCCTTTCATAACGATGCCCCAATACCCCCTTTCATCACAATGCTCCATGGTTCCTGTCATCACAATGCGCCAGGACCCATGTCATCACAATGCTCTATGACCCTTTGTCATCACAATGTTCCATGGCCCTTGTCATCACAATGCTCCATGACCACATTCATCACAATGCTGCATGACCCTTTTCACCACAATGCTAAGTGGCCCTTGTCATCACAATGCTCCATGGTGCTTGTCATCACAATGCTCCATGCCCCCGTCATCACAATGCCCCATGACCCCTGTCATCACAAGAATCCATGGTCTTTGACATCACAGTGCTCCATGACACCTGTCATCACAATGCTCGATGATTCGTTTCATCACAATGCTCCCTTACCCCTGTCATCACAGTGCTCCATGACCCCTTGCATCACAACGCTCCATGACCAATTTCATCACAACGCTCCATGACTCCTATCATCACAATGCTCTATGGCCCTTGTCATCACAATGCTCAATGCCCACTGTCATCACAATGCTCCATGAGCACATTCATCACAATACTCTATGAGCCGTTTCATCACAATGCTAAATGGCCCTTGTCATCACAATGTTCTACGGTGCTTGTCATCACAATGCTGCATGACCCCTGTCATCACAATGCTCCATAGCCCTTGCCATCACAATGCTCCATGAACGCTGTCATCACAATGCCCTATGACCAGTATCATCACAGTGCTCCTTGGCTGTTGTTATGAAAATGCTCCATAACCCCTGTCATCACAGTGAACCATGGCCCTTGTCATCACAATGCTCCCTGACCCATTTCATCACAATGCTCCATGACCACTTTCATTACAGAGCTCCATGATTGCTATCATCACAATGATCCATGACCCCTTTCATCACAGTGTTCCAGTACCATTTTCATCACAATGATCCACGACCCCTATCACCACAATGCTCCATGACACTTATTCTCACTATGCTCTATGGCCCTTGTCATCACAATGCTCCATGGCCACTGTCATCACAATGCTCCATGACCACATTCATCACAATGCTCCATGACCCGTTCCATCACATTGCTAAATTTCCCTTGTCATCACAATGCTCCATGGCGCTTGTCATCACAATGCTGCATGACTCCTGTCATCACACTGCCCTATGACCCCTGTCATCACAAGGCTCCATGGCCCTTGTCATCACAATGCTCCATAACACCTGTCATCACAATCCTCCATGCCCTTGTCATGACAATGCTCCATGACCCCTGTCATCACAAGGCTCCGTGGCCCTTGACATCACAATTCTCCATGACACCTGACAACACAATGCTCCAGTACGCCTTTCATCACAATGCTCCAGGCCCCCTGTCATCACAATGCACCATGATCCCTTTCATGACAATAATCCATGACCCCTTTCATCACAATGCTCCAGTATGCCTTTCATCACAATACTCGATGCCCCCTGTCATCACAATGCCCCATGACCCCACTCAGCAAAATATTCCATGCCCCCTGTAGTCACAATGCTCCATAGCAGCTGTCATCACAATGCTCCATGACCCTTGTCATGACAATGCTCCATGGCATTTTTCATCACAATGTTCCATGCCCCCTTTCATCGCAATTCTTCAAGACAACTTCCATCACAATGCTCCATGACCACTTTCATCACAATGCTCCTTGGCCTGGGTCATTGCAATGCTCCATGACTCCTTTCATCACAATGCTCCATGGCCTCTGACATCACAATGCTCCATAAGCCATGTCATCACAATGTGCCATGACCCCGTCAAAACAATGCTCCATAACCCCTTTCATCACAATGCTCCGTGACCCACGTCAACACAATTGTCCAGGACCCCTTTCATCACAATGCTCCTTGGCACGTGTCATCACAATGCTCCATGAACAGTATCATCACAATGCACCATGATCCCTGTCATCACAATGCACTATGACACCTGTCATCACAATGCTCCAAGACAACTGTCATCACAATGCCACATGACTCCTGTCATCACAATTCTCCCTGACCTTTGTCATCACAATGCTCCATGACGCCTTTCATCACAATGCACCATTACCCCTTTCATCACAATTCTCCAGGCCCTCTGTCACCACAATGCTCCATAACCCCTGACTTCACAATGGCCAATGACACCTGTCATCACAATTCACCATGGATCTTGTCATCAAAAGGCTCCATGCTCGTGTCATCACAATGATCCAAGACCACTGTCATCACAATGCTCCATGACCACATTCATCACAATGCTGCATGACCCGTTTCACCACAATGATAAGTGGCCCTTGCCATCACAATGCTCCATGGCCACTGTCATCACAATGCTCCATGACCACATTCATCACAATGCTCCATGACCCGTTTCATCACAATGCTAAATTTCCCTTGTCATCAAAATGCTCCATGGCGCTTGTCATCACAATGCTGCATGACTCCTGTCATCACCCTGCCCTATGACCCCTGTCATCACAAGGCTCCGTGGCCCTTGACATCACAATTCTCCATGACACGTGACAACACAATGCTCCAGTACGCCTTTCATCACAATGCTCCAGGCCCCCTGTCATCACAATGCACCATGATCCCTTTCATGACAATAATCCATGACCCCTTTCATCACAATGCTCCAGTATGCCTTTCATCACAATACTCGATGCCCCCTGTCATCACAATGCCCCATGACAACTCTCAGCAAAATGTTCCATGCCCCCTGTAGTCACAATGCTCCATAACAGCTGTCATCACAATGCGCTATGACCCTTGTCATGACAATGCTCCATGGCATTTTTTACCACAATGTTCCATGCCCCCTTTCATTGCAATTCTTCAAGACAACTTCCATCACAATGCTCCATGACCACTTTCTTCACAATGCTCCTTGGCCTGGGTCATCGCAATGCTCCATGACTCCTTTCATCACAATGCTCCATGGCCTCTGACATCACAATGCTCCATAAGCCATGTCATCACAATGTGCCATGACCCCGTCAAAACAATGCTCCATAACCCCTTTCATCACAATGCTCCGTGACCCATGTCAACACAATTGTCCAGGACCCCTTTCATCACAATGCTCCTTGGCACGTGTCATCACAATGCTCCATGAACAGTATCATCACAATGCACCATGATCCCTGTCATCACAATGCACTATGACACCTGTTATCACAATGCTCCAAGACAACTGTCATCACAATGCCACATGACTCCTGTCATCACAATTCTCCCTGACCTTTGTCATCACAATGCTCCATGACGCCTTTCATCACAATGCACCATTACCCCTTTCATCACAATTCTCCAGGCCCTCTGTCACCACAATGCTCCATAACCCCTGACATCACAATGGCCAATGACACCTGTCATCACAATTCACCAGGGATCTTGTCATCAAAAGGCTCCATGCTCATGTCATCACAATGATCCAAGACCAGTGTCATCACAATGCTCCATGACGACTTTCATCACAATGCTCCAGTAGGCCTTACATCACAATACTCCATGCCCGCTCTCATGACAATTCCCCATAACCCCTGTCATCACAATGGCCAACGACACCTGTCATCACAATTCACCATGGATCTTGTCATCAAAAGGCTCCATGCTCGTGTCATCACAATGATCCAAGACCCGTGTCATCACAATGCTACATGGCCGGTCTCATCACAGTGCTCCATGACCCCTGTTATCAAAATTCTCCATGAACTTTCATCACAGTGCTCCATCAACACATTCATCACAATGCTCCATGATCCCTTTCATCACAATGTTCTAGGACCAACATCATCACAATGCTCCGTGATCGCTATCATCACAATGCTCTATGACCCCTTTCATAACGATGCCCCAATACCCCCTTTCATCACAATGCTCCATGGTTCCTGTCATCACAATGCGCCAGGACCCATGTCATCACAATGCTCTATGACCCTTTGTCATCACAATGTTCCATGGCCCTTGTCATCACAATGCTCCATGACCACATTCATCACAACGCTGCATGACCCTTTTCACCACAATGCTAAGTGGCCCTTGTCATCACAATGCTCCATGGTGCTTGTCATCACAATGCTCCATGCCCCCGTCATCACAATGCCCCATGACCCCTGTCATCACAAGAATCCATGGTCTTTGACATCACAGTGCTCCAGGACACCTGTCATCACAATGCTCGATGATTCGTTTCATCACAATGCTCCCTTACCCCTGTCATCACAGTGCTCCATGACCCCTTGCATCACAACGCTCCATGACCAATTTCATCACAACGCTCCATGACTCCTATCATCACAATGCTCTATGGCCCTTGTCATCACAATGCTCAATGCCCACTGTCATCACAATACTCCATGAGCACATTCATCACAATACTCTATGAGCCGTTTCATCACAATGTTAAATGGCCCTTGTCATCACAATGTTCTACGGTGCTTGTCATCACAATGCTGCATGACCCCTGTCATCACAATGCTCCATAGCCCTTGCCATCACAATGCTCCATGAACGCTGTCATCACAATGCCCTATGACCAGTATCATCACAGTGCTCCTTGGCTGTTGTTATGAAAATGCTCCATAACCCCTGTCATCACAGTGAACCATGGCCCTTGTCATCACAATGCTCCCTGACCCATTTCATCACAATGCTCCATGACCACTTTCATTACAGAGCTCCATGATTGCTATCATCACAATGATCCATGACCCCTTTCATCACAGTGTTCCAGTACCATTTTCATCACAATGATCCACGACCCCTATCACCACAATGCTCCATGACACTTATTCTCACTATGCTCTATGGCCCTTGTCATCACAATGCTCCATGGCCACTGTCATCACAATGCTCCATGACCACATTCATCACAATGCTCCATGACCCGTTCCATCACATTGCTAAATTTCCCTTGTCATCACAATGCTCCATGGCGCTTGTCATCACAATGCTGCATGACTCCTGTCATCACACTGCCCTATGACCCCTGTCATCACAAGTCTCCATGGCCCTTGTCATCACAATGCTCCATAACACCTGTCATCACAATCCTCCATGCCCTTGTCATGACAATGCTCCATGACCCCTGTCATCACAAGGCTCCGTGGCCCTTGACATCACAATTCTCCATGACACCTGACAACACAATGCTCCAGTACGCCTTTCATCACAATGCTCCAGGCCCCCTGTCATCACAATGCACCATGATCCCTTTCATGACAATAATCCATGACCCCTTTCATCACAATGCTCCAGTATGCCTTTCATCACAATACTCGATGCCCCCTGTCATCACAATGCCCCATGACCCCACTCAGCAAAATATTCCATGCCCCCTGTAGTCACAATGCTCCATAGCAGCTGTCATCACAATGCTCCATGACCCTTGTCATGACAATGCTCCATGGCATTTTTCATCACAATGTTCCATGCCCCCTTTCATCGCAATTCTTCAAGACAACTTCCATCACAATGCTCCATGACCACTTTCATCACAATGCTCCTTGGCCTGGGTCATTGCAATGCTCCATGACTCCTTTCATCACAATGCTCCATGGCCTCTGACATCACAATGCTCCATAAGCCATGTCATCACAATGTGCCATGACCCCGTCAAAACAATGCTCCATAACCCCTTTCATCACAATGCTCCGTGACCCACGTCAACACAATTGTCCAGGACCCCTTTCATCACAATGCTCCTTGGCACGTGTCATCACAATGCTCCATGAACAGTATCATCACAATGCACCATGATCCCTGTCATCACAATGCACTATGACACCTGTCATCACAATGCTCCAAGACAACTGTCATCACAATGCCACATGACTCCTGTCATCACAATTCTCCCTGACCTTTGTCATCACAATGCTCCATGACGCCTTTCATCACAATGCACCATTACCCCTTTCACCACAATTCTCCAGGCCCTCTGTCACCACAATGCTCCATAACCCCTGACTTCACAATGGCCAATGACACCTGTCATCACAATTCACCATGGATCTTGTCATCAAAAGGCTCCATGCTCGTGTCATCACAATGATCCAAGACCACTGTCATCACAATGCTCCATGACCACATTCATCACAATGCTGCATGACCCGTTTCACCACAATGATAAGTGGCCCTTGCCATCACAATGCTCCATGGCCACTGTCATCACAATGCTCCATGACCACATTCATCACAAAGCTCCATGACCCGTTTCATCACAATGCTAAATTTCCCTTGTAATCAAAATGCTCCATGGCGCTTGTCATCACAATGCTGCATGACTCCTGTCATCACACTGCCCTATGACCCCTGTCATCACAAGGCTCCGTGGCCCTTGACATCACAATTCTCCATGACACCTGACAACACAATGCTCCAGTACGCCTTTCATCACAATGCTCCAGGCCCCCTGTCATCACAATGCACCATGATCCCTTTCATGACAATAATCCATGACCCCTTTCATCACAATGCTCCAGTATGCCTTTCATCACAATACTCGATGCCCCCTGTCATCACAATGCCCCATGACCCCTCTCAGCAAAATATTCCATGCCCCCTGTAGTCACTATGCTCCATAGCAGCTGTCATCACAATGCTCCATGACCCTTGTCATGACAATGCTCCATGGCATTTTTCATCACAATGTTCCATGCCCCCTTTCATCGCAATTCTTCAAGACAACTTTCATCACAATGCTCCATGACCACTTTCATCACAAGGCACCTTGGCCTGGGTCATCGCAATGCTCCATGACTCCTTTCATCACAATGCTCCATGGCCTCTGACATCACAATGCTCCATAAGCCATGTCATCACAATGTGCCATGACCCCGTCAAAACAATGCTCCATAACCCCTTTCATCACAATGCTCCGTGACCCATGTCAACACAATTGTCCAGGACCCCTTTCATCACAATGCTCCTTGGCACATGTCATCACAATGCTCCATGAACAGTATCATCACAATGCACCATGATCCCTGTCATCACAATGCACTATGACACCTGTTATCACAATGCTCCAAGACAACTGTCATCACAATGCCACATGACTCCTGTCATCTCAATACTCCCTGACATTTGTCATCACAATGCTCCATGAACAGTATCATCACAATGCACCATTACCCCTTTCATCACAATTCTCCAGGCCCTCTGTCACCACAATGCTCCATAACCCCTGACATCACAATGGCCAATGACACCTGTCATCACAATTCACCAGGGATCTTGTCATCAAAAGGCTCCATGCTCATGTCATCACAATGATCCAAGACCAGTGTCATCACAATGCTCCATGACGACTTTCATCACAATGCTCCAGTAGGCCTTACATCACAATACTCCATGCCCGCTCTCATGACAATTCCCCATAACCCCTGTCATCACAATGGCCAACGACACCTGTCATCACAATTCACCATGGATCTTGTCATCAAAAGGCTCCATGCTCGTGTCATCACAATGATCCAAGAACCGTGTCATCACAATGCTACATGGCCGGTCTCATCACAGTGCTCCATGACCCCTGTTATCAAAATTCTCCATGAACTTTCATCACAGTGCTCCATCAACACATTCATCACAATGCTCCATGATCCCTTTCATCACAATGTTCTAGGACCAACATCATCACAATGCTCCGTGATCGCTATCATCACAATGCTCTATGACCCCTTTCATAACGATGCCCCAATACCCCCTTTCATCACAATGCTCCATGGTTCCTGTCATCACAATGCGCCAGGACCCATGTCATCACAATGCTCTATGACCCTTTGTCATCACAATGTTCCATGGCCCTTGTCATCACAATGCTCCATGACCACATTCATCACAATGCTGCATGACCCGTTTCACCACAATGCTAAGTGGCCCTTGTCATCACAATGCTCCATGGTGCTTGTCATCACAATGCTCCATGCCCCCGTCATCACAATGCCCCATGACCCCTGTCATCACAAGAATCCATGGTCTTTGACATCACAGTGCTCCATGACACCTGTCATCACAATGCTCGATGATTCGTTTCATCACAATGCTCCCTTACCCCTGTCATCACAGTGCTCCATGACCCCTTGCATCACAACGCTCCATGACCAATTTCATCACAACGCTCCATGACTCCTATCATCACAATGCTCTATGGCCCTTGTCATCACAATGCTCAATGCCCACTGTCATCACAATGCTCCATGAGCACATTCATCACAATACTCTATGAGCCGTTTCATCACAATGCTAAATGGCCCTTGTCATCACAATGTTCTACGGTGCTTGTCATCACAATGCTGCATGACCCCTGTCATCACAATGCTCCATGGCCCTTGCCATCACAATGCTCCATGAACGCTGTCATCACAATGCCCTATGACCAGTATCATCACAGTGCTCCTTGGATGTTGTCATGAAAATGCTCCATAACCTCTGTCATCACAGTGAACCATGGCCCTTGTCATCACAATGCTCCCTGACCCATTTCATCACAATGCTCCATGACCACTTTCATTACAGAGCTCCATCATCGCTATCATCACAGTGATCCATGACCCCTTTCATCACAGTGTTCCAGTACCATTTTCATCACAATGATCCACGACCCCTATCACCACAATGCTCCATGACACTTATTTTCACTATGCTCTATGGCCCTTGTCATCACAATGCTCCATGGCCACTGTCATCACAATGCTCCATGACCACATTCATCACAATGCTCCATGACCCGTTTCATCACAATGCTAAATTTCCCTTGTCATCAAAATGCTCCATGGCGCTTGTCATCACAATGCTGCATGACTCCTGTCATCACACTGCCCTATGACCCCTGTCATCACAAGGCTCCGTGGCCCTTGACATCACAATTCTCCATGACACCTGACAACACAATGCTCCAGTACGCCTTTCATCACAATGCTCCAGGCCCCCTGTCTTCACAATGCACCATGATCCCTTTCATGACAATAATCCATGACCCCTTTCATCACAATGCTCCAGTATGCCTTTCATCACAATACTCGATGCCCCCTGTCATCACAATGCCCCATGACCCCTCTCAGCAAAATAATCCATGCCCACTGTAGTCACAATGCTCCATAACAGCTGTCATCACAATGCTCCATGACCCTTGTCATGACAATGCTCCATGGCATTTTTCATCACAATGTTCCATGCCCCCTTTCATCGCAATTCTTCAAGACAACTTCCATCACAATGCTCCATGATCACTTTCATCACAATGCTCCTTGGCCTGGGTCATCGCAATGCTCCATGACTCCTTTCATCACAATGCTCCATGGCCTCTGACATCACAATGCTCCATAAGCCATGTCATCACAATGTGCCATGACCCCGTCAAAACAATGCTCCATAACCCCTTTCATCACAATGCTCCGTGACCCATGTCAACACAATTGTCCAGGACCCCTTTCATCACAATGCTCCTGGGCACGTGTCATCACAATGCTCCATGAACAGTATCATCACAATGCACCATGATCCCTGTCATCACAATGCACAATGACACCTGTCATCACAATGCTCCAAGACAACTGTCATCACAATGCCACATGACTCCTGTCATCACAATACTCCCTGACCTTTGTCATCACAATGCTCCATGACGCCTTTCATCACAATGCACCATTACCCCTTTCATCACAATTCTCCAGGCCCTCTGTCAACACAATGCTCCATATCCCCTGACATCACAATGGCCAACGACACCTGTCATCACAATTCACCATGGATCTTGTCATCAAAAGGCTCCATGCTCGTGTCATCACAATGATCCAAGACCAGTGTCATCACAATGCTCCATAACCACATTCATCACAGTGCTGCATGACCCGTTTCACCACAATGCTAAGTGGCCCTTGCCATCACAATGTTCCATGGTGCTTGTCATCACAATGCTGCATGACTCCTGTCATCACAATTCTCCCTGACCTTTGTCATCACAATGCTCCATGACGCCTTTCATCACAATGCACCATTACCCCTTTCCATAACCCCTGACTTCACAATGGCCAATGACACCTGTCATCACAATTCACCATGGATCTTGTCATAAAAAGGCTCCATGCTCGTGTCATCACAATGATCCAAGACCAGTGTCATCACAATGCTCCATGACCACATTCATCACAATGCTGCATGACCCGTTTCACCACAATGCTAAGTGGCCCTTGCCATCACAATGCTAAGTGGCCCTTGTCATCACAATGCTCCTTGCCCCCGTCATCACAATGCCCCATGACCCCTGTCATCACAAGAATCCATGGTCTTTGACATCACAGTGCTCCATGACACCTGTCATCACAATGCTCGATGATTCGTGTCATCACAATGCTCCCTTACCCCTGTCATCACAGTGCTCCATGACCCCTTGCATCACAACGCTCCATGACCAATTTCATCACAACGCTCCATGACTCCTATCATCACAATGCTCTATGGCCCTTGTCATCACAATGCTCAATGCCCACTGTCATCACAATGCTCCATGAGCACATTCATCACAATACTCTATGAGCCGTTTCATCACAATGCTAAATGGCCCTTGTCATCACAATGTTCTACGGTGCTTGTCATCACAATGCTGCATGACCCCTGTCATCACAATGCTCCATGGCCCTTGCCATCACAATGCTCCATGAACGCTGTCATCACAATGCCCTATGACCAGTATCATCACAGTGCTCCTTGGCTGTTGTCATGAAAATGCTCCATAACCCCTGTCATCACAGTGAACCATGGCCCTTGTCATCACAATGCTCCCTGACCCATTTCATCACAATGCTCCATGACCACTTTCATTACACAGCTCCATGACCGCTATCATCACAATGATCCATGACCCCTTTCATCACAGTGTTCCAGTACCATTTTCATCACAATGATCCACGACCCCTATCACCACAATGCTCCATGACACTTATTTTCACTATGCTCTATGGCCCTTGTCATCACAATGCTCCATGGCCACTGTCATCACAATGCTCCATGACCCGTTTCATCACAATGCTAAATTTCCCTTGTCATCACAATGCTCCATGGCGCTTGTCATCACAATGCTGCATGACTCCTGTCATCACACTGCCCTATGACCCCTGTCATCACAAGGCTCCATGGCCCTTGTCATCACAATGCTCCCTAACACCTGTCATCACAATCCTCCATGCCCTTGTCATGACAATGCTCCATGACCCCTGTCATCACAAGGCTCCGTGGCCCTTGACATCACAATTCTCCCTGACACCTGACAACACAATGCTCCAGTACGCCTTTCATCACAATGCTCCAGGCCCCCTGTCATCACAATGCACCATGATCCCTTTCATGACAATAATCCATGACCCCTTTCATCACAATGCTCCAGTATGCCTTTCATCACAATACTCGATGCCCCCTGTCATCACAATGCCCCAAGACAACTCTCAGCAAAATATTCCATGCCCCCTGTAGTCACAATGCTCCATAACAGCTGTCATCACAATGCTCCATGACCCTTGTCATGACAATTCTCCATGGCATTTTTCATCACAATGTTCCATGCCCCCTTTCATCGCAATTCTTCAAGACAACTTTCATCACAATGCTCCTTGGCCTGGGTCATTGCAATGCTCCATGACTCCTTTCATCACAATGCTCCATGGCCTCTGACATCACAATGCTCCATAAGCCATGTCATCACAATGTGCCATGACCCCGTCAAAACAATGCTCCATAACCCCTTTCATCACAATGCTCCGTGACCCATGTCAACACAATTGTCCAGGACCCCTTTCATCACAATGCTCCTTGGCACGTTTCATCACAATGCTCCATGAACAGTATCATCACAATGCACCATGATCCCTGTCATCACAATGCACTATGACACCTGTTATCACAGTGCTCCAAGACAACTGTCATCACAATGCCACATGACTCCTGTCATCACAATACTCCCTGACATTTGTCATCACAATGCTCCATGAACAGTATCATCACAATGCACCATTACCCCTTTCATCACAATTCTCCAGGCCCTCTGTCACCACAATGCTCCATAACCCCTGACATCACAATGGCCAATGACACCTGTCATCACAATTCACCAGGGATCTTGTCATCAAAAGGCTCCATGCTCATGTCATCACAATGATCCAAGACCAGTGTCATCACAATGCTCCATGACGACTTTCATCACAATGCTCCAGTAGGCCTTACATCACAATACTCCATGCCCGCTCTCATGACAATTCCCCATAACCCCTGTCATCACAATGGCCAACGACACCTGTCATCACAATTCACCATGGATCTTGTCATCAAAAGGCTCCATGCTCGTGTCATCACAATGATCCAAGACCCGTGTCATCACAATGCTACATGGCCGGTCTCATCACAGTGCTCCATGACCCCTGTTATCAAAATTCTCCATGAACTTTCATCACAGTGCTCCAACAACACATTCATCACAATGCTCCATGATCCCTTTCATCACAATGTTCTAGGACCAACATCATCACAATGCTCCGTGATCGCTATCATCACAATGCTCTATGACCCCTTTCATAACGATGCCCAAATACCCCCTTTCATCACAATGCTCCATGGTTCCTGTCATCACAATGCGCCAGGGCCCATGTCATCACAATGCTCTATGACCCTTTTTCATCACAATGTTCCATGGCCCTTGTCATCACAATGCTCCATGACCACATTCATCACAATGCTGCATGACCCTTTGCACCACAATGCTAAGTGGCCCTTGTCATCACAATGCTCCATGGTGCTTGTCATCACAATGCTCCATGCCCCCGTCATCACAATGCCCCATGACCCCTGTCATCACAAGAATCCATGGTCTTTGACATCACAGTGCTCCATGACACCTGTCATCACAATGCTCGATGATTCGTTTCATCACAATGCTCCCTTACCCCTGTCATCACAGTGCTCCATGACCCCTTGCATCACAACGCTCCATGACCAATTTCATCACAACGCTCCATGACTCCTATCATCACAATGCTCTATGGCCCTTGTCATCACAATGCTCAATGCCCACTGTCATCACAATGCTCCATGAGCACATTCATCACAATACTCTATGAGCCGTTTCATCACAATGCTAAATGGCCCTTGTCATCACAATGTTCTACGGTGCTTGTCATCACAATGCTGCATGACCCCTGTCATCACAATGCTCCATAGCCCTTGCCATCACAATGCTCCATGAACGCTGTCATCACAATGCCCTATGACCAGTATCATCACAGTGCTCCTTGGCTGTTGTCATGAAAATGCTCCATAACCCCTGTCATCACAGTGAACCATGGCTCTTGTCATCACAATGCTCCCTGACCCATTTCATCACAATGCTCCATGACCACTTTCATTACAGAGCTCCATGATTGCTATCATCACAATGATCCATGACCCCTTTCATCACAGTGTTCCAGTACCATTTTCATCACAATGATCCACGACCCCTATCACCACAATGCTCCATGACACTTATTCTCACTATGCTCTATGGCCCTTGTCATCACAATGCTCCATGACCCGTTCCATCACATTGCTAAATTTCCCTTGTCATCACAATGCTCCATGGCGCTTGTCATCACAATGCTGCATGACTCCTGTCATCACACTGCCCTATGACCCGTGTCATCACAAGGCTCCATGGCCCTTGTCATCACAATGCTCCATAACACCTGTCATCACAATCCTCCATGCCCTTGTCATGACAATGCTCCATGACCCCTGTCATCACAAGGCTCCGTGGCCCTTGACATCACAATTCTCCATGACACCTGACAACACAATGCTCCAGTACGCCTTTCATCACAATGCTCCAGGCCCCCTGTCATCACAATGCACCATGATCCCTTTCATGACAATAATCCATGACCCCTTTCATCACAATGCTCCAGTATGCCTTTCATCACAATACTCGATGCCCCCTGTCATCACAATGCCCCATGACCCCACTCAGCAAAATATTCCATGCCCCCTGTAGTCACAATGCTCCATAGCAGCTGTCATCACAATGCTCCATGACCCTTGTCATGACAATGCTCCATGGCATTTTTCATCACAATGTTCCATGCCCCCTTTCATCGCAATTCTTCAAGACAACTTCCATCACAATGCTCCATGACCACTTTCATCACAATGCTCCTTGGCCTGGGTCATTGCAATGCTCCATGACTCCTTTCATCACAATGCTCCATGGCCTCTGACATCACAATGCTCCATAAGCCATGTCATCACAATGTGCCATGACCCCGTCAAAACAATGCTCCATAACCCCTTTCATCACAATGCTCCGTGACCCACGTCAACACAATTGTCCAGGACCCCTTTCATCACAATGCTCCTTGGCACGTGTCATCACAATGCTCCATGAACAGTATCATCACAATGCACCATGATCCCTGTCATCACAATGCACTATGACACCTGTCATCACAATGCTCCAAGACAACTGTCATCACAATGCCACATGACTCCTGTCATCACAATTCTCCCTGACCTTTGTCATCACAATGCTCCATGACGCCTTTCATCACAATGCACCATTACCCCTTTCATCACAATTCTCCAGGCCCTCTGTCACCACAATGCTCCATAACCCCTGACTTCACAATGGCCAATGACACCTGTCATCACAATTCACCATGGATCTTGTCATCAAAAGGCTCCATGCTCGTGTCATCACAATGATCCAAGACCACTGTCATCACAATGCTCCATGACCACATTCATCACAATGCTGCATGACCCGTTTCACCACAATGCTAAGTGGCCCTTGCCATCACAATGCTCCATGGCCACTGTCATCACAATGCTCCATGACCACATTCATCACAATGCTCCATGACCCGTTTCATCACAATGCTAAATTTCCCTTGTCATCAAAATGCTCCATGGCGCTTGTCATCACAATGCTGCATGACTCCTGTCATCACCCTGCCCTATGACCCCTGTCATCACAAGGCTCCGTGGCCCTTGACATCACAATTCTCCATGACACCTGGCAACACAATGCTCCAGTACGCCTTTCATCACAATGCTCCAGGCCCCCTGTCATCACAATGCACCATGATCCCTTTCATGACAATAATCCATGACCCCTTTCATCACAATGCTCCAGTATGCCTTTCATCACAATACTCGATGCCCCCTGTCATCACAATGCCCCATGACAACTCTCAGCAAAATGTTCCATGCCCCCTGTAGTCACAATGCTCCATAACAGCTGTCATCACAATGCTCCATGACCCTTGTCATGACAATGCTCCATGGCATTTTTTACCACAATGTTCCATGACCAATTGCATCACAACGCTCCATGACTCCTATCATCACAATGCTCTATGGCCCTTGTCATCACAATGCTCAATGCCCACTGTCATCACAATACTCCATGAGCACATTCATCACAATACTCTATGAGCCGTTTCATCACAATGTTAAATGGCCCTTGTCATCACAATGTTCTACGGTGCTTGTCATCACAATGCTGCATGACCCCTGTCATCACAATGCTCCATAGCCCTTGCCATCACAAAGCTCCATGAACGCTGTCATCACAATGCCCTATGACCAGTATCATCACAGTGCTCCTTGGCTGTTGTCATGAAAATGCTCCATAACCCCTGTCATCACAGTGTACCATGGCCCTTGTCATCACAATGCTCCCTGACCCATTTCATCACAATGCTCCATGACCACTTTCATCACAGTGTTCCAGTGCCATTTTCATAACAATGATCCACGACCCCTATCACCACAATGCTCCATGACATTTATTCTCACTATGCTCTATGGCCCTTGTCATCACAATGCTTCATGGCCACTGTCATCACAATGCTCCATGACCACATTCATCACAATGCTCCATGACCCGTTTCATCACAATGCTAAATTTCCCTTGTCATCACAATGCTCCATGGCGCTTGTCATCACAATGCTGCATGACTCCTGTCATCACACTGCCCTATGACCCCTGTCATCACAAGGCTCCATGGCCCTTGTCATCACAATGCTCCCTAACACCTGTCATCACAATCCTCCATGCCCTTGTCATGACAATGCTCCATGACCCCTGTCATCACAAGGCTCCGTGGCCCTTGACATCACAATTCTCCATGACACCTGACAACACAATGCTCCAGTACGCCTTTCATCACAATGCTCCAGGCCCCCTGTCATCACAATGCACCATGATCCCTTTCATGACAATAATCCATGACCCCTTTCATCACAATGCTCTAGTATGCCTTTCATCACAATACTCAATGCCCCCTGTCATCACAATGCCCCATGACCCCTCTCAGCAAAATATTCCATGCCCCCTGTAGTCACAATGCTCCATAGCAGCTGTCATCACAATGCTCCATGACCCTTGTCATGACAATGCTCCATGGCATTTTTCATCACAATGTTCCATGCCCCCTTTCATCGCAATTCTTCAAGACAACTTCCATCACAATGCTCCATGACCACTTTCATCACAATGCTCCTTGGCCTGGGTCATCGCAATGCTCCATGACTCCTTTCATCACAATGCTCCATGGTCTCTGACATCACAATGCTCCATAAGCCATGTCATCACAATGTGCCATGACCCCGTCAAAACAATGCTCCATAACCCCTTTCATCACAATGCTCCGTGACCCATGTCAACACAATTGTCCAGGACCCCTTTCATCACAATGCTCCTTGGCACGTGTCATCACAATGCTCCATGAACAGTATCATCACAATGCACCATGATCCCTGTCATCACAATGCACTATGACACCTGTCATCACAATGCTCCAAGACAACTGTCATCACAATGCCACATGACTCCTGTCATCACAATACTCCCTGACATTTGTCATCACAATGCTCCATGACGCCTTTCATCACAATGCACAATTACCCCTTTCATCACAATTCTCCAGGCCTTCTGTCACCACAATGCTCCATAACCCCTGACTTCATAATGGCCAATGACACCTGTCATCACAATTCACCATGGATCTTGTCATCAAAAGGCTCCATGCTCGTGTCATCACAATGATCCAAGACCAGTGTCATCACAATGCTCCATGACCACATTCATCACAATGCTGCATGACCCGTTTCACCACAATGCTAAGTGGCCCTTGCCATCACAATGCTAAGTGGCCCTTGTCATCACAATGCTCCATGCCCCCGTCATCACAATGCCCCATGACCCCTGTCATCACAAGAATCCATGGTCTTTGACATCACAGTGCTCCATGACACCTGTCATCACAATGCTCGATGATTCGTTTCATCACAATGCTCCCTTACCCCTGTCATCACAGTGCTCCATGACCCCTTGCATCACAACGCTCCATGACCAATTTCATCACAACGCTCCATGACTCCTATCATCACAATGCTCTATGGCCCTTGTCATCACAATGCTCAATGCCCACTGTCATCACAATGCTCCATGAGCACATTCATCACAATACTCTATGAGCCGTTTCATCACAATGCTAAATGGCCCTTGTCATCACAATGTTCTACGGTGCTTGTCATCACAATGCTGCATGACCCCTGTCATCACAATGCTCCATGGCCCTTGCCATCACAATGCTCCATGAACGCTGTCATCACAATGCCCTATGACCAGTATCATCACAGTGCCCCTTGGCTGTTTTCATGAAAATGCTCCATAACCCCTGTCATCACAGTGAACCATGGCCCTTGTCATCACAATGCTCCCAGACCCATTTCATCACAATGCTCCATGACCACTTTCATTACAGAGCTCCATGATTGCTATCATCACAATGATCCATGACCCCTTTCATCACAGTGTTCCAGTACCATTTTCATCACAATGATCCACGACCCCTATCACCACAATGCTCCATGACACTTATTCTCACTATGCTCTATGGCCCTTGTCATCACAATGCTCCATGGCCACTGTCATCACAATGCTCCATGACCACATTCATCACAATGCTCCATGACCCGTTTCATCACAATGCTAAATTTCCCTTGTCATCACAATGCTCCATGGCGCTTGTCATCACAATGCTGCATGACTCCTGTCATCACACTGCCCTATGACCCCTGTCATCACAAGGCTCCATGGCCCTTGTCATCACAATGCTCCCTAAAACCTGTCATCACAATCCTCCATGCCCTTGACATGACAATGCTCCATGACCCCTGTCATCACAAGGCTCCGTGGCCCTTGACATCACAATTCTCCATGACACCTGACAACACAATGCTCCTCTACGCCTTTCATCACAATGCTCCAGGCCCCCTGTCATCACAATGCACCATGATCCCTTTCATGACAATAATCCATGACCCCTTTCATCACAATGCTCCAGTATGCCTTTCATCACAATACTCGATGCCCCCTGTCATCACAATGCCCCATGACCCCACTCAGCAAAATATTCCATGCCCCCTGTAGTCACAATGCTCCATAGCAGCTGTCATCACAATGCTCCATGACCCTTGTCATGACAATGCTCCATGGCATTTTTCATCACAATGTTCCATGCCCCCTTTCATCGCAATTCTTCAAGACAACTTCCATCACAATGCTCCATGACCACTTTCATCACAATGCTCCTTGGCCTGGGTCATTGCAATGCTCCATGACTCCTTTCATCACAATGCTCCATGGCCTCTGACATCACAATGCTCCATAAGCCATGTCATCACAATGTGCCATGACCCCGTCAAAACAATGCTCCATAACCCCTTTCATCACAATGCTCCGTGACCCACGTCAACACAATTGTCCAGGACCCCTTTCATCACAATGCTCCTTGGCACGTGTCATCACAATGCTCCATGAACAGTATCATCACAATGCACCATGATCCCTGTCATCACAATGCACTATGACACCTGTCATCACAATGCTCCAAGACAACTGTCATCACAATGCCACATGACTCCTGTCATCACAATTCTCCCTGACCTTTGTCATCACAATGCTCCATGACGCCTTTCATCACAATGCACCATTACCCCTTTCATCACAATTCTCCAGGCCCTCTGTCACCACAATGCTCCATAACCCCTGACTTCACAATGGCCAATGACACCTGTCATCACAATTCACCATGGATCTTGTCATCAAAAGGCTCCATGCTCGTGTCATCACAATGATCCAAGACCACTGTCATCACAATGCTCCATGACCACATTCATCACAATGCTGCATGACCCGTTTCACCACAATGCTAAGTGGCCCTTGCCATCACAATGCTCCATGGCCACTGTCATCACAATGCTCCATGACCACATTCATCACAATGCTCCATGACCCGTTTCATCACAATGCTAAATTTCCCTTGTCATCAAAATGCTCCATGGCGCTTGTCATCACAATGCTGCATGACTCCTGTCATCACCCTGCCCTATGACCCCTGTCATCACAAGGCTCCGTGGCCCTTGACATCACAATTCTCCATGACACCTGGCAACACAATGCTCCAGTACGCCTTTCATCACAATGCTCCAGGCCCCCTGTCATCACAATGCACCATGATCCCTTTCATGACAATAATCCATGACCCCTTTCATCACAATGCTCCAGTATGCCTTTCATCACAATACTCGATGCCCCCTGTCATCACAATGCCCCATGACAACTCTCAGCAAAATGTTCCATGCCCCCTGTAGTCACAATGCTCCATAACAGCTGTCATCACAATGCTCCATGACCCTTGTCATGACAATGCTCCATGGCATTTTTTACCACAATGTTCCATGACCAATTGCATCACAACGCTCCATGACTCCTATCATCACAATGCTCTATGGCCCTTGTCATCACAATGCTCAATGCCCACTGTCATCACAATACTCCATGAGCACATTCATCACAATACTCTATGAGCCGTTTCATCACAATGTTAAATGGCCCTTGTCATCACAATGTTCTACGGTGCTTGTCATCACAATGCTGCATGACCCCTGTCATCACAATGCTCCATAGCCCTTGCCATCACAAAGCTCCATGAACGCTGTCATCACAATGCCCTATGACCAGTATCATCACAGTGCTCCTTGGCTGTTGTCATGAAAATGCTCCATAACCCCTGTCATCACAGTGTACCATGGCCCTTGTCATCACAATGCTCCCTGACCCATTTCATCACAATGCTCCATGACCACTTTCATCACAGTGTTCCAGTGCCATTTTCATAACAATGATCCACGACCCCTATCACCACAATGCTCCATGACATTTATTCTCACTATGCTCTATGGCCCTTGTCATCACAATGCTTCATGGCCACTGTCATCACAATGCTCCATGACCACATTCATCACAATGCTCCATGACCCGTTTCATCACAATGCTAAATTTCCCTTGTCATCACAATGCTCCATGGCGCTTGTCATCACAATGCTGCATGACTCCTGTCATCACACTGCCCTATGACCCCTGTCATCACAAGGCTCCATGGCCCTTGTCATCACAATGCTCCCTAACACCTGTCATCACAATCCTCCATGCCCTTGTCATGACAATGCTCCATGACCCCTGTCATCACAAGGCTCCGTGGCCCTTGACATCACAATTCTCCATGACACCTGACAACACAATGCTCCAGTACGCCTTTCATCACAATGCTCCAGGCCCCCTGTCATCACAATGCACCATGATCCCTTTCATGACAATAATCCATGACCCCTTTCATCACAATGCTCTAGTATGCCTTTCATCACAATACTCAATGCCCCCTGTCATCACAATGCCCCATGACCCCTCTCAGCAAAATATTCCATGCCCCCTGTAGTCACAATGCTCCATAGCAGCTGTCATCACAATGCTCCATGACCCTTGTCATGACAATGCTCCATGGCATTTTTCATCACAATGTTCCATGCCCCCTTTCATCGCAATTCTTCAAGACAACTTCCATCACAATGCTCCATGACCACTTTCATCACAATGCTCCTTGGCCTGGGTCATCGCAATGCTCCATGACTCCTTTCATCACAATGCTCCATGGTCTCTGACATCACAATGCTCCATAAGCCATGTCATCACAATGTGCCATGACCCCGTCAAAACAATGCTCCATAACCCCTTTCATCACAATGCTCCGTGACCCATGTCAACACAATTGTCCAGGACCCCTTTCATCACAATGCTCCTTGGCACGTGTCATCACAATGCTCCATGAACAGTATCATCACAATGCACCATGATCCCTGTCATCACAATGCACTATGACACCTGTCATCACAATGCTCCAAGACAACTGTCATCACAATGCCACATGACTCCTGTCATCACAATACTCCCTGACATTTGTCATCACAATGCTCCATGACGCCTTTCATCACAATGCACCATTACCCCTTTCATCACAATTCTCCAGGCCTTCTGTCACCACAATGCTCCATAACCCCTGACTTCATAATGGCCAATGACACCTGTCATCACAATTCACCATGGATCTTGTCATCAAAAGGCTCCATGCTCGTGTCATCACAATGATCCAAGACCAGTGTCATCACAATGCTCCATGACCACATTCATCACAATGCTGCATGACCCGTTTCACCACAATGCTAAGTGGCCCTTGCCATCACAATGCTAAGTGGCCCTTGTCATCACAATGCTCCATGCCCCCGTCATCACAATGCCCCATGACCCCTGTCATCACAAGAATCCATGGTCTTTGACATCACAGTGCTCCATGACACCTGTCATCACAATGCTCGATGATTCGTTTCATCACAATGCTCCCTTACCCCTGTCATCACAGTGCTCCATGACCCCTTGCATCACAACGCTCCATGACCAATTTCATCACAACGCTCCATGACTCCTATCATCACAATGCTCTATGGCCCTTGTCATCACAATGCTCAATGCCCACTGTCATCACAATGCTCCATGAGCACATTCATCACAATACTCTATGAGCCGTTTCATCACAATGCTAAATGGCCCTTGTCATCACAATGTTCTACGGTGCTTGTCATCACAATGCTGCATGACCCCTGTCATCACAATGCTCCATGGCCCTTGCCATCACAATGCTCCATGAACGCTGTCATCACAATGCCCTATGACCAGTATCATCACAGTGCCCCTTGGCTGTTTTCATGAAAATGCTCCATAACCCCTGTCATCACAGTGAACCATGGCCCTTGTCATCACAATGCTCCCTGACCCATTTCATCACAATGCTCCATGACCACTTTCATTACAGAGCTCCATGATTGCTATCATCACAATGATCCATGACCCCTTTCATCACAGTGTTCCAGTACCATTTTCATCACAATGATCCACGACCCCTATCACCACAATGCTCCATGACACTTATTCTCACTATGCTCTATGGCCCTTGTCATCACAATGCTCCATGGCCACTGTCATCACAATGCTCCATGACCACATTCATCACAATGCTCCATGACCCGTTTCATCACAATGCTAAATTTCCCTTGTCATCACAATGCTCCATGGCGCTTGTCATCACAATGCTGCATGACTCCTGTCATCACACTGCCCTATGACCCCTGTCATCACAAGGCTCCATGGCCCTTGTCATCACAATGCTCCCTAACACCTGTCATCACAATCCTCCATGCCCTTGACATGACAATGCTCCATGACCCCTGTCATCACAAGGCTCCGTGGCCCTTGACATCACAATTCTCCATGACACCTGACAACACAATGCTCCTGTACGCCTTTCATCACAATGCTCCAGGCCCCCTGTCATCACAATGCACCATGATCCCTTTCATGACAATAATCCATGACCCCTTTCATCACAATGCTCCAGTATGCCTTTCATCACAATACTCGATGCCCCTTCATCACAATGCCCAAAGACAACTCTCAGCAAAATATTCCATGCCCCCTGTAGTCACAATGCTCCATAACAGCTGTCATCACAATGCTCCATGATCCTTGTCATGACAATGCTCCATGGCATTTTTCATCACAATGTTCCATGCCCCCTTTCATCGCAATTCTTCAAGACAACTTTCATCACAATGCTCCATGACCACTTTCATCACAATGCTCCTTGGCCTGGGTCATTGCAATGCTCCATGACTCCTTTCATCACAATGCTCCATGGCCTCTGACATCACAATGCTCCATAAGCCATGTCATCACAATGTGCCATGACCCCGTCAAAACAATGCTCCATAACCCCTTTCATCACAATGCTCCGTGACCCATGTCAACACAATTGTCCAGGACCCCATTCATCACAATGCTCCTTGGCACGTGTCATCACAATGCTCCATGAACAGTATCATCACAATGCACCATGATCCCTGTCATCACAATGCACTATGACACCTGTCATCACAATGCCACATGACTCCTGTCATCACAATTCTCCCTGACCTTTGTCATCACAATGCTCCATGACGCCTTTCATCACAATGCACCATTACCCCTTTCCATAACCCCTGACTTCACAATGGCCAATGACACCTGTCATCACAATTCACCATGGATCTTGTCATCAAAAGGCTCCATGCTCGTGTCATCACAATGATCCAAGACCAGTGTCATCACAATGCTCCATGACCACATTCATCACAATGCTGCATGACCCGTTTCACCACAATGCTAAGTGGCCCTTGCCATCACAATGCTAAGTGGCCCTTGTCATCACAATGCTCCATGCCCCCGTCATCACAATGCCCCATGACCCCTGTCATCACCAGAATCCATGGTCTTTGACATCACAGTGCACCATGACACCTGTCATCACAATGCTCGATGATTCGTTTCATCACAATGCTCCCTTACCCCTGTCATCACAGTGCTCCATGACCCCTTGCATCACAACGCTCCATGACCAATTTCATCACAACGCTCCATGACTCCTATCATCACAATGCTCTATGGCCCTTGTCATCACAATGCTCAATGCCCACTGTCATCACAATACTCCATGAGCACATTCATCACAATACTCTATGAGCCGTTTCATCACAATGTTAAATGGCCCTTGTCATCACAATGTTCTACGGTGCTTGTCATCACAATGCTGCATGACCCCTGTCATCACAATGCTCCATAGCCCTTGCCATCACAAAGCTCCATGAACGCTGTCATCACAATGCCCTATGACCAGTATCATCACAGTGCTCCTTGGCTGTTGTCATGAAAATGCTCCATAACCTCTGTCATCACAGTGAACCATGGCACTTGTCATCACAATGCTCCCTGACCCATTTCCTCACAATGCTCCATGACCACTTTCATTACAGAGCTCCATCATCGCTATCATCACAGTGATCCATGACCCCTTTCATCACAGTGTTCCAGTACCATTTTCATCACAATGATCCACGACCCCTATCACCACAATGCTCCATGACACTTATTTTCACTATGCTCTATGGCCCTTGTCATCACAATGCTCCATGACCACATTCATCACAATGCTCCATGACCCGTTTCATCACAATGCTAAATTTCCCTTGTCATCAAAATGCTCCATGGCGCTTGTCATCACAATGCTGCATGACTCCTGTCATCACACTGCCCTATGACACCTGTCATCACAAGGCTCCGTGGCCCTTGACATCACAATTCTCCATGACACCTGACAACACAATGCTCCAGTACGCCTTTCATCACAATGCTCCAGGCCCCCTGTCATCACAATGCACCATGATCCCTTTCATGACAATAATCCATGACCCCTTTCATCACAATGCTCCAGTATGCCTTTCATCACAATACTCGATGCCCCCTGTCATCACAATGCCCCATGACCCCACTCAGCAAAATATTCCATGCCCCCTCTAGTCACAATGCTCCATAGCAGCTGTCATCACAATGCTCCATGACCCTTGTCATGACAATGCTCCATGGCATTTTTCATCACCATGTTCCATGCCCCCTTTCATCGCAATTCTTCAAGACAACTTTCATCACAATGCTCCATGACCACTTTCATCACAAGGCTCCTTGGCCTGGGTCATCGCAATGCTCCATGACTCCTTTCATCACAATGCTCCATGGCCTCTGACATCACAATGCTCCATAAGCCATGTCATCACAATGTGCCATGACCCCGTCAAAACAATGCTCCATAACCCCTTTCATCACAATGCTCCGTGACCCATGTCAACACAATTGTCCAGGACCCCTTTCATCACAATGCTCCTTGGCACGTGTCATCACAATGCTCCATGAACAGTATCATCACAATGCACCATGATCCCTGTCATCACAATGCACTATGACACCTGTTATCACAATGCTCCAAGACAACTGTCATCACAATGCCACATGACTCCTGTCATCACAATACTCCCTGACATTTGTCATCACAATGCTCCATGAACAGTATCATCACAATGCACCATTACCCCTTTCATCACAATTCTCCAGGCCCTCTGTCACCACAATGCTCCATAACCCCTGACATCACAATGGCCAATGACACCTGTCATCACAATTCACCAGGGATCTTGTCATCAAAAGGCTCCATGCTCATGTCATCACAATGATCCAAGACCAGTGTCATCACAATGCTCCATGACGACTTTCATCACAATGCTCCAGTAGGCCTTACATCACAATACTCCATGCCCGCTCTCATGACAATTCCCCATAACCCCTGTCATCACAATGGCCAACGACACCTGTCATCACAATTCACCATGGATCTTGTCATCAAAAGGCTCCATGCTCGTGTCATCACAATGATCCAAGACCCGTGTCATCACAATGCTACATGGCCGGTCTCATCACAGTGCTCCATGACCCCTGTTATCAAAATTCTCCATGAACTTTCATCACAGTGCTCCATCAACACATTCATCACAATGCTCCATGATCCCTTTCATCACAATGTTCTAGGACCAACATCATCACAATGCTCCGTGATCGCTATCATCACAATGCTCTATGACCCCTTTCATAACGATGCCCCAATACCCCCTTTCATCACAATGCTCCATGGTTCCTGTCATCACAATGCGCCAGGACCCATGTCATCACAATGCTCTATGACCCTTTGTCATCACAATGTTCCATGGCCCTTGTCATCACAATGCTCCATGACCACATTCATCACAATGCTGCATGACCCTTTTCACCACAATGCTAAGTGGCCTTTGTCATCACAATGCTCCATGGTGCTTGTCATCACAATGCTCCATGCCCCCGTCATCACAATGCCCCATGACCCCTGTCATCACAAGAATCCATGGTCTTTGACATCAGAGTGCTCCATGACACCTGTCATCACAATGCTCGATGATTCGTTTCATCACAATGCTCCCTTACCCCTGTCATCACAGTGCTCCATGACCCCTTGCATCACAACGCTCCATGACCAATTTCATCACAACGCTCCATGACTCCTATCATCACAATGCTCTATGGCCCTTGTCATCACAATGCTCAATGCCCACTGTCATCACAATGCTCCATGAGCACATTCATCACAATACTCTATGAGCCGTTTCATCACAATGCTAAATGGCCCTTGTCATCACAATGTTCTACGGTGCTTGTCATCACAATGCTGCATGACCCCTGTCATCACAATGCTCCATAGCCCTTGCCATCACAATGCTCCATGAACGCTGTCATCACAATGCCCTATGACCAGTATCATCACAGTGCTCCTTGGCTGTTGTCATGAAAATGCTCCATAACCCCTGTCATCACAGTGAACCATGGCCCTTGTCATCACAATGCTCCCAGACCCATTTCATCACAATGCTCCATGACCACTTTCATTACAGAGCTCCATGATTGCTATCATCACAATGATCCATGACCCCTTTCATCACAGTGTTCCAGTACCATTTTCATCACAATGATCCACGACCCCTATCACCACAATGCTCCATGACACTTATTCTCACTATGCTCTATGGCCCTTGTCATCACAATGCTCCATGGCCACTGTCATCACAATGCTCCATGACCACATTCATCACAATGCTCCATGACCCGTTCCATCACATTGCTAAATTTCCCTTGTCATCACAATGCTCCATGGCGCTTGTCATCACAATTCTGCATGACTCCTGTCATCACACTGCCCTATGACCCCTGTCATCACAAGGCTCCATGGCCCTTGTCATCACAATGCTCCCTAACACCTGTCATCACAATCCTCCATGCCCTTGTCATGACAATGCTCCATGACCCCTGTCATCACAAGGCTCCGTGGCCCTTGACATCACAATTCTCCATGACACCTGACAACACAATGCTCCAGTACGCCTTTCATCACAATGCTCCAGGCCCCCTGTCATCACAATGCACCATGATCCCTTTCATGACAATAATCCATGACCCCTTTCATCACAATGCTCCAGTATGCCTTTCATCACAATACTTGATGCCCCCTGTCATCACAATGCCCCATGACCCCACTCAGCAAAATATTCCATGCCCCCTGTAGTCACAATGCTCCATAGCAGCTGTCATCACAATGCTCCATGACCCTTGTCATGACAATGCTCCATGGCATTTTTCATCACAATGTTCCATGCCCCCTTTCATCGCAATTCTTCAAGACAACTTCCATCACAATGCTCCATGACCACTTTCATCACAATGCTCCTTGGCCTGGGTCATTGCAATGCTCCATGACTCCTTTCATCACAATGCTCCATGGCCTCTGACATCACAATGCTCCATAAGCCATCTCATCACAATGTGCCATGACCCCGTCAAAACAATGCTCCATAACCCCTTTCATCACAATGCTCCGTGACCCACGTCAACACAATTGTCCAGGACCCATTTCATCACAATGCTCCTTGGCACGTGTCATCACAATGCTCCATGAACAGTATCATCACAATGCACCATGATCCCTGTCATCACAATGCACTATGACACCTGTCATCACAATGCTCCAAGACAACTGTCATCACAATGCCACATGACACCTGTCATCACAATACTCCCTAAACTTTGTCATCACAATGCTCCATGATGCCTTTCATCACAATGCACCATTACCCCTTTCATCACAATTCTCCAGGCCCTCTGTCACCACAATGCTCCATAACCCCTGACATCACAATGGCCAACGACACCTGTCATCACAATTCACCATGGATCTTGTCATCAAAAGGCTCCATGCTCGTGTCATCACAATGATCCAAGACCCGTGTCATCACAATGCTACATGGCCGGTCTCATCACAGTGCTCCATGACCCCTGTTATCAAAATTCACCATGAACTTTCATCACAGTGCTCCATCAACACATTCATCACAATGCTCCATGATCCCTTTCATCACAATGTTCTAGGACCAACATCATCACAATGCTCCGTGATCGCTATCATCACAATGCTCTATGACCCCTTTCATAACGATGCCCCAATACCCCCTTTCATCACAATGCTCCATGGTTCCTGTCATCACAATGCGCCAGGACCCATGTCATCACAATGCTCTATGACCCTTTGTCATCACAATGTTCCATGGCCCTTGTCATCACAATGCTCCATGACCACATTCATCACAATGCTGCATGACCCTTTTCACCACAATGCTAAGTGGCCTTTGTCATCACAATGCTCCATGGTGCTTGTCATCACAATGCTCCATGCCCCCGTCATCACAATGCCCCATGACCCCTGTCATCACAAGAATCCATGGTCTTTGACATCAGAGTGCTCCATGACACCTGTCATCACAATGCTCGATGATTCGTTTCATCACAATGCTCCCTTACCCCTGTCATCACAGTGCTCCATGACCCCTTGCATCACAACGCTCCATGACCAATTTCATCACAACGCTCCATGACTCCTATCATCACAATGCTCTATGGCCCTTGTCATCACAATGCTCAATGCCCACTGTCATCACAATGCTCCATGAGCACATTCATCACAATACTCTATGAGCCGTTTCATCACAATGCTAAATGGCCCTTGTCATCACAATGTTCTACGGTGCTTGTCATCACAATGCTGCATGACCCCTGTCATCACAATGCTCCATAGCCCTTGCCATCACAATGCTCCATGAACGCTGTCATCACAATGCCCTATGACCAGTATCATCACAGTGCTCCTTGGCTGTTGTCATGAAAATGCTCCATAACCCCTGTCATCACAGTGAACCATGGCCCTTGTCATCACAATGCTCCCTGACCCATTTCATCACAATGCTCCATGACCACTTTCATTACAGAGCTCCATGATTGCTATCATCACAATGATCCATGACCCCTTTCATCGCAGTGTTCCAGTACCATTTTCATCACAATGATCCACGACCCCTATCACCACAATGCTCCATGACACTTATTCTCACTATGCTCTATGGCCCTTGTCATCACAATGCTCCATGGCCACTGTCATCACAATGCTCCATGACCACATTCATCACAATGCTCCATGACCCGTTCCATCACATTGCTAAATTTCCCTTGTCATCACAATGCTCCATGGCGCTTGTCATCACAATTCTGCATGACTCCTGTCATCACACTGCCCTATGACCCCTGTCATCACAAGGCTCCATGGCCCTTGTCATCACAATGCTCCCTAACACCTGTCATCACAATCCTCCATGCCCTTGTCATGACAATGCTCCATGACCCCTGTCATCACAAGGCTCCGTGGCCCTTGACATCACAATTCTCCATGACACCTGACAACACAATGCTCCAGTACGCCTTTCATCACAATGCTCCAGGCCCCCTGTCATCACAATGCACCATGATCCCTTTCATGACAATAATCCATGACCCCTTTCATCACAATGCTCCAGTATGCCTTTCATCACAATACTTGATGCCCCCTGTCATCACAATGCCCCATGACCCCACTCAGCAAAATATTCCATGCCCCCTGTAGTCACAATGCTCCATAGCAGCTGTCATCACAATGCTCCATGACCCTTGTCATGACAATGCTCCATGGCATTTTTCATCACCATGTTCCATGCCCCCTTTCATCGCAATTCTTCAAGACAACTTTCATCACAATGCTCCATGACCACTTTCATCACAAGGCTCCTTGGCCTGGGTCATCGCAATGCTCCATGACTCCTTTCATCACAATGCTCCATGGCCTCTGACATCACAATGCTCCATAAGCCATGTCATCACAATGTGCCATGACCCCGTCAAAACAATGCTCCATAACCCCTTTCATCACAATGCTCCGTGACCCATGTCAACACAATTGTCCAGGACCCCTTTCATCACAATGCTCCTTGGCACGTGTCATCACAATGCTCCATGAACAGTATCATCACAATGCACCATGATCCCTGTCATCACAATGCACTATGACACCTGTTATCACAATGCTCCAAGACAACTGTCATCACAATGCCACATGACTCCTGTCATCACAATACTCCCTGACATTTGTCATCACAATGCTCCATGAACAGTATCATCACAATGCACCATTACCCCTTTCATCACAATTCTCCAGGCCCTCTGTCACCACAATGCTCCATAACCCCTGACATCACAATGGCCAATGACACCTGTCATCACAATTCACCAGGGATCTTGTCATCAAAAGGCTCCATGCTCATGTCATCACAATGATCCAAGACCAGTGTCATCACAATGCTCCATGACGACTTTCATCACAATGCTCCAGTAGGCCTTACATCACAATACTCCATGCCCGCTCTCATGACAATTCCCCATAACCCCTGTCATCACAATGGCCAACGACACCTGTCATCACAATTCACCATGGATCTTGTCATCAAAAGGCTCCATGCTCGTGTCATCACAATGATCCAAGACCCGTGTCATCACAATGCTACATGGCCGGTCTCATCACAGTGCTCCATGACCCCTGTTATCAAAATTCACCATGAACTTTCATCACAGTGCTCCATCAACACATTCATCACAATGCTCCATGATCCCTTTCATCACAATGTTCTAGGACCAACATCATCACAATGCTCCGTGATCGCTATCATCACAATGCTCTATGACCCCTTTCATAACGATGCCCCAATACCCCCTTTCATCACAATGCTCCATGGTTCCTGTCATCACAATGCGCCAGGACCCATGTCATCACAATGCTCTATGACCCTTTGTCATCACAATGTTCCATGGCCCTTGTCATCACAATGCTCCATGACCACATTCATCACAATGCTGCATGACCCGTTTCACCACAATGCTAAGTGGCCTTTGTCATCACAATGCTCCATGGTGCTTGTCATCACAATGCTCCATGCCCCCGTCATCACAATGCCCCATGACCCCTGTCATCACAAGAATCCATGGTCTTTGACATCAGAGTGCTCCATGACACCTGTCATCACAATGCTCGATGATTCGTTTCATCACAATGCTCCCTTACCCCTGTCATCACAGTGCTCCATGACCCCTTGCATCACAACGCTCCATGACCAATTTCATCACAACGCTCCATGACTCCTATCATCACAATGCTCTATGGCCCTTGTCATCACAATGCTCAATGCCCACTGTCATCACAATGCTCCATGAGCACATTCATCACAATACTCTATGAGCCGTTTCATCACAATGCTAAATGGCCCTTGTCATCACAATGTTCTACGGTGCTTGTCATCACAATGCTGCATGACCCCTGTCATCACAATGCTCCATAGCCCTTGCCATCACAATGCTCCATGAACGCTGTCATCACAATGCCCTATGACCAGTATCATCACAGTGCTCCTTGGCTGTTGTCATGAAAATGCTCCATAACCCCTGTCATCACAGTGAACCATGGCCCTTGTCATCACAATGCTCCCTGACCCATTTCATCACAATGCTCCATGACCACTTTCATTACAGAGCTCCATGATTGCTATCATCACAATGATCCATGACCCCTTTCATCACAGTGTTCCAGTACCATTTTCATCACAATGATCCACGACCCCTATCACCACAATGCTCCATGACACTTATTCTCACTATGCTCTATGGCCCTTGTCATCACAATGCTCCATGGCCACTGTCATCACAATGCTCCATGACCACATTCATCACAATGCTCCATGACCCGTTCCATCACATTGCTAAATTTCCCTTGTCATCACAATGCTCCATGGCGCTTGTCATCACAATTCTGCATGACTCCTGTCATCACACTGCCCTATGACCCCTGTCATCACAAGGCTCCATGGCCCTTGTCATCACAATGCTCCCTAACACCTGTCATCACAATCCTCCATGCCCTTGTCATGACAATGCTCCATGACCCCTGTCATCACAAGGCTCCGTGGCCCTTGACATCACAATTCTCCATGACACCTGACAACACAATGCTCCAGTACGCCTTTCATCACAATGCTCCAGGCCCCCTGTCATCACAATGCACCATGATCCCTTTCATGACAATAATCCATGACCCCTTTCATCACAATGCTCCAGTATGCCTTTCATCACAATACTTGAGGCCCCCTGTCATCACAATGCCCCATGACCCCACTCAGCAAAATATTCCATGCCCCCTGTAGTCACAATGCTCCATAGCAGCTGTCATCACAATGCTCCATGACCCTTGTCATGACAATGCTCCATGGCATTTTTCATCACAATGTTCCATGCCCCCTTTCATCGCAATACTTCAAGACAACTTCCATCACAATGCTCCATGACCACTTTCATCACAATGCTCCTTGGCCTGGGTCATTGCAATGCTCCATGACTCCTTTCATCACAATGCTCCATGGCCTCTGACATCACAATGCTCCATAAGCCATGTCATCACAATGTGCCATGACCCCGTCAAAACAATGCTCCATAACCCCTTTCATCACAATGCTCCGTGACCCACGTCAACACAATTGTCCAGGACCCATTTCATCACAATGCTCCTTGGCACGTGTCATCACAATGCTCCATGAACAGTATCATCACAATGCACCATGATCCCTGTCATCACAATGCACTATGACACCTGTCATCACAATGCTCCAAGACAACTGTCATCACAATGCCACATGACACCTGTCATCACAATACTCCCTAAACTTTGTCATCACAATGCTCCATGATGCCTTTCATCACAATGCACCATTACCCCTTTCATCACAATTCTCCAGGCCCTCTGTCACCACAATGCTCTATAACCCCTGACATCACAATGGCCAACGACACCTGTCATCACAATTCACCATGGATCTTGTCATCAAAAGGCTCCATGCTCGTGTCATCACAATGATCCAAGACCCGTGTCATCACAATGCTACATGACCGGTCTCATCACAGTGCTCCATGACCCCTGTTATCAAAATTCACCATGAACTTTCATCACAGTGCTCCATCAACACATTCATCACAATGCTCCATGATCCCTTTCATCACAATGTTCTAGGACCAACATCATCACAATGCTCCGTGATCGCTATCATCACAATGCTCTATGACCCCTTTCATAACGATGCCCCAATACCCCCTTTCATCACAATGCTCCATGGTTCCTGTCATCACAATGCGCCAGGACCCATGTCATCACAATGCTCTATGACCCTTTGTCATCACAATGTTCCATGGCCCTTGTCATCACAATGCTCCATGACCACATTCATCACAATGCTGCATGACCCTTTTCACCACAATGCTAAGTGGCCTTTGTCATCACAATGCTCCATGGTGCTTGTCATCACAATGCTCCATGCCCCCGTCATCACAATGCCCCATGACCCCTGTCATCACAAGAATCCATGGTCTTTGACATCAGAGTGCTCCATGACACCTGTCATCACAATGCTCGATGATTCGTTTCATCACAATGCTCCCTTACCCCTGTCATCACAGTGCTCCATGACCCCTTGCATCACAACGCTCCATGACCAATTTCATCACAACGCTCCATGACTCCTATCATCACAATGCTCTATGGCCCTTGTCATCACAATGCTCAATGCCCACTGTCATCACAATGCTCCATGAGCACATTCATCACAATACTCTATGAGCCGTTTCATCACAATGCTAAATGGCCCTTGTCATCACAATGTTCTACGGTGCTTGTCATCACAATGCTGCATGACCCCTGTCATCACAATGCTCCATAGCCCTTGCCATCACAATGCTCCATGAACGCTGTCATCACAATGCCCTATGACCAGTATCATCACAGTGCTCCTTGGCTGTTGTCATGAAAATGCTCCATAACCCCTGTCATCACAGTGAACCATGGCCCTTGTCATCACAATGCTCCCTGACCCATTTCATCACAATGCTCCATGACCACTTTCATTACAGAGCTCCATGATTGCTATCATCACAATGATCCATGACCCCTTTCATCGCAGTGTTCCAGTACCATTTTCATCACAATGATCCACGACCCCTATCACCACAATGCTCCATGACACTTATTCTCACTATGCTCTATGGCCCTTGTCATCACAATGCTCCATGGCCACTGTCATCACAATGCTCCATGACCACATTCATCACAATGCTCCATGACCCGTTCCATCACATTGCTAAATTTCCCTTGTCATCACAATGCTCCATGGCACTTGTCATCACAATTCTGCATGACTCCTGTCATCACACTGCCCTATGACCCCTGTCATCACAAGGCTCCATGGCCCTTGTCATCACAATGCTCCCTAACACCTGTCATCACAATCCTCCATGCCCTTGTCATGACAATGCTCCATGACCCCTGTCATCACAAGGCTCCGTGGCCCTTGACATCACAATTCTCCATGACACCTGACAACACAATGCTCCAGTACGCCTTTCATCACAATGCTCCAGGCCCCCTGTCATCACAATGCACCATGATCCCTTTCATGACAATAATCCATGACCCCTTTCATCACAATGCTCCAGTATGCCTTTCATCACAATACTTGATGCCCCCTGTCATCACAATGCCCCATGACCCCACTCAGCAAAATATTCCATGCCCCCTGTAGTCACAATGCTCCATAGCAGCTGTCATCACAATGCTCCATGACCCTTGTCATGACAATGCTCCATGGCATTTTTCATCACAATGTTCCATGCCCCCTTTCATCGCAATTCTTCAAGACAACTTCCATCACAATGCTCCATGACCACTTTCATCACAATGCTCCTTGGCCTGGGTCATTGCAATGCTCCATGACTCCTTTCATCACAATGCTCCATGGCCTCTGACATCACAATGCTCCATAAGCCATGTCATCACAATGTGCCATGACCCCGTCAAAACAATGCTCCATAACCCCTTTCATCACAATGCTCCGTGACCCACGTCAACACAATTGTCCAGGACCCATTTCATCACAATGCTCCTTGGCACGTGTCATCACAATGCTCCATGAACAGTATCATCACAATGCACCATGATCCCTGTCATCACAATGCACTATGACACCTGTCATCACAATGCTCCAAGACAACTGTCATCACAATGCCACATGACTCCTGTCATCACAATTCTCCCTGACCTTTGTCATCACAATGCTCCATGACGCCTTTCATCACAATGCACCATTACCCCTTTCATCACAATTCTCCAGGCCCTCTGTCACCACAATGCTCCATAACCCCTGACATCACAATGGCCAACGACACCTGTCATCACAATTCACCATGGATCTTGTCATCAAAAGACTCCATGCTCGTGTCATCACAATGATTCAAGACCCGTATCATCACAATGCTCCATGGCCGGTCTCATCACAGTGCTCCATGACCCCTGTCATCAAAATTCTCCATGAACTTTCATTACAGTGCTCCATGAACACATTCATCACAATGCTCCATGATCCCTTTCATCACAATGCTCTAGGACCAACATCCTCACAATGATGCATGATCACTATCATCACAATGCTCCATGACCCCTTTCATAACGATTCCGCAATACCCCCTTTCATCACAATGCTCCATGGTTCCTGTCATCACAATGCGCCAGGACCCATGTCATCACAATGCTCTATGACCCTTGTCCTCACAATGTTCCATGGCCCTAGTCATCACAATGCTCCATGACCACATTCATCACAATGCTGCATGACCCGTTTCACCACAATGCTAAGTGGCCCTTGTCATCACAATGCTCCATGGTGCTTGTCATCACAATGCCCCATGCCCCCGTCATCACAGTACCCCATGACCCCTGTCATCACAAGAATCCATGGTCTTTGACATCACAATGCTCCATGACACCTGTCATCACAATGCTCGATGATTCGTTTCATCACAATGCTCCCTTACCCCTGTCATCACAGTGCTCCATGACCCCTTGCATCACAACGCTCCATGACCAATTGCATCACAACGCTCCATGACTCCTATCATCACAATGCTCTATGGCCCTTGTCATCACAATGCTCAATGCCCACTGTCATCACAATACTCCATGAGCACATTCATCACAATACTCTATGAGCCGTTTCATCACAATGTTAAATGGCCCTTGTCATCACAATGTTCTACGGTGCTTTTCATCACAATGCTGCATGACCCCTGTCATCACAATGCTCCATAGCCCTTGCCATCACAAAGCTCCATGAACGCTGTCATCACAATGCCCTATGACCAGTATCATCACAGTGCTCCTTGGCTGTTGTCATGAAAATGCTCCATAACCCCTGTCATCACAGTGAACCATGGCCCTTGTCATCACAATGCTCCCTGACCCATTTCATCACAATGCTCCATGACCACTTTCATTACAGAGCTCCATGATTGCTATCATCACAATGATCCATGACCCCTTTCATCACAGTGTTCCAGTGCCATTTTCATAACAATGATCCACGACCCCTATCACCACAATGCTCCATGACACTTATTCTCACTATGCTCTATGGCCCTTGTCATCACAATGCTTCATGGCCACTGTCATCACAATGCTCCATGACCACATTCATCACAATGCTCCATGACCCGTTTCATCACAATGCTAAATTTCCCTTGTCATCACAATGCTCCATGGCGCTTGTCATCACAATGCTGCATGACTCCTGTCATCACACTGCCCTATGACCCCTGTCATCACAAGGCTCCATGGCCCTTGTCATCACAATGCTCCCTAACACCTGTCATCACAATCCTCCATGCCCTTGTCATGACAATGCTCCATGACCCCTGTCATCACAAGGCTCCGTGGCCCTTGACATCACAATTCTCCATGACACCTGACAACACAATGCTCCAGTACGCCTTTCATCACAATGCTCCAGGCCCCCTGTCATCACAATGCACCATGATCCCTTTCATGACAATAATCCATGACCCCTTTCATCACAATGCTCTAGTATGCCTTTCATCACAATACTCGATGCCCCCTGTCATCACAATGCCCCATGACCCCTCTCAGCAAAATATTCCATGCCCCCTGTAGTCACAATGCTCCATAGCAGCTGTCATCACAATGCTCCATGATCCTTGTCATGACAATGCTCCATGGCATTTTTCATCACAATGTTCCATGCCCCCTTTCATCGCAATTCTTCAAGACAACTTCCATCACAATGCTCCATGACCACTTTCATCACAATGCTCCTTGGCCTGGGTCATTGCAATGCTCCATGACTCCTTTCATCACAATGCTCCATGGCCTCTGACATCACAATGCTCCATAAGCCATGTCATCTCAATGTGCCATGACCCCGTCAAAACAATGCTCCATAACCCCTTTCATCACAATGCTCCGTGACCCATGTCAACACAATTGTCCAGGACCCCTTTCATCACAATGCTCCTTGGCACGTGTCATCACAATGCTCCATGAACAGTATCATCACAATGCACCATGATCCATGTCATCACAATGCACTATGACACCTGTCATCACAATGCTCCAAGACAACTGTCATCACAATGCCACATGACTCCTGTCATCACAATACTCCCTGACCTTTGTCATCACAATGCTCCATGACGCCTTTCATCACAATGCACCATTACCCCTTTCATCAGAATCCTCCAGGCCCTCTGTCACCACAATGCTCCATAACCCCTGACATCACAATGGCCAACGACACCTGTCATCACAATTCACCATGGATCTTGTCATCAAAAGGCTCCATGCTCGTGTCATCACAATGATCCAAGACCAGTGTCATCACAATGCTCCATAACCACATTCATCACAGTGCTGCATGACCCGTTTCACCACAATGCTAAGTGGCCCTTGCCATCACAATGTTCCATGGTGCTTGTCATCACAATGCTCCATACCCCCGTCATCACAATGCCCCATGACCCCTGTCATCACAAGAATCCATGGTCTTTGACATCACAGTGCTCCATGACACCTGTCATCACAATGCTCGATGATTCGTTTCATCACAATGCTCCCTTACCCCTGTCATCACAGTGCTCCATGACCCCTTGCATCACAACGCTCCATGACCAATTTCATCACAACGCTCCATGACTCCTATCATCACAATGCTCTATGGCCCTTGTCATCCCAATGCTCAATGCCCACTGTCATCACAATGCTCCATGAGCACATTCATCACAATACTCTATGAGCCGTTTCATCACAATGCTAAATGGCCCTTGTCATCACAATGTTCTACGGTGCTTGTCATCACAATGCTGCATGACCCCTGTCATCACAATGCTCCATGGCACTTGCCATCACAATGCTCCATGAACGCTGTCATCACAATGCCCTATGACCAGTATCATCACAGTGCTCCTTGGCTGTTGTCATGAAAATGCTCCATAACCTCTGTCATCACAGTGAACCATGGCCCTTGTCATCACAATGCTCCCTGACCCATTTCATCACAATGCTCCATGACCACTTTCATTACAGAGCTCCATCATCGCTATCATCACAGTGATCCATGACCCCTTTCATCACAGTGTTCCAGTACCATTTTCATCACAATGATCCACGACCCCTATCACCACAATGCTCCATGACACTTATTTTCACTATGCTCTATGGCCCTTGTCATCACAATGCTCCATGGCCACTGTCATCACAATGCTCCATGACCACATTCATCACAATGCTCCATGACCCGTTTCATCACAATTCTAAATTTCCCTTGTCATCAAAATGCTCCATGGCGCTTGTCATCACAATGCTGCATGACTCCTGTCATCACACTGCCCTATGACCCCTGTCATCACAAGGCTCCGTGGCCCTTGACATCACAATTCTCCATGACACCTGACAACACAATGCTCCAGTACGCCTTTCATCACAATGCTCCAGGCCCCCTGTCATCACAATGCACCATGATCCCTTTCATGACAATAATCCATGACCCCTTTCATCACATTGCTCGAGTATGCCTTTCATCACAATACTCGATGCCCCCTGTCATCACAATGCCCCATGACAACTCTCAGCAAAATATTCCATGCCCCCTGTAGTCACAATGCTCCATAACAGCTGTCATCACAATGCTCCATGACCCTTGTCATGACAATGCTCCATGGCATTTTTCATCACAATGTTCCATGCCCACTTTCATTGCAATTCTTCAAGACAACTTCCATCACAATGCTCCATGACCACTTTCCTCACAAGGCTCCTTGGCCTGGGTCTTCGCAATGCTCCATGACCCCTTGCATCACAACGCTCCATGACCAATTGCATCACAACGCTCCATGACACCTATCATCACAATGCTCTATGGCCCTTGTCATCACAATGCTCAATGCCCACTGTCATCACAATGCTCCATGAGCACATTCATCACAATACTCTATGAGCCGTTTCATCACAATGCTAAATGGCCCTTGTCATCACAATGTTCTACGGTGCTTGTCATCACAATGCTGCATGACCCCTGTCATCACAATGCTCCATGGCCCTTGCCATCACAATGCTCCATGAACGCTGTCATCACAATGCCCTATGACCAGTATCATCACAGTGCCCCTTGGCTGTTGTCATGAAAATGCTCCATAACCCCTGTCATCACAGTGAACCATGGCCCTTGTCATCACAATGCTCCCTGACCCATTTCATCACAATGCTCCATGACCACTTTCATTACAGAGCTCCATGATTGCTATCATCACAATGATCCATGACCCCTTTCATCACAGTGTTCCAGTACCATTTTCATCACAATGATCCACGACCCCTATCACCACAATGCTCCATGACACTTATTCTCACTATGCTCTATGGCCCTTGTCATCACAATGCTCCATGGCCACTGTCATCACAATGCTCCATGACCACATTCATCACAATGCTCCATGACCCGTTTCATCACAATGCTAAATTTCCCTTGTCATCACAATGCTCCATGGCGCTTGTCATCACAATGCTGCATGACTCCTGTCATCACACTGCCCTATGACCCCTGTCATCACAAGGCTCCATGGCCCTTGTCATCACAATGCTCCCTAACACCTGTCATCACAATCCTCCATGCCCTTGTCATGACAATGCTCCATGACCCCTGTCATTACAAGGCTCCGTGGCCCTTGACATCACAATTCTCCATGACACCTGACAACACAATGCTCCAGTACGCCTTTCCTCACAATGCTCCAGGCCCCCTGTCATCACAATGCACCATGATCCCTTTCATGACAATAATCCATTACCCCTTTCATCACAATGCTCCAGTATGCCTTTCATCACAATACTCGATGCCCCCTGTCATCACAATGCCCTAAGACAACACTCAGCAAAATATTCCATGCCCACTGTAGTCACAATGCTCCATAACAGCTGTCATCACAATGCTCCATGACCCTTGTCATGACAATGCTCCATGGCATTTTTCATCACAATGTTCCATGCCCCCTTTCATCGCAATTCTTCAAGACAACTTCCATCACAATGCTCCATGATCACTTTCATCACAATGCTCCTTGGCCTGGGTCATCGCAATGCTCCATGACTCCTTTCATCACAATGCTCCATGGCCTCTGACATCACAATGCTCCATAAGCCATGTCATCACAATGTGCCATGACCCCGTCAAAACAATGCTCCATAACCCCTTTCATCACAATGCTCCGTGACCCATGTCAACACAATTGTCCAGGACCCCTTTCATCACAATGCTCCTTGGCACGTGGCATCACAATGCTCCATGAACAGTATCATCACAATGCACCATGATCCCTGTCATCACAATGCACTATGACACCTGTCATCACAATGCTCCAAGACAACTGTCATCACAATGCCACATGACTCCTGTCATCGCAATACTCCCTGACCTTTGTCATCACAATGTTCCATGACGCCTTTCATCACAATGCACCATTACCCCTTTCATCACAATTCTCCAGGCCCTCTGTCACCACAATGCTCCATAACCCCTGACATCACAATGGCCAATGACACCTGTCATCACAATTCACCATGGATCTTGTCATCAAAAGGCTCCATGCTCGTGTCATCACAATGATCCAAGACCAGTGTCATCACAATGCTCCATGACCACATTCATCACAATGCTGCATGACCCGTTTCACCACAATGCTAAGTGGCCCTTGCCATCACAATGCTAAGTGGCCCTTTTCATCACAATGCTCCATGCCCCCGTCATCACAATGCCCCATGACCCCTGTCATCACAAGAATCCATGGTCTTTGACATCACAGTGCTCCATGACACCTGTCATCACAATGCTCGATGATTCGTTTCATCACAATGCTCCCTTACCCCTGTCATCACAGTGCTCCATGACCCCTTGCATCACAACGCTCCATGACCAATTTCATCACAACGCTCCATGACTCCTATCATCACAATGCTCTATGGCCCTTGTCATCACAATGCTCAATGCCCACTGTCATCACAATGCTCCATGAGCACATTCATCACAATACTCTATGAGCCGTTTCATCACAATGCTAAATGGCCCTTGTCATCACAATGTTCTACGGTGCTTGTCATCACAATGCTGCATGACCCCTGTCATCACAATGCTCCATGGCCCTTGCCATCACAATGCTCCATGAACGCTGTCATCACAATGCCCTATGACCAGTATCATCACAGTGCTCCTTGGCTGTTGTCATGAAAATGCTCCATAACCTCTGTCATCACAGTGAACCATGGCCCTTGTCATCACAATGCTCCCTGACCCATTTCATCACAATGCTCCATGACCACTTTCATTACAGAGCTCCATCATCGCTATCATCACAGTGATCCATGACCCCTTTCATCACAGTGTTCCAGTACCATTTTCATCACAATGATCCACGACCCCTATCACCACAATGCTCCATGACACTTATTTTCACTATGCTCTATGGCCCTTGTCATCACAATGCTCCATGGCCACTGTCATCACAATGCTCCATGACCACATTCATCACAATGCTCCATGACCCGTTTCATCACAATGCTAAATTTCACTTGTCATCAAAATGCTCCATGGCGCTTATCATCACAATGCTGCATGACTCCTGTCATCACACTGCCCTATGACCCCTGTCATCACAAGGCTCCGTGGCCCTTGACATCACAATTCTCCATGACACCTGACAACACAATGCTCCAGTACGCCTTTCATCACAATGCTCCAGGCCCCCTGTCATCACAATGCACCATGATCCCTTTCATGACAATAATCCATGACCCCTTTCATCACAATGCTCCAGTATGCCTTTCATCACAATACTCGATGCCCCCTGTCATCACAATGCCCCATGACCCCTCTCAGCAAAATATTCCATGCCCCCTGTAGTCACAATGCTCCATAGCAGCTGTCATCACAATGCTCCATGACCCTTGTCATGACAATGCTCCATGGCATTTTTCATCACAATGTTCCATGCCCCCTTTCATCGCAATTCTTCAAGACAACTTCCATCACAATGCTCCATGATCACTTTCATCACAATGCTCCTTGGCCTGGGTCATCGCAATGCTCCATGACTCCTTTCATCACAATGCTCCATGGCCTCTGACATCACAATGCTCCATAAGCCATGTCATCACAATGTGCCATGACCCCGTCAAAACAATGCTCCATAACCCCTTTCATCACAATGCTCCGTGACCCATGTCAACACAATTGTCCAGGACCCCTTTCATCACAATGCTCCTTGGCACGTGGCATCACAATGCTCCATGAACAGTATCATCACAATGCACCATGATCCCTGTCATCACAATGCACTATGACACCTGTCATCACAATGCTCCAAGACAACTGTCATCACAATGCCACATGACTCCTGTCATCGCAATACTCCCTGACCTTTGTCATCACAATGTTCCATGACGCCTTTCATCACAATGCACCATTACCCCTTTCATCACAATTCTCCAGGCCCTCTGTCACCACAATGCTCCATAACCCCTGACATCACAATGGCCAATGACACCTGTCATCACAATTCACCATGGATCTTGTCATCAAAAGGCTCCATGCTCGTGTCATCACAATGATCCAAGACCAGTGTCATCACAATGCTCCATGACCACATTCATCACAATGCTGCATGACCCGTTTCACCACAATGCTAAGTGGCCCTTGCCATCACAATGCTAAGTGGCCCTTTTCATCACAATGCTCCATGCCCCCGTCATCACAATGCCCCATGACCCCTGTCATCACAAGAATCCATGGTCTTTGACATCACAGTGCTCCATGACACCTGTCATCACAATGCTCGATGATTCGTTTCATCACAATGCTCCCTTACCCCTGTCATCACAGTGCTCCATGACCCCTTGCATCACAACGCTCCATGACCAATTTCATCACAACGCTCCATGACTCCTATCATCACAATGCTCTATGGCCCTTGTCATCACAATGCTCAATGCCCACTGTCATCACAATGCTCCATGAGCACATTCATCACAATACTCTATGAGCCGTTTCATCACAATGCTAAATGGCCCTTGTCATCACAATGTTCTACGGTGCTTGTCATCACAATGCTGCATGACCCCTGTCATCACAATGCTCCATGGCCCTTGCCATCACAATGCTCCATGAACGCTGTCATCACAATGCCCTATGACCAGTATCATCACAGTGCTCCTTGGCTGTTGTCATGAAAATGCTCCATAACCTCTGTCATCACAGTGAACCATGGCCCTTGTCATCACAATGCTCCCTGACCCATTTCATCACAATGCTCCATGACCACTTTCATTACAGAGCTCCATCATCGCTATCATCACAGTGATCCATGACCCCTTTCATCACAGTGTTCCAGTACCATTTTCATCACAATGATCCACGACCCCTATCACCACAATGCTCCATGACACTTATTTTCACTATGCTCTATGGCCCTTGTCATCACAATGCTCCATGGCCACTGTCATCACAATGCTCCATGACCACATTCATCACAATGCTCCATGACCCGTTTCATCACAATGCTAAATTTCACTTGTCATCAAAATGCTCCATGGCGCTTATCATCACAATGCTGCATGACTCCTGTCATCACACTGCCCTATGACCCCTGTCATCACAAGGCTCCGTGGCCCTTGACATCACAATTCTCCATGACACCTGACAACACAATGCTCCAGTACGCCTTTCATCACAATGCTCCAGGCCCCCTGTCATCACAATGCACCATGATCCCTTTCATGACAATAATCCATGACCCCTTTCATCACAATGCTCCAGTATGCCTTTCATCACAATACTCGATGCCCCCTGTCATCACAATGCCCCATGACCCCTCTCAGCAAAATATTCCATGCCCCCTGTAGTCACAATGCTCCATAGCAGCTGTCATCACAATGCTCCATGACCCTTGTCATGACAATGCTCCATGGCATTTTTCATCACAATGTTCCATGCCCCCTTTCATCGCAATTCTTCAAGACAACTTTCATCACAATGCTCCATGACCACTTTCATCACAAGGCTCCTTGGCCTGGGTCATCGCAATGCTCCATGACTCCTTTCATCACAATGCTCCATGGCCTCTGACATCACAATGCTCCATAAGCCATGTCATCACAATGTGCCATGACCCCGTCAAAACAATGCTCCATAACCCCTTTCATCACAATGCTCCGTGACCCATGTCAACACAATTGTCCAGGACCCCTTTCATCACAATGCTCCTTGGCACGTGTCATCACAATGCTCCATGAACAGTATCATCACAATGCACCATGATCCCTGTCATCACAATGCACTATGACACCTGTTATCACAATGCTCCAAGACAACTGTCATCACAATGCCACATGACTCCTGTCATCACAATACTCCCTGACATTTGTCATCACAATGCTCCATGAACAGTATCATCACAATGCACCATTACCCCTTTCATCACAATTCTCCAGGCCCTCTGTCACCACAATGCTCCATAACCCCTGACATCACAATGGCCAATGACACCTGTCATCACAATTCACCAGGGATCTTGTCATCAAAAGGCTCCATGCTCATGTCATCACAATGATCCAAGACCAGTGTCATCACAATGCTCCATGACGACTTTCATCACAATGCTCCAGTAGGCCTTACATCACAATACTCCATGCCCGCTCTCATGACAATTCCCCATAACCCCTGTCATCACAATGGCCAACGACACCTGTCATCACAATTCACCATGGATCTTGTCATCAAAAGGCTCCATGCTCGTGTCATCACAATGATCCAAGACCCGTGTCATCACAATGCTACATGGCCGGTCTCATCACAGTGCTCCATGACCCCTGTTATCAAAATTCTCCATGAACTTTCATCACAGTGCTCCAACAACACATTCATCACAATGCTCCATGATCCCTTTCATCACAATGTTCTAGGACCAACATCATCACAATGCTCTGTGATCGCTATCATCACAATGCTCTATGACCCCTTTCATAACGATGCCCAAATACCCCCTTTCATCACAATGCTCCATGGTTCCTGTCATCACAATGCGCCAGGACCCATGTCATCACAATGCTCTATGACCCTTTTTCATCACAATGTTCCATGGCCCTTGTCATCACAATGCTCCATGACCACATTCATCACAATGCTGCATGACCCTTTGCACCACAATGCTAAGTGGCCCTTGTCATCACAATGCTCCATGGTGCTTGTCATCACAATGCTCCATGCCCCCGTCATCACAATGCCCCATGACCCCTGTCATCACAAGAATCCATGGTCTTTGACATCACAGTGCTCCATGACACCTGTCATCACAATGCTCGATGATTCGTTTCATCACAATGCTCCCTTACCCCTGTCATCACAGTGCTCCATGACCCCTTGCATCACAACGCTCCATGACCAATTTCATCACAACGCTCCATGACTCCTATCATCACAATGCTCTATGGCCCTTGTCATCACAATGCTCAATGCCCACTGTCATCACAATGCTCCATGAGCACATTCATCACAATACTCTATGAGCCGTTTCATCACAATGCTAAATGGCCCTTGTCATCACAATGTTCTACGGTGCTTGTCATCACAATGCTGCATGACCCCTGTCATCACAATGCTCCATAGCCCTTGCCATCACAATGCTCCATGAACGCTGTCATCACAATGCCCTATGACCAGTATCATCACAGTGCTCCTTGGCTGTTGTCATGAAAATGCTCCATAACCCCTGTCATCACAGTGAACCATGGCTCTTGTCATCACAATGCTCCCTGACCCATTTCATCACAATGCTCCATGACCACTTTCATTACAGAGCTCCATGATTGCTATCATCACAATGATCCATGACCCCTTTCATCACAGTGTTCCAGTACCATTTTCATCACAATGATCCACGACGCCTATCACCACAATGCTCCATGACACTTATTCTCACTATGCTCTATGGCCCTTGTCATCACAATGCTCCATGACCCGTTCCATCACATTGCTAAATTTCCCTTGTCATCACAATGCTCCATGGCGCTTGTCATCACAATGCTGCATGACTCCTGTCATCACACTGCCCTATGACCCCTGTCATCACAAGGCTCCATGGCCCTTGTCATCACAATGCTCCATAACACCTGTCATCACAATCCTCCATGCCCTTGTCATGACAATGCTCCATGACCCCTGTCATCACAAGGCTCCGTGGCCCTTGACATCACAATTCTCCATGACACCTGACAACACAATGCTCCAGTACGCCTTTCATCACAATGCTCCAGGCCCCCTGTCATCACAATGCACCATGATCCCTTTCATGACAATAATCCATGACCCCTTTCATCACAATGCTCCAGTATGCCTTTCATCACAATACTCGATGCCCCCTGTCATCACAATGCCCCATGACCCCACTCAGCAAAATATTCCATGCCCCCTGTAGTCACAATGCTCCATAGCAGCTGTCATCACAATGCTCCATGACCCTTGTCATGACAATGCTCCATGGCATTTTTCATCACAATGTTCCATGCCCCCTTTCATCGCAATTCTTCAAGACAACTTCCATCACAATGCTCCATGACCACTTTCATCACAATGCTCCTTGGCCTGGGTCATTGCAATGCTCCATGACTCCTTTCATCACAATGCTCCATGGCCTCTGACATCACAATGCTCCATAAGCCATGTCATCACAATGTGCCATGACCCCGTCACAACAATGCTCCATAACCCCTTTCATCACAATGCTCCGTGACCCACGTCAACACAATTGTCCAGGACCCCTTTCATCACAATGCTCCTTGGCACGTGTCATCACAATGCTCCATGAACAGTATCATCACAATGCACCATGATCCCTGTCATCACAATGCACTATGACACCTGTCATCACAATGCTCCAAGACAACTGTCATCACAATGCCACATGACTCCTGTCATCACAATTCTCCCTGACCTTTGTCATCACAATGCTCCATGACGCCTTTCATCACAATGCACCATTACCCCTTTCATCACAATTCTCCAGGCCCTCTGTCACCACAATGCTCCATAACCCCTGACTTCACAATGGCCAATGACACCTGTCATCACAATTCACCATGGATCTTGTCATCAAAAGGCTCCATGCTCGTGTCATCACAATGATCCAAGACCACTGTCATCACAATGCTCCATGACCACATTCATCACAATGCTGCATGACCCGTTTCACCACAATGCTAAGTGGCCCTTGCCATCACAATGCTCCATGGCCACTGTCATCACAATGCTCCATGACCACATTCATCACAATGCTCCATGACCCGTTTCATCACAATGCTAAATTTCCCTTGTCATCAAAATGCTCCATGGCGCTTGTCATCACAATGCTGCATGACTCCTGTCATCACCCTGCCCTATGACCCCTGTCATCACAAGGCTCCGTGGCCCTTGACATCACAATTCTCCATGACACCTGACAACACAATGCTCCAGTACGCCTTTCATCACAATGCTCCAGGCCCCCTGTCATCACAATGCACCATGATCCCTTTCATGACAATAATCCATGACCCCTTTCATCACAATGCTCCAGTATGCCTTTCATCACAATACTCGATGCCCCCTGTCATCACAATGCCCCATGACAACTCTCAGCAAAATGTTCCATGCTCCCTGTAGTCACAATGCTCCATAACAGCTGTCATCACAATGCTCCATGACCCTTGTCATGACAATGCTCCATGGCATTTTTCACCACAATGTTCCATGCCCCCTTTCATCGCAATTCTTCAAGACAACTTAAATCACAATGCTCCATGACCACTTTCTTCACAATGCTCCTTGGCCTGGGTCATCGCAATGCTCCATGACTCCTTTCATCACAATGCTCCATGGCCTCTGACATCACAATGCTCCATAAGCCATGTCATCACAATGTGCCATGACCCCGTCAAAACAATGCTCCATAACCCCTTTCATCACAATGCTCCGTGACCCATGTCAACACAATTGTCCAGGACCCCTTTCATCACAATGCTCCTTGGCACGTGTCATCACAATGTTCCATGAACAGTATCATCACAATGCACCAGGATCCCTGTCATCACAATGCACTATGACACCTGTCATCACAATGCTCCAAGACAACTGTCATCACAATGCCACATGACTCCTGTCATCACAATTCTCCCTGACCTTTGTCATCACAATGCTCCATGACGCCTTTCATCACAATGCACCATTACCCCTTTCCATAACCCCTGACTTCACAATGGCCAATGACACCTGTCATCACAATTCACCATGGATCTTGTCATCAAAAGGCTCCATGCTCGTGTCATCACAATGATCCAAGACCAGTGTCAACACAATGCTCCATGAGCACATTCATCACAATACTCTATGAGCCGTTTCATCACAATGCTAAATGGCCCTTGTCATCACAATGTTCTACGGTGCTTGTCATCACAATGCTGCATGACCCCTGTCATCACAATGCTCCATAGCCCTTGCCATCACAAAGCTCCATGAACGCTGTCATCACAATGCCCTATGACCAGTATCATCACAGTGCTCCTTGGCTGTTGTCATGAAAATGCTCCATAACCCCTGTCATCACAGTGAACCATGGCCCTTGTCATCACAATGCTCCCTGACCCATTTCATCACAATGCTCCATGACCACTTTCATTACAGAGCTCCATGATTGCTATCATCACAATGATACATGACCCCTTTCATCACAGTGTTCCAGTACCATTTTCATCACAATGATCCACGACCCCTATCACCACAATGCTCCATGACACTTATTCTCACTATGCTCTATGGCCCTTGTCATCACAATGCTCCATGGCCACTGTCATCACAATGCTCCATGACCACATTCATCACAATGCTCCATGACTCGTTCCATCACATTGCTAAATTTCCCTTGTCATCACAATGCTCCATGGCGCTTGTCATCACAATGCTGCATGACTCCTGTCATCACACTGCCCTATGACCCCTGTCATCACAAGGCTCCATGGCGCTTGTCATCACAATGCTCCATAACACCTGTCATCACAATCCTCCATGCCCTTGTCATGACAATGCTCCATGACCCCTGTCATCACAAGGCTCCGTGGCCCTTGACATCACAATTCTCCATGACACCTGACAACACAATGCTCCAGTATGCCTTTCATCACAATGCTCCAGGCCCCCTGTCATCACAATGCACCATGATCCCTTTCATGACAATAATCCATGACCCCTTTCATCACAATGCTCCAGTATGCCTTTCATCACAATACTCGATGCCCCCTGTCATCACAATGCCCCATGACCCCTCTCAGCAAAATATTCCATGCCCACTGTAGTCACAATGCTCCATAACAGCTGTCATCACAATGCTCCATGACCCTTGTCATGACAATGCTCCATGGCATTTTTCATCACAATGTTCCATGCCCCCTTTCATCGCAATTCTTCAAGACAACTTCCATCACAATGCTCCATGATCACTTTCATCACAATGCTCCTTGGCCTGGGTCATCGCAATGCTCCATGACTCCTTTCATCACAATGCTCCATGGCCTCTGACATCACAATGCTCCATAAGCCATCTCATCACAATGTGCCATGACCCCGTCAAAACAATGCTCCATAACCCCTTTCATCACAATGCTCCGTGACCCATGTCAACACAATTGTCCAGGACCCCTTTCATCACAATGCTCCTTGGCATGTGTCATCACAATGCTCCATGAACAGTATCATCACAATGCACCATGATCCCTGTCATCACAATGCACTATGACACCTGTCATCACAATGCTCCAAGACAACTGTCATCACAATGCCACATGACTCCTGTCATCACAATACTCCCTGACCTTTGTCATCACAATGCTCCATGACGCCTTTCATCACAATGCACCATTACCCCTTTCATCACAATTCTCCAGGCCCTCTTTCAACACAATGCTCCATAACCCCTGACATCACAATGGCCAACGACACCTGTCATCACAATTCACCATGGAACTTGTCATCAAAAGGCTCCATGCTCGTGTCATCACAATGATCCAAGACCAGTGTCATCACAATGCTCCATAACCACATTCATCACAGTGCTGCATGACCCGTTTCACCACAATGCTAAGTGGCCCTTGCCATCACAATGTTCCATGGTGCTTGTCATCACAATGCTGCATACCCCCGTCATCACAATGCCCCATGACCCCTGTCATCACAAGAATCCATGGTCTTTGACATCACAGTGCTCCATGACACCTGTCATCACAATGGTCGATGATTCGTTTCATCACAATGCTCCCTTACCCCTGTCTTCACAGTGCTCCATGACCCCTTGCATCACAACGCTCCATGACCAATTGCATCACAACGCTCCATGACACCTATCATCACAATGCTCTATGGCCCTTGTCATCACAATGCTCAATGCCCACTGTCATCACAATGCTCCATGAGCACATTCATCACAATACTCTATGAGCCGTTTCATCACAATGCTAAATGGCCCTTGTCATCACAATGTTCTACGGTGCTTGTCATCACAATGCTGCATGACCCCTGTCATCGCAATGCTCCATGGCCCTTGCCATCACAATGCTCCATGAACGCTGTCATCACAATGCCCTATGACAGGTATCATCACAGTGCCCCTTGGCTGTTTTCATGAAAATGCTCCATAACCCCTGTCATCACAGTGAACCATGGCCCTTGTCATCACAATGCTCCCTGACCCATTTCATCACAATGCTCCATGACCACTTTCATTACAGAGCTCCATGATTGCTATCATCACAATGATCCATGACCCCTTTCATCACAGTGTTCCAGTACCATTTTCATCACAATGATCCACGACCCCTATCACCACAATGCTCCATGACACTTATTCTCACTATGCTCTATGGCCCTTGTCATCACAATGCTCCATGACCACATTCATCACAATGCTCCATGACCCGTTTCATCACAATGCTAAATTTCCCTTGTCATCACAATGCTCCATGGCGCTTGTCATCACAATGCTGCATGACTCCTGTCTTCACACTGCCCTATGACCCCTGTCATCACAAGGCTCCATGGCCCTTGTCATCACAATGCTCCCTAACACCTGTCATCACAATCCTCCATGCCCTTGTCATGACAATGCCACATGACCCCTGTCATCACAAGGCTCCGTGGCCCTTGACATCACAATTCTCCATGACACCTGACAACACAATGCTCCAGTACGCCTTTCATCACAATGCTCCAGGCCCCCTGTCATCACAATGCACCATGATCCCTTTCATGACAATAATCCATGACCCCTTTCATCACAATGCTCCATTATGCCTTTCATCACAATACTCGATGCCCCCTGTCATCACAATGCCCCATGACCCCTCTCAGCAAAATATTCCATGCCCCCTGTAGTCACAATGCTCCATAACAGCTGTCATCACAATGCTCCATGACCCTTGTCATGACAATGCTCCATGGCATTTTTCACCACAATGTTCCATGCCCCCTTTCATCGCAATTCTTCAAGACAACTTTCATCACAATGCTCCATGACCACTTTCATCACAATGCTCCTTGGCCTGGGTCATTGCAATGCTCCATGACTCCTTTCATCACAATGCTCCATGGCCTCTGACATCACAATGCTCCATAAGCCATGTCATCACAATGTGCCATGACCCCGTCAAAACAATGCTCCATAACCCCTTTCATCACAAAGCTCCGTGACCCATGTCAACACAATTGTCCAGGACCCCTTTCATCACAATGCTCCTTGGCACGTGTCATCACAATGCTCCATGAACAGTATCATCACAATGCACCATGATCCCTGTCATCACAATGCACTATGACACCTGTCATCACAATGCTCCAAGACAACTGTCATCACAATGCCACATGACTCCTGTCATCACAATTCTCCCTGACCTTTGTCATCACAATGCTCCATGACGCCTTTCATCACAATGCACCATTACCCCTTTCCATAACCCCTGACTTCACAATGGCCAATGACACCTGTCATCACAATTCACCATGGATCTTGTCATCAAAAGGCTCCATGCTCGTGTCATCACAATGATCCAAGACCAGTGTCATCACAATGCTCCATGACCACATTCATCACAATGCTGCATGACCCGTTTCACCACAATGCTAAGTGGCCCTTGCCATCACAATGCTAAGTGGCCCTTGTCATCACAATGCTCCATGCCCCCGTCATCACAATGCCCCATGACCCCTGTCATCACAAGAATCCATGGTCTTTGACATCACAGTGCTCCATGACACCTGTCATCACAATGCTCGATGATTCGTTTCATCACAAAGCTCCCTTACCCCTGTCATCACAGTGCTCCATGACCCCTTGCATCACAACGCTCCATGACCAATTTCATCACAACGCTCCATGACTCCTATCATCACAATGCTCTATGGCCCTTGTCATCACAATGCTCAATGCCCACTGTCATCACAATGCTCCATGAGCACATTCATCACAATACTCTATGAGCCGTTTCATCACAATGCTAAATGGCCCTTGTCATCACAATGTTCTACGGTGCTTGTCATCACAATGCTGCATGACCCCTGTCATCACAATGCTCCATAGCCCTTGCCATCACAATGCTCCATGAACGCTGTCATCACAATGCCCTATGACCAGTCATCACAGTGCTCCTTGGCTGTTGTCATGAAAATGCTCCATAACCCCTGTCATCACAGTGAACCATGGCCCTTGTCATCACAATGCTCCCTGACCCATTTCATCACAATGCTCCATGACCACTTTCATTACAGAGCTCCATGATTGCTATCATCACAATGATACATGACCCCTTTCATCACAGTGTTCCAGTACCATTTTCATCACAATGATCCACGACCCCTATCACCACAATGCTCCATGACACTTATTCTCACTATGCTCTATGGCCCTTGTCATCACAATGCTCCATGGCCACTGTCATCACAATGCTCCATGACCACATTCATCACAATGCTCCATGACTCGTTCCATCACATTGCTAAATTTCCCTTGTCATCACAATGCTCCATGGCGCTTGTCATCACAATGCTGCATGACTCCTGTCATCACACTGCCCTATGACCCCAGTCATCACAAGGCTCCATGGCCCTTGTCATCACAATGCTCCATAACACCTGTCATCACAATCCTCCATGCCCTTGTCATGACAATGCTCCATGACCCCTGTCATCACAAGGCTCCGTGGCCCTTGACATCACAATTCTCCATGACACCTGACAACACAATGCTCCAGTATGCCTTTCATCACAATGCTCCAGGCCCCCTGTCATCACAATGCACCATGATCCCTTTCATGACAATAATCCATGACCCCTTTCATCACAATGCTCCAGTATGCCTTTCATCACAATACTCGATGCCCCCTGTCATCACAATGCCCTATGACCCCTCTCAGCAAAATATTCCATGCCCACTGTAGTCACAATGCTCCATAACAGCTGTCATCACAATGCTCCATGACCCTTGTCATGACAATGCTCCATGGCATTTTTCATCACAATGTTCCATGCCCCCTTTCATCGCAATTCTTCAAGACAACTTCCATCACAATGCTCCATGATCACTTTCATCACAATGCTCCTTGGCCTGGGTCATTGCAATGCTCCATGACTCCTTTCATCACAATGCTCCATGGCCTCTGACATCACAATGCTCCATAAGCCATCTCATCACAATGTGCCATGACCCCGTCAAAACAATGCTCCATAACCCCTTTCATCACAATGCTCCGTGACCCATGTCAACACAATTGTCCAGGACCCCTTTCATCACAATGCTCCTTGGCATGTGTCATCACAATGCTCCATGAACAGTATCATCACAATGCACCATGATCCCTGTCATCACAATGCACTATGACACCTGTCATCACAATGCTCCAAGACAACTGTCATCACAATGCCACATGACTCCTGTCATCACAATACTCCCTGACCTTTGTCATCACAATGCTCCATGACGCCTTTCATCACAATGCACCATTACCCCTTTCATCACAATTCTCCAGGCCCTCTTTCAACACAATGCTCCATAACCCCTGACATCACAATGGCCAACGACACCTGTCATCACAATTCACCATGGAACTTGTCATCAAAAGGCTCCATGCTCGTGTCATCACAATGATCCAAGACCAGTGTCATCACAATGCTCCATAACCACATTCATCACAGTGCTGCATGACCCGTTTCACCACAATGCTAAGTGGCCCTTGCCATCACAATGTTCCATGGTGCTTGTCATCACAATGCTGCATACCCCCGTCATCACAATGCCCCATGACCCCTGTCATCACAAGAATCCATGGTCTTTGACATCACAGTGCTCCATGACACCTGTCATCACAATGGTCGATGATTCGTTTCATCACAATGCTCCCTTACCCCTGTCTTCACAGTGCTCCATGACCCCTTGCATCACAACGCTCCATGACCAATTGCATCACAACGCTCCATGACACCTATCATCACAATGCTCTATGGCCCTTGTCATCACAATGCTCAATGCCCACTGTCATCACAATGCTCCATGAGCACATTCATCACAATACTCTATGAGCCGTTTCATCACAATGCTAAATGGCCCTTGTCATCACAATGTTCTACGGTGCTTGTCATCACAATGCTGCATGACCCCTGTCATCGCAATGCTCCATGGCCCTTGCCATCACAATGCTCCATGAACGCTGTCATCACAATGCCCTATGACCAGTATCATCACAGTGCCCCTTGGCTGTTTTCATGAAAATGCTCCATAACCCCTGTCATCACAGTGAACCATGGCCCTTGTCATCACAATGCTCCCTGACCCATTTCATCACAATGCTCCATGACCACTTTCATTACAGAGCTCCATGATTGCTATCATCACAATGATCCATGACCCCTTTCATCACAGTGTTCCAGTACCATTTTCATCACAATGATCCACGACCCCTATCACCACAATGCTCCATGACACTTATTCTCACTATGCTCTATGGCCCTTGTCATCACAATGCTCCATGACCACATTCATCACAATGCTCCATGACCCGTTTCATCACAATGCTAAATTTCCCTTGTCATCACAATGCTCCATGGCGCTTGTCATCACAATGCTGCATGACTCCTGTCATCACACTGCCCTATGACCCCTGTCATCACAAGGCTCCATGGCCCTTGTCATCACAATGCTCCCTAACACCTGTCATCACAATCCTCCATGCCCTTGTCATGACAATGCCACATGACCCCTGTCATCACAAGGCTCCGTGGCCCTTGACATCACAATTCTCCATGACACCTGACAACACAATGCTCCAGTACGCCTTTCATCACAATGCTCCAGGCCCCCTGTCATCACAATGCACCATGATCCCTTTCATGACAATAATCCATGACCCCTTTCATCACAATGCTCCATTATGCCTTTCATCACAATACTCGATGCCCCCTGTCATCACAATGCCCCATGACCCCTCTCAGCAAAATATTCCATGCCCCCTGTAGTCACAATGCTCCATAACAGCTGTCATCACAATGCTCCATGACCCTTGTCATGACAATGCTCCATGGCATTTTTCATCACAATGTTCCATGCCCCCTTTCATCGCAATTCTTCAAGACAACTTTCATCACAATGCTCCATGACCACTTTCATCACAATGCTCCTTGGCCTGGGTCATTGCGATGCTCCATGACTCCTTTCATCACAATGCTCCATGGCCTCTGACATCACAATGCTCCATAAGCCATGTCATCACAATGTGCCATGACTCCGTCAAAACAATGCTCCATAACCCCTTTCATCACAAAGCTCCGTGACCCATGTCAACACAATTGTCCAGGACCCCTTTCATCACAATGCTCCTTGGCACGTGTCATCACAATGCTCCATGAACAGTATCATCACAATGCACCATGATCCCTGTCATCACAATGCACTATGACACCTGTCATCACAATGCTCCAAGACAACTGTCATCACAATGCCACATGACTCCTGTAATCACAATTCTCCCTGACCTTTGTCATCACAATGCTCCATGACGCCTTTCATCACAATGCACCATTACCCCTTTCCATAACCCCTGACTTCACAATGGCCAATGACACCTGTCATCACAATTCACCATGGATCTTGTCATCAAAAGGCTCCATGCTCGTGTCATCACAATGATCCAAGACCAGTGTCATCACAATGCTCCATGACCACATTCATCACAATGCTGCATGACCCGTTTCACCACAATGCTAAGTGGCCCTTGCCATCACAATGCTAAGTGGCCCTTGTCATCACAATGCTCCATGCCCCCGTCATCACAATGCCCCATGACCCCTGTCATCACAAGAATCCATGGTCTTTGACATCACAGTGCTCCATGACACCTGTCATCACAATGCTCGATGATTCGTTTCATCACAAAGCTCCCTTACCCCTGTCATCACAGTGCTCCATGACCCCTTGCATCACAACGCTCCATGACCAATTTCATCACAACGCTCCATGACTCCTATCATCACAATGCTCTATGGCCCTTGTCATCACAATGCTCAATGCCCACTGTCATCACAATGCTCCATGAGCACATTCATCACAATACTCTATGAGCCGTTTCATCACAATGCTAAATGGCCCTTGTCATCACAATGTTCTACGGTGCTTGTCATCACAATGCTGCATGACCCCTGTCATAACAATGCTCCATGGCCCTTGCCATCACAATGCTCCATGAACGCTGTCATCACAATGCCCTATGACCAGTATCATCACAGTGCTCCTTGGCTGTTGTCATGAAAATGCTCCATAACCTCTGTCATCACAGTGAACCATGGCCCTTGTCATCACAATGCTCCCTGACCCATTTCATCACAATGCTCCATGACCACTTTCATTACAGAGCTCCATCATCGCTATCATCACAGTGATCCATGACCCCTTTCATCACAGTGTTCCAGTACCATTTTCATCACAATGATCCATGACCCCTATCACCACAATGCTCCATGACACTTATTTTCACTATGCTCTATGGCCCTTGTCATCACAATGCTCCATGGCCACTGTCATCACAATGCTCCATGACCACATTCATCACAATGCTCCATGACCCGTTTCATCACAATGCTAAATTTCCCTTGTCATCAAAATGCTACATGGCGCTTGTCATCACAATGCTGCATGACTCCTGTCATCACCCTGCCCTATGACCCCTGTCATCACAAGGCTCCGTGGCCCTTGACATCACAATTCTCCATGACACCTGACAACACAATGCTCCAGTACGCCTTTCATCACAATGCTCCAGGCCCCCTGTCATCACAATGCACCATGATCCCTTTCATGACAATAATCCATGACCCCTTTCATCACAATGCTCCAGTATGCCTTTCATCACAATACTCGATGCCCCCTGTCATCACAATGCCCCATGACCCCTCTCAGCAAAATATTCCATGCGCCCTGTAGTCACAATGCTCCATAGCAGCTGTCATCACAATGCTCCATGACCCTTGTCATGACAATGCTCCATGGCATTTTTCATCACAATGTTCCATGCCCCCTTTCATCGCAATTCTTCAAGACAACTTTCATCACAATGCTCCATGACCACTTTCATCACAAGGCTCCTTGGCCTGGGTCATCGCAATGCTCCATGACTCCTTTCATCACAATGCTCCATGGCCTCTGACATCACAATGCTCCATAAGCCATGTCATCACAATGTGCCATGACCCCGTCAAAACAATGCTCCATAACCCCTTTCATCACAATGCTCCGTGACCCATGTCAACACAATTGTCCAGGACCCCTTTCATCACAATGCTCCTTGGCACGTGTCATCACAATGCTCCATGAACAGTATCATCACAATGCACCATGATCCCTGTCATCACAATGCACTATGACACCTGTTATCACAATGCTCCAAGACAACTGTCATCACAATGCCACATGACTCCTGTCATCACAATACTCCCTGACATTTGTCATCACAATGCTCCATGAACAGTATCATCACAATGCACCATTACCCCTTTCATCACAATTCTCCAGGCCCTCTGTCACCACAATGCTCCATAACCCCTGACATCACAATGGCCAATGACACCTGTCATCACAATTCACCAGGGATCTTGTCATCAAAAGGCTCCATGCTCATGTCATCACAATGATCCAAGACCAGTGTCATCACAATGCTCCATGACGACTTTCATCACAATGCTCCAGTAGGCCTTACATCACAATACTCCATGCCCGCTCTCATGACAATTCCCCATAACCCCTGTCATCACAATGGCCAACGACACCTGTCATCACAATTCACCATGGATCTTGTCATCAAAAGGCTCCATGCTCGTGTCATCACAATGATCCAAGACCCGTGTCATCACAATGCTACATGGCCGGTCTCATCACAGTGCTCCATGACCCCTGTTATCAAAATTCTCCATGAACTTTCATCACAGTGCTCCATCAACACATTCATCACAATGCTCCATGATCCCTTTCATCACAATGTTCTAGGACCAACATCATCACAATGCTCCGTGATCGCTATCATCACAATGCTCTATGACCCCTTTCATAACGATGCCCCAATACCCCCTTTCATCACAATGCTCCATGGTTCCTGTCATCACAATGCGCCAGGACCCATGTCATCACAATGCTCTATGACCCTTTTTCATCACAATGTTCCATGGCCCTTGTCATCACAATGCTCCATGACCACATTCATCACAATGCTGCATGACCCTTTTCACCACAATGCTAAGTGGCCCTTGTCATCACAATGCTCCATGGTGCTTGTCATCACAATGCTCCATGCCCCCATCATCACAATGCCCCATGACCCCTGTCATCACAAGAATCCATGGTCTTTGACATCACAGTGCTCCATGACACCTGTCATCACAATGCTCGATGATTCGTTTCATCACAATGCTCCCTTACCCCTGTCATCACAGTGCTCCATGACCCCTTGCATCACAACGCTCCATGACCAATTTCATCACAACGCTCCATGACTCCTATCATCACAATGCTCTATGGCCCTTGTCATCACAATGCTCAATGCCCACTGTCATCACAATGCTCCATGAGCACATTCATCACAATACTCTATGAGCCGTTTCATCACAATGCTAAATGGCCCTTGTCATCACAATGTTCTACGGTGCTTGTCATCACAATGCTGCATGACCCCTGTCATCACAATGCTCCATAGCCCTTGCCATCACAATGCTCCATGAACGCTGTCATCACAATGCCCTATGACCAGTATCATCACAGTGCTCCTTGGCTGTTGTTATGAAAATGCTCCATAACCCCTGTCATCACAGTGAACCATGGCCCTTGTCATCACAATGCTCCCTGACCCATTTCATCACAATGCTCCATGACCACTTTCATTACAGAGCTCCATGATTGCTATCATCACAATGATCCATGACCCCTTTCATCACAGTGTTCCAGTACCATTTTCATCACAATGATCCACGACCCCTATCACCACAATGCTCCATGACACTTATTCTCACTATGCTCTATGGCCCTTGTCATCACAATGCTCCATGGCCACTGTCATCACAATGCTCCATGACCACATTCATCACAATGCTCCATGACCCGTTCCATCACATTGCTAAATTTCCCTTGTCATCACAATGCTCCATGGTGCTTGTCATCACAATGCTGCATGACTCCTGTCATCACACTGCCCTATGACCCCTGTCATCACAAGGCTCCATGGCCCTTGTCATCACAATGCTCCATAACACCTGTCATCACAATCCTCCATGCCCTTGTCATGACAATGCTCCATGACCCCTGTCATCACAAGGCTCCGTGGCCCTTGACATCACAATTCTCCATGACACCTGACAACACAATGCTCCAGTACGCCTTTCATCACAATGCTCCAGGCCCCCTGTCATCACAATGCACCATGATCCCTTTCATGACAATAATCCATGACCCCTTTCATCACAATGCTCCAGTATGCCTTTCATCACAATACTCGATGCCCCCTGTCATCACAATGCCCCATGACCCCACTCAGCAAAATATTCCATGCCCCCTGTAGTCACAATGCTCCATAGCAGCTGTCATCACAATGCTCCATGACCCTTGTCATGACAATGCTCCATGGCATTTTTCATCACAATGTTCCATGCCCCCTTTCATCGCAATTCTTCAAGACAACTTCCATCACAATGTTCCATGACCACTTTCATCACAATGCTCCTTGGCCTGGGTCATTGCAATGCTCCATGACTCCTGTCATCACAATGCTCCATGGCCTCTGACATCACAATGCTCCATAAGCCATGTCATCACAATGTGCCATGACCCCGTCAAAACAATGCTCCATAACCCCTTTCATCACAATGCTCCGTGACCCACGTCAACACAATTGTCCAGGACCCCTTTCATCACAATGCTCCTTGGCACGTGTCATCACAATGCTCCATGAACAGTATCATCACAATGCACCATGATCCCTGTCATCACAATGCACTATGACACCTGTCATCACAATGCTCCAAGACAACTGTCATCACAATGCCACATGACTCCTGTCATCACAATTCTCCCTGACCTTTGTCATCACAATGCTCCATGACGCCTTTCATCTCAGTGCACCATTACCCCTTTCATCACAATTCTCCAGGCCCTCTGTCACCACAATGCTCCATAACCCCTGACTTCACAATGGCCAATGACACCTGTCATCACAATTCACCATGGATCTTGTCATCAAAAGGCTCCATGCTCGTGTCATCACAATGATCCAAGACCACTGTCATCACAATGCTCCATGACCACATTCATCACAATGCTGCATGACCCGTTTCACCACAATGATAAGTGGCCCTTGCCATCACAATGCTCCATGGCCACTGTCATCACAATGCTCCATGACCACATTCATCACAATGCTCCATGACCCGTTTCATCACAATGCTAAATTTCCCTTGTCATCAAAATGCTCCATGGCGCTTGTCATCACAATGCTGCATGACTCCTGTCATCACACTGCCCTATGACCCCTGTCATCACAAGGCTCCGTGGCCCTTGACATCACAATTCTCCATGACACCTGACAACACAATGCTCCAGTACGCCTTTCATCACAATGCTCCAGGCCCCCTGTCATCACAATGCACCATGATCCCTTTCATGACAATAATCCATGACCCCTTTCATCACAATGCTCCAGTATGCCTTTCATCACAATACTCGATGCCCCCTGTCATCACAATGCCCCATGACCCCTCTCAGCAAAATAATCCATGCCCACTGTAGTCACAATGCTCCATAACAGCTGTCATCACAATGCTCCATGACCCTTGTCATGACAATGCTCCATGGCATTTTTCATCACAATGTTCCATGCCCCCTTTCATCGCAATTCTTCAAGACAACTTCCATCACAATGCTCCATGATCACTTTCATCACAATGCTCCTTGGCCTGGGTCATCGCAATGCTCCATGACTCCTTTCATCACAATGCTCCATGGCCTCTGACATCACAATGCTCCATAAGCCATGTCATCACAATGTGCCATGACCCCGTCAAAACAATGCTCCATAACCCCTTTCATCACAATGCTCCGTGACCCATGTCAACACAATTGTCCAGGACCCCTTTCATCACAATGCTCCTTGGCACGTGTCATCACAATGCTCCATGAACAGTATCATCACAATGCACCATGATCCCTGTCATCACAATGCACTATGACACCTGTCATCACAATGCTCCAAGACAACTGTCATCACAATGCCACATGACTCCTGTCATCACAATACTCCCTGACCTTTGTCATCACAATGCTCCATGACGCCTTTCATCACAATGCACCATTACCCCTTTCATCACAATTCTCCAGGCCCTCTGTCAACACAATGCTCCATATCCCCTGACATCACAATGGCCAACGACACCTGTCATCACAATTCACCATGGATCTTGTCATCAAAAGGCTCCATGCTCGTGTCATCACAATGATCCAAGACCAGTGTCATCACAATGCTCCATAACCACATTCATCACAGTGCTGCATGACCCGTTTCACCACAATGCTAAGTGGCCCTTGCCATCACAATGTTCCATGGTGCTTGTCATCACAATGCTGCATACCCCCGTCATCACAATGCCCCATGACCCCTGTCATCACAAGAATCCATGGTCTTTGACATCACAGTGCTCCATGACACCTGTCATCACAATGGTCGATGATTCGTTTCATCACAATGCTCCCTTACCCCTGTCATCACAGTGCTCCATGACCCCTTGCATCACAACGCTCCATGACCAATTGCATCACAACGCTCCATGACACCTATCATCACAATGCTCTATGGCCCTTGTCATCACAATGCTCAATGCCCACTGTCATCACAATGCTCCATGAGCACATTCATCACAATACTCTATGAGCCGTTTCATCACAATGCTAAATGGCCCTTGTCATCACAATGTTCTACGGTGCTTGTCATCACAATGCTGCATGACCCCTGTCATCACAATGCTCCATGGCCCTTGCCATCACAATGCTCCATGAACGCTGTCATCACAATGCCCTAAGACCAGTATCATCACAGTGCCCCTTGGCTGTTGTCATGAAAATGCTCCATAACCCCTGTCATCACAGTGAACCATGGCCCTTGTCATCACAATGCTCCCTGACCCATTTCATCACAATGCTCCATGACCACTTTCATTACAGAGCTCCATGATTGCTATCATCACAATGATCCATGACCCCTTTCATCACAGTGTTCCAGTACCATTTTCATCACAATGATCCACGACCCCTATCACCACAATGCTCTATGACACTTATTCTCACTATGCTCTATGGCCCTTGTCATCACAATGCTCCATGGCCACTGTCATCACAATGCTCCATGACCACATTCATCACAAAGCTCCATGACCCGTTTCATCACAATGCTAAATTTCCCTTGTCATCACAATGCTCCATGGCGCTTGTCATCACAATGCTGCATGACTCCTGTCATCACACTGCCCTATGACCCCTGTCATCACAAGGCTCCATGGCCCTTGTCATCACAATGCTCCCTAACACCTGTCATCACAATCCTCCATGCCCTTGTCATGACAATGCCACATGACCCCTGTCATCACAAGGCTCCGTGGCCCTTGACATCACAATTCTCCATGACACCTGACAACACAATGCTCCAGTACGCCTTTCATCACAATGCTCCAGGCCCCCTGTCATCACAATGCACCATGATCCCTTTCATGACAATAATCCATGACCCCTTTCATCACAATGCTCCAGTATGCCTTTCATCACAATACTCGATGCCCCCTGTCATCACAATGCCCCATGACCCCTCTCAGCAAAATATTGCATGCCCCCTGTAGTCACAATGCTCCATAACAGCTGTCATCACAATGCTCCATGACCCTTGTCATGACAATGCTCCATGGCATTTTTCATCACCATGTTCCACTCCCCCTTTCATCGCAATTCTTCAAGACAACTTTCATCACAATGCTCCATGACCACTTTCATCACAAGGCTCCTTGGCCTGGGTCATCGCAATGCTCCATGACTCCTTTCATCACAATGCTCCATGGCCTCTGACATCACAATGCTCCATAAGCCATGTCATCACAATGTGCCATGACCCCGTCAAAACAATGCTCCATAACCCCTTTCATCACAATGCTCCGTGACCCATGTCAACACAATTGTCCAGGACCCCTTTCATCACAATGCTCCTTGGCACGTGTCATCACAATGCTCCATGAACAGTATCATCACAATGCACCATGATCCCTGTCATCACAATGCACTATGACACCTGTCATCACAATGCTCCAAGACAACTGTCATCACAATGCCACATGACTCCTGTCATCACAATACTCCCTGACATTTGTCATCACAATGCTCCATGAACAGTATCATCACAATGCACCATTACCCCTTTCATCACAATTCTCCAGGCCCTCTGTCACCACAATGCTCCATAACCCCTGACATCACAATGGCCAATGACACCTGTCATCACAATTCACCAGGGATCTTGTCATCAAAAGGCTCCATGCTCATGTCATCACAATGATCCAAGACCAGTGTCATCACAATGCTCCATGACGACTTTCATCACAATGCTCCAGTAGGCCTTACATCACAATACTCCATGCCCGCTCTCATGACAATTCCCCATAACCCCTGTCATCACAATGGCCAACGACACCTGTCATCACAATTCACCATGGATCTTGTCATCAAAAGGCTCCATGCTCGTGTCATCACAATGATCCAAGACCCGTGTCATCACAATGCTACATGGCCGGTCTCATCACAGTGCTCCATGACCCCTGTTATCAAAATTCTCCAGGAACTTTCATCACAGTGCTCCATCAACACATTCATCACAATGCTCCATGATCCCTTTCATCACAATGTTCTAGGACCAACATCATCACAATGCTCCGTGATCGCTATCATCACAATGCTCTATGACCCCTTTCATAACGATGCCCCAATACCCCCTTTCATCACAATGCTCCATGGTTCCTGTCATCACAATGCGCCAGGACCCATGTCATCACAATGCTCTATGACCCTTTGTCATCACAATGTTCCATGGCCCTTGTCATCACAATGCTCCATGACCACATTCATCACAATGCTGCATGACCCTTTTCACCACAATGCTAAGTGGCCTTTGTCATCACAATGCTCCATGGTGCTTGTCATCACAATGCTCCATGCCCCCGTCATCACAATGCCCCATGACCCCTGTCATCACAAGAATCCATGGTCTTTGACATCAGAGTGCTCCATGACACCTGTCATCACAATGCTCGATGATTCGTTTCATCACAATGCTCCCTTACCCCTGTCATCACAGTGCTCCATGACCCCTTGCATCACAACGCTCCATGACCAATTTCATCACAACGCTCCATGACTCCTATCATCACAATGCTCTATGGCCCTTGTCATCACAATGCTCAATGCCCACTGTCATCACAATGCTCCATGAGCACATTCATCACAATACTCTATGAGCCGTTTCATCACAATGCTAAATGGCCCTTGTCATCACAATGTTCTACGGTGCTTGTCATCACAATGCTGCATGACCCCTGTCATCACAATGCTCCATAGCCCTTGCCATCACAATGCTCCATGAACGCTGTCATCACAATGCCCTATGACCAGTATCATCACAGTGCTCCTTGGCTGTTGTCATGAAAATGCTCCATAACCCCTGTCATCACAGTGAACCATGGCCCTTGTCATCACAATGCTCCCTGACCCATTTCATCACAATGCTCCATGACCACTTTCATTACAGAGCTCCATGATTGCTATCATCACAATGATCCATGACCCCTTTCATCACAGTGTTCCAGTACCATTTTCATCACAATGATCCACGACCCCTATCACCACAATGCTCCATGACACTTATTCTCACTATGCTCTATGGCCCTTGTCATCACAATGCTCCATGGCCACTGTCATCACAATGCTCCATGACCACATTCATCACAATGCTCCATGACCCGTTCCATCACATTGCTAAATTTCCCTTGTCATCACAATGCTCCATGGCGCTTGTCATCACAATGCTGCATGACTCCTGTCATCACACTGCCCTATGACCCCTGTCATCACAAGGCTCCATGGCCCTTGTCATCACAATGCTCCCTAACACCTGTCATCACAATCCTCCATGCCCTTGTCATGACAATGCTCCATGACCCCTGTCATCACAAGGCTCCGTGGCCCTTGACATCACAATTCTCCATGACACCTGACAACACAATGCTCCAGTACGCCTTTCATCACAATGCTCCAGGCCCCCTGTCATCACAATGCACCATGATCCCTTTCATGACAATAATCCATGACCCCTTTCATCACAATGCTCCAGTATGCCTTTCATCACAATACTCGATGCCCCCTGTCATCACAATGCCCCATGACCCCACTCAGCAAAATATTCCATGCCCCCTGTAGTCACAATGCTCCATAGCAGCTGTCATCACAATGCTCCATGACCCTTGTCATGACAATGCTCCATGGCATTTTTCATCACAATGTTCCATGCCCCCTTTCATCGCAATTCTTCAAGACAACTTCTATCACAATGCTCCATGACCACTTTCATCACAATGCTCCTTGGCCTGGGTCATTGCAATGCTCCATGACTCCTTTCATCACAATGCTCCATGGCCTCTGACATCACAATGCTCCATAAGCCATGTCATCACAATGTGCCATGACCCCGTCAAAACAATGCTCCATAACCCCTTTCATCACAATGCTCCGTGACCCACGTCAACACAATTGTCCAGGACCCCTTTCATCACAGTGCTCCTTGGCACGTGTCATCACAATGCTCCATGAACAGTATCATCACAATGCACCATGATCCCTGTCATCACAATGCACTATGACACCTGTCATCACAATGCTCCAAGACAACTGTCATCACAATGCCACATGACTCCTGTCATCACAATTCTCCCTGACCTTTGTCATCACAATGCTCCATGACGCCTTTCATCACAATGCACCATTACCCCTTTCATCACAATTCTCCAGGCCCTCTGTCACCACAATGCTCCATAACCCCTGACTTCACAATGGCCAATGACACCTGTCATCACAATTCACCATGGATCTTGTCATCAAAAGGCTCCATGCTCGTGTCATCACAATGATCCAAGACCACTGTCATCACAATGCTCCATGACCACATTCATCACAATGCTGCATGACCCGTTTCACCACAATGCTAAGTGGCCCTTGCCATCACAATGCTCCATGGCCACTGTCATCACAATGCTCCATGACCACATTCATCACAATGCTCCATGACCCGTTTCATCACAATGCTAAATTTCCCTTGTCATCAAAATGCTCCATGGCGCTTGTCATCACAATGCTGCATGACTCCTGTCATCACCCTGCCCTATGACCCCTGTCATCACAAGGCTCCGTGGCCCTTGACATCACAATTCTCCATGACACCTGACAACACAATGCTCCAGTACGCCTTTCATCACAATGATCCAGGCCCCCTGTCATCACAATGCACCATGATCTCTTTCATGACAATAATCCGTGACCCCTTTCATCACAATGCTCCAGTATGCCTTTCATCACAATACTCGATGCCCCCTGTCATCACAATGCCCCATGACCCCTCTCAGCAAAATATTCCATGCCCCCTGTAGTCACAATGCTCCATAACAGCTGTCATCACAATGCTCCATGACCCTTGTCATGACAATGCTCCATGGCATTTTTCACCACAATGTTCCATGCCCCCTTTCATCGCAATTCTTCAAGACAACTTCCATCACAATGCTCCATGACCACTTTCTTCACAATGCTCCTTGGCCTGGGTCATCGCAATGCTCCATGACTCCTTTCATCACAATGCTCCATGGCCTCTGACATCACAATGCTCCATAAGCCATGTCATCACAATGTGCCATGACCCCGTCAAAACAATGCTCCATAACCCCTTTAATCACAATGCTCCGTGACCCATGTCAACACAATTGTCCAGGACCCCTTTCATCACAATGCTCCTTGGCACATGTCATCACAATGCTCCATGAACAGGATCATCACAATGCACCATGATCCCTCTCATCACAATGCACTATGACACCTGTTATCACAATGCTCCAAGACAACTGTCATCACAATGCCACATGACTCCTGTCATCACAATTCTCCCTGACCTTTGTCATCACAATGCTCCATGACGCCTTTCATCACAATGCACCATTACCCCTTTCATCACAATTCTCCAGGCCCTCTGTCACCACAATGCTCCATAACCCCTGACATCACAATGGCCAACGACACCTGTCATCACAATTCACCATGGATCTTGTCATCAAAAGACTCCATGCTCGTGTCATCACAATGATTCAAGACCCGTGTCATCACAATGCTCCATGGCCGGTCTCATCACAGTGCTCCATGACCCCTGTCATCAAAATTCTCCATGAACTTTCATTACAGTGCTCCATGAACACATTCATCACAATGCTCCATGATCCCTTTCATCACAATGCTCTAGGACCAACATCCTCACAATGATGCATGATCACTATCATCACAATGCTCCATGACTCCTTTCATAACGATTCCGCAGTACCCCCTTTCATCACAATGCTCCATGGTTCCTGTCATCACAATGCGCCAGGATCCATGTCATCACAATGCTCTATGACCCTTGTCATCACAATGTTCCATGGCCCTAGTCATCACAATGCTCCATGACCACATTCATCACAATGCTGCATGACCCGTTTCACCACAATTCTAAGTGGCCCTTGTCATCACAATGCTCCATGGTGCTTGTCATCACAATGCCCCATGCCCCCGTCATCACAGTACCCCATGACCCCTGTCATCACAAGAATCCATGGTCTTTGACATCACAATGCTCCATGACACCTGTCATCACAATGCTCGATGATTCGTTTCATCACAATGCTCCCTTACCCCTGTCATCACAGTGCTCCATGACCCCTTGCATCACAACGCTCCATGACCAATTGCATCACAACGCTCCATGACTCCTATCATCACAATGCTCTATGGCCCTTGTCATCACAATGCTCAATGCCCACTGTCATCACAATACTCCATGAGCACATTCATCACAATACTCTATGAGCCGTTTCATCACAATGTTAAATGGCCCTTGTCATCACAATGTTCTACGGTGCTTGTCATCACAATGCTGCATGACCCCTCTCATCACAATGCTCCATAGCCCTTGCCATCACAAAGCTCCATGAACGCTGTCATCACAATGCCCTATGACCAGTATCATCACAGTGCTCCTTGGCTGTTGTCATGAAAATGCTCCATAACCCCTGTCATCACAGTGAACCATGGCCCTTGTCATCACAATGCTCCCTGACCCATTTCATCACAATGCTCCATGACCACTTTCATTACAGAGCTCCATGATTGCTATCATCACAATGATCCATGACCCCTTTCATCACAGTGTTCCAGTGCCATTTTCATAACAATGATCCACGACCCCTATCACCACAATGCTCCATGACACTTATTCTCACTATGCTCTATGGCCCTTGTCATCACAATGCTTCATGGCCACTGTCATCACAATGCTCCATGACCACATTCATCACAATGCTCCATGACCCGTTTCATCACAATGCTAAATTTCCCTTGTCATCACAATGCTCCATGGCGCTTGTCATCACAATGCTGCATGACTCCTGTCATCACACTGCCCTATGACCCCTGTCATCACAAGGCTCCATGGCCCTTGTCATCACAATGCTCCCTAACACCTGTCATCACAATCCTCCATGCCCTTGTCATGACAATGCTCCATGACCCCTGTCATCACAAGGCTCCGTGGCCCTTGACATCACAATTCTCCATGACACCTGACAACACAATGCTCCAGTACGCCTTTCATCACAATGCTCCAGGCCCCCTGTCATCACAATGCACCATGATCCCTTTCATGACAATAATCCATGACCCCTTTCATCACAATGCTCTAGTATGCCTTTCATCACAATACTCGATGCCCCCTGTCATCACAATGCCCCATGACCCCTCTCAGCAAAATATTCCATGCCCCCTGTAGTCACAATGCTCCATAGCAGCTGTCATCACAATGCTCCATGACCCTTGTCATGACAATGCTCCATGGCATTTTTCATCACAATGTTCCATGCCCCCTTTCATCACAATTCTTCAAGACAACTTCCATCACAATGCTCCATGACCACTTTCATCACAATGCTCCTTGGCCTGGGTCATCGCAATGCTCCATGACTCCTTTCATCACAATGCTCCATGGCCTCTGACATCACAATGCTCCATAAGCCATGTCATCACAATGTGCCATGACCCCGTCAAAACAATGCTCCATAACCCCTTTCATCACAATGCTCCGTGACCCATGTCAACAAAATTGTCCAGGACCCCTTTCATCACAATGCTCCTTGGCACGTGTTATCACAATGCTCCATGAACAGTATCATCACAATGCACCATGATCCCTGTCATCACAATGCACTATGACACCTGTCATCACAATGCTCCAAGACAACTGTCATCACAATGCCACATGACTCCTGTCATCACAATACTCCCTGACATTTGTCATCACAATGCTCCATGACGCCTTTCATCACAATGCACCATTACCACTTTCATCACAATTCTCCAGGCCTTCTGTCACCACAATGCTCCATAACCCCTGACTTCACAATGGCCAATGACACCTGTCATCACAATTCACCATGGATCTTGTCATCAAAAGGCTCCATGCTCGTGTCATCACAATGATCCAAGACCAGTGTCATCACAATGCTCCATGACCACATTCATCACAATGCTGCATGACCCGTTTCACCACAATGCTAAGTGGCCCTTGCCATCACAATGCTAAGTGGCCCTTGTCATCACAATGCTCCATGCCCCCGTCATCACAATGCCCCATGACCCCTGTCATCACAAGAATCCATGGTCTTTGACATCACAGTGCTCCATGACACCTGTCATCACAATGCTCGATGATTCGTTTCATCACAATGCTGCCTTACCCCTGTCATCACAGTGCTCCATGACCCCTTGCATCACAACGCTCCATGACCAATTTCATCACAATGCTCCATGACTCCTATCATCACAATGCTCTATGGCCCTTGTCATCACAATGCTCAATGCCCACTGTCATCACAATGCTCCATGAGCACATTCATCACAATACTCTATGAGCCGTTTCATCACAATGCTAAATGGCCCTTGTCATCACAATGTTCTACGGTGCTTGTCATCACAATGCTGCATGACCCCTGTCATCACAATGCTCCATGGCCCTTGCCATCACAATGCTCCATGAACGCTGTCATCACAATGCCCTATGACCAGTATCATCACAGTGCCCCTTGGCTGTTTTCATGAAAATGCTCTATAACCCCTGTCATCACAGCGAACCATGGCCCTTGTCATCACAATGCTCCCTGACCCGTTTCATCACAATGCTCCATGACCACTTTCATTACAGAGCTCCATGATTGCTATCATCACAATGATCCATGACCCCTTTCATCACAGTGTTCCAGTACCATTTTCATCACAATGATCCACGACCCCTATCACCACAAGGCTCCATGACACTTATTCTCACTATGCTCTATGGCCCTTGTCATCACAATGCTCCATGGCCACTGTCATCACAATGCTCCATGACCACATTCATCACAATGCTCCATGACACGTTTCATCACAATGCTAAATTTCCCTTGTCATCACAATGCTCCATGGCGCTTGTCATCACAATGCTGCATGACTCCTGTCATCACACTGCCCTATGACCCCTGTCATCACAAGGCTCCATGGCCCTTGTCATCACAATGCTCCCTAACACCTGTCATCACAATCCTCCATGCCCTTGACATGACAATGCTCCATGACCCCTGTCATCACAAGGCTCCGTGGCCCTTGACATCACAATTCTCCATGACACCTGACAACACAATGCTCCTGTACGCCTTTCATCACAATGCTCCAGGCCCCCTGTCATCACAATGCACCATGATCCCTTTCATGACAATAATCCATGACCCCTTTCATCACAATGCTCCAGTATGCCTTTCATCAATACTCGATGCCCCCTGTCATCACAATGCCCCATGACAACTCTCAGCAAAATATTCCATGCCCCCTGTAGTCACAATGCTCCATAACAGCTGTCATCACAATGCTCCATGACCCTTGTCATGACAATGCTCCATGGCATTTTTCATCACAATGTTCCATGCCCCCTTTCATCGCAATTCTTCAAGACAACTTTCATCACAATGCTCCTTGGCCTGGGTCATTGCAATGCTCCATGACTCCTTTCATCACAATGCTCCATGGCCTCTGACATCACAATGCTCCATAAGCCATGTCATCACAATGTGCCATGACCCCGTCAAAACAATGCTCCATAACCCCTTTCATCACAATGCTCCGTGACCCATGTCAACACAATTGTCCAGGACCCCTTTCATCACAATGCTCCTTGGCACGTGTCATCACAATGCTCCATGAACAGTATCATCACAATGCACCAGGATCCCTGTCATCACAATGCACTATGACACCTGTCATCACAATGCTCCAAGACAACTGTCATCACAATGCCACATGACTTCTGTCATCACAATTCTCCCTGACCTTTGTCATCACAATGCTCCATGACGCCTTTCATCACAATGCACCATTACCCCTTTCCATAACCCCTGACTTCACAATGGCCAATGACACCTGTCATCACAATTCACCATGGATCTTGTCATCAAAAGGCTCCATGCTCGTGTCATCACAATGATCCAAGACCAGTGTCATCACAATGCTCCATGACCACATTCATCACAATGCTGCATGACCCGTTTCACCACAATGCTAAGTGGCCCTTGCCATCACAATGCTAAGTGGCCCTTGTCATCACAATGCTCCATGCCCCCGTCATCACAATGCCCCATGACCCCTGTCATCACAATAATCCATGGTCTTTGACATCACAGTGCTCCATGACACCTGTCATCACAATGCTCGATGATTCGTTTCATCACAATGCTCCCTTACCCCTGTCATCACAGTGCTCCATGACCCCTTGCATCACAACGCTCCATGACCAATTTCATCACAACGCTCCATGACTCCTATCATCACAATGCTCTATGGCCCTTGTCATCACAATGCTCAATGCCCACTGTCATCACAATGCTCCATGAGCACATTCATCACAATACTCTATGAGCCGTTTCATCACAATGCTAAATGGCCCTTGTCATCACAATGTTCTACGGTGCTTGTCATCACAATGCTGCATGACCCCTGTCATCACAATGCTCCATGGCCCTTGCCATCACAATGCTCCATGAACGCTGTCATCACAATGCCCTATGACCAGTATCATCACAGTGCTCCTTGGCTGTTGTCATGAAAATGCTCCATAACCTCTGTCATCACAGTGAACCATGGCCCTTGTCATCACAATGCTCCCTGACCCATTTCATCACAATGCTCCATGACCACTTTCATTACAGAGCTCCATCATCGCTATCATCACAGTGAACCATGACCCCTTTCATCACAGTGTTCCAGTACCATTTTCATCACAATGATCCACGACCCCTATCACCACAATGCTCCATGACACTATTTTCACTATGCTCTATGGCCCTTGTCATCACAATGCTCCATGGCCACTGTCATCACAATGCTCCATGACCACATTCATCACAATGCTCCATGACCCGTTTCATCACAATGCTAAATTTCACTTGTCATCAAAATGCTCCATGGCGCTTGTCATCACAATGCTGCATGACTCCTGTCATCACACTGCCCTATGACCCCTGTCATCACAAGGCTCCGTGGCCCTTGACATCACAATTCTCCATGACACCTGACAACACAATGCTCCTGTACGCCTTTCATCACAATGCTCCAGGCCCCCTGTCATCACAATGCACCATGATCCCTTTCATGACAATAATCCATGACCCCTTTCATCACAATGCTCCAGTATGCCTTTCATCACAATACTCGATGCCCCCTGTCATCACAATGCCCCAAGACAACTCTCAGCAAAATATTCCATGCCCCCTGTAGTCACAATGCTCCATAACAGCTGTCATCACAATGCTCCATGACCCTTGTCATGACAATGCTCCATGGCATTTTTCATCACAATGTTCCATGCCCCCTTTCATCGCAATTCTTCAAGACAACTTTCATCACAATGCTCCTTGGCCTGGGTCATTGCAATGCTCCATGACTCCTTTCATCACAATGCTCCATGGCCTCTGACATCACAATGCTCCATAAGCCATGTCATCACAATGTGCCATGACCCCGTCAAAACAATGCTCCATAACCCCTTTCATCACAATGCTCCGTGACCCATGTCAACACAATTGTCCAGGACCCCTTTCATCACAATGCTCCTTGGCACGTGTCATCACAATGCTCCATGAACAGTATCATCACAATGCACCATGATCCCTGTCATCACAATGCACTATGACACCTGTCATCACAATGCTCCAAGACAACTGTCATCACAATGCCACATGACTCCTGTCATCACAATTCTCCCTGACCTTTGTCATCACAATGCTCCATGACGCCTTTCATCACAATGCACCATTACCCCTTTCCATAACCCCTGACTTCACAATGGCCAATGACACCTGTCATCACAATTCACCATGGATCTTGTCATCAAAAGGCTCCATGCTCGTGTCATCACAATGATCCAAGACCAGTGTCATCACAATGCTCCATGACCACATTCATCACAATGCTGCATGACCCGTTTCACCACAATGCTAAGTGGCCCTTGCCATCACAATGCTAAGTGGCCCTTGTCATCACAATGCTCCATGCCCCCGTCATCACAATGCCCCATGACCCCTGTCATCACAAGAATCCATGGTCTTTGACATCACAGTGCTCCATGACACCTGTCATCACAATGCTCGATGATTCGTTTCATCACAATGCTCCCTTACCCCTGTCATCACAGTGCTCCATGACCCCTTGCATCACAACGCTCCATGACCAATTTCATCACAACGCTCCATGACTCCTATCATCACAATGCTCTATGGCCCTTGTCATCACAATGCTCAATGCCCACTGTCATCACAATGCTCCATGAGCACATTCATCACAATACTCTATGAGCCGTTTCATCACAATGCTAAATGGCCCTTGTCATCACAATGTTCTACGGTGCTTGTCATCACAATGCTGCATGACCCCTGTCATCACAATGCTCCATGGCCCTTGCCATCACAATGCTCCATGAACGCTGTCATCACAATGCCCTATGACCAGTATCATCACAGTGCTCCTTGGCTGTTGTCATGAAAATGCTCCATAACCTCTGTCATCACAGTGAACCATGGCCCTTGTCATCACAATGCTCCCTGACCCATTTCATCACAATGCTCCATGACCACTTTCATTACAGAGCTCCATCATCGCTATCATCACAGTGATCCATGACCCCTTTCATCACAGTGTTCCAGTACCATTTTCATCACAATGATCCACGACCCCTATCACCACAATGCTCCATGACACTTATTTTCACTATGCTCTATGGCCCTTGTCATCACAATGCTCCATGGCCACTGTCATCACAATGCTCCATGACCACATTCATCACAATGCTCCATGACCCGTTTCATCACAATGCTAAATTTCACTTGTCATCAAAATGCTCCATGGCGCTTGTCATCACAATGCTGCATGACTCCTGTCATCACACTGCCCTATGACCCCTGTCATCACAAGGCTCCGTGGCCCTTGACATCACAATTCTCCATGACACCTGACAACACAATGCTCCAGTACGCCTTTCATCACAATGCTCCAGGCCCCCTGTCATCACAATGCACCATGATCCCTTTCATGACAATAATCCATGACCCCTTTCATCACAATGCTCCAGTATGCCTTTCATCACAATACTCGATGCCCCCTGTCATCACAATGCCCCATGACCCCTCTCAGCAAAATATTCCATGCCCCCTGTAGTCACAAAGCTCCATAGCAGCTGTCATCACAATGCTCCATGACCCTTGTCATGACAATGCTCCATGGCATTTTTCATCACAATGTTCCATGCCCCCTTTCATCGCAATTCTTCAAGACAACTTTCATCACAATGCTCCATGACCACTTTCATCACAAGGCTCCTTGGCCTGGGTCATCGCAATGCTCCATGACTCCTTTCATCACAATGCTCCATGGCCTCTGACATCACAATGCTCCATAAGCCATGTCATCACAATGTGCCATGACCCCGTCAAAACAATGCTCCATAACCCCTTTCATCACAATGCTCCGTGACCCATGTCAACACAATTGTCCAGGACCCCTTTCATCACAATGCTCCTTGGCACGTGTCATCACAATGCTCCATGAACAGTATCATCACAATGCACCATGATCCCTGTCATCACAATGCACTATGACACCTGTTATCACAATGCTCCAAGACAACTGTCATCACAATGCCACATGACTCCTGTCATCACAATACTCCCTGACATTTGTCATCACAATGCTCCATGAACAGTATCATCACAATGCACCATTACCCCTTTCATCACAATTCTCCAGGCCCTCTGTCACCACAATGCTCCATAACCCCTGACATCACAATGGCCAATGACACCTGTCATCACAATTCACCAGGGATCTTGTCATCAAAAGGCTCCATGCTCATGTCATCACAATGATCCAAGACCAGTGTCATCACAATGCTCCATGACGACTTTCATCACAATGCTCCAGTAGGCCTTACATCACAATACTCCATGCCCGCTCTCATGACAATTCCCCATAACCCCTGTCATCACAATGGCCAACGACACCTGTCATCACAATTCACCATGGATCTTGTCATCAAAAGGCTCCATGCTCGTGTCATCACAATGATCCAAGACCCGTGTCATCACAATGCTACATGGCCGGTCTCATCACAGTGCTCCATGACCCCTGTTATCAAAATTCACCATGAACTTTCATCACAGTGCTCCATCAACACATTCATCACAATGCTCCATGATCCCTTTCATCACAATGTTCTAGGACCAACATCATCACAATGCTCCGTGATCGCTATGATCACAATGCTCTATGACCCCTTTCATAACGATGCCCCAATACCCCCTTTCATCACAATGCTCCATGGTTCCTGTCATCACAATGCGCCAGGACCCATGTCATCACAATGCTCTATGACCCTTTGTCATCACAATGTTCCATGGCCCTTGTCATCACAATGCTCCATGACCACATTCATCACAATGCTGCATGACCCTTTCCACCACAATGCTAAGTGGCCTTTGTCATCACAATGCTCCATGGTGCTTGTCATCACAATGCTCCATGCCCCCGTCATCACAATGCCCCATGACCCCTGTCATCACAAGAATCCATGGTCTTTGACATCACAGTGCTCCATGACACCTGTCATCACAATGCTCGATGATTCGTTTCATCACAATGCTCCCTTACCCCTGTCATCACAGTGCTCCATGACCCCTTGCATCACAACGCTCCATGACCAATTTCATCACAACGCTCCATGACTCCTATCACCACAATGCTCTATGGCCCTTGTCATCACAATGCTCAATGCCCACTGTCATCACAATGCTCCATGAGCACATTCATCACAATACTCTATGAGCCGTTTCATCACAATGCTAAATGGCCCTTGTCATCACAATGTTCTACGGTGCTTGTCATCACAATGCTGCATGACCCCTGTCATCACAATGCTCCATAGCCCTTGCCATCACAATGCTCCATGAAGGCTGTCATCACAATGCCCTATGACCAGTATCATCACAGTGCTCCTTGGCTGTTGTCATGAAAATGCTCCATAACCCCTGTCATCACAGTGAACCATGGCCCTTGTCATCACAATGCTCCCTGACCCATTTCATCACAATGCTCCATGACCACTTTCATTACAGAGCTCCATGATTGCTATCATCACAATGATCCATGACCCCTTTCATCACAGTGTTCCAGTACCATTTTCATCACAATGATCCACGACCCCTATCACCACAATGCTCCATGACACTTATTCTCACTATGCTCTATGGCCTTTGTCATCACAATGCTCCATGGCCACTGTCATCACAATGCTCCATGACCACATTCATCACAATGCTCCATGACCCGTTCCATCACATTGCTAAATTTCCCTTGTCATCACAATGCTCCATGGCGCTTGTCATCACAATGCTGCATGACTCCTGTCATCACACTGCCCTATGACCCCTGTCATCACAAGGCTCCATGGCCCTTGTCATCACAATGCTCCATAACACCTGTCATCACAATCCTCCATGCCCTTGTCATGACAAGGCTCCATGACCCCTGTCATCACAAGGCTACGTGGCCCTTGACATCACAATTCTCCATGACACCTGACAACACAATGCTCCAGTACGCCTTTCATCACAATGCTCCAGGCCCCCTGTCATCACAATGCACCATGATCCCTTTCATGAAAATAATCCATGACCCCTTTCATCACAATGCTCCAGTATGCCTTTCATCACAATACTCGATGCCCCCTGTCATCACAATGCCCCATGACCCCACTCAGCAAGATATTCCATGCCGCCTGTAGTCACAATGCTCCATAGCAGCTGTCATCACAATGCTCCATGACTCTTGTCATGACAATGCTCCATGACCCCTGTCATCACAAGGCTCCGTGGCCCTTGACATCACAATTCTCCATGACACCTGACAACACAATGCTCCAGTACGCCTTTCATCACAATGCTCCAGGCCCCCTGTCATCACAATGCACCCTGATCCCTTTCATGACAATAATCCATGACCCCTTTCATCACAATGCTCCAGTATGCCTTTCATCACAATACTCGATGCCCCCTGTCATCACAATGCCCCATGACCCCACTCAGCAAAATATTCCATGCCCCCTGTAGTCACAATGCTCCATAGCAGCTGTCATCACAATGCTCCATGACCCTTGTCATGACAATGCTCCATGGCATTTTTCATCACAATGTTCCATGCCCCCTTTCATCGCAATTCTTCAAGACAACTTCCATCACAATGCTCCATGACCACTTTCATCACAATGCTCCTTGGCCTGGGTCATTGCAATGCTCCATGACTCCTTTCATCACAATGCTCCATGGCCTCAGACATCACAATGCTCCATAAGCCATGTCATCACAATGTGCCATGACCCCGTCAAAACAATGCTCCATAACCCCTTTCATCACAATGCTCCGTGACCCACGTCAACACAATTGTCCAGGACCCCTTTCATCACAATGCTCCTTGGCACGTGTCATCACAATGCTCCATGAACAGTATCATCACAATGCACCATGATCCCTGTCATCACAATGCACTATGACACCTGTCATCACAATGCCCCAAGACAACTGTCATCACAATGCCACATGACTCCTGTCATCACAATTCTCCCTGACCTTTGTCATCACAATGCTCCATGACGCCTTTCATCACAATGCACCATTACCCCTTTCATCACAATTCTCCAGGCCCTCTGTCACCACAATGCTCCATAACCCCTGACTTCACAATGGCCAATGACACCTGTCATCACAATTCACCATGGATCTTGTCATCAAAAGGCTCCATGCTCGTGTCATCACAATGATCCAAGACCACTGTCATCACAATGCTCCATGACCACATTCATCACAATGCTGCATGACCCGTTTCAGCACAATGCTAAGTGGCCCTTGCCATCACAATGCTCCATGGCCACTGTCATCACAATGCTCCATGACCACATTCATCACAATGCTCCATGACCCGTTTCATCACAATGCTAAATTTCCCTTGTCATCAAAATGCTCCATGGCGCTTGTCATCACAATGCTGCATGACTCCTGTCATCACCCTGCCCTATGACCCCTGTCATCACAAGACTCCGTGGCCCTTGACATCACAATTCTCCATGACACCTGACAACACAATGCTCCAGTACGCCTTTCATCACAATGCTCCAGGCCCCCTGTCATCACAATGCACCATGATCCCTTTCATGACAATAATCCATGACCCCTTTCATCACAATGCTCCAGTATGCCTTTCATCACAATACTCGATGCCCCCTGTCATCACAATGCCCCATGACAACTCTCAGCAAAATGTTCCATGCCCCCTGTAGTCACAATGCTCCATAACAGCTGTCATCACAATGCTCCATGACCCTTGTCATGACAATGCTCCATGGCATTTTTCACCACAATGTTCCATGCCCCCTTTCATTGCAATTCTTCAAGACAACTTCCATCACAATGCTCCATGACCACTTTCTTCACAATGCTCCTTGGCCTGGGTCATCGCAATGCTCCATGACTCCTTTCATCACAATGCTCCATGGCCTCTGACATCACAATGCTCCATAAGCCATGTCATCACAATGTGCCATGACCCCGTCAAAACAATGCTCCATAACCCCTTTCATCACAATGCTCCGTGACCCATGTCAACACAATTGTCCAGGACCCCTTTCATCACAATGCTCCTTGGCACGTGTCATCACAATGCTCCATGAACAGTATCATCACAATGCACCATGATCCCTGTCATCACAATGCACTATGACACCTGTTATCACAATGCTCCAAGACAACTGTCATCACAATGCCACATGACTCCTGTCATCACAATTCTCCCTGACCTTTGTCATCACAATGCTCCATGAACAGTATCATCACAATGCACCATTACCCCTTTCATCACAATTCTCCAGGCCCTCTGTCACCACAATGCTCCATAACCCCTGACATCACAATGGCCAACAACACCTGTCATCACAATTCACCATGGATCTTGTCATCAAAAGACTCCATGCTCGTGTCATCACAATGATTCAAGACCCGTGTCATCACAATGCTCCATGGCCGGTCTCATCACAGTGCTCCATGACCCCTGTCATCAAAATTCTCCATGAAATTTCATCACAGTGCTCCATGAACACATTCATCACAATGCTCCATGATCCCTTTCATCACAATGCTCTAGGACCAACATCCTCACAATGATGCATGATCACTATCATCACAATGCTACATGACCCCTTTCATAACGATTCCGCAATACCCCCTTTCATCACAATGCTCCATGGTTCCTGTCATCACAATGCGCCAGGACCCATGTCATCACAATGCTCTATGACCCTTGTCATCACAATGTTCCATGGCCCTAGTCATCACAATGCTCCATGACCACATTCATCACAATGCTGCATGACCCGTTTCACCACAATGCTAAGTGGCCCTTGTCATCACAATGCTCCATTGTGCTTGTCATCACAATGCCCCATGCCCCGGTCATCACAGTACCCCATAACCCCTGTCATCACAACAATCCATGGTCTTTGACATCACAATGCTCCATGACACCTGTCATCACAATGCTCGATGATTCGTTTCATCACAATGCTCCCTTACCCCTGTCATCACAGTGCTCCATGACCCCTTGCATCACAACGCTCCATGACCAATTGCATCACAACGCTCCATGACTCCTATCATCACAATGCTCTATGGCCCTTGTCATCACAATGCTCAATGCCCACTGTCATCACAATACTCCATGAGCACATTCATCACAATACTCTATGAGCCGTTTCATCACAATGTTAAATGGCCCTTGTCATCACAATGTTCTACGGTGCTTGTCATCACAATGCTGCATGACCCCTGTCATCACAATGCTCCATAGCCCTTGCCATCACAAAGCTCCATGAACGCTGTCATCACAATGCCCTATGACCAGTATCATCACAGTGCTCCTTGGCTGTTGTCATGAAAATGCTCCATAACCCCTGTCATCACAGTGAACCATGGCCCTTGTCATCACAATGCTCCCTGACCCATTTCATCACAATGCTCCATGACCACTTTCATTACAGAGCTCCATGATTGCTCTCATCACAATGATCCATGACCCCTTTCATCACAGTGTTTCAGTGCCATTTTCATCACAATGATCCACGACCCCTATCACCACAATGCTCCATGACACTTATTCTCACTATGCTCTATGGCCCTTGTCATCACAATGCTTCATGGCCACTGTCATCACAATGCTCCATGACCACATTCATCACAATGCTCCATGACCCGTTTCATCACAATGCTAAATTTCCCTTGTCATCACAATGCTCCATGGCGCTTGTCATCACAATGCTGCATGACTCCTGTCATCACACTGCCCTATGACCCCTGTCATCACAAGGCTCCATGGCCCTTGTCATCACAATGCTCCCTAACACCTGTCATCACAATCCTCCATGCCCTTGTCATGACAATGCTCCATGACCCCTGTCATCACAAGGCTCCGTGGCCCTTGACATCACAATTCTCCATGACACCTGACAACACAATGCTCCAGTACGCCTTTCATCACAATGCTCCAGGCCCCCTGTCATCACAATGCACCATGATCCCTTTCATGACAATAATCCATGACCCCTTTCATCACAATGCTCTAGTATGCCTTTCATCACAATACTCGATGCCCCCTGTCATCACAATGCCCCATGACCCCTCTCAGCAAAATATTCCATGCCCCCTGTAGTCACAATGCTCCATAACAGCTGTCATCACAATGCTCCATGACCCTTGTCATGACAATGCTCCATGGCATTTTTCATCACAATGTTCCATGCCCCCTTTCATCGCAATTCTTCAAGACAACTTCCATCACAATGCTCCATGACCACTTTCATCACAATGCTCCTTGGCCTGGGTCATCGCAATGCTCCATGACTCCTTTCATCACAATGCTCCATGGCCTCTGACATCACAATGCTCCATAAGCCATGTCATCACAATGTGCCATGACCCCGTCAAAACAATGCTCCATAACCCCTTTCATCACAATGCTCCGTGACCCATGTCAACACAATTGTCCAGGACCCCTTTCATCACAATGCTCCTTGGCACGTGTCATCACAATGCTCCATGAACAGTATCATCACAATGCACCAAGATCCCTGTCATCACAATGCACTATGACACCTGTCATCACAATGCTCCAAGACAACTGTCATCACAATGCCACATGACTCCTGTCATCACAATACTCCCTGACATTTGTCATCACAATGCTCCATGACGCCTTTCATCACAATGCACCATTGCCACTTTCATCACAATTCTCCAGGCCTTCTGTCACCACAATGCTCCATAACCCCTGACTTCACAATGGCCAATGACACCTGTCATCACAATTCACCATGGATCTTGTCATCAAAAGGCTCCATGCTCGTGTCATCACAATGATCCAAGACCAGTGTCATCACAATGCTCCATGACCACATTCATCACAATGCTGCATGACCCGTTTCACCACAATGCTAAGTGGCCCTTGCCATCACAATGCTAAGTGGCCCTTGTCATCACAATGCTCCATGCCCCCGTCATCACAATGCCCCATGACCCCTGTCATCACAAGAATCCATGGTCTTTGACATCACAGTGCTCCATGACACCTGTCATCACAATGCTCGATGATTCGTTTCATCACAATGCTCCCTTACCCCTGTCATCACAGTGCTCCATGACCCCTTGCATCACAACGCTCCATGACCAATTTCATCACAACGCTCCATGACTCCTATCATCACAATGCTCTATGGCCCTTGTCATCACAATGCTCAATGCCCACTGTCATCACAATGCTCCATGAGCACATTCATCACAATACTCTATGAGCCGTTTCATCACAATGCTAAATGGCCCTTGTCATCACAATGTTCTACGGTGCTTGTCATCACAATGCTGCATGACCCCTGTCATCACAATGCTCCATGGCCCTTGCCATCACAATGCTCCATGAACGCTGTCATCACAATGCCCTATGACCAGTATCATCACAGTGCCCCTTGGCTGTTTTCATGAAAATGCTCCATAACCCCTGTCATCACAGTGAACCATGGCCCTTGTCATCACAATGCTCCCTGACCCATTTCATCACAATGCTCCATGACCACTTTCATTACAGAACTCCATGATTGCTATCATCACAATGACCCATTACCCCTTTCATCACAGTGTTCCAGTACCATTTTCATCACAATGATCCACGACCCCTATCACCACAATGCTCCATGACACTTATTCTCACTATGCTCTATGCCCCTTGTCATCACAATGCTCCATGGCCACTGTCATCACAATGCTCCATGACCACATTCATCACAATGCTCCATGACACGTTTCATCACAATGCTAAATTTCCCTTGTCATCACAATGCTCCATGGCGCTTGTCATCACAATGCTGCATGACTCCTGTCATCACACTGCCCTATGACCCCTGTCATCACAAGGCTCCATGGCCCTTGTCATCACAATGCTCCCTAACACCTGTCATCACAATCCTCCATGCCCTTGACATGACAATGCTCCATGACCCCTGTCATCACAAGGCTCCGTGGCCCTTGACATCACAATTCTCCATGACACCTGACAACACAATGCTCCTGTACGCCTTTCATCACAATGCTCCAGGCCCCCTCTCATCACAATGCACCATGATCCCTTTCATGACAATAATCCATGACCCCTTTCATCACAATGCTCCAGTATGCCTTTCATCACAATACTCGATGCCCCCTGTCATCACAATGCCCCAAGACAACTCTCAGCAAAATATTCCATGCCCCCTGTAGTCACAATGCTCCATAACAGCTGTCATCACAATGCTCCATGACCCTTGTCATGACAATTCTCCATGGCATTTTTCATCACAATGTTCCATGCCCCCTTTCATCGCAATTCTTCAAGACAACTTTCATCACAATGCTCCTTGGCCTGGGTCATTGCAATGCTCCATGACTCCTTTCATCACAATGCTCCATGGCCTCTGACATCACAATGCTCCATAAGCCATGTCATCACAATGTGCCATGACCCCGTCAAAACAATGCTCCATAACCCCTTTCATCACAATGCTCCGTGACCCATGTCAATACAATTGTCCAGGACCCCTTTCATCACAATGCTCCTTGGCACGTGTCATCACAATGCTCCATGAACAGTATCATCACAATGCACCAGGATCCCTGTCATCACAATGCACTATGACACCTGTCATCACAATGCTCCAAGACAACTGTCATCACAATGCCACATGACTCCTGTCATCACAATTCTCCCTGACCTTTGTCATCACAATGCTCCATGACGCCTTTCATCACAATGCACCATTACCCCTTTCCATAACCCCTGACTTCACAATGGCCAATGACACCTGTCATCACAATTCACCATGGATCTTGTCATCAAAAGGCTCCATGCTCGTGTCATCACAATGATCCAAGACCAGTGTCATCACAATGCTCCATGACCACATTCATCACAATGCTGCATGACCCGTTTCACCACAATGCTAAGTGGCCCTTGCCATCACAATGCTAAGTGGCCCTTGTCATCACAATGCTCCATGCCTCCGTCATCACAATGCCCCATGACCCCTGTCATCACAAGAATCCATGGTCTTTGACATCACAGTGCTCCATGACACCTGTCATCACAATCCTCGATGATTCGTTTCATCACAATGCTCCCTTACCCCTGTCATCACAGTGCTCCATGACCCCTTGCATCACAACGCTCCATGACCAATTTCATCACAACGCTCCATGACTCCTATCATCACAATGCTCTATGGCCCTTGTCATCACAATGCTCAATGCCCACTGTCATCACAATGCTCCATGAGCACATTCATCACAATACTCTATGAGCCGTTTCATCACAATGCTAAATGGCCCTTGTCATCACAATGTTCTACGGTGCTTGTCATCACAATGCTGCATGACCCCTGTCATCACAATGCTCCATGGCCCTTGCCATCACAATGCTCCATGAACGCTGTCATCACAATGCCCTATGACCAGTATCATCACAGTGCTCCTTGGCTGTTGTCATGAAAATGCTCCATAACCTCTGTCATCACAGTGAACCATGGCCCTTGTCATCACAATGCTCCCTGACCCATTTCATCACAATGCTCCATGACCACTTTCATTACAGAGCTCCATCATCGCTATCATCACAGTGATCCATGACCCCTTTCATCACAGTGTTCCAGTACCATTTTCATCACAATGATCCACGACCCCTATCACCACAATGCTCCATGACACTTATTTTCACTATGCTCTATGGCCCTTGTCATCACAATGCTCCATGGCCACTGTCATCACAATGCTCCATGACCACATTCATCACAATGCTCCATGACCCGTTTCATCACAATGCTAAATTTCCCTTGTCATCAAAATGCTCCATGGCGCTTGTCATCACAATGCTGCATGACTCCTGTCATCACACTGCCCTATGACCCCTGTCATCACAAGGCTCCGTGGCCCTTGACATCACAATTCTCCATGACACCTGACAACACAATGCTCCAGTACGCCTTTCATCACAATGCTCCAGGCCCCCTGTCATCACAATGCACCATGATCCCTTTCATGACAATAATCCATGACCCCTTTCATCACAATGCTCCAGTATGCCTTTCATCACAATACTCGATGCCCCCTGTCATCACAATGCCCCATGACCCCTCTCAGCAAAATATTCCATGCCCCCTGTAGTCACAATGCTCCATAGCAGCTGTCATCACAATGCTCCATGACCCTTGTCATGACAATGCTCCATGGCATTTTTCATCACAATGTTCCATGCCCCCTTTCATCGCAATTCTTCAAGACAACTTTCATCACAATGCTCCATGACCACTTTCATCACAAGGCTCCTTGGCCTGGGTCATCGCAATGCTCCATGACTCCTTTCATCACAATGCTCCATGGCCTCTGACATCACAATGCTCCATAAGCCATGTCATCACAATGTGCCATGACCCCGTCAAAACAATGCTCCATAACCCCTTTCATCACAATGCTCCGTGACCCATGTCAACACAATTGTCCAGGACCCCTTTCATCACAATGCTCCTTGGCACGTGTCATCACAATGCTCCATGAACAGTATCATCACAATGCACCATGATCCCTGTCATCACAATGCACTATGACACCTGTTATCACAATGCTCCAAGACAACTGTCATCACAATGCCACATGACTCCTGTCATCACAATACTCCCTGACATTTGTCATCACAATGCTCCATGAACAGTATCATCACAATGCACCATTACCCCTTTCATCACAATTCTCCAGGCCCTCTGTCACCACAATGCTCCATAACCCCTGACATCACAATGGCCAATGACACCTGTCATCACAATTCACCAGGGATCTTGTCATCAAAAGGCTCCATGCTCATGTCATCACAATGATCCAAGACCAGTGTCATCACAATGCTCCATGACGACTTTCATCACAATGCTCCAGTAGGCCTTACATCACAATACTCCATGCCCGCTCTCATGACAATTCCCCATAACCCCTGTCATCACAATGGCCAACGACACCTGTCATCACAATTCACCATGGATCTTGTCATCAAAAGGCTCCATGCTCGTGTCATCACAATGATCCAAGACCCGTGTCATCACAATGCTACATGGCCGGTCTCATCACAGTGCTCCATGACCCCTGTTATCAAAATTCTCCATGAACTTTCATCACAGTGCTCCAACAACACATTCATCACAATGCTCCATGATCCCTTTCATCACAATGTTCTAGGACCAACATCATCACAATGCTCCGTGATCGCTATCATCACAATGCTCTATGACCCCTTTCATAACGATGCCCAAATACCCCCTTTCATCACAATGCTCCATGGTTCCTGTCATCACAATGCGCCAGGACCCATGTCATCACAATGCTCTATGACCCTTTTTCATCACAATGTTCCATGGCCCTTGTCATCACAATGCTCCATGACCACATTCATCACAATGCTGCATGACCCTTTGCACCACAATGCTAAGTGGCCCTTGTCATCACAATGCTCCATGGTGCTTGTCATCACAATGCTCCATGCCCCCGTCATCACAATGCCCCATGACCCCTGTCAACACAAGAATCCATGGTCTTTGACATCACAGTGCTCCATGACACCTGTCATCACAATGCTCGATGATTCGTTTCATCACAATGCTCCCTTACCCCTGTCATCACAGTGCTCCATGACCCCTTGCATCACAACGCTCCATGACCAATTTCATCACAACGCTCCATGACTCCTATCATCACAATGCTCTATGGCCCTTGTCATCACAATGCTCAATGCCCACTGTCATCACAATGATCCATGAGCACATTCATCACAATACTCTATGAGCCGTTTCATCACAATGCTAAATGGCCCTTGTCATCACAATGTTCTACGGTGCTTGTCATCACAATGCTGCATGAACCCTGTCATCACAATGCTCCATAGCCCTTGCCATCACAATGCTCCATGAACGCTGTCATCACAATGCCCTATGACCAGTATCATCACAGTGCTCCTTGGCTGTTGTCATGAAAATGCTCCATAACCCCTGTCATCACAGTGAACCATGGCTCTTGTCATCACAATGCTCCCTGACCCATTTCATCACAATGCTCCATGACCACTTTCATTACAGAGCTCCATGATTGCTATCATCACAATGATCCATGACCCCTTTCATCACAGTGTTCCAGTACCATTTTCATCACAATGATCCACGACCCCTATCACCACAATGCTCCATGACACTTATTCTCACTATGCTCTATGGCCCTTGTCATCACAATGCTCCATGACCCGTTCCATCACATTGCTAAATTTCCCTTGTCATCACAATGCTCCATGGCGCTTGTCATCACAATGCTGCATGACTCCTGTCATCACACTGCCCTATGACCCCTGTCATCACAAGGCTCCATGGCCCTTGTCATCACAATGCTCCATAACACCTGTCATCACAATCCTCCATGCCCTTGTCATGACAATGCTCCATGACCCCTGTCATCACAAGGCTCCGTGGCCCTTGACATCACAATTCTCCATGACACCTGACAACACAATGCTCCAGTACGCCTTTCATCACAATGCTCCAGGCCCCCTGTCATCACAATGCACCATGATCCCTTTCATGACAATAATCCATGACCCCTTTCATCACAATGCTCCAGTATGCCTTTCATCACAATACTCGATGCCCCCTGTCATCACAATGCCCCATGACCCCACTCAGCAAAATATTCCATGCCCCCTGTAGTCACAATGCTCCATAGCAGCTGTCATCACAATGCTCCATGACCCTTGTCATGACAATGCTCCATGGCATTTTTCATCACAATGTTCCATGCCCCCTTTCATCGCAATTCTTCAAGACAACTTCCATCACAATGCTCCATGACCACTTTCATCACAATGCTCCTTGGCCTGGGTCATTGCAATGCTCCATGACTCCTTTCATCACAATGCTCCATGGCCTCTGACATCACAATGCTCCATAAGCCATGTCATCACAATGTGCCATGACCCCGTCACAACAATGCTCCATAACCCCTTTCATCACAATGCTCCGTGACCCACGTCAACACAATTGTCCAGGACCCCTTTCATCACAATGCTCCTTGGCACGTGTCATCACAATGCTCCATGAACAGTATCATCACAATGCACCATGATCCCTGTCATCACAATGCACTATGACACCTGTCATCACAATGCTCCAAGACAACTGTCATCACAATGCCACATGACTCCTGTCATCACAATTCTCCCTGACCTTTGTCATCACAATGCTCCATGACGCCTTTCATCACAATGCACCATTACCCCTTTCATCACAATTCTCCAGGCCCTCTGTCACCACAATGCTCCATAACCCCTGACTTCACAATGGCCAATGACACCTGTCATCACAATTCACCATGGATCTTGTCATCAAAAGGCTCCATGCTCGTGTCATCACAATGATCCAAGACCACTGTCATCACAATGCTCCATGACCACATTCATCACAATGCTGCATGACCCGTTTCACCACAATGCTAAGTGGCCCTTGCCATCACAATGCTCCATGGCCACTGTCATCACAATGCTCCATGACCACATTCATCACAATGCTCCATGACCCGTTTCATCACAATGCTAAATTTCCCTTGTCATCAAAATGCTCCATGGCGCTTGTCATCACAATGCTGCATGACTCCTGTCATCACCCTGCCCTATGACCCCTGTCATCACAAGGCTCCGTGGCCCTTGACATCACAATTCTCCATGACACCTGACAACACAATGCTCCAGTACGCCTTTCATCACAATGCTCCAGGCCCCCTGTCATCACAATGCACCATGATCCCTTTCATGACAATAATCCATGACCCCTTTCATCACAATGCTCCAGTATGCCTTTCATCACAATACTCGATGCCCCCTGTCATCACAATGCCCCATGACAACTCTCAGCAAAATGTTCCATGCCCCCTGTAGTCACAATGCTCCATAACAGCTGTCATCACAATGCTCCATGACCCTTGTCATGACAATGCTCCATGGCATTTTTTACCACAATGTTCCATGACCAATTGCATCACAACGCTCCATGACTCCTATCATCACAATGCTCTATGGCCCTTGTCATCACAATGCTCAATGCCCACTGTCATCACAATAGTCCATGAGCACATTCATCACAATACTCTATGAGCCGTTTCATCACAATGTTAAATGGCCCTTGTCATCACAATGTTCTACGGTGCTTGTCATCACAATGCTGCATGACCCCTGTCATCACAATGCTCCATAGCCCTTGCCATCACAAAGCTCCATGAACGCTGTCATCACAATGCCCTATGACCAGTATCATCACAGTGCTCCTTGGCTGTTGTCATGAAAATGCTCCATAACCCCTGTCATCACAGTGAACCATGGCCCTTGTCATCACAATGCTCCCTGACCCATTTCATCACAATTCTCCATGACCACTTTCATTACAGAGCTCCATGATTGCTATCATCACAATGATCCATTACCCCTTTCATCACAGTGTTCCAGTGTCATTTTCATAAAAATGATCCACGACCCCTATCACCACAATGCTCCATGACACTTATTCTCACTATGCTCTATGGCCGGTGTCATCACAATGCTTCATGGCCACTGTCATCACAATGCTCCATGACCACATTCATCACAATGCTCCATGACCCGTTTCATCACAATGCTAAATTTCCCTTGTCATCACAATGCTCCATGGCGCTTGTCATCACAATGCTGCATGACTCTTGTCATCACACTGCCCTATGACCCCTGTCATCACAAGGCTCCATGGCCCTTGTCATCACAATGCTCCCTAACACCTGTCATCACAATCCTCCATGCCCTTGTCATGACAATGCTCCATGACCCCTGTCATCACAAGGCTCCGTGGCCCTTGACATCACAATTCTCCATGACACCTGACAACACAATGCTCCAGTACGCCTTTCATCACAATGCTCCAGGCCCCCTGTCATCACAATGCACCATGATCCCTTTCATGACAATAATCCATGACCCCTTTCATCACAATGCTCTAGTATGCCTTTCATCACAATACTCGATGCCCCCTGTCATCACAATGCCCCATGACCCCTCTCAGCAAAATATTCCATGCCCCCTGTAGTCACAATGCTCCATAGCAGTTGTCATCACAATGCTCCATGACCCTTGTCATGACAATGCTCCATGGCATTTTTCATCACAATGTTCCATGCCCCCTTTCATCGCAATTCTTCAAGACAACTTCCATCACAATGCTCCATGACCACTTTCATCACAATGCTCCTTGGCCTGGGTCATCGCAATGCTCCATGACTCCTTTCATCACAATGCTCCATGGCCTCTGACATCACAATGCTCCATAAGCCATGTCATCACAATGTGCCATGACCCCGTCAAAACAATGCTCCATAACCCCTTTCATCACAATGCTCCGTGACCCATGTCAACACAATTGTCCAGGACCCCTTTCATCACAATGCTCCTTGGCACGTGTCATCACAATGCTCCATGAACAGTATCATCACAATGCACCAGGATCCCTGTCATCACAATGCACTATGACACCTGTCATCACAATGCTCCAAGACAACTGTCATCACAATGCCACATGACTTCTGTCATCACAATTCTCCCTGACCTTTGTCATCACAATGCTCCATGACGCCTTTCATCACAATGCACCATTACCCCTTTCCATAACCCCTGACTTCACAATGGCCAATGACACCTGTCATCACAATTCACCATGGATCTTGTCATCAAAAGGCTCCATGCTCGTGTCATCACAATGATCCAAGACCAGTGTCATCACAATGCTCCATGACCACATTCATCACAATGCTGCATGACCCGTTTCACCACAATGCTAAGTGGCCCTTGCCATCACAATGCTAAGTGGCCCTTGTCATCACAATGCTCCATGCCCCCGTCATCACAATGCCCCATGACCCCTGTCATCACAAGAATCCATGGTCTTTGACATCACAGTGCTCCATGACACCTGTCATCACAATGCTCGATGATTCGTTTCATCACAATGCTCCCTTACCCCTGTCATCACAGTGCTCCATGACCCCTTGCATCACAACGCTCCATGACCAATTTCATCACAACGCTCCATGACTCCTATCATCACAATGCTCTATGGCCCTTGTCATCACAATGCTCAATGCCCACTGTCATCACAATGCTCCATGAGCACATTCATCACAATACTCTATGAGCCGTTTCATCACAATGCTAAATGGCCCTTGTCATCACAATGTTCTACGGTGCTTGTCATCACAATGCTGCATGACCCCTGTCATCACAATGCTCCATGGCCCTTGCCATCACAATGCTCCATGAACGCTGTCATCACAATGCCCTATGACCAGTATCATCACAGTGCTCCTTGGCTGTTGTCATGAAAATGCTCCATAACCTCTGTCATCACAGTGAACCATGGCCCTTGTCATCACAATGCTCCCTGACCCATTTCATCACAATGCTCCATGACCACTTTCATTACAGAGCTCCATCATCGCTATCATCACAGTGAACCATGACCCCTTTCATCACAGTGTTCCAGTACCATTTTCATCACAATGATCCACGACCCCTATCACCACAATGCTCCATGACACTATTTTCACTATGCTCTATGGCCCTTGTCATCACAATGCTCCATGGCCACTGTCATCACAATGCTCCATGACCACATTCATCACAATGCTCCATGACCCGTTTCATCACAATGCTAAATTTCACTTGTCATCAAAATGCTCCATGGCGCTTGTCATCACAATGCTGCATGACTCCTGTCATCACACTGCCCTATGACCCCTGTCATCACAAGGCTCCGTGGCCCTTGACATCACAATTCTCCATGACACCTGACAACACAATGCTCCTGTACGCCTTTCATCACAATGCTCCAGGCCCCCTGTCATCACAATGCACCATGATCCCTTTCATGACAATAATCCATGACCCCTTTCATCACAATGCTCCAGTATGCCTTTCATCACAATACTCGATGCCCCCTGTCATCACAATGCCCCAAGACAACTCTCAGCAAAATATTCCATGCCCCCTGTAGTCACAATGCTCCATAACAGCTGTCATCACAATGCTCCATGACCCTTGTCATGACAATGCTCCATGGCATTTTTCATCACAATGTTCCATGCCCCCTTTCATCGCAATTCTTCAAGACAACTTTCATCACAATGCTCCTTGGCCTGGGTCATTGCAATGCTCCATGACTCCTTTCATCACAATGCTCCATGGCCTCTGACATCACAATGCTCCATAAGCCATGTCATCACAATGTGCCATGACCCCGTCAAAACAATGCTCCATAACCCCTTTCATCACAATGCTCCGTGACCCATGTCAACACAATTGTCCAGGACCCCTTTCATCACAATGCTCCTTGGCACGTGTCATCACAATGCTCCATGAACAGTATCATCACAATGCACCATGATCCCTGTCATCACAATGCACTATGACACCTGTCATCACAATGCTCCAAGACAACTGTCATCACAATGCCACATGACTCCTGTCATCACAATTCTCCCTGACCTTTGTCATCACAATGCTCCATGACGCCTTTCATCACAATGCACCATTACCCCTTTCCATAACCCCTGACTTCACAATGGCCAATGACACCTGTCATCACAATTCACCATGGATCTTGTCATCAAAAGGCTCCATGCTCGTGTCATCACAATGATCCAAGACCAGTGTCATCACAATGCTCCATGACCACATTCATCACAATGCTGCATGACCCGTTTCACCACAATGCTAAGTGGCCCTTGCCATCACAATGCTAAGTGGCCCTTGTCATCACAATGCTCCATGCCCCCGTCATCACAATGCCCCATGACCCCTGTCATCACAAGAATCCATGGTCTTTGACATCACAGTGCTCCATGACACCTGTCATCACAATGCTCGATGATTCGTTTCATCACAATGCTCCCTTACCCCTGTCATCACAGTGCTCCATGACCCCTTGCATCACAACGCTCCATGACCAATTTCATCACAACGCTCCATGACTCCTATCATCACAATGCTCTATGGCCCTTGTCATCACAATGCTCAATGCCCACTGTCATCACAATGCTCCATGAGCACATTCATCACAATACTCTATGAGCCGTTTCATCACAATGCTAAATGGCCCTTGTCATCACAATGTTCTACGGTGCTTGTCATCACAATGCTGCATGACCCCTGTCATCACAATGCTCCATGGCCCTTGCCATCACAATGCTCCATGAACGCTGTCATCACAATGCCCTATGACCAGTATCATCACAGTGCTCCTTGGCTGTTGTCATGAAAATGCTCCATAACCTCTGTCATCACAGTGAACCATGGCCCTTGTCATCACAATGCTCCCTGACCCATTTCATCACAATGCTCCATGACCACTTTCATTACAGAGCTCCATCATCGCTATCATCACAGTGATCCATGACCCCTTTCATCACAGTGTTCCAGTACCATTTTCATCACAATGATCCACGACCCCTATCACCACAATGCTCCATGACACTTATTTTCACTATGCTCTATGGCCCTTGTCATCACAATGCTCCATGGCCACTGTCATCACAATGCTCCATGACCACATTCATCACAATGCTCCATGACCCGTTTCATCACAATGCTAAATTTCACTTGTCATCAAAATGCTCCATGGCGCTTGTCATCACAATGCTGCATGACTCCTGTCATCACACTGCCCTATGACCCCTGTCATCACAAGGCTCCGTGGCCCTTGACATCACAATTCTCCATGACACCTGACAACACAATGCTCCAGTACGCCTTTCATCACAATGCTCCAGGCCCCCTGTCATCACAATGCACCATGATCCCTTTCATGACAATAATCCATGACCCCTTTCATCACAATGCTCCAGTATGCCTTTCATCACAATACTCGATGCCCCCTGTCATCACAATGCCCCATGACCCCTCTCAGCAAAATATTCCATGCCCCCTGTAGTCACAAAGCTCCATAGCAGCTGTCATCACAATGCTCCATGACCCTTGTCATGACAATGCTCCATGGCATTTTTCATCACAATGTTCCATGCCCCCTTTCATCGCAATTCTTCAAGACAACTTTCATCACAATGCTCCATGACCACTTTCATCACAAGGCTCCTTGGCCTGGGTCATCGCAATGCTCCATGACTCCTTTCATCACAATGCTCCATGGCCTCTGACATCACAATGCTCCATAAGCCATGTCATCACAATGTGCCATGACCCCGTCAAAACAATGCTCCATAACCCCTTTCATCACAATGCTCCGTGACCCATGTCAACACAATTGTCCAGGACCCCTTTCATCACAATGCTCCTTGGCACGTGTCATCACAATGCTCCATGAACAGTATCATCACAATGCACCATGATCCCTGTCATCACAATGCACTATGACACCTGTTATCACAATGCTCCAAGACAACTGTCATCACAATGCCACATGACTCCTGTCATCACAATACTCCCTGACATTTGTCATCACAATGCTCCATGAACAGTATCATCACAATGCACCATTACCCCTTTCATCACAATTCTCCAGGCCCTCTGTCACCACAATGCTCCATAACCCCTGACATCACAATGGCCAATGACACCTGTCATCACAATTCACCAGGGATCTTGTCATCAAAAGGCTCCATGCTCATGTCATCACAATGATCCAAGACCAGTGTCATCACAATGCTCCATGACGACTTTCATCACAATGCTCCAGTAGGCCTTACATCACAATACTCCATGCCCGCTCTCATGACAATTCCCCATAACCCCTGTCATCACAATGGCCAACGACACCTGTCATCACAATTCACCATGGATCTTGTCATCAAAAGGCTCCATGCTCGTGTCATCACAATGATCCAAGACCCGTGTCATCACAATGCTACATGGCCGGTCTCATCACAGTGCTCCATGACCCCTGTTATCAAAATTCACCATGAACTTTCATCACAGTGCTCCATCAACACATTCATCACAATGCTCCATGATCCCTTTCATCACAATGTTCTAGGACCAACATCATCACAATGCTCCGTGATCGCTATCATCACAATGCTCTATGACCCCTTTCATAACGATGCCCCAATACCCCCTTTCATCACAATGCTCCATGGTTCCTGTCATCACAATGCGCCAGGACCCATGTCATCACAATGCTCTATGACCCTTTGTCATCACAATGTTCCATGGCCCTTGTCATCACAATGCTCCATGACCACATTCATCACAATGCTGCATGACCCTTTCCACCACAATGCTAAGTGGCCTTTGTCATCACAATGCTCCATGGTGCTTGTCATCACAATGCTCCATGCCCCCGTCATCACAATGCCCCATGACCCCTGTCATCACAAGAATCCATGGTCTTTGACATCACAGTGCTCCATGACACCTGTCATCACAATGCTCGATGATTCGTTTCATCACAATGCTCCCTTACCCCTGTCATCACAGTGCTCCATGACCCCTTGCATCACAACGCTCCATGACCAATTTCATCACAACGCTCCATGACTCCTATCACCACAATGCTCTATGGCCCTTGTCATCACAATGCTCAATGCCCACTGTCATCACAATGCTCCATGAGCACATTCATCACAATACTCTATGAGCCGTTTCATCACAATGCTAAATGGCCCTTGTCATCACAATGTTCTACGGTGCTTGTCATCACAATGCTGCATGACCCCTGTCATCACAATGCTCCATAGCCCTTGCCATCACAATGCTCCATGAAGGCTGTCATCACAATGCCCTATGACCAGTATCATCACAGTGCTCCTTGGCTGTTGTCATGAAAATGCTCCATAACCCCTGTCATCACAGTGAACCATGGCCCTTGTCATCACAATGCTCCCTGACCCATTTCATCACAATGCTCCATGACCACTTTCATTACAGAGCTCCATGATTGCTATCATCACAATGATCCATGACCCCTTTCATCACAGTGTTCCAGTACCATTTTCATCACAATGATCCACGACCCCTATCACCACAATGCTCCATGACACTTATTCTCACTATGCTCTATGGCCTTTGTCATCACAATGCTCCATGGCCACTGTCATCACAATGCTCCATGACCACATTCATCACAATGCTCCATGACCCGTTCCATCACATTGCTAAATTTCCCTTGTCATCACAAAGCTCCATGGCGCTTGTCATCACAATGCTGCATGACTCCTGTCATCACACTGCCCTATGACCCCTGTCATCACAAGGCTCCATGGCCCTTGTCATCACAATGCTCCATAACACCTGTCATCACAATCCTCCATGCCCTTGTCATGACAAGGCTCCATGACCCCTGTCATCACAAGGCTACGTGGCCCTTGACATCACAATTCTCCATGACACCTGACAACACAATGCTCCAGTACGCCTTTCATCACAATGCTCCAGGCCCCCTGTCATCACAATGCACCATGATCCCTTTCATGAAAATAATCCATGACCCCTTTCATCACAATGCTCCAGTATGCCTTTCATCACAATACTCGATGCCCCCTGTCATCACAATGCCCCATGACCCCACTCAGCAAGATATTCCATGCCGCCTGTAGTCACAATGCTCCATAGCAGCTGTCATCACAATGCTCCATGACTCTTGTCATGACAATGCTCCATGACCCCTGTCATCACAAGGCTCCGTGGCCCTTGACATCACAATTCTCCATGACACCTGACAACACAATGCTCCAGTACGCCTTTCATCACAATGCTCCAGGCCCCCTGTCATCACAATGCACCCTGATCCCTTTCATGACAATAATCCATGACCCCTTTCATCACAATGCTCCAGTATGCCTTTCATCACAATACTCGATGCCCCCTGTCATCACAATGCCCCATGACCCCACTCAGCAAAATATTCCATGCCCCCTGTAGTCACAATGCTCCATAGCAGCTGTCATCACAATGCTCCATGACCCTTGTCATGACAATGCTCCATGGCATTTTTCATCACAATGTTCCATGCCCCCTTTCATCGCAATTCTTCAAGACAACTTCCATCACAATGCTCCATGACCACTTTCATCACAATGCTCCTTGGCCTGGGTCATTGCAATGCTCCATGACTCCTTTCATCACAATGCTCCATGGCCTCAGACATCACAATGCTCCATAAGCCATGTCATCACAATGTGCCATGACCCCGTCAAAACAATGCTCCATAACCCCTTTCATCACAATGCTCCGTGACCCACGTCAACACAATTGTCCAGGACCCCTTTCATCACAATGCTCCTTGGCACGTGTCATCACAATGCTCCATGAACAGTATCATCACAATGCACCATGATCCCTGTCATCACAATGCACTATGACACCTGTCATCACAATGCCCCAAGACAACTGTCATCACAATGCCACATGACTCCTGTCATCACAATTCTCCCTGACCTTTGTCATCACAATGCTCCATGACGCCTTTCATCACAATGCACCATTACCCCTTTCATCACAATTCTCCAGGCCCTCTGTCACCACAATGCTCCATAACCCCTGACTTCACAATGGCCAATGACACCTGTCATCACAATTCACCATGGATCTTGTCATCAAAAGGCTCCATGCTCGTGTCATCACAATGATCCAAGACCACTGTCATCACAATGCTCCATGACCACATTCATCACAATGCTGCATGACCCGTTTCAGCACAATGCTAAGTGGCCCTTGCCATCACAATGCTCCATGGCCACTGTCATCACAATGCTCCATGACCACATTCATCACAATGCTCCATGACCCGTTTCATCACAATGCTAAATTTCCCTTGTCATCAAAATGCTCCATGGCGCTTGTCATCACAATGCTGCATGACTCCTGTCATCACCCTGCCCTATGACCCCTGTCATCACAAGACTCCGTGGCCCTTGACATCACAATTCTCCATGACACCTGACAACACAATGCTCCAGTACGCCTTTCATCACAATGCTCCAGGCCCCCTGTCATCACAATGCACCATGATCCCTTTCATGACAATAATCCATGACCCCTTTCATCACAATGCTCCAGTATGCCTTTCATCACAATACTCGATGCCCCCTGTCATCACAATGCCCCATGACAACTCTCAGCAAAATGTTCCATGCCCCCTGTAGTCACAATGCTCCATAACAGCTGTCATCACAATGCTCCATGACCCTTGTCATGACAATGCTCCATGGCATTTTTCACCACAATGTTCCATGCCCCCTTTCATTGCAATTCTTCAAGACAACTTCCATCACAATGCTCCATGACCACTTTCTTCACAATGCTCCTTGGCCTGGGTCATCGCAATGCTCCATGACTCCTTTCATCACAATGCTCCATGGCCTCTGACATCACAATGCTCCATAAGCCATGTCATCACAATGTGCCATGACCCCGTCAAAACAATGCTCCATAACCCCTTTCATCACAATGCTCCGTGACCCATGTCAACACAATTGTCCAGGACCCCTTTCATCACAATGCTCCTTGGCACGTGTCATCACAATGCTCCATGAACAGTATCATCACAATGCACCATGATCCCTGTCATCACAATGCACTATGACACCTGTTATCACAATGCTCCAAGACAACTGTCATCACAATGCCACATGACTCCTGTCATCACAATACTCCCTGACATTTGTCATCACAATGCTCCATGAACAGTATCATCACAATGCACCATTACCCCTTTCATCACAATTCTCCAGGCCCTCTGTCACCACAATGCTCCATAACCCCTGACATCACAATGGCCAACAACACCTGTCATCACAATTCACCATGGATCTTGTCATCAAAAGACTCCATGCTCGTGTCATCACAATGATTCAAGACCCGTGTCATCACAATGCTCCATGGCCGGTCTCATCACAGTGCTCCATGACCCCTGTCATCAAAATTCTCCATGAAATTTCATCACAGTGCTCCATGAACACATTCATCACAATGCTCCATGATCCCTTTCATCACAATGCTCTAGGACCAACATCCTCACAATGATGCATGATCACTATCATCACAATGCTACATGACCCCTTTCATAACGATTCCGCAATACCCCCTTTCATCACAATGCTCCATGGTTCCTGTCATCACAATGCGCCAGGACCCATGTCATCACAATGCTCTATGACCCTTGTCATCACAATGTTCCATGGCCCTAGTCATCACAATGCTCCATGACCACATTCATCACAATGCTGCATGACCCGTTTCACCACAATGCTAAGTGGCCCTTGTCATCACAATGCTCCATTGTGCTTGTCATCACAATGCCCCATGCCCCGGTCATCACAGTACCCCATAACCCCTGTCATCACAACAATCCATGGTCTTTGACATCACAATGCTCCATGACACCTGTCATCACAATGCTCGATGATTCGTTTCATCACAATGCTCCCTTACCCCTGTCATCACAGTGCTCCATGACCCCTTGCATCACAACGCTCCATGACCAATTGCATCACAACGCTCCATGACTCCTATCATCACAATGCTCTATGGCCCTTGTCATCACAATGCTCAATGCCCACTGTCATCACAATACTCCATGAGCACATTCATCACAATACTCTATGAGCCGTTTCATCACAATGTTAAATGGCCCTTGTCATCACAATGTTCTACGGTGCTTGTCATCACAATGCTGCATGACCCCTGTCATCACAATGCTCCATAGCCCTTGCCATCACAAAGCTCCATGAACGCTGTCATCACAATGCCCTATGACCAGTATCATCACAGTGCTCCTTGGCTGTTGTCATGAAAATGCTCCATAACCCCTGTCATCACAGTGAACCATGGCCCTTGTCATCACAATGCTCCCTGACCCATTTCATCACAATGCTCCATGACCACTTTCATTACAGAGCTCCATGATTGCTCTCATCACAATGATCCATGACCCCTTTCATCACAGTGTTTCAGTGCCATTTTCATCACAATGATCCACGACCCCTATCACCACAATGCTCCATGACACTTATTCTCACTATGCTCTATGGCCCTTGTCATCACAATGCTTCATGGCCACTGTCATCACAATGCTCCATGACCACATTCATCACAATGCTCCATGACCCGTTTCATCACAATGCTAAATTTCCCTTGTCATCACAATGCTCCATGGCGCTTGTCATCACAATGCTGCATGACTCCTGTCATCACACTGCCCTATGACCCCTGTCATCACAAGGCTCCATGGCCCTTGTCATCACAATGCTCCCTAACACCTGTCATCACAATCCTCCATGCCCTTGTCATGACAATGCTCCATGACCCCTGTCATCACAAGGCTCCGTGGCCCTTGACATCACAATTCTCCATGACACCTGACAACACAATGCTCCAGTACGCCTTTCATCACAATGCTCCAGGCCCCCTGTCATCACAATGCACCATGATCCCTTTCATGACAATAATCCATGACCCCTTTCATCACAATGCTCTAGTATGCCTTTCATCACAATACTCGATGCCCCCTGTCATCACAATGCCCCATGACCCCTCTCAGCAAAATATTCCATGCCCCCTGTAGTCACAATGCTCCATAACAGCTGTCATCACAATGCTCCATGACCCTTGTCATGACAATGCTCCATGGCATTTTTCATCACAATGTTCCATGCCCCCTTTCATCGCAATTCTTCAAGACAACTTCCATCACAATGCTCCATGACCACTTTCATCACAATGCTCCTTGGCCTGGGTCATCGCAATGCTCCATGACTCCTTTCATCACAATGCTCCATGGCCTCTGACATCACAATGCTCCATAAGCCATGTCATCACAATGTGCCATGACCCCGTCAAAACAATGCTCCATAACCCCTTTCATCACAATGCTCCGTGACCCATGTCAACACAATTGTCCAGGACCCCTTTCATCACAATGCTCCTTGGCACGTGTCATCACAATGCTCCATGAACAGTATCATCACAATGCACCAAGATCCCTGTCATCACAATGCACTATGACACCTGTCATCACAATGCTCCAAGACAACTGTCATCACAATGCCACATGACTCCTGTCATCACAATACTCCCTGACATTTGTCATCACAATGCTCCATGACGCCTTTCATCACAATGCACCATTGCCACTTTCATCACAATTCTCCAGGCCTTCTGTCACCACAATGCTCCATAACCCCTGACTTCACAATGGCCAATGACACCTGTCATCACAATTCACCATGGATCTTGTCATCAAAAGGCTCCATGCTCGTGTCATCACAATGATCCAAGACCAGTGTCATCACAATGCTCCATGACCACATTCATCACAATGCTGCATGACCCGTTTCACCACAATGCTAAGTGGCCCTTGCCATCACAATGCTAAGTGGCCCTTGTCATCACAATGCTCCATGCCCCCGTCATCACAATGCCCCATGACCCCTGTCATCACAAGAATCCATGGTCTTTGACATCACAGTGCTCCATGACACCTGTCATCACAATGCTCGATGATTCGTTTCATCACAATGCTCCCTTACCCCTGTCATCACAGTGCTCCATGACCCCTTGCATCACAACGCTCCATGACCAATTTCATCACAACGCTCCATGACTCCTATCATCACAATGCTCTATGGCCCTTGTCATCACAATGCTCAATGCCCACTGTCATCACAATGCTCCATGAGCACATTCATCACAATACTCTATGAGCCGTTTCATCACAATGCTAAATGGCCCTTGTCATCACAATGTTCTACGGTGCTTGTCATCACAATGCTGCATGACCCCTGTCATCACAATGCTCCATGGCCCTTGCCATCACAATGCTCCATGAACGCTGTCATCACAATGCCCTATGACCAGTATCATCACAGTGCCCCTTGGCTGTTTTCATGAAAATGCTCCATAACCCCTGTCATCACAGTGAACCATGGCCCTTGTCATCACAATGCTCCCTGACCCATTTCATCACAATGCTCCATGACCACTTTCATTACAGAACTCCATGATTGCTATCATCACAATGACCCATTACCCCTTTCATCACAGTGTTCCAGTACCATTTTCATCACAATGATCCACGACCCCTATCACCACAATGCTCCATGACACTTATTCTCACTATGCTCTATGCCCCTTGTCATCACAATGCTCCATGGCCACTGTCATCACAATGCTCCATGACCACATTCATCACAATGCTCCATGACCCGTTTCATCACAATGCTAAATTTCCCTTGTCATCACAATGCTCCATGGCGCTTGTCATCACAATGCTGCATGACTCCTGTCATCACACTGCCCTATGACCCCTGTCATCACAAGGCTCCATGGCCCTTGTCATCACAATGCTCCCTAACACCTGTCATCACAATCCTCCATGCCCTTGACATGACAATGCTCCATGACCCCTGTCATCACAAGGCTCCGTGGCCCTTGACATCACAATTCTCCATGACACCTGACAACACAATGCTCCTGTACGCCTTTCATCACAATGCTCCAGGCCCCCTGTCATCACAATGCACCATGATCCCTTTCATGACAATAATCCATGACCCCTTTCATCACAATGCTCCAGTATGCCTTTCATCACAATACTCGATGCCCCCTGTCATCACAATGCCCCAAGACAACTCTCAGCAAAATATTCCATGCCCCCTGTAGTCACAATGCTCCATAACAGCTGTCATCACAATGCTCCATGACCCTTGTCATGACAATTCTCCATGGCATTTTTCATCACAATGTTCCATGCCCCCTTTCATCGCAATTCTTCAAGACAACTTTCATCACAATGCTCCTTGGCCTGGGTCATTGCAATGCTCCATGACTCCTTTCATCACAATGCTCCATGGCCTCTGACATCACAATGCTCCATAAGCCATGTCATCACAATGTGCCATGACCCCGTCAAAACAATGCTCCATAACCCCTTTCATCACAATGCTCCGTGACCCATGTCAACACAATTGTCCAGGACCCCTTTCATCACAATGCTCCTTGGCACGTGTCATCACAATGCTCCATGAACAGTATCATCACAATGCACCAGGATCCCTGTCATCACAATGCACTATGACACCTGTCATCACAATGCTCCAAGACAACTGTCATCACAATGCCACATGACTCCTGTCATCACAATTCTCCCTGACCTTTGTCATCACAATGCTCCATGACGCCTTTCATCACAATGCACCATTACCCCTTTCCATAACCCCTGACTTCACAATGGCCAATGACACCTGTCATCACAATTCACCATGGATCTTGTCATCAAAAGGCTCCATGCTCGTGTCATCACAATGATCCAAGACCAGTGTCATCACAATGCTCCATGACCACATTCATCACAATGCTGCATGACCCGTTTCACCACAATGCTAAGTGGCCCTTGCCATCACAATGCTAAGTGGCCCTTGTCATCACAATGCTCCATGCCTCCGTCATCACAATGCCCCATGACCCCTGTCATCACAAGAATCCATGGTCTTTGACATCACAGTGCTCCATGACACCTGTCATCACAATCCTCGATGATTCGTTTCATCACAATGCTCCCTTACCCCTGTCATCACAGTGCTCCATGACCCCTTGCATCACAACGCTCCATGACCAATTTCATCACAACGCTCCATGACTCCTATCATCACAATGCTCTATGGCCCTTGTCATCACAATGCTCAATGCCCACTGTCATCACAATGCTCCATGAGCACATTCATCACAATACTCTATGAGCCGTTTCATCACAATGCTAAATGGCCCTTGTCATCACAATGTTCTACGGTGCTTGTCATCACAATGCTGCATGACCCCTGTCATCACAATGCTCCATGGCCCTTGCCATCACAATGCTCCATGAACGCTGTCATCACAATGCCCTATGACCAGTATCATCACAGTGCTCCTTGGCTGTTGTCATGAAAATGCTCCATAACCTCTGTCATCACAGTGAACCATGGCCCTTGTCATCACAATGCTCCCTGACCCATTTCATCACAATGCTCCATGACCACTTTCATTAGAGAGCTCCATCATCGCTATCATCACAGTGATCCATGACCCCTTTCATCACAGTGTTCCAGTACCATTTTCATCACAATGATCCACGACCCCTATCACCACAATGCTCCATGACACTTATTTTCACTATGCTCTATGGCCCTTGTCATCACAATGCTCCATGGCCACTGTCATCACAATGCTCCATGACCACATTCATCACAATGCTCCATGACCCGTTTCATCACAATGCTAAATTTCCCTTGTCATCAAAATGCTCCATGGCGCTTGTCATCACAATGCTGCATGACTCCTGTCATCACACTGCCCTATGACCCCTGTCATCACAAGGCTCCGTGGCCCTTGACATCACAATTCTCCATGACACCTGACAACACAATGCTCCAGTACGCCTTTCATCACAATGCTCCAGGCCCCCTGTCATCACAATGCACCATGATCCCTTTCATGACAATAATCCATGACCCCTTTCATCACAATGCTCCAGTATGCCTTTCATCACAATACTCGATGCCCCCTGTCATCACAATGCCCCATGACCCCTCTCAGCAAAATATTCCATGCCCCCTGTAGTCACAATGCTCCATAGCAGCTGTCATCACAATGCTCCATGACCCTTGTCATGACAATGCTCCATGGCATTTTTCATCACAATGTTCCATGCCCCCTTTCATCGCAATTCTTCAAGACAACTTTCATCACAATGCTCCATGACCACTTTCATCACAAGGCTCCTTGGCCTGGGTCATCGCAATGCTCCATGACTCCTTTCATCACAATGCTCCATGGCCTCTGACATCACAATGCTCCATAAGCCATGTCATCACAATGTGCCATGACCCCGTCAAAACAATGCTCCATAACCCCTTTCATCACAATGCTCCGTGACCCATGTCAACACAATTGTCCAGGACCCCTTTCATCACAATGCTCCTTGGCACGTGTCATCACAATGCTCCATGAACAGTATCATCACAATGCACCATGATCCCTGTCATCACAATGCACTATGACACCTGTTATCACAATGCTCCAAGACAACTGTCATCACAATGCCACATGACTCCTGTCATCACAATACTCCCTGACATTTGTCATCACAATGCTCCATGAACAGTATCATCACAATGCACCATTACCCCTTTCATCACAATTCTCCAGGCCCTCTGTCACCACAATGCTCCATAACCCCTGACATCACAATGGCCAATGACACCTGTCATCACAATTCACCAGGGATCTTGTCATCAAAAGGCTCCATGCTCATGTCATCACAATGATCCAAGACCAGTGTCATCACAATGCTCCATGACGACTTTCATCACAATGCTCCAGTAGGCCTTACATCACAATACTCCATGCCCGCTCTCATGAGAATTCCCCATAACCCCTGTCATCACAATGGCCAACGACACCTGTCATCACAATTCACCATGGATCTTGTCATCAAAAGGCTCCATGCTCGTGTCATCACAATGATCCAAGACCCGTGTCATCACAATGCTACATGGCCGGTCTCATCACAGTGCTCCATGACCCCTGTTATCAAAATTCTCCATGAACTTTCATCACAGTGCTCCAACAACACATTCATCACAATGCTCCATGATCCCTTTCATCACAATGTTCTAGGACCAACATCATCACAATGCTCCGTGATCGCTATCATCACAATGCTCTATGACCCCTTTCATAACGATGCCCAAATACCCCCTTTCATCACAATGCTCCATGGTTCCTGTCATCACAATGCGCCAGGACCCATGTCATCACAATGCTCTATGACCCTTTTTCATCACAATGTTCCATGGCCCTTGTCATCACAATGCTCCATGACCACATTCATCACAATGCTGCATGACCCTTTGCACCACAATGCTAAGTGGCCCTTGTCATCACAATGCTCCATGGTGCTTGTCATCACAATGCTCCATGCCCCCGTCATCACAATGCCCCATGACCCCTGTCAACACAAGAATCCATGGTCTTTGACATCACAGTGCTCCATGACACCTGTCATCACAATGCTCGATGATTCGTTTCATCACAATGCTCCCTTACCCCTGTCATCACAGTGCTCCATGACCCCTTGCATCACAACGCTCCATGACCAATTTCATCACAACGCTCCATGACTCCTATCATCACAATGCTCTATGGCCCTTGTCATCACAATGCTCAATGCCCACTGTCATCACAATGATCCATGAGCACATTCATCACAATACTCTATGAGCCGTTTCATCACAATGCTAAATGGCCCTTGTCATCACAATGTTCTACGGTGCTTGTCATCACAATGCTGCATGAACCCTGTCATCACAATGCTCCATAGCCCTTGCCATCACAATGCTCCATGAACGCTGTCATCACAATGCCCTATGACCAGTATCATCACAGTGCTCCTTGGCTGTTGTCATGAAAATGCTCCATAACCCCTGTCATCACAGTGAACCATGGCTCTTGTCATCACAATGCTCCCTGACCCATTTCATCACAATGCTCCATGACCACTTTCATTACAGAGCTCCATGATTGCTATCATCACAATGATCCATGACCCCTTTCATCACAGTGTTCCAGTACCATTTTCATCACAATGATCCACGACCCCTATCACCACAATGCTCCATGACACTTATTCTCACTATGCTCTATGGCCCTTGTCATCACAATGCTCCATGACCCGTTCCATCACATTGCTAAATTTCCCTTGTCATCACAATGCTCCATGGCGCTTGTCATCACAATGCTGCATGACTCCTGTCATCACACTGCCCTATGACCCCTGTCATCACAAGGCTCCATGGCCCTTGTCATCACAATGCTCCATAACACCTGTCATCACAATCCTCCATGCCCTTGTCATGACAATGCTCCATGACCCCTGTCATCACAAGGCTCCGTGGCCCTTGACATCACAATTCTCCATGACACCTGACAACACAATGCTCCAGTACGCCTTTCATCACAATGCTCCAGGCCCCCTGTCATCACAATGCACCATGATCCCTTTCATGACAATAATCCATGACCCCTTTCATCACAATGCTCCAGTATGCCTTTCATCACAATACTCGATGCCCCCTGTCATCACAATGCCCCATGACCCCACTCAGCAAAATATTCCATGCCCCCTGTAGTCACAATGCTCCATAGCAGCTGTCATCACAATGCTCCATGACCCTTGTCATGACAATGCTCCATGGCATTTTTCATCACAATGTTCCATGCCCCCTTTCATCGCAATTCTTCAAGACAACTTCCATCACAATGCTCCATGACCACTTTCATCACAATGCTCCTTGGCCTGGGTCATTGCAATGCTCCATGACTCCTTTCATCACAATGCTCCATGGCCTCTGACATCACAATGCTCCATAAGCCATGTCATCACAATGTGCCATGACCCCGTCACAACAATGCTCCATAACCCCTTTCATCACAATGCTCCGTGACCCACGTCAACACAATTGTCCAGGACCCCTTTCATCACAATGCTCCTTGGCACGTGTCATCACAATGCTCCATGAACAGTATCATCACAATGCACCATGATCCCTGTCATCACAATGCACTATGACACCTGTCATCACAATGCTCCAAGACAACTGTCATCACAATGCCACATGACTCCTGTCATCACAATTCTCCCTGACCTTTGTCATCACAATGCTCCATGACGCCTTTCATCACAATGCACCATTACCCCTTTCATCACAATTCTCCAGGCCCTCTGTCACCACAATGCTCCATAACCCCTGACTTCACAATGGCCAATGACACCTGTCATCACAATTCACCATGGATCTTGTCATCAAAAGGCTCCATGCTCGTGTCATCACAATGATCCAAGACCACTGTCATCACAATGCTCCATGACCACATTCATCACAATGCTGCATGACCCGTTTCACCACAATGCTAAGTGGCCCTTGCCATCACAATGCTCCATGGCCACTGTCATCACAATGCTCCATGACCACATTCATCACAATGCTCCATGACCCGTTTCATCACAATGCTAAATTTCCCTTGTCATCAAAATGCTCCATGGCGCTTGTCATCACAATGCTGCATGACTCCTGTCATCACCCTGCCCTATGACCCCTGTCATCACAAGGCTCCGTGGCCCTTGACATCACAATTCTCCATGACACCTGACAACACAATGCTCCAGTACGCCTTTCATCACAATGCTCCAGGCCCCCTGTCATCACAATGCACCATGATCCCTTTCATGACAATAATCCATGACCCCTTTCATCACAATGCTCCAGTATGCCTTTCATCACAATACTCGATGCCCCCTGTCATCACAATGCCCCATGACAACTCTCAGCAAAATGTTCCATGCCCCCTGTAGTCACAATGCTCCATAACAGCTGTCATCACAATGCTCCATGACCCTTGTCATGACAATGCTCCATGGCATTTTTTACCACAATGTTCCATGACCAATTGCATCACAACGCTCCATGACTCCTATCATCACAATGCTCTATGGCCCTTGTCATCACAATGCTCAATGCCCACTGTCATCACAATAGTCCATGAGCACTTTCATCACAATACTCTATGAGCCGTTTCATCACAATGTTAAATGGCCCTTGTCATCACAATGTTCTACGGTGCTTGTCATCACAATGCTGCATGACCCCTGTCATCACAATGCTCCATAGCCCTTGCCATCACAAAGCTCCATGAACGCTGTCATCACAATGCCCTATGACCAGTATCATCACAGTGCTCCTTGGCTGTTGTCATGAAAATGCTCCATAACCCCTGTCATCACAGTGAACCATGGCCCTTGTCATCACAATGCTCCCTGACCCATTTCATCACAATTCTCCATGACCACTTTCATTACAGAGCTCCATGATTGCTATCATCACAATGATCCATTACCCCTTTCATCACAGTGTTCCAGTGTCATTTTCATAAAAATGATCCACGACCCCTATCACCACAATGCTCCATGACACTTATTCTCACTATGCTCTATGGCCGGTGTCATCACAATGCTTCATGGCCACTGTCATCACAATGCTCCATGACCACATTCATCACAATGCTCCATGACCCGTTTCATCACAATGCTAAATTTCCCTTGTCATCACAATGCTCCATGGCGCTTGTCATCACAATGCTGCATGACTCTTGTCATCACACTGCCCTATGACCCCTGTCATCACAAGGCTCCATGGCCCTTGTCATCACAATGCTCCCTAACACCTGTCATCACAATCCTCCATGCCCTTGTCATGACAATGCTCCATGACCCCTGTCATCACAAGGCTCCGTGGCCCTTGACATCACAATTCTCCATGACATCTGACAACACAATGCTCCAGTACGCCTTTCATCACAATGCTCCAGGCCCCCTGTCATCACAATGCACCATGATCCCTTTCATGACAATAATCCATGACCCCTTTCATCACAATGCTCTAGTATGCCTTTCATCACAATATTCGATGCCCCCTGTCATCACAATGCCCCATGACCCCTCTCAGCAAAATATTCCATGCCCCCTGTAGTCACAATGCTCCATAGCAGTTGTCATCACAATGCTCCATGACCCTTGTCATGACAATGCTCCATGGCATTTTTCATCACAATGTTCCATGCCCCCTTTCATCGCAATTCTTCAAGACAACTTCCATCACAATGCTCCATGACCACTTTCATCACAATGCTCCTTGGCCTGGGTCATCGCAATGCTCCATGACTCCTTTCATCACAATGCTCCATGGCCTCTGACATCACAATGCTCCATAAGCCATGTCATCACAATGTGCCATGACCCCGTCAAAACAATGCTCCATAACCCCTTTCATCACAATGCTCCGTGACCCATGTCAACACAATTGTCCAGGACCCCTTTCATCACAATGCTCCTTGGCACGTGTCATCACAATGCTCCATGAACAGTATCATCACAATGCACCATGATCCCTATCATCACAATGCACTATGACACCTGTCATCACAATGCTCCAAGACAACTGTCATCACAATGCCACATGACTCCTGTCATCACAATACTCCCTGACATTTGTCATCACAATGCTCCATGACGCCTTTCATCACAATGCACCATTACCACTTTCATCACAATTCTCCAGGCCTTCTGTCACCACAATGCTCCATAACCCCTGACTTCACAATGGCCAATGACACCTGTCATCACAATTCACCATGGATCTTGTCATCAAAAGGCTCCATGCTCGTGTCATCACAATGATCCAAGACCAGTGTCATCACAATGCTCCATGACCACATTCATCACAATGCTGCATGACCCGTTTCACCACAATGCTAAGTGGCCCTTGCCATCACAATGCTAAGTGGCCCTTGTCATCACAATGCTCCATGCCCCCGTCATCACAATGCCCCATGACCCCTGTCATCACAAGAATCCATGGTCTTTGACATCACAGTGCTCCATGACACCTGTCATCACAATGCTCGATGATTCGTTTCATCACAATGCTCCCTTACCCCTGTCATCACAGTGCTCCATGACCCCTTGCATCACAACGCTCCATGACCAATTTCATCACAACGCTCCATGACTCCTATCATCACAATGCTCTATGGCCCTTGTCATCACAATGCTCAATGCCCACTGTCATCACAATGCTCCATGAGCACATTCATCACAATACTCTATGAGCCGTTTCATCACAATGCTAAATGGCCCTTGTCATCACAATGTTCTACGGTGCTTGTCATCACAATGCTGCATGACCCCTGTCATCACAATGCTCCATGGCCCTTGCCATCACAATGCTCCATGAACGCTGTCATCACAATGCCCTATGACCAGTATCATCACAGTGCTCCTTGGCTGTTGTCATGAAAATGCTCCATAACCTCTGTCATCACAGTGAACCATGGCCCTTGTCATCACAATGCTCCCTGACCCATTTCATCACAATGCTCCATGACCACTTTCATTACAGAGCTCCATCATCGCTATCATCACAGTGATCCATGACCCCTTTCATCACAGTGTTCCAGTACCATTTTCATCACAATGATCCACGACCCCTATCACCACAATGCTCCATGACACTTATTTTCACTATGCTCTATGGCCCTTGTCATCACAATGCTCCATGGCCACTGTCATCACAATGCTCCATGACCACATTCATCACAATGCTCCATGACCCGTTTCATCACAATGCTAAATTTCACTTGTCATCAAAATGCTCCATGGCGCTTGTCATCACAATGCTGCATGACTCCTGTCATCACACTGCCCTATGACCCCTGTCATCACAAGGCTCCGTGGCCCTTGACATCACAATTCTCCATGACACCTGACAACACAATGCTCCAGTACGCCTTTCATCACAATGCTCCAGGCCCCCTGTCATCACAATGCACCATGATCCCTTTCATGACAATAATCCATGACCCCTTTCATCACAATGCTCCAGTATGCCTTTCATCACAATACTCGATGCCCCCTGTCATCACAATGCCCCATGACCCCTCTCAGCAAAATATTCCATGCCCCCTGTAGTCACAAAGCTCCATAGCAGCTGTCATCACAATGCTCCATGACCCTTGTCATGACAATGCTCCATGGCATTTTTCATCACAATGTTCCATGCCCCCTTTCATCGCAATTCTTCAAGACAACTTTCATCACAATGCTCCATGACCACTTTCATCACAAGGCTCCTTGGCCTGGGTCATCGCAATGCTCCATGACTCCTTTCATCACAATGCTCCATGGCCTCTGACATCACAATGCTCCATAAGCCATGTCATCACAATGTGCCATGACCCCGTCAAAACAATGCTCCATAACCCCTTTCATCACAATGCTCCGTGACCCATGTCAACACAATTGTCCAGGACCCCTTTCATCACAATGCTCCTTGGCACGTGTCATCACAATGCTCCATGAACAGTATCATCACAATGCACCATGATCCCTGTCATCACAATGCACTATGACACCTGTTATCACAATGCTCCAAGACAACTGTCATCACAATGCCACATGACTCCTGTCATCACAATACTCCCTGACATTTGTCATCACAATGCTCCATGAACAGTATCATCACAATGCACCATTACCCCTTTCATCACAATTCTCCAGGCCCTCTGTCACCACAATGCTCCATAACCCCTGACATCACAATGGCCAATGACACCTGTCATCACAATTCACCAGGGATCTTGTCATCAAAAGGCTCCATGCTCATGTCATCACAATGATCCAAGACCAGTGTCATCACAATGCTCCATGACGACTTTCATCACAATGCTCCAGTAGGCCTTACATCACAATACTCCATGCCCGCTCTCATGAGAATTCCCCATAACCCCTGTCATCACAATGGCCAACGACACCTGTCATCACAATTCACCATGGATCTTGTCATCAAAAGGCTCCATGCTCGTGTCATCACAATGATCCAAGACCCGTGTCATCACAATGCTACATGGCCGGTCTCATCACAGTGCTCCATGACCCCTGTTATCAAAATTCTCCATGAACTTTCATCACAGTGCTCCAACAACACATTCATCACAATGCTCCATGATCCCTTTCATCACAATGTTCTAGGACCAACATCATCACAATGCTCCGTGATCGCTATCATCACAATGCTCTATGACCCCTTTCATAACGATGCCCAAATACCCCCTTTCATCACAATGCTCCATGGTTCCTGTCATCACAATGCGCCAGGACCCATGTCATCACAATGCTCTATGACCCTTTTTCATCACAATGTTCCATGGCCCTTGTCATCACAATGCTCCATGACCACATTCATCACAATGCTGCATGACCCTTTGCACCACAATGCTAAGTGGCCCTTGTCATCACAATGCTCCATGGTGCTTGTCATCACAATGCTCCATGCCCCCGTCATCACAATGCCCCATGACCCCTGTCAACACAAGAATCCATGGTCTTTGACATCACAGTGCTCCATGACACCTGTCATCACAATGCTCGATGATTCGTTTCATCACAATGCTCCCTTACCCCTGTCATCACAGTGCTCCATGACCCCTTGCATCACAACGCTCCATGACCAATTTCATCACAACGCTCCATGACTCCTATCATCACAATGCTCTATGGCCCTTGTCATCACAATGCTCAATGCCCACTGTCATCACAATGATCCATGAGCACATTCATCACAATACTCTATGAGCCGTTTCATCACAATGCTAAATGGCCCTTGTCATCACAATGTTCTACGGTGCTTGTCATCACAATGCTGCATGAACCCTGTCATCACAATGCTCCATAGCCCTTGCCATCACAATGCTCCATGAACGCTGTCATCACAATGCCCTATGACCAGTATCATCACAGTGCTCCTTGGCTGTTGTCATGAAAATGCTCCATAACCCCTGTCATCACAGTGAACCATGGCTCTTGTCATCACAATGCTCCCTGACCCATTTCATCACAATGCTCCATGACCACTTTCATTACAGAGCTCCATGATTGCTATCATCACAATGATCCATGACCCCTTTCATCACAGTGTTCCAGTACCATTTTCATCACAATGATCCACGACCCCTATCACCACAATGCTCCATGACACTTATTCTCACTATGCTCTATGGCCCTTGTCATCACAATGCTCCATGACCCGTTCCATCACATTGCTAAATTTCCCTTGTCATCACAATGCTCCATGGCGCTTGTCATCACAATGCTGCATGACTCCTGTCATCACACTGCCCTATGACCCCTGTCATCACAAGGCTCCATGGCCCTTGTCATCACAATGCTCCATAACACCTGTCATCACAATCCTCCATGCCCTTGTCATGACAATGCTCCATGACCCCTGTCATCACAAGGCTCCGTGGCCCTTGACATCACAATTCTCCATGACACCTGACAACACAATGCTCCAGTACGCCTTTCATCACAATGCTCCAGGCCCCCTGTCATCACAATGCACCATGATCCCTTTCATGACAATAATCCATGACCCCTTTCATCACAATGCTCCAGTATGCCTTTCATCACAATACTCGATGCCCCCTGTCATCACAATGCCCCATGACCCCACTCAGCAAAATATTCCATGCCCCCTGTAGTCACAATGCTCCATAGCAGCTGTCATCACAATGCTCCATGACCCTTGTCATGACAATGCTCCATGGCATTTTTCATCACAATGTTCCATGCCCCCTTTCATCGCAATTCTTCAAGACAACTTCCATCACAATGCTCCATGACCACTTTCATCACAATGCTCCTTGGCCTGGGTCATTGCAATGCTCCATGACTCCTTTCATCACAATGCTCCATGGCCTCTGACATCACAATGCTCCATAAGCCATGTCATCACAATGTGCCATGACCCCGTCACAACAATGCTCCATAACCCCTTTCATCACAATGCTCCGTGACCCACGTCAACACAATTGTCCAGGACCCCTTTCATCACAATGCTCCTTGGCACGTGTCATCACAATGCTCCATGAACAGTATCATCACAATGCACCATGATCCCTGTCATCACAATGCACTATGACACCTGTCATCACAATGCTCCAAGACAACTGTCATCACAATGCCACATGACTCCTGTCATCACAATTCTCCCTGACCTTTGTCATCACAATGCTCCATGACGCCTTTCATCACAATGCACCATTACCCCTTTCATCACAATTCTCCAGGCCCTCTGTCACCACAATGCTCCATAACCCCTGACTTCACAATGGCCAATGACACCTGTCATCACAATTCACCATGGATCTTGTCATCAAAAGGCTCCATGCTCGTGTCATCACAATGATCCAAGACCACTGTCATCACAATGCTCCATGACCACATTCATCACAATGCTGCATGACCCGTTTCACCACAATGCTAAGTGGCCCTTGCCATCACAATGCTCCATGGCCACTGTCATCACAATGCTCCATGACCACATTCATCACAATGCTCCATGACCCGTTTCATCACAATGCTAAATTTCCCTTGTCATCAAAATGCTCCATGGCGCTTGTCATCACAATGCTGCATGACTCCTGTCATCACCCTGCCCTATGACCCCTGTCATCACAAGGCTCCGTGGCCCTTGACATCACAATTCTCCATGACACCTGACAACACAATGCTCCAGTACGCCTTTCATCACAATGCTCCAGGCCCCCTGTCATCACAATGCACCATGATCCCTTTCATGACAATAATCCATGACCCCTTTCATCACAATGCTCCAGTATGCCTTTCATCACAATACTCGATGCCCCCTGTCATCACAATGCCCCATGACAACTCTCAGCAAAATGTTCCATGCCCCCTGTAGTCACAATGCTCCATAACAGCTGTCATCACAATGCTCCATGACCCTTGTCATGACAATGCTCCATGGCATTTTTTACCACAATGTTCCATGACCAATTGCATCACAACGCTCCATGACTCCTATCATCACAATGCTCTATGGCCCTTGTCATCACAATGCTCAATGCCCACTGTCATCACAATAGTCCATGAGCACATTCATCACAATACTCTATGAGCCGTTTCATCACAATGTTAAATGGCCCTTGTCATCACAATGTTCTACGGTGCTTGTCATCACAATGCTGCATGACCCCTGTCATCACAATGCTCCATAGCCCTTGCCATCACAAAGCTCCATGAACGCTGTCATCACAATGCCCTATGACCAGTATCATCACAGTGCTCCTTGGCTGTTGTCATGAAAATGCTCCATAACCCCTGTCATCACAGTGAACCATGGCCCTTGTCATCACAATGCTCCCTGACCCATTTCATCACAATTCTCCATGACCACTTTCATTACAGAGCTCCATGATTGCTATCATCACAATGATCCATTACCCCTTTCATCACAGTGTTCCAGTGTCATTTTCATAAAAATGATCCACGACCCCTATCACCACAATGCTCCATGACACTTATTCTCACTATGCTCTATGGCCGGTGTCATCACAATGCTTCATGGCCACTGTCATCACAATGCTCCATGACCACATTCATCACAATGCTCCATGACCCGTTTCATCACAATGCTAAATTTCCCTTGTCATCACAATGCTCCATGGCGCTTGTCATCACAATGCTGCATGACTCTTGTCATCACACTGCCCTATGACCCCTGTCATCACAAGGCTCCATGGCCCTTGTCATCACAATGCTCCCTAACACCTGTCATCACAATCCTCCATGCCCGTGTCATGACAATGCTCCATGACCCCTGTCATCACAAGGCTCCGTGGCCCTTGACATCACAATTCTCCATGACACCTGACAACACAATGCTCCAGTACGCCTTTCATCACAATGCTCCAGGCCCCCTGTCATCACAATGCACCATGATCCCTTTCATGACAATAATCCATGACCCCTTTCATCACAATGCTCTAGTATGCCTTTCATCACAATACTCGATGCCCCCTGTCATCACAATGCCCCATGACCCCTCTCAGCAAAATATTCCATGCCCCCTGTAGTCACAATGCTCCATAGCAGTTGTCATCACAATGCTCCATGACCCTTGTCATGACAATGCTCCATGGCATTTTTCATCACAATGTTCCATGCCCCCTTTCATCGCAATTCTTCAAGACAACTTCCATCACAATGCTCCATGACCACTTTCATCACAATGCTCCTTGGCCTGGGTCATCGCAATGCTCCATGACTCCTTTCATCACAATGCTCCATGGCCTCTGACATCACAATGCTCCATAAGCCATGTCATCACAATGTGCCATGACCCCGTCAAAACAATGCTCCATAACCCCTTTCATCACAATGCTCCGTGACCCATGTCAACACAATTGTCCAGGACCCCTTTCATCACAATGCTCCTTGGCACGTGTCATCACAATGCTCCATGAACAGTATCATCACAATGCACCATGATCCCTATCATCACAATGCACTATGACACCTGTCATCACAATGCTCCAAGACAACTGTCATCACAATGCCACATGACTCCTGTCATCACAATACTCCCTGACATTTGTCATCACAATGCTCCATGACGCCTTTCATCACAATGCACCATTACCACTTTCATCACAATTCTCCAGGCCTTCTGTCACCACAATGCTCCATAACCCCTGACTTCACAATGGCCAATGACACCTGTCATCACAATTCACCATGGATCTTGTCATCAAAAGGCTCCATGCTCGTGTCATCACAATGATCCAAGACCAGTGTCATCACAATGCTCCATGACCACATTCATCACAATGCTGCATGACCCGTTTCACCACAATGCTAAGTGGCCCTTGCCATCACAATGCTAAGTGGCCCTTGTCATCACAATGCTCCATGCCCCCGTCATCACAATGCCCCATGACCCCTGTCATCACAAGAATCCATGGTCTTTGACATCACAGTGCTCCATGACACCTGTCATCACAATGCTCGATGATTCGTTTCATCACAATGCTCCCTTACCCCTGTCATCACAGTGCTCCATGACCCCTTGCATCACAACGCTCCATGACCAATTTCATCACAACGCTCCATGACTCCTATCATCACAATGCTCTATGGCCCTTGTCATCACAATGCTCAATGCCCACTGTCATCACAATGCTCCATGAGCACATTCATCACAATACTCTATGAGCCGTTTCATCACAATGCTAAATGGCCCTTGTCATCACAATGTTCTACGGTGCTTGTCATCACAATGCTGCATGACCCCTGTCATCACAATGCTCCATGGCCCTTGCCATCACAATGCTCCATGAACGCTGTCATCACAATGCCCTATGACCAGTATCATCACAGTGCTCCTTGGCTGTTGTCATGAAAATGCTCCATAACCTCTGTCATCACAGTGAACCATGGCCCTTGTCATCACAATGCTCCCTGACCCATTTCCTCACAATGCTCCATGACCACTTTCATTACAGAGCTCCATCATCGCTATCATCACAGTGATCCATGACCCCTTTCATCACAGTGTTCCAGTACCATTTTCATCACAATGATCCACGACCCCTATCACCACAATGCTCCATGACACTTATTTTCACTATGCTCTATGGCCCTTGTCATCACAATGCTCCATGACCACATTCATCACAATGCTCCATGACCCGTTTCATCACAATGCTAAATTTCCCTTGTCATCAAAATGCTCCATGGCGCTTGTCATCACAATGCTGCATGACTCCTGTCATCACACTGCCCTATGACCCCTGTCATCACAAGGCTCCGTGGCCCTTGACATCACAATTCTCCATGACACCTGACAACACAATGCTCCAGTACGCCTTTCATCACAATGCTCCAGGCCCCCTGTCATCACAATGCACCATGATCCCTTTCATGACAATAATCCATGACCCCTTTCATCACAATGCTCCAGTATGCCTTTCATCACAATACTCGATGCCCCCTGTCATCACAATGCCCCATGACCCCTCTCAGCAAAATATTCCATGCCCACTGTAGTCACAATGCTCCATAGCAGCTGTCATCACAATGCTCCATGACCCTTGTCATGACAATGCTCCATGGCATTTTTCATCACCATGTTCCATGCCCCCTTTCATCGCAATTCTTCAAGACAACTTTCATCACAATGCTCCATGACCACTTTCATCACAAGGCTCCTTGGCCTGGGTCATCGCAATGCTCCATGACTCCTTTCATCACAATGCTCCATGGCCTCTGACATCACAATGCTCCATAAGCCATGTCATCACAATGTGCCATGACCCCGTCAAAACAATGCTCCATAACCCCTTTCATCACAATGCTCCGTGACCCATGTCAACACAATTGTCCAGGACCCCTTTCATCACAATGCTCCTTGGCACGTGTCATCACAATGCTCCATGAACAGTATCATCACAATGCACCATGATCCCTGTCATCACAATGCACTATGACACCTGTTATCACAATGCTCCAAGACAACTGTCATCACAATGCCACATGACTCCTGTCATCACAATACTCCCTGACATTTGTCATCACAATGCTCCATGAACAGTATCATCACAATGCACCATTACCCCTTTCATCACAATTCTCCAGGCCCTCTGTCACCACAATGCTCCATAACCCCTGACATCACAATGGCCAATGACACCTGTCATCACAATTCACCAGTGATCTTGTCATCAAAAGGCTCCATGCTCATGTCATCACAATGATCCAAGACCAGTGTCATCACAATGCTCCATGACGACTTTCATCACAATGCTCCAGTAGGCCTTACATCACAATACTCCATGCCCGCTCTCATGACAATTCCCCATAACCCCTGTCATCACAATGGCCAACGACACCTGTCATCACAATTCACCATGGATCTTGTCATCAAAAGGCTCCATGCTCGTGTCATCACAATGATCCAAGACCCGTGTCATCACAATGCTACATGGCCGGTCTCATCACAGTGCTCCATGACCCCTGTTATCAAAATTCACCATGAACTTTCATCACAGTGCTCCATCAACACATTCATCACAATGCTCCATGATCCCTTTCATCACAATGTTCTAGGACCAACATCATCACAATGCTCCGTGATCGCTATCATCACAATGCTCTATGACCCCTTTCATAACGATGCCCCAATACCCCCTTTCATCACAATGCTCCATGGTTCCTGTCATCACAATGCGCCAGGACCCATGTCATCACAATGCTCTATGACCCTTTGTCATCACAATGTTCCATGGCCCTTGTCATCACAATGCTCCATGACCACATTCATCACAATGCTGCATGACCCTTTTCACCACAATGCTAAGTGGCCTTTGTCATCACAATGCTCCATGGTGCTTGTCATCACAATGCTCCATGCCCCCGTCATCACAATGCCCCATGACCCCTGTCATCACAAGAATCCATGGTCTTTGACATCAGAGTGCTCCATGACACCTGTCATCACAATGCTCGATGATTCGTTTCATCACAATGCTCCCTTACCCCTGTCATCACAGTGCTCCATGACCCCTTGCATCACAACGCTCCATGACCAATTTCATCACAACGCTCCATGACTCCTATCATCACAATGCTCTATGGCCCTTGTCATCACAATGCTCAATGCCCACTGTCATCACAATGCTCCATGAGCACATTCATCACAATACTCTATGAGCCGTTTCATCACAATGCTAAATGGCCCTTGTCATCACAATGTTCTACGGTGCTTGTCATCACAATGCTGCATGACCCCTGTCATCACAATGCTCCATAGCCCTTGCCATCACAATGCTCCATGAACGCTGTCATCACAATGCCCTATGACCAGTATCATCACAGTGCTCCTTGGCTGTTGTCATGAAAATGCTCCATAACCCCTGTCATCACAGTGAACCATGGCCCTTGTCATCACAATGCTCCCTGACCCATTTCATCACAATGCTCCATGACCACTTTCATTACAGAGCTCCATGATTGCTATCATCACAATGATCCATGACCCCTTTCATCACAGTGTTCCAGTACCATTTTCATCACAATGATCCACGACCCCTATCACCACAATGCTCCATGACACTTATTCTCACTATGCTCTATGGCCCTTGTCATCACAATGCTCCATGGCCACTGTCATCACAATGCTCCATGACCACATTCATCACAATGCTCCATGACCCGTTCCATCACATTGCTAAATTTCCCTTGTCATCACAATGCTCCATGGCGCTTGTCATCACAATGCTGCATGACTCCTGTCATCACACTGCCCTATGACCCCTGTCATCACAAGGCTCCATGGCCCTTGTCATCACAATGCTCCATAACACCTGTCATCACAATCCTCCATGCCCTTGTCATGACAATGCTCCATGACCCCTGTCATCACAAGGCTCCGTGGCCCTTGACATCACAATTCTCCATGACACCTGACAACACAATGCTCCAGTACGCCTTTCATCACAATGCTCCAGGCCCCCTGTCATCACAATGCACCATGATCCCTTTCATGACAATAATCCATGACCCCTTTCATCACAATGCTCCAGTATGCCTTTCATCACAATACTCGATGCCCCCTGTCATCACAATGCCCCATGACCCCTCTCAGCAAAATATTCCATGCCCCCTCTAGTCACAATGCTCCATAGCAGCTGTCATCACAATGCTCCATGACCCTTGTCATGACAATGCTCCATGGCATTTTTCATCACAATGTTCCATGCCCCCTTTCATCGCAATTCTTCAAGACAACTTCCATCACAATGCTCCATGACCACTTTCCTCACAATGCTCCTTGGCCTGGGTCATCGCAATGCTCCATGACTCCTTTCATCACAATGCTCCATGGCCTCTGACATCACAATGCTCCATAAGCCATGTCATCACAATGTGCCATGACCCCGTCAAAACAATGCTCCATAACCCCTTTCATCACAAGGCTCCGTGACCCACGTCAACACAATTGTCCAGGACCCCTTTCATCACAGTGCTCCTTGGCACGTGTCATCACAATGCTCCATGAACAGTATCATCACAATGCACCATGATCCCTGTCATCACAATGCACTATGACACCTGTCATCACAATGCTCCAAGACAACTGTCATCACAATGCCACATGACTCCTGTCATCACAATTCTCCCTGACCTTTGTCATCACAATGCTCCATGACGCCTTTCATCACAATGCACCATTACCCCTTTCATCACAATTCTCCAGGCCCTCTGTCACCACAATGCTCCATAACCCCTGACTTCACAATGGCCAATGACACCTGTCATCACAATTCACCATGGATCTTGTCATCAAAAGGCTCCATGCTCGTGTCATCACAATGATCCAAGACCACTGTCATCACAATGCTCCATGACCACATTCATCACAATGCTGCATGACCCGTTTCACCACAATGCTAAGTGGCCCTTGCCATCACAATGCTCCATGGCCACTGTCATCACAATGCTCCATGACCACATTCATCACAATGCTCCATGACCCGTTTCATCACAATGCTAAATTTCCCTTGTCATCAAAATGCTCCATGGCGCTTGTCATCACAATGCTGCATGACTCCTGTCATCACCCTGCCCTATGACCCCTGTCATCACAAGGCTCCGTGGCCCTTGACATCACAATTCTCCATGACACCTGACAACACAATGCTCCAGTACGCCTTTCATCACAATGCTCCAGGCCCCCTGTCATCACAATGCACCATGATCCCTTTCATGACAATAATCCATGACCCCTTTCATCACAATGCTCCAGTATGCCTTTCATCACAATACTCGATGCCCCCTGTCATCACAATGCCCCATGACAACTCTCAGCAAAATGTTCCATGCCCCCTGTAGTCACAATGCTCCATAACAGCTGTCATCACAATGCTCCATGACCCTTGTCATGACAATGCTCCATGGCATTTTTTACCACAATGTTCCATGCCCCCTTTCATTGCAATTCTTCAAGACAACTTCCATCACAATGCTCCATGACCACTTTCTTCACAATGCTCCTTGGCCTGGGTCATCGCAATGCTCCATGACTCCTTTCATCACAATGCTCCATGGCCTCTGACATCACAATGCTCCATAAGCCATGTCATCACAATGTGCCATGATCCCGTCAAAACAATGCTCCATAACCCCTTTCATCACAATGCTCCATGACCCATGTCAACACAATTGTCCAGGACCCCTTTCATCACAATGCTCCTTGGCACGTGTCATCACAATGCTCCATGAACAGTATCATCACAATGCACCATGATCCCTGTCATCACAATGCACTATGACACCTGTTATCACAATGCTCCAAGACAACTGTCATCACAATGCCACATGACTCCTGTCATCACAATTCTCCCTGACCTTTGTCATCACAATGCTCCATGACGCCTTTCATCACAATGCACCATTACCCCTTTCATCACAATTCTCCAGGACCTCTGTCACCACAATGCTCCATAACCCCTGACATCACAATGGCCAACGACACCTGTCATCACAATTCATCATGGATCTTGTCATCAAAAGACTCCATGCTCGTGTCATCACAATGATTCAAGACCCGTGTCATCACAATGCTCCATGGCCGGTCTCATCACAGTGCTCCATGACCCCTGTCATCAAAATTCTCCATGAACTTTCATTACAGTGCTCCATGAACACATTCATCACAATGCTCCATGATCCCTTTCATCACAATGCTCTAGGACCAACATCCTCACAATGATGCATGATCACTATCATCACAATGCTCCATGACTCCTTTGATAACGATGCCACAATACCCCCTTTCATCACAATGCTCCATGGTTCCTGTCATCACAATGCGCCAGGATCCATGTCATCACAATGCTCTATGACCCTTGTCATCACAATGTTCCATGGCCCTAGTCATCACAATGCTCCATGACCACATTCATCACAATGCTGCATGACCCGTTTCACCACAATTCTAAGTGGCCCTTGTCATCACAATGCTCCATGGTGCTTGTCATCACAATGCCCCATGCCCCGTCATCACAGTACCCCATGACCCCTGTCATCACAAGAATCCATGGTCTTTGACATCACAATGCTCCATGACACCTGTCATCACAATGCTCGATGATTCGTTTCATCACAATGCTCCCTTACCCCTGTCATCACAGTGCTCCATGACCCCTTGCATCACAACGCTCCATGACCAATTGCATCACAACGCTCCATGACTCCTATCATCACAATGCTCTATGGCCCTTGTCATCACAATGCTCAATGCCCACTGTCATCACAATACTCCATGAGCACATTCATCACAATACTCTATGAGCCGTTTCATCACAATGTTAAATGGCCCTTGTCATCACAATGTTCTACGGTGCTTGTCATCACAATGCTGCATGACCCCTGTCATCACAATGCTCCATAGCCCTTGCCATCACAAAGCTCCATGAACGCTGTCATCACAATGCCCTATGACCAGTATCATCACAGTGCTCCTTGGCTGTTGTCATGAAAATGCTCCATAACCCCTGTCATCACAGTGAACCATGGCCCTTGTCATCACAATGCTCCCTGACCCATTTCATCACAATGCTCCATGACCACTTTCATTACAGAGCTCCATGATTGCTATCATCACAATGATCCATGACCCCTTTCATCACAGTGTTCCAGTGCCATTTTCATAACAATGATCCACGACCCCTATCACCACAATGCTCCATGACACTTATTCTCACTATGCTCTTTGGCCCTTGTCATCACAATGCTTCATGGCCACTGTCATCACAATGCTCCATGACCACATTCATCACAATGCTCCATGACCCGTTTCATCACAATGCTATATTTCCCTTGTCATCACAATGCTCCATGGCGCTTGTCATCACAATGCTGCATGACTCCTGTCATCACACTGCCCTATGACCCCTGTCATCACAAGGCTCCATGGCCCTTGTCATCACAATGCTCTCTAACACCTGTCATCACAATCCTCCATGCCCTTGTCATGACAATGGTCCATGACCCCTGTCATCACAAGGCTCCGTGGCCCTTGACATCACAATTCTCCATGACACCTGACAACACAATGCTCCAGTACGCCTTTCATCACAATGCTCCAGGCCCCCTGTCATCACAATGCACCATGATCCCTTTCATGACAATAATCCATGACCCCTTTCATCACAATGCTCTAGTATGCCTTTCATCACAATACTCGATGCCCCCTGTCATCACAATGCCCCATGACCCCTCTCAGCAAAATATTCCATGCCCCCTGTAGTCACAATGCTCCATAGCAGCTGTCATCACAATGCTCCATGACCCTTGTCATGACAATGCTCCATGGCATTTTTCATCACAATGTTCCATGCCCCCTTTCATCGCAATTCTTCAAGACAACTTCCATCACAATGCTCCATGACCACTTTCATCACAATGCTCCTTGGCCTGGGTCATCGCAATGCTCCATGACTCCTTTCATCACAATGCTCCATGGCTTCTGACATCACAATGCTCCATAAGCCATGTCATCACAATGTGCCATGACCCCGTCAAAACAATGCTCCATAACCCCTTTCATCACAATGCTCCGTGACCCATGTCAACACAATTGTCCAGGACCCCTTTCATCACAATGCTCCTTGGCACGTGTCATCACAATGCTCCATGAACAGTATCATCACAATGCACCATGATCCCTGTCATCACAATGCACTATGACACCTGTCATCACAATGCTCCAAGACAACTGTCATCACAATGCCACATGACTCCTGTCATCACAATACTCCCTGACATTTGTCATCACAATGCTCCATGACGCCTTTCATCACAATGCACCATTACCACTTTCATCACAATTCTCCAGGCCTTCTGTCACCACAATGCTCCATAACCCCTGACTTCACAATGGCCAATGACACCTGTCATCACAATTCACCATGGATCTTGTCATCAAAAGGCTCCATGCTCGTCTCATCACAATGATCCAAAACCAGTGTCATCACAATGCTCCATGACCACATTCATCACAATGCTGCATGACCCGTTTCACCACAATGCTAAGTGGCCCTTGCCATCACAATGCTAAGTGGCCCTTGTCATCACAATGCTCCATGCCCCCGTCATCACAATGCCCCATGACCCCTGTCATCACAAGAATCCATGGTCTTTGACATCACAGTGCTCCATGACACCTGTCATCACAATGCTCGATGATTCGTTTCATCACAATGCTCCCTTACCCCTGTCATCACAGTGCTCCATGACCCCTTGCATCACAACGCTCCATGACCAATTGCATCACAACGCTCCATGACTCCTATCATCACAATGCTCTATGGCCCTTGTCATCACAATGCTCAATGCCCACTGTCATCACAATGCTCCATGAGCACATTCATCACAATACTCTATGAGCCGTTTCATCACAATGCTAAATGGCCCTTTTCATCACAATGTTCTACGGTGCTTGTCATCACAATGCTGCATGACCCCTGTCATCACAATGCTCCATGGCCCTTGCCATCACAATGCTCCATGAACGCTGTCATCACAATGCCCTATGACCAGTATCATCACAGTGCCCCTTGGCTGTTTTCATGAAAATGCTCCATAACCCCTGTCATCACAGTGAACCATGGCCCTTGTCATCACAATGCTCCCTGACCCATTTCATCACAATGCTCCATGACCACTTTCATTACAGAGCTCCATGATTGCTATCATCACAATGATCCATGACCCCTTTCATCACAGTGTTCCAGTACCATTTTCATCACAATGATCCACGAGCCCTATCACCACAATGCTCCATGACACTTATTCTCACTATGCTCTATGGCCCTTGTCATCACAATGCTCCATGGCCACTGTCATCACAATGCTCCATGACCACATTCATCACAATGCTCCATGACCCGTTTCATCACAATGCTAAATTTCCCTTGTCATCACAATGCTCCATGGCGCTTGTCATCACAATGCTGCATGACTCCTGTCATCACACTGCCCTATGACCCCTGTCATCACAAGGCTCCATGGCCCTTGTCATCACAATGCTCCCTAACACCTGTCATCACAATCCTCCATGCCCTTGACATGACAATGCTCCATGACCCCTGTCATCACAAGGCTCCGTGGCCCTTGACATCACAATTCTCCATGACACCTGACAACACAATGCTCCTGTACGCCTTTCATCACAATGCTCCAGGCCCCCTGTCATCACAATGCACCATGATCCCTTTCATGACAATAATCCATGACCCCTTTCATCACAATGCTCCAGTATGCCTTTCATCACAATACTCGATGCCCCCTGTCATCACAATGCCCCAAGACAACTCTCAGCAAAATATTCCATGCCCCCTGTAGTCACAATGCTCCATAACAGCTGTCATCACAATGCTCCATGACCCTTGTCATGACAATGCTCCATGGCATTTTTCATCACAATGTTCCATGCCCCCTTTCATCGCAATTCTTCAAGACAACTTTCATCACAATGCTCCATGACCACTTTCATCACAATGCTCCTTGGCCTGGGTCATTGCAATGCTCCATGACTCCTTTCATCACAATGCTCCATGGCCTCTGACATCACAATGCTCCATAAGCCATGTCATCACAATGTGCCATGACCCCGTCAAAACAATGCTCCATAACCCCTTTCATCACAATGCTCCGTGACCCATGTCAACACAATTGTCCAGGACCCCTTTCATCACAATGCTCCTTGGCACGTGTCATCACAATGCTCCATGAACAGTATCATCACAATGCACCATGATCCCTGTCATCACAATGCACTATGACACCTGTCATCACAATGCTCCAAGACAACTGTCATCACAATGCCACATGACTCCTGTCATCACAATTCTCCCTGACATTTGTCATCACAATGCTCCATGACGCCTTTCATCACAATGCACCATTACCCCTTTCCATAACCCCTGACTTCACAATGGCCAATGACACCTGTCATCACAATTCACAATGGATCTTGTCATCAAAAGGCTCCATGCTCGTGTCATCACAATGATCCAAGACCAGTGTCATCACAATGCTCCATGACCACATTCATCACAATGCTGCATGACCCGTTTCACCACAATGCTAAGTGGCCCTTGTCATCACAATGCTCCATGGTGCTTGTCATCACAATGCCCCATGCCCCCATCATCACAGTACCCCATGACCCCTGTAATCACAAGAATCCATGGTCTTTGACATCACAGTGCTCCATGACACCTGTCATCACAATGCTCGATGATTCGTTTCATCACAATGCTCCCTTACCCCTGTCATCACAGTGCTCCATGACCCCTTGCATCACAACGCTCCATGACCAATTGCATCACAACGCTCCATGACTCCTTTCATCACAATGCTCTATGGCCCTTGTCATCACAATGCTCAATGCCCACTGTCATCACAATGCTCCATGAGCACATTCATCACAATACTCTATGAGCCGTTTCATCACAATGCTAAATGGCCCTTGTCATCACAATGTTCTACGGTGCTTGTCATCACAATGTTGCATGACCCCTGACATCACAATGCTCCATGGCCCTTGCCATCACAATGCTCCATGAACGCTGTCATCACAATGCCCTATGACCAGTATCATCACAGTGCTCCTTGGCTGTTGTCATGAAAATGCTCCATAACCTCTCTCATCACAGTGAACCATGGCCCTTGTCATCACAATGCTCCCTGACCCATTTCATCACAATGCTCCATGACCACTTTCATTACAGAGCTCCATCATCGCTATCATCACAGTGATCCATGACCCCTTTCATCACAGTGTTCCAGTACCATTTTCATCACAATGATCCACGACCCCTATCACCACAATGCTCCATGACACTTATTTTCACTATGCTCTATGGCCCTTGTCATCACAATGCTCCATGGCCACTGTCATCACAATGCTCCATGACCACATTCATCACAATGCTCCATGACCCGTTTCATCACAATGCTAAATTTCCCTTGTCATCAAAATGCTCCATGGCGCTTGTCATCACAATGCTGCATGACTCCTGTCATCACACTGCCCTATGACCCCTGTCATCACAAGGCTCCGTGGCCCTTGACATCACAATTCTCCATGACACCTGACAACACAATGCTCCAGTACGCCTTTCATCACAATGCTCCAGGCCCCCTGTCATCACAATGCACCATGATCCCTTTCATGACAATAATCCATGACCCCTTTCATCACAATGCTCCAGTATGCCTTTCATCACAATACTCGATGCCCCCTGTCATCACAATGCCCCATGACCCCTCTCAGCAAAATATTCCATGCCCCCTGTAGTCACAATGCTCCATAGCAGCTGTCATCACAATGCTCCATGACCCTTGTCATGACAATGCTCCATGGCATTTTTCATCACAATGTTCCATGCCCCCTTTCATCGCAATTCTTCAAGACAACTTTCATCACAATGCTCCATGACCACTTTCATCACAAGGCTCCTTGGCCTGGGTCATCGCAATGCTCCATGACTCCTTTCATCACAATGCTCCATGGCCTCTGACATCACAATGCTCCATAAGCCATGTCATCACAATGTGCCATGACCCCGTCAAAACAATGCTCCATAACCCCTTTCATCACAATGCTCCGTGACCCATGTCAACACAATTGTCCAGGACCCCTTTCATCACAATGCTCCTTGGCACGTGTCATCACAATGCTCCATGAACAGTATCATCACAATGCACCATGATCCCTGTCATCACAATGCACTATGACACCTGTTATCACAATGCTCCAAGACAACTGTCATCACAATGCCACATGACTCCTGTCATCACAATACTCCCTGACATTTGTCATCACAATGCTCCATGAACAGTATCATCACAATGCACCATTACCCCTTTCATCACAATTCTCCAGGCCCTCTGTCACCACAATGCTCCATAACCCCTGACATCACAATGGCCAATGACACCTGTCATCACAATTCACCAGGGATCTTGTCATCAAAAGGCTCCATGCTCATGTCATCACAATGATCCAAGACCAGTGTCATCACAATGCTCCATGACGACTTTCATCACAATGCTCCAGTAGGCCTTACATCACAATACTCCATGCCCGCTCTCATGACAATTCCCCATAACCCCTGTCATCACAATGGCCAACGACACCTGTCATCACAATTCACCATGGATCTTGTCATCAAAAGGCTCCATGCTCGTGTCATCACAATGATCCAAGACCCGTGTCATCACAATGCTACATGGCCGGTCTCATCACAGTGCTCCATGACCCCTGTTATCAAAATTCACCATGAACTTTCATCACAGTGCTCCATCAACACATTCATCACAATGCTCCATGATCCCTTTCATCACAATGTTCTAGGACCAACATCATCACAATGCTCCGTGATCGCTATCATCACAATGCTCTATGACCCCTTTCATAACGATGCCCCAATACCCCCTTTCATCACAATGCTCCATGGTTCCTGTCATCACAATGCGCCAGGACCCATGTCATCACAATGCTCTATGACCCTTTGTCATCACAATGTTCCATGGCCCTTGTCATCACAATGCTCCATGACCACATTCATCACAATGCTGCATGACCCTTTTCACCACAATGCTAAGTGGCCTTTGTCATCACAATGCTCCATGGTGCTTGTCATCACAATGCTCCATGCCCCCGTCATCACAATGCCCCATGACCCCTGTCATCACAAGAATCCATGGTCTTTGACATCACAGTGCTCCATGACACCTGTCATCACAATGCTCGATGATTCGTTTCATCACAATGCTCCCTTACCCCTGTCATCACAGTGCTCCGTGACCCCTTGCATCACAACGCTCCATGACCAATTGCATCACAACGCTCCATGACTCCTATCATCACAATGCTCTATGGCCCTTGTCATCACAATGCTCAATGCCCACTGTCATCACAATGCTCCATGAGCACATTCATCACAATACTCTATGAGCCGTTTCATCACAATGCTAAATGGCCCTTGTCATCACAATGTTCTACGGTGCTTGTCATCACAATGCTGCATGACCCCTGTCATCACAATGCTCCATAGCCCTTGCCATCACAATGCTCCATGAACGCTGTCATCACAATGCCCTATGACCAGTATCATCACAGTGCTCCTTGGCTGTTGTCATGAAAATGCTCCATAACCCCTGTCATCACAGTGAACCATGGCCCTTGTCATCACAATGCTCCCTGACCCATTTCATCACAATGCTCCATGACCACTTTCATTACAGAGCTCCATGATTGCTATCATCACAATGATCCATGACCCCTTTCATCACAGTGTTCCAGTACCATTTTCATCACAATGATCCACGACCCCTATCACCACAATGCTCCATGACACTTATTCTCACTATGCTCTATGGCCCTTGTCATCACAATGCTCCATGGCCACTGTCATCACAATGCTCCATGACCACATTCATCACAATGCTCCATGACCCGTTCCATCACATTGCTAAATTTCCCTTGTCATCACAATGCTCCATGGCGCTTGTCATCACAATGCTGCATGACTCCTGTCATCACACTGCCCTATGACCCCTGTCATCACAAGGCTCCATGGCCCTTGTCATCACAATGCTCCATAACACCTGTCATCACAATCCTCCATGCCCTTGTCATGACAATGCTCCATGACCCCTGTCATCACAAGGCTCCGTGGCCCTTGACATCACAATTCTCCATGACACCTGACAACACAATGCTCCAGTACGCCTTTCATCACAATGCTCCAGGCCCCCTGTCATCACAATGCACCATGATCCCTTTCATGACAATAATCCATGACCCCTTTCATCACAATGCTCCAGTATGCCTTTCATCACAATACTCGATGCCCCCTGTCATCACAATGCCCCATAACCCCACTCAGCAAAATATTCCATGCCCCCTGTAGTCACAATGCTCCATAGCAGCTGTCATCACAATGCTCCATGACCCTTGTCATGACAATGCTCCATGGCATTTTTCATCACAATGTTCCATGCCCCCTTTCATCGCAATTCTTCAAGACAACTTCCATCACAATGCTCCATGACCACTTTCATCACAATGCTCCTTGGCCTGGGTCATTGCAATGCTCCATGACTCCTTTCATCACAATGCTCCATGGCCTCTGACATCACAATGCTCCATAAGCCATGTAATCACAATGTGCCATGACCCCGTCAAAACAATGCTCCATAACCCCTTTCATCACAATGCTCCGTGACCCACGTCAACACAATTGTCCAGGACCCCTTTCATCACAATGCTCCTTGGCACGTGTCATCACAATGCTCCATGAACAGTATCATCACAATGCACCATGATCCCTGTCATCACAATGCACTATGACACCTGTCATCACAATGCTCCAAGACAACTGTCATCACAATGCCACATGACTCCTGTCATCACAATTCTCCCTGACCTTTGTCATCACAATGCTCCATGACGCCTTTCATCACAATGCACCATTACCCCTTTCATCACAATTCTCCAGGCCCTCTGTCACCACAATGCTCCATAACCCCTGACTTCACAATGGCCAATGACACCTGTCATCACAATTCACCATGGATCTTGTCATCAAAAGGCTCCATGCTCGTGTCATCACAATGATCCAAGACCACTGTCATCACAATGCTCCATGACCACATTCATCACAATGCTGCATGACCCGTTTCACCACAATGCTAAGTGGCCCTTGCCATCACAATGCTCCATGGCCACTGTCATCACAATGCTCCATGACCACATTCATCACAATGCTCCATGACCCGTTTCATCACAATGCTAAATTTCCCTTGTCATCAAAATGCTCCATGGCGCTTGTCATCACAATGCTGCATGACTCCTGTCATCACCCTGCCCTATGACCCCTGTCATCACAAGGCTCCGTGGCCCTTGTCATCACAATTCTCCATGACACCTGACAACACAATGCTCCAGTACGCCTTTCATCACAATGCTCCAGGCCCCCTGTCATCACAATGCACCATGATCCCTTTCATGACAATAATCCATGACCCCTTTCATCACAATGCTCCAGTATGCCTTTCATCACAATACTCGATGCCCCCTGTCATCACAATGCCCCATGACAACTCTCAGCAAAATGTTCCATGCCCCCTGTAGTCACAATGCTCCATAACAGCTGTCATCACAATGCTCCATGACCCTTGTCATGACAATGCTCCATGGCATTTTTCACCACAATGTTCCATGCCCCCTTTCATTGCAATTCTTCAAGACAACTTCCATCACAATGCTCCATGACTACTTTCTTCACAATGCTCCTTGGCCTGGGTCATCGCAATGCTCCATGACTCCTTTCATCACAATGCTCCATGGCCTCTGACATCACAATGCTCCATAAGCCATGTCATCACAATGTGCCATGACCCCGTCAAAACAATGCTCCATAACCCCTTTCATCACAATGCTCCGTGACCCACGTCAACACAATTGTCCAGGACCCCTTTCATCACAATGCTCCTTGGCACGTGTCATCACAATGCTCCATGAACAGTATCATCACAATGCACCATGATCCCTGTCATCACAATGCACTATGACACCTGTCATCACAATGCTCCAAGACAACTGTCATCACAATGCCACATGACTCCTGTCATCACAATTCTCCCTGACCTTTGTCATCACAATGCTCCATGACGCCTTTCATCACAATGCACCATTACCCCTTTCATCACAATTCTCCAGGCCCTCTGTCACCACAATGCTCCATAACCCCTGACTTCACAATGGCCAATGACACCTGTCATCACAATTCACCATGGATCTTGTCATCAAAAGGCTCCATGCTCGTGTCATCACAATGATCCAAGACCACTGTCATCACAATGCTCCATGACCACATTCATCACAATGCTGCATGACCCGTTTCACCACAATGCTAAGTGGCCCTTGCCATCACAATGCTCCATGGCCACTGTCATCACAATGCTCCATGACCACATTCATCACAATGCTCCATGACCCGTTTCATCACAATGCTAAATTTCCCTTGTCATCAAAATGCTCCATGGCGCTTGTCATCACAATGCTGCATGACTCCTGTCATCACCCTGCCCTATGACCCCTGTCATCACAAGGCTCCGTGGCCCTTGACATCACAATTCTCCATGACACCTGACAACACAATGCTCCAGTACGCCTTTCATCACAATGCTCCAGGCCCCCTGTCATCACAATGCACCATGATCCCTTTCATGACAATAATCCATGACCCCTTTCATCACAATGCTCCAGTATGCCTTTCATCACAATACTCGATGCCCCCTGTCATCACAATGCCCCATGACAACTCTCAGCAAAATGTTCCATGCCCCCTGTAGTCACAATGCTCCATAACAGCTGTCATCACAATGCTCCATGACCCTTGTCATGACAATGCTCCATGGCATTTTTTACCACAATGTTCCATGACCAATTGCATCACAACGCTCCATGACTCCTATCATCACAATGCTCTATGGCCCTTGTCATCACAATGCTCAATGCCCACTGTCATCACAATAGTCCATGAGCACATTCATCACAATACTCTATGAGCCGTTTCATCACAATGTTAAATGGCCCTTGTCATCACAATGTTCTACGGTGCTTGTCATCACAATGCTGCATGACCCCTGTCATCACAATGCTCCATAGCCCTTGCCATCACAAAGCTCCATGAACGCTGTCATCACAATGCCCTATGACCAGTATCATCACAGTGCTCCTTGGCTGTTGTCATGAAAATGCTCCATAACCCCTGTCATCACAGTGAACCATGGCCCTTGTCATCACAATGCTCCCTGACCCATTTCATCACAATTCTCCATGACCACTTTCATTACAGAGCTCCATGATTGCTATCATCACAATGATCCATTACCCCTTTCATCACAGTGTTCCAGTGTCATTTTCATAAAAATGATCCACGACCCCTATCACCACAATGCTCCATGACACTTATTCTCACTATGCTCTATGGCCGGTGTCATCACAATGCTTCATGGCCACTGTCATCACAATGCTCCATGACCACATTCATCACAATGCTCCATGACCCGTTTCATCACAATGCTAAATTTCCCTTGTCATCACAATGCTCCATGGCGCTTGTCATCACAATGCTGCATGACTCTTGTCATCACACTGCCCTATGACCCCTGTCATCACAAGGCTCCATGGCCCTTGTCATCACAATGCTCCCTAACACCTGTCATCACAATCCTCCATGCCCTTGTCATGACAATGCTCCATGACCCCTGTCATCACAAGGCTCCGTGGCCCTTGACATCACAATTCTCCATGACACCTGACAACACAATGCTCCAGTACGCCTTTCATCACAATGCTCCAGGCCCCCTGTCATCACAATGCACCATGATCCCTTTCATGACAATAATCCATGACCCCTTTCATCACAATGCTCTAGTATGCCTTTCATCACAATACTCGATGCCCCCTGTCATCACAATGCCCCATGACCCCTCTCAGCAAAATATTCCATGCCCCCTGTAGTCACAATGCTCCATAGCAGTTGTCATCACAATGCTCCATGACCCTTGTCATGACAATGCTCCATGGCATTTTTCATCACAATGTTCCATGCCCCCTTTCATCGCAATTCTTCAAGACAACTTCCATCACAATGCTCCATGACCACTTTCATCACAATGCTCCTTGGCCTGGGTCATCGCAATGCTCCATGACTCCTTTCATCACAATGCTCCATGGCCTCTGACATCACAATGCTCCATAAGCCATGTCATCACAATGTGCCATGACCCCGTCAAAACAATGCTCCATAACCCCTTTCATCACAATGCTCCGTGACCCATGTCAACACAATTGTCCAGGACCCCTTTCATCACAATGCTCCTTGGCACGTGTCATCACAATGCTCCATGAACAGTATCATCACAATGCACCATGATCCCTATCATCACAATGCACTATGACACCTGTCATCACAATGCTCCAAGACAACTGTCATCACAATGCCACATGACTCCTGTCATCACAATACTCCCTGACATTTGTCATCACAATGCTCCATGACGCCTTTCATCACAATGCACCATTACCACTTTCATCACAATTCTCCAGGCCTTCTGTCACCACAATGCTCCATAACCCCTGACTTCACAATGGCCAATGACACCTGTCATCACAATTCACCATGGATCTTGTCATCAAAAGGCTCCATGCTCGTGTCATCACAATGATCCAAGACCAGTGTCATCACAATGCTCCATGACCACATTCATCACAATGCTGCATGACCCGTTTCACCACAATGCTAAGTGGCCCTTGCCATCACAATGCTAAGTGGCCCTTGTCATCACAATGCTCCATGCCCCCGTCATCACAATGCCCCATGACCCCTGTCATCACAAGAATCCATGGTCTTTGACATCACAGTGCTCCATGACACCTGTCATCACAATGCTCGATGATTCGTTTCATCACAATGCTCCCTTACCCCTGTCATCACAGTGCTCCATGACCCCTTGCATCACAACGCTCCATGACCAATTTCATCACAACGCTCCATGACTCCTATCATCACAATGCTCTATGGCCCTTGTCATCACAATGCTCAATGCCCACTGTCATCACAATGCTCCATGAGCACATTCATCACAATACTCTATGAGCCGTTTCATCACAATGCTAAATGGCCCTTGTCATCACAATGTTCTACGGTGCTTGTCATCACAATGCTGCATGACCCCTGTCATCACAATGCTCCATGGCCCTTGCCATCACAATGCTCCATGAACGCTGTCATCACAATGCCCTATGACCAGTATCATCACAGTGCTCCTTGGCTGTTGTCATGAAAATGCTCCATAACCTCTGTCATCACAGTGAACCATGGCCCTTGTCATCACAATGCTCCCTGACCCATTTCCCCACAATGCTCCATGACCACTTTCATTACAGAGCTCCATCATCGCTATCATCACAGTGATCCATGACCCCTTTCATCACAGTGTTCCAGTACCATTTTCATCACAATGATCCACGACCCCTATCACCACAATGCTCCATGACACTTATTTTCACTATGCTCTATGGCCCTTGTCATCACAATGCTCCATGACCACATTCATCACAATGCTCCATGACCCGTTTCATCACAATGCTAAATTTCACTTGTCATCAAAATGCTCCATGGCGCTTGTCATCACAATGCTGCATGACTCCTGTCATCACACTGCCCTATGACCCCTGTCATCACAAGGCTCCGTGGCCCTTGACATCACAATTCTCCATGACACCTGACAACACAATGCTCCAGTACGCCTTTCATCACAATGCTCCAGGCCCCCTGTCATCACAATGCACCATGATCCCTTTCATGACAATAATCCATGACCCCTTTCATCACAATGCTCCAGTATGCCTTTCATCACAATACTCGATGCCCCCTGTCATCACAATGCCCCATGACCCCTCTCAGCAAAATATTCCATGCCCCCTCTAGTCACAATGCTCCATAGCAGCTGTCATCACAATGCTCCATGACCCTTGTCATGACAATGCTCCATGGCATTTTTCATCACCATGTTCCATGCCCCCTTTCATCGCAATTCTTCAAGACAACTTTCATCACAATGCTCCATGACCACTTTCATCACAAGGCTCCTTGGCCTGGGTCATCGCAATGCTCCATGACTCCTTTCATCACAATGCTCCATGGCCTCTGACATCACAATGCTCCATAAGCCATGTCATCACAATGTGCCATGACCCCGTCAAAACAATGCTCCATAACCCCTTTCATCACAATGCTCCGTGACCCATGTCAACACAATTGTCCAGGACCCCTTTCATCACAATGCTCCTTGGCACGTGTCATCACAATGCTCCATGAACAGTATCATCACAATGCACCATGATCCCTGTCATCACAATGCACTATGACACCTGTTATCACAATGCTCCAAGACAACTGTCATCACAATGCCACATGACTCCTGTCATCACAATACTCCCTGACATTTGTCATCACAATGCTCCATGAACAGTATCATCACAATGCACCATTACCCCTTTCATCACAATTCTCCAGGCCCTCTGTCACCACAATGCTCCATAACCCCTGACATCACAATGGCCAATGACACCTGTCATCACAATTCACCAGGGATCTTGTCATCAAAAGGCTCCATGCTCATGTCATCACAATGATCCAAGACCAGTGTCATCACAATGCTCCATGACGACTTTCATCACAATGCTCCAGTAGGCCTTACATCACAATACTCCATGCCCGCTCTCATGACAATTCCCCATAACCCCTGTCATCACAATGGCCAACGACACCTGTCATCACAATTCACCATGGATCTTGTCATCAAAAGGCTCCATGCTCGTGTCATCACAATGATCCAAGACCCGTGTCATCACAATGCTACATGGCCGGTCTCATCACAGTGCTCCATGACCCCTGTTATCAAAATTCACCATGAACTTTCATCACAGTGCTCCATCAACACATTCATCACAATGCTCCATGATCCCTTTCATCACAATGTTCTAGGACCAACATCATCACAATGCTCCGTGATCGCTATAATCACAATGCTCTATGACCCCTTTCATAACGATGCCCCAATACCCCCTTTCATCACAATGCTCCATGGTTCCTGTCATCACAATGCGCCAGGACCCATGTCATCACAATGCTCTATGACCCTTTGTCATCACAATGTTCCATGGCCCTTGTCATCACAATGCTCCATGACCACATTCATCACAATGCTGCATGACCCTTTTCACCACAATGCTAAGTGGCCTTTGTCATCACAATGCTCCATGGTGCTTGTCATCACAATGCTCCATGCCCCCGTCATCACAATGCCCCATGACCCCTGTCATCACAAGAATCCATGGTCTTTGACATCACAGTGCTCCATGACACCTGTCATCACAATGCTCGATGATTCGTTTCATCACAATGCTCCCTTACCCCTGTCATCACAGTGCTCCATGACCCCTTGCATCACAACGCTCCATGACCAATTTCATCACAACGCTCCATGACTCCTATCATCACAATGCTCTATGGCCCTTGTCATCACAATGCTCAATGCCCACTGTCATCACAATGCTCCATGAGCACATTCATCACAATACTCTATGAGCCGTTTCATCACAATGCTAAATGGCCCTTGTCATCACAATGTTCTACGGTGCTTGTCATCACAATGCTGCATGACCCCTGTCATCACAATGCTCCATAGCCCTTGCCATCACAATGCTCCATGAACGCTGTCATCACAATGCCCTATGACCAGTATCATCACAGTGCTCCTTGGCTGTTGTCATGAAAATGCTCCATAACCCCTGTCATCACAGTGAACCATGGCCCTTGTCATCACAATGCTCCCTGACCCATTTCATCACAATGCTCCATGACCACTTTCATTACAGAGCTCCATGATTGCTATCATCACAATGATCCATGACCCCTTTCATCACAGTGTTCCAGTACCATTTTCATCACAATGATCCACGACCCCTATCACCACAATGCTCCATGACACTTATTCTCACTATGCTCTATGGCCCTTGTCATCACAATGCTCCATGGCCACTGTCATCACAATGCTCCATGACCACATTCATCACAATGCTCCATGACCCGTTCCATCACATTGCTAAATTTCCCTTGTCATCACAATGCTCCATGGCGCTTGTCATCACAATGCTGCATGACTCCTGTCATCACACTGCCCTATGACCCCTGTCATCACAAGGCTCCATGGCCCTTGTCATCACAATGCTCCCTAACACCTGTCATCACAATCCTCCATGCCCTTGTCATGACAATGCTCCATGACCCCTGTCATCACAAGGCTCCGTGGCCCTTGACATCACAATTCTCCATGACACCTGACAACACAATGCTCCAGTACGCCTTTCATCACAATGCTCCAGGCCCCCTGTCATCACAATGCACCATGATCCCTTTCATGACAATAATCCATGACCCCTTTCATCACAATGCTCCAGTATGCCTTTCATCACAATACTCGATGCCCCCTGTCATCACAATGCCCCATGACCCCACTCAGCAAAATATTCCATGCCCCCTGTAGTCACAATGCTCCATAGCAGCTGTCATCACAATGCTCCATGACCCTTGTCATGACAATGCTCCATGGCATTTTTCATCACAATGTTCCATGCCCCCTTTCATCGCAATTCTTCAAGACAACTTCCATCACAATGCTCCATGACCACTTTCATCACAATGCTCCTTGGCCTGGGTCATTGCAATGCTCCATGACTCCTTTCATCACAATGCTCCATGGCCTCAGACATCACAATGCTCCATAAGCCATGTCATCACAATGTGCCATGACCCCGTCAAAACAATGCTCCATAACCCCTTTCATCACAATGCTCCGTGACCCAAGTCAACACAATTGTCCAGGACCCCTTTCATCACAATGCTCCTTGGCACGTGTCATCACAATGCTCCATGAACAGTATCATCACAATGCACCATGATCCCTGTCATCACAATGCACTATGACACCTGTCATCACAATGCCCCAAGACAACTGTCATCACAATGCCACATGACTCCTGTCATCACAATTCTCCCTGACCTTTGTCATCACAATGCTCCATGACGCCTTTCATCACAATGCACCATTACCCCTTTCATCACAATTCTCCAGGCCTTCTGTCACCACAATGCTCCATAACCCCTGACTTCACAATGGCCAATGACACCTGTCATCACAATTCACCATGGATCTTGTCATCAAAAGGCTCCATGCTCGTGTCATCACAATGATCCAAGACCACTGTCATCACAATGCTCCATGACCACATTCATCACAATGCTGCATGACCCGTTTCACCACAATGCTAAGTGGTCCTTGCCATCACAATGCTCCATGGCCACTGTCATCACAATGCTCCATGACCACATTCATCACAATGCTCCATGACCCGTTTCATCACAATGCTAAATTTCCCTTGTCATCAAAATGCTCCATGGCGCTTGTCATCACAATGCTGCATGACTCCTGTCATCACCCTGCCCTATGACCCCTGTCATCACAAGGCTCCGTGGCCCTTGACATCACAATTCTCCATGACACCTGACAACACAATGCTCCAGTACGCCTTTCATCACAATGCTCCAGGCCCCCTGTCATCACAATGCACCATGATCCCTTTCATGACAATAATCCATGACCCCTTTCATCACAATGCTCCAGTATGCCTTTCATCACAATACTCGATGCCCCCTGTCATCACAATGCCCCATGACAACTCTCAGCAAAATGTTCCATGCCCCCTGTAGTCACAATGCTCCATAACAGCTGTCATCACAATGCTCCATGACCCTTGTCATGACAATGCTCCATGGCATTTTTCACCACAATGTTCCATGCCCCCTTTCATTGCAATTCTTCAAGACAACTTCCATCACAATGCTCCATGACCACTTTCTTCACAATGCTCCTTGGCCTGGGTCATCGCAATGCTCCATGACTCCTTTCATCACAATGCTCCATGGCCTCTGACATCACAATGCTCCATAAGCCATGTCATCACAATGTGCCATGACCCCGTCAAAACAATGCTCCATAACCCCTTTCATCACAATGCTCCGTGACCCATGTCAACACAATTGTCCAGGACCCCTTTCATCACAATGCTCCTTGGCACGTGTCATCACAATGCTCCATGAACAGTATCATCACAATGCACCATGATCCCTGTCATCACAATGCACTATGACACCTGTTATCACAATGCTCCAAGACAACTGTCATCACAATGCCACATGACTCCTGTCATCACAATTCTCCCTGACCTTTGTCATCACAATGCTCCATGACGCCTTTCATCACAATGCACCATTACCCCTTTCATCACAATTCTCCAGGCCCTCTGTCACCACAATGCTCCATAACCCCTGACATCACAATGGCCAACAACACCTGTCATCACAATTCACCATGGATCTTGTCATCAAAAGACTCCATGCTCGTGTCATCACAATGATTCAACACCCGTGTCATCACAATGCTCCATGGCCGGTCTCATCACAGTGCTCCATGACCCCTGTCATCAAAATTCTCCATGAAATTTCATCACAGTGCTCCATGAACACATTCATCACAATGCTCCATGATCCCTTTCATCACAATGCTCTAGGACCAACATCCTCACAATGATGCATGATCACTATCATCACAATGCTACATGACCCCTTTCATAACGATTCCGCAATACCCCCTTTCATCACAATGCTCCATGGTTCCTGTCATCACAATGCGCCAGGACCCATGTCATCACAATGCTCTATGACCCTTGTCATCACAATGTTCCATGGCCCTAGTCATCACAATGCTCCATGACCACATTCATCACAATGCTGCATGACCCGTTTCACCACAATGCTAAGTGGCCCTTGTCATCACAATGCTCCATTGTGCTTGTCATCACAATGCCCCATGCCCCGGTCATCACAGTACCCCATAACCCCTGTCATCACAAGAATCCATGGTCTTTGACATCACAATGCTCCATGACACCTGTCATCACAATGCTCGATGATTCGTTTCATCACAATGCTCCCTTACCCCTGTCATCACAGTGCTCCATGACCCCTTGCATCACAACGCTCCATGACCAATTGCATCACAACGCTCCATGACTCCTATCATCACAATGCTCTATGGCCCTTGTCATCACAATGCTCAATGCCCACTGTCATCACAATACTCCATGAGCACATTCATCACAATACTCTATGAGCCGTTTCATCACAATGTTAAATGGCCCTTGTCATCACAATGTTCTACGGTGCTTGTCATCACAATGCTGCATGACCCCTGTCATCACAATGCTCCATAGCCCTTGCCATCACAAAGCTCCATGAACGCTGTCATCACAATGCCCTATGACCAGTATCATCACAGTGCTCCTTGGCTGTTGTCATGAAAATGCTCCATAACCCCTGTCATCACAGTGAACCATGGCCCTTGTCATCACAATGCTCCCTGACCCATTTCATCACAATGCTCCATGACCACTTTCATTACAGAGCTCCATGATTGCTATCATCACAATGATCCATGACCCTTTTCATCACAGTGTTTCAGTGCCATTTTCATCACAATGATCCACGACCCCTATCACCACAATGCTCCATGACACTTATTCTCACTATGCTCTATGGCCCTTGTCATCACAATGCTTCATGGCCACTGTCATCACAATGCTCCATGACCACATTCATCACAATGCTCCATGACCCGTTTCATCACAATGCTAAATTTCCCTTGTCATCACAATGCTCCATGGCGCTTGTCATCACAATGCTGCATGACTCCTGTCATCACACTGCCCTATGACCCCTGTCATCACAAGGCTCCATGGCCCTTGTCATCACAATCCTCCCTAACACCTGTCATCACAATCCTCCATGCCCTTGTCATGACAATGCTCCATGACCCCTGTCATCACAAGGCTCCGTGGCCCTTGACATCACAATTCTCCATGACACCTGACAACACAATGCTCCAGTACGCCTTTCATCACAATGCTCCAGGCCCCCTGTCATCACAATGCACCATGATCCCTTTCATGACAATAATCCATGACCCCTTTCATGACAAAGCTCCAGTATGCCTTTCATCACAATACTCGATGCCCCCTGTCATCACAATGCCCCATGACCCCTCTCAGCAAAATATTCCATGCCCCCTGTAGTCACAATGCTCCATAACAGCTGTCATCACAATGCTCCATGACCCTTGTCATGACAATGCTCCATGGCATTTTTCATCACAATGTTCCATGCCCCCTTTCATCGCAATTCTTCAAGACAACTTCCATCACAATGCTCCATGACCACTTTCATCACAATGCTCCTTGGCCTGGGTCATCGCAATGCTCCATGACTCCTTTCATCACAATGCTCCATGGCCTCTGACATCACAATGCTCCATAAGCCATGTCATCACAATGTGCCATGACCCCGTCAAAACAATGCTCCATAACCCCTTTCATCACAATGCTCCGTGACCCATGTCAACACAATTGTCCAGGACCCCTTTCATCACAATGCTCCTTGGCACGTGTCATCACAATGCTCCATGAACAGTATCATCACAATGCACCAAGATCCCTGTCATCACAATGCACTATGACACCTGTCATCACAATGCTCCAAGACAACTGTCATCACAATGCCACATGACTCCTGTCATCACAATACTCCCTGACATTTGTCATCACAATGCTCCATGACGCCTGTCATCAAAATGCACCATTGCCACTTTCATCACAATTCTCCAGGCCTTCTGTCACCACAATGCTCCATAACCCCTGACTTCACAATGGCCAATGACACCTGTCATCACAATTCACCATGGATCTTGTCATCAAAAGACTCCATGCTCGTGTCATCACAATGATCCAAGACCAGTGTCATCACAATGCTCCATGACCACATTCATCACAATGCTGCATGACCCGTTTCACCACAATGCTAAGTGGCCCTTGCCATCACAATGCTAAGTGGCCCTTGTCATCACAATGCTCCATGCCCCCGTCATCACAATGCCCCATGACCCCTGTCATCACAAGAATCCATGGTCTTTGACATCACAGTGCTCCATGACACCTGTCATCACAATGCTCGATGATTCGTTTCATCACAATGCTCCCTTACCCCTGTCATCACAGTGCTCCATGACCCCTTGCATCACAACGCTCCATGACCAATTTCATCACAACGCTCCATGACTCCTATCATCACAATGCTCTATGGCCCTTGTCATCACAATGCTCAATGCCCACTGTCATCACAATGCTCCATGAGCACATTCATCACAATACTCTATGAGCCGTTTCATCACAATGCTAAATGGCCCTTGTCATCACAATGTTCTACGGTGCTTGTCATCACAATGCTGCATGACCCCTGTCATCACAATGCTCCATGGCCCTTGCCATCACAATGCTCCATGAACGCTGTCATCACAATGCCCTATGACCAGTATCATCACAGTGCCCCTTGGCTGTTTTCATGAAAATGCTCCATAACCCCTGTCATCACAGTGAACCATGGCCCTTGTCATCACAATGCTCCCTGACCCATTTCATCACAATGCTCCATGACCACTTTCATTACAGAACTCCATGATTGCTATCATCACAATGACCCATGACCCCTTTCATCACAGTGTTCCAGTACCATTTTCATCACAATGATCCACGACCCCTATCACCACAATGCTCCATGACACTTATTCTCACTATGCTCTATGCCCCTTGTCATCACAATGCTCCATGGCCACTGTCATCACAATGCTCCATGACCACATTCATCACAATGCTCCATGACACGTTTCATCACAATGCTAAATTTCCCTTGTCATCACAATGCTCCATGGCGCTTGTCATCACAATGCTGCATGACTCCTGTCATCACACTGCCCTATGACCCCTGTCATCACAAGGCTCCATGGCCCTTGTCATCACAATGCTCCCTAACACCTGTCATCACAATCCTCCATGCCCTTGACATGACAATGCTCCATGACCCCTGTCATCACAAGGCTCCGTGGCCCTTGACATCACAATTCTCCATGACACCTGACAACACAATGCTCCTGTACGCCTTTCATCACAATGCTCCAGGCCCCCTGTCATCACAATGCACCATGATCCCTTTCATGACAATAATCCATGACCCCTTTCATCACAATGCTCCAGTATGCCTTTCATCACAATACTCGATGCCCCCTGTCATCACAATGCCCCAAGACAACTCTCAGCAAAATATTCCATGCCCCCTGTAGTCACAATGCTCCATAACAGCTGTCATCACAATGCTCCATGACCCTTGTCATGACAATTCTCCATGGCATTTTTCATCACAATGTTCCATGCCCCCTTTCATCGCAATTCTTCAAGACAACTTTCATCACAATGCTCCTTGGCCTGGGTCATTGCAATGCTCCATGACTCCTTTCATCACAATGCTCCATGGCCTCTGACATCACAATGCTCCATAAGCCATGTCATCACAATGTGCCATGACCCCGTCAAAACAATGCTCCATAACCCCTTTCATCACAATGCTCCGTGACCCATGTCAACACAATTGTCCAGGACCCCTTTCATCACAATGCTCCTTGGCACGTGTCATCACAATGCTCCATGAACAGTATCATCACAATGCACCATGATCCCTGTCATCACAATGCACTATGACACCTGTCATCACAATGCTCCAAGACAACTGTCATCACAATGCCACATGACTCCTGTCATCACAATTCTCCCTGACCTTTGTCATCACAATGCTCCATGACGCCTTTCATCACAATGCACCATTACCCCTTTCCATAACCCCTGACTTCACAATGGCCAATGACACCTGTCATCACAATTCACCATGGATCTTGTCATCAAAAGGCTCCATGCTCGTGTCATCACAATGATCCAAGACCAGTGTCATCACAATGCTCCATGACCACATTCATCACAATGCTGCATGACCCGTTTAACCACAATGCTAAGTGGCCCTTGCCATCACAATGCTAAGTGGCCCTTGTCATCACAATGCTCCATGCCCCCGTCATCACAATGCCCCATGACCCCTGTCATCACAAGAATCCATGGTCTTTGACATCACAGTGCTCCATGACACCTGTCATCACAATGCTCGATGATTCGTTTCATCACAATGCTCCCTTACCCCTGTCATCACAGTGCTCCATGACCCCTTGCATCACAACGCTCCATGACCAATTTCATCACAACGCTCCATGACTCCTATCATCACAATGCTCTATGGCCCTTGTCATCACAATGCTCAATGCCCACTGTCATCACAATGCTCCATGAGCACATTCATCACAATACTCTATGAGCCGTTTCATCACAATGCTAAATGGCCCTTGTCATCACAATGTTCTACGGTGCTTGTCATCACAATGCTGCATGACCCCTGTCATCACAATGCTCCATGGCCCTTGCCATCACAATGCTCCATGAACGCTGTCATCACAATGCCCTATGACCAGTATCATCACAGTGCTCCTTGGCTGTTGTCATGAAAATGCTCCATAACCCCTGTCATCACAGTGAACCATGGCCCTTGTCATCACAATGCTCCCTGACCCATTTCATCACAATGCTCCATGACCACTTTCATTACAGAGCTCCATCATCGCTATCATCACAGTGATCCATGACCCCTTTCATCACAGTGTTCCAGTACCATTTTCATCACAATGATCCACGACCCCTATCACCACAATGCTCCATGACACTTATTCTCACTATGCTCTATGGCCCTTGTCATCACAATGCTTCATGGCCACTGTCATCACAATGCTCCATGACCACATTCATCACAATGCTCCATGACCCGTTTCATCACAATGCTAAATTTCCCTTGTCATCACAATGCTCCATGGCGCTTGTCATCACAATGCTGCATGACTCCTGTCATCACACTGCCCTATGACCCCTGTCATCACAAGGCTCCATGGCCCTTGTCATCACAATCCTTCCTAACACCTGTCATCACAATCCTCCATGCCCTTGTCATGACAATGCTCCATGACCCCTGTCATCACAAGGCTCCGTGGCCCTTGACATCACAATTCTCCATGACACCTGACAACACAATGCTCCAGTACGCCTTTCATCACAATGCTCCAGGCCCCCTGTCATCACAATGCACCATGATCCCTTTCATGACAATAATCCATGACCCCTTTCATGACAAAGCTCCAGTATGCCTTTCATCACAATACTCGATGCCCCCTGTCATCACAATGCCCCATGACCCCTCTCAGCAAAATATTCCATGCCCCCTGTAGTCACAATGCTCCATAACAGCTGTCATCACAATGCTCCATGACCCTTGTCATGACAATGCTCCATGGCATTTTTCATCACAATGTTCCATGCCCCCTTTCATCGCAATTCTTCAAGACAACTTCCATCACAATGCTCCATGACCACTTTCATCACAATGCTCCTTGGCCTGGGTCATCGCAATGCTCCATGACTCCTTTCATCACAATGCTCCATGGCCTCTGACATCACAATGCTCCATAAGCCATGTCATCACAATGTGCCATGACCCCGTCAAAACAATGCTCCATAACCCCTTTCATCACAATGCTCCGTGACCCATGTCAACACAATTGTCCAGGACCCCTTTCATCACAATGCTCCTTGGCACGTGTCATCACAATGCTCCATGAACAGTATCATCACAATGCACCAAGATCCCTGTCATCACAATGCACTATGACACCTGTCATCACAATGCTCCAAGACAACTGTCATCACAATGCCACATGACTCCTGTCATCACAATACTCCCTGACATTTGTCATCACAATGCTCCATGACGCCTGTCATCAAAATGCACCATTGCCACTTTCATCACAATTCTCCAGGCCTTCTGTCACCACAATGCTCCATAACCCCTGACTTCACAATGGCCAATGACACCTGTCATCACAATTCACCATGGATCTTGTCATCAAAAGACTCCATGCTCGTGTCATCACAATGATCCAAGACCAGTGTCATCACAATGCTCCATGACCACATTCATCACAATGCTGCATGACCCGTTTCACCACAATGCTAAGTGGCCCTTGCCATCACAATGCTAAGTGGCCCTTGTCATCACAATGCTCCATGCCCCCGTCATCACAATGCCCCATGACCCCTGTCATCACAAGAATCCATGGTCTTTGACATCACAGTGCTCCATGACACCTGTCATCACAATGCTCGATGATTCGTTTCATCACAATGCTCCCTTACCCCTGTCATCACAGTGCTCCATGACCCCTTGCATCACAACGCTCCATGACCAATTTCATCACAACGCTCCATGACTCCTATCATCACAATGCTCTATGGCCCTTGTCATCACAATGCTCAATGCCCACTGTCATCACAATGCTCCATGAGCACATTCATCACAATACTCTATGAGCCGTTTCATCACAATGCTAAATGGCCCTTGTCATCACAATGTTCTACGGTGCTTGTCATCACAATGCTGCATGACCCCTGTCATCACAATGCTCCATGGCCCTTGCCATCACAATGCTCCATGAACGCTGTCATCACAATGCCCTATGACCAGTATCATCACAGTGCCCCTTGGCTGTTTTCATGAAAATGCTCCATAACCCCTGTCATCACAGTGAACCATGGCCCTTGTCATCACAATGCTCCCTGACCCATTTCATCACAATGCTCCATGACCACTTTCATTACAGAACTCCATGATTGCTATCATCACAATGACCCATGACCCCTTTCATCACAGTGTTCCAGTACCATTTTCATCACAATGATCCACGACCCCTATCACCACAATGCTCCATGACACTTATTCTCACTATGCTCTATGCCCCTTGTCATCACAATGCTCCATGGCCACTGTCATCACAATGCTCCATGACCACATTCATCACAATGCTCCATGACATGTTTCATCACAATGCTAAATTTCCCTTGTCATCACAATGCTCCATGGCGCTTGTCATCACAATGCTGCATGACTCCTGTCATCACACTGCCCTATGACCCCTGTCATCACAAGGCTCCATGGCCCTTGTCATCACAATGCTCCCTAACACCTGTCATCACAATCCTCCATGCCCTTGACATGACAATGCTCCATGACCCCTGTCATCACAAGGCTCCGTGGCCCTTGACATCACAATTCTCCATGACACCTGACAACACAATGCTCCTGTACGCCTTTCATCACAATGCTCCAGGCCCCCTGTCATCACAATGCACCATGATCCCTTTCATGACAATAATCCATGACCCCTTTCATCACAATGCTCCAGTATGCCTTTCATCACAATACTCGATGCCCCCTGTCATCACAATGCCCCAAGACAACTCTCAGCAAAATATTCCATGCCCCCTGTAGTCACAATGCTCCATAACAGCTGTCATCACAATGCTCCATGACCCTTGTCATGACAATTCTCCATGGCATTTTTCATCACAATGTTCCATGCCCCCTTTCATCGCAATTCTTCAAGACAACTTTCATCACAATGCTCCTTGGCCTGGGTCATTGCAATGCTCCATGACTCCTTTCATCACAATGCTCCATGGCCTCTGACATCACAATGCTCCATAAGCCATGTCATCACAATGTGCCATGACCCCGTCAAAACAATGCTCCATAACCCCTTTCATCACAATGCTCCGTGACCCATGTCAACACAATTGTCCAGGACCCCTTTCATCACAATGCTCCTTGGCACGTGTCATCACAATGCTCCATGAACAGTATCATCACAATGCACCATGATCCCTGTCATCACAATGCACTATGACACCTGTCATCACAATGCTCCAAGACAACTGTCATCACAATGCCACATGACTCCTGTCATCACAATTCTCCCTGACCTTTGTCATCACAATGCTCCATGACGCCTTTCATCACAATGCACCATTACCCCTTTCCATAACCCCTGACTTCACAATGGCCAATGACACCTGTCATCACAATTCACCATGGATCTTGTCATCAAAAGGCTCCATGCTCGTGTCATCACAATGATCCAAGACCAGTGTCATCACAATGCTCCATGACCACATTCATCACAATGCTGCATGACCCGTTTCACCACAATGCTAAGTGGCCCTTGCCATCACAATGCTAAGTGGCCCTTGTCATCACAATGCTCCATGCCCCCGTCATCACAATGCCCAATGACCCCTGTCATCACAAGAATCCATGGTCTTTGACATCACAGTGCTCCATGACACCTGTCATCACAATGCTCGATGATTCGTTTCATCACAATGCTCCCTTACCCCTGTCATCACAGTGCTCCATGACCCCTTGCATCACAACGCTCCATGACCAATTTCATCACAACGCTCCATGACTCCTATCATCACAATGCTCTATGGCCCTTGTCATCACAATGCTCAATGCCCACTGTCATCACAATGCTCCATGAGCACATTCATCACAATACTCTATGAGCCGTTTCATCACAATGCTAAATGGCCCTTGTCATCACAATGTTCTACGGTGCTTGTCATCACAATGCTGCATGACCCCTGTCATCACAATGCTCCATGGCCCTTGCCATCACAATGCTCCATGAACGCTGTCATCACAATGCCCTATGACCAGTATCATCACAGTGCTCCTTGGCTGTTGTCATGAAAATGCTCCATAACCCCTGTCATCACAGTGAACCATGGCCCTTGTCATCACAATGCTCCCTGACCCATTTCATCACAATGCTCCATGACCACTTTCATTACAGAGCTCCATCATCGCTATCATCACAGTGATCCATGACCCCTTTCATCACAGTGTTCCAGTACCATTTTCATCACAATGATCCACGACCCCTATCACCACAATGCTCCATGACACTTATTTTCACTATGCTCTATGGCCCTTGTCATCACAATGCTCCATGACCACATTCATCACAATGCTCCATGACCCGTTTCATCACAATGCTAAATTTCACTTGTCATCAAAATGCTCCATGGCGCTTGTCATCACAATGCTGCATGACTCCTGTCATCACACTGCCCTATGACCCCTGTCATCACAAGGCTCCGTGGCCCTTGACATCACAATTCTCCATGACACCTGACAACACAATGCTCCAGTACGCCTTTCATCACAATGCTCCAGGCCCCCTGTCATCACAATGCACCATGATCCCTTTCATGACAATAATCCATGACCCCTTTCATCACAATGCTCCAGTATGCCTTTCATCACAATACTCGATGCCCCCTGTCATCACAATGCCCCATGACCCCTCTCAGCAAAATATTCCATGCCCCCTGTAGTCACAAAGCTCCATAGCAGCTGTCATCACAATGCTCCATGACCCTTGTCATGACAATGCTCCATGGCATTTTTCATCACAATGTTCCATGCCCCCTTTCATCGCAATTCTTCAAGACAACTTTCATCACAATGCTCCATGACCACTTTCATCACAAGGCTCCTTGGCCTGGGTCATCGCAATGCTCCATGACTCCTTTCATCACAATGCTCCATGGCCTCTGACATCACAATGCTCCATAAGCCATGTCATCACAATGTGCCATGACCCCGTCAAAACAATGCTCCATAACCCCTTTCATCACAATGCTCCGTGACCCATGTCAACACAATTGTCCAGGACCCCTTTCATCACAATGCTCCTTGGCACGTGTCATCACAATGCTCCATGAACAGTATCATCACAATGCACCATGATCCCTGTCATCACAATGCACTATGACACCTGTTATCACAATGCTCCAAGACAACTGTCATCACAATGCCACATGACTCCTGTCATCACAATACTCCCTGACATTTGTCATCACAATGCTCCATGAACAGTATCATCACAATGCACCATTACCCCTTTCATCACAATTCTCCAGGCCCTCTGTCACCACAATGCTCCATAACCCCTGACATCACAATGGCCAATGACACCTGTCATCACAATTCACCAGGGATCTTGTCATCAAAAGGCTCCATGCTCATGTCATCACAATGATCCAAGACCAGTGTCATCACAATGCTCCATGACGACTTTCATCACAATGCTCCAGTAGGCCTTACATCACAATACTCCATGCCCGCTCTCATGACAATTCCCCATAACCCCTGTCATCACAATGGCCAACGACACCTGTCATCACAATTCACCATGGATCTTGTCATCAAAAGGCTCCATGCTCGTGTCATCACAATGATCCAAGACCCGTGTCATCACAATGCTACATGGCCGGTCTCATCACAGTGCTCCATGACCCCTGTTATCAAAATTCACCATGAACTTTCATCACAGTGCTCCATCAACACATTCATCACAATGCTCCATGATCCCTTTCATCACAATGTTCTAGGACCAACATCATCACAATGCTCCGTGATCGCTATCATCACAATGCTCTATGACCCCTTTCATAACGATGCCCCAATACCCCCTTTCATCACAATGCTCCATGGTTCCTGTCATCACAATGCGCCAGGACCCATGTCATCACAATGCTCTATGACCCTTTGTCATCACAATGTTCCATGGCCCTTGTCATCACAATGCTCCATGACCACATTCATCACAATGCTGCATGACCCTTTTCACCACAATGCTAAGTGGCCTTTGTCATCACAATGCTCCATGGTGCTTGTCATCACAATGCTCCATGCCCCCGTCATCACAATGCCCCATGACCCCTGTCATCACAAGAATCCATGGTCTTTGACATCACAGTGCTCCATGACACCTGTCATCACAATGCTCGATGATTCGTTTCATCACAATGCTCCCTTACCCCTGTCATCACAGTGCTCCATGACCCCTTGCATCACAACGCTCCATGACCAATTTCATCACAACGCTCCATGACTCCTATCATCACAATGCTCTATGGCCCTTGTCATCACAATGCTCAATGCCCACTGTCATCACAATGCTCCATGAGCACATTCATCACAATACTCTATGAGCCGTTTCATCACAATGCTAAATGGCCCTTGTCATCACAATGTTCTACGGTGCTTGTCATCACAATGCTGCATGACCCCTGTCATCACAATGCTCCATAGCCCTTGCCATCACAATGCTCCATGAACGCTGTCATCACAATGCCCTATGACCAGTATCATCACAGTGCTCCTTGGCTGTTGTCATGAAAATGCTCCATAACCCCTGTCATCACAGTGAACCATGGCCCTTGTCATCACAATGCTCCCTGACCCATTTCATCACAATGCTCCATGACCACTTTCATTACAGAGCTCCATGATTGCTATCATCACAATGATCCATGACCCCTTTCATCACAGTGTTCCAGTACCATTTTCATCACAATGATCCACGACCCCTATCACCACAATGCTCCATGACACTTATTCTCACTATGCTCTATGGCCCTTGTCATCACAATGCTCCATGGCCACTGTCATCACAATGCTCCATGACCACATTCATCACAATGCTCCATGACCCGTTCCATCACATTGCTAAATTTCCCTTGTCATCACAATGCTCCATGGCGCTTGTCATCACAATGCTGCATGACTCCTGTCATCACACTGCCCTATGACCCCTGTCATCACAAGGCTCCATGGCCCTTGTCATCACAATGCTCCCTAACACCTGTCATCACAATCCTCCATGCCCTTGTCATGACAATGCTCCATGACCCCTGTCATCACAAGGCTCCGTGGCCCTTGACATCACAATTCTCCATGACACCTGACAACACAATGCTCCAGTACGCCTTTCATCACAATGCTCCAGGCCCCCTGTCATCACAATGCACCATGATCCCTTTCATGACAATAATCCATGACCCCTTTCATCACAATGCTCCAGTATGCCTTTCATCACAATACTCGATGCCCCCTGTCATCACAATGCCCCATGACCCCACTCAGCAAAATATTCCATGCCCCCTGTAGTCACAATGCTCCATAGCAGCTGTCATCACAATGCTCCATGACCCTTGTCATGACAATGCTCCATGGCATTTTTCATCACAATGTTCCATGCCCCCTTTCATCGCAATTCTTCAAGACAACTTCCATCACAATGCTCCATGACCACTTTCATCACAATGCTCCTTGGCCTGGGTCATTGCAATGCTCCATGACTCCTTTCATCACAATGCTCCATGGCCTCAGACATCACAATGCTCCATAAGCCATGTCATCACAATGTGCCATGACCCCGTGAAAACAATGCTCCATAACCCCTTTCATCACAATGCTCCGTGACCCACGTCAACACAATTGTCCAGGACCCCTTTCATCACAATGCTCCTTGGCACGTGTCATCACAATGCTCCATGAACAGTATCATCACAATGCACCATGATCCCTGTCATCACAATGCACTATGACACCTGTCATCACAATGCCCCAAGACAACTGTCATCACAATGCCACATGACTCCTGTCATCACAATTCTCCCTGACCTTTGTCATCACAATGCTCCATGACGCCTTTCATCACAATGCACCATTACCCCTTTCATCACAATTCTCCAGGCCTTCTGTCACCACAATGCTCCATAACCCCTGACTTCACAATGGCCAATGACACCTGTCATCACAATTCACCATGGATCTTGTCATCAAAAGGCTCCATGCTCGTGTCATCACAATGATCCAAGACCACTGTCATCACAATGCTCCATGACCACATTCATCACAATGCTGCATGACCCGTTTCACCACAATGCTAAGTGGCCCTTGCCATCACAATGCTCCATGGCCACTGTCATCACAATGCTCCATGACCACATTCATCACAATGCTCCATGACCCGTTTCATCACAATGCTAAATTTCCCTTGTCATCAAAATGCTCCATGGCGCTTGTCATCACAATGCTGCATGACTCCTGTCATCACCCTGCCCTATGACCCCTGTCATCACAAGGCTCCGTGGCCCTTGACATCACAATTCTCCATGACACCTGACAACACAATGCTCCAGTACGCCTTTCATCACAATGCTCCAGGCCCCCTGTCATCACAATGCACCATGATCCCTTTCATGACAATAATCCATGACCCCTTTCATCACAATGCTCCAGTATGCCTTTCATCACAATACTCGATGCCCCCTGTCATCACAATGCCCCATGACAACTCTCAGCAAAATGTTCCATGCCCCCTGTAGTCACAATGCTCCATAACAGCTGTCATCACAATGCTCCATGACCCTTGTCATGACAATGCTCCATGGCATTTTTCACCACAATGTTCCATGCCCCCTTTCATTGCAATTCTTCAAGACAACTTCCATCACAATGCTCCATGACCACTTTCTTCACAATGCTCCTTGGCCTGGGTCATCGCAATGCTCCATGACTCCTTTCATCACAATGCTCCATGGCCTCTGACATCACAATGCTCCATAAGCCATGTCATCACAATGTGCCATGACCCCGTCAAAACAATGCTCCATAACCCCTTTCATCACAATGCTCCGTGACCCATGTCAACACAATTGTCCAGGACCCCTTTCATCACAATGCTCCTTGGCACGTGTCATCACAATGCTCCATGAACAGTATCATCACAATGCACCATGATCCCTGTCATCACAATGCACTATGACACCTGTCATCACAATGCTCCAAGACAACTGTCATCACAATGCCACATGACTCCTGTCATCACAATTCTCCCTGACCTTTGTCATCACAATGCTCCATGACGCCTTTCATCACAATGCACCATTACCCCTTTCCATAACCCCTGACTTCACAATGGCCAATGACACCTGTCATCACAATTCACCATGGATCTTGTCATCAAAAGGCTCCATGCTCGTGTCATCACAATGATCCAAGACCAGTGTCATCACAATACTCCATGACCACATTCATCACAATGCTGCATGACCCGTTTCACCACAATGCTAAGTGGCCCTTGCCATCACAATGCTAAGTGGCCCTTGTCATCACAATGCTCCATGCCCCCGTCATCACAATGCCCCATGACCCCTGTCATCACAAGAATCCATGGTCTTTGACATCACAGTGCTCCATGACACCTGTCATCACAATGCTCGATGATTCGTTTCATCACAATGCTCCCTTACCCCTGTCATCACAGTGCTCCATGACCCCTTGCATCACAACGCTCCATGACCAATTTCATCACAACGCTCCATGACTCCTATCATCACAATGCTCTATGGCCCTTGTCATCACAATGCTCAATGCCCACTGTCATCACAATGCTCCATGAGCACATTCATCACAATACTCTATGAGCCGTTTCATCACAATGCTAAATGGCCCTTGTCATCACAATGTTCTACGGTGCTTGTCATCACAATGCTGCATGACCCCTGTCATCACAATGCTCCATGGCCCTTGCCATCACAATGCTCCATGAACGCTGTCATCACAATGCCCTATGACCAGTATCATCACAGTGCTCCTTGGCTGTTGTCATGAAAATGCTCCATAACCTCTGTCATCACAGTGAACCATGGCCCTTGTCATCACAATGCTCCCTGACCCATTTCATCACAATGCTCCATGACCACTTTCATTACAGAGCTCCATCATCGCTATCATCACAGTGATCCATGACCCCTTTCATCACAGTGTTCCAGTACCATTTTCATCACAATGATCCACGACCCCTATCACCACAATGCTCCATGACACTTATTTTCACTATGCTCTATGGCCCTTGTCATCACAATGCTCCATGGCCACTGTCATCACAATGCTCCATGACCACATTCATCACAATGCTCCATGACCCGTTTCATCACAATGCTAAATTTCACTTGTCATCAAAATGCTCCATGGCGCTTGTCATCACAATGCTGCATGACTCCTGTCATCACACTGCCCTATGACCCCTGTCATCACAAGGCTCCGTGGCCCTTGACATCACAATTCTCCATGACACCTGACAACACAATGCTCCAGTACGCCTTTCATCACAATGCTCCAGGCCCCCTGTCATCACAATGCACCATGATCCCTTTCATGACAATAATCCATGACCCCTTTCATCACAATGCTCCAGTATGCCTTTCATCACAATACTCGATGCCCCCTGTCATCACAATGCCCCATGACCCCTCTCAGCAAAATATTCCATGCCCCCTGTAGTCACAAAGCTCCATAGCAGCTGTCATCACAATGCTCCATGACCCTTGTCATGACAATGCTCCATGGCATTTTTCATCACAATGTTCCATGCCCCCTTTCATCGCAATTCTTCAAGACAACTTTCATCACAATGCTCCATGACCACTTTCATCACAAGGCTCCTTGGCCTGGGTCATCGCAATGCTCCATGACTCCTTTCATCACAATGCTCCATGGCCTCTGACATCACAATGCTCCATAAGCCATGTCATCACAATGTGCCATGACCCCGTCAAAACAATGCTCCATAACCCCTTTCATCACAATGCTCCGTGACCCATGTCAACACAATTGTCCAGGACCCCTTTCATCACAATGCTCCTTGGCACGTGTCATCACAATGCTCCATGAACAGTATCATCACAATGCACCATGATCCCTGTCATCACAATGCACTATGACACCTGTTATCACAATGCTCCAAGACAACTGTCATCACAATGCCACATGACTCCTGTCATCACAATACTCCCTGACATTTGTCATCACAATGCTCCATGAACAGTATCATCACAATGCACCATTACCCCTTTCATCACAATTCTCCAGGCCCTCTGTCACCACAATGCTCCATAACCCCTGACATCACAATGGCCAATGACACCTGTCATCACAATTCACCAGGGATCTTGTCATCAAAAGGCTCCATGCTCATGTCATCACAATGATCCAAGACCAGTGTCATCACAATGCTCCATGACGACTTTCATCACAATGCTCCAGTAGGCCTTACATCACAATACTCCATGCCCGCTCTCATGACAATTCCCCATAACCCCTGTCATCACAATGGCCAACGACACCTGTCATCACAATTCACCATGGATCTTGTCATCAAAAGGCTCCATGCTCGTGTCATCACAATGATCCAAGACCCGTGTCATCACAATGCTACATGGCCGGTCTCATCACAGTGCTCCATGACCCCTGTTATCAAAATTCACCATGAACTTTCATCACAGTGCTCCATCAACACATTCATCACAATGCTCCATGATCCCTTTCATCACAATGTTCTAGGACCAACATCATCACAATGCTCCGTGATCGCTATAATCACAATGCTCTATGACCCCTTTCATAACGATGCCCCAATACCCCCTTTCATCACAATGCTCCATGGTTCCTGTCATCACAATGCGCCAGGACCCATGTCATCACAATGCTCTATGACCCTTTGTCATCACAATGTTCCATGGCCCTTGTCATCACAATGCTCCATGACCACATTCATCACAATGCTGCATGACCCGTTTCACCACAATGCTAAGTGGCCCTTGCCATCACAATGCTAAGTGGCCCTTGTCATCACAATGCTCCATGCCCCCGTCATCACAATGCCCCATGACCCCTGTCATCACAAGAATCCATGGTCTTTGACATCACAGTGCTCCATGACACCTGTCATCACAATGCTCGATGATTCGTTTCATCACAATGCTCCCTTACACCTGTCATCACAGTGCTCCATGACCCCTTGCATCACAACGCTCCATGACCAATTTCATCACAACGCTCCATGACTCCTATCATCACAATGCTCTATGGCCCTTGTCATCACAATGCTCAATGCCCACTGTCATCACAATGCTCCATGAGCACATTCATCACAATACTCTATGAGCCGTTTCATCACAATGCTAAATGGCCCTTGTCATCACAATGTTCTACGGTGCTTGTCATCACAATGCTGCATGACCCCTGTCATCACAATGCTCCATAGCCCTTGCCATCACAATGCTCCATGAACGCTGTCATCACAATGCCCTATGACCAGTATCATCACAGTGCTCCTTGGCTGTTGTCATGAAAATGCTCCATAACCCCTGTCATCACAGTGAACCATGGCCCTTGTCATCACAATGCTCCCTGACCCATTTCATCACAATGCTCCATGACCACTTTCATTACAGAGCTCCATGATTGCTATCATCACAATGATCCATGACCCCTTTCATCACAGTGTTCCAGTACCATTTTCATCACAATGATCCACGACCCCTATCACCACAATGCTCCATGACACTTATTCTCACTATGCTCTATGGCCCTTGTCATCACAATGCTCCATGGCCACTGTCATCACAATGCTCCATGACCACATTCATCACAATGCTCCATGACCCGTTCCATCACATTGCTAAATTTCCCTTGTCATCACAATGCTCCATGGCGCTTGTCATCACAATGCTGCATGACTCCTGTCATCACACTGCCCTATGACCCCTGTCATCACAAGGCTCCATGGCCCTTGTCATCACAATGCTCCCTAACACCTGTCATCACAATCCTCCATGCCCTTGTCATGACAATGCTCCATGACCCCTGTCATCACAAGGCTCCGTGGCCCTTGACATCACAATTCTCCATGACACCTGACAACACAATGCTCCAGTACGCCTTTCATCACAATGCTCCAGGCCCCCTGTCATCACAATGCACCATGATCCCTTTCATGACAATAATCCATGACCCCTTTCATCACAATGCTCCAGTATGCCTTTCATCACAATACTCGATGCCCCCTGTCATCACAATGCCCCATGACTCCACTCAGCAAAATATTCCATGCCCCCTGTAGTCACAATGCTCCATAGCAGCTGTCATCACAATGCTCCATGACCCTTGTCATGACAATGCTCCATGGCATTTTTCATCACAATGTTCCATGCCCCCTTTCATCGCAATTCTTCAAGACAACTTCCATCACAATGCTCCATGACCACTTTCATCACAATGCTCCTTGGCCTGGGTCATTGCAATGCTCCATGACTCCTTTCATCACAATGCTCCATGGCCTCAGACATCACAATGCTCCATAAGCCATGTCATCACAATGTGCCATGACCCCGTGAAAACAATGCTCCATAACCCCTTTCATCACAATGCTCCGTGACCCACGTCAACACAATTGTCCAGGACCCCTTTCATCACAATGCTCCTTGGCACGTGTCATCACAATGCTCCATGAACAGTATCATCACAATGCACCATGATCCCTGTCATCACAATGCACTATGACACCTGTCATCACAATGCCCCAAGACAACTGTCATCACAATGCCACATGACTCCTGTCATCACAATTCTCCCTGACCTTTGTCATCACAATGCTCCATGACGCCTTTCATCACAATGCACCATTACCCCTTTCATCACAATTCTCCAGGCCTTCTGTCACCACAATGCTCCATAACCCCTGACTTCACAATGGCCAATGACACCTGTCATCACAATTCACCATGGATCTTGTCATCAAAAGGCTCCATGCTCGTGTCATCACAATGATCCAAGACCACTGTCATCACAATGCTCCATGACCACATTCATCACAATGCTGCATGACCCGTTTCACCACAATGCTAAGTGGTCCTTGCCATCACAATGCTCCATGGCCACTGTCATCACAATGCTCCATGACCACATTCATCACAATGCTCCATGACCCGTTTCATCACAATGCTAAATTTCCCTTGTCATCAAAATGCTCCATGGCGCTTGTCATCACAATGCTGCATGACTCCTGTCATCACCCTGCCCTATGACCCCTGTCATCACAAGGCTCCGTGGCCCTTGACATCACAATTCTCCATGACACCTGACAACACAATGCTCCAGTACGCCTTTCATCACAATGCTCCAGGCCCCCTGTCATCACAATGCACCATGATCCCTTTCATGACAATAATCCATGACCCCTTTCATCACAATGCTCCAGTATGCCTTTCATCACAATACTCGATGCCCCCTGTCATCACAATGCCCCATGACAACTCTCAGCAAAATGTTCCATGCCCCCTGTAGTCACAATGCTCCATAACAGCTGTCATCACAATGCTCCATGACCCTTGTCATGACAATGCTCCATGGCATTTTTCACCACAATGTTCCATGCCCCCTTTCATTGCAATTCTTCAAGACAACTTCCATCACAATGCTCCATGACCACTTTCTTCACAATGCTCCTTGGCCTGGGTCATCGCAATGCTCCATGACTCCTTTCATCACAATGCTCCATGGCCTCTGACATCACAATGCTCCATAAGCCATGTCATCACAATGTGCCATGACCCCGTCAAAACAATGCTCCATAACCCCTTTCATCACAATGCTCCGTGACCCATGTCAACACAATTGTCCAGGACCCCTTTCATCACAATGCTCCTTGGCACGTGTCATCACAATGCTCCATGAACAGTATCATCACAATGCACCATGATCCCTGTCATCACAATGCACTATGACACCTGTTATCACAATGCTCCAAGACAACTGTCATCACAATGCCACATGACTCCTGTCATCACAATTCTCCCTGACCTTTGTCATCACAATGCTCCATGACGCCTTTCATCACAATGCACCATTACCCCTTTCATCACAATTCTCCAGGCCCTCTGTCACCACAATGCTCCATAACCCCTGACATCACAATGGCCAACAACACCTGTCATCACAATTCACCATGGATCTTGTCATCAAAAGACTCCATGCTCGTGTCATCACAATGATTCAAGACCCGTGTCATCACAATGCTCCATGGCCGGTCTCATCACAGTGCTCCATGACCCCTGTCATCAAAATTCTCCATGAAATTTCATCACAGTGCTCCATGAACACATTCATCACAATGCTCCATGATCCCTTTCATCACAATGCTCTAGGACCAACATCCTCACAATGATGCATGATCACTATCATCACAATGCTACATGACCCCTTTCATAACGATTCCGCAATACCCCCTTTCATCACAATGCTCCATGGTTCCTGTCATCACAATGCGCCAGGACCCATGTCATCACAATGCTCTATGACCCTTGTCATCACAATGTTCCATGGCCCTAGTCATCACAATGCTCCATGACCACATTCATCACAATGCTGCATGACCCGTTTCACCACAATGCTAAGTGGCCCTTGTCATCACAATGCTCCATTGTGCTTGTCATCACAATGCCCCATGCCCCGGTCATCACAGTACCCCATAACCCCTGTCATCACAAGAATCCATGGTCTTTGACATCACAATGCTCCATGACACCTGTCATCACAATGCTCGATGATTCGTTTCATCACAATGCTCCCTTACCCCTGTCATCACAGTGCTCCATGACCCCTTGCATCACAACGCTCCATGACCAATTGCATCACAACGCTCCATGACTCCTATCATCACAATGCTCTATGGCCCTTGTCATCACAATGCTCAATGCCCACTGTCATCACAATACTCCATGAGCACATTCATCACAATACTCTATGAGCCGTTTCATCACAATGTTAAATGGCCCTTGTCATCACAATGTTCTACGGTGCTTGTCATCACAATGCTGCATGACCCCTGTCATCACAATGCTCTATAGCCCTTGCCATCACAAAGCTCCATGAACGCTGTCATCACAATGCCCTATGACCAGTATCATCACAGTGCTCCTTGGCTGTTGTCATGAAAATGCTCCATAACCCCTGTCATCACAGTGAACCATGGCCCTTGTCATCACAATGCTCCCTGACCCATTTCATCACAATGCTCCATGACCACTTTCATTACAGAGCTCCATGATTGCTATCATCACAATGATCCATGACCCTTTTCATCACAGTGTTTCAGTGCCATTTTCATCACAATGATCCACGACCCCTATCACCACAATGCTCCATGACACTTATTCTCACTATGCTCTATGGCCCTTGTCATCACAATGCTTCATGGCCACTGTCATCACAATGCTCCATGACCACATTCATCACAATGCTCCATGACCCGTTTCATCACAATGCTAAATTTCCCTTGTCATCACAATGCTCCATGGCGCTTGTCATCACAATGCTGCATGACTCCTGTCATCACACTGCCCTATGACCCCTGTCATCACAAGGCTCCATGGCCCTTGTCATCACAATCCTCCCTAACACCTGTCATCACAATCCTCCATGCCCTTGTCATGACAATGCTCCATGACCCCTGTCATCACAAGGCTCCGTGGCCCTTGACATCACAATTCTCCATGACACCTGACAACACAATGCTCCAGTACGCCTTTCATCACAATGCTCCAGGCCCCCTGTCATCACAATGCACCATGATCCCTTTCATGACAATAATCCATGACCCCTTTCATGACAAAGCTCCAGTATGCCTTTCATCACAATACTCGATGCCCCCTGTCATCACAATGCCCCATGACCCCTCTCAGCAAAATATTCCATGCCCCCTGTAGTCACAATGCTCCATAACAGCTGTCATCACAATGCTCCATGACCCTTGTCATGACAATGCTCCATGGCATTTTTCATCACAATGTTCCATGCCCCCTTTCATCGCAATTCTTCAAGACAACTTCCATCACAATGCTCCATGACCACTTTCATCACAATGCTCCTTGGCCTGGGTCATCGCAATGCTCCATGACTCCTTTCATCACAATGCTCCATGGCCTCTGACATCACAATGCTCCATAAGCCATGTCATCACAATGTGCCATGACCCCGTCAAAACAATGCTCCATAACCCCTTTCATCACAATGCTCCGTGACCCATGTCAACACAATTGTCCAGGACCCCTTTCATCACAATGCTCCTTGGCACGTGTCATCACAATGCTCCATGAACAGTATCATCACAATGCACCAAGATCCCTGTCATCACAATGCACTATGACACCTGTCATCACAATGCTCCAAGACAACTGTCATCACAATGCCACATGACTCCTGTCATCACAATACTCCCTGACATTTGTCATCACAATGCTCCATGACGCCTGTCATCAAAATGCACCATTGCCACTTTCATCACAATTCTCCAGGCCTTCTGTTACCACAATGCTCCATAACCCCTGACTTCACAATGGCCAATGACACCTGTCATCACAATTCACCATGGATCTTGTCATCAAAAGACTCCATGCTCGTGTCATCACAATGATCCAAGACCAGTGTCATCACAATGCTCCATGACCACATTCATCACAATGCTGCATGACCCGTTTCACCACAATGCTAAGTGGCCCTTGCCATCACAATGCTAAGTGGCCCTTGTCATCACAATGCTCCATGCCCCCGTCATCACAATGCCCCATGACCCCTGTCATCACAAGAATCCATGGTCTTTGACATCACAGTGCTCCATGACACCTGTCATCACAATGCTCGATGATTCGTTTCATCACAATGCTCCCTTACCCCTGTCATCACAGTGCTCCATGACCCCTTGCATCACAACGCTCCATGACCAATTTCATCACAACGCTCCATGACTCCTATCATCACAATGCTCTATGGCCCTTGTCATCACAATGCTCAATGCCCACTGTCATCACAATGCTCCATGAGCACATTCATCACAATACTCTATGAGCCGTTTCATCACAATGCTAAATGGCCCTTGTCATCACAATGTTCTACGGTGCTTGTCATCACAATGCTGCATGACCCCTGTCATCACAATGCTCCATGGCCCTTGCCATCACAATGCTCCATGAACGCTGTCATCACAATGCCCTATGACCAGTATCATCACAGTGCCCCTTGGCTGTTTTCATGAAAATGCTCCATAACCCCTGTCATCACAGTGAACCATGGCCCTTGTCATCACAATGCTCCCTGACCCATTTCATCACAATGCTCCATGACCACTTTCATTACAGAACTCCATGATTGCTATCATCACAATGACCCATGACCCCTTTCATCACAGTGTTCCAGTACCATTTTCATCACAATGATCCACGACCCCTATCACCACAATGCTCCATGACACTTATTCTCACTATGCTCTATGCCCCTTGTCATCACAATGCTCCATGGCCACTGTCATCACAATGCTCCATGACCACATTCATCACAATGCTCCATGACACGTTTCATCACAATGCTAAATTTCCCTTGTCATCACAATGCTCCATGGCGCTTGTCATCACAATGCTGCATGACTCCTGTCATCACACTGCCCTATGACCCCTGTCATCACAAGGCTCCATGGCCCTTGTCATCACAATGCTCCCTAACACCTGTCATCACAATCCTCCATGCCCTTGACATGACAATGCTCCATGACCCCTGTCATCACAAGGCTCCGTGGCCCTTGACATCACAATTCTCCATGACACCTGACAACACAATGCTCCTGTACGCCTTTCATCACAATGCTCCAGGCCCCCTGTCATCACAATGCACCATGATCCTTTCATGACAATAATCCATGACCCCTTTCATCACAATGCTCCAGTATGCCTTTCATCACAATACTCGATGCCCCCTGTCATCACAATGCCCCAAGACAACTCTCAGCAAAATATTCCATGCCCCCTGTAGTCACAATGCTCCATAACAGCTGTCATCACAATGCTCCATGACCCTTGTCATGACAATTCTCCATGGCATTTTTCATCACAATGTTCCATGCCCCCTTTCATCGCAATTCTTCAAGACAACTTTCATCACAATGCTCCTTGGCCTGGGTCATTGCAATGCTCCATGACTCCTTTCATCACAATGCTCCATGGCCTCTGACATCACAATGCTCCATAAGCCATGTCATCACAATGTGCCATGACCCCGTCAAAACAATGCTCCATAACCCCTTTCATCACAATGCTCCGTGACCCATGTCAACACAATTGTCCAGGACCCCTTTCATCACAATGCTCCTTGGCACGTGTCATCACAATGCTCCATGAACAGTATCATCACAATGCACCATGATCCCTGTCATCACAATGCACTATGACACCTGTCATCACAATGCTCCAAGACAACTGTCATCACAATGCCACATGACTCCTGTCATCACAATTCTCCCTGACCTTTGTCATCACAATGCTCCATGACGCCTTTCATCACAATGCACCATTACCCCTTTCCATAACCCCTGACTTCACAATGGCCAATGACACCTGTCATCACAATTCACCATGGATCTTGTCATCAAAAGGCTCCATGCTCGTGTCATCACAATGATCCAAGACCAGTGTCATCACAATGCTCCATGACCACATTCATCACAATGCTGCATGACCAGTTTCACCACAATGCTAAGTGGCCCTTGCCATCACAATGCTAAGTGGCCCTTGTCATCACAATGCTTCATGCCCCCGTCATCACAATGCCCCATGACCCCTGTCATCACAAGAATCCATGGTCTTTGACATCACAGTGCTCCATGACACCTGTCATCACAATGCTCGATGATTCGTTTCATCACAATGCTCCCTTACCCCTGTCATCACAGTGCTCCATGACCCCTTGCATCACAACGCTCCATGACCAATTTCATCACAACGCTCCATGACTCCTATCATCACAATGCTCTATGGCCCTTGTCATCACAATGCTCAATGCCCACTGTCATCACAATGCTCCATGAGCACATTCATCACAATACTCTATGAGCCGTTTCATCACAATGCTAAATGGCCCTTGTCATCACAATGTTCTACGGTGCTTGTCATCACAATGCTGCATGACCCCTGTCATCACAATGCTCCATGGCCCTTGCCATCACAATGCTCCATGAACGCTGTCATCACAATGCCCTATGACCAGTATCATCACAGTGCTCCTTGGCTGTTGTCATGAAAATGCTCCATAACCTCTGTCATCACAGTGAACCATGGCCCTTGTCATCACAATGCTCCCTGACCCATTTCATCACAATGCTCCATGACCACTTTCATTACAGAGCTCCATCATCGCTATCATCACAGTGATCCATGACCCCTTTCATCACAGTGTTCCAGTACCATTTTCATCACAATGATCCACGACCCCTATCACCACAATGCTCCATGACACTTATTTTCACTATGCTCTATGGCCCTTGTCATCACAATGCTCCATGGCCACTGTCATCACAATGCTCCATGACCACATTCATCACAATGCTCCATGACCCGTTTCATCACAATGCTAAATTTCACTTGTCATCAAAATGCTCCATGGCGCTTGTCATCACAATGCTGCATGACTCCTGTCATCACACTGCCCTATGACCCCTGTCATCACAAGGCTCCGTGGCCCTTGACATCACAATTCTCCATGACACCTGACAACACAATGCTCCAGTACGCCTTTCATCACAATGCTCCAGGCCCCCTGTCATCACAATGCACCATGATCCCTTTCATGACAATAATCCATGACCCCTTTCATCACAATGCTCCAGTATGCCTTTCATCACAATACTTGATGCCCCCTGTCATCACAATGCCCCATGACCCCACTCAGCAAGATATTCCATGCCGCCTGTAGTCACAATGCTCCATAGCAGCTGTCATCACAATGCTCCATGACCCTTGTCATGACAATGCTCCATGACCCCTGTCATCACAAGGCTCCGTGGCCCTTGACATCACAATTCTCCATGACACCTGACAACACAATGCTCCAGTACGCCTTTCATCACAATGCTCCAGGCCCCCTGTCATCACAATGCACCATGATCCCTTTCATGACAATAATCCATGACCCCTTTCATCACAATGCTCCAGTATGCCTTTCATCACAATACTCGATGCCCCCTGTCATCACAATGCCCCATGACCCCACTCAGCAAAATATTCCATGCCCCCTGTAGTCACAATGCTCCATAGCAGCTGTCATCACAATGCTCCATGACCCTTGTCATGACAATGCTCCATGGCATTTTTCATCACAATGTTCCATGCCCCCTTTCATCGCAATTCTTCAAGACAACTTCCATCACAATGCTCCATGACCACTTTCATCACAATGCTCCTTGGCCTGGGTCATTGCAATGCTCCATGACTCCTTTCATCACAATGCTCCATGGCCTCTGACATCACAATGCTCCATAAGCCATGTCATCACAATGTGCCATGACCCCGTCAAAACAATGCTCCATAACACCTTTCATCACAATGCTCCGTGACCCACGTCAACACAATTGTCCAGGACCCCTTTCATCACAATGCTCCTTGGCACGTGTCATCACAATGCTCCATGAACAGTATCATCACAATGCACCATGATCCCTGTCATCACAATGCACTATGACACCTGTCATCACAATGCCCCAAGACAACTGTCATCACAATGCCACATGACTCCTGTCATCACAATTCTCCCTGACCTTTGTCATCACAATGCTCCATGACGCCTTTCATCACAATGCACCATTACCCCTTTCATCACAATTCTCCAGGCCCTCTGTCACCACAATGCTCCATAACCCCTGACTTCACAATGGCCAATGACACCTGTCATCACAATTCACCATGGATCTTGTCATCAAAAGGCTCCATGCTCGTGTCATCACAATGATCCAAGACCACTGTCATCACAATGCTCCATGACCACATTCATCACAATGCTGCATGACCCGTTTCACCACAATGCTAAGTGGCCCTTGCCATCACAATGCTCCATGGCCACTGTCATCACAATGCTCCATGACCACATTCATCACAATGCTCCATGACCCGTTTCATCACAATGCTAAATTTCCCTTGTCATCAAAATGCTCCATGGCGCTTGTCATCACAATGCTGCATGACTCCTGTCATCACCCTGCCCTATGACCCCTGTCATCACAAGGCTCCGTGGCCCTTGACATCACAATTCTCCATGACACCAGACAACACAATGCTCCAGTACGCCTTTCATCACAATGCTCCAGGCCCCCTGTCATCACAATGCACCATGATCCCTTTCATGACAATAATCCATGACCCCTTTCATCACAATGCTCCAGTATGCCTTTCGTCACAATACTCGATGCCCCCTGTCATCACAATGCCCCATGACAACTCTCAGCAAAATGTTCCATGCCCCCTGTAGTCACAATGCTCCATAACAGCTGTCATCACAATGCTCCATGACCCTTGTCATGACAATGCTCCATGGCATTTTTCACCACAATGTTCCATGCCCCCTTTCATTGCAATTCTTCAAGACAACTTCCATCACAATGCTCCATGACCACTTTCTTCACAATGCTCCTTGGCCTGGGTCATCGCAATGCTCCATGACTCCTTTCATCACAATGCTCCATGGCCTCTGACATCACAATGCTCCATAAGCCATGTCATCACAATGTGCCATGACCCCGTCAAAACAATGCTCCATAACCCCTTTAATCACAATGCTCCGTGACCCATGTCAACACAATTGTCCAGGACCCCTTTCATCACAATGCTCCTTGGCACATGTCATCACAATGCTCCATGAACAGTATCATCACAATGCACCATGATCCCTGTCATCACAATGCACTATGACACCTGTTATCACAATGCTCCAAGACAACTGTCATCACAATGCCACATGACTCCTGTCATCACAATTCTCCCTGACCTTTGTCATCACAATGCTCCATGACACCTTTCATCACAATGCACCATTACCCCTTTCATCACAATTCTCCAGGCCCTCTGTCACCACAATGCTCCATAACCCCTGACATCACAATGGCCAACAACACCTGTCATCACAATTCACCATGGATCTTGTCATCAAAAGACTCCATGCTCGTGTCATCACAATGATTCAAGACCCGTGTCATCACAATGCTCCATGGCCGGTCTCATCACAGTGCTCCATGACCCCTGTCATCAAAATTCTCCATGAAATTTCATCACAGTGCTCCATGAACACATTCATCACAATGCTCCATGATCCCTTTCATCACAATGCTCTAGGACCAACATCCTCACAATGATGCATGATCACTATCATCACAATGCTACATGACCCCTTTCATAACGATTCCGCAATACCCCCTTTCATCACAATGCTCCATGGTTCCTGTCATCACAATGCGCCAGGACCCATGTCATCACAATGCTCTATGACCCTTGTCATCACAATGTTCCATGGCCCTAGTCATCACAATGCTCCATGACCACATTCATCACAATGCTGCATGACCCGTTTCACCACAATGCTAAGTGGCCCTTGTCATCACAATGCTCCATTGTGCTTGTCATCACAATGCCCCATGCCCCGGTCATCACAGTACCCCATAACCCCTGTCATCACAAGAATCCATGGTCTTTGACATCACAATGCTCCATGACACCTGTCATCACAATGCTCGATGATTCGTTTCATCACAATGCTCCCTTACCCCTGTCATCACAGTGCTCCATGACCCCTTGCATCACAACGCTCCATGACCAATTGCATCACAACGCTCCATGACTCCTATCATCACAATGCTCTATGGCCCTTGTCATCACAATGCTCAATGCCCACTGTCATCACAATACTCTATGAGCACATTCATCACAATACTCTATGAGCCGTTTCATCACAATGCTAAATGGCCCTTGTCATCACAATGTTCTACGGTGCTTGTCATCACAATGCTGCATGACCCCTGTCATCACAATGCTCCATGGCCCTTGCCATCACAATGCTCCATGAACGCTGTCATCACAATGCCCTATGACCAGTATCATCACAGTGATCCTTGGCTGTTGTTATGAAAATGCTCCATAACCTCTGTCATCACAGTGAACCATGGCCCTTGTCATCACAATGCTCCCTGACCCATTTCATCACAATGCTCCATGACCACTTTCATTACAGAGCTCCATCATCGCTATCATTACACTGATCCATGACCCCTTTCATCACAGTGTTCCAGTACCATTTTCATCACAATGATCCACGACCCCTATCACCACAATGCTCCATGACACTTATTTTCACTCTGCTCTATGGCCCTTGTCATCACAATGTTCCATGGCCACTGTCATCACAATGCTCCATGACCACATTCATCACAATGCTCCATGACCCGTTTCATCACAATGCTAAATTTCCCTTGTCATCAAAATGCTCCATGGCGCTTGTCATCACAATGCTGCATGACTCCTGTCATCACACTGCCCTATGACCCCTGTCATCACAAGGCTCCATGGCCCTTGTCATCACAATGCTCCCTAACACCTGTCATCACAATCCTCCATGCCCTTGTCATGACAATGCTCCATGACCCCTGTCATCACAAGGCTCCGTGGCCCTTGACATCACAATTCTCCATGACACCTGACAACACAATGCTCCAGTACGCCTTTCATCACAATGCTCCAGGCCCCCTGTCATCACAATGCACCATGATCCCTTTCATGACAATAATCCATGACCCCTTTCATCACAATGCTCTAGTATGCCTTTCATCACAATACTCGATGCCCCCTGTCATCACAATGCCCCATGACCCCTCTCAGCAAAATATTCCATGCCCCCTGTAGTCACAATGCTCCATAACAGCTGTCATCACAATGCTCCATGACCCTTGTCATGACAATGCTCCATGGCATTTTTCATCACAATGTTCCATGCCCCCTTTCATCGCAATTCTTCAAGACAACTTCCATCACAATGCTCCATGACCACTTTCATCACAATGCTCCTTGGCCTGGGTCATCGCAATGCTCCATGACTCCTTTCATCACAATGCTCCATGGCCTCTGACATCACAATGCTCCATAAGCCATGTCATCACAATGTGCCATGACCCCGTCAAAACAATGCTCCATAACCCCTTTCATCACAATGCTCTGTGACCCATGTCAACACAATTGTCCAGGACCCCTTTCATCACAATGCTCCTTGGCACGTGTCATCACAATGCTCCATGAACAGTATCATCACAATGCACCATGATCCCTGTCATCACAATGCACTATGACACCTGTCATCACAATGCTCCAAGACAACTGTCATCACAATGCCACATGACTCCTGTCATCACAATACTCCCTGATATTTGTCATCACAATGCTCCATGACGCCTTTCATCACAATGCACCATTGCCACTTTCATCACAATTCTCCAGGCCTTCTGTCACCACAATGCTCCATAACCCCTGACTTCACAATGGCCAATGACACCTGTCATCACAATTCACCATGGATCTTGTCATCAAAAGGCTCCATGCTCGTGTCATCACAATGATCCAAGACCAGTGTCATCACAATGCTCCATGACCACATTCATCACAATGCTGCATGACCCGTTTCACCACAATGCTAAGTGGCCCTTGCCATCACAATGCTAAGTGGCCCTTGTCATCACAATGCTCCATGCCCCCGTCATCACAATGCCCCATGACCCCTGTCATCACAAGAATCCATGGTCTTTGACATCACAGTGCTCCATGACACCTGTCATCACAATGCTCGATGATTCGTTTCATCACAATGCTCCCTTACCCCTGTCATCACAGTGCTCCATGACCCCTTGCATCACAACGCTCCATGACCAATTTCATCACAACGCTCCATGACTCCTATCATCACAATGCTCTATGGCCCTTGTCATCACAATGCTCAATGCCCACTGTCATCACAATGCTCCATGAGCACATTCATCACAATACTCTATGAGCCGTTTCATCACAATGCTAAATGGCCCTTGTCATCACAATGTTCTACGGTGCTTGTCATCACAATGCTGCATGACCCCTGTCATCACAATGCTCCATGGCCCTTGCCATCACAATGCTCCATGAACGCTGTCATCACAATGCCCTATGACCAGTATCATCACAGTGCTCCTTGGCTGTTGTCATGAAAATGCTCCATAACCCCTGTCATCACAGTGAACCATGGCCCTTGTCATCACAATGCTCCCTGACCCATTTCATCACAATGCTCCATGACCACTTTCATTACAGAGCTCCATGATTGCTATCATCACAATGATCCATGACCCCTTTCATCACAGTGTTCCAGTACCATTTTCATCACAATGATCCACGACCCCTATCACCACAATGCTCCATGACACTTATTCTCACTATGCTCTATGGCCCTTGTCATCACAAAGCTCCATGGCCACTGTCATCACAATGCTCCATGATCACATTCATCACAATGCTCCATGACCCGTTCCATCACATTGCTAAATTTCCCTTGTCATCACAATGCTCCATGGCGCTTGTCATCACAATGCTGCATGACTCCTGTCATCACACTGCCCTATGACCCCTGTCATCAAAAGGCTCCATGGCTCTTGTCATCACAATGCTCCATAACAACTTTCATCACAATCCTCCATGCCCTTGTCATGACAATGCTCCATGACCCCTGTCATCACAAGGCTCCGTGGCCCTTGACATCACAATTCTCCATGACACCTGACAACACAATGCTCCAGTACGCCTTTCTTCACAATGCTCCAGGCCCCCTGTCATCACAATGCACCATGATCCCTTTCATGACAATAATCCATGACCCCTTTCATCACAATGCTCCAGTATGCCTTTCATCACAATACTCGATGCCCCCTGTCATCACAATGCCCCATGACCCCTCTCAGCAAAATATTCCATGCCCCCTGTAGTCACAATGCTCCATAGCAGCTGTCATCACAATGCTCCATGACCCTTGTCATGACAATGCTCCATGGCATTTTTCATCACAATGTTCCATGCCCCCTTTCATCGCAATTCTTCAAGACAACTTTCATCACAATGCTCCATGACCACTTTCATCACAAGGCTCCTTGGCCTGGGTCATTGCAATGCTCCATGACTCCTTTCATCACAATGCTCCATGGCCTCTGACATCACAATGCTCCATAAGCCATGTCATCACAATGTGCCATGACCCCGTCAAAACAATGCTCCATAACCCCTTTCATCACAATGCTCCGTGACCCATGTCAACACAATTGTCCAGGACCCCTTTCATCACAATGCTCCTTGGCACGTGTCATCACAATGCCCCATGAACAGTATCATCACAATGCACCATGATCCCTGTCATCACAATGCACTATGACACCTGTTATCACAATGCTCCAAGACAACTGTCATCACAATGCCACATGACTCCTGTCATCACAATACTCCCTGACCTTTGTCATCACAATGCTCCATGACGCCTTTCATCACAATGCACCATTACCCCTTTCATCACAATTCTCCAGGCCCTCTGTCACCACAATGCTCCATAACCCCTGACATCACAATGGCCAACGACACCTGTCATCACAATTCACCATGGATCTTGTCATCAAAAGGCTCCATGCTCATGTCATCACAATGATCCAAGACCAGTGTCATCACAATGCTCCATGACGACTTTCATCACAATGCTCCAGTAGGCCTTACATCACAATACTCCATGCCTGCTCTCATGACAATTCCCCATAACCCCTGTCATCACAATGGTCAACGACACCTGTCATCACAATTCACCATGGATCTTGTCATCAAAAGGCTCCATGCTCGTGTCATCACAATGATCCAAGACCCGTGTCATCACAATGCTACATGGCCGGTCTCATCACAGTGCTCCATGACCCCTGTCATCAAAATTCTCCATGAACTTTCATCACAGTGCTCCATCAACACATTCATCACAATGCTCCATGATCCCTTTCATCACAATGTTCTAGGACCAACATCATCACAATGCTCCGTGATCGCTATCATCACAATGCTCTATGACCCCTTTCATAACGATGCCCCAATACCTCCTTTCATCACAATGCTCCATGGTTCCTGTCATCACAATGCGCCAGGACCCATGTCATCACAATGCTCTATGACCCTTTGTCATCACAATGTTCCATGGCCCTTGTCATCACAATGCTCCATGACCACATTCATCACAATGCTGCATGACCCTTTTCACCACAATGCTAAGTGGCCCTTCTCATCACAATGCTCCATGGTGCTTGTCATCACAATGCTCCATGCCCCCGTCATCACAATGCCCCATGACCCCTGTCATCACAAGAATCCATGGTCTGTGACATCAGAGTGCTCCATGACACCTGTCATCACAATGCTCGATGATTCGTTTCATCACAATGCTCCCTTACCCCTGTCATCACAGTGCTCCATGACCCCTTGCATCACAACGCTCCATGACCAATTGCATCACAACGCTCCATGACACCTATCATCACAATGCTCTATGGCCCTTGTCATCACAATGCTCAATGCCCACTGTCATCACAATGCTCCATGAGCACATTCATCACTGTACTCTATGAGCCGTTTCATCACAATGCTAAATGGCCCTTGTCATCACAATGTTCTACGGTGCTTGTCATCACAATGCTGCATGACCCCTGTCATCACAATGCTCCATGGCCCTTGCCATCAAAATGCTCCATGAACGCTGTCATCACAATGCCCTATGACCAGTATCATCACAGTGCCCCTTGGCTGTTGTCATGAAAATGCTCCATAACCCCTGTCATCACAGTGAACCATGGCCCTTGTCATCACAATGCTCCCTGACCCATTTCATCACAATGCTCCATGACCACTTTCATTACAGAGCTCCATGATTGCTATCATCACAATGATCCATGACCCCTTTCATCACAGTGTTCCAGTACCATTTTCATCACAATGATCCACGACCCCTATCACCACAATGCTCCATGACACTTATTCTCACTATGCTCTATGGCCCTTGTCATCACAATGCTCCATGGCCACTGTCATCACAATGCTCCATGACCACATTCATCACAATGCTCCATGACCCGTTTCATCACAATGCTAAATTTCCCTTGTCATCACAATGCTCCATGGCGCTTGTCATCACAATGCTGCATGACTCCTGTCATCACACTGCCCTATGACCCCTGTCATCACAAGGCTCCCTGGCCCTTGTCATCACAATGCTCCCTAACACCTGTCATCACAATCCTCCATGCCCTTGTCATGACAATGCTCCATGACCCCTGTCATCACAAGGCTCCGTGGCCCTTGACATCACAATTCTCCATGACACCTGACAACACAATGCTCCAGTACGCCTTTCATCACAATGCTCCAGGCCCCCTGTCATCACAATGCACCATGATCCCTTTCATGACAATAATCCATGACCCCTTTCATCACAATGCTCCAGTATGCCTTTCATCACAATACTCGATGCCCCCTGTCATCACAATGCCCCAAGACAACTCTCAGCAAAATATTCCATGCCCCCTGTAGTCACAATGCTCCATAACAGCTGTCATCACAATGCTCCATGACCCTTGTCATGACAATGCTCCATGGCATTTTTCATCACAATGTTCCATGCCCCCTTTCATCGCAATTCTTCAAGACAACTTTCATCACAATGCTCCATGACCACTTTCATCACAATGCTCCTTGGCCTGGGTCATTGCAATGCTCCATGACTCCTTTCATCACAATGCTCCATGGCCTCTGACATCACAATGCTCCATAAGCCATGTCATCACAATGTGCCATGACCCCGTCAAAACAATGCTCCATAACCCCTTTCATCACAATGCTCCGTGACCCATGTCAACACAATTGTCCAGGACCCCTTTCATCACAATGCTCCTTGGCACGTGTCATCACAATGCTCCATGAACAGTATCATCACAATGCACCATGATCCCTGTCATCACAATGCACTATGACACCTGTCATCACAATGCTCCAAGACAACTGTCATCACAATGCCACATGACTCCTGTCATCACAATTCTCCCTGACCTTTGTCATCACAATGCTCCATGACGCCTTTCATCACAATGCACCATTACCCCTTTCCATAACCCCTGACTTCACAATGGCCAATGACACCTGTCATCACAATTCACCATGGATCTTGTCATCAAAAGGCTCCATGCTCGTGTCATCACAATGATCCAAGACCAGTGTCATCACAATGCTCCATGACCACATTCATCACAATGCTGCATGACCCGTTTCACCACAATGCTAAGTGGCCCTTGCCATCACAATGCTAAGTGGCCCTTGTCATCACAATGCTCCATGCCCCCGTCATCACAATGCCCCATGACCCCTGTCATCACAAGAATCCATGGTCTTTGACATCACAGTGCTCCATGACACCTGTCATCACAATGCTCGATGATTCGTTTCATCACAATGCTCCCTTACCCCTGTCATCCCAGTGCTCCATGACCCCTTGCATCACAACGCTCCATGACCAATTTCATCACAACGCTCCATGACTCCTATCATCACAATGCTCTATGGCCCTTGTCATCACAATGCTCAATGCCCACTGTCATCACAATGCTCCATGAGCACATTCATCACAATACTCTATGAGCCGTTTCATCACAATGCTAAATGGCCCTTGTCATCACAATGTTCTACGGTGCTTGTCATCACAATGCTGCATGACCCCTGTCATCACAATGCTCCATGGCCCTTGCCATCACAATGCTCCATGAACGCTGTCATCACAATGCCCTATGACCAGTATCATCACAGTGATCCTTGGCTGTTGTTATGAAAATGCTCCATAACCTCTGTCATCACAGTGAACCATGGCCCTTGTCATCACAATGCTCCCTGACCCATTTCATCACAATGCTCCATGACCACTTTCATTACAGAGCTCCATCATCGCTATCATTACACTGATCCATGACCCCTTTCATCACAGTGTTCCAGTACCATTTTCATCACAATGATCCACGACCCCTATCACCACAATGCTCCATGACACTTATTTTCACTCTGCTCTATGGCCCTTGTCATCACAATGTTCCATGGCCACTGTCATCACAATGCTCCATGACCACATTCATCACAATGCTCCATGACCCGTTTCATCACAATGCTAAATTTCCCTTGTCATCAAAATGCTCCATGGCGCTTGTCATCACAATGCTGCATGACTCCTGTCATCACACTGCCCTATGACCCCTGTCATCACAAGGCTCCATGGCCCTTGACATCACAATTCTCCATGACACCTGACAACACAGTGCTCCAGTACGCCTTTCATCACAATGCTCCAGGCCCCCTGTCATCACAATGCACCATGATCCCTTTCATGACAATAATCCATGACCCCTTTCATCACATTGCTCCAGTATGCCTTTCATCACAATACTCGATGCCCCCTGTCATCACAATGCCCCATGACCCCTCTCAGCAAAATATTCCATGCCCCCTGTAGTCACAATGCTCCATAACAGCTGTCATCTCAATGCTCCATGACACTTGTCATGACAATGCTCCATGGCATTTTTCATCACAATGTTCCATGCCCACTTTCATTGCAATTCTTCAAGACAACTTCCATCACAATGCTCCATGACCACTTTCCTCACAATGCTCCTTGGCCTGGGTCATTGCAATGCTCCATGACTCCTTTCATCACAATGCTCCATGGCCTCTGACATCACAATGCTCCATAAGCCATGTCATCACAATGTGCCATGACCCCGTCAAAACAATGCTCCATAACCCCTTTCATCACAATGCTCCGTGACCCATGTCAACACAATTGTCCAGGACCCCTTTCATCACAATGCTCCTTGGCACGTGTCATCACAATGCTCCATGAACAGTATCATCACAATGCACCATGATCCCTGTCATCACAATGCACTATGACACCTGTCATCACAATGCTCCAAGACAACTGTCATCACAATGCCACATGACTCCTGTCATCACAATTCTCCCTGACCTTTGTCATCACAATGCTCCATGACGCCTTTCATCACAATGCACCATTACCCCTTTCCATAACCCCTGACTTCACAATGGCCAATGACACCTGTCATCACAATTCACCATGGATCTTGTCATCAAAAGGCTCCATGCTCGTGTCATCACAATGATCCAAGACCAGTGTCATCACAATGCTCCATGACCACATTCATCACAATGCTGCATGACCCGTTTCACCACAATGCTAAGTGGCCCTTGCCATCACAATGCTAAGTGGCCCTTGTCATCACAATGCTCCATGCCCCCGTCATCACAATGCCCCATGACCCCTGTCATCACAAGAATCCATGGTCTTTGACATCACAGTGCTCCATGACACCTGTCATCACAATGCTCGATGATTCGTTTCATCACAATGCTCCCTTACCCCTGTCATCACAGTGCTCCATGACCCCTTGCATCACAACGCTCCATGACCAATTTCATCACAACGCTCCATGACTCCTATCATCACAATGCTCTATGGCCCTTGTCATCACAATGCTCAATGCCCACTGTCATCACAATGCTCCATGAGCACATTCATCACAATACTCTATGAGCCGTTTCATCACAATGCTAAATGGCCCTTGTCATCACAATGTTCTACGGTGCTTGTCATCACAATGCTGCATGACCCCTGTCATCACAATGCTCCATGGCCCTTGCCATCACAATGCTCCATGAACGCTGTCATCACAATGCCCTATGACCAGTATCATCACAGTGATCCTTGGCTGTTGTTATGAAAATGCTCCATAACCTCTGTCATCACAGTGAACCATGGCCCTTGTCATCACAATGCTCCCTGACCCATTTCATCACAATGCTCCATGACCACTTTCATTACAGAGCTCCATCATCGCTATCATTACACTGATCCATGACCCCTTTCATCACAGTGTTCCAGTACCATTTTCATCACAATGATCCACGACCCCTATCACCACAATGCTCCATGACACTTATTTTCACTCTGCTCTATGGCCCTTGTCATCACAATGTTCCATGGCCACTGTCATCACAATGCTCCATGACCACATTCATCACAATGCTCCATGACCCGTTTCATCACAATGCTAAATTTCCCTTGTCATCAAAATGCTCCATGGCGCTTGTCATCACAATGCTGCATGACTCCTGTCATCACACTGCCCTATGACCCCTGTCATCACAAGGCTCCATGGCCCTTGACATCACAATTCTCCATGACACCTGACAACACAGTGCTCCAGTACGCCTTTCATCACAATGCTCCAGGCCCCCTGTCATCACAATGCACCATGATCCCTTTCATGACAATAATCCATGACCCCTTTCATCACATTGCTCCAGTATGCCTTTCATCACAATACTCGATGCCCCCTGTCATCACAATGCCCCATGACCCCTCTCAGCAAAATATTCCATGCCCCCTGTAGTCACAATGCTCCATAACAGCTGTCATCTCAATGCTCCATGACACTTGTCATGACAATGCTCCATGGCATTTTTCATCACAATGTTCCATGCCCACTTTCATTGCAATTCTTCAAGACAACTTCCATCACAATGCTCCATGACCACTTTCCTCACAATGCTCCTTGGCCTGGGTCATCGCAATGCTCCATGACTCCTTTCATCACAATGCTCCATGGCCTCTGACATCACAATGCTCCATAAGCCATGTCATCACAATGTGCCATGACCCCGTCAAAACAATGCTCCATAAACACTTTCATCACAATGCTCCGTGACCCATGTCAACACAATTGTCCAGGACCCCTTTCATCACAATGCTCCTTGGCACGTGTCATCACAATGCTCCATGAATAGTATCATCACAATGCACCATGATCCCTGTCATAACAATGCACTATGACACCTGTCATCACAATGCTCCAAGACAACTGTCATCACAATGCCACATGACTCCTGTCATCACAATACTCCCTGACCTTTGTCATCACAATGCTCCATGACGCCTTTCATCACAATGCACCATTACCCCTTTCATCACAATTCTCCAGGCCCTCTGTCACCACAATGCTCCATAACCCCTGACATCACAATGGCCAACGATACCTGTCATCACAATTCACCATGGATCTTGTCATCAAAAGGCTCCATGCTCGTGTCATCACAATGATCCAAGACCAGTGTCATCACAATGCTCCATGACGACTTTCATCACAATGCTCCAGTAGGCCTTACATCACAATACTCCATGCCCGCTCTCATGACAATTCCCCATAACCCCTGTCATCACAATGGCCAACGACACCTGTCATCAAAATTCACCATGGATCTTGTCATCAAAAGGCTCCATGCTCGTGTCATCACAATGATCCAAGACCTGTGTCATCACAATGCTACATGGCCGGTTTCATCACAGTGCTCCATGACACCTGTCATCGAAATTCTCCATGAACTTTCAGCACAGTGCTCCATCAACACATTCATCACAATGCTCCATGATCCCTTTCATCACAAGGTTCTAGGACCAACATCATCACAATGCTCCGTGATCGCTATCATCACAATGCTCCATGACCCCTTTCATAACGATGCCCCAATACCCCCTTCATCACAATGCTCCATGGTTCCTGTCATCACAATGCGCCAGGACCCATGTCATCACAATGCTCTATGACCCTTTGTCATCACAATGTTCCATGGCCCTTGTCATCACAATGCTCCATGACCACATTCATCACAATGCTGCATGACCCGTTTCATCACAATGCTGCATGACCCGTTTCACCACAATGCTAAGTGGCCCTTGTCATCACAATGCTCCATGGTGCTTGTCATCACAATGCCCCATGACCCCTGTCATCACAAGAATCCATGGTCTTTGACATCACAGTGCTCCATGACACCTGTCATCACAATGCTCGATGATTTGTTTCATCACAATGCTCCCTTACCCCTGTCATCACAGTGCTCCATGACCCCTTGCATCACAACGCTCCATGACCAATTGCATCACAACGCTCCATGACTCCTATCATCACAATGCTCTATGGCCCTTGTCATCACAATGCTCAATGCCCACTGTCATCACAATGCTCCATGAGCACATTCATCACAATACTCTATGAGCCGTTTCATCACAATGCTAAATGGCCCTTGTCATGACAATGTTCTACGGTGCTTGTCATCACAATGCTGCATGACCCCTGTCATCACAATGCTCCATAGCCCTTGCCATCACAATGCTCCATGAACGCTGTCATCACAATGCCCTATGACCAGTATCATCACAGTGCTCCTTGGCTGTTGTCATGAAAATGCTCCATAACCCCTGTCATCACAGTGAACCATGGCCCTGGTCATCACAATGCTCCCTGACCCATTTCATGACAATGCTCCATGACCACTTTCATTACAGAGCTCCATGATTGCTATCATCACAATGATCCATGACCCCTTTCACCACAGTGTTCCAGTACCATTTTCATCACAATGATCCACGACCCCTATCACCACATTGCTCCATGACACTTATTTTCACTATGCTCTATGGCCCTTGTCATCACAATCCTCCATGGCCACTGTCATCACAATGCACCTTGGCCTGGGTCATTGCAATGCTCCATGACTCCTTTCATCACAATGCTCCATGGCCTCTGACATCACAAAGCTCCATAAGCCATGTCATCACAATGTGCCATGACCCCGTCAAAACAATGCTCCATAAACACTTTCATCACAATGCTCCGTGACCCATGTCAACACAATTGTCCAGGACCCCTTTCATGACAATGCTCCTTGGCACGTGTCATCCCAATGCTCCATGAATAGTATCATCACAATGCACCATGATCCCTGTCATCACAATGCACTATGACACCTGTCATCACAATGCTCCAAGACAACTGTCATCACAATGCCACATGACTCCTGTCATCACAATACTCCCTGACCTTTGTCATCACAATGCTCCATGACGCCTTTCATCACAATGCACCATTACCCCTTTCATCACAATTCTCCAGGCCCTCTGTCACCACAATGCTCCATAACCCCTGACATCACAATGGCCAACGATACCTGTCATAACAATTCACCATGGATCTTGTCATCAAAAGGCTCCATGCTCGTGTCATCACAATGATCCAAGACCAGTGTCATCACAATTCTCCATGACGACTTTCATCACAATGCTCCAGTAGGCCTTACATCACATTACTCCATGCCCGCTCTCATGACAATTCCCCATAACCCCTGTCATCACAATGGCCAACGACACCTGTCATCACAATTCACCATGGATCTTGTCATCAAAAGGCTCCATGCTCGTGTCATCACAATGATCCAAGACCCGTGTCATCACAATGCTACATGGCCGGTTTCATCACAGTGCTCCATGACACCTGTCATCGAAATTCTCCATGAACTTTCAGCACAGTGCTCCATCAACACATTCATCACAATGCTCCATGATCCCTTTCATCACAATGTTCTAGGACCAACATCATCACAATGCTCCGTGATCGCTATCATCACAATGCTCCATGACCCCTTTCATAACGATGCCCCAATACCCCCTTTCATCACAATGCTCCATGGTTCCTGTCATCACAATGCGCCAGGACCCATGTCATCACAATGCTCTATGACCCTTTGTCATCACAATGTTCCATGGCCCTTGTCATCACAATGCTCCATGACCACATTCATCACAATGCTGCATGACCCGTTTCACCACAATGCTAAGTGGCCCTTGTCATCACAATGCTCCATGGTGCTTGTCATCACAATGCTCCATGCCCCCGTCATCACAATGCCCCATGACCCCTGTCATCACAAGAATCCATGGTCTTTGACATCACAGTGCTCCATGACACCTGTCATCACAATGCTCGATGATTCGTTTCATCACAATGCTCCCTTACCCCTGTCATCACAGTGCTCCATGACCCCTTGCATCACAACGCTCCATGACCAATTTCATCACAACGCTCCATGACTCCTATCATCACAATGCTCTATGGCCCTTGTCATCACAATGCTCAATGCCCACTGTCATCACAATGCTCCATGAGCACATTCATCACAATACTCTATGAGCCGTTTCATCACAATGCTAAATGGCCCTTGTCATCACAATGTTCTACGGTGCTTGTCATCACAATGCTGCATGACCCCTGTCATCACAATGCTCCATAGCCCTTGCCATCACAATGCTCCATGAACGCTGTCATCACAATGCCCTATGACCAGTATCATCACAGTGCTCCTTGTTTGTTGTCATGAAAATGCTCCATAACCCCTGTCATCACAGTGAACCATGGCCCTGGTCATCACAATGCTCCCTGACCCATTTCATCACAATGCTCCATGACCACTTTCATTACAGAGCTCCATGATTGCTATCATCACAATGATCCATGACCCCTTTCACCACAGTGTTCCAGTACCATTTTCATCACAATGATCCACGACCCCTATCACCACAATGCTCCATGACACTTATTCTCACTATGCTCTATGGCCCTTGTCATCACAATGCTCCATGGCCACTGTCATCACAATGCTCCATGACCACATTCATCACAATGCTCCATGACCCGTTCCATCACATTGCTAAATTTCCCTTGTCATCACAATGCTCCATGGCGCTTGTCATCACAATGCTGCATGACTCCTGTCATCACACTGCCCAATGAACCCTGTCATCACAAGGCTCCATGGCCCTTGTCATCACAATGCTCCATAACACCTGTCATCACAATCCTCCATGCCCTTGTCATGACAATGCTCCATGACCCCTGTCATCACAAGGCTCCGTGGCCCTTGACATCACAATTCTCCATGACACCTGACAACACAATGCTCCAGTACGCCTTTCATCACAATGCTCCAGGCCCCCTGTCATCACAATGCACCATGATCCCTTTCATGACAATAATCCATGACCCCTTTCATCACAATGCTCCAGTATGCCTTTCATCACAATACTCGATGCCCCCTGTCATCACAATGCCCCATGAACCCACTCAGCAAAATATTCCATGCCCCCTGTAGTCACAATGCTCCATAGCAGCTGTCATCACAATGCTCCATGACCCTTGTCATGACAATGCTCCATGGCATTTTTCATCACAATGTTCCATGCCCCCTTTCATCGCAATTCTTCAAGACAAATTCCATCACAATGCTCCATGACCACTTTCATCACAATGCTCCTTGGCCTGGGTCATCGCAATGCTCCATGACTCCTTTCATCACAATGCTCCATGGCCTCTGACATCACAATGCTCCATAAGCCATGTTATCACAATGTGCCATGACCCCGTCAAAACAATGCTCCATAACCCCTTTCATCACAGTGCTCCGTGACCCATGTCAACACAATTGTCCAGGACCCCTTTCATCACAATGCTCCTTGGCACGTGTCATCACAATGCTCCATGAACAGTATCATCACAATGCACCATGATCCCTGTCATCACAATGCACTATGACACCTGTCATCACAATGCTCCAAGACAACTGTCATCACAATGCCACATGATTCCTGTCATCACAATTCTCCCTGACCTTTGTCATCACAATGCTCCATGACGCCTTTCATCACAATGCACCATTACCCCTTTCCATAACCCCTGACTTCACAATGGCCAATGACACCTGTCATCACAATTTACCATGTATCTTGTCATCAAAAGGCTCCATGCTCGTGTCATCACAATGATCCAAGACCAGTGTCATCACAATGCTCCATGACCACATTCATCACAATGCTGCATGACCCGTTTCACCACAATGCTAAGTGGCCCTTACCATCACAATGCTAAGTGGCCCTTGTCATCACAATGCTCCATGCCCCCGTCATCACAATGCCCCATGACGCCTGTCATCACAAGAATCCATGGTCTTTGACATCACAGTGCTCCATGACACCTGTCATCACAATGCTCGATGATTCGTTTCATCACAATGCTCCCTTACCCCTGTCATCACAGTGCTCCATGACCTCTTGCATCACAACGCTCCATGACCAATTTTATCACAACGCTCCATGACTCCTATCATCACAATGCTCCATGGCCCTTGCCATCACAATGTTCCATGGTGCTTGTCATCACAATGCTCCATACCCCCGTCATCACAATGCCCCATGACCCCTGTCATCACAAGAATCCATGGTCTTTGACATCACAGTGCTCCATGACACCTGTCATCACAATGGTCGATGATTCGTTTCATCACAATGCTCCCTTACCCCTGTCATCACACTGCTCCATGACCCCTTGCATCACAACGCTCCATGACCAATTGCATCACAACGCTCCATGACACCTATCATCACAATGCTCTATGGCCCTTGTCATCACAATGCTCAATGCCCACTGTCATCACAATGCTCCATGAGCACATTCATCACAATACTCTATGAGCCGTTTCATCACAATGCTAAATGGCCCTTGTCATCACAATGTTCTACGGTGCTTGTCATCACAATGCTGCATGACCCCTGTCATCACAATGCTCCATGGCCCTTGCCATCACAATGCTCCATGAACGCTGTCATCACAATGCCCTATGACCAGTATCATCACAGTGCCCCTTGGCTGTTGTCATGAAAATGCTCCATAACCCCTGTCATCACAGTGAACCATGGCCCTTGTCATCACAATGCTCCCTGACCCATTTCATCACAATGCTCCATGACCACTTTCATTACAGAGCTCCATGATTGCTATCATCACAATGATCCATGACCCCTTTCATCACAGTGTTCCAGTACCATTTTCATCACAATGATCCACGAACCCTATCACCACAATGCTCCATGACACTTATTCTCACTATGCTCTATGGCCCTTGTCATCACAATGCTCCATGGCCACTGTCATCACAATGCTCCATGACCACATTCATCACAATGCTCCATGACCCGTTTCATCACAATGCTAAATTTCCCTTGTCATCACAATGCTCCATGGCGCTTGTCATCACAATGCTGCATGACTCCTGTCATCACACTGCCCTATGACCCCTGTCATCACAAGGCTCCATGGCCCTTGTCATCACAATGCTCCCTAACACCTGTCATCACAATCCTCCATGCCCTTGTCATGACAATGCTCCATGACCCCTGTCATCACAAGGCTCCGTGGCCCTTGACATCACAATTCTCCATGACACCTGACAACACAATGCTCCAGTACGCCTTTCATCACAATGCTCCAGGCCCCCTGTCATCACAATGCACCATGATCCCTTTCATGACAATAATCCATGACCCCTTTCATCACAATGCTCCAGTATGCCTTTCAACACAATACTCGATGCCCCCTGTCATCACAATGCCCCAAGACATCTCTCAGCAAAATATTCCATGCCCCCTGTAGTCACAATGCTCCATAACAGCTGTCATCACAATGCTCCATGACCCTTGTCATGACAATGCTCCATGGCCTTTTTCATCACAATGTTCCATGCCCCCTTTCATCGTAATTCTTCAAGACATCTTTCATCACAATGCTCCATGACCACTTTCATCACAATGCTCCTTGGCCTGCGTCATTGCAATGCTCCATGACTCCTTTCATCACAATGCTCCATGGCCTCTGACATCACAATGCTCCATAAGCCATGTCATCACAATGTGCCATGACCCCGTCAAAACAATTCTCCATAACCCCTTTCTTCACAATGCTCCGTGACCCATGTCAACACAATTGTCCAGGACCCATTTCATCACAATGCTCCTTGGCACGTGTCATCACAATGCTCCATGAACAGTATCATCACAATGCACCATGATCCCTGTCATCACAATGCACTATGACACCTGTCATCACAATGCTCCAAGACAACTGTCATCACAATGCCACATGAATCCTGTCATCACAATTCTCCCTGACCTTTGTCATCACAATGCTCCATGACGCCTTTCATCACAATGCACCATTACCCCTTTCCATAACCCCTGACTTCACAATGGCCAATGACACCTGTCATCACAATTCACCATGGATCTTGTCATCAAAAGGCTCCATGCTCGTGTCATCACAATGATCCAAGACCAGTGTCATCACAATGCTCCATGACCACATTCATCACAATGCTGCATGACCCGTTTCACCACAATGCTAAGTGGCCCTTGCCATCACAATGCTAAGTGGCCCTTGTCATCACAATGCTCCATGCCCCTGTCATCACAATGCCCCATGACCCCTGTCATCACAAGAATCCATAGTCTTTGACATCACAGTGCTCCATGACACCTGTCATCACAATGCTCGATGATTCGTTTCATCACAATGCTCCCTTACCCCTGTCAACACAGTGCTCCATGACCCCATGCATCACAACGCTCCATGACCAATTTCATCACAACGCTCCATGACTCCTATCATCACAATGCTCTATGGCCCTTGTCATCACAATGCTCAATGCCCACTGTCATCACAATGCTCCATGAGCACATTCATCACAATACTCTATGAGCCGTTTCATCACAATGCTAAATGGCCCTTGTCATCACAATGTTCTACGGTGCTTGTCATCACAATGCTGCATGACCCCTGTCATCACAATGCTCCATGGCCCTTGCCATCACAATGCTCCATGAACGCTGTCATCACAATGCCCTATGACCAGTATCATCACAGTGCTCCTTGGCTGTTGTCATGAAAATGCCCCATAACCTCTGTCATCACAGTGAACCATGGCCCTTGTCATCACAATGCTCCCTGACCCATTTCATCACAATGCTCCATGACCACTTTCATTACAGAGCTCCATCATCGCTATCATCACAGTGATCCATGACCCCTTTCATCACAGTGTTCCAGTACCATTTTCATCACAATGATCCACGACCCCTATCACCACAATGCTCCATGACACTTATTTTCACTATGCTCTATGGCCCTTGTCATCACAATGCTCCATGGCCACTGTCATCACAATGCTCCATGACCACATTCATCACAATGCTCCATGACCCGTTTCATCACAATGCTAAATTTCCCTTGTCATCAAAATGCTCCATGGCGCTTGTCATCACAATGCTGCATGACTCCTGTCATCACACTGCCCTATGACCCCTGTCATCACAAGGTTCCGTGGCCCTTGACATCACAATTCTCCATGACACCTGACAACACAATGCTCCAGTACGCCTTTCATCACAATGCTCCAGGCCCCCTGTCATCACAATGCACCATGATCCCTTTCATGACAATAATCCATGACCCCTTTCATCACAATGCTCCAGTATGCCTTTCATCACAATACTCGATGCCCCCTGTCCTCACAATGCCCCATGACCCCTCTCAGCAAAATATTCCATGCCCCCTGTAGTCACAATGCTCCATAGCAGCTGTCATCACAATGCTCCATGACCCTTGTCATGACAATGCTCCATGGCATTTTTCATCACACTGTTCCATGCCCCCTTTCATCGCAATTCTTCAAGACAACTTTCATCACAATGCTCCATGACCACTTTCATCACAAGGCTCCTTGGCCTGGGTCATCGCAATGCTCCATGACTCCTTTCATCACAATGCTCCATGGCCTCTGACATCACAATGCTCCATAAGCCATGTCATCACAATGTGCCATGACCCCGTCAAAACAATGCTCCATAACCCCTTTCATCACAATGCTCCGTGACCCATGTCAACACAATTGTCCAGGACCCCTTTCATCACAATGCTCCTTGGCACGTGTCATCACAATGCTCCATGAACAGTATCATCACAATGCACCATGATCCCTGTCATCACAATGCACTATGACACCTGTTATCACAATGCTCCAAGACAACTGTCATCACAATGCCACATGACTCCTGTCATCACAATACTCCCTGACCTTTGTCATCACAATGCTCCATGACGCCTTTCATCACAATGCACCATTACCCCTTTCATCACAATTCTCCAGGCCCTCTGTCACCACAATGCTCCATAACCCCTGACATCACAATGGCCAACGACACCTGTCATCACAATTCACCATGGATCTTGTCATCAAAAGGCTCCATGCTCATGTCATCACAATGATCCAAGACCAGTGTCATCACAATGCTCCATGACGACTTTCATCACAATGCTCCAGTAGGCCTTACATCACAATACTCCATGCCCGCTCTCATGACAATTCCCCATAACCCCTGTCATCACAATGGCCAACTACACCTGTCATCACAATTCACCATGGATCTTGTCATCAAAAGGCTCCATGCTCGTGTCATCACAATGATCCAAGACCCGTGTCATCACAATGCTACATGGCCGGTCTCATCACAGTGCTCCATGACCCCTGTCATCAAAATTCTCCATGAACTTTCATCACAGTGCTCCATCAACACATTCATCACAATGCTCCATGATCCTTTTCATCACAATGTTCTAGGACCAACATCATCACAATGCTCCGTGATCGCTATCATCACAATGCTCTATGACCCCTTTCATAACGATGCCCCAATACCCCCTTTCATCACAATGCTCCATGGTTCCTGTCATCACAATGCGCCAGGACCCATGTCATCACAATGCTCTATGACCCTTTGTCATCACAATGTTCCATGGCCCTTGTCATCACAATGCTCCATGACCACATTCATCACAATGCTGCATGACCCTTTTCACCACAATGCTAAGTGGCCCTTGTCATCACAATGCTCTATGGTGCTTGTCATCACAATGCTCCATGCCCCCGTCATCACAATGCCCCATGACCCCTGTCATCACAAGAATCCATGGTCTTTGACATCAGAGTGCTCCATGACACCTGTCATCACAATGCTCGATGATTCGTTTCATCACAATGCTCCCTTACCCCTGTCATCACAGTGCTCCATGACCCCTTGCATCACAACGCTCCATGACCAATTTCATCACAACGCTCCATGACTCCTATCATCACAATGCTCTATGGCCCTTGTCATCACAATGCTCAATGCCCACTGTCATCACAATGCTCCATGAGCACATTCATCACAATACTCTATGAGCCGTTTCATCACAATGCTAAATGGCCCTTGTCATCACAATGTTCTACGGTGCTTGTCATCACAATGCTGCATGACCCCTGTCATCACAATGCTCCATGACCACATTCATCACAATGCTGCATGACCCGTTTCACCACAATGCTAAGTGGCCCTTGCCATCACAATGCCAAGTGGCCCTTGTCATCACAATGCTCCATGCCCCCGTCATCACAATGCCCCATGAACCCTGTCATCACAAGAATCCATGGTCTTTGACATCACAGTGCTCCATGACACCTGTCATCAAAATTCTCCATGAACTTTCATCACAGTGCTCCATGAACACATTCATCACAATGCTCCATGATCCCTTTCATCACAATGCTCTAGGACCAACATCCTCACAATGATGCATGATCACTATCATCACAATGCTCCATGACCCCTTTCATAACGATTCCGCAATACCCCCTTTCATCACAATGCTCCATGGTTCCTGTCATCACAATGCGCCAGGACCCATGTCATCACAATGCTCTATGACCCTTGTCATCACAATGTTCCATGGCCCTTGTCATCACAATGCTCCATGACCACATTCATCACAATGCTGCATGACCCGTTTCACCACAATGCTAAGTGGCCCTTGCCATCACAATGCTAAGTGGCCCTTGTCATCACAATGCTCCATGGTGCTTGTCATCACAATGCCCCATGCCCCCGTCATCACAGTACCCCATGACCCCTGTCATCACAAGAATCCATGGTCTTTGACATCACAGTGCTCCATGACACCTGTCATCACAATGCTCGATGATTCGTTTCATCACAATGCTCCCTTACCCCTGTCATCACAGTGCTCCATGACCCCTTGCATCACAACGCTCCATGACCAATTGCATCACAACGCTCCATAACTCCTATCATCAAAATGCTCTATGCCCACTGTCATCACAATACTCCATGAGCACATTCATCACAATAACCTATGAGCCGTTTCATCACAATGTTAAATGGCCCTTGTCATCACAATGTTCTACGGTGCTTGTCATCACAATGCTGCATGACCCCTGTCATCACAATGCTCCATAGCCCTTGCCATCACAAATCTCCATGAACGCTGTCATCACAATGCCCTATGACCAGTATCATCACAGTGCTCCTTGGCTGTTGTCATGAAAATGCTCCATAACCCCTGTCATCACAGTGAACCATGGCCCTTGTCATCACAATGCTCCCTGACCCATTTCATCACAATGCTCCATGACCACTTTCATTACAGAGCTCCATGATTGCTATCATCACAATGATCCATGACCCCTTTCATCACAGTGTTCCAGTACCATTTTCATCACAATGATCCACGACCCCTATCACCACAATGCTCCATGACACTTATTCTCACTACGCTCTATGGCCCTTGTCATCACAATGCTTCATGGCCACTGTCATCACAATGCTCCATGACCATATTCATCACAATGCTCCATGACCCGTTTCATCACAATGCTAAATTTCCCTTGTCATCAGAATGCTCCATGGCGCTTGTCATCACAATGCTGCATGACTCCTGTCATCACACTGCCCTATGACCCCTGTCATCACAAGGCTCCATGGCCCTTGTCATCACAATGCTCCCTAACACCTGTCATCACAATCCTCCATGCCCTTGTCATGACAATGCTCCATGACCCCTGTCATCACAAGGGTCCGTGGCCCTTGACATCACAATTCTCCATGACACCTGACAACACAATGCTCCAGTACGCCTTTCATCACAATGCTCCAGGCCCCCTGTCATCACAATGCACCATGATCCCTTTCATGACAATAATCCATGACCCCTTTCATCACAATGCTCTAGTATGCCTTTCATCACAATACTCGATGCCCCCTGTCATCACAATGCCCCATGACCCCTCTCAGCAAAATATTCCATGCCCCCTGTAGTCACAATGCTCCATAGCAGCTGTCATCACAATGCTCCATGACCCTTGTCATGACAATGCTCCATGGCATTTTTCATCACACTGTTCCATGCCCCCTTTCATCGCAATTCTTCAAGACAACTTCCATCACAATGCTCCATGACCACTTTCATCACAATGCTCCTTGGCCTGGGTCATCGCAATGCTCCATGACTCCTTTCATCACAATGCTCCATGGCCTCTGACATCACAATGCTCCATAAGCCATGTCATCACAATGTGCCATGACCCCGTCAAAACAATGCTCCATAACCCCTTTCATCACAATGCTCCGTGACCCATGTCAACACAATTGTCCAGGACCCCTTTCATCACAATGCTCCTTGGCACGTGTCATCACAATGCTCCATGAACAGTATCATCACAATGCACCATGATCCCTGTCATCACAATGCACTATGACACCTGTCATCACAATGCTCCAAGACAACTGTCATCACAATGCCACATGACTCCTGTCATCACAATACTCCCTGACATTTGTCATCACAATGCTCCATGACGCCTTTCATCACAATGCACCATTACCACTTTCATCACAATTCTCCAGGCCTTCTGTCACCACAATGCTCCATAACCCCTGACTTCACAATGGGCAATGACACCTATCATCAGAATTCACCATGGATCTTGTCATCAAAAGGCTCCATGCTCGTGTCATCACAATGATCCAAGACCAGTGTCATCACAATGCTCCATGACCACATTCATCACAATGCTGCATGACCCGTTTCACCACAATGCTAAGTGGCCCTTGCCATCACAATGCTAAGTGGCCCTTGTCATCACAATGCTCCATGCCCCCGTCATCACAATGCCCCATGACCTCTGTCATCACAAGAATCCATGGTCTTTGACATCAAAGTGCTCCATGACACCTGTCATCACAATGCTCGATGATTCATTTCATCACAATGCTCCCTTACCCCTGTCATCACAGTGCTCCATGACCCCTTGCATCACAACACTCCATGACCAATTTCATCACAACGTTCCATGACTCCTATCATCACAATGCTCTATGGCCCTTGTCATCACAATGCTCAATGCCCACTGTCATCACATTGCTCCATGAGCACATTCATCACAATACTCTATGAGCCGTTTCATCACAATGCTAAATGGCCCTTGTCATCACAATGTTCTATGGTGCTTGTCATCACAATGCTGCATGACCCCTGTCATCACAATGCTCCATGGCCCTTGCCATCACAATGCTCCATGAACGCTGTCATCACAATGCCCTATGACCAGTATCATCACAGTGCTCCTTGGCTGTTGTCATGAAAATGCTCCATAACCTCTGTCATCACAGTGAACCATGGCCCTTGTCATCACAATGCTCCCTGACCCATTTCATCACAATGCTCCATGACCACTTTCATTACAGAGCTCCATCATCACTATCATCACAATGATCCATGACCCCTTTCATCACAGTGTTCCAGTACCATTTTCATCACAATGATCCACGACCCCTATCACCACAATGCTCCATGACACTTATTTTCACTATGCTCTATGGCACTTGTCATCACAATGCTCCATGGCCACTGTCATCACAATGCTCCATGACCACATTCATCACAATGCTCCATGACCCATTTCATCACAATGCTAAATTTCCCTTGTCATCAAAATGCTCCATGGCGCTTGTCATCACAATGCTGCATGAATCCTGTCATCACCCTGCCCTATGACCCCTGTCATCACAAGGCTCCGTGGCCCTTGACATCACAATTCTCCATGACACCTGACAACACAATGCTCCAGTACGCCTTTCATCACAATGCTCCAGGCCCCCTGTCATCACAATGCACCATGATCCCTTTCATGACAATAATCCATGACCCCTTTCATCACAATGCTCCAGTATGCCTTTCATCACAATACTCGATGCCCCCTGTCATCACAATGCCCCATGACAACTCTCAGCAAAATGTTCCATGCCCCCTGTAGTCACAATGCTCCATAACAGCTGTCATCACAATGCTCCATGACACTTGTCATGACAATGCTCCATGGCATTTTTCACCACAATGTTCCATGCCCCCTTTCATTGCAATTCTTCAAGACAACTTCCATCACAATGCTCCATGACCACTTTCTTCACAATGCTCCTTGGCCTGGGTCATCGCAATGCTCCATGACTCCTTTCATCACAATGCTCCATGGCCTCTGACATCACAATGCTCCATAAGCCATGTCATCACAATGTGCCATGACCCCGTCAAAACAATGCTCCATAACCCCTTTCATCACAATGCTCCGTGACCCATGTCAACACAATTGTCCAGGACCCCTTTCATCACAATGCTCCTTGGCACGTGTCATCACAATGCTCCATGAACAGTATCATCACAATGCACCATGATCCCTGTCATCACAATGCACTATGACACCTGTCATCACAATGCTCCAAGACAACTGTCATCACAATGCCACATGACTCCTGTCATCACAATTCTCCCTGACCTTTGTCATCACAATGCTCCATGACGCCTTTCATCACAATGCACCATTACCCCTTTCATCACAATTCTCCAGGCCCTCTGTCACCACAATGCTCCATAACCCCTGACATCACAATGGCCAACGACACCTGTCATCACAATTCACCATGGATCTTGTCATCAAAAGACTCCATGCTCGTGTCATCACAATGATCCAAGACCCGTGTCATCACAATGCTCCATGGCCGGTCTCATCACAGTGCTCCATGACCCCTGTCATCAAAATTCTCCATGAACTTTCATCACAGTGCTCCATGAACACATTCATCACAATGCTCCATGATCCCTTTCATCACAATGCTCTAGGACCAACATCCTCACAATGATGCATGATCACTATCATCACAATGCTCCATGACCCCTTTCATAACGATGCCGCAATACCCCCTTTCATCACAATGCTCCATGGTTCCTGTCATCACAATGCGCCAGGACCCATGTCATCACAATGCTCTATGACCCTTGTCATCACAATGTTCCATGGCCCTTGTCATCACAATGCTCCATGACCACATTCATCGCAATGCTGCATGACCCGTTTCACCACAATGCTAAGTGGCCCTTGTCATCACAATGCTCCATGGTGCTTGTCATCACAATGCCCCATGCCCCCGTCATCACAGTACCCCATGACCCCTGTCATCACAAGAATCCATGGTCTTTGACATCACAGTGCTCCATGACACCTGTCATCACAATGCTCGATGATTCGTTTCATCACAATGCTCCCTTACCCCTGTCATCACAGTGCTCCATGACCCCTTGCATCACAACGCTCCATGACCAATTGCATCACAACGCTCCATGACTCCTATCATCACAATGCTCTATGGCCCTTGTCATCACAATGCTCAATGCCCACTGTCATCACAATACTCCATGAGCACATTCATCACAATACCCTATGAGCCGTTTCATCACAATGTTAAATGGCCCTTGTCATCACAATGTTCTACGGTGCTTGTCATCACAATGCTGCATGACCCCTGTCATCACAATGCTCCATAGCCCTTGCCATCACAAAGCTCCATGAACGCTGTCATCACAATGCCCTATGACCAGTATCATCACAGTGCTCCTTGGCTGTTGTCATGAAAATGCTCCATAACCCCTGTCATCACAGTGAACCATGGCCCTTGTCATCACAATGCTCCCTGACCCATTTCATCACAATGCTCCATGACCACTTTCATTACAGAGCTCCATGATTGCTATCATCACAATGATCCATGACCCCTTTCATCACAGTGTTCAAGTACCATTTTCATCACAATGATCCACGACCCCTATCACCACAATGCTCCATGACACTTATTCTCACTATGCTCTATGGCCCTTGTCATCACAATGCTCCATGGCCACTGTCATCACAATGCTCCATGACCACATTCATCACAATGCTCCATGACCCGTTCCATCACATTGCTAAATTTCCCTTGTCATCACAATGCTCCATGGCGCTTGTCATCACAATGCTGCATGACTCCTGTCATCACACTGCCCTATGACCCCTGTCATCACAAGGCTCCATGGCCCTTGTCATCACAATGCTCCATAACACCTGTCATCACAATCCTCCATGCCCTTGTCATGACAATGCTCCATGACCCCTGTCATCACAAGGCTCCGTGGCCCTTGACATCACAATTCTCCATGACACCTGACAACACAATGCTCCAGTACGCCTTTCATCACAATGCTCCAGGCCCCCTGTCATCACAATGCACCATGATCCCTTTCATGACAATAATCCATGACCCCTTTCATCACAATGCTCCAGTATGCCTTTCATCACAATACTCGATGCCCCCTGTCATCACAATGCCCCATGACCCCACTCAGCAAAATATTCCATGCCCCCTGTAGTCACAATGCTCCATAGCAGCTGTCATCACAATGCTCCATGACCCTTGTCATGACAATGCTCCATGGCATTTTTCATCACAATGTTCCATGCCCCCTTTCATCGCAATTCTTCAAGACAACTTCCATCACAATGCTCCATGACCACTTTCATCACAATGCTCCTTGGCCTGGGTCATTGCAATGCTCCATGACTCCTTTCATCACAATGCTCCATGGCCTCTGACATCACAATGCTCCATAAGCCATGTCATCACAATGTGCCATGACCCCGTCAAAACAATGCTCCATAACCCCTTTCATCACAGTGCTCCGTGACCCATGTCAACACAATTGTCCAGGACCCCTTTCATCACAATGCTCCTTGGCACGTGTCATCACAATGCTCCATGAACAGTATCATCACAATGCACCATGATCCCTGTCATCACAATGCACTATGACACCTGTCATCACAATGCTCCAAGACAACTGTCATCACAATGCCACATGACTCCTGTCATCACAATTCTCCCTGACCTTTGTCATCACAATGCTCCATGACGCCTTTCATCACAATGCACCATTACCCCTTTCATCACAATTCTCCAGGCCCTCTGTCACCACAATGCTCCATAACCCCTGACTTCACAATGGCCAATGACACCTGTCATCACAATTCACCATGGATCTTGTCATCAAAAGACTCCATGCTCGTGTCATCACAATGATTCAAGACCCGTGTCATCACAATGCTCCATGGCCGGTCTCATCACAGTGCTCCATGACCCCTGTCATCAAAATTCTCCATGAAATTTCATCACAGTGCTCCATGAACACATTCATCACAATGCTCCATGATCCCTTTCATCACAATGCTCTAGGACCAACATCCTCACAATGATGCATGATCACTATCATCACAATGCTACATGACCCCTTTCATAACGATTCCGCAATACCCCCTTTCATCACAATGCTCCATGGTTCCTGTCATCACAATGCGCCAGGACCCATGTCATCACAATGCTCTATGACCCTTGTCATCACAATGTTCCATGGCCCTAGTCATCACAATGCTCCATGACCACATTCATCACAATGCTGCATGACCCGTTTCACCACAATGCTAAGTGGCCCTTGTCATCACAATGCTCCATTGTGCTTGTCATCACAATGCCCCATGCCCCGGTCATCACAGTACCCCATAACCCCTGTCATCACAAGAATCCATGGTCTTTGACATCACAATGCTCCATGACACCTGTCATCACAATGCTCGATGATTCGTTTCATCACAATGCTCCCTTACCCCTGTCATCACAGTGCTCCATGACCCCTTGCATCACAACGCTCCATGACCAATTGCATCACAACGCTCCATGACTCCTATCATCACAATGCTCTATGGCCCTTGTCATCACAATGCTCAATGCCCACTGTCATCACAATACTCCATGAGCACATTCATCACAATACTCTATGAGCCGTTTCATCACAATGTTAAATGGCCCTTGTCATCACAATGTTCTACGGTGCTTGTCATCACAATGCTGCATGACCCCTGTCATCACAATGCTCCATAGCCCTTGCCATCACAAAGCTCCATGAACGCTGTCATCACAATGCCCTATGACCAGTATCATCACAGTGCTCCTTGGCTGTTGTCATGAAAATGCTCCATAACCCCTGTCATCACAGTGAACCATGGCCCTTGTCATCACAATGCTCCCTGACCCATTTCATCACAATGCTCCATGACCACTTTCATTACAGAGCTCCATGATTGCTATCATCACAATGATCCATGACCCTTTTCATCACAGTGTTTCAGTGCCATTTTCATCACAATGATCCACGACCCCTATCACCACAATGCTCCATGACACTTATTCTCACTATGCTCTATGGCCCTTGTCATCACAATGCTTCATGGCCACTGTCATCACAATGCTCCATGACCACATTCATCACAATGCTCCATGACCCGTTTCATCACAATGCTAAATTTCCCTTGTCATCACAATGCTCCATGGCGCTTGTCATCACAATGCTGCATGACTCCTGTCATCACACTGCCCTATGACCCCTGTCATCACAAGGCTCCATGGCCCTTGTCATCACAATCCTCCCTAACACCTGTCATCACAATCCTCCATGCCCTTGTCATGACAATGCTCCATGACCCCTGTCATCACAAGGCTCCGTGGCCCTTGACATCACAATTCTCCATGACACCTGACAACACAATGCTCCAGTACGCCTTTCATCACAATGCTCCAGGCCCCCTGTCATCACAATGCACCATGATCCCTTTCATGACAATAATCCATGACCCCTTTCATGACAAAGCTCCAGTATGCCTTTCATCACAATACTCGATGCCCCCTGTCATCACAATGCCCCATGACCCCTCTCAGCAAAATATTCCATGCCCCCTGTAGTCACAATGCTCCATAACAGCTGTCATCACAATGCTCCATGACCCTTGTCATGACAATGCTCCATGGCATTTTTCATCACAATGTTCCATGCCCCCTTTCATCGCAATTCTTCAAGACAACTTCCATCACAATGCTCCATGACCACTTTCATCACAATGCTCCTTGGCCTGGGTCATCGCAATGCTCCATGACTCCTTTCATCACAATGCTCCATGGCCTCTGACATCACAATGCTCCATAAGCCATGTCATCACAATGTGCCATGACCCCGTCAAAACAATGCTCCATAACCCCTTTCATCACAATGCTCCGTGACCCATGTCAACACAATTGTCCAGGACCCCTTTCATCACAATGCTCCTTGGCACGTGTCATCACAATGCTCCATGAACAGTATCATCACAATGCACCAAGATCCCTGTCATCACAATGCACTATGACACCTGTCATCACAATGCTCCAAGACAACTGTCATCACAATGCCACATGACTCCTGTCATCACAATACTCCCTGACATTTGTCATCACAATGCTCCATGACGCCTGTCATCAAAATGCACCATTGCCACTTTCATCACAATTCTCCAGGCCTTCTGTCACCACAATGCTCCATAACCCCTGACTTCACAATGGCCAATGACACCTGTCATCACAATTCACCATGGATCTTGTCATCAAAAGACTCCATGCTCGTGTCATCACAATGATCCAAGACCAGTGTCATCACAATGCTCCATGACCACATTCATCACAATGCTGCATGACCCGTTTCACCACAATGCTAAGTGGCCCTTGCCATCACAATGCTAAGTGGCCCTTGTCATCACAATGCTCCATGCCCCCGTCATCACAATGCCCCATGACCCCTGTCATCACAAGAATCCATGGTCTTTGACATCAGAGTGCTCCATGACACCTGTCATCACAATGCTCGATGATTCGTTTCATCACAATGCTCCCTTACCCCTGTCATCACAGTGCTCCATGACCCCTTGCATCACAACGCTCCATGACCAATTTCATCACAACGCTCCATGACTCCTATCATCACAATGCTCTATGGCCCTTGTCATCACAATGCTCAATGCCCACTGTCATCACAATGCTCCATGTGCACATTCATCACAATACTCTATGAGCCGTTTCATCACAATGCTAAATGGCCCTTGTCATCACAATGTTCTACGGTGCTTGTCATCACAATGCTGCATGACCCCTGTCATCACAATGCTCCATGGCCCTTGCCATCACAATGCTCCATGAACGCTGTCATCACAATGCCCTATGACCAGTATCATCACAGTGCCCCTTGGCTGTTTTCATGAAAATGCTCCATAACCCCTGTCATCACAGTGAACCATGGCCCTTGTCATCACAATGCTCCCTGACCCATTTCATCACAATGCTCCATGACCACTTTCATTACAGAACTCCATGATTGCTATCATCACAATGACCCATGACCCCTTTCATCACAGTGTTCCAGTACCATTTTCATCACAATGATCCACGACCCCTATCACCACAATGCTCCATGACACTTATTCTCACTATGCTCTATGCCCCTTGTCATCACAATGCTCCATGGCCACTGTCATCACAATGCTCCATGACCACATTCATCACAATGCTCCATGACACGTTTCATCACAATGCTAAATTTCCCTTGTCATCACAATGCTCCATGGCGCTTGTCATCACAATGCTGCATGACTCCTGTCATCACACTGCCCTATGACCCCTGTCATCACAAGGCTCCATGGCCCTTGTCATCACAATGCTCCCTAACACCTGTCATCACAATCCTCCATGCCCTTGACATGACAATGCTCCATGACCCCTGTCATCACAAGGCTCCGTGGCCCTTGACATCACAATTCTCCATGACACCTGACAACACAATGCTCCTGTACGCCTTTCATCACAATGCTCCAGGCCCCCTGTCATCACAATGCACCATGATCCCTTTCATGACAATAATCCATGACCCCTTTCATCACAATGCTCCAGTATGCCTTTCATCACAATACTCGATGCCCCCTGTCATCACAATGCCCCAAGACAACTCTCAGCAAAATATTCCATGCCCCCTGTAGTCACAATGCTCCATAACAGCTGTCATCACAATGCTCCATGACCCTTGTCATGACAATTCTCCATGGCATTTTTCATCACAATGTTCCATGCCCCCTTTCATCGCAATTCTTCAAGACAACTTTCATCACAATGCTCCTTGGCCTGGGTCATTGCAATGCTCCATGACTCCTTTCATCACAATGCTCCATGGCCTCTGACATCACAATGCTCCATAAGCCATGTCATCACAATGTGCCATGACCCCGTCAAAACAATGCTCCATAACCCCTTTCATCACAATGCTCCGTGACCCATGTCAACACAATTGTCCAGGACCCCTTTCATCACAATGCTCCTTGGCACGTGTCATCACAATGCTCCATGAACAGTATCATCACAATGCACCATGATCCCTGTCATCACAATGCACTATGACACCTGTCATCACAATGCTCCAAGACAACTGTCATCACAATGCCACATGACTCCTGTCATCACAATTCTCCCTGACCTTTGTCATCACAATGCTCCATGACGCCTTTCATCACAATGCACCATTACCCCTTTCCATAACCCCTGACTTCACAATGGCCAATGACACCTGTCATCACAATTCACCATGGATCTTGTCATCAAAAGGCTCCATGCTCGTGTCATCACAATGATCCAAGACCAGTGTCATCACAATGCTCCATGACCACATTCATCACAATGCTGCATGACCCGTTTCACCACAATGCTAAGTGGCCCTTGCCATCACAATGCTAAGTGGCCCTTGTCATCACAATGCTCCATGCCCCCGTCATCACAATGCCCCATGACCCCTGTCATCACAAGAATCCATGGTCTTTGACATCACAGTGCTCCATGACACCTGTCATCACAATGCTCGATGATTCGTTTCATCACAATGCTCCCTTACCCCTGTCATCACAGTGCTCCATGACCCCTTGCATCACAACGCTCCATGACCAATTTCATCACAACGCTCCATGACTCCTATCATCACAATGCTCTATGGCCCTTGTCATCACAATGCTCAATGCCCACTGTCATCACAATGCTCCATGAGCACATTCATCACAATACTCTATGAGCCGTTTCATCACAATGCTAAATGGCCCTTGTCATCACAATGTTCTACGGTGCTTGTCATCACAATGCTGCATGACCCCTGTCATCACAATGCTCCATGGCCCTTGCCATCACAATGCTCCATGAACGCTGTCATCACAATGCCCTATGACCAGTATCATCACAGTGCTCCTTGGCTGTTGTCATGAAAATGCTCCATAACCCCTGTCATCACAGTGAACCATGGCCCTTGTCATCACAATGCTCCCTGACCCATTTCATCACAATGCTCCATGACCACTTTCATTACAGAGCTCCATCATCGCTATCATCACAGTGATCCATGACCCCTTTCATCACAGTGTTCCAGTACCATTTTCATCACAATGATCCACGACCCCTATCACCACAATGCTCCATGACACTTATTCTCACTATGCTCTATGGCCCTTGTCATCACAATGCTTCATGGCCACTGTCATCACAATGCTCCATGACCACATTCATCACAATGCTCCATGACCCGTTTCATCACAATGCTAAATTTCCCTTGTCATCACAATGCTCCATGGCGCTTGTCATCACAATGCTGCATGACTCCTGTCATCACACTGCCCTATGACCCCTGTCATCACAAGGCTCCATGGCCCTTGTCATCACAATCCTCCCTAACACCTGTCATCACAATCCTCCATGCCCTTGTCATGACAATGCTCCATGACCCCTGTCATCACAAGGCTCCGTGGCCCTTGACATCACAATTCTCCATGACACCTGACAACACAATGCTCCAGTACGCCTTTCATCACAATGCTCCAGGCCCCCTGTCATCACAATGCACCATGATCCCTTTCATGACAATAATCCATGACCCCTTTCATGACAAAGCTCCAGTATGCCTTTCATCACAATACTCGATGCCCCCTGTCATCACAATGCCCCATGACCCCTCTCAGCAAAATATTCCATGCCCCCTGTAGTCACAATGCTCCATAACAGCTGTCATCACAATGCTCCATGACCCTTGTCATGACAATGCTCCATGGCATTTTTCATCACAATGTTCCATGCCCCCTTTCATCGCAATTCTTCAAGACAACTTCCATCACAATGCTCCATGACCACTTTCATCACAATGCTCCTTGGCCTGGGTCATCGCAATGCTCCATGACTCCTTTCATCACAATGCTCCATGGCCTCTGACATCACAATGCTCCATAAGCCATGTCATCACAATGTGCCATGACCCCGTCAAAACAATGCTCCATAACCCCTTTCATCACAATGCTCCGTGACCCATGTCAACACAATTGTCCAGGACCCCTTTCATCACAATGCTCCTTGGCACGTGTCATCACAATGCTCCATGAACAGTATCATCACAATGCACCAAGATCCCTGTCATCACAATGCACTATGACACCTGTCATCACAATGCTCCAAGACAACTGTCATCACAATGCCACATGACTCCTGTCATCACAATACTCCCTGACATTTGTCATCACAATGCTCCATGACGCCTGTCATCAAAATGCACCATTGCCACTTTCATCACAATTCTCCAGGCCTTCTGTCACCACAATGCTCCATAACCCCTGACTTCACAATGGCCAATGACACCTGTCATCACAATTCACCATGGATCTTGTCATCAAAAGACTCCATGCTCGTGTCATCACAATGATCCAAGACCAGTGTCATCACAATGCTCCATGACCACATTCATCACAATGCTGCATGACCCGTTTCACCACAATGCTAAGTGGCCCTTGCCATCACAATGCTAAGTGGCCCTTGTCATCACAATGCTCCATGCCCCCGTCATCACAATGCCCCATGACCCCTGTCATCACAAGAATCCATGGTCTTTGACATCACAGTGCTCCATGACACCTGTCATCACAATGCTCGATGATTCGTTTCATCACAATGCTCCCTTACCCCTGTCATCACAGTGCTCCATGACCCCTTGCATCACAACGCTCCATGACCAATTTCATCACAACGCTCCATGACTCCTATCATCACAATGCTCTATGGCCCTTGTCATCACAATGCTCAATGCCCACTGTCATCACAATGCTCCATGAGCACATTCATCACAATACTCTATGAGCCGTTTCATCACAATGCTAAATGGCCCTTGTCATCACAATGTTCTACGGTGCTTGTCATCACAATGCTGCATGACCCCTGTCATCACAATGCTCCATGGCCCTTGCCATCACAATGCTCCATGAACGCTGTCATCACAATGCCCTATGACCAGTATCATCACAGTGCCCCTTGGCTGTTTTCATGAAAATGCTCCATAACCCCTGTCATCACAGTGAACCATGGCCCTTGTCATCACAATGCTCCCTGACCCATTTCATCACAATGCTCCATGACCACTTTCATTACAGAACTCCATGATTGCTATCATCACAATGACCCATGACCCCTTTCATCACAGTGTTCCAGTACCATTTTCATCACAATGATCCACGACCCCTATCACCACAATGCTCCATGACACTTATTCTCACTATGCTCTATGCCCCTTGTCATCACAATGCTCCATGGCCACTGTCATCACAATGCTCCATGACCACATTCATCACAATGCTCCATGACACGTTTCATCACAATGCTAAATTTCCCTTGTCATCACAATGCTCCATGGCGCTTGTCATCACAATGCTGCATGACTCCTGTCATCACACTGCCCTATGACCCCTGTCATCACAAGGCTCCATGGCCCTTGTCATCACAATGCTCCCTAACACCTGTCATCACAATCCTCCATGCCCTTGACATGACAATGCTCCATGACCCCTGTCATCACAAGGCTCCGTGGCCCTTGACATCACAATTCTCCATGACACCTGACAACACAATGCTCCTGTACGCCTTTCATCACAATGCTCCAGGCCCCCTGTCATCACAATGCACCATGATCCCTTTCATGACAATAATCCATGACCCCTTTCATCACAATGCTCCAGTATGCCTTTCATCACAATACTCGATGCCCCCTGTCATCACAATGCCCCAAGACAACTCTCAGCAAAATATTCCATGCCCCCTGTAGTCACAATGCTCCATAACAGCTGTCATCACAATGCTCCATGACCCTTGTCATGACAATTCTCCATGGCATTTTTCATCACAATGTTCCATGCCCCCTTTCATCGCAATTCTTCAAGACAACTTTCATCACAATGCTCCTTGGCCTGGGTCATTGCAATGCTCCATGACTCCTTTCATCACAATGCTCCATGGCCTCTGACATCACAATGCTCCATAAGCCATGTCATCACAATGTGCCATGACCCCGTCAAAACAATGCTCCATAACCCCTTTCATCACAATGCTCCGTGACCCATGTCAACACAATTGTCCAGGACCCCTTTCATCACAATGCTCCTTGGCACGTGTCATCACAATGCTCCATGAACAGTATCATCACAATGCACCATGATCCCTGTCATCACAATGCACTATGACACCTGTCATCACAATGCTCCAAGACAACTGTCATCACAATGCCACATGACTCCTGTCATCACAATTCTCCCTGACCTTTGTCATCACAATGCTCCATGACGCCTTTCATCACAATGCACCATTACCCCTTTCCATAACCCCTGACTTCACAATGGCCAATGACACCTGTCATCACAATTCACCATGGATCTTGTCATCAAAAGGCTCCATGCTCGTGTCATCACAATGATCCAAGACCAGTGTCATCACAATGCTCCATGACCACATTCATCACAATGCTGCATGACCCGTTTCACCACAATGCTAAGTGGCCCTTGCCATCACAATGCTAAGTGGCCCTTGTCATCACAATGCTCCATGCCCCCGTCATCACAATGCCCCATGACCCCTGTCATCACAAGAATCCATGGTCTTTGACATCACAGTGCTCCATGACACCTGTCATCACAATGCTCGATGATTCGTTTCATCACAATGCTCCCTTACCCCTGTCATCACAGTGCTCCATGACCCCTTGCATCACAACGCTCCATGACCAATTTCATCACAACGCTCCATGACTCCTATCATCACAATGCTCTATGGCCCTTGTCATCACAATGCTCAATGCCCACTGTCATCACAATGCTCCATGAGCACATTCATCACAATACTCTATGAGCCGTTTCATCACAATGCTAAATGGCCCTTGTCATCACAATGTTCTACGGTGCTTGTCATCACAATGCTGCATGACCCCTGTCATCACAATGCTCCATGGCCCTTGCCATCACAATGCTCCATGAACGCTGTCATCACAATGCCCTATGACCAGTATCATCACAGTGCTCCTTGGCTGTTGTCATGAAAATGCTCCATAACCTCTGTCATCACAGTGAACCATGGCCCTTGTCATCACAATGCTCCCTGACCCATTTCATCACAATGCTCCATGACCACTTTCATTACAGAGCTCCATCATCGCTATCATCACAGTGATCCATGACCCCTTTCATCACAGTGTTCCAGTACCATTTTCATCACAATGATCCACGACCCCTATCACCACAATGCTCCATGACACTTATTTTCACTATGCTCTATGGCCCTTGTCATCACAATGCTCCATGACCACATTCATCACAATGCTCCATGACCCGTTTCATCACAATGCTAAATTTCACTTGTCATCAAAATGCTCCATGGCGCTTGTCATCACAATGCTGCATGACTCCTGTCATCACACTGCCCTATGACCCCTGTCATCACAAGGCTCCGTGGCCCTTGACATCACAATTCTCCATGACACCTGACAACACAATGCTCCAGTACGCCTTTCATCACAATGCTCCAGGCCCCCTGTCATCACAATGCACCATGATCCCTTTCATGACAATAATCCATGACCCCTTTCATCACAATGCTCCAGTATGCCTTTCATCACAATACTCGATGCCCCCTGTCATCACAATGCCCCATGACCCCTCTCAGCAAAATATTCCATGCCCCCTGTAGTCACAAAGCTCCATAGCAGCTGTCATCACAATGCTCCATGACCCTTGTCATGACAATGCTCCATGGCATTTTTCATCACAATGTTCCATGCCCCCTTTCATCGCAATTCTTCAAGACAACTTTCATCACAATGCTCCATGACCACTTTCATCACAAGGCTCCTTGGCCTGGGTCATCGCAATGCTCCATGACTCCTTTCATCACAATGCTCCATGGCCTCTGACATCACAATGCTCCATAAGCCATGTCATCACAATGTGCCATGACCCCGTCAAAACAATGCTCCATAACCCCTTTCATCACAATGCTCCGTGACCCATGTCAACACAATTGTCCAGGACCCCTTTCATCACAATGCTCCTTGGCACGTGTCATCACAATGCTCCATGAACAGTATCATCACAATGCACCATGATCCCTGTCATCACAATGCACTATGACACCTGTTATCACAATGCTCCAAGACAACTGTCATCACAATGCCACATGACTCCTGTCATCACAATACTCCCTGACATTTGTCATCACAATGCTCCATGAACAGTATCATCACAATGCACCATTACCCCTTTCATCACAATTCTCCAGGCCCTCTGTCACCACAATGCTCCATAACCCCTGACATCACAATGGCCAATGACACCTGTCATCACAATTCACCAGGGATCTTGTCATCAAAAGGCTCCATGCTCATGTCATCACAATGATCCAAGACCAGTGTCATCACAATGCTCCATGACGACTTTCATCACAATGCTCCAGTAGGCCTTACATCACAATACTCCATGCCCGCTCTCATGACAATTCCCCATAACCCCTGTCATCACAATGGCCAACGACACCTGTCATCACAATTCACCATGGATCTTGTCATCAAAAGGCTCCATGCTCGTGTCATCACAATGATCCAAGACCCGTGTCATCACAATGCTACATGGCCGGTCTCATCACAGTGCTCCATGACCCCTGTTATCAAAATTCACCATGAACTTTCATCACAGTGCTCCATCAACACATTCATCACAATGCTCCATGATCCCTTTCATCACAATGTTCTAGGACCAACATCATCACAATGCTCCGTGATCGGTATAATCACAATGCTCTATGACCCCTTTCATAACGATGCCCCAATACCCCCTTTCATCACAATGCTCCATGGTTCCTGTCATCACAATGCGCCAGGACCCATGTCATCACAATGCTCTATGACCCTTTGTCATCACAATGTTCCATGGCCCTTGTCATCACAATGCTCCATGACCACATTCATCACAATGCTGCATGACCCGTTTCACCACAATGCTAAGTGGCCCTTGCCATCACAATGCTAAGTGGCCCTTGTCATCACAATGCTCCATGCCCCCGTCATCACAATGCCCCATGACCCCTGTCATCACAAGAATCCATGGTCTTTGACATCACAGTGCTCCATGACACCTGTCATCACAATGCTCGATGATTCGTTTCATCACAATGCTCCCTTACCCCTGTCATCACAGTGCTCCATGACCCCTTGCATCACAACGCTCCATGACCAATTGCATCACAACGCTCCATGACTCCTATCATCACAATGCTCTATGGCCCTTGTCATCACAATGCTCAATGCCCACTGTCATCACAATGCTCCATGAGCACATTCATCACAATACTCTATGAGCCGTTTCATCACAATGCTAAATGGCCCTTGTCATCACAATGTTCTACGGTGCTTGTCATCACAATGCTGCATGACCCCTGTCATCACAATGCTCCATAGCCCTTGCCATCACAATGCTCCATGAACGCTGTCATCACAATGCCCTATGACCAGTATCATCACAGTGCTCCTTGGCTGTTGTCATGAAAATGCTCCATAACCCCTGTCATCACAGTGAACCATGGCCCTTGTCATCACAATGCTCCCTGACCCATTTCATCACAATGCTCCATGACCACTTTCATTACAGAGCTCCATGATTGCTATCATCACAATGATCCATGACCCCTTTCATCACAGTGTTCCAGTACCATTTTCATCACAATGATCCACGACCCCTATCACCACAATGCTCCATGACACTTATTCTCACTATGCTCTATGGCCCTTGTCATCACAATGCTCCATGGCCACTGTCATCACAATGCTCCATGACCACATTCATCACAATGCTCCATGACCCGTTCCATCACATTGCTAAATTTCCCTTGTCATCACAATGCTCCATGGCGCTTGTCATCACAATGCTGCATGACTCCTGTCATCACACTGCCCTATGACCCCTGTCATCACAAGGCTCCATGGCCCTTGTCATCACAATGCTCCCTAACACCTGTCATCACAATCCTCCATGCCCTTGTCATGACAATGCTCCATGACCCCTGTCATCACAAGGCTCCGTGGCCCTTGACATCACAATTCTCCATGACACCTGACAACACAATGCTCCAGTACACCTTTCATCACAATGCTCCAGGCCCCCTGTCATCACAATGCACCATGATCCCTTTCATGACAATAATCCATGACCCCTTTCATCACAATGCTCCAGTATGCCTTTCATCACAATACTCGATGCCCCCTGTCATCACAATGCCCCATGACCCCACTCAGCAAAATATTCCATGCCCCCTGTAGTCACAATGCTCCATAGCAGCTGTCATCACAATGCTCCATGACCCTTGTCATGACAATGCTCCATGGCATTTTTCATCACAATGTTCCATGCCCCCTTTCATCGCAATTCTTCAAGACAACTTCCATCACAATGCTCCATGACCACTTTCATCACAATGCTCCTTGGCCTGGGTCATTGCAATGCTCCATGACTCCTTTCATCACAATGCTCCATGGCCTCAGACATCACAATGCTCCATAAGCCATGTCATCACAATGTGCCATGACCCCGTCAAAACAATGCTCCATAACCCCTTTCATCACAATGCTCCGTGACCCACGTCAACACAATTGTCCAGGACCCCTTTCATCACAATGCTCCTTGGCACGTGTCATCACAATGCTCCATGAACAGTATCATCACAATGCACCATGATCCCTGTCATCACAATGCACTATGACACCTGTCATCACAATGCCCCAAGACAACTGTCATCACAATGCCACATGACTCCTGTCATCACAATTCTCCCTGACCTTTGTCATCACAATGCTCCATGACGCCTTTCATCACAATGCACCATTACCCCTTTCATCACAATTCTCCAGGCCTTCTGTCACCACAATGCTCCATAACCCCTGACTTCACAATGGCCAATGACACCTGTCATCACAATTCACCATGGATCTTGTCATCAAAAGGCTCCATGCTCTTGTCATCACAATGATCCAAGACCACTGTCATCACAATGCTCCATGACCACATTCATCACAATGCTGCATGACCCGTTTCACCACAATGCTAAGTGGTCCTTGCCATCACAATGCTCCATGGCCACTGTCATCACAATGCTCCATGACCACATTCATCACAATGCTCCATGACCCGTTTCATCACAATGCTAAATTTCCCTTGTCATCAAAATGCTCCATGGCGCTTGTCATCACAATGCTGCATGAATCCTGTCATCACCCTGCCCTATGACCCCTGTCATCACAAGGCTCCGTGGCCCTTGACATCACAATTCTCCATGACACCTGACAACACAATGCTCCAGTACGCCTTTCATCACAATGCTCCAGGCCCCCTGTCATCACAATGCACCATGATCCCTTTCATGACAATAATCCATGACCCCTTTCATCACAATGCTCCAGTATGCCTTTCATCACAATACTCGATGCCCCCTGTCATCACAATGCCCCATGACAACTCTCAGCAAAATGTTCCATGCCCCCTGTAGTCACAATGCTCCATAACAGCTGTCATCACAATGCTCCATGACCCTTGTCATGACAATGCTCCATGGCATTTTTCACCACAATGTTCCATGCCCCCTTTCATTGCAATTCTTCAAGACAACTTCCATCACAATGCTCCATGACCACTTTCTTCACAATGCTCCTTGGCCTGGGTCATCGCAATGCTCCATGACTCCTTTCATCACAATGCTCCATGGCCTCTGACATCACAATGCTCCATAAGCCATGTCATCACAATGTGCCATGACCCCGTCAAAACAATGCTCCATAACCCCTTTCATCACAATGCTCCGTGACCCATGTCAACACAATTGTCCAGGACCCCTTTCATCACAATGCTCCTTGGCACGTGTCATCACAATGCTCCATGAACAGTATCATCACAATGCACCATGATCCCTGTCATCACAATGCACTATGACACCTGTTATCACAATGCTCCAAGACAACTGTCATCACAATGCCACATGACTCCTGTCATCACAATTCTCCCTGACCTTTGTCATCACAATGCTCCATGACGCCTTTCATCACAATGCACCATTACCCCTTTCATCACAATTCTCCAGGCCCTCTGTCACCACAATGCTCCATAACCCCTGACATCACAATGGCCAACAACACCTGTCATCACAATTCACCATGGATCTTGTCATCAAAAGACTCCATGCTCGTGTCATCACAATGATTCAAGACCCGTGTCATCACAATGCTCCATGGCCGGTCTCATCACAGTGCTCCATGACCCCTGTCATCAAAATTCTCCATGAAATTTCATCACAGTGCTCCATGAACACATTCATCACAATGCTCCATGATCCCTTTCATCACAATGCTCTAGGACCAACATCCTCACAATGATGCATGATCACTATCATCACAATGCTACATGACCCCTTTCATAACGATTCCGCAATACCCCCTTTCATCACAATGCTCCATGGTTCCTGTCATCACAATGCGCCAGGACCCATGTCATCACAATGCTCTATGACCCTTGTCATCACAATGTTCCATGGCCCTAGTCATCACAATGCTCCATGACCACATTCATCACAATGCTGCATGACCCGTTTCACCACAATGCTAAGTGGCCCTTGTCATCACAATGCTCCATTGTGCTTGTCATCACAATGCCCCATGCCCCGGTCATCACAGTACCCCATAACCCCTGTCATCACAAGAATCCATGGTCTTTGACATCACAATGCTCCATGACACCTGTCATCACAATGCTCGATGATTCGTTTCATCACAATGCTCCCTTACCCCTGTCATCACAGTGCTCCATGACCCCTTGCATCACAACGCTCCATGACCAATTGCATCACAACGCTCCATGACTCCTATCATCACAATGCTCTATGGCCCTTGTCATCACAATGCTCAATGCCCACTGTCATCACAATACTCCATGAGCACATTCATCACAATACTCTATGAGCCGTTTCATCACAATGTTAAATGGCCCTTGTCATCACAATGTTCTACGGTGCTTGTCATCACAATGCTGCATGACCCCTGTCATCACAATGCTCCATAGCCCTTGCCATCACAAAGCTCCATGAACGCTGTCATCACAATGCCCTATGACCAGTATCATCACAGTGCTCCTTGGCTGTTGTCATGAAAATGCTCCATAACCCCTGTCATCACAGTGAACCATGGCCCTTGTCATCACAATGCTCCCTGACCCATTTCATCACAATGCTCCATGACCACTTTCATTACAGAGCTCCATGATTGCTATCATCACAATGATCCATGACCCTTTTCATCACAGTGTTTCAGTGCCATTTTCATCACAATGATCCACGACCCCTATCACCACAATGCTCCATGACACTTATTCTCACTATGCTCTATGGCCCTTGTCATCACAATGCTTCATGGCCACTGTCATCACAATGCTCCATGACCACATTCATCACAATGCTCCATGACCCGTTTCATCACAATGCTAAATTTCCCTTGTCATCACAATGCTCCATGGCGCTTGTCATCACAATGCTGCATGACTCCTGTCATCACACTGCCCTATGACCCCTGTCATCACAAGGCTCCATGGCCCTTGTCATCACAATCCTCCCTAACACCTGTCATCACAATCCTCCATGCCCTTGTCATGACAATGCTCCATGACCCCTGTCATCACAAGGCTCCGTGGCCCTTGACATCACAATTCTCCATGACACCTGACAACACAATGCTCCAGTACGCCTTTCATCACAATGCTCCAGGCCCCCTGTCATCACAATGCACCATGATCCCTTTCATGACAATAATCCATGACCCCTTTCATGACAAAGCTCCAGTATGCCTTTCATCACAATACTCGATGCCCCCTGTCATCACAATGCCCCATGACCCCTCTCAGCAAAATATTCCATGCCCCCTGTAGTCACAATGCTCCATAACAGCTGTCATCACAATGCTCCATGACCCTTGTCATGACAATGCTCCATGGCATTTTTCATCACAATGTTCCATGCCCCCTTTCATCGCAATTCTTCAAGACAACTTCCATCACAATGCTCCATGACCACTTTCATCACAATGCTCCTTGGCCTGGGTCATCGCAATGCTCCATGACTCCTTTCATCACAATGCTCCATGGCCTCTGACATCACAATGCTCCATAAGCCATGTCATCACAATGTGCCATGACCCCGTCAAAACAATGCTCCATAACCCCTTTCATCACAATGCTCCGTGACCCATGTCAACACAATTGTCCAGGACCCCTTTCATCACAATGCTCCTTGGCACGTGTCATCACAATGCTCCATGAACAGTATCATCACAATGCACCAAGATCCCTGTCATCACAATGCACTATGACACCTGTCATCACAATGCTCCAAGACAACTGTCATCACAATGCCACATGACTCCTGTCATCACAATACTCCCTGACATTTGTCATCACAATGCTCCATGACGCCTGTCATCAAAATGCACCATTGCCACTTTCATCACAATTCTCCAGGCCTTCTGTCACCACAATGCTCCATAACCCCTGACTTCACAATGGCCAATGACACCTGTCATCACAATTCACCATGGATCTTGTCATCAAAAGACTCCATGCTCGTGTCATCACAATGATCCAAGACCAGTGTCATCACAATGCTCCATGACCACATTCATCACAATGCTGCATGACCCGTTTCACCACAATGCTAAGTGGCCCTTGCCATCACAATGCTAAGTGGCCCTTGTCATCACAATGCTCCATGCCCCCGTCATCACAATGCCCCATGACCCCTGTCATCACAAGAATCCATGGTCTTTGACATCACAGTGCTCCATGACACCTGTCATCACAATGCTCGATGATTCGTTTCATCACAATGCTCCCTTACCCCTGTCATCACAGTGCTCCATGACCCCTTGCATCACAACGCTCCATGACCAATTTCATCACAACGCTCCATGACTCCTATCATCACAATGCTCTATGGCCCTTGTCATCACAATGCTCAATGCCCACTGTCATCACAATGCTCCATGAGCACATTCATCACAATACTCTATGAGCCGTTTCATCACAATGCTAAATGGCCCTTGTCATCACAATGTTCTACGGTGCTTGTCATCACAATGCTGCATGACCCCTGTCATCACAATGCTCCATAGCCCTTGCCATCACAATGCTCCATGAACGCTGTCATCACAATGCCCTATGACCAGTATCATCACAGTGCTCCTTGGCTGTTGTCATGAAAATGCTCCATAACCCCTGTCATCACAGTGAACCATGGCCCTTGTCATCACAATGCTCCCTGACCCATTTCATCACAATGCTCCATGACCACTTTCATTACAGAGCTCCATGATTGCTATCATCACAATGATCCATGACCCCTTTCATCACAGTGTTCCAGTACCATTTTCATCACAATGATCCACGACCCCTATCACCACAATGCTCCATGACACTTATTCTCACTATGCTCTATGGCCCTTGTCATCACAATGCTCCATGGCCACTGTCATCACAATGCTCCATGACCACATTCATCACAATGCTCCATGACCCGTTCCATCACATTGCTAAATTTCCCTTGTCATCACAATGCTCCATGGCGCTTGTCATCACAATGCTGCATGACTCCTGTCATCACACTGCCCTATGACCCCTGTCATCACAAGGCTCCATGGCCCTTGTCATCACAATGCTCCCTAACACCTGTCATCACAATCCTCCATGCCCTTGTCATGACAATGCTCCATGACCCCTGTCATCACAAGGCTCCGTGGCCCTTGACATCACAATTCTCCATGACACCTGACAACACAATGCTCCAGTACGCCTTTCATCACAATGCTCCAGGCCCCCTGTCATCACAATGCACCATGATCCCTTTCATGACAATAATCCATGACCCCTTTCATCACAATGCTCCAGTATGCCTTTCATCACAATACTCGATGCCCCCTGTCATCACAATGCCCCATGACCCCACTCAGCAAAATATTCCATGCCCCCTGTAGTCACAATGCTCCATAGCAGCTGTCATCACAATGCTCCATGACCCTTGTCATGACAATGCTCCATGGCATTTTTCATCACAATGTTCCATGCCCCCTTTCATCGCAATTCTTCAAGACAACTTCCATCACAATGCTCCATGACCACTTTCATCACAATGCTCCTTGGCCTGGGTCATTGCAATGCTCCATGACTCCTTTCATCACAATGCTCCATGGCCTCAGACATCACAATGCTCCATAAGCCATGTCATCACAATGTGCCATGACCCCGTGAAAACAATGCTCCATAACCCCTTTCATCACAATGCTCCGTGACCCACGTCAACACAATTGTCCAGGACCCCTTTCATCACAATGCTCCTTGGCACGTGTCATCACAATGCTCCATGAACAGTATCATCACAATGCACCATGATCCCTGTCATCACAATGCACTATGACACCTGTCATCACAATGCCCCAAGACAACTGTCATCACAATGCCACATGACTCCTGTCATCACAATTCTCCCTGACCTTTGTCATCACAATGCTCCATGACGCCTTTCATCACAATGCACCATTACCCCTTTCATCACAATTCTCCAGGCCTTCTGTCACCACAATGCTCCATAACCCCTGACTTCACAATGGCCAATGACACCTGTCATCACAATTCACCATGGATCTTGTCATCAAAAGGCTCCATGCTCGTGTCATCACAATGATCCAAGACCACTGTCATCACAATGCTCCATGACCACATTCATCACAATGCTGCATGACCCGTTTCACCACAATGCTAAGTGGTCCTTGCCATCACAATGCTCCATGGCCACTGTCATCACAATGCTCCATGACCACATTCATCACAATGCTCCATGACCCGTTTCATCACAATGCTAAATTTCCCTTGTCATCAAAATGCTCCATGGCGCTTGTCATCACAATGCTGCATGACTCCTGTCATCACCCTGCCCTATGACCCCTGTCATCACAAGGCTCCGTGGCCCTTGACATCACAATTCTCCATGACACCTGACAACACAATGCTCCAGTACGCCTTTCATCACAATGCTCCAGGCCCCCTGTCATCACAATGCACCATGATCCCTTTCATGACAATAATCCATGACCCCTTTCATCACAATGCTCCAGTATGCCTTTCATCACAATACTCGATGCCCCCTGTCATCACAATGCCCCATGACAACTCTCAGCAAAATGTTCCATGCCCCCTGTAGTCACAATGCTCCATAACAGCTGTCATCACAATGCTCCATGACCCTTGTCATGACAATGCTCCATGGCATTTTTCACCACAATGTTCCATGCCCCCTTTCATTGCAATTCTTCAAGACAACTTCCATCACAATGCTCCATGACCACTTTCTTCACAATGCTCCTTGGCCTGGGTCATCGCAATGCTCCATGACTCCTTTCATCACAATGCTCCATGGCCTCTGACATCACAATGCTCCATAAGCCATGTCATCACAATGTGCCATGACCCCGTCAAAACAATGCTCCATAACCCCTTTCATCACAATGCTCCGTGACCCATGTCAACACAATTGTCCAGGACCCCTTTCATCACAATGCTCCTTGGCACGTGTCATCACAATGCTCCATGAACAGTATCATCACAATGCACCATGATCCCTGTCATCACAATGCACTATGACACCTGTCATCACAATGCTCCAAGACAACTGTCATCACAATGCCACATGACTCCTGTCATCACAATTCTCCCTGACCTTTGTCATCACAATGCTCCATGACGCCTTTCATCACAATGCACCATTACCCCTTTCCATAACCCCTGACTTCACAATGGCCAATGACACCTGTCATCACAATTCACCATGGATCTTGTCATCAAAAGGCTCCATGCTCGTGTCATCACAATGATCCAAGACCAGTGTCATCACAATGCTCCATGACCACATTCATCACAATGCTGCATGACCCGTTTCACCACAATGCTAAGTGGCCCTTGCCATCACAATGCTAAGTGGCCCTTGTCATCACAATGCTCCATGCCCCCGTCATCACAATGCCCCATGACCCCTGTCATCACAAGAATCCATGGTCTTTGACATCACAGTGCTCCATGACACCTGTCATCACAATGCTCGATGATTCGTTTCATCACAATGCTCCCTTACCCCTGTCATCACAGTGCTCCATGACCCCTTGCATCACAACGCTCCATGACCAATTTCATCACAACGCTCCATGACTCCTATCATCACAATGCTCTATGGCCCTTGTCATCACAATGCTCAATGCCCACTGTCATCACAATGCTCCATGAGCACATTCATCACAATACTCTATGAGCCGTTTCATCACAATGCTAAATGGCCCTTGTCATCACAATGTTCTACGGTGCTTGTCATCACAATGCTGCATGACCCCTGTCATCACAATGCTCCATGGCCCTTGCCATCACAATGCTCCATGAACGCTGTCATCACAATGCCCTATGACCAGTATCATCACAGTGCTCCTTGGCTGTTGTCATGAAAATGCTCCATAACCTCTGTCATCACAGTGAACCATGGCCCTTGTCATCACAATGCTCCCTGACCCATTTCATCACAATGCTCCATGACCACTTTCATTACAGAGCTCCATCATCGCTATCATCACAGTGATCCATGACCCCTTTCATCACAGTGTTCCAGTACCATTTTCATCACAATGATCCACGACCCCTATCACCACAATGCTCCATGACACTTATTTTCACTATGCTCTATGGCCCTTGTCATCACAATGCTCCATGGCCACTGTCATCACAATGCTCCATGACCACATTCATCACAATGCTCCATGACCCGTTTCATCACAATGCTAAATTTCACTTGTCATCAAAATGCTCCATGGCGCTTGTCATCACAATGCTGCATGACTCCTGTCATCACACTGCCCTATGACCCCTGTCATCACAAGGCTCCGTGGCCCTTGACATCACAATTCTCCATGACACCTGACAACACAATGCTCCAGTACGCCTTTCATCACAATGCTCCAGGCCCCCTGTCATCACAATGCACCATGATCCCTTTCATGACAATAATCCATGACCCCTTTCATCACAATGCTCCAGTATGCCTTTCATCACAATACTCGATGCCCCCTGTCATCACAATGCCCCATGACCCCTCTCAGCAAAATATTCCATGCCCCCTGTAGTCACAAAGCTCCATAGCAGCTGTCATCACAATGCTCCATGACCCTTGTCATGACAATGCTCCATGGCATTTTTCATCACAATGTTCCATGCCCCCTTTCATCGCAATTCTTCAAGACAACTTTCATCACAATGCTCCATGACCACTTTCATCACAAGGCTCCTTGGCCTGGGTCATCGCAATGCTCCATGACTCCTTTCATCACAATGCTCCATGGCCTCTGACATCACAATGCTCCATAAGCCATGTCATCACAATGTGCCATGACCCCGTCAAAACAATGCTCCATAACCCCTTTCATCACAATGCTCCGTGACCCATGTCAACACAATTGTCCAGGACCCCTTTCATCACAATGCTCCTTGGCACGTGTCATCACAATGCTCCATGAACAGTATCATCACAATGCACCATGATCCCTGTCATCACAATGCACTATGACACCTGTTATCACAATGCTCCAAGACAACTGTCATCACAATGCCACATGACTCCTGTCATCACAATACTCCCTGACATTTGTCATCACAATGCTCCATGAACAGTATCATCACAATGCACCATTACCCCTTTCATCACAATTCTCCAGGCCCTCTGTCACCACAATGCTCCATAACCCCTGACATCACAATGGCCAATGACACCTGTCATCACAATTCACCAGGGATCTTGTCATCAAAAGGCTCCATGCTCATGTCATCACAATGATCCAAGACCAGTGTCATCACAATGCTCCATGACGACTTTCATCACAATGCTCCAGTAGGCCTTACATCACAATACTCCATGTCCGCTCTCATGACAATTCCCCATAACCCCTGTCATCACAATGGCCAACGACACCTGTCATCACAATTCACCATGGATCTTGTCATCAAAAGGCTCCATGCTCGTGTCATCACAATGATCCAAGACCCGTGTCATCACAATGCTACATGGCCGGTCTCATCACAGTGCTCCATGACCCCTGTTATCAAAATTCACCATGAACTTTCATCACAGTGCTCCATCAACACATTCATCACAATGCTCCATGATCCCTTTCATCACAATGTTCTAGGACCAACATCATCACAATGCTCCGTGATCGCTATAATCACAATGCTCTATGACCCCTTTCATAACGATGCCCCAATACCCCCTTTCATCACAATGCTCCATGGTTCCTGTCATCACAATGCGCCAGGACCCATGTCATCACAATGCTCTATGACCCTTTGTCATCACAATGTTCCATGGCCCTTGTCATCACAATGCTCCATGACCACATTCATCACAATGCTGCATGACCCGTTTCACCACAATGCTAAGTGGCCCTTGCCATCACAATGCTAAGTGGCCCTTGTCATCACAATGCTCCATGCCCCCGTCATCACAATGCCCCATGACCCCTGTCATCACAAGAATCCATGGTCTTTGACATCACAGTGCTCCATGACACCTGTCATCACAATGCTCGATGATTCGTTTCATCACAATGCTCCCTTACCCCTGTCATCACAGTGCTCCATGACCCCTTGCATCACAACGCTCCATGACCAATTGCATCACAACGCTCCATGACTCCTATCATCACAATGCTCTATGGCCCTTGTCATCACAATGCTCAATGCCCACTGTCATCACAATGCTCCATGAGCACATTCATCACAATACTCTATGAGCCGTTTCATCACAATGCTAAATGGCCCTTGTCATCACAATGTTCTACGGTGCTTGTCATCACAATGCTGCATGACCCCTGTCATCACAATGCTCCATAGCCCTTGCCATCACAATGCTCCATGAACGCTGTCATCACAATGCCCTATGACCAGTATCATCACAGTGCTCCTTGGCTGTTGTCATGAAAATGCTCCATAACCCCTGTCATCACAGTGAACCATGGCCCTTGTCATCACAATGCTCCCTGACCCATTTCATCACAATGCTCCATGACCACTTTCATTACAGAGCTCCATGATTGCTATCATCACAATGATCCATGACCCCTTTCATCACAGTGTTCCAGTACCATTTTCATCACAATGATCCACGACCCCTATCACCACAATGCTCCATGACACTTATTCTCACTATGCTCTATGGCCCTTGTCATCACAATGCTCCATGGCCACTGTCATCACAATGCTCCATGACCACATTCATCACAATGCTCCATGACCCGTTCCATCACATTGCTAAATTTCCCTTGTCATCACAATGCTCCATGGCGCTTGTCATCACAATGCTGCATGACTCCTGTCATCACACTGCCCTATGACCCCTGTCATCACAAGGCTCCATGGCCCTTGTCATCACAATGCTCCCTAACACCTGTCATCACAATCCTCCATGCCCTTGTCATGACAATGCTCCATGACCCCTGTCATCACAAGGCTCCGTGGCCCTTGACATCACAATTCTCCATGACACCTGACAACACAATGCTCCAGTACACCTTTCATCACAATGCTCCAGGCCCCCTGTCATCACAATGCACCATGATCCCTTTCATGACAATAATCCATGACCCCTTTCATCACAATGCTCCAGTATGCCTTTCATCACAATACTCGATGCCCCCTGTCATCACAATGCCCCATGACCCCACTCAGCAAAATATTCCATGCCCCCTGTAGTCACAATGCTCCATAGCAGCTGTCATCACAATGCTCCATGACCCTTGTCATGACAATGCTCCATGGCATTTTTCATCACAATGTTCCATGCCCCCTTTCATCGCAATTCTTCAAGACAACTTCCATCACAATGCTCCATGACCACTTTCATCACAATGCTCCTTGGCCTGGGTCATTGCAATGCTCCATGACTCCTTTCATCACAATGCTCCATGGCCTCAGACATCACAATGCTCCATAAGCCATGTCATCACAATGTGCCATGACCCCGTCAAAACAATGCTCCATAACCCCTTTCATCACAATGCTCCGTGACCCACGTCAACACAATTGTCCAGGACCCCTTTCATCACAATGCTCCTTGGCACGTGTCATCACAATGCTCCATGAACAGTATCATCACAATGCACCATGATCCCTGTCATCACAATGCACTATGACACCTGTCATCACAATGCCCCAAGACAACTGTCATCACAATGCCACATGACTCCTGTCATCACAATTCTCCCTGACCTTTGTCATCACAATGCTCCATGACGCCTTTCATCACAATGCACCATTACCCCTTTCATCACAATTCTCCAGGCCTTCTGTCACCACAATGCTCCATAACCCCTGACTTCACAATGGCCAATGACACCTGTCATCACAATTCACCATGGATCTTGTCATCAAAAGGCTCCATGCTCTTGTCATCACAATGATCCAAGACCACTGTCATCACAATGCTCCATGACCACATTCATCACAATGCTGCATGACCCGTTTCACCACAATGCTAAGTGGTCCTTGCCATCACAATGCTCCATGGCCACTGTCATCACAATGCTCCATGACCACATTCATCACAATGCTCCATGACCCGTTTCATCACAATGCTAAATTTCCCTTGTCATCAAAATGCTCCATGGCGCTTGTCATCACAATGCTGCATGAATCCTGTCATCACCCTGCCCTATGACCCCTGTCATCACAAGGCTCCGTGGCCCTTGACATCACAATTCTCCATGACACCTGACAACACAATGCTCCAGTACGCCTTTCATCACAATGCTCCAGGCCCCCTGTCATCACAATGCACCATGATCCCTTTCATGACAATAATCCATGACCCCTTTCATCACAATGCTCCAGTATGCCTTTCATCACAATACTCGATGCCCCCTGTCATCACAATGCCCCATGACAACTCTCAGCAAAATGTTCCATGCCCCCTGTAGTCACAATGCTCCATAACAGCTGTCATCACAATGCTCCATGACCCTTGTCATGACAATGCTCCATGGCATTTTTCACCACAATGTTCCATGCCCCCTTTCATTGCAATTCTTCAAGACAACTTCCATCACAATGCTCCATGACCACTTTCTTCACAATGCTCCTTGGCCTGGGTCATCACAATGCTCCATGACTCCTTTCATCACAATGCTCCATGGCCTCTGACATCACAATGCTCCATAAGCCATGTCATCACAATGTGCCATGACCCCGTCAAAACAATGCTCCATAACCCCTTTCATCACAATGCTCCGTGACCCATGTCAACACAATTGTCCAGGACCCCTTTCATCACAATGCTCCTTGGCACGTGTCATCACAATGCTCCATGAACAGTATCATCACAATGCACCATGATCCCTGTCATCACAATGCACTATGACACCTGTTATCACAATGCTCCAAGACAACTGTCATCACAATGCCACATGACTCCTGTCATCACAATTCTCCCTGACCTTTGTCATCACAATGCTCCATGACGCCTTTCATCACAATGCACCATTACCCCTTTCATCACAATTCTCCAGGCCCTCTGTCACCACAATGCTCCATAACCCCTGACATCACAATGGCCAACAACACCTGTCATCACAATTCACCATGGATCTTGTCATCAAAAGACTCCATGCTCGTGTCATCACAATGATTCAAGACCCGTGTCATCACAATGCTCCATGGCCGGTCTCATCACAGTGCTCCATGACCCCTGTCATCAAAATTCTCCATGAAATTTCATCACAGTGCTCCATGAACACATTCATCACAATGCTCCATGATCCCTTTCATCACAATGCTCTAGGACCAACATCCTCACAATGATGCATGATCACTATCATCACAATGCTACATGACCCCTTTCATAACGATTCCGCAATACCCCCTTTCATCACAATGCTCCATGGTTCCTGTCATCACAATGCGCCAGGACCCATGTCATCACAATGCTCTATGACCCTTGTCATCACAATGTTCCATGGCCCTAGTCATCACAATGCTCCATGACCACATTCATCACAATGCTGCATGACCCGTTTCACCACAATGCTAAGTGGCCCTTGTCATCACAATGCTCCATTGTGCTTGTCATCACAATGCCCCATGCCCCGGTCATCACAGTACCCCATAACCCCTGTCATCACAAGAATCCATGGTCTTTGACATCACAATGCTCCATGACACCTGTCATCACAATGCTCGATGATTCGTTTCATCACAATGCTCCCTTACCCCTGTCATCACAGTGCTCCATGACCCCTTGCATCACAACGCTCCATGACCAATTGCATCACAACGCTCCATGACTCCTATCATCACAATGCTCTATGGCCCTTGTCATCACAATGCTCAATGCCCACTGTCATCACAATACTCCATGAGCACATTCATCACAATACTCTATGAGCCGTTTCATCACAATGTTAAATGGCCCTTGTCATCACAATGTTCTACGGTGCTTGTCATCACAATGCTGCATGACCCCTGTCATCACAATGCTCCATAGCCCTTGCCATCACAAAGCTCCATGAACGCTGTCATCACAATGCCCTATGACCAGTATCATCACAGTGCTCCTTGGCTGTTGTCATGAAAATGCTCCATAACCCCTGTCATCACAGTGAACCATGGCCCTTGTCATCACAATGCTCCCTGACCCATTTCATCACAATGCTCCATGACCACTTTCATTACAGAGCTCCATGATTGCTATCATCACAATGATCCATGACCCTTTTCATCACAGTGTTTCAGTGCCATTTTCATCACAATGATCCACGACCCCTATCACCACAATGCTCCATGACACTTATTCTCACTATGCTCTATGGCCCTTGTCATCACAATGCTTCATGGCCACTGTCATCACAATGCTCCATGACCACATTCATCACAATGCTCCATGACCCGTTTCATCACAATGCTAAATTTCCCTTGTCATCACAATGCTCCATGGCGCTTGTCATCACAATGCTGCATGACTCCTGTCATCACACTGCCCTATGACCCCTGTCATCACAAGGCTCCATGGCCCTTGTCATCACAATCCTCCCTAACACCTGTCATCACAATCCTCCATGCCCTTGTCATGACAATGCTCCATGACCCCTGTCATCACAAGGCTCCGTGGCCCTTGACATCACAATTCTCCATGACACCTGACAACACAATGCTCCAGTACGCCTTTCATCACAATGCTCCAGGCCCCCTGTCATCACAATGCACCATGATCCCTTTCATGACAATAATCCATGACCCCTTTCATGACAAAGCTCCAGTATGCCTTTCATCACAATACTCGATGCCCCCTGTCATCACAATGCCCCATGACCCCTCTCAGCAAAATATTCCATGCCCCCTGTAGTCACAATGCTCCATAACAGCTGTCATCACAATGCTCCATGACCCTTGTCATGACAATGCTCCATGGCATTTTTCATCACAATGTTCCATGCCCCCTTTCATCGCAATTCTTCAAGACAACTTCCATCACAATGCTCCATGACCACTTTCATCACAATGCTCCTTGGCCTGGGTCATCGCAATGCTCCATGACTCCTTTCATCACAATGCTCCATGGCCTCTGACATCACAATGCTCCATAAGCCATGTCATCACAATGTGCCATGACCCCGTCAAAACAATGCTCCATAACCCCTTTCATCACAATGCTCCGTGACCCATGTCAACACAATTGTCCAGGACCCCTTTCATCACAATGCTCCTTGGCACGTGTCATCACAATGCTCCATGAACAGTATCATCACAATGCACCAAGATCCCTGTCATCACAATGCACTATGACACCTGTCATCACAATGCTCCAAGACAACTGTCATCACAATGCCACATGACTCCTGTCATCACAATACTCCCTGACATTTGTCATCACAATGCTCCATGACGCCTGTCATCAAAATGCACCATTGCCACTTTCATCACAATTCTCCAGGCCTTCTGTCACCACAATGCTCCATAACCCCTGACTTCACAATGGCCAATGACACCTGTCATCACAATTCACCATGGATCTTGTCATCAAAAGACTCCATGCTCGTGTCATCACAATGATCCAAGACCAGTGTCATCACAATGCTCCATGACCACATTCATCACAATGCTGCATGACCCGTTTCACCACAATGCTAAGTGGCCCTTGCCATCACAATGCTAAGTGGCCCTTGTCATCACAATGCTCCATGCCCCCGTCATCACAATGCCCCATGACCCCTGTCATCACAAGAATCCATGGTCTTTGACATCACAGTGCTCCATGACACCTGTCATCACAATGCTCGATGATTCGTTTCATCACAATGCTCCCTTACCCCTGTCATCACAGTGCTCCATGACCCCTTGCATCACAACGCTCCATGACCAATTTCATCACAACGCTCCATGACTCCTATCATCACAATGCTCTATGGCCCTTGTCATCACAATGCTCAATGCCCACTGTCATCACAATGCTCCATGAGCACATTCATCACAATACTCTATGAGCCGTTTCATCACAATGCTAAATGGCCCTTGTCATCACAATGTTCTACGGTGCTTGTCATCACAATGCTGCATGACCCCTGTCATCACAATGCTCCATGGCCCTTGCCATCACAATGCTCCATGAACGCTGTCATCACAATGCCCTATGACCAGTATCATCACAGTGCCCCTTGGCTGTTTTCATGAAAATGCTCCATAACCCCTGTCATCACAGTGAACCATGGCCCTTGTCATCACAATGCTCCCTGACCCATTTCATCACAATGCTCCATGACCACTTTCATTACAGAACTCCATGATTGCTATCATCACAATGACCCATGACCCCTTTCATCACAGTGTTCCAGTACCATTTTCATCACAATGATCCACGACCCCTATCACCACAATGCTCCATGACACTTATTCTCACTATGCTCTATGCCCCTTGTCATCACAATGCTCCATGGCCACTGTCATCACAATGCTCCATGACCACATTCATCACAATGCTCCATGACACGTTTCATCACAATGCTAAATTTCCCTTGTCATCACAATGCTCCATGGCGCTTGTCATCACAATGCTGCATGACTCCTGTCATCACACTGCCCTATGACCCCTGTCATCACAAGGCTCCATGGCCCTTGTCATCACAATGCTCCCTAACACCTGTCATCACAATCCTCCATGCCCTTGACATGACAATGCTCCATGACCCCTGTCATCACAAGGCTCCGTGGCCCTTGACATCACAATTCTCCATGACACCTGACAACACAATGCTCCTGTACGCCTTTCATCACAATGCTCCAGGCCCCCTGTCATCACAATGCACCATGATCCCTTTCATGACAATAATCCATGACCCCTTTCATCACAATGCTCCAGTATGCCTTTCATCACAATACTCGATGCCCCCTGTCATCACAATGCCCCAAGACAACTCTCAGCAAAATATTCCATGCCCCCTGTAGTCACAATGCTCCATAACAGCTGTCATCACAATGCTCCATGACCCTTGTCATGACAATTCTCCATGGCATTTTTCATCACAATGTTCCATGCCCCCTTTCATCGCAATTCTTCAAGACAACTTTCATCACAATGCTCCTTGGCCTGGGTCATTGCAATGCTCCATGACTCCTTTCATCACAATGCTCCATGGCCTCTGACATCACAATGCTCCATAAGCCATGTCATCACAATGTGCCATGACCCCGTCAAAACAATGCTCCATAACCCCTTTCATCACAATGCTCCGTGACCCATGTCAACACAATTGTCCAGGACCCCTTTCATCACAATGCTCCTTGGCACGTGTCATCACAATGCTCCATGAACAGTATCATCACAATGCACCATGATCCCTGTCATCACAATGCACTATGACACCTGTCATCACAATGCTCCAAGACAACTGTCATCACAATGCCACATGACTCCTGTCATCACAATTCTCCCTGACCTTTGTCATCACAATGCTCCATGACGCCTTTCATCACAATGCACCATTACCCCTTTCCATAACCCCTGACTTCACAATGGCCAATGACACCTGTCATCACAATTCACCATGGATCTTGTCATCAAAAGGCTCCATGCTCGTGTCATCACAATGATCCAAGACCAGTGTCATCACAATGCTCCATGACCACATTCATCACAATGCTGCATGACCCGTTTCACCACAATGCTAAGTGGCCCTTGCCATCACAATGCTAAGTGGCCCTTGTCATCACAATGCTCCATGCCCCCGTCATCACAATGCCCCATGACCCCTGTCATCACAAGAATCCATGGTCTTTGACATCACAGTGCTCCATGACACCTGTCATCACAATGCTCGATGATTCGTTTCATCACAATGCTCCCTTACCCCTGTCATCACAGTGCTCCATGACCCCTTGCATCACAACGCTCCATGACCAATTTCATCACAACGCTCCATGACTCCTATCATCACAATGCTCTATGGCCCTTGTCATCACAATGCTCAATGCCCACTGTCATCACAATGCTCCATGAGCACATTCATCACAATACTCTATGAGCCGTTTCATCACAATGCTAAATGGCCCTTGTCATCACAATGTTCTACGGTGCTTGTCATCACAATGCTGCATGACCCCTGTCATCACAATGCTCCATGGCCCTTGCCATCACAATGCTCCATGAACGCTGTCATCACAATGCCCTATGACCAGTATCATCACAGTGCTCCTTGGCTGTTGTCATGAAAATGCTCCATAACCTCTGTCATCACAGTGAACCATGGCCCTTGTCATCACAATGCTCCCTGACCCATTTCATCACAATGCTCCATGACCACTTTCATTACAGAGCTCCATCATCGCTATCATCACAGTGATCCATGACCCCTTTCATCACAGTGTTCCAGTACCATTTTCATCACAATGATCCACGACCCCTATCACCACAATGCTCCATGACACTTATTTTCACTATGCTCTATGGCCCTTGTCATCACAATGCTCCATGGCCACTGTCATCACAATGCTCCATGACCACATTCATCACAATGCTCCATGACCCGTTTCATCACAATGCTAAATTTCACTTGTCATCAAAATGCTCCATGGCGCTTGTCATCACAATGCTGCATGACTCCTGTCATCACACTGCCCTATGACCCCTGTCATCACAAGGCTCCGTGGCCCTTGACATCACAATTCTCCATGACACCTGACAACACAATGCTCCAGTACGCCTTTCATCACAATGCTCCAGGCCCCCTGTCATCACAATGCACCATGATCCCTTTCATGACAATAATCCATGACCCCTTTCATCACAATGCTCCAGTATGCCTTTCATCACAATACTCGATGCCCCCTGTCATCACAAAGCCCCATGACCCCACTCAGCAAGATATTCCATGCCGCCTGTAGTCACAATGCTCCATAGCAGCTGTCATCACAATGCTCCATGACCCTTGTCATGACAATGCTCCATGACCCCTGTCATCACAAGGCTCCGTGGCCCTTGACATCACAATTCTCCATGACACCTGACAACACAATGCTCCAGTACGCCTTTCATCACAATGCTCCAGGCCCCCTGTCATCACAATGCACCATGATCCCTTTCATGACAATAATCCATGACCCCTTTCATCACAATGCTCCAGTATGCCTTTCATCACAATACTCGATGCCCCCTGTCATCACAATGCCCCATGACCGCACTCAGCAAAATATTCCATGCCCCCTGTAGTCACAATGCTCCATAGCAGCTGTCATCACAATGCTCCATGACCCTTGTCATGACAATGCTCCATGGCATTTTTCATCACAATGTTCCATGCCCCCTTTCATCGCAATTCTTCAAGACAACTTCCATCACAATGCTCCATGACCACTTTCATCACAATGCTCCTTGGCCTGGGTCATTGCAATGCTCCATGACTCCTTTCATCACAATGCTCCATGGCCTCTGACATCACAATGCTCCATAAGCCATGTCATCACAATGTGCCATGACCCCGTCAAAACAATGCTCCATAACACCTTTCATCACAATGCTCCGTGACCCACGTCAACACAATTGTCCAGGACCCCTTTCATCACAATGCTCCTTGGCACGTGTCATCACAATGCTCCATGAACAGTATCATCACAATGCACCATGATCCCTGTCATCACAATGCACTATGACACCTGTCATCACAATGCCCCAAGACAACTGTCATCACAATGCCACATGACTCCTGTCATCACAATTCTCCCTGACCTTTGTCATCACAATGCTCCATGACGCCTTTCATCACAATGCACCATTACCCCTTTCATCACAATTCTCCAGGCCCTCTGTCACCACAATGCTCCATAACCCCTGACTTCACAATGGCCAATGACACCTGTCATCACAATTCACCATGGATCTTGTCATCAAAAGGCTCCATGCTCGTGTCATCACAATGATCCAAGACCACTGTCATCACAATGCTCCATGACCACATTCATCACAATGCTGCATGACCCGTTTCACCACAATGCTAAGTGGCCCTTGCCATCACAATGCTCCATGGCCACTGTCATCACAATGCTCCATGACCACATTCATCACAATGCTCCATGACCCGTTTCATCACAATGCTAAATTTCCCTTGTCATCAAAATGCTCCATGGCGCTTGTCATCACAATGCTGCATGACTCCTGTCATCACCCTGCCCTATGACCCCTGTCATCACAAGGCTCCGTGGCCCTTGACATCACAATTCTCCATGACACCTGACAACACAATGCTCCAGTACGCCTTTCATCACAATGCTCCAGGCCCCCTGTCATCACAATGCACCATGATCCCTTTCATGACAATAATCCATGACCCCTTTCATCACAATGCTCCAGTATGCCTTTCGTCACAATACTCGATGCCCCCTGTCATCACAATGCCCCATGACAACTCTCAGCAAAATGTTCCATGCCCCCTGTAGTCACAATGCTCCATAACAGCTGTCATCACAATGCTCCATGACCCTTGTCATGACAATGCTCCATGGCATTTTTCACCACAATGTTCCATGCCCCCTTTCATTGCAATTCTTCAAGACAACTTCCATCACAATGCTCCATGACCACTTTCTTCACAATGCTCCTTGGCCTGGGTCATCGCAATGCTCCATGACTCCTTTCATCACAATGCTCCATGGCCTCTGACATCACAATGCTCCATAAGCCATGTCATCACAATGTGCCATGACCCCGTCAAAACAATGCTCCATAACCCCTTTAATCACAATGCTCCGTGACCCATGTCAACACAATTGTCCAGGACCCCTTTCATCACAATGCTCCTTGGCACATGTCATCACAATGCTCCATGAACAGTATCATCACAATGCACCATGATCCCTGTCATCACAATGCACTATGACACCTGTTATCACAATGCTCCAAGACAACTGTCATCACAATGCCACATGACTCCTGTCATCACAATTCTCCCTGACCTTTGTCATCACAATGCTCCATGACGCCTTTCATCACAATGCACCATTACCCCTTTCATCACAATTCTCCAGGCCCTCTGTCACCACAATGCTCCATAACCCCTGACATCACAATGGCCAACAACACCTGTCATCACAATTCACCATGGATCTTGTCATCAAAAGACTCCATGCTCGTGTCATCACAATGATTCAAGACCCGTGTCATCACAATGCTCCATGGCCGGTCTCATCACAGTGCTCCATGACCCCTGTCATCAAAATTCTCCATGAAATTTCATCACAGTGCTCCATGAACACATTCATCACAATGCTCCATGATCCCTTTCATCACAATGCTCTAGGACCAACATCCTCACAATGATGCATGATCACTATCATCACAATGCTACATGACCCCTTTCATAACGATTCCGCAATACCCCCTTTCATCACAATGCTCTATGACCCTTGTCATCACAATGTTCCATGGCCCTAGTCATCACAATGCTCCATGACCACATTCATCACAATGCTGCATGACCCGTTTCACCACAATGCTAAGTGGCCCTTGTCATCACAATGCTCCATTGTGCTTGTCATCACAATGCCCCATGCCCCGGTCATCACAGTACCCCATAACCCCTGTCATCACAAGAATCCATGGTCTTTGACATCACAATGCTCCATGACACCTGTCATCACAATGCTCGATGATTCGTTTCATCACAATGCTCCCTTACCCCTGTCATCACAGTGCTCCATGACCCCTTGCATCACAACGCTCCATGACCAATTGCATCACAACGCTCCATGACTCCTATCATCACAATGCTCTATGGCCCTTGTCATCACAATGCTCAATGCCCACTGTCATCACAATACTCTATGAGCACATTCATCACAATACTCTATGAGCCGTTTCATCACAATGCTAAATGGCCCTTGTCATCACAATGTTCTACGGTGCTTGTCATCACAATGCTGCATGACCCCTGTCATCACAATGCTCCATGGCCCTTGCCATCACAATGCTCCATGAACGCTGTCATCACAATGCCCTATGACCAGTATCATCACAGTGATCCTTGGCTGTTGTTATGAAAATGCTCCATAACCTCTGTCATCACAGTGAACCATGGCCCTTGTCATCACAATGCTCCCTGACCCATTTCATCACAATGCTCCATGACCACTTTCATTACAGAGCTCCATCATCGCTATCATTACACTGATCCATGACCCCTTTCATCACAGTGTTCCAGTACCATTTTCATCACAATGATCCACGACCCCTATCACCACAATGCTCCATGACACTTATTTTCACTCTGCTCTATGGCCCTTGTCATCACAATGTTCCATGGCCACTGTCATCACAATGCTCCATGACCACATTCATCACAATGCTCCATGACCCGTTTCATCACAATGCTAAATTTCCCTTGTCATCAAAATGCTCCATGGCGCTTGTCATCACAATGCTGCATGACTCCTGTCATCACACTGCCCTATGACCCCTGTCATCACAAGGCTCCATGGCCCTTGTCATCACAATGCTCCCTAACACCTGTCATCACAATCCTCCATGCCCTTGTCATGACAATGCTCCATGACCCCTGTCATCACAAGGCTCCGTGGCCCTTGACATCACAATTCTCCATGACACCTGACAACACAATGCTCCAGTACGCCTTTCATCACAATGCTCCAGGCCCCCTGTCATCACAATGCACCATGATCCCTTTCATGACAATAATCCATGACCCCTTTCATCACAATGCTCTAGTATGCCTTTCATCACAATACTCGATGCCCCCTGTCATCACAATGCCCCATGACCCCTCTCAGCAAAATATTCCATGCCCCCTGTAGTCACAATGCTCCATAACAGCTGTCATCACAATGCTCCATGACCCTTGTCATGACAATGCTCCATGGCATTTTTCATCACAATGTTCCATGCCCCCTTTCATCGCAATTCTTCAAGACAACTTCCATCACAATGCTCCATGACCACTTTCATCACAATGCTCCTTGGCCTGGGTCATCGCAATGCTCCATGACTCCTTTCATCACAATGCTCCATGGCCTCTGACATCACAATGCTCCATAAGCCATGTCATCACAATGTGCCATGACCCCGTCAAAACAATGCTCCATAACCCCTTTCATCACAATGCTCTGTGACCCATGTCAACACAATTGTCCAGGACCCCTTTCATCACAATGCTCCTTGGCACGTGTCATCACAATGCTCCATGAACAGTATCATCACAATGCACCATGATCCCTGTCATCACAATGCACTATGACACCTGTCATCACAATGCTCCAAGACAACTGTCATCACAATGCCACATGACTCCTGTCATCACAATACTCCCTGACATTTGTCATCACAATGCTCCATGACGCCTTTCATCACAATGCACCATTGCCACTTTCATCACAATTCTCCAGGCCTTCTGTCACCACAATGCTCCATAACCCCTGACTTCACAATGGCCAATGACACCTGTCATCACAATTCACCATGGATCTTGTCATCAAAAGGCTCCATGCTCGTGTCATCACAATGATCCAAGACCAGTGTCATCACAATGCTCCATGACCACATTCATCACAATGCTGCATGACCCGTTTCACCACAATGCTAAGTGGCCCTTGCCATCACAATGCTAAGTGGCCCTTGTCATCACAATGCTCCATGCCCCCGTCATCACAATGCCCCATGACCCCTGTCATCACAAGAATCCATGGTCTTTGACATCACAGTGCTCCATGACACCTGTCATCACAATGCTCGATGATTCGTTTCATCACAATGCTCCCTTACCCCTGTCATCACAGTGCTCCATGACCCCTTGCATCACAACGCTCCATGACCAATTTCATCACAACGCTCCATGACTCCTATCATCACAATGCTCTATGGCCCTTGTCATCACAATGCTCAATGCCCACTGTCATCACAATGCTCCATGAGCACATTCATCACAATACTCTATGAGCCGTTTCATCACAATGCTAAATGGCCCTTGTCATCACAATGTTCTACGGTGCTTGTCATCACAATGCTGCATGACCCCTGTCATCACAATGCTCCATGGCCCTTGCCATCAAAATGCTCCATGAACGCTGTCATCACAATGCCCTATGACCAGTATCATCACAGTGCCCCTTGGCTGTTTTCATGAAAATGCTCCATAACCCCTGTCATCACAGTGAACCATGGCCCTTGTCATCACAATGCTCCCTGACCCATTTCATCACAATGCTCCATGACCACTTTCATTACAGAGCTCCATGATTGCTATCATCACAATGATCCATGACCCCTTTCATCACAGTGTTCCAGTACCATTTTCATCACAATGATCCACGACCCCTATCACCACAATGCTCCATGACACTTATTCTCACTATGCTCTATGGCCCTTGTCATCACAAAGCTCCATGGCCACTGTCATCACAATGCTCCATGATCACATTCATCACAATGCTCCATGACCCGTTCCATCACATTGCTAAATTTCCCTTGTCATCACAATGCTCCATGGCGCTTGTCATCACAATGCTGCATGACTCCTGTCATCACACTGCCCTATGACCCCTGTCATCAAAAGGCTCCATGGCTCTTGTCATCACAATGCTCCATAACAACTTTCATCACAATCCTCCATGCCCTTGTCATGACAATGCTCCATGACCCCTGTCATCACAAGGCTCCGTGGCCCTTGACATCACAATTCTCCATGACACCTGACAACACAATGCTCCAGTACGCCTTTCTTCACAATGCTCCAGGCCCCCTGTCATCACAATGCACCATGATCCCTTTCATGACAATAATCCATGACCCCTTTCATCACAATGCTCCAGTATGCCTTTCATCACAATACTCGATGCCCCCTGTCATCACAATGCCCCATGACCCCTCTCAGCAAAATATTCCATGCCCCCTGTAGTCACAATGCTCCATAGCAGCTGTCATCACAATGCTCCATGACCCTTGTCATGACAATGCTCCATGGCATTTTTCATCACAATGTTCCATGCCCCCTTTCATCGCAATTCTTCAAGACAACTTTCATCACAATGCTCCATGACCACTTTCATCACAAGGCTCCTTGGCCTGGGTCATTGCAATGCTCCATGACTCCTTTCATCACAATGCTCCATGGCCTCTGACATCACAATGCTCCATAAGCCATGTCATCACAATGTGCCATGACCCCGTCAAAACAATGCTCCATAACCCCTTTCATCACAATGCTCCGTGACCCATGTCAACACAATTGTCCAGGACCCCTTTCATCACAATGCTCCTTGGCACGTGTCATCACAATGCCCCATGAACAGTATCATCACAATGCACCATGATCCCTGTCATCACAATGCACTATGACACCTGTTATCACAATGCTCCAAGACAACTGTCATCACAATGCCACATGACTCCTGTCATCACAATACTCCCTGACCTTTGTCATCACAATGCTCCATGACGCCTTTCATCACAATGCACCATTACCCCTTTCATCACAATTCTCCAGGCCCTCTGTCACCACAATGCTCCATAACCCCTGACATCACAATGGCCAACGACACCTGTCATCACAATTCACCATGGATCTTGTCATCAAAAGGCTCCATGCTCATGTCATCACAATGATCCAAGACCAGTGTCATCACAATGCTCCATGACGACTTTCATCACAATGCTCCAGTAGGCCTTACATCACAATACTCCATGCCTGCTCTCATGACAATTCCCCATAACCCCTGTCATCACAATGGTCAACGACACCTGTCATCACAATTCACCATGGATCTTGTCATCAAAAGGCTCCATGCTCGTGTCATCACAATGATCCAAGACCCGTGTCATCACAATGCTACATGGCCGGTCTCATCACAGTGCTCCATGACCCCTGTCATCAAAATTCTCCATGAACTTTCATCACAGTGCTCCATCAACACATTCATCACAATGCTCCATGATCCCTTTCATCACAATGTTCTAGGACCAACATCATCACAATGCTCCGTGATCGCTATCATCACAATGCTCTATGACCCCTTTCATAACGATGCCCCAATACCTCCTTTCATCACAATGCTCCATGGTTCCTGTCATCACAATGCGCCAGGACCCATGTCATCACAATGCTCTATGACCCTTTGTCATCACAATGTTCCATGGCCCTTGTCATCACAATGCTCCATGACCACATTCATCACAATGCTGCATGACCCTTTTCACCACAATGCTAAGTGGCCCTTCTCATCACAATGCTCCATGGTGCTTGTCATCACAATGCTCCATGCCCCCGTCATCACAATGCCCCATGACCCCTGTCATCACAAGAATCCATGGTCTGTGACATCAGAGTGCTCCATGACACCTGTCATCACAATGCTCGATGATTCGTTTCATCACAATGCTCCCTTACCCCTGTCATCACAGTGCTCCATGACCCCTTGCATCACAACGCTCCATGACCAATTGCATCACAACGCTCCATGACACCTATCATCACAATGCTCTATGGCCCTTGTCATCACAATGCTCAATGCCCACTGTCATCACAATGCTCCATGAGCACATTCATCACTGTACTCTATGAGCCGTTTCATCACAATGCTAAATGGCCCTTGTCATCACAATGTTCTACGGTGCTTGTCATCACAATGCTGCATGACCCCTGTCATCACAATGCTCCATGGCCCTTGCCATCAAAATGCTCCATGAACGCTGTCATCACAATGCCCTATGACCAGTATCATCACAGTGCCCCTTGGCTGTTGTCATGAAAATGCTCCATAACCCCTGTCATCACAGTGAACCATGGCCCTTGTCATCACAATGCTCCCTGACCCATTTCATCACAATGCTCCATGACCACTTTCATTACAGAGCTCCATGATTGCTATCATCACAATGATCCATGACCCCTTTCATCACAGTGTTCCAGTACCATTTTCATCACAATGATCCACGACCCCTATCACCACAATGCTCCATGACACTTATTCTCACTATGCTCTATGGCCCTTGTCATCACAATGCTCCATGGCCACTGTCATCACAATGCTCCATGACCACATTCATCACAATGCTCCATGACCCGTTTCATCACAATGCTAAATTTCCCTTGTCATCACAATGCTCCATGGCGCTTGTCATCACAATGCTGCATGACTCCTGTCATCACACTGCCCTATGACCCCTGTCATCACAAGGCTCCATGGCCCTTGTCATCACAATGCTCCCTAACACCTGTCATCACAATCCTCCATGCCCTTGTCATGACAATGCTCCATGACCCCTGTCATCACAAGGCTCCGTGGCCCTTGACATCACAATTCTCCATGACACCTGACAACACAATGCTCCAGTACGCCTTTCATCACAATGCTCCAGGCCCCCTGTCATCACAATGCACCATGATCCCTTTCATGACAATAATCCATGACCCCTTTCATCACAATGCTCCAGTATGCCTTTCATCACAATACTCGATGCCCCCTGTCATCACAATGCCCCAAGACAACTCTCAGCAAAATATTCCATGCCCCCTGTAGTCACAATGCTCCATAACAGCTGTCATCACAATGCTCCATGACCCTTGTCATGACAATGCTCCATGGCATTTTTCATCACAATGTTCCATGCCCCCTTTCATCGCAATTCTTCAAGACAACTTTCATCACAATGCTCCATGACCACTTTCATCACAATGCTCCTTGGCCTGGGTCATTGCAATGCTCCATGACTCCTTTCATCACAATGCTCCATGGCCTCTGACATCACAATGCTCCATAAGCCATGTCATCACAATGTGCCATGACCCCGTCAAAACAATGCTCCATAACCCCTTTCATCACAATGCTCCGTGACCCATGTCAACACAATTGTCCAGGACCCCTTTCATCACAATGCTCCTTGGCACGTGTCATCACAATGCTCCATGAACAGTATCATCACAATGCACCATGATCCCTGTCATCACAATGCACTATGACACCTGTCATCACAATGCTCCAAGACAACTGTCATCACAATGCCACATGACTCCTGTCATCACAATTCTCCCTGACCTTTGTCATCACAATGCTCCATGACGCCTTTCATCACAATGCACCATTACCCCTTTCCATAACCCCTGACTTCACAATGGCCAATGACACCTGTCATCACAATTCACCATGGATCTTGTCATCAAAAGGCTCCATGCTCGTGTCATCACAATGATCCAAGACCAGTGTCATCACAATGCTCCATGACCACATTCATCACAATGCTGCATGACCCGTTTCACCACAATGCTAAGTGGCCCTTGCCATCACAATGCTAAGTGGCCCTTGTCATCACAATGCTCCATGCCCCCGTCATCACAATGCCCCATGACCCCTGTCATCACAAGAATCCATGGTCTTTGACATCACAGTGCTCCATGACACCTGTCATCACAATGCTCGATGATTCGTTTCATCACAATGCTCCCTTACCCCTGTCATCCCAGTGCTCCATGACCCCTTGCATCACAACGCTCCATGACCAATTTCATCACAACGCTCCATGACTCCTATCATCACAATGCTCTATGGCCCTTGTCATCACAATGCTCAATGCCCACTGTCATCACAATGCTCCATGAGCACATTCATCACAATACTCTATGAGCCGTTTCATCACAATGCTAAATGGCCCTTGTCATCACAATGTTCTACGGTGCTTGTCATCACAATGCTGCATGACCCCTGTCATCACAATGCTCCATGGCCCTTGCCATCACAATGCTCCATGAACGCTGTCATCACAATGCCCTATGACCAGTATCATCACAGTGATCCTTGGCTGTTGTTATGAAAATGCTCCATAACCTCTGTCATCACAGTGAACCATGGCCCTTGTCATCACAATGCTCCCTGACCCATTTCATCACAATGCTCCATGACCACTTTCATTACAGAGCTCCATCATCGCTATCATTACACTGATCCATGACCCCTTTCATCACAGTGTTCCAGTACCATTTTCATCACAATGATCCACGACCCCTATCACCACAATGCTCCATGACACTTATTTTCACTCTGCTCTATGGCCCTTGTCATCACAATGTTCCATGGCCACTGTCATCACAATGCTCCATGACCACATTCATCACAATGCTCCATGACCCGTTTCATCACAATGCTAAATTTCCCTTGTCATCAAAATGCTCCATGGCGCTTGTCATCACAATGCTGCATGACTCCTGTCATCACACTGCCCTATGACCCCTGTCATCACAAGGCTCCATGGCCCTTGACATCACAATTCTCCATGACACCTGACAACACAGTGCTCCAGTACGCCTTTCATCACAATGCTCCAGGCCCCCTGTCATCACAATGCACCATGATCCCTTTCATGACAATAATCCATGACCCCTTTCATCACATTGCTCCAGTATGCCTTTCATCACAATACTCGATGCCCCCTGTCATTACAATGCCCCATGACCCCTCTCAGCAAAATATTCCATGCCCCCTGTAGTCACAATGCTCCATAACAGCTGTCATCTCAATGCTCCATGACACTTGTCATGACAATGCTCCATGGCATTTTTCATCACAATGTTCCATGCCCACTTTCATTGCAATTCTTCAAGACAACTTCCATCACAATGCTCCATGACCACTTTCCTCACAATGCTCCTTGGCCTGGGTCATTGCAATGCTCCATGACTCCTTTCATCACAATGCTCCATGGCCTCTGACATCACAATGCTCCATAAGCCATGTCATCACAATGTGCCATGACCCCGTCAAAACAATGCTCCATAACCCCTTTCATCACAATGCTCCGTGACCCATGTCAACACAATTGTCCAGGACCCCTTTCATCACAATGCTCCTTGGCACGTGTCATCACAATGCTCCATGAACAGTATCATCACAATGCACCATGATCCCTGTCATCACAATGCACTATGACACCTGTCATCACAATGCTCCAAGACAACTGTCATCACAATGCCACATGACTCCTGTCATCACAATTCTCCCTGACCTTTGTCATCACAATGCTCCATGACGCCTTTCATCACAATGCACCATTACCCCTTTCCATAACCCCTGACTTCACAATGGCCAATGACACCTGTCATCACAATTCACCATGGATCTTGTCATCAAAAGGCTCCATGCTCGTGTCATCACAATGATCCAAGACCAGTGTCATCACAATGCTCCATGACCACATTCATCACAATGCTGCATGACCCGTTTCACCACAATGCTAAGTGGCCCTTGCCATCACAATGCTAAGTGGCCCTTGTCATCACAATGCTCCATGCCCCCGTCATCACAATGCCCCATGACCCCTGTCATCACAAGAATCCATGGTCTTTGACATCACAGTGCTCCATGACACCTGTCATCACAATGCTCGATGATTCGTTTCATCACAATGCTCCCTTACCCCTGTCATCACAGTGCTCCATGACCCCTTGCATCACAACGCTCCATGACCAATTTCATCACAACGCTCCATGACTCCTATCATCACAATGCTCTATGGCCCTTGTCATCACAATGCTCAATGCCCACTGTCATCACAATGCTCCATGAGCACATTCATCACAATACTCTATGAGCCGTTTCATCACAATGCTAAATGGCCCTTGTCATCACAATGTTCTACGGTGCTTGTCATCACAATGCTGCATGACCCCTGTCATCACAATGCTCCATGGCCCTTGCCATCACAATGCTCCATGAACGCTGTCATCACAATGCCCTATGACCAGTATCATCACAGTGATCCTTGGCTGTTGTTATGAAAATGCTCCATAACCTCTGTCATCACAGTGAACCATGGCCCTTGTCATCACAATGCTCCCTGACCCATTTCATCACAATGCTCCATGACCACTTTCATTACAGAGCTCCATCATCGCTATCATTACACTGATCCATGACCCCTTTCATCACAGTGTTCCAGTACCATTTTCATCACAATGATCCACGACCCCTATCACCACAATGCTCCATGACACTTATTTTCACTCTGCTCTATGGCCCTTGTCATCACAATGTTCCATGGCCACTGTCATCACAATGCTCCATGACCACATTCATCACAATGCTCCATGACCCGTTTCATCACAATGCTAAATTTCCCTTGTCATCAAAATGCTCCATGGCGCTTGTCATCACAATGCTGCATGACTCCTGTCATCACACTGCCCTATGACCCCTGTCATCACAAGGCTCCATGGCCCTTGACATCACAATTCTCCATGACACCTGACAACACAGTGCTCCAGTACGCCTTTCATCACAATGCTCCAGGCCCCCTGTCATCACAATGCACCATGATCCCTTTCATGACAATAATCCATGACCCCTTTCATCACATTGCTCCAGTATGCCTTTCATCACAATACTCGATGCCCCCTGTCATCACAATGCCCCATGACCCCTCTCAGCAAAATATTCCATGCCCCCTGTAGTCACAATGCTCCATAACAGCTGTCATCTCAATGCTCCATGACACTTGTCATGACAATGCTCCATGGCATTTTTCATCACAATGTTCCATGCCCACTTTCATTGCAATTCTTCAAGACAACTTCCATCACAATGCTCCATGACCACTTTCCTCACAATGCTCCTTGGCCTGGGTCATCGCAATGCTCCATGACTCCTTTCATCACAATGCTCCATGGCCTCTGACATCACAATGCTCCATAAGCCATGTCATCACAATGTGCCATGACCCCGTCAAAACAATGCTCCATAAACACTTTCATCACAATGCTCCGTGACCCATGTCAACACAATTGTCCAGGACCCCTTTCATCACAATGCTCCTTGGCACGTGTCATCACAATGCTCCATGAATAGTATCATCACAATGCACCATGATCCCTGTCATAACAATGCACTATGACACCTGTCATCACAATGCTCCAAGACAACTGTCATCACAATGCCACATGACTCCTGTCATCACAATACTCCCTGACCTTTGTCATCACAATGCTCCATGACGCCTTTCATCACAATGCACCATTACCCCTTTCATCACAATTCTCCAGGCCCTCTGTCACCACAATGCTCCATAACCCCTGACATCACAATGGCCAACGATACCTGTCATCACAATTCACCATGGATCTTGTCATCAAAAGGCTCCATGCTCGTGTCATCACAATGATCCAAGACCAGTGTCATCACAATGCTCCATGACGACTTTCATCACAATGCTCCAGTAGGCCTTACATCACAATACTCCATGCCCGCTCTCATGACAATTCCCCATAACCCCTGTCATCACAATGGCCAACGACACCTGTCATCAAAATTCACCATGGATCTTGTCATCAAAAGGCTCCATGCTCGTGTCATCACAATGATCCAAGACCTGTGTCATCACAATGCTACATGGCCGGTTTCATCACAGTGCTCCATGACACCTGTCATCGAAATTCTCCATGAACTTTCAGCACAGTGCTCCATCAACACATTCATCACAATGCTCCATGATCCCTTTCATCACAAGGTTCTAGGACCAACATCATCACAATGCTCCGTGATCGCTATCATCACAATGCTCCATGACCCCTTTCATAACGATGCCCCAATACCCCCTTCATCACAATGCTCCATGGTTCCTGTCATCACAATGCGCCAGGACCCATGTCATCACAATGCTCTATGACCCTTTGTCATCACAATGTTCCATGGCCCTTGTCATCACAATGCTCCATGACCACATTCATCACAATGCTGCATGACCCGTTTCATCACAATGCTGCATGACCCGTTTCACCACAATGCTAAGTGGCCCTTGTCATCACAATGCTCCATGGTGCTTGTCATCACAATGCTCCATGCCCCCGTCATCACAATGCCCCATGACCCCTGTCATCACAAGAATCCATGGTCTTTGACATCACAGTGCTCCATGACACCTGTCATCACAATGCTCGATGATTTGTTTCATCACAATGCTCCCTTACCCCTGTCATCACAGTGCTCCATGACCCCTTGCATCACAACGCTCCATGACCAATTGCATCACAACGCTCCATGACTCCTATCATCACAATGCTCTATGGCCCTTGTCATCACAATGCTCAATGCCCACTGTCATCACAATGCTCCATGAGCACATTCATCACAATACTCTATGAGCCGTTTCATCACAATGCTAAATGGCCCTTGTCATCACAATGTTCTACGGTGCTTGTCATCACAATGCTGCATGACCCCTGTCATCACAATGCTCCATAGCCCTTGCCATCACAATGCTCCATGAACGCTGTCATCACAATGCCCTATGACCAGTATCATCACAGTGCTCCTTGGCTGTTGTCATGAAAATGCTCCATAACCCCTGTCATCACAGTGAACCATGGCCCTGGTCATCACAATGCTCCCTGACCCATTTCATCACAATGCTCCATGACCACTTTCATTACAGAGCTCCATGATTGCTATCATCACAATGATCCATGACCCCTTTCACCACAGTGTTCCAGTACCATTTTCATCACAATGATCCACGACCCCTATCACCACATTGCTCCATGACACTTATTTTCACTATGCTCTATGGCCCTTGTCATCACAATGCTCCATGGCCACTGTCATCACAATGCACCTTGGCCTGGGTCATTGCAATGCTCCATGACTCCTTTCATCACAATGCTCCATGGCCTCTGACATCACAAAGCTCCATAAGCCATGTCATCACAATGTGCCATGACCCCGTCAAAACAATGCTCCATAAACACTTTCATCACAATGCTCCGTGACCCATGTCAACACAATTGTCCAGGACCCCTTTCATGACAATGCTCCTTGGCACGTGTCATCACAATGCTCCATGAATAGTATCATCACAATGCACCATGATCCCTGTCATCACAATGCACTATGACACCTGTCATCACAATGCTCCAAGACAACTGTCATCACAATGCCACATGACTCCTGTCATCACAATACTCCCTGACCTTTGTCATCACAATGCTCCATGACGCCTTTCATCACAATGCACCATTACCCCTTTCATCACAATTCTCCAGGCCCTCTGTCACCACAATGCTCCATAACCCCTGACATCACAATGGCCAACGATACCTGTCATAACAATTCACCATGGATCTTGTCATCAAAAGGCTCCATGCTCGTGTCATCACAATGATCCAAGACCAGTGTCATCACAATTCTCCATGACGACTTTCATCACAATGCTCCAGTAGGCCTTACATCACATTACTCCATGCCCGCTCTCATGACAATTCCCCATAACCCCTGTCATCACAATGGCCAACGACACCTGTCATCACAATTCACCATGGATCTTGTCATCAAAAGGCTCCATGCTCGTGTCATCACAATGATCCAAGACCCGTGTCATCACAATGCTACATGGCCGGTTTCATCACAGTGCTCCATGACACCTGTCATCGAAATTCTCCATGAACTTTCAGCACAGTGCTCCATCAACACATTCATCACAATGCTCCATGATCCCTTTCATCACAATGTTCTAGGACCAACATCATCACAATGCTCCGTGATCGCTATCATCACAATGCTCCATGACCCCTTTCATAACGATGCCCCAATACCCCCTTTCATCACAATGCTCCATGGTTCCTGTCATCAGAATGCGCCAGGACCCATGTCATCACAATGCTCTATGACCCTTTGTCATCACAATGTTCCATGTCCCTTGTCATCACAATGCTCCATGACCACATTCATCACAATGCTGCATGACCCGTTTCACCACAATGCTAAGTGGCCCTTGTCATCACAATGATCCATGGTGCTTGTCATCACAATGCTCCATGCCCCCGTCATCACAATGCCCCATGACCCCTGTCATCACAAGAATCCATGGTCTTTGACATCACAGTGCTCCATGACACCTGTCATCACAATGCTCGATGATTCGTTTCATCACAATGCTCCCTTACCCCTGTCATCACAGTGCTCCATGACCCCTTGCATCACAACGCTCCATGACCAATTTCATCACAACGCTCCATGACTCCTATCATCACAATGCTCTATGGCCCTTGTCATCACAATGCTCAATGCCCACTGTCATCACAATGCTCCATGAGCACATTCATCACAATACTCTATGAGCCGTTTCATCACAATGCTAAATGGCCCTTGTCATCACAATGTTCTACGGTGCTTGTCATCACAATGCTGCATGACCCCTGTCATCACAATGCTCCATAGCCCTTGCCATCACAATGCTCCATGAACGCTGTCATCACAATGCCCTATGACCAGTATCATCACAGTGCTCCTTGTTTGTTGTCATGAAAATGCTCCATAACCCCTGTCATCACAGTGAACCATGGCCCTGGTCATCACAATGCTCCCTGACCCATTTCATCACAATGCTCCATGACCACTTTCATTACAGAGCTCCATGATTGCTATCATCACAATGATCCATGACCCCTTTCATCACAGTGTTCCAGTACCATTTTCATCACAATGATCCACGACCCCTATCACCACAATGCTCCATGACACTTATTCTCACTATGCTCTATGGCCCTTGTCATCACAATGCTCCATGGCCACTGTCATCACAATGCTCCATGACCACATTCATCACAATGCTCCATGACCCGTTCCATCACATTGCTAAATTTCCCTTGTCATCACAATGCTCCATGGCGCTTGTCATCACAATGCTGCATGACTCCTGTCATCACACTGCCCAATGAACCCTGTCATCACAAGGCTCCATGGCCCTTGTCATCACAATGCTCCATAACACCTGTCATCACAATCCTCCATGCCCTTGTCATGACAATGCTCCATGACCCCTGTCATCACAAGGCTCCGTGGCCCTTGACATCACAATTCTCCATGACACCTGACAACACAATGCTCCAGTACGCCTTTCATCACAATGCTCCAGGCCCCCTGTCATCACAATGCACCATGATCCCTTTCATGACAATAATCCATGACCCCTTTCATCACAATGCTCCAGTATGCCTTTCATCACAATACTCGATGCCCCCTGTCATCACAATGCCCCATGAACCCACTCAGCAAAATATTCCATGCCCCCTGTAGTCACAATGCTCCATAGCAGCTGTCATCACAATGCTCCATGACCCTTGTCATGACAATGCTCCATGGCATTTTTCATCACAATGTTCCATGCCCCCTTTCATCGCAATTCTTCAAGACAAATTCCATCACAATGCTCCATGACCACTTTCATCACAATGCTCCTTGGCCTGGGTCATCGCAATGCTCCATGACTCCTTTCATCACAATGCTCCATGGCCTCTGACATCACAATGCTCCATAAGCCATGTTATCACAATGTGCCATGACCCCGTCAAAACAATGCTCCATAACCCCTTTCATCACAGTGCTCCGTGACCCATGTCAACACAATTGTCCAGGACCCCTTTCATCACAATGCTCCTTGGCACGTGTCATCACAATGCTCCATGAACAGTATCATCACAATGCACCATGATCCCTGTCATCACAATGCACTATGACACCTGTCATCACAATGCTCCAAGACAACTGTCATCACAATGCCACATGATTCCTGTCATCACAATTCTCCCTGACCTTTGTCATCACAATGCTCCATGACGCCTTTCATCACAATGCACCATTACCCCTTTCATCACAATTCTCCAGGCCCTCTGTCACCACAATGCTCCATAACCCCTGACTTCACAATGGCCAATGACACCTGTCATCACAATTTACCATGTATCTTGTCATCAAAAGGCTCCATGCTCGTGTCATCACAATGATCCAAGACCAGTGTCATCACAATGCTCCATGACCACATTCATCACAATGCTGCATGACCCGTTTCACCACAATGCTAAGTGGCCCTTGCCATCACAATGCTAAGTGGCCCTTGTCATCACAATGCTCCATGCCCCCGTCATCACAATGCCCCATGACGCCTGTCATCACAAGAATCCATGGTCTTTGACATCACAGTGCTCCATGACACCTGTCATCACAATGCTCGATGATTCGTTTCATCACAATGCTCCCTTACCCCTGTCATCACAGTGCTCCATGACCTCTTGCATCACAACGCTCCATGACCAATTTTATCACAACGCTCCATGACTCCTATCATCACAATGCTCTATGGCCCTTGCCATCACAATGTTCCATGGTGCTTGTCATCACAATGCTCCATACCCCCGTCATCACAATGCCCCATGACCCCTGTCATCACAAGAATCCATGGTCTTTGACATCACAGTGCTCCATGACACCTGTCATCACAATGGTCGATGATTCGTTTCATCACAATGCTCCCTTACCCCTGTCATCACACTGCTCCATGACCCCTTGCATCACAACGCTCCATGACCAATTGCATCACAACGCTCCGTGACACCTATCATCACAATGCTCTATGGCCCTTGTCATCACAATGCTCAATGCCCACTGTCATCACAATGCTCCATGAGCACATTCATCACAATACTCTATGAGCCGTTTCATCACAATGCTAAATGGCCCTTGTCATCACAATGTTCTACGGTGCTTGTCATCACAATGCTGCATGACCCCTGTCATCACAATGCTCCATGGCCCTTGCCATCACAATGCTCCATGAACGCTGTCATCACAATGCCCTATGACCAGTATCATCACAGTGCCCCTTGGCTGTTGTCATGAAAATGCTCCATAACCCCTGTCATCACAGTGAACCATGGCCCTTGTCATCACAATGCTCCCTGACCCATTTCATCACAATGCTCCATGACCACTTTCATTACAGAGCTCCATGATTGCTATCATCACAATGATCCATGACCCCTTTCATCACAGTGTTCCAGTACCATTTTCATCACAATGATCCACGAACCCTATCACCACAATGCTCCATGACACTTATTCTCACTATGCTCTATGGCCCTTGTCATCACAATGCTCCATGGCCACTGTCATCACAATGCTCCATGACCACATTCATCACAATGCTCCATGACCCGTTTCATCACAATGCTAAATTTCCCTTGTCATCACAATGCTCCATGGCGCTTGTCATCACAATGCTGCATGACTCCTGTCATCACACTGCCCTATGACCCCTGTCATCACAAGGCTCCATGGCCCTTGTCATCACAATGCTCCCTAACACCTGTCATCACAATCCTCCATGCCCTTGTCATGACAATGCTCCATGACCCCTGTCATCACAAGGCTCCGTGGCCCTTGACATCACAATTCTCCATGACACCTGACAACACAATGCTCCAGTACGCCTTTCATCACAATGCTCCAGGCCCCCTGTCATCACAATGCACCATGATCCCTTTCATGACAATAATCCATGACCCCTTTCATCACAATGCTCCAGTATGCCTTTCAACACAATACTCGATGCCCCCTGTCATCACAATGCCCCAAGACATCTCTCAGCAAAATATTCCATGCCCCCTGTAGTCACAATGCTCCATAACAGCTGTCATCACAATGCTCCATGACCCTTGTCATGACAATGCTCCATGGCCTTTTTCATCACAATGTTCCATGCCCCCTTTCATCGTAATTCTTCAAGACATCTTTCATCACAATGCTCCATGACCACTTTCATCACAATGCTCCTTGGCCTGCGTCATTGCAATGCTCCATGACTCCTTTCATCACAATGCTCCATGGCCTCTGACATCACAATGCTCCATAAGCCATGTCATCACAATGTGCCATGACCCCGTCAAAACAATTCTCCATAACCCCTTTCTTCACAATGCTCCGTGACCCATGTCAACACAATTGTCCAGGACCCATTTCATCACAATGCTCCTTGGCACGTGTCATCACAATGCTCCATGAACAGTATCATCACAATGCACCATGATCCCTGTCATCACAATGCACTATGACACCTGTCATCACAATGCTCCAAGACAACTGTCATCACAATGCCACATGAATCCTGTCATCACAATTCTCCCTGACCTTTGTCATCACAATGCTCCATGACGCCTTTCATCACAATGCACCATTACCCCTTTCCATAACCCCTGACTTCACAATGGCCAATGACACCTGTCATCACAATTCACCATGGATCTTGTCATCAAAAGGCTCCATGCTCGTGTCATCACAATGATCCAAGACCAGTGTCATCACAATGCTCCATGACCACATTCATCACAATGCTGCATGACCCGTTTCACCACAATGCTAAGTGGCCCTTGCCATCACAATGCTAAGTGGCCCTTGTCATCACAATGCTCCATGCCCCTGTCATCACAATGCCCCATGACCCCTGTCATCACAAGAATCCATAGTCTTTGACATCACAGTGCTCCATGACACCTGTCATCACAATGCTCGATGATTCGTTTCATCACAATGCTCCCTTACCCCTGTCAACACAGTGCTCCATGACCCCATGCATCACAACGCTCCATGACCAATTTCATCACAACGCTCCATGACTCCTATCATCACAATGCTCTATGGCCCTTGTCATCACAATGCTCAATGCCCACTGTCATCACAATGCTCCATGAGCACATTCATCACAATACTCTATGAGCCGTTTCATCACAATGCTAAATGGCCCTTGTCATCACAATGTTCTACGGTGCTTGTCATCACAATGCTGCATGACCCCTGTCATCACAATGCTCCATGGCCCTTGCCATCACAATGCTCCATGAACGCTGTCATCACAATGCCCTATGACCAGTATCATCACAGTGCTCCTTGGCTGTTGTCATGAAAATGCCCCATAACCTCTGTCATCACAGTGAACCATGGCCCTTGTCATCACAATGCTCCCTGACCCATTTCATCACAATGCTCCATGACCACTTTCATTACAGAGCTCCATCATCGCTATCATCACAGTGATCCATGACCCCTTTCATCACAGTGTTCCAGTACCATTTTCATCACAATGATCCACGACCCCTATCACCACAATGCTCCATGACACTTATTTTCACTATGCTCTATGGCCCTTGTCATCACAATGCTCCATGGCCACTGTCATCACAATGCTCCATGACCACATTCATCACAATGCTCCATGACCCGTTTCATCACAATGCTAAATTTCCCTTGTCATCAAAATGCTCCATGGCGCTTGTCATCACAATGCTGCATGACTCCTGTCATCACACTGCCCTATGACCCCTGTCATCACAAGGTTCCGTGGCCCTTGACATCACAATTCTCCATGACACCTGACAACACAATGCTCCAGTACGCCTTTCATCACAATGCTCCAGGCCCCCTGTCATCACAATGCACCATGATCCCTTTCATGACAATAATCCATGACCCCTTTCATCACAATGCTCCAGTATGCCTTTCATCACAATACTCGATGCCCCCTGTCCTCACAATGCCCCATGACCCCTCTCAGCAAAATATTCCATGCCCCCTGTAGTCACAATGCTCCATAGCAGCTGTCATCACAATGCTCCATGACCCTTGTCATGACAATGCTCCATGGCATTTTTCATCACACTGTTCCATGCCCCCTTTCATCGCAATTCTTCAAGACAACTTTCATCACAATGCTCCATGACCACTTTCATCACAAGGCTCCTTGGCCTGGGTCATCGCAATGCTCCATGACTCCTTTCATCACAATGCTCCATGGCCTCTGACATCACAATGCTCCATAAGCCATGTCATCACAATGTGCCATGACCCCGTCAAAACAATGCTCCATAACCCCTTTCATCACAATGCTCCGTGACCCATGTCAACACAATTGTCCAGGACCCCTTTCATCACAATGCTCCTTGGCACGTGTCATCACAATGCTCCATGAACAGTATCATCACAATGCACCATGATCCCTGTCATCACAATGCACTATGACACCTGTTATCACAATGCTCCAAGACAACTGTCATCACAATGCCACATGACTCCTGTCATCACAATACTCCCTGACCTTTGTCATCACAATGCTCCATGACGCCTTTCATCACAATGCACCATTACCCCTTTCATCACAATTCTCCAGGCCCTCTGTCACCACAATGCTCCATAACCCCTGACATCACAATGGCCAACGACACCTGTCATCACAATTCACCATGGATCTTGTCATCAAAAGGCTCCATGCTCATGTCATCACAATGATCCAAGACCAGTGTCATCACAATGCTCCATGACGACTTTCATCACAATGCTCCAGTAGGCCTTACATCACAATACTCCATGCCCGCTCTCATGACAATTCCCCATAACCCCTGTCATCACAATGGCCAACGACACCTGTCATCACAATTCACCATGGATCTTGTCATCAAAAGGCTCCATGCTCGTGTCATCACAATGATCCAAGACCCGTGTCATCACAATGCTACATGGCCGGTCTCATCACAGTGCTCCATGACCCCTGTCATCAAAATTCTCCATGAACTTTCATCACAGTGCTCCATAAACACATTCATCACAATGCTCCATGATCCTTTTCATCACAATGTTCTAGGACCAACATCATCACAATGCTCCGTGATCGCTATCATCACAATGCTCTATGACCCCTTTCATAACGATGCCCCAATACCCCCTTTCATCACAATGCTCCATGGTTCCTGTCATCACAATGCGCCAGGACCCATGTCATCACAATGCTCTATGACCCTTTGTCATCACAATGTTCCATGGCCCTTGTCATCACAATGCTCCATGACCACATTCATCACAATGCTGCATGACCCTTTTCACCACAATGCTAAGTGGCCCTTGTCATCACAATGCTCTATGGTGCTTGTCATCACAATGCTCCATGCCCCCGTCATCACAATGCCCCATGACCCCTGTCATCACAAGAATCCATGGTCTTTGACATCAGAGTGCTCCATGACACCTGTCATCACAATGCTCGATGATTCGTTTCATCACAATGCTCCCTTACCCCTGTCATCACAGTGCTCCATGACCCCTTGCATCACAACGCTCCATGACCAATTTCATCACAACGCTCCATGACTCCTATCATCACAATGCTCTATGGCCCTTGTCATCACAATGCTCAATGCCCACTGTCATCACAATGCTCCATGAGCACATTCATCACAATACTCTATGAGCCGTTTCATCACAATGCTAAATGGCCCTTGTCATCACAATGTTCTACGGTGCTTGTCATCACAATGCTGCATGACCCCTGTCATCACAATGCTCCATGACCACATTCATCACAATGCTGCATGACCCGTTTCACCACAATGCTAAGTGGCCCTTGCCATCACAATGCCAAGTGGCCCTTGTCATCACAATGCTCCATGCCCCCGTCATCACAATGCCCCATGAACCCTGTCATCACAAGAATCCATGGTCTTTGACATCACAGTGCTCCATGACACCTGTCATCAAAATTCTCCATGAACTTTCATCACAGTGCTCCATGAACACATTCATCACAATGCTCCATGATCCCTTTCATCACAATGCTCTAGGACCAACATCCTCACAATGATGCATGATCACTATCATCACAATGCTCCATGACCCCTTTCATAACGATTCCGCAATACCCCCTTTCATCACAATGCTCCATGGTTCCTGTCATCACAATGCGCCAGGACCCATGTCATCACAATGCTCTATGACCCTTGTCATCACAATGTTCCATGGCCCTTGTCATCACAATGCTCCATGACCACATTCATCACAATGCTGCATGACCCGTTTCACCACAATGCTAAGTGGCCCTTGCCATCACAATGCTAAGTGGCCCTTGTCATCACAATGCTCCATGGTGCTTGTCATCACAATGCCCCATGCCCCCGTCATCACAGTACCCCATGACCCCTGTCATCACAAGAATCCATGGTCTTTGACATCACAGTGCTCCATGACACCTGTCATCACAATGCTCGATGATTCGTTTCATCACAATGCTCCCTTACCCCTGTCATCACAGTGCTCCATGACCCCTTGCATCACAACGCTCCATGACCAATTGCATCACAACGCTCCATAACTCCTATCATCAAAATGCTCTATGCCCACTGTCATCACAATACTCCATGAGCACATTCATCACAATAACCTATGAGCCGTTTCATCACAATGTTAAATGGCCCTTGTCATCACAATGTTCTACGGTGCTTGTCATCACAATGCTGCATGACCCCTGTCATCACAATGCTCCATAGCCCTTGCCATCACAAATCTCCATGAACGCTGTCATCACAATGCCCTATGACCAGTATCATCACAGTGCTCCTTGGCTGTTGTCATGAAAATGCTCCATAACCCCTGTCATCACAGTGAACCATGGCCCTTGTCATCACAATGCTCCCTGACCCATTTCATCACAATGCTCCATGACCACTTTCATTACAGAGCTCCATGATTGCTATCATCACAATGATCCATGACCCCTTTCATCACAGTGTTCCAGTACCATTTTCATCACAATGATCCACGACCCCTATCACCACAATGCTCCATGACACTTATTCTCACTACGCTCTATGGCCCTTGTCATCACAATGCTTCATGGCCACTGTCATCACAATGCTCCATGACCATATTCATCACAATGCTCCATGACCCGTTTCATCACAATGCTAAATTTCCCTTGTCATCAGAATGCTCCATGGCGCTTGTCATCACAATGCTGCATGACTCCTGTCATCACACTGCCCTATGACCCCTGTCATCACAAGGCTCCATGGCCCTTGTCATCACAATGCTCCCTAACACCTGTCATCACAATCCTCCATGCCCTTGTCATGACAATGCTCCATGACCCCTGTCATCACAAGGGTCCGTGGCCCTTGACATCACAATTCTCCATGACACCTGACAACACAATGCTCCAGTACGCCTTTCATCACAATGCTCCAGGCCCCCTGTCATCACAATGCACCATGATCCCTTTCATGACAATAATCCATGACCCCTTTCATCACAATGCTCTAGTATGCCTTTCATCACAATACTCGATGCCCCCTGTCATCACAATGCCCCATGACCCCTCTCAGCAAAATATTCCATGCCCCCTGTAGTCACAATGCTCCATAGCAGCTGTCATCACAATGCTCCATGACCCTTGTCATGACAATGCTCCATGGCATTTTTCATCACAATGTTCCATGCCCCCTTTCATCGCAATTCTTCAAGACAACTTCCATCACAATGCTCCATGACCACTTTCATCACAATGCTCCTTGGCCTGGGTCATCGCAATGCTCCATGACTCCTTTCATCACAATGCTCCATGGCCTCTGACATCACAATGCTCCATAAGCCATGTCATCACAATGTGCCATGACCCCGTCAAAACAATGCTCCATAACCCCTTTCATCACAATGCTCCGTGACCCATGTCAACACAATTGTCCAGGACCCCTTTCATCACAATGCTCCTTGGCACGTGTCATCACAATGCTCCATGAACAGTATCATCACAATGCACCATGATCCCTGTCATCACAATGCACTATGACACCTGTCATCACAATGCTCCAAGACAACTGTCATCACAATGCCACATGACTCCTGTCATCACAATACTCCCTGACATTTGTCATCACAATGCTCCATGACGCCTTTCATCACAATGCACCATTACCACTTTCATCACAATTCTCCAGGCCTTCTTTCACCACAATGCTCCATAACCCCTGACTTCACAATGGGCAATGACACCTATCATCAGAATTCACCATGGATCTTGTCATCAAAAGGCTCCATGCTCGTGTCATCACAATGAACCAAGACCAGTGTCATCACAATGCTCCATGACCACATTCATCACAATGCTGCATGACCCGTTTCACCACAATGCTAAGTGGCCCTTGCCATCACAATGCTAAGTGGCCCTTGTCATCACAATGCTCCATGCCCCCGTCATCACAATGCCCCATGACCTCTGTCATCACAAGAATCCATGGTCTTTGACATCAAAGTGCTCCATGACACCTGTCATCACAATGCTCGATGATTCATTTCATCACAATGCTCCCTTACCCCTGTCATCACAGTGCTCCATGACCCCTTGCATCACAACACTCCATGACCAATTTCATCACAACGTTCCATGACTCCTATCATCACAATGCTCTATGGCCCTTGTCATCACAATGCTCAATGCCCACTGTCATCACATTGCTCCATGAGCACATTCATCACAATACTCTATGAGCCGTTTCATCACAATGCTAAATGGCCCTTGTCATCACAATGTTCTATGGTGCTTGTCATCACAATGCTGCATGACCCCTGTCATCACAATGCTCCATGGCCCTTGCCATCACAATGCTCCATGAACGCTGTCATCACAATGCCCTATGACCAGTATCATCACAGTGCTCCTTGGCTGTTGTCATGAAAATGCTCCATAACCTCTGTCATCACAGTGAACCATGGCCCTTGTCATCACAATGCTCCCTGACCCATTTCATCACAATGCTCCATGACCACTTTCATTACAGAGCTCCATCATCACTATCATCACAATGATCCATGACCCCTTTCATCACAGTGTTCCAGTACCATTTTCATCACAATGATCCACGACCCCTATCACCACAATGCTCCATGACACTTATTTTCACTATGCTCTATGGCACTTGTCATCACAATGCTCCATGGCCACTGTCATCACAATGCTCCATGACCACATTCATCACAATGCTCCATGACCCATTTCATCACAATGCTAAATTTCCCTTGTCATCAAAATGCTCCATGGCGCTTGTCATCACAATGCTGCATGACTCCTGTCATCACCCTGCCCTATGACCCCTGTCATCACAAGGCTCCGTGGCCCTTGACATCACAATTCTCCATGACACCTGACAACACAATGCTCCAGTACGCCTTTCATCACAATGCTCCAGGCCCCCTGTCATCACAATGCACCATGATCCCTTTCATGACAATAATCCATGACCCCTTTCATCACAATGCTCCAGTATGCCTTTCATCACAATACTCGATGCCCCCTGTCATCACAATGCCCCATGACAACTCTCAGCAAAATGTTCCATGCCCCCTGTAGTCACAATGCTCCATAACAGCTGTCATCACAATGCTCCATGACACTTGTCATGACAATGCTCCATGGCATTTTTCACCACAATGTTCCATGCCCCCTTTCATTGCAATTCTTCAAGACAACTTCCATCACAATGCTCCATGACCACTTTCTTCACAATGCTCCTTGGCCTGGGTCATCGCAATGCTCCATGACTCCTTTCATCACAATGCTCCATGGCCTCTGACATCACAATGCTCCATAAGCCATGTCATCACAATGTGCCATGACCCCGTCAAAACAATGCTCCATAACCCCTTTCATCACAATGCTCCGTGACCCATGTCAACACAATTGTCCAGGACCCCTTTCATCACAATGCTCCTTGGCACGTGTCATCACAATGCTCCATGAACAGTATCATCACAATGCACCATGATCCCTGTCATCACAATGCACTATGACACCTGTCATCACAATGCTCCAAGACAACTGTCATCACAATGCCACATGACTCCTGTCATCACAATTCTCCCTGACCTTTGTCATCACAATGCTCCATGATGCCTTTCATCACAATGCACCATTACCCCTTTCATCACAATTCTCCAGGCCCTCTGTCACCACAATGCTCCATAACCCCTGACATCACAATGGCCAACGACACCTGTCATCACAATTCACCATGGATCTTGTCATCAAAAGACTCCATGCTCGTGTCATCACAATGATCCAAGACCCGTGTCATCACAATGCTCCATGGCCGGTCTCATCACAGTGCTCCATGACCCCTGTCATCAAAATTCTCCATGAACTTTCATCACAGTGCTCCATGAACACATTCATCACAATGCTCCATGATCCCTTTCATCACAATGCTCTAGGACCAACATCCTCACAATGATGCATGATCACTATCATCACAATGCTCCATGACCCCTTTCATAACGATGCCGCAATACCTCCTTTCATCACAATGCTCCATGGTTCCTGTCATCACAATGCGCCAGGACCCATGTCATCACAATGCTCTATGACCCTTGTCATCACAATGTTCCATGGCCCTTGTCATCACAATGCTCCATGACCACATTCATCGCAATGCTGCATGACCCGTTTCACCACAATGCTAAGTGGCCCTTGTCATCACAATGCTCCATGGTGCTTGTCATCACAATGCCCCATGCCCCCGTCATCACAGTACCCCATGACCCCTGTCATCACAAGAATCCATGGTCTTTGACATCACAGTGCTCCATGACACCTGTCATCACAATGCTCGATGATTCGTTTCATCACAATGCTCCCTTACCCCTGTCATCACAGTGCTCCATGACCCCTTGCATCACAACGCTCCATGACCAATTGCATCACAACGCTCCATGACTCCTATCATCACAATGCTCTATGGCCCTTGTCATCACAATGCTCAATGCCCACTGTCATCACAATACTCCATGAGCACATTCATCACAATACCCTATGAGCCGTTTCATCACAATGTTAAATGGCCCTTGTCATCACAATGTTCTACGGTGCTTGTCATCACAATGCTGCATGACCCCTGTCATCACAATGCTCCATAGCCCTTGCCATCACAAAGCTCCATGAACGCTGTCATCACAATGCCCTATGACCAGTATCATCACAGTGCTCCTTGGCTGTTGTCATGAAAATGCTCCATAACCCCTGTCATCACAGTGAACCATGGCCCTTGTCATCACAATGCTCCCTGACCCATTTCATCACAATGCTCCATGACCACTTTCATTACAGAGCTCCATGATTGCTATCATCACAATGATCCATGACCCCTTTCATCACAGTGTTCAAGTACCATTTTCATCACAATGATCCACGACCCCTATCACCACAATGCTCCATGACACTTATTCTCACTATGCTCTATGGCCCTTGTCATCACAATGCTCCATGGCCACTGTCATCACAATGCTCCATGACCACATTCATCACAATGCTCCATGACCCGTTCCATCACATTGCTAAATTTCCCTTGTCATCACAATGCTCCATGGCGCTTGTCATCACAATGCTGCATGACTCCTGTCATCACACTGCCCTATGACCCCTGTCATCACAAGGCTCCATGGCCCTTGTCATCACAATGCTCCATAACACCTGTCATCACAATCCTCCATGCCCTTGTCATGACAATGCTCCATGACCCCTGTCATCACAAGGCTCCGTGGCCCTTGACATCACAATTCTCCATGACACCTGACAACACAATGCTCCAGTACGCCTTTCATCACAATGCTCCAGGCCCCCTGTCATCACAATGCACCATGATCCCTTTCATGACAATAATCCATGACCCCTTTCATCACAATGCTCCAGTATGCCTTTCATCACAATACTCGATGCCCCCTGTCATCACAATGCCCCATGACCCCACTCAGCAAAATATTCCATGCCCCCTGTAGTCACAATGCTCCATAGCAGCTGTCATCACAATGCTCCATGACCCTTGTCATGACAATGCTCCATGGCATTTTTCATCACAATGTTCCATGCCCCCTTTCATCGCAATTCTTCAAGACAACTTCCATCACAATGCTCCATGACCACTTTCATCACAATGCTCCTTGGCCTGGGTCATTGCAATGCTCCATGACTCCTTTCATCACAATGCTCCATGGCCTCTGACATCACAATGCTCCATAAGCCATGTCATCACAATGTGCCATGACCCCGTCAAAACAATGCTCCATAACCCCTTTCATCACAGTGCTCCGTGACCCATGTCAACACAATTGTCCAGGACCCCTTTCATCACAATGCTCCTTGGCACGTGTCATCACAATGCTCCATGAACAGTATCATCACAATGCACCATGATCCCTGTCATCACAATGCACTATGACACCTGTCATCACAATGCTCCAAGACAACTGTCATCACAATGCCACATGACTCCTGTCATCACAATTCTCCCTGACCTTTGTCATCACAATGCTCCATGACGCCTTTCATCACAATGCACCATTACCCCTTTCATCACAATTCTCCAGGCCCTCTGTCACCACAATGCTCCATAACCCCTGACTTCACAATGGCCAATGACACCTGTCATCACAATTCACCATGGATCTTGTCATCAAAAGGCTCCATGCTCGTGTCATCACAATGATCCAAGACCAGTGTCATCACAATGCTCCATGACCACATTCATCACAATGCTGCATGACCCGTTTCACCACAATGCTAAGTGGCCCTTGCCATCACAATGCTAAGTGGCCCTTGTCATCACAATGCTCCATGCCCCCGTCATCACAATGCCCCATGACCCCTGTCATCACAAGAATCCATGGTCTTTGACATCACAGTGCTCCATGACACCTGTCATCACAATGCTCGATGATTCTTTTCATCACAATGCTCCCTTACCCCTGTCATCACAGTGCTCCATGACCCCTTGCATCACAACGCTCCATGACCAATTTCATCACAACGCTCCATGACTCCTATCATCACAATGCTCTATGGCCCTTGTCATCACAATGCTCAATGCCCACTGTCATCACAATGCTCCATGAGCACATTCATCACAATACTCTATGAGCCGTTTCATCACAATGCTAAATGGCCCTTGTCATCACAATGTTCTACGGTGCTTGTCATCACAATGCTGCATGACCCCTGTCATCACAATGCTCCATGGCCCTTGCCATCACAATGCTCCATGAACGCTGTCATCACAATGCCCTATGACCAGTATCATCACAGTGCTCCTTGGCTGTTGTCATGAAAATGCTCCATAACCTCTGTCATCACAGTGAACCATGGCCCTTGTCATCACAATGCTCCCTGACCCATTTCATCACAATGCTCCATGACCACTTTCATTAGAGAGCTCCATCATCGCTATCATCACAGTGATCCATGACCCCTTTCATCACAGTGTTCCAGTACCATTTTCATCACAATGATCCACGACCCCTATAACCACAATGCTCCATGACACTTATTTTCACTATGCTCTATGGCCCTTGTCATCACAATGCTTCATGGCCACTGTCATCACAATGCTCCATGACCACATTCATCACAATGCTCCATGACCCGTTTCATCACAATGCTAAGTTTCCCTTGTCATCAAAATGCTCCATGGCGCTTGTCATCACAATGCTGCATGACTCCTGTCATCACCCTGCCCTATGACCCCTGTCATCACAAGGCTCCGTGGCCCTTGACATCACAATTCTCCATGACACCTGACAACACAATGCTCCAGTACGCCTTTCATCACAATGCTCCAGGCCCCCTGTCATCACAATGCACCATGATCCCTTTCATGACAATAATCCATGACCCCTTTCATCACAATGCTCCACTATGCCTTTCATCACAATACTCGATGCCCCCTGTCATCACAATGCCCCATGACAACTCTCAGGAAAATGTTCCATGCTCCCTGTAGTCACAATGCTCCATAACAACTGTCATCACAATGCTCCATGACCCTTGTCATGACAATGCTCCATGGCATTTTTCACCACAATGTTCCATGCCCCCTTTCATTGCAATTCTTCAAGACAACTTCCATCACAATGCTCCATGACCACTTTCATCACAATGCTCCTTGGCCTGGGTCATCGCAATGCTCCATGACTCCTTTCATCACAATGCTCCATGGCCTCTGACATCACAATGCTCCATAAGCCATGTCATCACAATGTGCCATGCCCCCGTCAAAACAATGCTCCATAACCCCTTTCATCACAATGCTCTGTGACCCATGTCAACACAATTGTCCAGGACCCCTTTCATCACAATGCTCCTTGGCACGTGTCATCACAATGCTCCATGAACAGTATCATCACAATGCACCATGATCCCTGTCATCACAATGCACTATGACACCTGTTATCACAATGCTCCAAGACAACTGTCATCACAATGCCACATGACTCCTGTCATCACAATTCTCCCTGACCTTTGTCATCACAATGCTCCATGACGCCTTTCATCACAATGCACCATTACCCCTTTCATCACAATTCTCCAGGCCCTCTGTCACCACAATGCTCCATAACCCCTGACATCACAATGGCCAACGACACCTATCATCACAATTCACCATGGATCTTGTCATCAAAAGACTCCATTCTCGTGTCATCACAATGATCCAAGACCCGTGTCATCACAATGCTCCATGGCCGGTCTCATCACAGTGCTCCATGATCCCCGTCATCAAAATTCTCCATGAACTTTCATCACAGTGCTCCATGAACACATTCATCACAATGCTCCATGATCCCTTTCATCACAATGCTCTAGGACCAACATCCTCACAATGATGCATGATCACTATCATCACAATGCTCCATGACCCCTTTCATAACGATTCCGCAATACCCCCTTTCATCACAATGCTCCATGGTTCCTGTCATCACAATGCGCCAGGACCCATGTCATCACAATGCTCTATGACCCTTGTCATCACAATGTTCCATGGCCCTTGTCATCACAATGCTCCATGACCACATTCATCACAATGCTGCATGACCCGTTTCACCACAATGCTAAGTGGCCCTTGTCATCACAATGCTCCATGGTGCTTGTCATGACAATGCCCCATGCCCCCGTCATCACAGTACCCCATGACCCCTGTCATCACAAGAATCCATGGTCTTTGACATCACAGTGCTCCATGACACCTGTCATCACAATGCTCGATGATTCGTTTCATCACAATGCTCCCTTACCCCTGTCATCACAGTGCTCCATGACCCCTTGCATCACAACGCTCCATGACCAATTGCATCACAACGCTCCATGACTCCTATCATCACAATGCTCTATGGCCCTTGTCATCACAATGCTCAATGCCCACTGTCATCACAATGCTCCATGAGCACATTCATCACAATACTTTATGAGCCGTTTCATCACATTGTTAAATGGCCCTTGTCATCACAATGTTCTACGGTGCTTGTCATCACAATGCTGCATGACCCCTGTCATCACAATGCTCCATAGCCCTTGCCATCACAAAGCTCCATGAACGCTGTCATCACAATGCCCTATGACCAGTATCATCACAGTGCTCCTTGGCTGTTGTCATGAAAATGCTCCATAACCCCTGTCATCACAGTGAACCATGGCCCTTGTCATCACAATGCTCCCTGACCCATTTCATCACAATGCTCCATGACCACTTTCATTACAGAGCTCCATGATTGCTATCATCACAATGATCCATGACCCCTTTCATCACAGTGTTCCAGTACCATTTTCATCACAATGATCCACGACCCCTATCACCACAATGCTCCATGACACTTATTCTCACTATGCTCTATGGCCCTTGTCATCACAATGCTCCATGGCCACTGTCATCACAATGCTCCATGACCACATTCATCACAATGCTCCATGACCCGTTCCATCACATTGCTAAATTTCCCTTGTCATCACAATGCTCCATGGCGCTTGTCATCACAATGCTGCATGACTCCTGTCATCACACTGCCCTATGACCCCTGTCATCACAAGGCTCCATGGCCCTTGTCATCACAATGCTCCATAACACCTGTCATCACAATCCTCCATGCCCTTGTCATGACAATGGTCCATGACCCCTGTCATCACAAGGCTCCGTGGCCCTTGACATCACAATTCTCCATGACACCTGACAACACAATGCTCCAGTACGCCTTTCATCACAATGCTCCAGGCCCCCTGTCATCACAATGCACCATGATTCCTTTCATGACAATAATCCATGACCCCTTTCATCACAATGCTCCAGTATGCCTTTCATCACAATACTCGATGCCCCCTGTCATCACAATGCCCCATGACCCCACTCAGCAAAATATTCCATGCCCCCTGTAGTCACAATGCTCCATAGCAGCTGTCATCACAATGCTCCATGACCCTTGTCATGACAATGCTCCATGACCACATTCATCGCAATGCTGCATGACCCGTTTCACCACAATGCTAAGTGGCCCTTGTCATCACAATGCTCCATGGTGCTTGTCATCACCATGCCCCATGCCCCCGTCATCACAGTACCCCATGACCCCTGTCATCACAAGAATCCATGGTCTTTGACATCACAGTTCTCCATGACACCTGTCATCACAATGGCCAACGACAACTGTCATCACAATTCACCATGGATCTTGTCATCAAAAGACTCCATGCTCGTGTCATCACAATGATCCAAGACCCGTGTCATCACAATGCTCCATGGCCGGTCTCATCACAGTGCTCCATGACCCCTGTCATCAAAATTCTCCATGAACTTTCATCACAGTGCTCCATGAACACATTCATCAAAATGCTCCATGATCCCTTTCATCACAATGCTCTAGGACCAACATCCTCACAATGATGCATGATCACTATCATCACAATGCTCCATGACCCCTTTCATAACGATGCCGCAATACCCCCTTTCATCACAACGCTCCATGGTTCCTGTCATCACAATGCGCCAGGACCCATGTCATCACAATGCTCTATGACCCTTGTCATCACAATGTTCCATGGCCCTTGTCATCACAATGCTCCATGACCACATTCATCGCAATGCTGCATGACCCGTTTCACCACAATGCTAAGTGGCCCTTGTCATCACAATGCTCCATGGTGCTTGTCATCACAATGCCCCATGCCCCCGTCATCACAGTACCCCATGACCCCTGTCATCACAAGAATCCATGGTCTTTGACATCACAGTGCTCCATGACACCTGTCATCACAATGCTCGATGATTGGTTTCATCACAATGCTCCATGGTGCTTGTCATCACAATGCCCCATGCCCCCGTCATCACAGTACCCCATGACCCCTGTCATCACAAGAATCCATGGTCTTTGACATCACAGTGCTCCATGACACCTGTCATCACAATGCTCGATGATTCGTTTCATCACAATGCTCCCTTACCCCTGTCATCACAGTGCTCCATGACCCCTTGCATCACAACGCTCCATGACCAATTGCATCACAACGCTCCATGACTCCTATCATCACAATGCTCTATGGCCCTTGTCATCACAATGCTCAATGCCCACTGTCATCACAATGCTCCATGAGCACATTCATCACAATACTTTATGAGCCGTTTCATCACATTGTTAAATGGCCCTTGTCATCACAATGTTCTACGGTGCTTGTCATCACAATGCTGCATGACCCCTGTCATCACAATGCTCCATAGCCCTTGCCATCACAAAGCTCCATGAACGCTGTCATCACAATGCCCTATGACCAGTATCATCACAGTGTTCCTTGGCTGTTGTCATGAAAATGCTCCATAACCCCTGTCATCACAGTGAACCATGGCCCTTGTCATCACAATGCTCCCTGACCCATTTCATCACAATGCTCCATGACCACTTTCATTACAGAGCTCCATGATTGCTATCATCACAATGATCCATGACCCCTTTCATCACAGTGTTCCAGTACCATTTTCATCACAATGATCCACGACCCCTATCACCACAATGCTCCATGACACTTATTCTCACTATGCTCTATGGCCCTTGTCATCACAATGCTCCATGGCCACTGTCATCACAATGCTCCATGACCACATTCATCACAATGCTCCATGACCCGTTCCATCACATTGCTAAATTTCCCTTGTCATCACAATGCTCCATGGCGCTTGTCATCACAATGCTGCATGACTCCTGTCATCACACTGCCCTATGACCCCTGTCATCACAAGGCTCCATGGCCCTTGTCATCACAATGCTCCATAACACCTGTCATCACAATCCTCCATGCCCTTGTCATGACAATGGTCCATGACCCCTGTCATCACAAGGCTCCGTGGCCCTTGACATCACAATTCTCCATGACACCTGACAACACAATGCTCCAGTACGCCTTTCATCACAATGCTCCAGGCCCCCTGTCATCACAATGCACCATGATTCCTTTCATGACAATAATCCATGACCCCTTTCATCACAATGCTCCAGGATGCCTTTCATCACAATACTCGATGCCCCCTGTCATCACAATGCCCCATGACCCCACTCAGCAAAATATTCCATGCCCCCTGTAGTCACAATGCTCCATAGCAGCTGTCATCACAATGCTCCATGACCCTTGTCATGACAATGCTCCATGACCACATTCATCGCAATGCTGCATGACCCGTTTCACCACAATGCTAAGTGGCCCTTGTCATCACAATGCTCCATGGTGCTTGTCATCACAATGCCCCATGCCCCCGTCATCACAGTACTCCATGACCCCTGTCATCACAAGAATCCATGGTCTTTGACATCACAGTTCTCCATGACACCTGTCATCACAATGGCCAACGACACCTGTCATCACAATTCACCATGGATCTTGTCATCAAAAGACTCCATGCTCGTGTCATCACAATGATCCAAGACCCGTGTCATCACAATGCTCCATGGCCGGTCTCATCACAGTGCTCCATGACCCCTGTCATCAAAATTCTCCATGAACTTTCATCACAGTGCTCCATGAACACATTCATCACAATGCTCCATGATCCCTTTCATCACAATGCTCTAGGACCAACATCCTCACAATGATGCATGATCACTATCATCACAATGCTCCATGACCCCTTTCATAACGATGCCGCAATACCCCCTTTCATCACAACGCTCCATGGTTCCTGTCATCACAATGCGCCAGGACCCATGTCATCACAATGCTCTATGACCCTTGTCATCACAATGTTCCATGGCCCTTGTCATCACAATGCTCCATGACCACATTCATCGCAATGCTGCATGACCCGTTTCACCACAATGCTAAGTGGCCCTTGTCATCACAATGCTCCATGGTGCTTGTCATCACAATGCCCCATGCCCCCGTCATCACAGTACCCCATGACCCCTGTCATCACAAGAATCCATGGTCTTTGACATCACAGTGCTCCATGACACCTGTCATCACAATGCTCGATGATTCGTTTCATCACAATGCTCCCTTACCCCTGTCATCACAGTGCTCCATGACCCCTTGCATCACAACGCTCCATGACCAATTGCATCACAACGCTCCATGACTCCTATCATCACAATGCTCTATGGCCCTTGTCATCACAATGCTCAATGCCCACTGTCATCACAATGCTCCATGAGCACATTCATCACAATACTTTATGAGCCGTTTCATCACATTGTTAAATGGCCCTTGTCATCACAATGTTCTACGGTGCTTGTCATCACAATGCTGCATGACCCCTGTCATCACAATGCTCCATAGCCCTTGCCATCACAAAGCTCCATGAACGCTGTCATCACAATGCCCTATGACAAGTATCATCACAGTGCTCCTTGGCTGTTGTCATGAAAATGCTCCATAACCCCTGTCATCACAGTGAACCATGGCCCTTGTCATCACAATGCTCCCTGACCCATTTCATCACAATGCTCCATGACCACTTTCATTACAGAGCTCCATGATTGCTATCATCACAATGATCCATGACCCCTTTCATCACAGTGTTCCAGTACCATTTTCATCACAATGATCCACGACCCCTATCACCACAATGCTCCATGACACTTATTCTCACTATGCTCTATGGCCCTTGTCATCACAATGCTCCATGGCCACTGTCATCACAATGCTCCATGACCACATTCATCACAATGCTCCATGACCCGTTCCATCACATTGCTAAATTTCCCTTGTCATCACAATGCTCCATGGCGCTTGTCATCACAATGCTGCATGACTCCTGTCATCACACTGCCCTATGACCCCTGTCATCACAAGGCTCCATGGCCCTTGTCATCACAATCCTCCATAACACCTGTCATCACAATCCTCCATGCCCTTGTCATGACAATGGTCCATGACCCCTGTCATCACAAGGCTCCGTGGCCCTTGACATCACAATTCTCCATGACACCTGACAACACAATGCTCCAGTACGCCTTTCATCAGAATGCTCCAGGCCCCCTGTCATCACAATGCACCATGATCCCTTTCATGACAATAATCCATGACCCCTTTCATCACAATGCTCCAGTATGCCTTTCATCACAATACTCGATGCCCCCTGTCATCACAATGCCCCATGACCCCACTCAGCAAAATATTCCATGCCCCCTGTAGTCACAATGCTCCATAGCAGCTGTCATCACAATGCTCCATGACCCTTGTCATGACAATGCTCCATGGCATTTTTCATCACAATGTTCCATGCCCCCTTTCATCGCAATTCTTCAAGACAACTTCCATCACAATGCTCCATGACCACTTTCATCACAATGCTCCTTGGCCTGGGTCATTGCAATGCTCCATGACTCCTTTCATCACAATGCTCCATGGCCTCTGACATCACAATGCTCCATAAGCCATGTCATCACAATGTGCCATGACCCCGTCAAAACAATGCTCCATAACCCCTTTCATCACAGTGCTCCGTGACCCATGTCAACACAATTGTCCAGGACCCCTTTCATCACAATGCTCCTTGGCACGTGTCATCACAATGCTCCATGAACAGTATCATCACAATGCACCATGATCCCTGTCATCACAATGCACTATGACACCTGTCATCACAATGCTCCAAGACAACTGTCATCACAATGCCACATGACTCCTGTCATCACAATTCTCCCTGACCTTTGTCATCACAATGCTCCATGACGCCTTTCATCACAATGCACCATTACCCCTTTCATCACAATTCTCCAGGCCCTCTGTCACCACAATGCTCCATAAACCCTGACTTCACAATGGCCAATGACACCTGTCATCACAATTCACCATGGATCTTGTCATCAAAAGGCTCCATGCTCGTGTCATCACAATGATCCAAGACCAGTGTCATCACAATGCTCCATGACCACATTCATCACAATGCTGCATGACCCGTTTCACCACAATGCTAAGTGGCCCTTGCCATCACAATGCTAAGTGGCCCTTGTCATCACAATGCTCCATGCCCCCGTCATCACAATGCCCCATGACCCCTGTCATCACAAGAATCCATGGTCTTTGACATCACAGTGCTCCATGACACCTGTCATCACAATGCTCGATGATTCGTTTCATCACAATGCTCCCTTACCCCTGTCATCACAGTGCTCCATGACCCCTTGCATCACAACGCTCCATGACCAATTGCATCACAACGCTCCATGACTCCTATCATCACAATGCTCTATGGCCCTTGTCATCACAATGCTCAATGCCCACTGTCATCACAATGCTCCATGAGCACATTCATCACAATACTCTATGAGCCGTTTCATCACAATGCTAAATGGCCCTTGTCATCACAATGTTCTACGGTGCTTGTCATCACAATGCTGCATGACCCCTGTCATCACAATGCTCCATGGCCCTTGCCATCACAATGCTCCATGAACGCTGTCATCACAATGCCCTATGACCAGTATCATCACAGTGCTCCTTGGCTGTTGTCATGAAAATGCTCCATAACCTCTGTCATCACAGTGAATCATGGCCCTTGTCATCACAATGCTCCCTGACCCATTTCATCACAATGCTCCATGACCACTTTCATTACAGAGCTCCATCATCGCTATCATCACAGTGATCCATGACCCCTTTCATCACAGTGTTCCAGTACCATTTTCATCACAATGATCCACGACCCCTATCACCACAATGCTCCATGACACTTATTTTCACTATGCTCTATGGCCCTTGTCATCACAATGCTCCATGGCCACTGTCATCACAATGCTCCATGACCACATTCATCACAATGCTCCATGACCCGTTTCATCACAATGCTAAGTTTCCCTTGTCATCAAAATGCTCCATGGCGCTTGTCATCACAATGCTGCATGACTCCTGTCATCACCCTGCCCTATGACCCCTGTCATCACAAGGCTCCGTGGCCCTTGACATCACAATTCTCCATGACACCTGACAACACAATGCTCCAGTACGCCTTTCATCACAATGCTCCAGGCCCCCTGTCATCACAATGCACCATGATCCCTTTCATGACAATAATCCATGACCCCTTTCATCACAATGCTCCAGTATGCCTTTCATCACAATACTCGATGCCCCCTGTCATCACAATGCCCCATGACAACTCTCAGGAAAATGTTCCATGCTCCCTGTAGTCACAATGCTCCATAACAGCTGTCATCACAATGCTCCATGACCCTTGTCATGACAATGCTCCATGGCATTTTTCACCACAATGTTCCATGCCCCCTTTCATTGCAATTCTTCAAGACAACTTCCATCACAATGCTCCATGACCACTTTCATCACAATGCTCCTTGGCCTGGGTCATCGCAATGCTCCATGACACCTTTCATCACAATGCTCCATGGCCTCTGACATCACAATGCTCCATAAGCCATGTCATCACAATGTGCCATGCCCCCGTCAAAACAATGCTAAATAACCCCTTTCATCACAATGCTCCGTGACCCATGTCAACACAATTGTCCAGGACCCCTTTCATCACAATGCTCCTTGGCACGTGTCATCACAATGCTCCATGAACAGTATCATCACAATGCACCATGATCCCTGTCATCACAATACACTATGACACCTGTTATCACAATGCTCCAAGACAACTGTCATCACAATGCCACATGACTCCTGTCATCACAATTCTCCCTGACCTTTGTCATCACAATGCTCCATGACGCCTTTCATCACAATGCACCATTACCCCTTTCATCACAATTCTCCAGGCCCTCTGTCACCACAATGCTCCATAACTCCTGACATCACAATGGCCAACGACACCTGTCATCACAATTCACCATGGATCTTGTCATCAAAAGACTCCATGCTCGTGTCATCACAATGATCCAAGACCCGTGTCATCACAATGCTCCATGGCCGGTCTCATCACAGTGCTCCATGACTCCTGTCATCAAAATTCTCCATGAACTTTCATCACAGTGCTCCATGAACACATTCATCACAATGCTCCATGATCCCTTTCATCACAATGCTCTAGGACCAACATCCTCACAATGATGCATGATCACTATCATCACAATGCTCCATGACCCCTTTCATAACGATTCCGCAATACCCCCTTTCATCACAATGCTCCATGGTTCCTGTCATCACAATGCGCCAGGACCCATGTCATCACAATGCTCTATGACCCTTGTCATCACAATGTTCCATGGCCCTTGTCATCACAATGCTCCATGACCACATTCATCACAATGCTGCATGACCCGTTTCACCACAATGCTAAGTGGCCCTTGTCATCACAATGCTCCATGGTGCTTGTCATCACAATGCCCCATGCCCCCATCATCACAGTACCCCATGACCCCTGTCATCACAAGAATCCATGGTCTTTGACATCACAGTGCTCCATGACACCTGTCATCACAATGCTCGATGATTCGTTTCATCACAATGCTCCCTTACCCCTGTCATCACAGTGCTCCATGACCCCTTGCATCACAACGCTCCATGACCAATTGCATCACAACGCTCCATGACTCCTATCATCACAATGCTCTATGGCCCTTGTCATCACAATGCTCAATGCCCACTGTCATCACAATGCTCCATGAGCACATTCATCACAATACTCTATGAGCCGTTTCATCACAATGCTAAATGGCCCTTGTCATCACAATGTTCTACGGTGCTTGTCATCACAATGCTGCATGACCCCTGTCATCACAATGCTCCATGGCCCTTGCCATCACAATGCTCCATGAACGCTGTCATCACAATGCCCTATGACCAGTATCATCACAGTGCTCCTTGGCTGTTGTCATGAAAATGCTCCATAACCTCTGTCATCACAGTGAACCATGGCCCTTGTCATCACAATGCTCCCTGACCCATTTCATCACAATGCTCCATGACCACTTTCATTACAGAGCTCCATCATCGCTATCATCACAGTGATCCATGACCCCTTTCATCACAGTGTTCCAGTACCATTTTCATCACAATGATCCACGACCCCTATCACCACAATGCTCCATGACACTTATTTTCACTATGCTCTATGGCCCTTGTCATCACAATGCTCCATGGCCACTGTCATCACAATGCTCCATGACCACATTCATCACAATGCTCCATGACCCGTTTCATCACAATGCTAAGTTTCCCTTGTCATCAAAATGCTCCATGGCGCTTGTCATCACAATGCTGCATGACTCCTGTCATCACCCTGCCCTATGACCCCTGTCATCACAAGGCTCCGTGGCCCTTGACATCACAATTCTCCATGACACCTGACAACACAATGCTCCAGTACGCCTTTCATCACAATGCTCCAGGCCCCCTGTCATCACAATGCACCATGATCCCTTTCATGACAATAATCCATGACCCCTTTCATCACAATGCTCCAATATGCCTTTCATCACAATACTCGATGCCCCCTGTCATCACAATGCCCCATGACAACTCTCAGGAAAATGTTCCATGCTCCCTTTAGTCACAATGCTCCATAACAGCTGTCATCACAATGCTCCATGACACTTGTCATGACAATGCTCCATGGCATTTTTCACCACAATGTTCCATGCCCCCTTTCATTGCAATTCTTCAAGACAACTTCCATCACAATGCTCCATGACCACTTTCATCACAATGCTCCTTGGCCTGGGTCATCGCAATGCTCCATGACTCCTTTCATCACAATGCTCCATGGCCTCTGACATCACAATGCTCCATAAGCCATGTCATCACAATGTGCCATGACCCCGTCAAAACAATGCTCCATAACCCCTTTCATCACAATGCTCCGTGACCCATGTCAACACAATTGTCCAGGACCCCTTTCATCACAATGCTCCTTGGCACGTGTCATCACAATGCACCATGAACAGTATCATCACAATGCACCATGATCCCTGTCATCACAATGCACTATGACACCTGTCATCACAATGCTCCAAGACAACTCTCATCACAATGCCACATGACTCCTGTCATCACAATTCTCCCTGACCTTTGTCATCACAATGCTCCATGACGCCTTTCATCACAATGCACCATTACCCCTTTCATCACAATTCTCCAGGCCCTCTGTCACCACAATGCTCCATAACCCCTGACATCACAATGGCCAACGACACCTGTCATCACAATTCACCATGGATCTTGTCATCAAAAGGCTCCATGCTCATGTCATCACAATGATCCAAGACCAGTGTCATCACAATGCTCCATGACGACTTTCATCACAATGCTCCAGTAGGCCTTACATCACAATACTCCATGCCTGCTCTCATGACAATTCCCCATAACCCCTGTCATCACAATGGTCAACGACACCTGTCATCACAATTCACCATGGATCTTGTCATCAAAAGGCTCCATGCTCGTGTCATCACAATGATCCAAGACCAGTGTCATCACAATGCTCCATGACCACATTCATCACAATGCTGCATGACCCGTTTCACCACAATGCTAAGTGGCCCTTGCCATCACAATGCTAAGTGGCCCTTGTCATCACAATGCTCCATGCCCCCGTCATCACAATGCCCCATGACGCCTGTCATCACAAGAATCCATGGTCTTTGACATCACAGTGCTCCATGACACCTGTCATCACAATGCTCGATGATTCGTTTCATCACAATGCTCCCTTACCCCTGTCATCACAGTGCTCCATGACCTCTTGCATCACAACGCTCCATGACCAATTTTATCACAACGCTCCATGACTCCTATCATCACAATGCTCTATGGCCCTTGCCATCACAATGTTCCATGGTGCTTGTCATCACAATGCTCCATACCCCCGTCATCACAATGCCCCATGACCCCTGTCATCACAAGAATCCATGGTCTTTGACATCACAGTGCTCCATGACACCTGTCATCACAATGGTCGATGATTCGTTTCATCACAATGCTCCCTTACCCCTGTCATCACACTGCTCCATGACCCCTTGCATCACAACGCTCCATGACCAATTGCATCACAACGCTCCGTGACACCTATCATCACAATGCTCTATGGCCCTTGTCATCACAATGCTCAATGCCCACTGTCATCACAATGCTCCATGAGCACATTCATCACAATACTCTATGAGCCGTTTCATCACAATGCTAAATGGCCCTTGTCATCACAATGTTCTACGGTGCTTGTCATCACAATGCTGCATGACCCCTGTCATCACAATGCTCCATGGCCCTTGCCATCACAATGCTCCATGAACGCTGTCATCACAATGCCCTATGACCAGTATCATCACAGTGCCCCTTGGCTGTTGTCATGAAAATGCTCCATAACCCCTGTCATCACAGTGAACCATGGCCCTTGTCATCACAATGCTCCCTGACCCATTTCATCACAATGCTCCATGACCACTTTCATTACAGAGCTCCATGATTGCTATCATCACAATGATCCATGACCCCTTTCATCACAGTGTTCCAGTACCATTTTCATCACAATGATCCACGAACCCTATCACCACAATGCTCCATGACACTTATTCTCACTATGCTCTATGGCCCTTGTCATCACAATGCTCCATGGCCACTGTCATCACAATGCTCCATGACCACATTCATCACAATGCTCCATGACCCGTTTCATCACAATGCTAAATTTCCCTTGTCATCACAATGCTCCATGGCGCTTGTCATCACAATGCTGCATGACTCCTGTCATCACACTGCCCTATGACCCCTGTCATCACAAGGCTCCATGGCCCTTGTCATCACAATGCTCCCTAACACCTGTCATCACAATCCTCCATGCCCTTGTCATGACAATGCTCCATGACCCCTGTCATCACAAGGCTCCGTGGCCCTTGACATCACAATTCTCCATGACACCTGACAACACAATGCTCCAGTACGCCTTTCATCACAATGCTCCAGGCCCCCTGTCATCACAATGCACCATGATCCCTTTCATGACAATAATCCATGACCCCTTTCATCACAATGCTCCAGTATGCCTTTCAACACAATACTCGATGCCCCCTGTCATCACAATGCCCCAAGACATCTCTCAGCAAAATATTCCATGCCCCCTGTAGTCACAATGCTCCATAACAGCTGTCATCACAATGCTCCATGACCCTTGTCATGACAATGCTCCATGGCCTTTTTCATCACAATGTTCCATGCCCCCTTTCATCGTAATTCTTCAAGACATCTTTCATCACAATGCTCCATGACCACTTTCATCACAATGCTCCTTGGCCTGCGTCATTGCAATGCTCCATGACTCCTTTCATCACAATGCTCCATGGCCTCTGACATCACAATGCTCCATAAGCCATGTCATCACAATGTGCCATGACCCCGTCAAAACAATTCTCCATAACCCCTTTCTTCACAATGCTCCGTGACCCATGTCAACACAATTGTCCAGGACCCATTTCATCACAATGCTCCTTGGCACGTGTCATCACAATGCTCCATGAACAGTATCATCACAATGCACCATGATCCCTGTCATCACAATGCACTATGACACCTGTCATCACAATGCTCCAAGACAACTGTCATCACAATGCCACATGAATCCTGTCATCACAATTCTCCCTGACCTTTGTCATCACAATGCTCCATGACGCCTTTCATCACAATGCACCATTACCCCTTTCCATAACCCCTGACTTCACAATGGCCAATGACACCTGTCATCACAATTCACCATGGATCTTGTCATCAAAAGGCTCCATGCTCGTGTCATCACAATGATCCAAGACCAGTGTCATCACAATGCTCCATGACCACATTCATCACAATGCTGCATGACCCGTTTCACCACAATGCTAAGTGGCCCTTGCCATCACAATGCTAAGTGGCCCTTGTCATCACAATGCTCCATGCCCCTGTCATCACAATGCCCCATGACCCCTGTCATCACAAGAATCCATAGTCTTTGACATCACAGTGCTCCATGACACCTGTCATCACAATGCTCGATGATTCGTTTCATCACAATGCTCCCTTACCCCTGTCAACACAGTGCTCCATGACCCCATGCATCACAACGCTCCATGACCAATTTCATCACAACGCTCCATGACTCCTATCATCACAATGCTCTATGGCCCTTGTCATCACAATGCTCAATGCCCACTGTCATCACAATGCTCCATGAGCACATTCATCACAATACTCTATGAGCCGTTTCATCACAATGCTAAATGGCCCTTGTCATCACAATGTTCTACGGTGCTTGTCATCACAATGCTGCATGACCCCTGTCATCACAATGCTCCATGGCCCTTGCCATCACAATGCTCCATGAACGCTGTCATCACAATGCCCTATGACCAGTATCATCACAGTGCTCCTTGGCTGTTGTCATGAAAATGCCCCATAACCTCTGTCATCACAGTGAACCATGGCCCTTGTCATCACAATGCTCCCTGACCCATTTCATCACAATGCTCCATGACCACTTTCATTACAGAGCTCCATCATCGCTATCATCACAGTGATCCATGACCCCTTTCATCACAGTGTTCCAGTACCATTTTCATCACAATGATCCACGACCCCTATCACCACAATGCTCCATGACACTTATTTTCACTATGCTCTATGGCCCTTGTCATCACAATGCTCCATGGCCACTGTCATCACAATGCTCCATGACCACATTCATCACAATGCTCCATGACCCGTTTCATCACAATGCTAAATTTCCCTTGTCATCAAAATGCTCCATGGCGCTTGTCATCACAATGCTGCATGACTCCTGTCATCACACTGCCCTATGACCCCTGTCATCACAAGGTTCCGTGGCCCTTGACATCACAATTCTCCATGACACCTGACAACACAATGCTCCAGTACGCCTTTCATCACAATGCTCCAGGCCCCCTGTCATCACAATGCACCATGATCCCTTTCATGACAATAATCCATGACCCCTTTCATCACAATGCTCCAGTATGCCTTTCATCACAATACTCGATGCCCCCTGTCCTCACAATGCCCCATGACCCCTCTCAGCAAAATATTCCATGCCCCCTGTAGTCACAATGCTCCATAGCAGCTGTCATCACAATGCTCCATGACCCTTGTCATGACAATGCTCCATGGCATTTTTCATCACACTGTTCCATGCCCCCTTTCATCGCAATTCTTCAAGACAACTTTCATCACAATGCTCCATGACCACTTTCATCACAAGGCTCCTTGGCCTGGGTCATCGCAATGCTCCATGACTCCTTTCATCACAATGCTCCATGGCCTCTGACATCACAATGCTCCATAAGCCATGTCATCACAATGTGCCATGACCCCGTCAAAACAATGCTCCATAACCCCTTTCATCACAATGCTCCGTGACCCATGTCAACACAATTGTCCAGGACCCCTTTCATCACAATGCTCCTTGGCACGTGTCATCACAATGCTCCATGAACAGTATCATCACAATGCACCATGATCCCTGTCATCACAATGCACTATGACACCTGTTATCACAATGCTCCAAGACAACTGTCATCACAATGCCACATGACTCCTGTCATCACAATACTCCCTGACCTTTGTCATCACAATGCTCCATGACGCCTTTCATCACAATGCACCATTACCCCTTTCATCACAATTCTCCAGGCCCTCTGTCACCACAATGCTCCATAACCCCTGACATCACAATGGCCAACGACACCTGTCATCACAATTCACCATGGATCTTGTCATCAAAAGGCTCCATGCTCATGTCATCACAATGATCCAAGACCAGTGTCATCACAATGCTCCATGACGACTTTCATCACAATGCTCCAGTAGGCCTTACATCACAATACTCCATGCCCGCTCTCATGACAATTCCCCATAACCCCTGTCATCACAATGGCCAACGACACCTGTCATCACAATTCACCATGGATCTTGTCATCAAAAGGCTCCATGCTCGTGTCATCACAATGATCCAAGACCCGTGTCATCACAATGCTACATGGCCGGTCTCATCACAGTGCTCCATGACCCCTGTCATCAAAATTCTCCATGAACTTTCATCACAGTGCTCCATAAACACATTCATCACAATGCTCCATGATCCTTTTCATCACAATGTTCTAGGACCAACATCATCACAATGCTCCGTGATCGCTATCATCACAATGCTCTATGACCCCTTTCATAACGATGCCCCAATACCCCCTTTCATCACAATGCTCCATGGTTCCTGTCATCACAATGCGCCAGGACCCATGTCATCACAATGCTCTATGACCCTTTGTCATCACAATGTTCCATGGCCCTTGTCATCACAATGCTCCATGACCACATTCATCACAATGCTGCATGACCCTTTTCACCACAATGCTAAGTGGCCCTTGTCATCACAATGCTCTATGGTGCTTGTCATCACAATGCTCCATGCCCCCGTCATCACAATGCCCCATGACCCCTGTCATCACAAGAATCCATGGTCTTTGACATCAGAGTGCTCCATGACACCTGTCATCACAATGCTCGATGATTCGTTTCATCACAATGCTCCCTTACCCCTGTCATCACAGTGCTCCATGACCCCTTGCATCACAACGCTCCATGACCAATTTCATCACAACGCTCCATGACTCCTATCATCACAATGCTCTATGGCCCTTGTCATCACAATGCTCAATGCCCACTGTCATCACAATGCTCCATGAGCACATTCATCACAATACTCTATGAGCCGTTTCATCACAATGCTAAATGGCCCTTGTCATCACAATGTTCTACGGTGCTTGTCATCACAATGCTGCATGACCCCTGTCATCACAATGCTCCATGACCACATTCATCACAATGCTGCATGACCCGTTTCACCACAATGCTAAGTGGCCCTTGCCATCACAATGCCAAGTGGCCCTTGTCATCACAATGCTCCATGCCCCCGTCATCACAATGCCCCATGAACCCTGTCATCACAAGAATCCATGGTCTTTGACATCACAGTGCTCCATGACACCTGTCATCAAAATTCTCCATGAACTTTCATCACAGTGCTCCATGAACACATTCATCACAATGCTCCATGATCCCTTTCATCACAATGCTCTAGGACCAACATCCTCACAATGATGCATGATCACTATCATCACAATGCTCCATGACCCCTTTCATAACGATTCCGCAATACCCCCTTTCATCACAATGCTCCATGGTTCCTGTCATCACAATGCGCCAGGACCCATGTCATCACAATGCTCTATGACCCTTGTCATCACAATGTTCCATGGCCCTTGTCATCACAATGCTCCATGACCACATTCATCACAATGCTGCATGACCCGTTTCACCACAATGCTAAGTGGCCCTTGCCATCACAATGCTAAGTGGCCCTTGTCATCACAATGCTCCATGGTGCTTGTCATCACAATGCCCCATGCCCCCGTCATCACAGTACCCCATGACCCCTGTCATCACAAGAATCCATGGTCTTTGACATCACAGTGCTCCATGACACCTGTCATCACAATGCTCGATGATTCGTTTCATCACAATGCTCCCTTACCCCTGTCATCACAGTGCTCCATGACCCCTTGCATCACAACGCTCCATGACCAATTGCATCACAACGCTCCATAACTCCTATCATCAAAATGCTCTATGCCCACTGTCATCACAATACTCCATGAGCACATTCATCACAATAACCTATGAGCCGTTTCATCACAATGTTAAATGGCCCTTGTCATCACAATGTTCTACGGTGCTTGTCATCACAATGCTGCATGACCCCTGTCATCACAATGCTCCATAGCCCTTGCCATCACAAATCTCCATGAACGCTGTCATCACAATGCCCTATGACCAGTATCATCACAGTGCTCCTTGGCTGTTGTCATGAAAATGCTCCATAACCCCTGTCATCACAGTGAACCATGGCCCTTGTCATCACAATGCTCCCTGACCCATTTCATCACAATGCTCCATGACCACTTTCATTACAGAGCTCCATGATTGCTATCATCACAATGATCCATGACCCCTTTCATCACAGTGTTCCAGTACCATTTTCATCACAATGATCCACGACCCCTATCACCACAATGCTCCATGACACTTATTCTCACTACGCTCTATGGCCCTTGTCATCACAATGCTTCATGGCCACTGTCATCACAATGCTCCATGACCATATTCATCACAATGCTCCATGACCCGTTTCATCACAATGCTAAATTTCCCTTGTCATCAGAATGCTCCATGGCGCTTGTCATCACAATGCTGCATGACTCCTGTCATCACACTGCCCTATGACCCCTGTCATCACAAGGCTCCATGGCCCTTGTCATCACAATGCTCCCTAACACCTGTCATCACAATCCTCCATGCCCTTGTCATGACAATGCTCCATGACCCCTGTCATCACAAGGGTCCGTGGCCCTTGACATCACAATTCTCCATGACACCTGACAACACAATGCTCCAGTACGCCTTTCATCACAATGCTCCAGGCCCCCTGTCATCACAATGCACCATGATCCCTTTCATGACAATAATCCATGACCCCTTTCATCACAATGCTCTAGTATGCCTTTCATCACAATACTCGATGCCCCCTGTCATCACAATGCCCCATGACCCCTCTCAGCAAAATATTCCATGCCCCCTGTAGTCACAATGCTCCATAGCAGCTGTCATCACAATGCTCCATGACCCTTGTCATGACAATGCTCCATGGCATTTTTCATCACAATGTTCCATGCCCCCTTTCATCGCAATTCTTCAAGACAACTTCCATCACAATGCTCCATGACCACTTTCATCACAATGCTCCTTGGCCTGGGTCATCGCAATGCTCCATGACTCCTTTCATCACAATGCTCCATGGCCTCTGACATCACAATGCTCCATAAGCCATGTCATCACAATGTGCCATGACCCCGTCAAAACAATGCTCCATAACCCCTTTCATCACAATGCTCCGTGACCCATGTCAACACAATTGTCCAGGACCCCTTTCATCACAATGCTCCTTGGCACGTGTCATCACAATGCTCCATGAACAGTATCATCACAATGCACCATGATCCCTGTCATCACAATGCACTATGACACCTGTCATCACAATGCTCCAAGACAACTGTCATCACAATGCCACATGACTCCTGTCATCACAATACTCCCTGACATTTGTCATCACAATGCTCCATGACGCCTTTCATCACAATGCACCATTACCACTTTCATCACAATTCTCCAGGCCTTCTTTCACCACAATGCTCCATAACCCCTGACTTCACAATGGGCAATGACACCTATCATCAGAATTCACCATGGATCTTGTCATCAAAAGGCTCCATGCTCGTGTCATCACAATGAACCAAGACCAGTGTCATCACAATGCTCCATGACCACATTCATCACAATGCTGCATGACCCGTTTCACCACAATGCTAAGTGGCCCTTGCCATCACAATGCTAAGTGGCCCTTGTCATCACAATGCTCCATGCCCCCGTCATCACAATGCCCCATGACGCCTGTCATCACAAGAATCCATGGTCTTTGACATCACAGTGCTCCATGACACCTGTCATCACAATGCTCGATGATTCATTTCATCACAATGCTCCCTTACCCCTGTCATCACAGTGCTCCATGACCCCTTGCATCACAACACTCCATGACCAATTTCATCACAACGTTCCATGACTCCTATCATCACAATGCTCTATGGCCCTTGTCATCACAATGCTCAATGCCCACTGTCATCACATTGCTCCATGAGCACATTCATCACAATACTCTATGAGCCGTTTCATCACAATGCTAAATGGCCCTTGTCATCACAATGTTCTATGGTGCTTGTCATCACAATGCTGCATGACCCCTGTCATCACAATGCTCCATGGCCCTTGCCATCACAATGCTCCATGAACGCTGTCATCACAATGCCCTATGACCAGTATCATCACAGTGCTCCTTGGCTGTTGTCATGAAAATGCTCCATAACCTCTGTCATCACAGTGAACCATGGCCCTTGTCATCACAATGCTCCCTGACCCATTTCATCACAATGCTCCATGACCACTTTCATTACAGAGCTCCATCATCACTATCATCACAATGATCCATGACCCCTTTCATCACAGTGTTCCAGTACCATTTTCATCACAATGATCCACGACCCCTATCACCACAATGCTCCATGACACTTATTTTCACTATGCTCTATGGCACTTGTCATCACAATGCTCCATGGCCACTGTCATCACAATGCTCCATGACCACATTCATCACAATGCTCCATGACCCATTTCATCACAATGCTAAATTTCCCTTGTCATCAAAATGCTCCATGGCGCTTGTCATCACAATGCTGCATGACTCCTGTCATCACCCTGCCCTATGACCCCTGTCATCACAAGGCTCCGTGGCCCTTGACATCACAATTCTCCATGACACCTGACAACACAATGCTCCAGTACGCCTTTCATCACAATGCTCCAGGCCCCCTGTCATCACAATGCACCATGATCCCTTTCATGACAATAATCCATGACCCCTTTCATCACAATGCTCCAGTATGCCTTTCATCACAATACTCGATGCCCCCTGTCATCACAATGCCCCATGACAACTCTCAGCAAAATGTTCCATGCCCCCTGTAGTCACAATGCTCCATAACAGCTGTCATCACAATGCTCCATGACACTTGTCATGACAATGCTCCATGGCATTTTTCACCACAATGTTCCATGCCCCCTTTCATTGCAATTCTTCAAGACAACTTCCATCACAATGCTCCATGACCACTTTCTTCACAATGCTCCTTGGCCTGGGTCATCGCAATGCTCCATGACTCCTTTCATCACAATGCTCCATGGCCTCTGACATCACAATGCTCCATAAGCCATGTCATCACAATGTGCCATGACCCCGTCAAAACAATGCTCCATAACCCCTTTCATCACAATGCTCCGTGACCCATGTCAACACAATTGTCCAGGACCCCTTTCATCACAATGCTCCTTGGCACGTGTCATCACAATGCTCCATGAACAGTATCATCACAATGCACCATGATCCCTGTCATCACAATGCACTATGACACCTGTCATCACAATGCTCCAAGACAACTGTCATCACAATGCCACATGACTCCTGTCATCACAATTCTCCCTGACCTTTGTCATCACAATGCTCCATGATGCCTTTCATCACAATGCACCATTACCCCTTTCATCACAATTCTCCAGGCCCTCTGTCACCACAATGCTCCATAACCCCTGACATCACAATGGCCAACGACACCTGTCATCACAATTCACCATGGATCTTGTCATCAAAAGACTCCATGCTCGTGTCATCACAATGATCCAAGACCCGTGTCATCACAATGCTCCATGGCCGGTCTCATCACAGTGCTCCATGACCCCTGTCATCAAAATTCTCCATGAACTTTCATCACAGTGCTCCATGAACACATTCATCACAATGCTCCATGATCCCTTTCATCACAATGCTCTAGGACCAACATCCTCACAATGATGCATGATCACTATCATCACAATGCTCCATGACCCCTTTCATAACGATGCCGCAATACCTCCTTTCATCACAATGCTCCATGGTTCCTGTCATCACAATGCGCCAGGACCCATGTCATCACAATGCTCTATGACCCTTGTCATCACAATGTTCCATGGCCCTTGTCATCACAATGCTCCATGACCACATTCATCGCAATGCTGCATGACCCGTTTCACCACAATGCTAAGTGGCCCTTGTCATCACAATGCTCCATGGTGCTTGTCATCACAATGCCCCATGCCCCCGTCATCACAGTACCCCATGACCCCTGTCATCACAAGAATCCATGGTCTTTGACATCACAGTGCTCCATGACACCTGTCATCACAATGCTCGATGATTCGTTTCATCACAATGCTCCCTTACCCCTGTCATCACAGTGCTCCATGACCCCTTGCATCACAACGCTCCATGACCAATTGCATCACAACGCTCCATGACTCCTATCATCACAATGCTCTATGGCCCTTGTCATCACAATGCTCAATGCCCACTGTCATCACAATACTCCATGAGCACATTCATCACAATACCCTATGAGCCGTTTCATCACAATGTTAAATGGCCCTTGTCATCACAATGTTCTACGGTGCTTGTCATCACAATGCTGCATGACCCCTGTCATCACAATGCTCCATAGCCCTTGCCATCACAAAGCTCCATGAACGCTGTCATCACAATGCCCTATGACCAGTATCATCACAGTGCTCCTTGGCTGTTGTCATGAAAATGCTCCATAACCCCTGTCATCACAGTGAACCATGGCCCTTGTCATCACAATGCTCCCTGACCCATTTCATCACAATGCTCCATGACCACTTTCATTACAGAGCTCCATGATTGCTATCATCACAATGATCCATGACCCCTTTCATCACAGTGTTCAAGTACCATTTTCATCACAATGATCCACGACCCCTATCACCACAATGCTCCATGACACTTATTCTCACTATGCTCTATGGCCCTTGTCATCACAATGCTCCATGGCCACTGTCATCACAATGCTCCATGACCACATTCATCACAATGCTCCATGACCCGTTCCATCACATTGCTAAATTTCCCTTGTCATCACAATGCTCCATGGCGCTTGTCATCACAATGCTGCATGACTCCTGTCATCACACTGCCCTATGACCCCTGTCATCACAAGGCTCCATGGCCCTTGTCATCACAATGCTCCATAACACCTGTCATCACAATCCTCCATGCCCTTGTCATGACAATGCTCCATGACCCCTGTCATCACAAGGCTCCGTGGCCCTTGACATCACAATTCTCCATGACACCTGACAACACAATGCTCCAGTACGCCTTTCATCACAATGCTCCAGGCCCCCTGTCATCACAATGCACCATGATCCCTTTCATGACAATAATCCATGACCCCTTTCATCACAATGCTCCAGTATGCCTTTCATCACAATACTCGATGCCCCCTGTCATCACAATGCCCCATGACCCCACTCAGCAAAATATTCCATGCCCCCTGTAGTCACAATGCTCCATAGCAGCTGTCATCACAATGCTCCATGACCCTTGTCATGACAATGCTCCATGGCATTTTTCATCACAATGTTCCATGCCCCCTTTCATCGCAATTCTTCAAGACAACTTCCATCACAATGCTCCATGACCACTTTCATCACAATGCTCCTTGGCCTGGGTCATTGCAATGCTCCATGACTCCTTTCATCACAATGCTCCATGGCCTCTGACATCACAATGCTCCATAAGCCATGTCATCACAATGTGCCATGACCCCGTCAAAACAATGCTCCATAACCCCTTTCATCACAGTGCTCCGTGACCCATGTCAACACAATTGTCCAGGACCCCTTTCATCACAATGCTCCTTGGCACGTGTCATCACAATGCTCCATGAACAGTATCATCACAATGCACCATGATCCCTGTCATCACAATGCACTATGACACCTGTCATCACAATGCTCCAAGACAACTGTCATCACAATGCCACATGACTCCTGTCATCACAATTCTCCCTGACCTTTGTCATCACAATGCTCCATGACGCCTTTCATCACAATGCACCATTACCCCTTTCATCACAATTCTCCAGGCCCTCTGTCACCACAATGCTCCATAACCCCTGACTTCACAATGGCCAATGACACCTGTCATCACAATTCACCATGGATCTTGTCATCAAAAGGCTCCATGCTCGTGTCATCACAATGATCCAAGACCAGTGTCATCACAATGCTCCATGACCACATTCATCACAATGCTGCATGACCCGTTTCACCACAATGCTAAGTGGCCCTTGCCATCACAATGCTAAGTGGCCCTTGTCATCACAATGCTCCATGCCCCCGTCATCACAATGCCCCATGACCCCTGTCATCACAAGAATCCATGGTCTTTGACATCACAGTGCTCCATGACACCTGTCATCACAATGCTCGATGATTCTTTTCATCACAATGCTCCCTTACCCCTGTCATCACAGTGCTCCATGACCCCTTGCATCACAACGCTCCATGACCAATTTCATCACAACGCTCCATGACTCCTATCATCACAATGCTCTATGGCCCTTGTCATCACAATGCTCAATGCCCACTGTCATCACAATGCTCCATGAGCACATTCATCACAATACTCTATGAGCCGTTTCATCACAATGCTAAATGGCCCTTGTCATCACAATGTTCTACGGTGCTTGTCATCACAATGCTGCATGACCCCTGTCATCACAATGCTCCATGGCCCTTGCCATCACAATGCTCCATGAACGCTGTCATCACAATGCCCTATGACCAGTATCATCACAGTGCTCCTTGGCTGTTGTCATGAAAATGCTCCATAACCTCTGTCATCACAGTGAACCATGGCCCTTGTCATCACAATGCTCCCTGACCCATTTCATCACAATGCTCCATGACCACTTTCATTAGAGAGCTCCATCATCGCTATCATCACAGTGATCCATGACCCCTTTCATCACAGTGTTCCAGTACCATTTTCATCACAATGATCCACGACCCCTATAACCACAATGCTCCATGACACTTATTTTCACTATGCTCTATGGCCCTTGTCATCACAATGCTTCATGGCCACTGTCATCACAATGCTCCATGACCACATTCATCACAATGCTCCATGACCCGTTTCATCACAATGCTAAGTTTCCCTTGTCATCAAAATGCTCCATGGCGCTTGTCATCACAATGCTGCATGACTCCTGTCATCACCCTGCCCTATGACCCCTGTCATCACAAGGCTCCGTGGCCCTTGACATCACAATTCTCCATGACACCTGACAACACAATGCTCCAGTACGCCTTTCATCACAATGCTCCAGGCCCCCTGTCATCACAATGCACCATGATCCCTTTCATGACAATAATCCATGACCCCTTTCATCACAATGCTCCACTATGCCTTTCATCACAATACTCGATGCCCCCTGTCATCACAATGCCCCATGACAACTCTCAGGAAAATGTTCCATGCTCCCTGTAGTCACAATGCTCCATAACAACTGTCATCACAATGCTCCATGACCCTTGTCATGACAATGCTCCATGGCATTTTTCACCACAATGTTCCATGCCCCCTTTCATTGCAATTCTTCAAGACAACTTCCATCACAATGCTCCATGACCACTTTCATCACAATGCTCCTTGGCCTGGGTCATCGCAATGCTCCATGACTCCTTTCATCACAATGCTCCATGGCCTCTGACATCACAATGCTCCATAAGCCATGTCATCACAATGTGCCATGCCCCCGTCAAAACAATGCTCCATAACCCCTTTCATCACAATGCTCTGTGACCCATGTCAACACAATTGTCCAGGACCCCTTTCATCACAATGCTCCTTGGCACGTGTCATCACAATGCTCCATGAACAGTATCATCACAATGCACCATGATCCCTGTCATCACAATGCACTATGACACCTGTTATCACAATGCTCCAAGACAACTGTCATCACAATGCCACATGACTCCTGTCATCACAATTCTCCCTGACCTTTGTCATCACAATGCTCCATGACGCCTTTCATCACAATGCACCATTACCCCTTTCATCACAATTCTCCAGGCCCTCTGTCACCACAATGCTCCATAACCCCTGACATCACAATGGCCAACGACACCTATCATCACAATTCACCATGGATCTTGTCATCAAAAGACTCCATTCTCGTGTCATCACAATGATCCAAGACCCGTGTCATCACAATGCTCCATGGCCGGTCTCATCACAGTGCTCCATGATCCCCGTCATCAAAATTCTCCATGAACTTTCATCACAGTGCTCCATGAACACATTCATCACAATGCTCCATGATCCCTTTCATCACAATGCTCTAGGACCAACATCCTCACAATGATGCATGATCACTATCATCACAATGCTCCATGACCCCTTTCATAACGATTCCGCAATACCCCCTTTCATCACAATGCTCCATGGTTCCTGTCATCACAATGCGCCAGGACCCATGTCATCACAATGCTCTATGACCCTTGTCATCACAATGTTCCATGGCCCTTGTCATCACAATGCTCCATGACCACATTCATCACAATGCTGCATGACCCGTTTCACCACAATGCTAAGTGGCCCTTGTCATCACAATGCTCCATGGTGCTTGTCATGACAATGCCCCATGCCCCCGTCATCACAGTACCCCATGACCCCTGTCATCACAAGAATCCATGGTCTTTGACATCACAGTGCTCCATGACACCTGTCATCACAATGCTCGATGATTCGTTTCATCACAATGCTCCCTTACCCCTGTCATCACAGTGCTCCATGACCCCTTGCATCACAACGCTCCATGACCAATTGCATCACAACGCTCCATGACTCCTATCATCACAATGCTCTATGGCCCTTGTCATCACAATGCTCAATGCCCACTGTCATCACAATGCTCCATGAGCACATTCATCACAATACTTTATGAGCCGTTTCATCACATTGTTAAATGGCCCTTGTCATCACAATGTTCTACGGTGCTTGTCATCACAATGCTGCATGACCCCTGTCATCACAATGCTCCATAGCCCTTGCCATCACAAAGCTCCATGAACGCTGTCATCACAATGCCCTATGACCAGTATCATCACAGTGCTCCTTGGCTGTTGTCATGAAAATGCTCCATAACCCCTGTCATCACAGTGAACCATGGCCCTTGTCATCACAATGCTCCCTGACCCATTTCATCACAATGCTCCATGACCACTTTCATTACAGAGCTCCATGATTGCTATCATCACAATGATCCATGACCCCTTTCATCACAGTGTTCCAGTACCATTTTCATCACAATGATCCACGACCCCTATCACCACAATGCTCCATGACACTTATTCTCACTATGCTCTATGGCCCTTGTCATCACAATGCTCCATGGCCACTGTCATCACAATGCTCCATGACCACATTCATCACAATGCTCCATGACCCGTTCCATCACATTGCTAAATTTCCCTTGTCATCACAATGCTCCATGGCGCTTGTCATCACAATGCTGCATGACTCCTGTCATCACACTGCCCTATGACCCCTGTCATCACAAGGCTCCATGGCCCTTGTCATCACAATGCTCCATAACACCTGTCATCACAATCCTCCATGCCCTTGTCATGACAATGGTCCATGACCCCTGTCATCACAAGGCTCCGTGGCCCTTGACATCACAATTCTCCATGACACCTGACAACACAATGCTCCAGTATGCCTTTCATCACAATGCTCCAGGCCCCCTGTCATCACAATGCACCATGATTCCTTTCATGACAATAATCCATGACCCCTTTCATCACAATGCTCCAGTATGCCTTTCATCACAATACTCGATGCCCCCTGTCATCACAATGCCCCATGACCCCACTCAGCAAAATATTCCATGCCCCCTGTAGTCACAATGCTCCATAGCAGCTGTCATCACAATGCTCCATGACCCTTGTCATGACAATGCTCCATGACCACATTCATCGCAATGCTGCATGACCCGTTTCACCACAATGCTAAGTGGCCCTTGTCATCACAATGCTCCATGGTGCTTGTCATCACCATGCCCCATGCCCCCGTCATCACAGTACCCCAGGACCCCTGTCATCACAAGAATCCATGGTCTTTGACATCACAGTTCTCCATGACACCTGTCATCACAATGGCCAACGACAACTGTCATCACAATTCACCATGGATCTTGTCATCAAAAGACTCCATGCTCGTGTCATCACAATGATCCAAGACCCGTGTCATCACAATGCTCCATGGCCGGTCTCATCACAGTGCTCCATGACCCCTGTCATCAAAATTCTCCATGAACTTTCATCACAGTGCTCCATGAACACATTCATCAAAATGCTCCATGATCCCTTTCATCACAATGCTCTAGGACCAACATCCTCACAATGATGCATGATCACTATCATCACAATGCTCCATGACCCCTTTCATAACGATGCCGCAATACCCCCTTTCATCACAACGCTCCATGGTTCCTGTCATCACAATGCGCCAGGACCCATGTCATCACAATGCTCTATGACCCTTGTCATCACAATGTTCCATGGCCCTTGTCATCACAATGCTCCATGACCACATTCATCGCAATGCTGCATGACCCGTTTCACCACAATGCTAAGTGGCCCTTGTCATCACAATGCTCCATGGTGCTTGTCATCACAATGCCCCATGCCCCCGTCATCACAGTACCCCATGACCCCTGTCATCACAAGAATCCATGGTCTTTGACATCACAGTGCTCCATGACACCTGTCATCACAATGCTCGATGATTGGTTTCATCACAATGCTCCATGGTGCTTGTCATCACAATGCCCCATGCCCCCGTCATCACAGTACCCCATGACCCCTGTCATCACAAGAATCCATGGTCTTTGACATCACAGTGCTCCATGACACCTGTCATCACAATGCTCGATGATTCGTTTCATCACAATGCTCCCTTACCCCTGTCATCACAGTGCTCCATGACCCCTTGCATCACAACGCTCCATGACCAATTGCATCACAACGCTCCATGACTCCTATCATCACAATGCTCTATGGCCCTTGTCATCACAATGCTCAATGCCCACTGTCATCACAATGCTCCATGAGCACATTCATCACAATACTTTATGAGCCGTTTCATCACATTGTTAAATGGCCCTTGTCATCACAATGTTCTACGGTGCTTGTCATCACAATGCTGCATGACCCCTGTCATCACAATGCTCCATAGCCCTTGCCATCACAAAGCTCCATGAACGCTGTCATCACAATGCCCTATGACCAGTATCATCACAGTGTTCCTTGGCTGTTGTCATGAAAATGCTCCATAACCCCTGTCATCACAGTGAACCATGGCCCTTGTCATCACAATGCTCCCTGACCCATTTCATCACAATGCTCCATGACCACTTTCATTACAGAGCTCCATGATTGCTATCATCACAATGATCCATGACCCCTTTCATCACAGTGTTCCAGTACCATTTTCATCACAATGATCCACGACCCCTATCACCACAATGCTCCATGACACTTATTCTCACTATGCTCTATGGCCCTTGTCATCACAATGCTCCATGGCCACTGTCATCACAATGCTCCATGACCACATTCATCACAATGCTCCATGACCCGTTCCATCACATTGCTAAATTTCCCTTGTCATCACAATGCTCCATGGCGCTTGTCATCACAATGCTGCATGACTCCTGTCATCACACTGCCCTATGACCCCTGTCATCACAAGGCTCCATGGCCCTTGTCATCACAATGCTCCATAACACCTGTCATCACAATCCTCCATGCCCTTGTCATGACAATGGTCCATGACCCCTGTCATCACAAGGCTCCGTGGCCCTTGACATCACAATTCTCCATGACACCTGACAACACAATGCTCCAGTACGCCTTTCATCACAATGCTCCAGGCCCCCTGTCATCACAATGCACCATGATTCCTTTCATGACAATAATCCATGACCCCTTTCATCACAATGCTCCAGGATGCCTTTCATCACAATACTCGATGCCCCCTGTCATCACAATGCCCCATGACCCCACTCAGCAAAATATTCCATGCCCCCTGTAGTCACAATGCTCCATAGCAGCTGTCATCACAATGCTCCATGACCCTTGTCATGACAATGCTCCATGACCACATTCATCGCAATGCTGCATGACCCGTTTCACCACAATGCTAAGTGGCCCTTGTCATCACAATGCTCCATGGTGCTTGTCATCACAATGCCCCATGCCCCCGTCATCACAGTACTCCATGACCCCTGTCATCACAAGAATCCATGGTCTTTGACATCACAGTTCTCCATGACACCTGTCATCACAATGGCCAACGACACCTGTCATCACAATTCACCATGGATCTTGTCATCAAAAGACTCCATGCTCGTGTCATCACAATGATCCAAGACCCGTGTCATCACAATGCTCCATGGCCGGTCTCATCACAGTGCTCCATGACCCCTGTCATCAAAATTCTCCATGAACTTTCATCACAGTGCTCCATGAACACATTCATCACAATGCTCCATGATCCCTTTCATCACAATGCTCTAGGACCAACATCCTCACAATGATGCATGATCACTATCATCACAATGCTCCATGACCCCTTTCATAACGATGCCGCAATACCCCCTTTCATCACAACGCTCCATGGTTCCTGTCATCACAATGCGCCAGGACCCATGTCATCACAATGCTCTATGACCCTTGTCATCACAATGTTCCATGGCCCTTGTCATCACAATGCTCCATGACCACATTCATCGCAATGCTGCATGACCCGTTTCACCACAATGCTAAGTGGCCCTTGTCATCACAATGCTCCATGGTGCTTGTCATCACAATGCCCCATGCCCCCGTCATCACAGTACCCCATGACCCCTGTCATCACAAGAATCCATGGTCTTTGACATCACAGTGCTCCATGACACCTGTCATCACAATGCTCGATGATTCGTTTCATCACAATGCTCCCTTACCCCTGTCATCACAGTGCTCCATGACCCCTTGCATCACAACGCTCCATGACCAATTGCATCACAACGCTCCATGACTCCTATCATCACAATGCTCTATGGCCCTTGTCATCACAATGCTCAATGCCCACTGTCATCACAATGCTCCATGAGCACATTCATCACAATACTTTATGAGCCGTTTCATCACATTGTTAAATGGCCCTTGTCATCACAATGTTCTACGGTGCTTGTCATCACAATGCTGCATGACCCCTGTCATCACAATGCTCCATAGCCCTTGCCATCACAAAGCTCCATGAACGCTGTCATCACAATGCCCTATGACAAGTATCATCACAGTGCTCCTTGGCTGTTGTCATGAAAATGCTCCATAACCCCTGTCATCACAGTGAACCATGGCCCTTGTCATCACAATGCTCCCTGACCCATTTCATCACAATGCTCCATGACCACTTTCATTACAGAGCTCCATGATTGCTATCATCACAATGATCCATGACCCCTTTCATCACAGTGTTCCAGTACCATTTTCATCACAATGATCCACGACCCCTATCACCACAATGCTCCATGACACTTATTCTCACTATGCTCTATGGCCCTTGTCATCACAATGCTCCATGGCCACTGTCATCACAATGCTCCATGACCACATTCATCACAATGCTCCATGACCCGTTCCATCACATTGCTAAATTTCCCTTGTCATCACAATGCTCCATGGCGCTTGTCATCACAATGCTGCATGACTCCTGTCATCACACTGCCCTATGACCCCTGTCATCACAAGGCTCCATGGCCCTTGTCATCACAATCCTCCATAACACCTGTCATCACAATCCTCCATGCCCTTGTCATGACAATGGTCCATGACCCCTGTCATCACAAGGCTCCGTGGCCCTTGACATCACAATTCTCCATGACACCTGACAACACAATGCTCCAGTACGCCTTTCATCAGAATGCTCCAGGCCCCCTGTCATCACAATGCACCATGATCCCTTTCATGACAATAATCCATGACCCCTTTCATCACAATGCTCCAGTATGCCTTTCATCACAATACTCGATGCCCCCTGTCATCACAATGCCCCATGACCCCACTCAGCAAAATATTCCATGCCCCCTGTAGTCACAATGCTCCATAGCAGCTGTCATCACAATGCTCCATGACCCTTGTCATGACAATGCTCCATGGCATTTTTCATCACAATGTTCCATGCCCCCTTTCATCGCAATTCTTCAAGACAACTTCCATCACAATGCTCCATGACCACTTTCATCACAATGCTCCTTGGCCTGGGTCATTGCAATGCTCCATGACTCCTTTCATCACAATGCTCCATGGCCTCTGACATCACAATGCTCCATAAGCCATGTCATCACAATGTGCCATGACCCCGTCAAAACAATGCTCCATAACCCCTTTCATCACAGTGCTCCGTGACCCATGTCAACACAATTGTCCAGGACCCCTTTCATCACAATGCTCCTTGGCACGTGTCATCACAATGCTCCATGAACAGTATCATCACAATGCACCATGATCCCTGTCATCACAATGCACTATGACACCTGTCATCACAATGCTCCAAGACAACTGTCATCACAATGCCACATGACTCCTGTCATCACAATTCTCCCTGACCTTTGTCATCACAATGCTCCATGACGCCTTTCATCACAATGCACCATTACCCCTTTCATCACAATTCTCCAGGCCCTCTGTCACCACAATGCTCCATAAACCCTGACTTCACAATGGCCAATGACACCTGTCATCACAATTCACCATGGATCTTGTCATCAAAAGGCTCCATGCTCGTGTCATCACAATGATCCAAGACCAGTGTCATCACAATGCTCCATGACCACATTCATCACAATGCTGCATGACCCGTTTCACCACAATGCTAAGTGGCCCTTGCCATCACAATGCTAAGTGGCCCTTGTCATCACAATGCTCCATGCCCCCGTCATCACAATGCCCCATGACCCCTGTCATCACAAGAATCCATGGTCTTTGACATCACAGTGCTCCATGACACCTGTCATCACAATGCTCGATGATTCGTTTCATCACAATGCTCCCTTACCCCTGTCATCACAGTGCTCCATGACCCCTTGCATCACAACGCTCCATGACCAATTGCATCACAACGCTCCATGACTCCTATCATCACAATGCTCTATGGCCCTTGTCATCACAATGCTCAATGCCCACTGTCATCACAATGCTCCATGAGCACATTCATCACAATACTCTATGAGCCGTTTCATCACAATGCTAAATGGCCCTTGTCATCACAATGTTCTACGGTGCTTGTCATCACAATGCTGCATGACCCCTGTCATCACAATGCTCCATGGCCCTTGCCATCACAATGCTCCATGAACGCTGTCATCACAATGCCCTATGACCAGTATCATCACAGTGCTCCTTGGCTGTTGTCATGAAAATGCTCCATAACCTCTGTCATCACAGTGAATCATGGCCCTTGTCATCACAATGCTCCCTGACCCATTTCATCACAATGCTCCATGACCACTTTCATTACAGAGCTCCATCATCGCTATCATCACAGTGATCCATGACCCCTTTCATCACAGTGTTCCAGTACCATTTTCATCACAATGATCCACGACCCCTATCACCACAATGCTCCATGACACTTATTTTCACTATGCTCTATGGCCCTTGTCATCACAATGCTCCATGGCCACTGTCATCACAATGCTCCATGACCACATTCATCACAATGCTCCATGACCCGTTTCATCACAATGCTAAGTTTCCCTTGTCATCAAAATGCTCCATGGCGCTTGTCATCACAATGCTGCATGACTCCTGTCATCACCCTGCCCTATGACCCCTGTCATCACAAGGCTCCGTGGCCCTTGACATCACAATTCTCCATGACACCTGACAACACAATGCTCCAGTACGCCTTTCATCACAATGCTCCAGGCCCCCTGTCATCACAATGCACCATGATCCCTTTCATGACAATAATCCATGACCCCTTTCATCACAATGCTCCAGTATGCCTTTCATCACAATACTCGATGCCCCCTGTCATCACAATGCCCCATGACAACTCTCAGGAAAATGTTCCATGCTCCCTGTAGTCACAATGCTCCATAACAGCTGTCATCACAATGCTCCATGACCCTTGTCATGACAATGCTCCATGGCATTTTTCACCACAATGTTCCATGCCCCCTTTCATTGCAATTCTTCAAGACAACTTCCATCACAATGCTCCATGACCACTTTCATCACAATGCTCCTTGGCCTGGGTCATCGCAATGCTCCATGACACCTTTCATCACAATGCTCCATGGCCTCTGACATCACAATGCTCCATAAGCCATGTCATCACAATGTGCCATGCCCCCGTCAAAACAATGCTAAATAACCCCTTTCATCACAATGCTCCGTGACCCATGTCAACACAATTGTCCAGGACCCCTTTCATCACAATGCTCCTTGGCACGTGTCATCACAATGCTCCATGAACAGTATCATCACAATGCACCATGATCCCTGTCATCACAATACACTATGACACCTGTTATCACAATGCTCCAAGACAACTGTCATCACAATGCCACATGACTCCTGTCATCACAATTCTCCCTGACCTTTGTCATCACAATGCTCCATGACGCCTTTCATCACAATGCACCATTACCCCTTTCATCACAATTCTCCAGGCCCTCTGTCACCACAATGCTCCATAACTCCTGACATCACAATGGCCAACGACACCTGTCATCACAATTCACCATGGATCTTGTCATCAAAAGACTCCATGCTCGTGTCATCACAATGATCCAAGACCCGTGTCATCACAATGCTCCATGGCCGGTCTCATCACAGTGCTCCATGACCCCTGTCATCAAAATTCTCCATGAACTTTCATCACAGTGCTCCATGAACACATTCATCACAATGCTCCATGATCCCTTTCATCACAATGCTCTAGGACCAACATCCTCACAATGATGCATGATCACTATCATCACAATGCTCCATGACCCCTTTCATAACGATTCCGCAATACCCCCTTTCATCACAATGCTCCATGGTTCCTGTCATCACAATGCGCCAGGACCCATGTCATCACAATGCTCTATGACCCTTGTCATCACAATGTTCCATGGCCCTTGTCATCACAATGCTCCATGACCACATTCATCACAATGCTGCATGACCCGTTTCACCACAATGCTAAGTGGCCCTTGTCATCACAATGCTCCATGGTGCTTGTCATCACAATGCCCCATGCCCCCATCATCACAGTACCCCATGACCCCTGTCATCACAAGAATCCATGGTCTTTGACATCACAGTGCTCCATGACACCTGTCATCACAATGCTCGATGATTCGTTTCATCACAATGCTCCCTTACCCCTGTCATCACAGTGCTCCATGACCCCTTGCATCACAACGCTCCATGACCAATTGCATCACAACGCTCCATGACTCCTATCATCACAATGCTCTATGGCCCTTGTCATCACAATGCTCAATGCCCACTGTCATCACAATGCTCCATGAGCACATTCATCACAATACTCTATGAGCCGTTTCATCACAATGCTAAATGGCCCTTGTCATCACAATGTTCTACGGTGCTTGTCATCACAATGCTGCATGACCCCTGTCATCACAATGCTCCATGGCCCTTGCCATCACAATGCTCCATGAACGCTGTCATCACAATGCCCTATGACCAGTATCATCACAGTGCTCCTTGGCTGTTGTCATGAAAATGCTCCATAACCTCTGTCATCACAGTGAACCATGGCCCTTGTCATCACAATGCTCCCTGACCCATTTCATCACAATGCTCCATGACCACTTTCATTACAGAGCTCCATCATCGCTATCATCACAGTGATCCATGACCCCTTTCATCACAGTGTTCCAGTACCATTTTCATCACAATGATCCACGACCCCTATCACCACAATGCTCCATGACACTTATTTTCACTATGCTCTATGGCCCTTGTCATCACAATGCTCCATGGCCACTGTCATCACAATGCTCCATGACCACATTCATCACAATGCTCCATGACCCGTTTCATCACAATGCTAAGTTTCCCTTGTCATCAAAATGCTCCATGGCGCTTGTCATCACAATGCTGCATGACTCCTGTCATCACCCTGCCCTATGACCCCTGTCATCACAAGGCTCCGTGGCCCTTGACATCACAATTCTCCATGACACCTGACAACACAATGCTCCAGTACGCCTTTCATCACAATGCTCCAGGCCCCCTGTCATCACAATGCACCATGATCCCTTTCATGACAATAATCCATGACCCCTTTCATCACAATGCTCCAATATGCCTTTCATCACAATACTCGATGCCCCCTGTCATCACAATGCCCCATGACAACTCTCAGGAAAATGTTCCATGCTCCCTTTAGTCACAATGCTCCATAACAGCTGTCATCACAATGCTCCATGACACTTGTCATGACAATGCTCCATGGCATTTTTCACCACAATGTTCCATGCCCCCTTTCATTGCAATTCTTCAAGACAACTTCCATCACAATGCTCCATGACCACTTTCATCACAATGCTCCTTGGCCTGGGTCATCGCAATGCTCCATGACTCCTTTCATCACAATGCTCCATGGCCTCTGACATCACAATGCTCCATAAGCCATGTCATCACAATGTGCCATGCCCCCGTCAAAACAATGCTCCATAACCCCTTTCATCACAATGCTCCGTGACCCATGTCAACACAATTGTCCAGGACCCCTTTCATCACAATGCTCCTTGGCACGTGTCATCACAATGCACCATGAACAGTATCATCACAATGCACCATGATCCCTGTCATCACAATGCACTATGACACCTGTCATCACAATGCTCCAAGACAACTGTCATCACAATGCCACATGACTCCTGTCATCACAATTCTCCCTGACCTTTGTCATCACAATGCTCCATGACGCCTTTCATCACAATGCACCATTACCCCTTTCATCACAATTCTCCAGGCCCTCTGTCACCACAATGCTCCATAACCCCTGACATCACAATGGCCAACGACACCTGTCATCACAATTCACCATGGATCTTGTCATCAAAAGGCTCCATGCTCGAGTCATCACAATGATCCAAGACCCGTGTCATCACAATGCTCCATGGCCGGTCTCATCACAGTGCTCCATGACCCCTGTCATCAAAATTCTCCATGAACTTTCATTACAATGCTCCATGATACCTTTCATCACAATGCTCTAGGATCACCATCATCACAATGCTCCATGATCGCTATCATCACAATGCTCCATGACCCCTTTCATAACTATGCTCCAGTACCCCCTTTCATCACAATGCTCCATGGTTGCTGTCATCACAATGCGCCAGGACCCATGTCATCACAATGCTCTATGACGCTTGTCATCACAATGTTCCATGGCCCTTGTCATCCCAATGCTCCATGACAAATTTCATCACAATCCTCCATGACACATTTCATCAGAATACTCCATGACCCCTCTCATCACAATGCTCAACGGCATTTGTTATCACAATGCTCCATGATCCCTATCATCACAATGCTCCATTACCCCCCATTCATCACAATTTTCCATGCCTTCAGTCATCACAATGTTCCATAACACCTGATATCACAATGCCTTATGACATCTATCATCACAATGAACCATGGCCCTTGTCATCACAATGCTCCATAACCTTTGTCACCAAAACGCTCCATGATACCTTTCATCATAATAATCCATGATTCATTCCATCACAATGCTACAGTATGCCTTTCAGCACAATGTTCAATGACCCTTGTCATCACAATGCTCCATGGCACTTTTCATCACAATGCTCCATGGCCCATGTCATCACAATGTTCCATGGCTCTTGTCATCACAATGCTCTATGATGCCTTTCATCACAATGCAACAGTACCCCTTTCATTACAATTCTCCAGGCCCTCTGTCACCACAATGCTCTATAATCCCTGACATCACAATGGCCAACGACACCTGTCATCACAATTCACCATGGATCTTGTCATCAAAAGGCTCCATGCTCGTGTCATCACAATGCTCCAAGACCCGCGTCATCACAATGCTCCATGGCCAGTCTCATCACAATGCTCCATGACCCCTGTCATCAATATTCTCCATGAATTTTCATCACAGTGCTCCATGAACCCATTCATCACAATGCTCCATGATCCCTTTCATCACAATGCTCTAGGACCACCATCTTCACAATGCTCCATGATCGCTATCATCACAATGATCCATGACCCCTTTCATAACGATGCTCCAATACCCTCTTTCATCAAAATGCTCCATGGTTCCTGTCATCACAATGCGCCAGGACCCATGTCATCACAATGCTCTGTGACACTTGTCATCACAATGTTCCATGGCACTTGTCATCACAATGCTCCATGCCCACTGCCATCACAATGCTCCATGACCACATTCATCACAATGCTGCATGACACGTTTCACCACAATGCTAAGTGGCCCTTGTCATCAAAATGCTCCATGGTGCTTGTCATCAAAATGCTCCATGCCCACGTCATCACAATGCCCCATGACCCCTTTCATCACAAGAATCCATGGTCTTTGACTTCACAGTGCTCCATGACACCTGTCATCACAATGCCCCATGACCCCTTTCATCACAAGAATCCATGGTCTTTGACTTCACAGTGCTCCATGACACCTGTCATCACAATGCTCCATGACCCGTTTCATCAAATTGCTAAATTTCCTTTGTCATCACAAGGCTCCATGGCCCTTGTCATCACAATGTTCCATGGCCCTTGTCATCACAATGCTCCATGACAAATTTCATCACAATCCTCCATGACACATTTCATCAGAATACTCCATGACCCCTCTCATCACAATGCTCCGTGGCACTTGTCATCACAATGCTCCATGACCCCTATCATCACAATGCCCCATGACCCCTCTCATCACAATGCTCAACGGCACTTGTTATGACAATGCTCCATGACCCCTATCATCACAATGCTCCATTACCCCCTTTTCATCACAATTTTCTATGCCTTCAGGCATAACAATGTTCCATAGCACCTGATATCACAATGCCTCATGACACCTATCATTACAATGAACCATGGCCCTTGACATCAAAATGCTCCATAACCTTTGTCATCACAACCCTCCATGATACCTTTCATCATAATAATCCATGATTCCTTCCATCACAATGCTACAGTATGCCTTTCAGCACAATGTTCAATGACCCTAGTCATCACAATGCTCCATGGCCCTTGTCATCACAATGCTCCATTGCCCTTGTCATGACAATGCTCCATGACCCCTGTCATCACAAGGCTCCGTGGCCATTGACATCACAATTCTCCATGACACCTGACAACACAATGCTCCAGTACGCCTTTCACCACAATGCTCCAGGCCCCCTGTCATCACAATGCACCATGGTCCCTTTCATGACAGTAATCCATGACCCCTTACATCACAATGCTCCAGTATGCCTTTCATCACAATACTCGATGCCCCCTGTCATCACAATGCCCCATGATCCCTGTCAGCAAAATATTCCATGCCCCCTGTAGTCACAGTGCTCCATAACCGTTGTCATCACAATGCTCCATGACCCTTGTCATGACATTGCTCCATGGCATTTTTCATCACAATGCTCCATGACCCCTCTCATCACAATGCTCTTTGGCCCGTGTCATCACAATGCCCCATGACACTTGTCACCACAATGCTCCATGGCCCGTGTCATCACAGTACTCCATGACCCCTTACATCACAATGCTCCATGACCCATTTCATTACAGGGCTCCATGACCACTTTCATCACAGTGCTCCGGTAGCCCTTTCATCACAATGCTCCATGAACCCTAGCATCACAATGGTCCATTTACCCTTCTCATCACAATGCTCTATGGCCCTTGCCATCACAATGCTCCATGCCCACCGTCATCACATTGCTCCAGGACCACATTCATCACAATGCTCCAGGACCCGTTTCATCACAATGCTAACTGACCCCTGTCATCACAATTCTCCATGGCGCTAGTCATCACTATGCTCCATGTCCCTTGTCATCACAATGATCCATGACCCCTTTCATCACAATGTTCCACTACACGTTTCATCACAATGCTCCATGGCACCTATCATCACAATGATAAATGACCCCTGTCATCAAAATGCTCAATGACCCTTGTCAACACAATGCTTCATGCCCGTGTCATCAAAATGCTCCACGGTCCGTGCCAGCCCAATGCTCCATGACTCCTGTCACCAGAATTCTCCATGAACTCTTTCATCACAATGCTCCATGACCACTTTCATCAAAACGATCCATGACAACTTTCATCTCAATGCTCCATGATCGCTATCGTCACAATGATCGATGACACATTTCATCACAATGCTCCAGTACCCCTTTCATCACAATGCTCCATGGCGCCTGTCATCACAATGCCCCATGTTCCCTGTCATCAGAATGCTCCATGAACACCTCATCACAATGCCCCATGGCCCTTTTCATCACAATGCTCCATGACCCCTGTCAACACAATGCCCCTTGACCCCTGACATCACAAGCCTCCATAGCACTTCTCATCCCATTGCTCCATGCCCTTGTCATCACAATGCTCCATGACCCCTTTATCACAATGCTTCATGAACCCAGTCATCACAATGCTCCATGACACCTGATATCACAAGGCTCCATGACGACTTTCATCACAATTCTCCATGATCCATTTCATCACAATGCTCCATGAGCACTGTCATCACAATGCTCCATGACCGCTTTCAACACAATTCTCCATGATCGCTATCATCACAATGATCCATGAACCATTTCATCACAATGCTCCAGTACCCCTTCCATCAAAATGCTCCATGGCCCTTGCCATCACAATGCTCCATGACCCCTGTCATCATAATGCTCCATAACCCCAGTCATCACAATGCTCCATGACCCCTATCATCACAATGCTCCATGAAAAATTTCATCACACTCCTCCATGACACATTTCATCAGAATACTCCATGACACTTCTCATCACAAAGCTCCGTGGCACTTGTCATCACAATGCTCCATGACCCGTTTCATCAAATTGCTAAATTTCCCTTGTCAACACAATGCTCCATGATGCTTATCATCACAATGCTGCATGACCCCTGTCATCACAAAGCTCCATGGCCCTTGCCATCACAATGCTCCATGAATGCAGTCATCACAATGCCCTATGACCAGTATCATCACAGTGCTCCTTGGCTGTTGTCATGAAAATGCTCCATAATCCCTGTCATCACAGTGAACCATGCCCTTGTCATCACAATGCTCCCTGACCCATTTCATCACAATGCTCCATGACCACTTTCATTACAGAGCTCCATCATCGCTATCATCACAATGATCCATGACCCCTTTCATCACAGTGTTCCAGTACCATTTTCATCACAATGATCCACGACCCCTATCACCACAATGCTCCATGACACTTATTTTCACTATGCTCTATGGCCCTTGTCATCACAATGCTCCATGGACACTGTCATCACAATGCTCCATGACCACATTCATCACAATGCTCCATGACCCGTTTCATCACAATGCTAAATTTCCCTTGTCATCACAATGCTCCATGGCGCTTGTCATCACAATGCTGCATGACTCCTGTCATCACACTGCCCTATGACCCCAGTAATCACAATTCTCCATGGCCCTTGTCATCACAATGCTCCATAACACCTGTCATCACAATCCTCCATGCCCTTGTCATGACAATGCTCCATGACCCCTGTCATCACAAGGCTCTGTGGCCCTTGACATCACAATTCTCCATGACACCTGACAACACAGTGCTCCTGTATGCCTTTCATCACAATGCTCCAGGCCCCCTGTCATCACAATGCCCCATGACACCTGTCAGCAAAATATTCCATGCCCCCTGTAATCACAATGCTCCATGACCCTTGTCATGACAATGCTCCGTGGCATTTTTCATCACAATGTTCCATGCTCCCTTTCATCGCAATTCTTCAAGACAACTTTCATCACAATGCTCCATGACCACTTTCATCACAATGCTCCATGGCCTGCGTCATCGCAATGCTCCATGACTCCTTTCATCACAATGCTCCATGGCCTCTGACATCACAATGCTCCATAAGCCATGTCATCACAATGTGCCATGACCCCGTCAAAACAATGCTCCATAACCCCTTTCATCACAATGCTCCGTGACCCATGTCAACACAATTGTCCAGGACCCCTTTCATCACAATGCTCCTTGGCACGTGTCATCACAATGCTCCATGAACAGTATCATCACAATGCACCATGATCCCTGTCATCACAATGCACTATGACACCTGTCATCACAATGCTCCAAGACAACTGTCATCACAATGCCACATGACACCTGTCATCACTATACTCCCTGACCTTTGTCATCACAATGCTCCATGACGCCTTTCATCACAATGCACCATTACCCCTTTCATCACAATTCTCCAGGCCCTCTGTCACCACAATGCTAAATAACCCCAGACATCACAATGGACAACGACATCTGTCATCACAATTCCCCATGGATCTTGTCATCAAAAGGCACCATGCTCGTGTCATCACAATGATCCAAGACCCGTGTCATCACAGTGATCCAAGAACCGTGTCATCACAATGCTCCATGGCCGGTCTCATCACAGTGCTCCATGACCCCTGTCATCAAAATTCTCCATGAACTTTCATCACAGTGCTCCATGAACACATTCATCACAATGCTCCATGATCCCTTTCATCACAATGCTCTAGGACCAACATCATCACAATGCTCCATGATCGCTATCATCACAATGCTCCATGACCCCTTTCATAACGATGCTCCAATACCCCCTTTCATCACAATGCTCCATGGTTCCTGTCATCACAATGCACCAGGACCCCTGTCATCACAATGCTCTATGACCCTTCTCATCACAATGTTCCATGGCCCTTGTCATCACAATGCTCCATGACAAATTTCATCACAATCCTCCATGATACATTTCATCAGAATACTCCATGACCCCTCTCATCACAATGCTCCGTGGCACTTTTCATCACAATGCTCCATGGCCCCTGTCATCACAATGCCCCATGACCCCTCTCATCACAATGCTCAACGGCACTTGTTATCACAATGCTCCATGATCCCTATCATCACAATGCTCCATTACCCCCCTTTCATCACAATTTTCCATGCCTTCCATCATCACAATGTTCCATAACACCTGATATCACAATGCCTCATGACACCTATCATCACAATGAACCATGGCCCTTGTCATCACAATGCTCCATGACCCTTGTCATCACAATGCTCCATGATACCTTTCATCATAATAAACCATGACAACTTCCATCACAATGCTACAGTATGCCTTTCAGCACAATATTCAATGACGCTTGGCATCACAATGCTCCATGGCCCTTGTCATCACAATGCTCCATGGACCTTGTCATCACAATGCTCTATGACGCCTTTCATCACAATGCACCAGTGCCCGTTTCATCACAATTCTCCAGGCCCTCTGTCGCCACAATGCTCCATAACCCCTGACATCACAATGTCCAACGACACCTGTCATCACAATTCACCATGGACCTTGTCATCACAATGCTCTATGACGCCTTTCATCACAATGCACCAGTGCCCGTTTCATCACAATTCTCCAGGCCCTCTGTCGCCACAATGCTCCATAACCCCTGACATCACAATGTCCAACGACACCTGGCATCACAATTCACCATGGATCTTGTCATCAAAATGCTCCATGCTCGTGTCATCACAATGCTCCAAGACCCATGTCATCACAATGCTCCATGGCCGGTCTCATCACAATGCTCCATGACCCCTGTCATCAAAATTCTCCATGAACTTTCATCACAGTGCTCCATGAACCCATTCATCACAATGCTCCTTGGCCTGGGTCATCGCGATGCTCCCTAACTCCTTTCATCACAATGCTCCAAGGCCTCTGACATCACAATGCTCCATAAGCCATGTCATCACAATGTGCCATGACCCCGTCAAAACAATGCTCCATAACCCCTTTCATCACAATGCTCCGTGACCCATGTCAACACAATTGTCCAGGACCCCTTTCATCACAATGCTCCTTGGCACGTGTCATCACAATGCTCCATGAACAGTATCATCACAATGCACCATGATCCCTGTCATCACAATGCACTATGACACCTGTCATCACAATGCTCCAAGACAACTGTCATCACAATGCCACATGACTCCTGTCATCACAATACTCCCTGACCCTTGTCATCACAATGCTCCATGATGCCTTTCATCACAATGCACCATTACCCCTTTCATCACAATTCTCCAGGCCCTCTGTCACCACAATGCTCCATAACCCCTGATATCACAATGGCCAACGACACCTGTCATCACAATTCACCATGGATCTTGTCATCAAAAGGCTCCATGCTCGAGTCATCACAATGATCCAAGACCCGTGTCATCACAATGCTCCATGGCCGGTCTCATCACAGTGCTCCATGACCCCTGTCATCAAAATTCTCCATGAACTTTCATTACAATGCTCCATGATACCTTTCATCACAATGCTCTAGGATCACCATCATCACAATGCTCCATGATCGCTATCATCACAATGCTCCATGACCCCTTTCATAACTATGCTCCAGTACCCCCTTTCATCACAATGCTCCATGGTTGCTGTCATCACAATGCGCCAGGACCCATGTCATCACAATGCTCTATGACGCTTGTCATCACAATGTTCCATGGCCCTTGTCATCCCAATGCTCCATGACAAATTTCATCACAATCCTCCATGACACATTTCATCAGAATACTCCATGACCCCTCTCATCACAATGCTCAACGGCATTTGTTATCACAATGCTCCATGATCCCTATCATCACAATGCTCCATTACCCCCCATTCATCACAATTTTCCATGCCTTCAGTCATCACAATGTTCCATAACACCTGATATCACAATGCCTTATGACATCTATCATCACAATGAACCATGGCCCTTGTCATCACAATGCTCCATAACCTTTGTCACCAAAACGCTCCATGATACCTTTCATCATAATAATCCATGATTCATTCCATCACAATGCTACAGTATGCCTTTCAGCACAATGTTCAATGACCCTTGTCATCACAATGCTCCATGGCACTTTTCATCACAATGCTCCATGGCCCATGTCATCACAATGTTCCATGGCTCTTGTCATCACAATGCTCTATGATGCCTTTCATCACAATGCAACAGTACCCCTTTCATTACAATTCTCCAGGCCCTCTGTCACCACAATGCTCTATAATCCCTGACATCACAATGGCCAACGACACCTGTCATCACAATTCACCATGGATCTTGTCATCAAAAGGCTCCATGCTCGTGTCATCACAATGCTCCAAGACCCGCGTCATCACAATGCTCCATGGCCAGTCTCATCACAATGCTCCATGACCCCTGTCATCAATATTCTCCATGAATTTTCATCACAGTGCTCCATGAACCCATTCATCACAATGCTCCATGATCCCTTTCATCACAATGCTCTAGGACCACCATCTTCACAATGCTCCATGATCGCTATCATCACAATGATCCATGACCCCTTTCATAACGATGCTCCAATACCCTCTTTCATCAAAATGCTCCATGGTTCCTGTCATCACAATGCGCCAGGACCCATGTCATCACAATGCTCTGTGACACTTGTCATCACAATGTTCCATGGCACTTGTCATCACAATGCTCCATGCCCACTGCCATCACAATGCTCCATGACCACATTCATCACAATGCTGCATGACACGTTTCACCACAATGCTAAGTGGCCCTTGTCATCAAAATGCTCCATGGTGCTTGTCATCAAAATGCTCCATGCCCATGTCATCACAATGCCCCATGACCCCTTTCATCACAAGAATCCATGGTCTTTGACTTCACAGTGCTCCATGACACCTGTCATCACAATGCCCCATGACCCCTTTCATCACAAGAATCCATGGTCTTTGACTTCACAGTGCTCCATGACACCTGTCATCACAATGCTCCATGACCCGTTTCATCAAATTGCTAAATTTCCTTTGTCATCACAAGGCTCCATGGCCCTTGTCATCACAATGTTCCATGGCCCTTGTCATCACAATGCTCCATGACAAATTTCATCACAATCCTCCATGACACATTTCATCAGAATACTCCATGACCCCTCTCATCACAATGCTCCGTGGCACTTGTCATCACAATGCTCCATGACCCCTATCATCACAATGCCCCATGACCCCTCTCATCACAATGCTCAACGGCACTTGTTATGACAATGCTCCATGACCCCTATCATCACAATGCTCCATTACCCCCTTTTCATCACAATTTTCTATGCCTTCAGGCATAACAATGTTCCATAGCACCTGATATCACAATGCCTCATGACACCTATCATTACAATGAACCATGGCCCTTGACATCAAAATGCTCCATAACCTTTGTCATCACAACCCTCCATGATACCTTTCATCATAATAATCCATGATTCCTTCCATCACAATGCTACAGTATGCCTTTCAGCACAATGTTCAATGACCCTAGTCATCACAATGCTCCATGGCCCTTGTCATCACAATGCTCCATTGCCCTTGTCATGACAATGCTCCATGACCCCTGTCATCACAAGGCTCCGTGGCCATTGACATCACAATTCTCCATGACACCTGACAACACAATGCTCCAGTACGCCTTTCACCACAATGCTCCAGGCCCCCTGTCATCACAATGCACCATGGTCCCTTTCATGACAGTAATCCATGACCCCTTACATCACAATGCTCCAGTATGCCTTTCATCACAATACTCGATGCCCCCTGTCATCACAATGCCCCATGATCCCTGTCAGCAAAATATTCCATGCCCCCTGTAGTCACAGTGCTCCATAACCGTTGTCATCACAATGCTCCATGACCCTTGTCATGACATTGCTCCATGGCATTTTTCATCACAATGCTCCATGACCCCTCTCATCACAATGCTCTTTGGCCCGTGTCATCACAATGCCCCATGACACTTGTCACCACAATGCTCCATGGCCCGTGTCATCACAGTACTCCATGACCCCTTACATCACAATGCTCCATGACCCATTTCATTACAGGGCTCCATGACCACTTTCATCACAGTGCTCCGGTAGCCCTTTCATCACAATGCTCCATGAACCCTAGCATCACAATGGTCCATTTACCCTTCTCATCACAATGCTCTATGGCCCTTGCCATCACAATGCTCCATGCCCACCGTCATCACATTGCTCCAGGACCACATTCATCACAATGCTCCAGGACCCGTTTCATCACAATGCTAACTGACCCCTGTCATCACAATTCTCCATGGCGCTAGTCATCACTATGCTCCATGTCCCTTGTCATCACAATGATCCATGACCCCTTTCATCACAATGTTCCACTACACGTTTCATCACAATGCTCCATGGCACCTATCATCACAATGATAAATGACCCCTGTCATCAAAATGCTCAATGACCCTTGTCAACACAATGCTTCATGCCCGTGTCATCAAAATGCTCCACGGTCCGTGCCAGCCCAATGCTCCATGACTCCTGTCACCAGAATTCTCCATGAACTCTTTCATCACAATGCTCCATGACCACTTTCATCAAAACGATCCATGACAACTTTCATCTCAATGCTCCATGATCGCTATCGTCACAATGATCGATGACACATTTCATCACAATGCTCCAGTACCCCTTTCATCACAATGCTCCATGGCGCCTGTCATCACAATGCCCCATGTTCCCTGTCATCAGAATGCTCCATGAACACCTCATCACAATGCCCCATGGCCCTTTTCATCACAATGCTCCATGACCCCTGTCAACACAATGCCCCTTGACCCCTGACATCACAAGCCTCCATAGCACTTCTCATCCCATTGCTCCATGCCCTTGTCATCACAATGCTCCATGACCCCTTTATCACAATGCTTCATGAACCCAGTCATCACAATGCTCCATGACACCTGATATCACAAGGCTCCATGACGACTTTCATCACAATTCTCCATGATCCATTTCATCACAATGCTCCATGAGCACTGTCATCACAATGCTCCATGACCGCTTTCAACACAATTCTCCATGATCGCTATCATCACAATGATCCATGAACCATTTCATCACAATGCTCCAGTACCCCTTCCATCAAAATGCTCCATGGCCCTTGCCATCACAATGCTCCATGACCCCTGTCATCATAATGCTCCATAACCCCAGTCATCACAATGCTCCATGACCCCTATCATCACAATGCTCCATGAAAAATTTCATCACACTCCTCCATGACACATTTCATCAGAATACTCCATGACACTTCTCATCACAAAGCTCCGTGGCACTTGTCATCACAATGCTCCATGACCCGTTTCATCAAATTGCTAAATTTCCCTTGTCAACACAATGCTCCATGATGCTTATCATCACAATGCTGCATGACCCCTGTCATCACAAAGCTCCATGGCCCTTGCCATCACAATGCTCCATGAATGCAGTCATCACAATGCCCTATGACCAGTATCATCACAGTGCTCCTTGGCTGTTGTCATGAAAATGCTCCATAACCCCTGTCATCACAGTGAACCATGCCCTTGTCATCACAATGCTCCCTGACCCATTTCATCACAATGCTCCATGACCACTTTCATTACAGAGCTCCATCATCGCTATCATCACAATGATCCATGACCCCTTTCATCACAGTGTTCCAGTACCATTTTCATCACAATGATCCACGACCCCTATCACCACAATGCTCCATGACACTTATTTTCACTATGCTCTATGGCCCTTGTCATCACAATGCTCCATGGACACTGTCATCACAATGCTCCATGACCACATTCATCACAATGCTCCATGACCCGTTTCATCACAATGCTAAATTTCCCTTGTCATCACAATGCTCCATGGCGCTTGTCATCACAATGCTGCATGACTCCTGTCATCACACTGCCCTATGACCCCAGTAATCACAATTCTCCATGGCCCTTGTCATCACAATGCTCCATAACACCTGCCATCACAATCCTCCATGCCCTTGTCATGACAATGCTCCATGACCCCTGTCATCACAAGGCTCTGTGGCCCTTGACATCACAATTCTCCATGACACCTGACAACACAGTGCTCCTGTATGCCTTTCATCACAATGCTCCAGGCCCCCTGTCATCACAATGCCCCATGACACCTGTCAGCAAAATATTCCATGCCCCCTGTAGTCACAATGCTCCATAACCGCTGTCATCACAATGCTCCATGACCCTTGTCATGACAATGCTCCGTGGCATTTTTCATCACAATGTTCCATGCTCCCTTTCATCGCAATTCTTCAAGACAACTTTCATCACAATGCTCCATGACCACTTTCATCACAATGCTCCATGGCCTGCGTCATCGCAATGCTCCATGACTCCTTTCATCACAATGCTCCATGGCCTCTGACATCACAATGCTCCATAAGCCATGTCATCACAATGTGCCATGACCCCATCAAAACAATGCTCCATAACCCCTTTCATCACAATGCTCCGTGACCCGTGTCATCACAATTTTCCATGACCCTTGTCACCATGTGACAAGGACACCACAAGTGTCCATGGCACTTGTCATCACAATGCTCCATGCCCACGTTCATCACAATGCTCCATGACCACATTCATCACAAAGCTCCATGACACGTTTCATCACAAGGCTAAAAGGCCCTTGTCATCACAATGCTCCATGACCACTTTCATCACAATGATCCATGACACCTGTCACCACAATGCTCCATGACCACTCTCATCACAATGCTCCATGACACCTGTCATCACAATGCTCCATGACCACTTTCATCTCAATGATCCATGACCACTGTCATCACAAAGCTCCATCACCCTTGTCATCACAATGCTCCATCACCCTTGATATCACAATACTCCATATCCCCTTTTATCACAATGCTCCATGAACCCTCTTATCACAATGCTCCATGACCCCATATATCAAAATGCTCCAGGACGACTTGCATCACAATGCTCCATGGTCACTTTCATCACAAACCTCCATGACTCCTGTCATCACAATGCTCTATGACCCTTGTCATCACAATGCGCCATGGCCCTTGTCATCACAATGCTCATGCCCCCTGTCTTCACAATGCCCCATGACCCCTTTTATCACAATGCTCTATTACCACGTTCATCAAAATATTCCCTGACCACTTTCATCACAATGCTCCATGACACCTGTCATCACAATGCCTAATGGCTGTTGTCATCATAATGCTCCATGCCCACTGTCATCAAAATGCTTCATGACCACTTTCATCACAATGCTCTTTGGCCCGTGTCATCACTATTCCCCACTACCCTTGTCACCAGAGTGTTCCATGCCCCTTTTCATCACAATACTCCATGACCACTTACATCACAATGCTCCATGACCCATTTCATTACAATGTTCCATGACCCCTTTCATCACAGTGCTCCAGTACCCATTTCATCACAAGGCTCTAAGACCCCTATCATCACAATGCTCCATGACACTTGTCATCACAATGCTCTAAGGCCCTTGTCAGCACAATGTTCCATGCCCCCGTCATCACAATGTTTCATGACAACATTCAACACAATGCTCCTAGACCCGTTTCATCACAATGCTAAATGGCCCTTGTCATCACAATGCTCTATGGCATTTCTCATCACAATGTTTCATGTCCCTTGTCACCACAATGCCCCATGACCCCTTTTATCACAATGTTCCATTACCCCTTTCATCATATTGGTCCATTCCCTCTGTCACCACTACGCTCCATAACCATTGACATCACAATTCTCCATGACCCCTGTCATCACAGTGCTCTAGGGCCCTTGTCATCACAATGCTTCATGACCCCTGTCATCACAATGGCCTATGACCCCTGTCATCACACTGCTACTAGGCCATTGTCATCAAAAAGCGCCATAACCCCTGTCATAACAATGCTTCATGACCCTTTTCATGACAATGCTCCATGGCACTTATCATCACAATGTTCTACGGTGCTTGTCATAACAATGCTGCATGACCAGTGTCATCACAATGCTCCATGGCCCTTGCCATCACAATGCTCCATGAACGCTGTCATCACAATGCCCTATGACCAGTATCATCACAGTGCTCCTTGGCTGTTGTCATGAAAATGCTCCATAACCCCTGTCTTCACAGTGAACCATGGCCCTTGTCATCACAATGCTCCCTGACCAATTTCATCACTATGCTCCATGACACCTTTCATCACGATGCTCCATGCCCACTCTCATCACAATGCTCCATGATCCGTTTCATCATAATAACCCATGACACCTTTCATGACAATGCTCCAGTACACCTTTCATCACAATGCTCCATGGCCCCATCATCACAATGCCCAATGACCCGTATCATCACAATGTTCCATGATTACTTTCATCGCAGTGCTCCGTGACACCTGTCATCACAATGCTGCATGACACCTTTCATCACAATGCTCCATGACCCAATGAATCACAATGCTCCATGACCACTTTCATCACAGGGCTCCATGAATGCCATCACCACTATGATCCATGACCCCTTTCATCACAAAGCTCCAGTACCATTTTCATCACAATGCTCCATGGCCGCTGACATCACAATGCTCCATGACCCTGTCATAACAATGCTCCATGAGACTTCTCACAATGCTCCATAACCCTTTTCATCACAATGCTCCAGGCCCACTGTCATCACAATTCTCCATGACACCTTTCATCACAATGCTCCATGACCACTTTCATCACAAAGTTCCATGGTGCCTGTCATCATAATGCCCCATGTTCCCTGTCATCACAATGCTCCATGACCCCATCATCACAATGCCCCATGGCCCTTTTCATCACAACGCTCCATGCCCCCTGTCATCACAATGCCCCATGACCCCTGACAACAGAATCCTCCATAACACTTCTCATACCAATGCTCCATGCCCTTGTCATACCAATGCTCCATGGCCCTTGTCATCACAATGCTCCATGGCGCCTGTGATCACAATCCCCCATGGCCCCTGTTATCACAATGCTCCCTGACCCCTGTCATCACAATGGCCCATGACATCTGTCATCACAATGCTCCATTATCCCTTTCATCAAAATGCTCCATGACACATTTCATCACAATGCTCCAGGACTGCTTTCATCACAATGCTCCAGGACTGCTTTCATCACAATGCTCCATGGCCCTTGTCATCACAATGCTCCATGACATTGGTCATCACAATGCTCCATGACCACTTTCATCACAATGCTCCATGACCACATTCATCACAATGCTCACTGAATCATTTCATCACAATGCTAAATGGCCCTTGTCATAACAATGCTCCACAGCATTTTTCATCACAATGCTCCATGCACCCTGTCATCACAGTGCCCCATGACACCTTTTATCACAATGCTCCATTACCCTTTTCATCACAATGCTCCCTGACCACTTTCATCACAATCCTCCATGACCCCTCTCATCACAACGCTCCATGACACGTGTCATCACAATGCTCCAAGATTCCTTTCATCACAATGCTCCATGATCCCTGTCATCACAATGCTCCCTGACCACTTTCCTAACAATGCTCCATGACCCCTGTCATCACAATGGTCCATGACCCATGTCATCACAATGCTCCTTGACCCTATCATCAATATACTCCATGACACCTGTCATCACAATGCTCCATGACCAATTTCATCACAATGCTCCATGACCCATTTCATTAGAGTGCTCCATGATCCCTTTCATCACAATGCTCCATGATCCCTGTCATCACAATGCTTCATGACCACTTTCCTGACAATGCTCCATGATCAATATCATCACACTGCTCCATGATACTTGTCATTACAATGCTCCATGAGCCTTGTCATCACAATGCCAAATGACCCCTCTCATCACAATGCTCCATGGCCCTTGTCATCCCAATTCTCCATGGCGCTTGTCATCACATTGCTCCCTGCCCCCTGTCATCACACTGCCCCATGACCCCTTTTATTACAATGCTCTGTTACCACATTCATGACAATGCTTCCTGACCACTTTCATCACAATGCTATAAGATCCCTTGTATCACAGTAATCCATGACCCCTTTCAACACAAAATTAAAGTACGCCTTTCATCACAATGCTCCATGCCCCCTGTCATCACAGTGCCCCAAGCCCCCTGTCATCACAGTGCTCCATGGCCTTTGTCATCACAATGCTCCATGACTCCTGTCATCACAATACTCCATGACCCTTGTCATCACAATGTTCCATGCCCCCTGTCGTCACAATGCTCCATGATCCCTTTCATCATAATAATCTATGACTGCATTCATCACAATGCTCCAGTACGCCTTTCATCACAATGCTCAATGACCCCTGTCATCACAATGCTCCATGGCACCTGTCATCACAATGCTCCAAGACCATTGTAATCACAATGCTCCCTGACAACTGTCATCACAATGCTCCATGACCCCTTTAATCACAATGCTCCATGACCACTTTCATTATACTCCTCCATGATCATAATCAACACAATGACCCATGACCCCTGTCATCACAATGTTCCACTACCCTTTTCATCACAATGCTCCATGGCCCCTGTCATCACAATGCTCCATGACCCTTTTCATCACAATGCTCCAGACCAACTGTCATAACAATGTTACATGACCACATTCATAACAATGCTCCATAACCCGTTTCATCACAATGCTAAGTGGCACTTGTCATCACAATGCTCATTGGCGCTTGTCATCACAATGCTCCAGGCCAACTCTCATGACAATGCTCCATGACCACATTCATAACAGTGCTCCATAACCCGTTTCATCACAATGCTACGTGCCACGTGTCATCACAATGCTCCATGGCGCTTGTCATCACAATGCTCCATGACCACTTTCATCACAGATCTCCTTGATCGCTATCATTACAATGATCCATGATCCCTTTCATCACAGTGCTCCAGTACCCCTTTCATCACAATGCTCCATGACCCCTATCATCACAATGCTCCATGACTCTTATCATCACAATGCTCTATGGCCCTTGTCATCACAATGCCCCATGACACCTGTCATCACAGTGCTCCATGACCCCTTTCACCACAATGCTCCATGACCCCTTTCATCACAACGTCCATGTCCACTTTCATCACAGAGCTCCATGATCGCAATCATCACAATGATCCATGATCCCTTTCATCACAGTGCTCCAGTACCCCTTTCATCACAATGCTCCATGACCCCTATCATCACAATGCTCCATGACCCTTATCATCACCATGCTCTATGACCCTTGTCATCACAATGCTCAATGCCTACTGTCATCACAATGCTCTATGACCACATTCATCACAGTACTCCATGACCCGTTTCATCACAATGCTAAATGGCCCTTGTCATCACAATGCTCCATTGCACTTGTCATCACTATGCTGCCTGATCGCTGTCATCATATTGCCCTATGACAACTGTCATCAAAATTCTCCATGGATCTTTTCATCACAATGTTCCATACCCATGTCATCACAATGCTCCATGAACCGTGTCATCAAAACGCTCCATGGCCCTTGTCATCACAATGCTCCATGACCACTGTCATCACAATACTCCATGACCACATTCATCACAATGCTCCATGACCCGTTTCATCCCAAAGCCCCATGAACCCATTTATCACAATGCTCCATTACCCCTTTCAACACAATGGTCCATGCCTTCTATCACCGCAATGCTCCATGATCCCTGTTATCACAATGCTCTATGGCCCTCATCATCACAATGTTCCATGCCCTCTGTCACCACAACGCTCCATGAGCACATTCATCACAATGCTCCATGATATGCTGCATCACAATTCTAAATGGCCCTTGTCCTGACAATGCTCCATGGCATTTGTCATCACAGTGCTCCATGCCCCTTTTCATCCCAAAGCCCCATGAACCCACTTATCACAATGCTCCATTACCCCTTTCATCACAATGGTCCCTGCCTTCTATCACCGCAATGCTCCATAATCCCTGACATCACTATGCCCCATGACCCCTGTCATCACAATGCTACATGGCCCTTGCCATCACAACGCTCCATAACCCCTGTCATCAAAAAGCCCCATGACCCCTGTCATCACAATGCTCCATGACCCTTCTCATTACAATGCTCCATGACCACTTTCTTCACAATGCTCCAGGCCCCTGTCATCACAAGGCTCCATGATCCTTTTCATCATAATAATGGACGACTCCTTTCAGCACAATGCTCCAGTACGCCTTTAATCAAAATGTTCAATGACCCTTGCCTTCACAATGTTACATGGCCCTGGTCATCACAATGCTCCATGGCCCTTGTCAACACAATGCTCCATGTCCACTATCATCACAATGCTTCATGACCACATTCATCACAATGCTCCATGACCCATTTAATCACAATGCTAAAAGGCCCTTGTCATAACAATGCTCCATGGCGCATGTCATCACAATGCTCCATGACCACTTTCATCACAATGTTCCTTGACCCCTGTTATCAAAATGCTCCATTATCCATTTCATCACAATACTCCATGACCACTGTCATCACAACGCTAAAAGGCCCTTGTCATAACAATGCTCCATGGCGCATGTCATCACAATGCTCCATGACCACTTTCATCACAATGCTCCATGACCCATTTAATCACAATGCTAAAAGGCCCTTGTCATAACAATGCTCCATGGCGCATGTCATCACAATGCTCCATGACCACTTTCATCACAATGTTCCTTGACCCCTGTCATCAAAATGCTCCATTATCCATTTCATCACAATACTCCATGACCACTGTCATCACAACGCTAAAAGGCCCTTGTCATAACAATGCTCCATGGCGCATGTCATCACAATGCTCCATGACCACTTTCATCACAATGCTCCTTGACCCCTGTCATCAAAATGCTCCATTATCCATTTCATCACAATACTCCATGACGACTTTCATCACAATGCTCCAGTAGGCCTTACATCACAATACTCCATGCCCGCTCTCATGACCATTCCCCATAACCCCTGTCATCACAATGCTCCATGACCATTGTCATCACAATGCTCCATGACCCCTGTCATCACAATTCTCCATGACACTTTTCATCACAATGCTCCATGATCCCTGTAATCACAATGCTCCATGACCACTTTCATCACAATGATCCATGACCACATTCATCACAATGCTCCATTATCCCTTTATCACAATGCTCCATGACACCTCTCATCACAATGCTCCATGTCCCCTCTCATCACAATCCTCCATGCTGTGGTCTTCACCATGTTCCATGCCCTTGTCATCACAATGCTACATGACCCCATTCATCACAATGCTCCATGCACTTGTCATCACAATGCTACATGACCCCTTTCATCACAATGCCCCATGATCACTTTCATCAAAATGCTGCATGACATGTTTCATCCCAATGGTCCATGACCCCTGTCTACACAATGCTCCATGGCCCTTGTCATCACAAAGCTCCATGACCCCTGTCACCAATAGCCTCATGGCCCCTGACATCACAATGCCCCATGACCTCTGATATAACAATTCTCCATGACTCTTGTCATCACAATGCTCCATGCCTGTGGCATCACAATGCTCCATGACACCTCTCATCACAATGCTCCATGTCCCCTCTCATCACAATGCTCCATGCTGTGGTCTTCACCATGCTCCATGCCCTTGTCATCACAATGCTACATGACCCCTTTCCTCACAATGCTAAATGGCCCTTGTCATCACAATGCTCCATTTCCCCTTTCATCACAATGGACCCGGACCACTTTCATCACAATGCTCCATGACACCTTCCATCACATGAGCTGGAGACTTACCTCCATGAGTTCTGGCAAGCGATGGACCAGCTACGCTCCCAGGAGGGTGCGTGTGCGGGGCTGCAGGCAGGGGGCGGGGAGGACCCTGGCTCTCCCGTGGTCCTCAGGCAGGCCCTCTCCATGGGATTCTTCTGCTGATGTCACCCCGCACGTGGCGACGCCCTCGGTGTCAGTTTCCATCATCAAACCCCAAGCACTGGGCACGTAAACAACGCAAGTGGATATCCTCGAGACTCTGGAGGCAGAAAGCCCCAGATTAAGGAGTCAGGACTGGTTCCCTGCATGTTAAATACATGTAATCAAGAGTTGCCTTTAAAAAAGACAAAAGAAAAGAAAGGAACGTTGCATGCAAGTCTGGTGACAGCCGGTGATGGGAACCAGAGGGTAGGCTCTGGGGCCGGGAACGCCATGCCCTGTGAGGACCTTGGGCTGCTGCCAGTCTCGGTGGAGGCTCAGCAAGTTCCAGTGACTTCCCCACAGAGGCGTCCCCAGTTGACCGTCTGTGCCCAGGATCCAGTACACGTTCAGTCTTCCTGCGGTCAGCCCTTCGTCCTGAGAGCGATGCTCTCACAGGCTACAACGGAGCGCGTGGGGACACTTTACTGAGCTGTGCAGCCGTCGGTACTGCCCTGTTTTGGAACATTTCCCTCAGCCCAAAAATATCCCTCACGCCATTAGTTATCATTCCCTTCCCTCCCCTGCCCCTGACAACCAGGAATCCACTCTGACTCTGTGGACCTACCTGTTCTGGACGTTTCCCCTCAGTGGGGTCACGCCCTGTGTGTCCTTCTGTGTCTGACTTCTCTCGCTAAGCATCGTGTTCTCAGGGTGCATCCACGAGGCAGCGAGTGTCAGGGCTTCACGAAAGACAAACGAAAAGAAAGGCACGTTGCCTGCGACTCTGGTGACAGCCCGTGATGAGAACCAGAGGCTATGCTCTGGGGTCGGGAGCGCCACACCCTCTGAGGCCCTGGGACTGCTGCCAGTCTCGGTGGAGGCTCAGCAACTCCCAGTGACTTCCTCACGGGAGGGACCCCAGCTGAGCGTCAGGGCCCAGGATCCAGTTCACGTTCAGTCTTCCTGCTGTCAGCCCTTCATCTTGAGAGCAATGCTATCACAGGCTACACCGGAGCGTGTGGGGACACTTAACTGAGCTGTGCAGCCGTCACTACTGCCCTGTTTTGGAACATTCCCCTCACCCCAAAAATGTCCCTCACGCCATTAGTTATCAATCCCTCTCCTCGCCTGCCCCTGACAACCAGGAACCGACTCTGACTCTGTGGACCTACCTGTTCTGGACGTTCATCCTCAGTGGGGTCACACCCTGTGTGTCCTTCTGTGTCTGACTTCTTTCGCTAAGCATCGTGTTCTCAGAGTGCATACACGTGGCAGCGAGTGTCAGTGCTTCACAACTTTGCGTGGCTGAGGGCCGGAAAAAAAGACAAAGGAAAAGAAAGGCACGTTGCCTGCGACTCTGGTGACAGCCGGTGATGAGAACCAGAGGGTAGGCTCTGGGGCCGGGAACGCCGCACCCTGTGAATCCCTGGGGCTGCTGCCAGTCTCGGTGGAGGCTCAGCAACCCCCAGTGACTTCCTCTCGGGGGGGGTCGCTAGCTGAGCATCTGGGCCCAGGATCCAGTACACGTTCAGTCTACATGGCCCATGCCATCACAATGCCCCATGACCCCTGTCATCACAGTGCTCAATGGCCCATCTCATCACAATGCTCCATGACATCTATCATCACAATGCTCCATGACCCCTGTCATCACAATGCTCCATCGCCCTTGTCATCTCAATGCTCCATGACCCCTGACATCTCAAAGCTCCATGACACCTTTTATCGCAATGCTCCATGCCCCATGTCATCACAATGCTCCATTATCCATTTTATCACAATAATCCATGACCCCTTTCATCATAATGCTGCAGTACGCTCTTCATCACAATACTCCATGCTCGCTCTCATGACAATGAACCATGACCCCTGTCACCTCAATGCTCCATGTCCCCCTCTCATTACAATGCTCCATGACACCTCTAATCACAATGCTCCATGCTGTGGTCTTCACCAGGGTCCAAGCCCTTGTCATCACAATGCTCGATGGACCCTGTCATCACAATGCTCCATGACAGTTGTCATCAAAATGCTCGATGGCACTTGTCATCACAATGCACCATGTTCACTATCATCACAATGCTCCATGACCACCTTCATCACAATGCTCCATGACTCCTTTCATCACAATGCTCCATGACACCTGTCATCACAATGCACCATGACACCTGTCATCACAATGCTCCCTGACCACTTTCATCACAATGCTCCATGAACCCTGTCATCACAATGCTCCATGATCCGTTTCATGATAATAATCCATGAACACTTTGATCACAATACTCCAGTAAGCCTTTAATCTCAATGCGCCATGCCCCCTGTCATCACAATGCCACATGACCCATGTCATCACAATTATCCATGACTCCTTTCATCACAATGCTTCATTACCACTGTCATCACAATGCTCCATGAAACTTATCATCACTAAGCTCCAAAACACTTGTCATCACAATGCTCACTGATCCCTGTCATCACAATGCTCCATGAACCGTGTCATCAAAACGCTCCATGGCCCTTGTCATCACAATGCTCCATGAACCTTTTCATCACAGTGCTCCATGACCAATTTCATCACAGTTCTCCATGATCGCAATCATCACAATGATCCATGACCCTTTTCATCACAATATTCCATGACTACTTTCATCACAATGCTCCATGATCTTTTTCATCACACTGATCCATGACGCCTTTCATCACAATGCTCCAGTAACCCTTTCATCACAATGACAGATGACCCCTGTCATCCCAATACTCCATGGCTCTTGTCATCACAATGCTCCAGTAACCCTTTCATCACAATGCCAGATGACCCCTGTCATCTCAGTACTCCATGGCTCTTGGCATCACAATGCCAAAGGGCCCCTGTAATCACAATGCTCCATGGCACTTGGCATCACAATTCTCCATGCCACATGTCATCACAGTGCTCCATGCCCCCTGTCATCAGAATACCCCATGACCCCTTTCATCACAATGCTCCATGGCCCTTTTCATCACAATGCTCCATGACATCTGTCATCAGAATGCTCCATGACCCCTTTCATCACAATGCTCCATGACTACTTTCATTACAGTATTCCATTATCGCTATCATCACAATGATCCAGGACCCGTTTCATCACAATGCTAAATGGCCCTTGTCCTTACAATGCTGCATGGCGTTTGTCATCACAATGCTCCATAACCCCTGTCATCACAATGCCCCATGACCCCTGTCATCACAATGCTCCATAAACCCTGTCATCACAATGCTCCTTGCCCCTTCTCATCACAATGCTCCATGACCACTTTCATCACAATGCACCATGCCCCATGTATTCACAATGCTCCATGATCCTTTTCATCATAATTATGCATTACTCCTTTCATCACAATGCTCCAGCACGACTTTCATCAAAATGCTCCATGACCCTTGTCATCACAATGCTCCATGACCACCTTCATCACAATGCTCCATGACCCGCTTCATCACTATGTTAATGGCACTTGTCATCACAATGCTCCATGGGGTTTTCATCACAGTGCTCCAGGACCCCTGTCATCACAATGCTCCATTAAACTTATCATCACTAAGCTCCAAGACACTTGTCATCACAATGCTCCTTGACACCTGTCATCACAATGCTCCATGACCCTTTTCATCACAGTGCTCCATGACCAATTTCATCACAGTTCTCCATGATTGTAATCATCACAATGATCCATGACCCCTTTCATCACAATAGTCAATGACTATTTTCATCACAATGCTCCATGATATTTTTTATCACACTGATCCAGTAACCCTTTCATCACAATGCCAAAGGACCCCTGTAATCACAATGCTCCATGGCCCTTGTCATCACACTTCTCCATGCCACTTGTCATCACAATGCTCCATGCCCCCTGTCATCAGAATACCCCATGACCCCTTTCATCACAATGCTCCATGGCACTTCTCATCACAATGCTCCATGACATCTATCATCAGAATGCTCCATGACCCCTTTCATCACAATGCTCCATGACTACTTTCATTTCAGTACTCCATTATCACTATCATCACAGTGATCCAGGACCCGTTTTATCACAATGCTAAATGGCCCTTGTCCTGACAATGCTCCCTGGCCTTTGTTATCACAATGCTCCATAACCCCTGACATCACAATGCCCCATGACCCCTGTCATCACAATGCTCCATAAACCCTGTCATCACAATGCTCCATGCCCCTTCTCATCACAATGCTCCATGACATCTGTCATCAGAATGCTCCAGTAACCCTGTCATCACAATGCTCCATGACCCCTGTCATCACAATGCTCCATGATCCGTTTCATCATAATAATCCATGAACACTTTGATCACAATACTCCAGTAAGCCTTTAATCTCAATGCGCCATGCCCCCTGTCATCACAATGCCACATGACCCTTGTCATCAAATGATCCATGACTCCTTTCATCACAATGCTACATTACCACTGTCCTCACAATGCTCCATGAAACCTATCATCACTAAGCTCCAAGACACTTGTCATCACAATGCTCACTGACCTCTGTCATCACAATGCTCCATGACCCCTTTCATCACAATGCTCCGTGACAACTTTCATCAAAATGCTCCATGAACCCTTTCATCACAATGATCCTTGACCCCTGTCATCACAATGCTCCATGACCCTTATCATCACAGTGCTCCATGACCAATTTCATCACATTTCTCCATGATCGCAATCATCACAATATTCCATGACCCCTTTCATCACAACAGTCCATGACTAGTTTCATCACAATGCACCATGACATTTTTCATCACACTGATCCATGATGCCTTTCATCACAATGCTCCAGTAACCCTTTCATCACAATGCCAGATGACCCCTGTCATCCCAATACTCCATGGCTCTTGGCATCACAATGCTCCAGTAACCCTTTCATCACAATGCCAGATGACCCCTGTCATCCCAATACTCCATGGCTCTTGGCATCACAATGCCAAAGGACCCTTGTAATCACAATGCTCCATGGCCCTTGGCATCACAATTCTCCATGCCACTTGTCATCACAATGCTCGATGCCCCCTGTCATCAGAATACCCCATGACCCGTTTCATCACAATGCTCCATGGCCCTTCTCATCACAACGCTCCATGACATCAGTCATCAGAATGCTCCATGGCCCCTTTCATCACAATGCTCCATGACTACTTTCATTAGAGTACTCCATTATCGCTATCATCACAATAATCCAGGACCCGTTTCATCAAATGCTAAATGTCCCTTGTCCTGACAATGCTCCATGGCGTTTGTCTTCACAATGCTCCATAACCCCTGTCATCACAATGCCCCATGACCCCTGTCATCACAATGCTCCATAAATCCTGTCTTCACAATGCTCCATGCCCCTTCTCATCACAATGCTCCATGACCACTTTCATCACAATGCAACATGCCCCATGTATTCACAATGCTCCATGATCCTTTGCATCATAATTATGCATTACTCCTTTCCTCACAATGCTCCAGAACGCCTTTCATCAAAATGCTCCATGACCCTTGTCATCACAATGCTCCATGACCACCTTCATCACAATGCTCCATGAGCAGTTTCATCACAATGTTAATGGCACTTGTCATCACAATGCTCCATGGGGTTTTCATCACAGTGCCCCATGCCCTCTGTCATCACAATGCTCCCTGACCACTTTCATCACAATGCTTCATGACCCCTGTCATCACAATGCTCCATGAAACCTGTCATTACTAAACTCCAAGACACCTGTCATCACAAAGCTCGCTGACCACTTTCATCACAATGCTCCATGACTCCTTTCATCAAAATACTCCAAGACCCTTGTCATCACAATTCTCCTTGACCCCTGTCATCACAATTCTCCATGACCCTTTTCATCACAATGCTCCATGACAAATTCCATCACAATGCTCCATGATCACAATCACCACAATGATCCTTGACCACTTTCATCACAATGATCCACGATCCTTGTCATCAAAATGCTCCATGACACTTGTCATCACAATGCTCCATGACCCTTTTTATCACACTGCTCAATGCCCACTGGCATCACAAAGCTCCATGACCATATTCATCACAATGCTCCATGACCCGTTTCATCACAATGCTAAATGGCACTTGACATCAAAAGGCTCCATGGCGCTTATCATCACAATGCTCCATGACCCCTTTTATCAAAAGGCTCCATACTCCCTGTCATCACAATGCTCCATGACGATTTTCTTCACAATGCTCCATCATCGCTATCATCATAATGATCCATGACACTTTTCATCACAATGCTCCAGTACCCCTTCCATCACAATGCTACAAGGCCCTTGTCATAAAAATGCTCCATGACCCTTCTCATCACAATGCCCCATGACCCCTTTCATCACAATGCTACATCACAATATTGATCACAATGATCCATGACGCCTTTCATCACAGTGCTCTATGTACCCTGTCATCACAATGCCCCATGAACCCTGTCATCACAGTGCTCCATGGCCGTTGTCATTAAAGTGCTCCATAACACCTGTCAGCACAATGCTACATAAACCACGTCATCACAGTGCTCCATGCCCCTTCTCATCACAATGCTCCATGACCACTTTCATCACAATGCACCATGCCCCATGTATTCACAATGCTCGATGATCCTTTTCATCATCATTATCCATTCCTCCTTTCATCACAATGCTCCAGCACGCCTTTCACCAAAATGCTCCATGACCCTTGTCATCAAAATGCTCCATTGTCCTTTTCATCACAATGCTCCATGCCCAGTGTCATCACAATGCTCCATGACCATATTCATCACAATGCTCCATGACCCGTTTCATCACAATGTTAATGGCACTTGTCATCACAATGCTCCATGGGGTTTTCATCACAATGCTCCATGACCCCTTTTATTACAAGGCTCCATTACCCCTTTCATCACAATGCTGGCTGACCACTTTCATCACAATGCTCCATGACTCTTCTCATCACAATTCTCCATGCCCCCTGTCATCACAATGCTTCATGACTACTTTCAACAAAATGATCCATGACACCTCTCATCACAATGCTCCTTGACCCCTCTAATCACAATGTTCCATGCTGTATTCTTCACCAGGCTCCATGCCCTTGTCATCACAATGCTACATGACCCCTTTCATCACAATGCTAAATGGCCCTTTTCATCACAATGCTCCATGATCCATTTCATCAAAATGCTCCGTGACTGTTTTCATAACAATTCTCCATGATAGATATCATCACATTGCCCCATGACCCCTGTCTTCACAATGCTCCATGACCCCTGTCATCACAATGCTCCATGATCCGTTTCATCATAATAATCCATGAACACTTTGATCACAATACTCCAGTAAGCCTTTAATCTCAATGCGCCATGCCCCCTGTCATCACAATGCCACATGACCCTTGTCATCAAATTATCCATGACTCCTTTAATCACAATGCTCCATTACCACTGTCATCACAATGCTCCATGAAACCTATCATCACTAAGCTCCAAGACACTTGTCATCACAATGCTCACTGACCTCTCTCATCACAATGCTCCATGGCCCCTTTCATCACAATGCTCGGCGACAACTTTCATCAAAATGCTCCATGACCACTTTCATCACAATGCTCCTTGACCCCTGTCATCACAATGCTCCATGACCCTTTTCATCACAGTGCTCCATGACCAATTTCATCACAGTTCTCCATGATCGCAATCATCCCAATGATCCATGACCCCTTTCATCACAATAGTCTATGACTACTTTCATCACAATGCTCCATGATCTTTTTCATCACACTGATCCATGACGCCTTTCATCACAATGCTCCAGTAACCCTTTCATCACAATGCAAGATGACCCCTGTCATCACAATGCTCCATGCCCCTTCTCATCACAATGCTCCATGACCACTTTCATCACAATGCACCATGCCCCATGTATTCACAATGCTCCATGATCCTTTTCATCATAATTATGCATTACTCCTTTCATCACAATGCTCCAGCACGCCTTTCATCAAAATGCTCCATGAACCTTGTCATCACAATCCTCCATGACCACCTTCATCACAATGCTCCATGACCCGTTTCATCACAATGTTAATGGCACTTGTCAGCACAATGCTCCATGGGGTTTCCATCACAGTGCTCCATGCCCTCTGTCATCACAATGCTCCCTGACCACTTTCATCACAATGCTCCATGACCACTCTCATCACAATGCTCCATGAAACCTATCATCACTAAGCTCCAACACACCTGTCATCACAATGCTCCCTGACCACTTTCATCACAATAGTCCATGACTCTAATCATCACAATGCTCTATCGCCCTTGTCATCACAATGCTCCATGACACCTTTCATCAAAATACTCCAAGACCCTTGTCATCACAATTCTCCTTGATCCCTGTCATCACAATTCTCCATGACCCTTTTCATCACAATGCTCCATGACAAATTCCATCACAATGCTCCATGATCGCAATCACCACAATGATCCTTGACCACTTTCATCACAATGCTCCATGATCCTTGTCATCACAATGCTCCATGACACTTGTCATCACAATGCTCCATGACCCTTGTTATCACACTGCTCAATGCCCACTGGCATCACAAAGCTCCATGACCACATTCATCACAATGCTCCATGACCCGTTTCATCACAATGCTAAATGGCACTTGTCATCAAAAGGCTCCATGGCGCTTATCATCACAATGCTCCATGACCCCTTTTATCAAAAGGCTCCATACTCC